>NC_140483.1:166664580-167932080 GCF_964271855.1 Acomys minous | reverse complement strand
CTATTGCAGCCCTACATGTATTTTCTTATGTCTTTGGAAAGTTTTGTTAGGAGTATCTAACTTCTTTGAAAAGATTTACCCAGCGTGATTTGTGATGATTTGATTTGTCATTTTTGGTTGTTTTCCTCTCTTCATCATGTCTTTCTACCTTTAACTCCCCCTAGGCTCTGCTACATGTACTATTTGGAACATCTAGCATAATTCCTAGTGAATCTCGAGTATCAAATTAAATTTGTAATAAAGGAGAGCCTTCATACACAGGTAAATCCATTCAATAGACTTACTGAGGAAGAACTTATATCAAATGTTTTAGAATAGTGAAACTAACTTTTCTGGCAAATTTCCTTTCTTACCCTTCCTCATAGTCTCCACTGGAAGAAGCAGAAGGCCCAGCCATTCAATAAGCATATTGAACGTATTATTAGACAAGCGTTCCATCTACGTCACTAACTGTGGCCTCACCTTCCAGACACTTTTTACTGAGAAGAGCTAAATAAGCTATGAAATCCTATTATTGCGAAAGAAATAGACACAAATTGATTCATTTGCTTACAGCTCTCTTATCCCATCAGCTAAGTAATGAATGAACACAAATATCCAAAAATTGAATAAACAAGTCAAGCAGAAAAATGGCCTAAGAAACAACTAGCTTTGACACTGCTATTGTAATGGAGCTCTCTGATGGCCTGACAGCATTCTTAAGATATGTCAAGATAATATTTAGTTAATACTCAATGTTTAGATTTCTTCTTCCCTCAGATTCCTCTGTCTCCTTTTACTTCACGTCAATATAGTTCTGATTTCCTTTGTGACAAAACAGATTTTGGTCAAAATGTATGTAATTTGTGTCCATATTGATAGCTAAATTAGAGCATTTCTGTTAAATGCTTTAATTTAATTTAAAATAAATACTTTTTAAAAAGTCCTCATCTCTATAGTAGGAATCACATATCCCAATTATACAGACCCTAATTTCAGCGTTACATTGGACATCAGAGACAAACTGCTCAATTGCCATGCACATTTGACTGTGAATATTGAGTTTTAAGTACTTTTAGCTAAATGTCCTTCCTTCCCTCCTTCTTCTTTTTCTTTCTCTGTTTTGTGTCTTTTCCTCCCTCTGATTCACTTTCCTTTTTCCCAATTTATGCTCATAAATCCAAATAATTTATTTAAAACAACTAGTACAGAGTATATTAAACCATTTGAGGTAAATGACAGATGTTATGAACTATGATTTTGCCTGTCCTCAGTTGGCTCTCATATTACAAGTTTACTAAACTCCATGACTTGTTAGGAGCTGTGATATGTAATAGAACTGGCAAGATGTGTCACAGACCCCTGGTTTTCGATATGCTTTGCAAGCATCAGTATAGACCTATCAGAACACCAGCATCCTGTGTACACTCAAGCAGGGCATTGCCATGGGTTGCCATTTTCTGAATTATACAGAAAAAAGAAAAAATTTAGTTATTCCAAAAGGCTCAGATAGAATGAACAGCCTTATTCATAATAGCCAGAACATGGAAACAGCCTAAGTGTCCCTCAGTAGAAGAATGGATAAAGAAACTGTGGTACATATACACTATGGAATACTATTCAGCTATTAAAAACAAGGAATTCCCAAAATTTGTGGACAAATGATTGAGCTAGAAATGATCATAATGAGTGAGTTAACCCAGAAGCAGAAAGACTCAAATGGTATATACTCACTTATATCTGCATACTAGCCCAAGGGGCATGTCCCATGAAAGCCTTCACTTACCAGGAAACTGGGACAGAGGGGAGGACATCCTATTGGGACTCTAGATGAGAGAAGCATGGGAGAATAGCAAAGTAGAAGGATCCAGAGGGTCCTAGAAACCTACAAGTAGAACATTATGATAGGCAGATTTAGGCCTAGGGGTCCCACTCAAACTAAGGCACCAGCCAAGGACAATACAGGCGGTAAACTTTAAACCCCTACCCAGATCTAGCCAATGGACAGGACATTCTCCACAGTTGAGTGGAGAGTGGGGTATGACTTTCACATGAACTCTGGTCCCTCTTATTTGACCATGTCCCCTGGAGGGGGAGACCTGGTGACACTCAGAGGAAGGATAGCAGGTTACCAAGAAGAGACTTGATACCCTATGAGCATATAAAGGGGGAGGAAATCCTCCTCAGGAACAGTCATAGGGGAGGGGAATAAGGGGAAAATGGGAGGGAGGGAAGAATGGGAGGATACAAGGGATGGGATAACCATTGAGATGTAACAAGAAAAAATGAATAAAAAATTAAAAAAAATAAATGAAGAAATGTAAAAAAAAAAAAAAAAAAAAAAAAAAAAAGCAACCATCCTGTACAATCTCTCTAAAAATCTAGCATACTAAGTACACTTTTTTCTCTCAATAGTAAACTGTTCTTTGCATTAATGATCTACAAAATACAAGTTATTCTTTTCTTCATGTGAAGAAACCCACCAACTCTGCCTGGTATATTCTTTATATCTCTGTGTAACTAAGGTCCATGCCATTTTAAAAACAGAGATTTGTTTTATTCTAGGATCATTTCCCCTTGGTGGAGTGGCCTTGTGGGGCCACAGAGGAAGAGGACGCATGCTATCCTAATGAGACCTGATAGGCTGGGTTCAGATCTTAGGGGAGGAGGGCTCCTCCTGTCAGAGGACTAGGGGAGGGGAGTAGGGGGGAAGAGGGAGGGAGAATGGGAATCGGACAATACAAGCATGGAGGTAATAATCAGGATGTGAAGTGAATAAATTATAAAAATTATAAAAATAAAGCTATATGTCTTAGTTACTTTTATATACCCAGATAAAATATCAGGACCAAGGCAGCTTGTGGAAGAAAGAGTTCATGTGTGGTTTAGAGTTTCAGAGGGTTGCAGTCCATGAGCATCATGGTGGGAAGGCAGGCAACAGGCAGCTAGGCAGGATACTAGAGCAGTCCAGAGCATCATATCTTGACACACAACCGTGAGGCCAAGAGTCTGGATTAGGAATGGTGTACACTTCTAAAACTTCAAAACCTCTCACCAGTGATTCACTACCTCCAACAAGGCCCCATTTCCCAAGCCCTACCAAACAGTTCCACCAACTAGGGATCAAGTACACAAATATATCAGCCTATGGGGAGCACTTTCATCCAAACCACTACATTATGACACTCTCAGACTTACAAATCTTGTTTCCAATTTCTCTTGATTTTTCCTGTACCTATAACCACAAAGGAGAAGAAAGACAAATAGAAGCAGGAACTGTTCAGAAATACACATGCAATTCAGAGTTGCTGGTATGAGCATATACATATGAATTTTTAATTATAATATGTTCAGTCCACATACTGTCACTTCTATTTGTGTTTTTAGGGATAACCTTTATTACTGGACAAACCTATGGTGTGCTATTCCTTAAGTAAGGCCACCTTTGCAATTCCCAGCTTGGTTGCCTAGGGATCCTTGTGTAGCGTTGAGGCCTCATGGGTTTTTCTCCATCAAGTTCAGCATATTCACTGGTGACATCTTTTTTCAGCTCACATTTGGAAAGTTATGTTGGTGAAGTATTCAGGGTTGTAGTTTCTGATATCACTAGGAAACAAAATCTCAAAGCAAAGTCCCTGATCCTCTGACTCTTCACCATCTCCATGAGCCTTAAATATTGGGAGTCATTTGTTGATTTATTCTCTTGAGACCAGGCTCCAAAAAACTATTGTGATAGGCTATGTTTTCCTGTAATGGTCTCCATCTGCTGCAAAGATAAGTTTCCTTGATGAGGCAACACCAGATTTTGGTTATCTTCTGTTTATCGATCTATAGCACAGAAAAGCCAGCAATACAAAAATTAATGTCTTTCCTCCCATGTGAACATCATGTCAATGGAGTTATACGAATTTTGAAAGGTAACATCTATCTAAGCAGTAGGATTTAAGATTCTTCTTTATAAGAATGGCAGGCCTCCTTGACTTTTTTGGCATGGATTAATAGATGACTAGCTTACCTTCCCTCCTTGGTATCTCTCAAATGTGTATAGAAGAAGGCTATCTCTACACCCCTCTACGAAATCTGTTGTATCCAAACTTTTAAACCAAAAGAATTCTGTGTAGACCTTCAGAGTCTTAGCCCTTAAGCTTCTGCACCAGCTCAGAATTTGGAGAGCTGCTTAACATGATTAAGGCCTCTAGCCCCATAGTCATGAGCAAGGTTGGTCCCTTTATCAGCAAGTGAAGTATATACTGTAGTATTGTGGTCTAAAAATACCTTTGACTTACTTCTCATGGTTATTTAGTCACCAAAATAGTAACAGGAAGATGAAATAGGCTTAAACATTTTTTAAATGATATCCCAACAATATTGGATTTCTTCAGCACAATAGTGGACACAATCACTGTACTAAGCACCAAAGAAAATTCTGCATGCTGGAAAGGCAGAGAAAAGTTGTGAGGTGATTGGGCTGACAAATTATAAATAGTTTACTGCTTTTTTCAGATACCTTTCTTTTTTGGTCACAGATGAAATGGAACTTCCCCAAATAATGGTCATGTAAATGATAATTGAAATGTAAATGATAAAAAGGTGAGAAGAAAAGGGACTGGATTCTAATTTTCTGAACATTGATCAAAGGTCATATAAACTGCTCCTGCAGACACATCTAGACTGGAAGTCTCAGCATAGGGTGCTAGTTCTCCAATTGCTGCTTGGCTGTGTGGAATATGCAACTCCTTGGGAGGAAAATACAAAAAGCAGAAAATAAATCTATTGGTCTTGGCAGTCGACACCTGCATTTTGTTTTAACTGGGTGCTAAACAGGTAAAAGTGGAGCCTGGTGCTGTAGCCTACACAGTCTAATTTGAAAACAGGGTGGGGTTTTTGTTTGTTTGTTTGTTTTGTTTGGTTTGGTTTGGTTTGGTTTGGTTTTGGTTTTATTTCCTATTCTGTAAACAACTCCTATCTAATTATTCTCATTCCCCAGGACTCTGCATGTGTATTCTGCATTTTGATACACTTGTTTTGAATAGAGTCTTGTGAAAGCACTAAGGGGAATATATGATAACATTATAACCAAAATAAAACATAACCAGACCTCATTGAAGCAGTCAGCAAGACAGGAATCGCCTCTCACACTGCAGTTTGGATGAAGCTGCTTGACGGGGTGCTGTGTCTTCTTACCCCGCAAAAAGCATGCTCCACTTCACACTTTAACTAAATGTATTGAAAAATAGAATGCCTCTCAACACAGATTGCACCTTATAGCTTTTGTCAAGGGTTTAAAAATGTCTTAAGAATGGGGAATGCCTGCTTGGGATTTATGATTATTACTCGTAGGCTTTATTGTGCATCTTGCTTTCACACTGAGCATCCACATCACATCCGCAGGGAAGCATCAGAGGCAAGCTCATCGCTTAAAGTTGTTTTGGTAATAATTTATCTCTGAGTCTGACTCCATTGTTCTGCATGTATTACACAGAACTTCTATGGAACATCAAACATATTTATTGATAGGAGAAAACTGTGCTGTTATGAGTGTTTCTATAATGAAATGGGATGAGGGATGGTCGTTTCTGTTCAAGTGGTACTCTTCAGGAAGAGAAAAATGGGAATGTTTTTTAGAACATGAAATAAAACTCTAAAAATAGATGAGATGTGCTTCTATTATGGACGATTGGATAGGATATCATCACATTGTCCTTCGGGAATGAAGAGGACACTGCAGCTTCTTTCCTGTCACCAAACATATTCCTAGAGCAATATGGAATATATACCTCCTGCTTCTTGCTTTTGCAGACAGAATAATAAGTGCTTTCATAAGACTTAAGACTCCTCAGGGTCATTATTGAAGAATACTAATAATTATTTTATGTCTTAGATTTCTTTATCTCCCCTTCTAACCCTAGTTCTGACCTTTAGAGCTATCAACAGGATGAAACAGGTATCAAGCTAGGTCTTACATTCACCACTCTTTGTAAGAAACCCTCTATTTGCAGCCTTGGCTTGCAGTAGAACCGTTACCTTACTGGCCATATACCATATCATTTTGCTTTTGGCTAATGTGCTGCACTTTTTTTTCTCTTTTAATTTGCATTTAGAAGAGATAGCAACCTCACTTGGCAAAGCTAACTGCTGATGTAGCCAAAGACAAAGCACTCTCTCATCACTTGAATCATTAAAATTAGAAAGAAGCAAAGAGCTACCATATATTATTTTTTCTGAAGCAAGAACTTCTTTTAATTTTGTCAAAATGGTATGGAAAATGACCCCTGTGTAAGTCTCAGTTTATGTTTAAAGGTTGAATTTGAAAATTATAGGGAGTGCGAAGGATTTGACTGGAAGAAAATGAAAGGTATAAAAAATTAAGCAATATTATGGTGCTTAAAATACTTCATAGTGAGGAAAGACTTGGTTTGGTATTTTGCTGTGTTTAGCTTAAGAAGTAATTATTATTATGACTGTAGCTTACCCCAAAAATGATGCAATGGAAGCTACAAGATCAGAGTGAACATGGTTATCAAATTCCGTGACTACCTGCCCAGGTGAAAGCAAGTCAGTTAGGTGAAATGAGAATGGTGTTACAGCAATCTCACTTTAGATGGCATTAAAATGAATTACATAATCTCAATTTTATTCTTCTCTGAAAACATGTGTCTTTCATTCTCTATAACTTTTAACTATGGAGTGTAACCATGAACATTTCTATATATTAAATAGCCTCTATGATCTGGAGTACCTAGGTGACGTACTTGAAATGGATTCAGACATTCTAAAGACTGGGCTTATGACTCATGACCAAGAGAATTTTTTTCCATAAGCACTCCTCTAATGGTAAGGATTCTTATGAAGGTTCATAACAGCAACTCTAAATTTGGATGTAAAACTCTACTACTCTCCCTTGAGAGTATTTACACACACACACACACACACACACACACACACACACACACTTACACATTCTTTCACACCCATGCATGTGTGTACATGTAGAGAAAGAATTGTAAAGATATACCCATATAAATGTATATGGCATGTATACACACACACACACACACACACACACACATACATACACACACATACACATATATATATATATATATACATACATACATATATAGATATATAAATATATGTAACTTCTACAAGTGATCTAAGTTTTCTAAATGTATTATAAAGTGAAAATAGAAAGGGAAGGGAAGATAGCCTGTACAGGGTAATGGGAGTAAGTATGGTCATGTACTTGGTGCTCTTCAAAAAAAAAAAAGTCATTGTGAATACCATCACTCTATACAATAAATGTATTCTAAGACCACCAATGAGTTAAAAGTATGATAAGTAGGTATTGAGTGAATAAACAAACTATTAAAATAACAAAACTTCTATGTGAAATGTGAATGATTTTTTTTCAAGACAGGGTTTCCCTGTGTAGCCTTTGCTGTCCTGGACTTGCTTTTTAGACCACACTGGCCTCAAACTCACAGCAAACCACTTGCCCCAGCCACCCTGAGTGCTGGGATTAAAAGCATGAGGTACCACTGCTAGGGGAATGTAATACTTTTTAACTTCACAACAAATAATCTTTTATTTCAACTATTTCATAAACTATTTTAAAACTTTTCTTTCTACTTCCTACTTGAGGATTTTGTTTTATTAATTATTTTTCCCTGTGCCTTAAAAATGGCAAAATTCCCCAGCTCACTTTCAACATTTTCAGATCTTTCCATTTAGTAAATTACTAAATATCTTCATGACCTTTAATATCTGCACCATTATTTTAATTTTTTTAAAAATTTATTTACTTTTATTTCATTTAAACACTCGATTTCATGAGTGTTCACCTGAATGCATGCTTGTGCACTGTGTGCAAGCAGTGCTTCATGAGAGTCATCGGAAACCACGCAACTGGAGCTGCTGACACTTGTAAGCTTCCGCAAGGGTGCTGGTAATTGTGCTCATGTCCTCTGGAAGAGAAAGCAGAGCTTTTAACCACTAAACCATCGCTCCAGCCCCCATCTTTTCTTTTATTGGCAAGCATCGTAAAACAGTTGTATTACTCAAAAATTTTTCAACCATAGTATTTTGTGGATTCACTTTACTGTAATGTGAAATTTATCTCATCATTTCATTCTTTTTACCAATGAGCTCCATGTTACTGAATGAATCCAAAACATACAATTTCTGTTACTGTTCTGGTTGGCTTTGTGGCATCTCACTCAACACACTGCTTTCTCCTGTTTTATCTTATTTCTCTGTATACATTTATAATTTATTAAATAACAGTTTCTCAGAATCTTCCTTAACTTTTGTCAAGATTCATGTAAGTATGTGTATGTGTGTGTGTATGTGTGTGTGTTTGTGTGTGTGTGTGTGTGTATGTGTGTGTGTGTGTACATAGGAGTACAAGTGTCTATGGAGGCCAAATGACTGAGATCCCCTGGAGGTTGACCACACATTGTGTATTCTGGGAACTGAAATTGATTTCCTTGCAAGATCTGTAGGAGCTCTTAAGAACTGAGATACCTGTCTAGCATTGTTTATTACTATTATTATTATTATTATTATTATTATTATTATTATTATTATTATTGTTGTGTTGTTATCTGAAAAGTTTCCAAGGTCATCCCATTACATCTCAGTCTTCTATAGCCATCTTAAAATCAATGACTTTGTATTATTCTGTATTCCTTTCCTCTAAAAGTATATGTTAGGTAAATAACTTATACAAATGGCTTATTTAGCTAATCTATTTTAATATGAAATGTTAAACAGCATGGTTCTGGCTCCCATAGCATCACATAACAATGTATAATATCATAGAAGAACTACATGACAAGATCACATGGTACAACACAAAGCAAGAAGTAAATTGAGAGTCAGACTTGCTATTTATTAAACATGTATGAGTTAACATATGTGGATATAGCACAGTCTTTTATAATAATTTGCTTTTGCAGGAAAAAATTGGACTGTCCCAAGAACCATATTTATTTCTCCTGAAGGGAATATCCTCAGTATTCTCCCACCTGTTTCACTACTGATGAACATCTCCAAACTGAGGACAGTCTTCCAAGGTGCATGCAAAGCCTTGGGGTACACACTCAAACAACATCCAAACCCCAGCATTGAAAATGTGTATGTGCTACCTAAAAGTTCCATCTAAATTTCAGAAGCACATTACCAGACTGGGCATTTCCACTTGCATCAAAAGTGTAGTGGCTACCGATCATAAACAAGTATCAAATAAGGATCACTCTTTTCCCTCTTTTTTTTTCTCCAGTTTTCCCTTCACAGTACTTTTCTAAGCACAAAAAATATTTTTTTCTTTCCACTGCCACCACATCAAGACCACTTGTTCTACTTCTCTGGTGTCCATCTGTTCTGTTCCTGTGGCCTCACTAGCACCATTCCTGTTCTCAGTTGGATTACAGAGTAGAGCTAATTGTTGACACAGCTAGTCATAAAAAACCACATGTTACTCGTAGAATTTTATGAATCCACAGGTATGGAGAAAAACAAATCTTGTGGCTAACATCCAGTAACTTTTTTTTTTTGCTAAGTTTCAGCCTGAAATGGTAATGTCACATAACCATTGCTCTCTAAGGTTAGTGTGAATATGACCAAAGAGACACAGTTAGGTCTGACAGAATAAATTGGTGACAAGGAAATTCTCTATCTCTTTCTCTAGAGATATAAATAATAATTGTAATTTCTCACTAATTTTCCATCTTGGTAATTTCAGAAGGATTAAAAATAGTTAAACTTCCATATCCTTGTAGAGTAAGCTTAATTTTGCAAATAAGAATAAAAAGATTATCTGGTGCTCAGGCAAGAAACATTAATTTCATTTGTATAAGAAAAGTTATCTTAGAAATGCATTCTGAGTCTCATTCTGTAGATGCCATAGTCAACAGCATCCTAGAATCTCTGCTTTTTCTGCACCACACTCTCCGTAATGTCCCATGAGCCAAAAAAGGCGCTGAGGCTCCAGGTGTTATCTCTTCATGCCATCCAGGATGAGGAAGGCAATGAGTAAGAGTCTTTTCTCTTTGGGACATTTTACTGAGCAAAGTGCATTTATATGATAATACATAGAAATAAACAAAGACTTGGAGGGAAATCTTAGCTCACTTTGATTCTCTCATTCTGAACTTAATCAGGGTCCCTACAGGCTGAACAAGTCCTTTACCACAGAACTTAATCTCTAGCCTAGATCCAGACTTCTTACAGCATAAGAGTGTCCCATCTAGAATAATAAGGTCGACCTATGATATTGCTTGCATCTTAGTCCAGTATGGATGGGGTTGCAGGCCTAGTGCAGTGCCTCCATGGGTAAAAATCAGTTTCCTCACAAGCCTGACAAGCTGAGATTGATCCTTAGAACACATATAAAGATGGAGAGGAAGTTAGAAAGTACACAAATTTATCCTTTAAGCTCCATGTGCTTGCCCTTGTAGGTATGTTTGTGTGCATGCACAAGCACCACTCCCCATCAATAAGAAAAATTAAAACATAAAATAGCAGTCATCCAACACTCTCTATAAGGTTGGAGCATCATCTTTGGCCTTCTAGCCCAATGTCTCTGACAGACATATTTGCAATTTTTTCATACTGGAAGCTGCTAACCTGCACTTCTGGTTCACTCAGGTATTATTCCTTCTCAAGTCTCTGATGGGGTTGAAGACCAGCGAGTTTAGTCTTATATTTAAGCTTAGTTGCTTAGGGGTTAAGATGTTTCTAGATGAAGAATGATGTTTTAAGTTAATAGAGATGAGATGTGATAGATATTGATTTTGATTAAAAAATGTAGACCCAGCAAGACAGGAAAGATGTTGACTTCAAGTTTGACAAATACAAATAGCCAAATCACTATGCATATAACATTTATATAACTCCTGATTGTCTCATGGTTCTTTCTCTGTATGTAATTTATTTTATTCATGTGTAATAATACAAATGTATATGTTAAAATTAATAAATATGTTTAAAATATAAAATAACACAAAATAATATATTGACAAGAGTTATAGGCACAGTAGCAAAGAGAACAGTCTCTGTAACTATGACATATGTAACATTTTTATCTATAATCACTATTTTCTGATATTTACCTTAATACATATGTGTCACTTCACATCCATTCTACCCCTTCAATATTACATATTTTAATAAATATGAAGCTATACTGCATAAATTTTGGAAATGTATAAAAGATCAAAGACTATGGCCTGTAAGTACTACAAAAAACACTCTCAAATACTATAATATCTGTTGGGATAATAAACTTATATAAATTATAATATTAATCAATTATTTTAGTAAATATAAGGTATTATTTTTTAAAGCAAGTTCTTTTAGACATTGATAAAATAAGAAAATCGTTATAAACAGAGGTTGCATTTGAATTCACAGTTAACCATTTGTTCTGAGTAAACTGTTTTAGACTTAAATCTCGATATGTTATCTGTAATGTTGGGGTAACCATATTTATTCTTTATGATACTGTTTGGCTTAAATAGATAATGCATATATAAAACCAGGATCGGAGTTAGTGTATAATAGGTATGTGCCACCAAGGAAACAATTGATACCCAGGACAATTTTTCCTTCCTACTGTAGAAAGTCTGTGAAATAAACCATATCCAACCAAGAGGAAGACATCACTTTGCTGTTTAAAGAGATTTTTGTATTGAAAGTATAAATATAAGCAAGTTCTATATAGCAACATAATGAAGACTGATGGAAAGGAGAGACAAAAGTAGAAAGAGGCCAATAACTTCCTTAAAGAAACGTGGCTTTGCCCATGAAAGGCAGATCTGGTACTACCACATAAAGAACAGGCCATCTTCTAGAATTCCAAGCCATAATGTAGGAGTCCCGGCTATGCTTTCCCTCCACCATCCTCTACTGGGAAAGTTTTCCAACATGCTATGAACCAACTAGGAGAGATAGTTAGCAAATATTTGTATTTATCTTGCTGAAGCATGATGGGATATGAGAACCCCCAAGTTGATGGTAACACTAACACATATTGACCTAAAAATCACACCACCATAGAGTGAAATTCAAATAATGAGTTCTTTATACTATATTCAGTTTTGTTTTTAATATGAAGATCAGCCTATTTAAGTGTAAGGTAAATTTGGTTCATAATTTAAATGTGGATATCCATTAGCATCATGATGGCTGTGCATATGCTGAAAATAATTTGATGAATTACAAAATAGCCCATCAAAGAGATGCTGTGATGTATTGCATCAGAAATCTAGCTTGAAAACTCACTAAACATAATGTACCTAGTGAATATCAGTTTAAAATTTGTGCGATAGTTTATAATGACTTCTAAAATCCTTATGTAAATAATGATCCATCTAATATGTTTCTCAAAGAAATGTAGTTTAAACAGTCTCTTATATCACTTTGCTATATTGTAAAACAGGGCTCATTTTCCCCATCATTACCTAAAAACACTTCTCAGAGAAAATAAAAGTAATATTATGCAGACCCTGATGTTGGGGGTTGGGGAAGTAGAAATTCTTACAGATTAAGAAAATAATAAGTTGATATACTAAGAATGATTTTATTGTGGTATTAGAATGTGTACCAATAGTTACCAGGTCAGTTATGAGGAAAAGAATATATACTCTTTCTCATTGTCTGATAGCTATCTCTCGCTATAAGTCAGATTCAGTGCATGGTACTTTCTGTGTTTCTGTCCCATGGTCTGGGATGGAGATAGGGCTCTCAGTATTCCAAAATGATAAAAATGGGAAGAGTCGTTGAGTTGCTCATTCAAAAGTACCATCTCAAAACCCTAATGGCTTTGATTTGAAGAGGTAAATATCTTTGTCCAAAGTTCCCAATAATTTTTAACATGATTCAAATCCAAGAACTAAATGGAGACTGACCCTTTATGATCACATATACCTCAATCCAGAGACCTTTAGCTCATCCTGCCATATGTGTTCAGTCTCACTGAAGGACCTTATAAACTATTGGTTCTAAATGAGCAGGCCTGGGACAAACCTGGGATTTCCACTTTGGTGCCAGTACTGCCAATCTATTAACTAAGGGAATAAAAGGGAAAAGGTGGTTGGAAAAGACACACACAAAATTGTGTTCCGAATTACTTTTCAACAGCAGCTCACTAACTGTTATAAGAAAACTAAAGAGACTAGCTTCAACGATTCACTATAATATCTGTTCTTTAAAAGAAAAAGGAAACAGAAGACCCTTCTGCAAACATGTGCCTTACATTATGTGATAGCCAGTCAAGAAATAGTTTTAAAGAAGAAAAAGATGCTCACATATCCACCACTGCTGGACCAAGATCATGAAGGCAGCATTTACACAACTCAGGTCAACTTCCTTCTCAAGTTAGCAGCATAACAAACACACACAAAATGTTAAAAGTGGATGACCATTATTTGCTGTATTTTATTTGTCACTGATAGAACTGCCTACATTCACTGTCTATGAATATCTAACCACAGTCATCTCAAAACCCAATTTTATTTGTCAACTTTCTCTCTTTTTTTTTGTTTACAAAATAAGTTCACACATTTTACACATGGTACAATGTATATAATACACAACTTTTCTATTCAAATGGTCATCTCTGAGCAAGCACCATGCAAAATATTGTTAAAAATGCAGGGCTCGGGCCAGGTGATGCTCAGTGCGCTCCCACATGCAGTCAAGTCTGAGAACCACTGCTCTCCAGAAAGCTTGGTTTTTAAGCTGCAGTCAGCTTTTCAAGGCCCAAGGAAGAAATATGACTCACCATTAAATATACTTAAAGTGTATTTCATTAAAAGGTGTTTAAAAATAAGAACCAAATGCTGCATATGTAACCAAACAGTAGCACAGTTTGTATTGCTAGTAGAATGATTTTATATTATCACAAATATACGTAGTACAAGCAGAGGCCACCCTGGAGGAAAATTTATCTTTAAAAAAAAACTTTTGACTTTCAAATATGTTTTCCTCATATTATGATTTCAAATATAGTTGTAAAAATTATGATAAATACTGTCTTAAGGTGAACGCTTGAAGCTAGCCTTGGGTTATGATCCCCTCAGCAGCATGACTCTTCAGGTAGAAAAACACAAAACAGATCATAAGATAGGAAAAATACTTTTTTAGATTTGCAGTGGACTTGCCTTTTCCATTTTTACATTCACACCTGCACTCTGGCCTCAACAAAACAACAGGTGCAGGCTACAGATGGATCCTATCTCAGCTGCAGACAGGCACATCTGCCACTGCTTGCTTGAGTCTGAATTTGAAAGATGTCCAGCAGCAACCAGATTTGTGTCGTGGGGTGTCAGGGCACAGGGCTTATTTGAACAGAAAGGGTTGTGACAGGCTGGGTCACTGTTGTTTGAGTACTCAATCAAGACTACTTTGCAACTTTATTTCACAAGCTTAATTAGTGCTTGCCTTACACTTTAGAATGAGGTATAGTGAAGCACTGTGAGCGAATTCAAGAACAATGGAAAAAAATGAGAAACTTGGTGTGTATGTACAACTTTATTGCACACTTTTATGTGTATAATTGCTTATCCTCATGTGATTTATAGTTAAGAATAAAGCAAAGGTAACATTATACCTCAGAGGTAAGCTTTTTTTTTAAGTTTACAGATTCTTTTTCTTTTATTGTGTCTAACATAATTAATTTTTCTAATGACATTTTAACAGTTGCCGAATTTTCATAAATTTATTCATTAAAGTAGATTTAATCTCCAGGGTCAAAATGTATATTTCTAAGTGTGCTATGAAAGAACATGGGAAGAATAGTGGGTACTGTGCAAAATAGCTTCATGAGACAGAAATAAACTTTGATGTGTCATAGCCATAAGTAATAAGCCCTTTATAATCTGTATGACTCTGTGTCCAGACACATTGTGTTTTCTCAATTAGGCAATCCTGTATTTGTCAGTAAATGCTTGTGTAATCATATAATTCATTGATTATTCCAGTACTTGCAAAATAAATACACACATATGCACCTTTGTATCACTTATCTCCAGAAAGTTGCATATATGTGTGTGTGTGTGTGTGTGTGTGTATGTGTGTGTGTGAGATACTCAAGGTATGAATGACCTAATATACTCTTAGTAATATAACTATTACTGCTCAAAACATATATTGCCATAATTATACAGACTTATATATACTATGTTTCACACATATATTCTGTATTAAAATTTTAGATTTATAATATGGAAAATTTATTATATATGTATAAATCTACAATGGAATTTTTTTCAGCCAACACAATGGACAAATATGTCATTTCTAAGAAAATGAGTGCAACTGGAGACAGATATGTCAAATAAACTAAGTCAGTCTCAGAAAGACAAATAGTGTGCATTTTCTCTCATTTTATCATTTGTAGTTTTGAGATATTATATAGATGCAAAAAATCATGAATGCATGTGACATGAAAATAGAAGTGAAAGTATCTGGAGAGCAATAGAGAACAGCAAAAGTACATGAAAAGGGGACAAGAGTGTCTAAGATACAATGTATATTTGAATGAAAAATATAATATTAAAAAATAAAATATGCTGATATATAAAATATTCAGTAGTATCTGTAAGCAATAAGTTAAATATGATTCTATAGAAAGATAAGGTAGGATAGTTAGATATGGTCTTCAGAAACCTCAGAGACATGTAGAATATTGCATTTAAGAATAATTTTATTATTTTGAAGATTCACTGACAATGAGACAGGTTAACTCCTGGCAACACCCAGCCTAACTCAAAGAGGATGATGATCATCAAAGAACCTCCTTATGGAGATGGCTTCAAATATGGCAAACAAGCCACTGAGCAAAATGTCCTTGTTTCTACCACAGACGGAATTCTGCCTTTAAGAAAAAAAAAGGGCAAGCTTGGATGCAGACAGAGTCAACAGTCAAACTCTGCCAAGACAGAGTAAGCCAGTCCTCAAAGCTCCTGCCTCACAAATATGTCTGTCAAATATATTGGGCCAGAAGGCTGAAGAAGATGCTCCAACATTACAGAGCATTTTGGGTGACTATTCATGTAGCAAACTGTCATCTCATTTGGAAAGGTACTAACCTTCACTCCTGGCGGACTCAAGTAATCAAGTTTATTTCTTCTCAAGTCTCTAATGGAGTTGAAGACCAAGAAACTTAGTTGTTTAGGGGTAAAGAAGTTTCAGGTCTGGATAGATGTTTTAATGATAAGACGTGATGGAGATTGATTTACATTCAGAATTTTAGATGCACCAAGATAGGAAAGATATTTTCTTCAAGGCTATCAAATACAACTAGCCAAAACACTAAAAATGTAACATTTATATAATTCTTTATTGTGTCATGTTTCTTTTTGCTATAGGTAGCCTATTGTCTATATGTGTAATAATATAAATGTATATGTAAAAATAAAATTTTTAATTAATAAAAAAGGAAAAAAGAAAATTAAAAAAATTTTAAATTATATAATTTTTTCCTCTGATTTTCAAAAAATTTTCCATTGTTAGGAGCATGCAAAATGTTTTATGCTTTGATTTAGGTATTTCTTAACTGTCATTTACATGCCACAATTAATCTGGCACAAATCTGATACATACACAGAGACATTCTCTGAATTACTTTGTTAACTAATAGATTGATTCATTTATCCATATTTTATGAATGTGCATATGAGTGTAGGCACATAGTTGCTGTCATACTATAGAAGACAGACAACTATTTTAGGGAATTGTTTTTCTCTTGCTACCTTTTGGAACATTGGGAATCCAATTCAGCTTTTCTGCTTGTATGCAAACACCTTTACCCCGCTGATGCATCTTACCTTGATGGTCTCTCTAAATCAGCTTAAGTAAAGAAATTTTTTAGAAAAAGTCTATATATTTCATACTGGACATTGCCATATTGTGCAGCCAGTTTCAGAAAGTTTTTGTTAGAATACCAGACAGAATTATTTGTACCTTTTTATTAAATGAAACCACTAACTTAGTGCAGTAAAATCTTAAGTTTGTAAAGCCCCAATGTTTATACTGAGAAGATGTCTTAGTCTTAAGAAATGCTACTGGAACTGGAGAGATGGCTCAATGGTTCAGAGCTTGTGCCTGTTCATCTAAAGGTTCTGAGTTCAATTCCCAGCACCCACATGGTGGCTCATGTCCACCTGTGATCTGAGAACTCACATACATAAAATATGTGAATTATAAAAAAGAAGCCCTGTTTCAAAAAAGTTTAATAAAATAGAAATGCTACTTATATCATGTTATTGTCATGAGAAAATGTATGCTATAACGCTTGTTCTTAGTTTTTTTTTTCAAGATGAAGCAATGAAACAAAAGTTCAAATCTTAATATTAAAAATTTTGACAATAACCAAAAAAAAGAAAAACAAAAAAATATAGACATTAAAAATCATATGTAAGTACGATTTTAAAAGTAATTGTCTTATTCAAAGTAGTTCTTAAATGATAAAATAGTTATGAGTCTGGTAGCTATGATCTTCAATTATGTTTAAGTATTTAACCATTCTTTCTAATCCTTATCTTCAGATGACACTTATAAAAATTAAATTCTCCTCTATTCCAAAGAAACATGTTAGTCTCCCTAATTTGCTCTGAAAATATTTTAATGAATACATAATTAATTATAATTAATGTACAAGTATTAATCTCTTCCTCTGATATTGCTTTCCCTAGCACAATTTAGCATAGTTATTCTGAGTGATTATCTGTTCGTTGACAGCATTGCCTTGACAGTGCATTTATAGTTTAAATTCTCTTTGCAATATAAGTCAATCCTCATTTACCAACAACAGCATGATATATCTGATTTTGTTATTTAACTAAATCATTTTTATATTTGCATACGATGCCTCTTGAAAATGTACTTAATGGCTGCATAATGTTGCAGTTGTTCAAGTGCTAAGTGGGTAATTATGCCCATTTGCATCATGGTTTATACTGAAACAGTGTAGAATAGAAAGCCTCTTGAAGGCCCCTAACTGCTTGCTGGTTTGTACCATGCTTGATGGTAAGTGCTTGGAATCTCTTCATCTTATGTCAGTGGCCCCTAACACAAGCACCTGCAGAGACTGCTATAAAAGGCAGTTGAGTTGAGTGGTCTACAGGTGTTGGAGTAACGTAGTCTGTGACTACAAGACATAGTCAATGTTCAACTTCTAAGTTTGCATATTGGGATGATTAGCTTAAGCCTTGTGCAAGTTGACTAATCAGAAATCCACATTTTAACTGTACATTTTTTTTCATTTTTAAATGGTTAACTGAACTACATAACATGGAAGTAAAATTAACTTGACCTTCCAAAAGAGAAAGTTCAAGCATATAAATCTAGTATTTTACCATTTATTTTACTCTTCTGGAAACCTTCCTTCTGTTTTGGAATTTTGATTGTATTGAGAAACATTTTTTAAAAGAGTCTTAATATTCAATATGTATGCAGAACTGCCCTCGGCCTGAATTATTGCCAGGTTTATTGATGCTAAATCGTATCATTTCATTTTAAGCTCATTATTTTAAGTACATGTTAGCTTTTAAAATCATTGATCTTTTAAAACTTTCATTTCATAATGAATTACTGTAGGTCCATAAATGTCATGGATAATCATGGTGAGACTATAGGCAAATCAAGTAAATGTGAACAAATCATGCACCGTTTCCTTTGGCTTCTTAAGGAAGAAATGCTCATCAGTCTCTAACTGGATTTTTAATAGAATATGCAAAACATAATAAACTTGAGTTTAGGAAAATAAAAGAGTCAGAGCAAAGGGAACCTGTTCTTTTCAAGAATAAGCTATATGGGATGTCCTAATGTGTTTAAGGCAGCTGGACAGAAAAGTATAATTCTTGTGGAAGTAGATACAGAATAATCTACCAAAAACATCAAGGGAACTCTAGTAGATATAATCCAAAGCTCTTATTAAACCCCTGGGCAAGAAATCAGAGCAAGAAATTCCTGTCAGTGTGAGTGTGACAGCTGTCACCTGAGGACAAGGTTGCCATTCTAGTAGATGGGAAGGCAAAAAAAGATAAATTGGAAATTTCTCAGGTCTGCATGAAAGTTTATTGGCTCATTTCAAAAACATCCAGAATGACATGTTATTTTCTACTTCTCTATGTTCCATTCGCCAACTACTAATGTAAGTTAAAAGTATGATTCTTCTAGTAGATATGGCCCCAGCTGAAAAGATAAGGAAGTGCTTAAAGCCAAAATGTTGAATTTGTAAACACCTAGCATTAATATTAGAAAATCTACTCAATTGAATTGACTGATTCCAGAATCCTGCACAGTGTTTTGGACCCAGTTTTAATGAGGACAAAGTATCAAGAAGGTAAAAACCCTTGTTTGAGATACTTTAGATGTACACCATCAAAAATGTGTAATATAATGACAATACTATGAAAATAAAAGTACACAAGTCTCATGAACAACATAAGAAAAAATCAGTTCTCTACCCCTACAGCATGCCTCATGTAATCCTTAATGAACTTTGGTAGAACCTATATCACCTACAAATTTACTATCTGAAAAATAAAGAGCAAATGTCTTAGTAGATACTTGATCTTGATGACCTCATGGTTGAGTCAGGAATCCTAACATCTCCAAATAGCATTGTGACTGAGTATAGTTGCTTTGCTTGGTGATGAGTAGGATTGCAGTTTCATTCTCTATTCCAAATTTAATACAGTAAAATGTCCAACATCTCCATTCATCTGGACTCTCATTTCTACAAAGTTGGGATCTGAAGCCATTTGGCTATTTGGTCTTTTGATATTCACTAGCTCCCTGCCCCTGTTTCTTGGCTACAATTTCAGATCATCTGTGGTAAAAATCATATCAAGAGATGATAGGCTGCTGTTTGGCCTCAAGTAAGAATTTCTGTTTCTTTCCTGTGCTTATAATGTCATCATTCCCTCTTGTTCCTGCCACCAAGTCTTCCCTTGACCTCAAAAGGAATTTAGCTCCATGGGCAAGTTATAAAGAAAGACCTTGACTAAATTTGCTGTTGTGACAGTCATCGGGAAAATAGACAATTGTGTCCTAACATCAGATGAGACCATCACTTGCTTTCATTTTCTTGAATAACCACCCAGAGGTATGATCAATGTCTTCATTGTCTGAGAAATTACCATTAAGGTGTAAGTGACTGTGACATGAACTGACAAAGGCAAGAGTGGACTGTCCAGAGATGTGACTGCCACTCCGTGACCACAGGCATGAAGGAATATATATTTATAGGATTCCATCTATGCCAAGATCTTTCAAAGGTATATCCACAGAGTAAGACAAGTATCTGAGAACCTAGAAAGTGATGCAGTCTGTGAAGGCTTCACTGAACACATAGGCCAGGGACTACATTCAGACTCTAGACTCCATCCTGCTCTTCTTCAAATCCATTCCTTCATTGTTTAATATCCAGTGACAAATTAGCTGTCCATATCTGTACTATTCTGTCTTCCCTTTCTCTTTCTTTCTTTTTTATCTTCCCTTTTCAAAACAATTTTTTGAGATTATAATGTGATTACGTCCTTTCCCTTTTCCTATCCTGCTTCGAATGCTGTCATTTAATTTGCTTGATGTCAAATTGATGTCTTGTTTTTCACTTATATCTGTATATGTATTCCTCAATACTTTATGTATAAGCTATTGACTCTGAACAATATCACATGCTTGTATAGGTTTAAATAATGATGATTTGCTATTAAATAATCCAATTGGCATGCTCTTCTCCACTTCTCAACATTCCTTAGTTGCTCATAGTTCTTTAAGTAGGATTGAGGCCTCGGGAGCTTTCCTTTCATGTCTATTGGTACCATCCTTGTTCAGCTCATGTTTAGGAAGACGTGTAGGGGAGACGTTGTGGGAGTATCCTTTTATATTCCTAAGAGACACAGTCCCACAGCAGACTTCCTGATCCCCTGACTCTTAGATTCTGTCTACCTCCTCTTCCGCAGTGATCCTGACCCTTAGGTGCAGCAGTGGTCTTGTGAACACATTCATTGTGCAGTGCATCTAAGGAATTCTGAGAGCTTGAGAAGAACACACCAACTTATTTCATATGAAAGGGTCATTACTTAAAAATATGCCTCCATTTGACATTATTCAGACTGAGCAGTAGTTCTTTGTACAGAGTTGAAGGCTCATGAGTTTTCCCACAATTCTGCTTTTTGATTTGTTATGGTTTTCTATACTGGTCTCCGTCTTTTATAGTTTCCTTGATGAGGGGTTAGATGTACATTTTTATGAGGCAATTAGGACAAATGATGAGAATAAAGTTAGAGATAATTTAGTAAAGTAAATCTAACTGATTTAGTAAAGTGATGGCTGTAAGTTTTCTTTAAAATCTATGACTTCATTAGCTCTGGATAGTCGGTTACTATCTAGTAACAAGCAAAGTTCTTACCTGTTGAGCAAGTCTTGGGAAAATTTCATACTCATTTCTAGTACCATAGATGCAAATCCGCAGGGACTGAACACTCTCGTTCAGGTGCTTTTGGGCCCTGTGTCTGAAGCACATGGTGCTTTCAGCAATAGAGATTAACCTTCTACTTCAAAGGGACAACTAAAGGAACAACAATAACCTATAATGGTTGGGGATAACCCTGACCGACAATTCATATATTAATGTTGGGCTTCTCTTAGATGATGTTTAGCACCTGAAAAGAGTCTTGTCAGCATATGTGGTTAATAAGAAATTTTCTTATGACTTTTTCAGACACACTGTTATTTTATCTTACTCTTTTCCTCTGTTTTTATCTCCTTCCCCACTCTCTAATTTAAAAACCCCAATTTTCCCATTTCTCCCTCCACATCAGTTATACTTGCTTTTCACCCTTTTATGGTTCCCCCAACTTGCCACAGATGAAATGGCCCTTTTTTTTTCCTTTTTTTTTTCTAGTTACTCCAGGTAATGTGCTCTCATCTACAGACTTGGAACTAGGACTCACAAATGAGAAAAATGTGAGATATTTAGATTTCTAGGTTTGGGTTACCTCAATCAATACAGTCAATGCACTCTGGTCAATATTGTAGATTGACTTGTAGCTGATTGAGAATTCTCCACACTGATTCCCTAGTGGCTAGACCACATTGCAATCCCTCCAACAGTGGATCATGGTATCCGTTTCTCACATCCTCCAGCATTTTTTTTGTCAGTGATCCAATGATACTGAACATTTGACTGTGCTAAGATGAAATCTTAAGTTATTTTGATTTGGATTTCCCTAAGTGCTAGGAATGATGAATATTTTTGAGAATTTTTTTAGCTATTTTTATTTTTTTGAGACCTTTGTTCATATCCTATGACCATTGTTTGATTGGGTCTTTGTTGTTTTGGTTTTTGATTTGGTTGTGTGTGTGTGTGTGTGTGTGTGTGTGTGTGTGTGTGTGTGTGTGTGTGTGTATGTGTGTGTGTGTGTGTGTGTGCTTTCTTTTTATAATATGGACACTAATTCTCTGTCAGAGAACAGCTGGTAAGGGAGGCCTGCACAAACTGCTGTACCAACCAATGTCAATGCATGCAGTAAACCTAGACCCCCTGTTCAGATCTACCCATACGGCATATTCTCCACAGTTGTGGGGAGAGAAAATATTATCTCTGACATAAACTCTGGTGCCCCCAATTTGACCAATTCTTCCTGATGAGGAGGCCTGGCAGCACAACGAAGAAAGGGAAGCAGGCTATCAGGATGAGACTTGATAGTCAGAGATCATATGGTTGGGGAGGAGGTCCTCTTCTGTCACAGGTCAGGTGGGGGAATAGGGTAAAAACGTTAGGGGCAACAGGAAGATATAAGTGAAAGAATAATAATTAGGATGTGATCTGAATCAATTATTTATAAAGACTTTTCTCTCATTCTATGGGCTTACTCTTTGCCTGGTTGATTTTTTCTTTAGCTCTGTAGAAGACTTTTAGAGTAATGAAGTCTCATTTGGCCTCAATTCTTGGGCAAATGGAGTCCTACTCAGAAAGTCTTTTCCTTCACCTATATAATATAGAGTACTGACTGCATATATTTTTTCAGCAGTTTTAACCTTTCATCTTTTATATTGAGGTATGTCATATACTTGGAATTAGTTTTTGTCAAGGTGGTAGATACAGGTTTACTTTCACTCTTCTGCATGAATACATGTAATTTCCTAGCACCATAGTTTGAAGATGCTATCTTTTTTCCTAATATTGAGTAGCTATAATTATGAATGCTTTTGTTTGGTTCTTTTATTTCATTCCATTGGTCTATATGCCTGATTTTGTTCCAGAAATTTATTATTTTTATTATTACTACTCTATCATATATATCTTTAAGTACTGGAATTATAATCCCTCCAAACTATGTTGTATTTGCTCAAAATAATTTGACTATCCAGGGCCATTTTTGTTCCATAAATGTTTTAAAATAATTTCTTCTATTTAAGTGAATAATGAGATAGTTAGTTTGATTAAGATTGCATTGAATATGTAAATGGATTTTGTCACAGGTCTGGATCACATCATTTCAGCCTTTTGCAAATGGATAATGGGTGAAGTAATCCTCTGAACTACTTCATGCTGACACTAGGGTGGAAACAGGGCCTTTAAAGGCTGAAATGTTGGCCAGGTTTCAGAAGAACAGGCTGTTTCATTTGGTGTCCAGGGTCGGAGAACATCTGTGGCTGGGAGGGGCAACGAAGGTCCAGCTGACACGATCTGTGAGGTTTGACTGGAGCACTATGGGTAGCTGCTTTGACAATGTCCCGGATATGGGAAGTTTAGCAGGATATTGGGACATATATTTGGGCAGAAGACAAAGTTAATAGGTTAGGAAAAAAATTCCATTTAGGTATACATTTGAAATTCTTGGGAGAGCAAACAGAAAAAGCCTGAAAATTGGGAAAAAGACAATGCTGACAATGCTTGAAATTTTTGAGAGAGCAAGGAAAATGTTTGAACATGGGAACTTCCTTCCATTTTATCCTGGGAAAGGCTTGAATATGGGAAGCATAGAAAAGATTTGAACATGGGGAACCTCCTTCCATTTTGCCCAATTGCTGACAATAATTAAAATGGTTTAGTTTTGGATTTGTCTGAGTTTCGGGGCAGAGGCATGTAAGCTTAGGCAGCCTTAAATGTGGGCATAGGGATTTGAAATTCTCTAAAAGACATCCCAAAGGCAGGAGGAACAGGCGACTGGATGTTTCCCATGGGTAGGTGAAGCCAGTAGTCTGTTAGGGCATCACCAGAATGCATAGTGACTCAAAAAAAAAAAAACCAAAACAAACAAACAAACAACAACAACAAAAAAACAGGTGCACAAGCTGTTCCAGCAACTTGTCAGTACTGGACAGGACTGGAAAAAAGAGTACAGCTCAGCAGCTGAGCTGGCCTGGGGACACAGCTACCTACCTAGTACACTAGGAATTTTTGGAGACCAAACAGTGGCGGTGGAGGGCGGGGGTGAGCAACTGTGCCAGTTATCACCCACTGGGAACTGGCCCAGTTGTAGAAGGACCAGTTTAGTTGTGAAGACTGGGGTTGGGTACCTCCACTCACAGTGAGCCAGAGAGGGGACTAAGAAGGGAGAATTCAGCTGGTGTTGGGTGCAAAAAGGTAGCAATCAGGTCGTTAGAGGAGGGGAGGTCCCAAAACCAGTGAAAAGGGGGACGAAACCCAGCCTTAGAGATAGGTGAAAGGTACAAAGTTTAGGCTGGTGATTGACAGTACTTATGTGGTTTCCATTTGGCCTGATAGATGGATTTTCTGTAGCTTACAAAAATCATTTTAAGTTCATAAAAAGGATAAATTTTAGAAACGTTAGCATCATCACTGTTTGTATTCTGCAGTGAAACACACATTTTTAAGATATATACACAGTGTAGGAGAAGGCAGTAGACATAGAGTATAGTAAAGGCTTGGGAAAAGAACTTTGTGTTAAAAGCACAAATGCTCTTTGAGATGAGCTTAGGAAAGGCAGAAGCCTTGTGGAGCTTTTCTAACACCTGTGAAATGGTAACATGGAGAGAACAAACACCTCCTGTAGAGCAGAATGGCAAAAGCTCACTTTAGCATCAGTACACATCATGAAACAGGGGTTTCTTCCCTCTGTTCAGAAGACTGGAGATATGTAATTTTAGCACAATAAGAAACAAACAAAACAAATCAAAAGGAAATTTAAAATCTTGAGCTTGGAACTATGACAGGACTGTATAGTGGAATAGATAGATTAATAAATAGTTAGATTAATAAATCAGAGCTCCATTGGTCAATGTCAACATTCTAAACACTCAATAGAATAATAGCATAGCAACAGGAAGGAATAAACCATCTTTTAGACATTTTAACCTTCACAACTTGCATTTACCAACTTACAACATGTTCTTAGACCTTCTGACAGTCTTATCCTGCGTGTATCAACCTTAATACACTCTCTTAGATTGTTCAATATTCATAACTTGCACGTACAACTTTAAAACACCTTCATAGACCCTCTAACATTCATAAAACATCTTTCTGGGAGCTTTAAGACATAGGTAAAATTGCTATAAGTAGTCACTGTCCTTTAGATAAAAGAGTGATAAAAAGACATCTGGTAACAAGGTAGACTGTATCTATAACTGACAATTTTGGTCTCCTCATAGGAAGAGGGTTGGGAAGGTATCTGATGCCTCCAATGATAGAAGTTGACAATGTGACTGTGTAGCCTGAGTATGAGGTTAAAGCAGACCTGCAGTGTTACCATGGGTTCGGCGAAGCTGCTGAATCTAAGAGCCATCTGTACTCCACCAGGTCAAGGAACTTGAAGGCTGGAACTGTCTAAAGCTCTTGTGCTGGTTGAACCTCCAGTAGCTGGGCACAGAGGACAAGCCTGCATGTGAACATATTGACATCCATAGGCTAATTCGCCCACAGGCAAGGCTGTGGGACCAGTGTCCCTTTCTGGTAACAGGAGCTGTGACCAGTGTCTACGTTTTGGCAGCATCTGAAACAGGTTCCTGGTAGAGCTGGTTCATGCTGGACCCTGGTGTGAGGGGGCATTGCAGACCTCTATTTTCTTCCTTCAGGGGTAATGGGGAAGGCCTAGGATATAGTTTGTCCTGTAGCTGGTGAGTCTGTCAGGAAAGCTCCTCTCTGGTTTTAAAGAATTTAAAACTACTATTACCAGTTACTAAATGGGGGTCTACTTTTCGCTTTGAGCTTACTGTGCTATACTATCAGTGTTTTATTTTTTTCCTAAAATAAATATCAGTTTAAGGGATAGTTATTATTTTAAAGACTCTCAAAATTGAAAGTCTAAGTTCCTTAACCAAGAGAGAAAGACAATGGAATGGTTCAGTTTGTAAGATTGCTTGTCATCACACTTGATGATTGTGTCCCATTTCCCTAACCTGTATGATAGAAGGAGATGACTGATTAGCACAACTGGTCTGCTGGCTTCCCTGTGTGAACCCAGACACACAATATGCCCTTAGGCACACACAAGATAAAGAAAGAAATGTAAAAATTGGCAGTCTAGCGTATTAGATCAAATATTGTATATTTATTTTTGCCTCAAAAATGTGTATGTCACCATGAAATACAGAGACAACCTTAAGACAAGAGTGAAAGTTATTACAGGCAAAGAAAACAAGCAGATGTTCTACTTTTTGAAAAAATCCTTCAAATCAAAATTGAGAAGAGACAGAAAAGATCACTTCATATTACTTAGAGTATCAAACCTAAAGAAACATAATTTTAAGCACCTACACACGAAACCTAGAAGTACTCCATAGTATGAAAAAGGAGTACTAGATGGAAAGCCCCAGGTTAATGCCAACATTATGATTTTGTTCAAGTTCAGTACCCAGATGTTATCAAATATCTAAGTCATAGTCACAACAAGCAAACAGAAAAATATTTGAGTTAAGGATCATTAAGGATCAAATTAACTAGCAGATATCTATGGAACATTTCTTCCAAATATGGTAGAATATGCATTCTCACTAACAACAACCCATAGAATTTTCTCTAAAATAGATAGGACACAAAACAAGTCGTAAATATAGGCATATTAAAATATTTTCTCTTATTCTATCTTACCACAATGCATTATGTTGGTGCAAAGAAGATTATGGTTTGGTATTATTAATTTTAAATAATCACAACTAAGTTAAACACTATCATTCAAAATCAGAACCACTACACTCAGAACATTTAGCCAATAAGAAATATTTTTATGATTCTGTAGCATAAAATCCTATACTTTAGAATTTGAACACTTCCTAATATTTTTTGCATCCGGTTGAATGTGGACATATTTTTCCTCCAAACGGTTGTCAAGGTGTGTGAAGAAATTGTAGTTAGTTGGATAGAGACCAAGTGAATGTGGTCGAGAAACCAGAATTCATGCCAAATCCATCTTACTTTTTAACCTGTTTCTTGCTCAATGTGTGGATATGCCTTGTCATGGAGATGAGATTGTCCCTTTCTGTTGACCAATGCTGGCTGCAGGCAATGTAGTTTTAGTTTAGCTTATCAACGGGCTAAAAACAATTCTCAAACATAACAATGTTGCTAGCATTCAGAAAGCTGTATTGGAACAGACCAGTAACAGACCAGGAAATTGGTGTTATGACAATTTGTGGTGCAAGTTTGACTATGGGAAATGCTTGAGGGCTTCCACGTTGTCCAGCCACTAAACAGTCACCACTTGTCAGTATAACATCATCTTGTCATTGCACGTCCCAATATGATCTATAAAAATGTCCTTCATTGTTATGTACCATAAGAAAGAACTACAGTTCAAATTAACGATAGTTTGATTCTATGTCAGTGTATGAGGCACCCGCTGTATAGTTTTTTCACTTTCCCAATTTGCTTAAAAAGACAGAGGACACTTTAATGGTCCAGTCAGTTGTTTGGCAACTTCTGATGTCACTATAAGAGAACTACATGTGATTGCTATCAGTGGGTTACTGTCAACTTCCAGGAGTGGTGACGATGCGCTTCATCTCTCTGTGCAAATATGTTGATAATATTACATGTTGTCCCTACTACTTTACAACCTATTTTAAAATTGAATGAAAAATTGCTTAAATTGGCCTTTTAAACACCATATTTACGGTAAAATATTAGTATAAATTAACAGCAAAAACTGGTTTACTAACAAAGAATTGTCATGTGTGCATTAAAATGATAGATAATCTTAACCACATTTATGTAATAATGCATATTAGAGTATCACATAAATGAGTTTAGTTAAGGAATCAAATGAATGAATGATGAAAATGCGCTATGTATGTTCAGTGGAGCTCTTTTCAATAGTAAAAATGAAGTTATATCATTTGTTGGAAGTTGATGCAACTGGAGGTAATTATATTAAGAAATTCAGTCCAGTCTCAGAAAGATATATACCATGCTTTCTCTCATATTCCATTTCTATATTTTATAGAACTATATATAGAATCAAACATATGGAAATGGCATAAGAGCAGAAGTGAAACTATATAGGGGAATGAAAAGGGCTGAAGGTAAGTAGGAATTGTAAGAAAGAGCAGGATTGGTGTATGGAGGCAGATTATGCTCAATATATAGAGAATGTATTTGCATAAAATGACTTTATATAGCACTGTTCCATATAAAAGGAATATATGCAATGAAATTTAAAATAAAAGACCAGAAGTTTCTCTGATGTTTGACATTCTTCTTTTCAGAACATTGTCTTTCCCATACATAGTATGTATAAATATATAATAAAAAATTATTTTATGAATGTCTTATAGTAACACAGTAAACTGTCAAAAAACTGTCCCCCACTAAGTAGCTTTTGAAAGCAGCTTTTTCTTGTCAACCAAGATAGACTTTCCCAGATGGGACATTTTAAATGACATAAAAATCAGGACTATTAAGGCATATTTTATACTATTTTGATGATCAAATAGTCTTTTTACTTATCGTCTGGACTACTGACACCTTACTGTCCCAAATTTGGTATTAGAAGGAGCTTCTCACATAACCAGAAACCTTTCTAGACATAAGAAATGATTTAGTAGTGGAGAATGCATGGACAGTGACAGGAAATAAACACCTAAAAGTTATGTGTAGCTTTCTTAATCACCAGGATTCTATTTGAATGTACCAAAAGCTTTAACAAAATTGCTCCTGGACTGAAACAAAACTAATTATGATGTGATAGATCCAGATAATGATATTGTACTTTGATTTTCAAAAGAAAATACTAAAAATCGCTCCAGGGTCTGTCTGTAATAACATCTGCAGTGACAAATAGTATGAAACGCCACGAGTTTATTAGCCAGTTTCTTAATAGTAAACTTGACCAAGGGTAGTGCTACCCACCTTTCTGTGTTAGAGTTCTTATGTACATAGCAAAAGGCAACTTGGAGATTTTTATACATTTAAATCTGGTTACATCCAGAAAAAAAAAAACATTGTGGTTGGTATGGAAAAGCTCTCTTAAAGGACACTCAGTGGAGAACAGTTTTAGATGGTTTCCTGTACCTCTAAAAGAATTTGATATAATAATATATTTTATGAATAGAATTATTCGAATTGACAGCAGGCTCATTGTACTGCAAAATAGCCAGGCAGTAGCTAAGCTCTGCACTTTGGCTTTTACTTCTAGCATAAAGAACTCTCATTATGACAAAGCCCATTGTGGTTGGAAATACATCTAATATTGTTCATTTTTTCACCTAATCCAACGAAGTTTAATTACCTGAAGCCTTAACCTCAGTAACAATAATACATACTAAAGGAATTGCTCTTGCACTCTTCTCATAGCTTTTAAATCATTTTTCCTTGATTTCATTCTGCTTTCAGCTGTTCTTTATACTGATGATTTAACACCTACTTCACCCTCTAGTTTGAGTAACTATACACTACCAAAGGACTTCATTGTCTACTTGGTCAAGTGTAAATCTGTAGCAACTACAGATGTGAAATATTCATGTATATGTTTTAAAAATATGTGTATATATGCAATTGGATCAAAAGTTTATTTTAAATGTTACAACAATAGAGGTAGAAAATAATGCTTACATCTTTCTGAGTTTTCTCTTCATATTTTTCACTTCACAACCTACTAACAATCTAAGGATACAGCTGAGTAACAGAAGTGCATGTCATGTAATCATGAAGACAACTGTTCAGTACCCCAGAAGCTGCCTTAAAGAGTGAGCCTACCACTAGTGATGCTGAGACAAGCAGATTGCTGGTCAGCCAGCCTTGCAAGAATTTCCAGCTCTAGGTCAATAAGAGACCCTGTCTTAAAAAGCAAAGTGGACAGCATCTAAGGAACAACAGATTAAGTTAACAAACACACACATTCACACACACAAACACACACACACACACACACACACACACACACACACACACACACACACTTCATAGTTTCCAAATATATAGATGGTGGAGGTCATGATATGGACAATGGAACAGCTGAGAAAAAACTAGAGAGGTTATTTTAGATATTTTATTTTCCCTAGAATAGTCTTTTATATATAATCAGGTCTTCACACTCATTATGTGTATACAAATATTCGTACACTTATCAACAGAGAAAGACTGTAACATTCAATATCAAACCACATAGACCCAGCAGGTGATACTGTAGCCATTCCAGGGTGTGAACTGTGTAAAAATACCAGTCAGAGAGAAAATAATTGTTTCAAAGAGTTTAAGAAAAAAGGAACAATCAAAGCTTATGAATAGTTATCCACAATTGAGAATAAGCTCTGGCTCATTAAAATTTGGTCTTACATCAGAGAATATCCCACTGAATCCAAATGGTAAAGTTACAAAAGGAGGCCTTTATCTTAGTTTTTTTACAAGTTTTTATTTTAGTCATTTTAGTCTTTTTATCTTCTATAAGACATGAGACTTTCTCAGTGGCCAAATATATTCGTTACTATTCTTGTTGCTGTAACAGAATATTTCACAAGAAATAACCTAAGGGAGGAAGGGTTATTTTGAAAGGCAGGCATGACAGCGGGAGCTTAAGAAACAGCTGGCCACATTGCGTTGCCTAGAGGAAAGCTGAGCATTGAACACTGGTGCTCTATCACTGTTAAATTCATTCTGAAACCATTGCCCATAAAATGGTGCTGTCCATAGCTGGAATTGGTCTTCCCCTCCTGACAAAACATTCTGAATATGTCCTCACAGGGAACTTTGAATGTTGTTTTCAAAGTTTCTAAATTCCATGGTTGCAATGAGGATCAACCACCACACCAAAGGCTACAGTCCAATGCAGAATACAGACCAACAGAGCATGTAACGATCAGAATAGCAGTCAAAGTCATGGAAATTAATCATAGATGCCCTTGTAAAACTGTGCTTTTAAAACAATTACCCTTATACTTATAGAGATTGTTTAAATTTATAAAGGAGGCTGTGAGTAAATGATACTTCAGCAATGTGATCCATGGTACCAATGGTGGTTATTGAAATAACAAGTGCAAAGCATCCAGTTCCACAAAAACCTATGGAAGTTAGTGGTTTTGGCTTGTTCTTTTAGGTGCAATGATTTTAATATCAAAATATGAAGGCTTTTTTTATAACAGGAAGAAATTATGTTGAAATTTGTTTCATTGCTAAAATTCCACTCTTCTCTGATACTTAAAAAACTAAATGTGAACACCTCTATTTCTAAAAGGCTCAGGAAATACCATGTGCATTAGCATAAATTAGAGTCTCTATTTTACTGCTCTGAAACAAGATTGGAGAACTGGGCATGCACAGCGGTATATTCACACAGCCATTCCATATGTTTAGATCTTGTTGCACATTAGTTTTCCTGAACAGTTATCAGCTACCTGTAACCTTGAAGAATGCCAAGGAAATCAACTCATGGCCTATTCCTCATAATCAAGAACAGCATAAAGATATTGAGGTCACAGAAAGTAGCAGACATTCAGTTCTCTACATTCAGCTATTAAAAGCGTCCAGGTTAAAGATTTTCACTTATATAGGCATTGCTGATTTAAATTCCCTCAACATATTTCTATTCATTTTACCCTAATGTTTTACTCACAGGTTAATCTCCTTCATCAATTATGTATTTAAGAAGCTAGCCCTTTTACTTCTGTTACTCTTTATAAATGTTTTTATTTCCTCAGAAGAAGAGTTGAGATGAGAGCCATCCCAAGCCTTTCTAGTTCATTCTGAACCCTCCTAGCTGGTTCAACACAGCTGTTTTGTTCTAAACTCCTCTCCTCCCCGACTGATTCAAACTGGCTTCTCTTGGCTTTTGACTGAATTGCTCTTATTGGCCTCTAACTAATTCTGTCAATATGTTTTAATCTTCTGGCTCTTTCTCATTCTCTGGCTCATTCTATCTTCATCTCTGCCTAGATTGTTCTCTCTGTTACCTGTAAAAGGGTCCCAGTAACCAACTCTGGATAATCCCTACTCTGTCCATGCCCTTCTCTAAAGTATCCTCTTTTATGTTCTGTCTTGTTATCATTAGTGTTTGACATATCCTATCTCTGACTTATACTGTCAAATATTTCTCTGACTCCTCATTTTTTCTTCTCTTCAATTGACATCACATTTAAAGATGGCTGCTTCCTTCTAAAAACTAACCTTATCTTCATTGTTTGGGACTGAAGGAGTGTAGTAAAGGGAGTGTCTGTACTTCAGGCCGTTCTGTAATCTACAATGTGTCTGCATTCCAGCTGAATCATATAAACCTAGAAGGTCTTTGGATATGATTACTTGACAGAGCAGTTGTTGTTGTATTAAAATTCCTTTAAAACTCATTTTAAAATTCCTTTTTATTATATTTTGTTACATAGTGCCATTTTAACCCAAGCATCTAATGTACGTTGAGCACGATCTCTCATTCCCACTTCCCTTCTCTTTGTTGCCCCAATCCCACCATTATTCCTATTTCTTCTATTCATATTCACTTCTACTTTCATGCCATCTGTAGCTTTGCCATTTTATATAACTATATACATCCTAAATATGCAAATGAAAGAAACATACATTATTTATGCCTTGGAGACTGACAATTTACTTGATATCTAAGGTTGCACATATACTATGTGCATATATTATGTATATACAATATACTCTCTATAACATAGGAGCATCATCTTCAGCATTCTGGCCCAATATATCTGACAGACATATTTTTGAGGCAGGAACAATTGAGTACTTGCTTACCCTGTCTTGGCAGAGTTCGGCCGTCGACTCTGCCTGCATCAAAACTTGCCACAGAATTCTGTCTGTGGTAGAAATGAGGACATTTTACCCAGTGGCTAGTTTGCCACATTTGAAGCAAACTCCATAAGGAGGTTCTTTGATGATTATCATCTTTTTTGAGATAGGCTAGGTGTCTTTTTGTCAAAGAATCTTTTGAATAATAAAAAACATCTTTAAATGTCATAATCTGTAGTCACTGAGGCTTTTGAAGACCTTATATAAGTATTTTACTTTATATATCTATAGAATCATATCTATCTATTAGACCTAGAATACATATTTTTGTCATAAAATTTGACTAGTTTTTGACATGACCATGATTTGCATCAATATACAAAATTCAGTACTATTGAATTAAAAAAGGAGGATAGAACAAAAGGTAGATTATTGAATCTGCTCCTCACTCTCAAGGCCTTAATTATTACTCACAAATAAGGTTATTTCCTTGTTTTTAGTAGCTGAGCAGTATTCCATTATGTAAATGTACCACAGTTCATTTACCCATTCTTCGGTTGAGGTATTGTTTTCAGATTCTGGCTACTTTGAATAAAGGTTCTATGAACACATTTGGACATGCTGTACCAAATGGTACATACAAAGATGTACCATATACATCTTTCTGGTATATGTCCAGGACTGGCATAGCTGGGTCTTGAAGTCCCAGTTTTCTGAGAAAGCAACAGATTGATTTCCAATATGTTAGGCTAGGTATAGCCTAATAAATTTTGTTCTTTGACAGTCCCACACATGAATACAATTTGTTTTCATTGCTATCACCCACCTTCTCTTCTTTCCCTTCTACCTCTCTCAGTCCTTACAAATGTCTTTCCCATATTTATAGTTTTTTTGTGTGTTCCATAAATTATATATAGGGTCATTGGAGTGATGTTGAGTTTAAAACTATCCACTAGAGCCTGATGAGCTCATCAGTGGGTACACAACTAGGTATTATAGGTATTATGGGTCTGTCTTTATTAATCTGTCAGTTGTAGTACTAAGTGGTAGAGCCTCATGATCATGGAGCCATATATAGCTGATTTGTGTACACCCAGTGTCAGTAGGTACAGTTGCTTTGAGTTTATGACTTCCAAGCATATGTCATGTTTACAAGATGAAATTTTCAGCCTCTCTCCTTATCATTTTATTCTTATATCCTTTCAGCAATGTTTTCTGGACATAAGGAGATGGTGTAAATGCCTAACTCAGGGTTTATGTTGTCATGATTCTTGCATTTTCATTTACTGTATTCACTTAAAAACACATCTCTGATAAAGTCTAAGAGTATCATTAGTTTGGAGGTATAAATAGATATGTAAAAGATAATTTGATGTACTCTCAATGCAGCTAAGTAGAAGTATTGGGTTCCTCCATGGAGCCCAAGACTATCTCAGTCATAGTTTGTGTCTGTGTTTACAAGGTATGGATTCCTCTTTCAGTATGGTACTCGAACTCAATCAGGGAGTAATTTGTTGTCTATATATAAGTCATACTACTATTGTACCCATGGTAACATTTTGCCTGGAAGGTTAGTATTATAGTTCATTGGGTTAGCAAGTAGGTAAGACCAATCATTACTCCCAAAGCAACCACAATAACATGATCTGACACTATGTTTAGTAATCTTCAGAAACATCATCTTATCATTTAGATTTTGCAAGCAACCAAGAAACAATAGAGCTAAGATTTTCCATTTTTATTCGAAGGTAAAGCTATTTTTCTCTCCCCACTTTGATTGGCTGATATTTTGATGGAAAGGTTATGTATTTGCTCTTTTTCAATTGTTCCTTTGCCCACATTTTTTAAATGATATTTTTATCTAGGGCCATTCTCATGGTTTTAAGAAGAGTAAATAAATGAAACCAGCCTGTCTCAATACTTCTGTCCATGGATTTTTTTAGAGACTTCCTAGGATCTACTCACTTGAAATATTCCAAAACATAAAGTTTCACACATAAACAAAGTATTCCTTCCTTAGTCCTAAATAATTCTTTCTCTCTCTGTTCCATCTCACTCCCTATGATCCATTTAGTACTCTCAAAGCAGAATAATCTTGCCAAAACAGTGAGCTTCCCTTTTACGCAACCTTAAGAAACTCACAGGATTGCTGAGTATTCTGTTGAACATAAAACAGTACTTATATATAGTACTCAAGTAGCATGCAGATAACATAGGCAAGGTGCATACTTCTCCAAAAGTTAGTCATTTACATGCTATTTTTCTGCATTCTTGGCTTCAAAATATTCACTAAACATACTTTAAATATTAATTTGATATTTGCTCACATGTTGTATTAATATAATGAGTGAATTATTACCTACTGAATCTAAGAAGAAATATTCAGCATAAATGATTCCTTTTACCTATGTATGAATGATAGTTTGGGCATATCTGAGTGAATATATTTTCTCTAATTATTCATTCACGGAAAATACAAAATTCTTTGTAAGGATACAAAGATGAATCTATTTTATATTAATTTTTTATTAGCCCATTTTGAGGTCTTATATAATTTAGTGTAAATATGAGAAAATGTCTCAAAAGTATATCTTGTTATATTCAATTGAAAATACCGTTCTCGTCTGTACTATCAAGACTTTTGTTCTATATTTCAAAATGATTCCTGTGTGATTGGCATTGTCAGTGCCACAGTAAAGACACTTAGAAACATAAAACCTGCATCATTTGCCACAGTCTCTTGTCTTCAGAGAAGTTCTGAGTGCTGCACTATACTTTTCCTCAGGTAAGCAAGGTTTCAATCACTGTTCTGATCACATTCATCAGCGGTCTTCTGGAAGCACTGTGCTCTCATCACATAATAAAGGAGCACTGAAGCAAGTCATATAGTGGTTACAACACAGTTGCTGGAATACCATGTTGAATAAAGGACGAGCCCTTTAGATGATGCTTGAAGGAATGAAAACTCTTAATTGTAATAAAAGCTAAAAATCAGGGGGAGACAAATCATATTTTCAGTGATGTTTTCAGCCCCTCCCTTTGTCTTTCTGCCCTATGGAGTCCTCCCCATATCCCTCCTTTGGCAAGCTTCACACCTCTTGGAATGTGGTGTGGAAATGCCGTCATACTAGCAGTGACTTGGTACTTGTCATTCATAATTTTTTGTAACCTTAAATTCTTTCTTACTCTATCATTTTTTCCTCAGAGGAACTATATCTTTACTCAGCCCCATGTCCATTATCTCCTCTTAGAAAAATAAATTCAAACCACAGCATCAAAGGCTATTATTCTCTCAGGAATATTCTCCACTGCTATCTCCTTATACACAGGGATAGAGGAGGGCCTTGCAGCAAAGGTTGTGACTGAAAGGCAGTCTCTCCACTTAGCTCAGCTGGTGTAGTTCTAGAAAGGAGACAGAGATGAATGTTACCATGGTTACCAATTATTAAATTTACATACAGGTTAAACCCATTGTGTGAACTTGTCTACATTCTTACAGGATTTCCAAAATGACAATTTTCAGTAATTAAAGTATCACTGGATTAATTCTGACAGTTACAATACACTACATTAATTTTTATCAAGTATGTAGCCATCCATAACTTTGCTGGTTTGGGGATGAATATTGTCTTTGCTTGAACTCTACCTAACTTGATCTAGAAGAATGTCAACTCAGGAAAATTATGATAGTGTCATCATTAGATCTACATCATTTTGGAGAGTCTTTTTGAATTTATTCATTTAGAATTTGTTATTCTTGTCAATCATATAAAGTCTATACAACATCAATTCAAATTTTTAAGTTAGTTTAAAAAATATACAGTTATATATTATACATTGAACTTCCCCCATGTATCCATGTAGGCTTTGAACTTTTTCAAATCTGTTTATTTGGGGTACTTCAATGCTTATACCTCCATTCTAACCCACCTATCATAGATAGGAGAGGATCTACAGTAGATTTTCTTAGACTCAGTTCCGTGGAGCTATTCTATCTTTAGTAGTCTGCAAGATTCTGGCAGACCCATTAAACAGTAAACGAGAAATTCAGAAAATGTGACTGCAACCTCAGCAGCCAGAACCCGGAACCTCCAAAGTGGTCTCTGGAGCAATGAACATCCAAATAATAAGAAATGATGCCAAGACCAAAGAAGCCCAAACCTCTTGTTTTGGGACATATATATATATATATATCTTCTCAGAGTCTCATGGTCCATACTAGGATGTTTATCATTTGTCAAAGACCATGCTCTGCAAGAGGCTATTTCTCTTCTAGTGGGCAAAAATCACCTGTTCTTTCTCACAATAAAATTATACATGTTTCTCATGCCACCCTTGGGACCAAAACAAATATATGTTTATATCCACTAATCCACATACCCTTGCTCTTCCTACCACCTACCACATTTCTCTAAACTTTTTTTCTTTTATTATACTTAGAGTAGAGAGTGAAGAAATGTCTGGCCCAACGTGAGGCATACCCCATTAGGAGAACGCCAACCCCTGATACCATTAAAAATACTCTGCTATATTTGCAGACAGGAGCCTAAACTAACCATTCTCTGAGATGCCCTGAGGCTCCACCCAGCAGCTGAAACTCACGGCTAAGCATTAGGCAGACCTCTGGAAGTCCTGTGGAAGCGTAGGGGCTGGCAGTGGGTGGGATAGAAGGACCCTGAGGAGACAAGAACCTCGCAAGACCAACTAAATTTAGACTCTTGGAGACTTACAGATTTGAAATCATCAACCAAAGAGCCTGCATGGGTTGGACATAGGCCCCTTACACATATGTAAGCGATGGGTAGCATAGCCTTCACATAGGTCCCTGGTAAACTGAGTGGATACTGTATATGGCATGGACTCTGTTGTTGTCTGTTTTCGATCTCTTTGCCCTAAGCGGCTGTGTTGTCTGGACTTGGTGGATGAAGATGAGCTCAGTCCACATATGACTTGATGTGCTGGGATGGTTTGCTGGGAGGCTTCCCGTTTTCTGAGTACAAGAGGGGTATATCAAGGTGTGAGGGTGGTACCGTGAGGCGAGGAAAGAGGGGACTATAATTGGGATATAAAGTTAGTATATAAATTAAAAATAAACTAACAGCAACAAACAAAGGAAAGAAGGAAGGAAGGAAGGGAGGAAGGAAGAAAGAAAAGATACATAGTCCGGCAGTGGTGACACATGCCTTTAATCCCAGAACTCAGGAGAGAGAGGCAGGTAGATCTCTGTGAGTTCAAGGTCAGCTTGGTCTACAAAGTGATTCCAGGACCATCAGGGTTACATACAGTTAAACACTGTCTCAAAAAACAACAACAAAAAAAGATAAAATATACATAAATGACTATATGTAACCACATAAAATGTAAGAACCACAAATGGAATATATATATATATATATATATATGTATATATATAGAATATAATATATATTGTATATACTATATATACATCTGCACACACACACACACACACACACACACACACACACACACACACACACATAATTTATCATTCTGAAACTGGCTTAATTTACTCATTCTGATTATCTCTAGTCCGAAACCATGTTCCTACACATGACATAACTTCATCTTTATTGCCAAAAATACAGCTCTGCTACATGGTCTTGTCACCTTTTCTTTATCTTCTCCCCGATTCTATGCACTTGGCTGGACTCCATAACTTAGCTATGGTGACTGGTGCTACATAAACAGATGTGCATGTGTGTCAGTGATGTACTAACACAAAGTCATTACAGCAAATACCCAGGGGCAGGATAAGCACTCATACAGCATAGCTATTTTTAGTTTTCAGAGGAACTTCCATTAATTTTCACAGACTCTGGACTGTTTTATCTTCCTCTCAGTAGTACAAAGTAAGATTTCTGCCTTACATAATTTTCTGTGGTTTGTGTACCTTCATACTAGCAGGAATGTACAATGGTCGAACTCTGATTATTTTGTTGTTTAACTTGTAGTTGTTTGTATATTCTAGGCATTAATCCTCTCAGACAGGAATCTAACAAATAGATGTTCCCATACAGCATGCTATTGAAAACTCCCCTTTATGTTTCACTTACTGTACAGCAGATTTTTAAATTTATAAGATCCCATTAGTTGATTTTGGCCGTATTTCCTAAGCTACTAAAGTCTTTCATAGGGGAAAATGGGAGGGAGGGAAGAATGGGAGGATACAAGGGATGGGATAACCATTGAGATGTAACAAGAATAAATTAATAAAGTAAAAAAGAAAGAAAAAATAAATAAAAAATAAAAAATAAAAATAAAAGAACAATTGAGTTGTAATCTGAATAAATTAATTAAATAAAAAAAAGAAAAGAAATGCCTCGCATAGTCCTGTATCCTCAAGTGTTTTAGCCCATCTTATCTTTAAACACTTGCAGGGATTAGGTATCCTGATAAGGTATTTTATGCATATAGAGTTGATTTTTGTTCCAGGTGAGAAATGCGGGCCAAGTTTTATTCACCTAGTTTGATGGTATCATTTTTCAAAAGGCTTTGATGGTATCACTTTTTAATGTGTGCTTTTGGTACCCTTGCCACATAAGATGTCTGTTACTGTGTTCATTTATATATCTATCTTCTGGTGTGTTCCATTGCTGTGCTTGTGTGTGTGTGAGTGTGTGTCTCTGTGTGTGTGTATGTGTGTCTGTCTGTCTGTCTGTCTGTCTGTCTGTCTCTGTGCTAGTAGCATGGTATTGTTGCTACTGTGGCTGTATAGCATAGTTTAGCATAGTTGTAATCTGAACTGGTAGAATATGATTTCCATCTTTTATTTTTCTCAGGATTTCTTTGGTTATCTGGTGTCTTTACACCTCTAAACACTTTTTTTCTGTTTCTTGGAGAAATGTTGTTGAAATTTTGACAGAAATTTTATATCATTATCATCAATGACAAATAGGCATTTGACAGAGTTCAACAATTTTCATGATAGTTTCTTCACAAAGAAACAAGACTAGGTAGAATATTCCTAAACATAGAAACCATAGAAACATGCAGTCTACAATATATTGAACAGGAAAATATCAAGATTTTTTTTCCCCAAGAATCAGGCATCCGACACAGGTAATTACTTTTTCCATTCTTGTTCAATATAATACTCAAAACAGTGAGAAAAGGAAATATATAAATTATCCCTCTTTGTACATGCTGTGATTATTTTTTAAAGGACTCCACAGACTATATGAAACAGTCTTTACTTAGTAAATACTTCTGGTATATTCAGAATTATTAAAAAAATATAAAGTAGGTTTTATATATACCAACAACAACTTGTTGAGGAAGAATAGCAAAAAAAAAAAAAAAATCTTGAAATAACAAGGATGTAAAACACCCTTATAAAGAAAACTTGAGGATAGTAACGAAAGAAGTTAAAGAAGATGCTTCATGATGGAAAGACCTTCTATGCATTCAGATTGGCAGAATTATTAAAGTGGAAATTGTTGGGCTACAAGAAACAACCTACAGAAGCAATCCTCATCAACAGTCCATTGACCTTTACAGAATGAAATAATTCTAAAATTCTTATAGAAATACACAAAGAGAGATAACCAAACTTACCCTAAGCAGAAAAAACATATCCAGATATATTATAATGCTTGACCTCAAACTATATTCGAAAGCCTTCAAAAAAAAATACTGCATGATACTAGCACAGAGATGGGCATGTAGACCAATGGAAGGTAAAAAGATACCCAGACGTAATTCCATGAATCTATGGACATCATGTTTTTGACAAGTGTGTCAAAAATATGTTTTTGACAACTGTGTCAAAAATATGGAATAGAACAAACAGAGACTATTTCCTTGGGACTGTCAGCAGATGGTTGATATCAGTCAATGAGGGCAAAGAGAGGAAAAGCACTGGAGTGGGAGGTATGGGGAGGTTGTTGTATATGGGTGGCCCATGAGTATGACAGAATAATTTTCCAGGACGAGCTTCAATGAGAATGTTCAACATTATTCAGGGTGAACAAAGGCTATAAAGTTCTTTAGGGACTGAGTGGAGGGTTCAACTCCCAGTAGATGTGTATGGCTTCGGATGCTAAGAACACTGTATTTATACATCAGGAGTTCCATATACTAGTTGGGCAGGAAATTATCAGGAGAAAGTAAGTTGAACCTGCATTCTTACCATGTGCTATGGTGGGAGTCATGCTTAGAGATACTCTCCAGATGAATGGAAGCAGAGAAAGGGAATCATCCATGCGATTCAAAGTTCAGGAGAGCTGTCCAAACATGGTGGACTGCAACCAAAAGTAGAAGAGTTTTTCAACATGAGACATGGTGTTTGGTACCCATTATTAAATATTAATCTACAGAAAATGAAATAATATTACTTTGCATTTGTACAAAAATCTATACAGACTGGATTAAATACTGTAATTTAAAATGGGAAATATTTAAGCTGTTAAAAAAGAACATAGAGAAATACTTTGCCTTGTGGATATATGCAATAAACTTCTATGTTCAATCATAAATGCACAACAAATGGTGCCAGTAATTGACAAATAAGATCACATGTAATTACAAAGCTTCTGCATGGCCAAAGAAATTAATAATATAATGAATAATATAATGAATATAATAATAAGATGAATAAACATCATATAGGATGGAAAATATCTCCCCAGTTTTACTTCAAGCATGGTGTTAATATCCAAAATATATGGAGATCTGAAAAAACAGCGCAATGATCTAAACAGAAGAAATACAAAAAGACCTATGGTTATTTTTAAGAGTGCTCTTCACCTCTAGTTAACAAAAAAAGACAAATTAAAAATACTTTTAGGTCCCAACTCACCTAGCTAGAATGACTATCATCAAGAAAATGAATAACAAACCTTGGTAAACACGTGTGAAAGAAGAACCCTAATCATCCATTAGAGAATTAACTAGCACAGCCACTATGAAAATTGATATGAAACCCTCAACAAAAACAAAAATACCCACGCAAAAAACTAAAATTAGTACAAACCTATGATTCAGCTATGCCACTTCTGGTCCATATACTGAAAGAATTATTTATCCTACTATATGGACACTTTGTTATCTATGGTCATCACTGCTCTTTTCATAACAACAAGAACATAGAATCAGCCTCATTGTTAATGAACAGATAAGTAGATATTGAAAACATAAACCCTAATAAAAAGTTATATTATGGAATATGCAGGGATTGTTAAAATTGGAAAATTATAGCAAGCTAGGTAATGCTAGATGAGTAAGACAAATTTTGTTTGATCCATGCAAAAAGGTATTTGCAAGTCTTTCCCTCCATGTGCTAATATGAATATCCAAGGTTGGAGTAAATATAGGCAAACGGCAGGAAATTAGAAAAGGACCTTTGTGCCTAGAAAAAAGGCATAGGGAATCTTTAAGGGAAAGAAATGTGGAAGTCAACAGAACCTAATTCCAGAGGTTAATACTATAGATGAAAGAGTACAGAGAGTCAGGGAGGTGAGAGGGTCAGAAGATCAACTAACAGGGAAAATGCAGCACAGAAATCTCTAACAAAATGATAGTAATGTTAAAAAATAGTTATTATTTCATGTTTATGTCTACTGCATGTATGAGCATCATGCATATGCTGATATCTACGGGGCCAGAAGAGGATAACAAATTCTCTGGAATTGGAGTTATAAGAGATTGTGAGCCATATGAGATATGTGATAGGAACTAAAACTGAGTCCTTAGAAAAACAACATATATACTCGAGTGCTATATTTCCAGCAAGCTACTTAGAACCTCAAAACAAAACCCCCAAAACTAAAACAATTGAAAAGCTATTCAAAAAAGCTGATTGTATACATTTTGTATTGAAACAATAACTCCCACACTAAAACTATATTGTTTAATATTGGTCTTATATGATTTTGACACTAATAATCATTTAGTATTTCAGGTTATGCCATATTAATGAAGAATTTATTTAGAAGTTTTGACATTTTATATTCTGTAAATCCAGTTGAAAAAATGATATCCAGTCAGGACAGCAAAGACATTAGTTGGGCAACAGGCAATATATAATGTTATCCTGTTGCGTTTATAGACAACATCTTCAAAGATTTTACACTTTTCATTTTATATATAGGGTTATTGCATATAGTTTTTAATTATTTAAATCCTTGAAAAAGCAAAAAAGATATTAATGATTTTTCTTGATTATTTCCTTGAATATTTTACAGTATAGAAAAAGTTGTCACTTATATTTATTTCTATGTCTCTAAAATAAATATCAACATGTGACTGTAAAGAAAGATATTAACCTATTTAATTTTGATTATCCTAAGAAATGTGTGCCACAGTTAAATCTTAGGACAATAAATTTTACATAAATTACTTAAGAAATAAAATAAAATCAACAGAGTGAATTAAGACACTTAAAAATGTGTTATTGAAATATAATTCTCATAATATTCATACTTTTGTGATACTGATAAAAACATACTATTCTGTATTTTCAGTATCTTATATAGTCATTACCACTTTCTAATTTCATAATTTTTTTTTTGTTTTTCTAGACAAGGATTCTCTATGTAGCTGTGGCTGTCCTGCACCCACTTTGTAGATCCAGCTAGCCCCAAACTCATAGAGACCCACTTGCCTCTGCCTTTTTGAGTGTTGGAATTACAGGATGGAACCACAGCAAACTTATATCACCAGGAAAGACACCTTGGAGCTCACTGATAGACAGATTTTGAGCCTGTGTGTGGCTTTGAGTTCAATCCCTAGCACTGCAGAAGAGAAGAAGAAGAAAAAAAGGGCACGGAGAAGGGGAGAGAAGGTGATGTGGAAAAAGAGGGAGAGAAAGAATGTAGTAGCCAGTAGAGGGGAAAAGAACACAAAGACACCAGGTGTGCATTGTTCCAATCACTCACCCTGTATGCTGTGAAAGCAAACAAACAAAGCACACACTTTCTATTTCTATTCTCAGTCCTATTGTACACTGAAGTACAAAATGTTTATATAAAACTGAGATGCCACGCTAACTTTTGTCCCAACTTAGGCTCAGCTAGAGAGCTTAGGAGAAAACAGAGAGGGCGGGGCATGGTTGTTACAGGAGGGCGCAGGACCTGGACCCTCGCCAGACATTAAGAAGAGGGAGACTGAGAACAGCATTTCCCACATTCTGTTATACTTCTCTTCCACATGCGAGCTGTCACCAAAATTAGTCATATTACACCAAGAATATGGATCACTCTCTTATTCCAATAAAGCTTGTTAAAATCAGGCAGATTCCAGGATGCCACGGTTACACAGAGAAACCCTGTGTCAAAAAAAAAAAAAAATCAGGGCTTGTATTAATGTAAAGATGAATTAAACCAGGCTCTACAACACCTGACAGATTAGTCATGGGGGGGATACTAAACATTGTGTGAAGGAATTCTAGTAGCTTTTGATGGTATCAAAATCAGCACACAGATCTTTAAAAACATCAGTCACAAAACTTTAAATATTTTCAAACACGCCATGTTTGTATCTTCCACACTTCTAGCTCACATTCACCAATGTTATACTAATTGCAGGCAAATAATTAGCATCTATTGAGTAATTGAATTGTTACTGAATTAATTGTATACCATTTGAGAGTTCCATGATGGGTTCACACAGATTAACAAGACGACTTAGTAGAATGCCTAAACTCCAACTTTCCATGTGTCTAAAACTTGAGTTATTAAAAAAAAAACCAAGAAAACGAAAAAAAAAAAAAAGATTTGATCTGTAAAGACACGTAGACAGTGTGGACATTGATGAACCTCAGTAAAATCTAGCACCAGGAGGAGGACATCTGTCTTATCCTATAGGACTGTATGCAGTGATGTTTTTTCTCTTGTAGTATTTGGGTATTTATTAGTGATTTAATGAGAACTTACAACACACAGAATTTTACGCATGCATTTGACTTTCCCCTCACATGTGTTGCCTGCAAAGATAAAAAGAGCTGTGCTTCTGCGATAAGCGTGACAGTCTCAAAGGAAGTAGAATTTCAAAGTTTTTCATTTTAAAGTCATTATTTATAATTTTTTAGAAAGTATTAACCCATGTTAAAAATCATTCATATATTATAAAAATTATGTTTTTAATAAAAATGTATGCATTATAAAAATGCATTGACAGAATCTTAAAAAATTAACACATGTTTGATAAATAATACACAGTGAAAATTTAGCATTTGACCAATCATACACTGCAGGACAGGCATACCCTATCATTTATTATTGTACATTAGAGCTTTAAGCCGAAAATTTTAGAACTTATCTACAATTCCTGATGGTTTACTTTGAAATTGGCAGCTTAGTCTTATGTCTACTTTTTTTTTTTTTGCAATAGATGATTTGTCCCCTTCCCTCATTCCAACCCCTCCCATGTAACCTACTTGCTCTCTCTCAAATTTATTGTTATGTACATATTCCTACATACATATACAGAAGCTACTCAGGCCATGCAATGTTACTTGTATGCATGTGATCTCAGGACTGAAAACCTTAGATGAGATGATAAATCAGAGAGCTCTTCCCTGAAGAAAGCTATTGCTCCTGTTTTCATCATCCCCCAGTTGCATGTATTTCACTGTCTGGAGCTGAGTCTCCAGGAGCTTTCACTTTTCCATGTTCACGTCTCCACTCCTGTCATCACTGTACAGTTCTTGTTTAGGTAGCCGTGCTGATGAGACATCAAGGGTGTAGCATCTCTTACATTTCTAGGCAACACAATCTCATAGCAAACTTCCTGTTCCTTAGGCTCTTACAATTTTTGCATCTTCTCTTCTGCAATTGTCCATAGTCTTAAGATGAAAGAATTGTATTGTAGGTATATCAGCTGGGACTTGGCACAAACACAATTTCTTGTTCTCTACATTTTTGGTTGATTTTGGTTTTCTGTAATTGTCTTCTATTGCAAAGAGAATCTTCTTTCTGTGGCTATAAAGGTAAAACTTTATCATGGAGTTAGGTATTGTGTTGGTTTAGTAAATGACAGTTATAGGCTCTCCTCCAAGACCCATGATTTCATTTCGCCTGAGCAGTTGGCTTGTTCTCCAATATCAGGCATTATTTCATTCCTGTTGATCAGACCCTAAGTCCAATTGGAGAGCTATTGGTTATCACCAAGTATATGTGCCACTGTTGCACCCTTAGTGGTACTGTGCTATGATAGTTGGTGTTGTGGTTCATAGGTATTACAACAGGGTAGAACTATTATTAGTTTCCTTCACTTGCTGTCATGAAATCTAGTATCAGGAGGAAAGTTTGAAGTCAGCAGCAGCTCAGACCCTCTAGGCCCTGTGCCTAAAATTCATGGGATGTATCTTCCACTTCTAGGAGGCAACCAGATGTGATAGCAATGGACAATGTTTTGAGGAATTTTTGGAGAACCTGAATAAAGAACTGAAAGGGAACTTGCCATGCCTGGTGTTGGGGTTTTTGTTAGAGAGTCAGTGGCTTTTGGAGAGAGCATTGTTAGGTCAGATAACTTTTATCTTTAAACTATATATGTATATGCATTTGCGGACTTATGTACTATGTGTAATTATATGTAACTAGATAGCAATGTGATGTCTTTTGGTTTTTTCAGACTTCTTTACTCTATGTTTATTGTCTTTCCTCTTTCTTCTTTATTTATCTCCTTCCTCCTTGCTCATTAAAGACACCACAGTTTTCCCCTTTAAGTCACTTTTATTCCCCTATTGCTTTTCCTGCTTGGTCATGTTTTACCTCCTGAACGGTACAGATATTTCAGCTTATAAGAAACACATTTAAAGCTTAGGAAGGATGCTTTATTTATGGATCTAGGTTATCCCACTCAATATGATCATTTCTGCTTCACTCAATTTACCTGAAGATTTTGTACTTTCATTCTTGTTAATAGCTGGATGATACTGCATAGTGTGTATGTTTCTTGAAGTTGAAAATTTAAGTTCTTTCTAAAGATATTAAAATGGAAGCTGTGTTTTATTGCATATTTTCTCATTAAAAGTATTGAGAGCCAGAGAGGTATTTAATAGTTAAGGGTACTTTCTGTTCTTCCAGAGGGCCAGAGTTTAGGTCCCAGTACCCTTGTTACGTGTCCACAATTGCCTATAACTACCGATGCAGGGAATCTGTTGTCCTCTTTTGACACCCACTGGCTGACAGACAGAAAGACACACACACACACACACACACACACACACACACACACACACACACACACACTTTCTTTTTTAAATCTGAAGGTAGTATCTCACTGTAGACTAAGGCTGTGTTTGACTCTCAACTCTATCACTTATTGGTTGTGTGTCTTTGGATGCATTTGTTGGCTTCTTTTACATTTTTGTGCAGATGATTAAAAAAATAACTAGCAAGAGTGTATGAAGATAAGATGAGGAGAATAGAATATTCTACCTGCTTCTAGGGAGATGGCATGTGCTTTATCAATGTTAATATCACAAAACAACTAACAAGTGCTGGGCTGTATTACTTGGTCACACAGTAATGCTACAGTATTCCTTCTTTGGCCTGATAAGCTTAGGATTTCAGATATATAAAATTTCCAGTAATATATATTTAAGATGGCAATCATTTCCTAGCATAGTGCTTTGTGAAGTTCTTGAAATTCCAAATGTAATTGGCTGAAATGAGAGTGATACATTTGATAACTTCATATTAAAATCTTATGTGAAATGAAATTTCCTGGAGTGCATCAGGGATAAAACCAACTCAGTGCCAATGGCAGTGACAGTTTTATAACTGGTCCTTCTCTACAAATGCCTCTTCTAAACATAATTATTTATGCATGTCATGTTAAAATGTCTACCTCCTGTTAAATATGTCCCAATATTTTATATCTTTGCATGAGTCTAACCCCACAAATCATTGAAAAAGATAAATTAATTTTAGAGTGAACCACACTTTGGCATTAAGCTTCATAGATACTTGAAAGTCCCTCTTTGGATTTAACCTTGGGAGACAGATTTATCATCTGCCTTTGATATTATTTCTGATTCCCTAAATGTAAATCTTAACAGTGAGTTACAATGCACATGCCTGCTATATCTGATCAATATAATAATGTTGGTAATACATATACAAATGGCCTTTGGATTTTTTATTAGTGTCTCAAACTCAAATACACATTCTAGATGGAGGTAGAGAATACAAATCTCATGTAATTTTTATATTGAAATTCAATTATTTAATAAAAGTTTCCATTTAAAATTGAGAAAGAGCAACATAGTGCCTGAGAGAGCAATCTAGCATATGCTGCTGCTAAAAGACATTAAAAAGAAGTTGTTACTTTTGCATTAGAGTGACAAGTTGTTGATAATAATATACTAGTAACAATATTTTAACTTCTGTACTAATTCACTGTATTTTGGAATGATGTATTTAGTTTTAACCAAATGTCTACCCTAAAACCTCAACCTTTATTATGTTACCAAAATTTAACTTACTGCATCTGTTGATTAAAAGGGAGTACAGGATGAAAGGCCACTGAGCGTTATTTTGGTGTTAAGTAGTTTGAGTTCTATCTGATGGATCCTTTTATATGGGAGGCTTTACCTTAATGTCAATAGGAAGTACATATAAACAATATATTTTTCACTTCCTCCTGTAGTGACAGTGGCAATATGGTAAAACTTGAAAGATGAGCTTAAAGTATTTAAAAGGTTAATGTGCTTTGAGACTTGAAAAGGAAAAGAGTGAGAAAAGCATTTTCTGGATGCTGATGAACACAGCCTACCATCTTGGTAGTGGAGCGACCAATAGCAAAAACTCGAAACTGGAGTTTAGCAGAATATATCAAGAATCTAAAGTTTTGAATACTTTCAATCTCTGTCACCAATTTGTCCAATAATCTCAGCTGAGATTTTCTGAGCATTCATTATTCAAGACCACGTTCCATTTATACATTTCATCTTGCAGAATAAGAAAACAAGGATGACATCTCAGTATGTGATTTTGTTGTAAAAGTACTTGCTATGCTTGCATGAGGACCTGAGTTTGATCCTCAGAGCTCATATAAAAATTGTTGGTGTGCTCATACACACTTGTGATCTCATCACTGGGAAGGCAGAGACAGGTATATTCTTGAGGCTCAAAAGCCAGCCAATCTAGCTTAAGCAGCAAGTTTCAGGTAAATTGAGAGAACTCATTTCAAAACCAAAACCACCACCACCACCTCCAAAACCAAAGGATCTGATAATTGAGGAAGCCAAGGTTCACTTCTAGCTTTTACACACACACACACACACACACACACACACACACACACACACACACATACACACACACACGTACGTGTACTCATTTACACACACAATACACACACATGAGCACACATACAAACATACAAAAACATAAAGAGAAGAAATAAAATTATGATGTGTTGATTTGCACCTACATGATAATGATATTTTTTAAGTCCCACCTTTATTCTTGCAGTGAAACATTCCTTTTCACATATTATAACCCTTATTAAATGTTAAGTTCTCATTTGTCATAATTAATGTTTTCATTTAGAGTACTGAAGTTAAATGACTAAGTATTTGTGTACCTGGAGAAAATATATCCTTCAAAATAATATTAAACATTAAGCAATAAACAGGGCAGTGCTCCTTTTACTGTTTCTCTTTTTAGTTTTTATTGTGGTTAACTAGAGTCTATACAGAACACCTGCTGCAATGCATTGACTCATGAAATTCTGAAGAGTTTTCAAAAGTTGCTCATTTCATCACTGAGATTAATTTTTTTATTTTTATTCACATAAAAAGCATCTATGTAAAAGTAAGCAAATTTTGGAGATAGGTAATATTTTGAGGTAATAAGAAACACCAAAATAAGCCGGGCGTGGTGGCGCACGCCTTTAATCCCAGCACTCGGGAGGCAGAGGCAGGCGGATCGCTGTGAGTTGTGAGTTCGAGGCCAGCCTGGTCTACAAAGTGAGTCCAGGATGGCCAAGGCTCCACAGAGAAACCCTGTCTCGAAAAACCAAAAAAAAAAAAAAAAAAAAAAAAAAAAAAAAAAAAAAGAAACACCAAAATAATAAAACATTTGCAGAGGCTATGTCATCTCTCAAATAATGTCCTGGGTTATCAGAGTCAGAAGATTTAAAACCTTAAAATTAGTTACATGCATACATTTCTATGACTTCAGATATCTTCTGCACTATAGAGTATGACAGTCTTTTTAAAAACATTTGTTAATTTTTACATGTATTTATATTATTACACATATATACAATAAACCACCTATATCAAGAAGAACCATGGCACAATCCAGAATTATATAAATGAGACATTCTTAGTATTTTGGCTATCTGTATTTGACAGCCTTGAAGAAAACATCTTTCCTATCTTGTTGAGTCTAAAATTCTGATTGTAAATCAATCTCCATCACATCTTGTCATTAAAATTAAAATCTTGTCTTAAAATTATGTTTTGGAATGTTTATAGGCATGTGAAATTCTATATTTTCCAGAGGTTAAAACAGAAACTGTAGAATAAGATTATAGTGACATACATATAATTTTATAGTCATTACAAGTTCTACATTCTCCAGCAATTAAACAGAAAATGAGGAAGAATCAGATAATAGTATTATAATCACAGTAATGGTGTGTATGTACATTCTATGTGGATATGTTTAAAATATATGTAGGCACTGATAAAGAATGAGTGGTATTTACTCTTTAGAATTCCATCTGCAAAGTGCATTATGTGTGCAAATGTATCCATCTCTCATCAGCCCATTAGACAAAAGACTGTACAGATTTTCTGCTTGTCTGTAATTTGTGCCTTAAACAGTTAAAATTAAAGGAATGAATATCAAATATAAATAATTTCATGTGAGTTGAGTTATGCTATTTTTGACTAATAATATAGTCAAAACTGTTAAGTTAAATGTACATTAATAGCTCATATAATAACACTTATAATTGGAAAATAAAGATGTTATTTGTTGAATTAAAAATCAAATAAGTGTCTGTATTAATAGCATGATTTGTGTTGTTTTCCTCTCTAGGTCTCAGGGTGGTGAACTTTCCTTGAACGTCTAACCTGTGAGTCTATGGTAAGATTTAAGTTAACATCTGCATAGCTTTCGAATGTGTCCTTTATTCCTAAGTCTTTTTTAACTCATTTTTAAAATACTACAAACAGAAGCCAGAGTACAGAGATAGGAATGAAAGAAAGGGAGGAAAAAAAGGAACCATAAAGAAAACCACTTAAAATATTACTGGTATGTTGTGAGTAAAACAATAGAAACCCTGAAATACAAGAATCAGCAACAACTTTGCACATTTTCATTAGTTTTAATTTGTGGTACCCAATAAAGTCACAGTGGCAGAATCCAGGCTAGACTTCAAAATTCAGTGCTACTAAAGATGTAAAATCACAGTGTTAATGGAAGTAGGTGCCACCACGTAAAAATGCACACAGATGTCTCTCTAAAAGCATTTATTTTAAAAGACCATGGGGGCTGAATCTTAAGCTTAAATTTTAAAATGAAAGATCCTCATGAATTAAATACTTGATGCAATTTTTTAATGTTAGTTGACTTAAAATAACAACAAAATTATGTTTATAAAACTGTTTTAAAGTTTATCCCCAGAATTAGTTGAGGTGGGGAGAGTAGGGCTGGAGGTGATTGACAGGAGATGGGTTGGTGGTCTGCCTCTACTAGGAGTTTTGTTTAGTTAGGGTTAGTCCTCTTCAGTCAGTGTGGCCCCTCCTAGTAGGAATCTCTGTTATAGTGATACCCATATCTTCCTAGGATCCTACCCTAACTTGAGTCTTCAGCTCCTCAGAGATGTCCCCACTTACAGCTTCTCTTTCTCTGCAGGCCTTCTATCCTTCCCCCACCCCATCCATCACTCTCCTGTGATCTGAGCTGCATCCTTATGTCTCTTTGTACTCCCTCTCTCAGCTTTTTCCCTCTGTTCTAATCAATTTATCCTTCTGTATTTAAGCTTCTTCTGTTGGGTCCTCCTGGCTACTTCTCTTTTTTGGGTCTGTGCATTGTAGCATTAAATGACTAAAATCTGCTTGACTCTAAGTTTACCCTGCCTACAAGATGTACAGGGATAACGTTAGAGCAGATAGAGTAGAGATTGAAGTAATTTCCAACCAATGCCTGACCCAACCCAAGAGCTACTCCTTGGGAGGGAGTCAATGCCTGAAACTATTAAGTATACTTTGCTGTATTTGCAGACAGGAGCTTAGCTGAGTTGTCCTGTGAGAGGTTCCAACCCACAGTGCTTTGAAACAGATGGTGAAACTCACAGCCAAACACTGGGCAATGCATGATGCATAGGGAGGTTGAGGAAAAGTGGGCAGAAGGAGAAAAGGAGCTGAAGGTGACAGAGGTTGCACAAGAAGACCAACAGAACCAACTAACCACGGCCAAGAGGGGCTTGCTGAGACTGATGCACCAACCAAGTGGAGTGGACCTAGGCATCCTGCAGAGATGGAGCTGATGGGCAAGTTAGATTTCATGTGGGTCCTCTAGCAATGGGAGCAGGGAATTTCTCTGACATATACTCTATTGCCTGCTTTTTGATCACTTTTCCCTGACAGGACTGTCATGCTAGTCCACAGGGGAAGAATATGAGCTCATTCTTGATACAACTGGATGATCTGGAGTGGATGGGAAGTGGGCTCCTGTTTTGTGATGATTAGGGGAGGAGGAGAGGCAAAATGGAGGGATGATAGGACTGGGGGCGGGGACGAGGGTGAGGGATGGGGCTACAAGGAAGATGTAAAGTGAATAAACAATGACAACAACAAAACCCAAACCAAACCAAACAAAAAGATGGACAGAGGGGAGGAGCTGGCCACCTAAATGTAATTTGATGGAGTATGTTTTTGCCACACTCTTTTCAGTAATAGTACAAATAAACAAAATTTCAGTGTTTAAAATGTCAAAGTATTTTGTCTGTCTGAAATTCTGTACTCCATGGAAATCTCACATGCACACTGGGGCAAAAAGCTGGATGGTTCTCATTAATTTGACCATTGGCAATTTTGAGACATTCTTGAGGAAATTACGTATGTCTTAGACATACCATTATATTAAAAGGGACAGAGCAGATGCAAGAAAGAAAACAAAGGGCATGTTTTACATAAGTTAAACTCCTAATAGGTTAGTAGTGTCCTCCCATTGTGTTCTTGAAAGACAAAATGCCAGATGTATAAGGCTCCCTAAATAGATAGCTTAAACTTATGTCAAAGTGTCTTTAGCAATTTGTCAATAAAATTTAGTCTTTTAAAAATCAGAGCAAAAGAAAAACAGAAAAGTGAAAAGAAAAGGAAGAGAAGGAGTTGTGTCCTTTTTGTTTCCTTTTATGGTAGTATGTAGATTTTACAAAGAAAGTAGGATAAATTACTAGATATTTTACCATAGATGTTGAGGAAATTAAGCATTATTTTCTACCCAAAGTAAATGTGTATGATGTAATCAAAGAGAGTCATTTGATACAATTTTACGTACGGCTTTCAGTAAATTTAAGAGCATGATAGTGAAAAGTAAAGATTTAGATAACAGAAGTAAGTTCTTTGGACATGAATGACAATTTTATATATTAGAAATTTTGTGCTGAATTCTATTTGATACCGATGAACAGAGGCAATGAGTTATTTAAAGTAAAACTTATTTTATCACCTGTCAAGATTTATCAAACTGGCTTTTTCTGTGAAGGCTTAATGTTTAAGCTTCAGTGAGTTAAGCATAAAATATGTGACCCTGCAAGTAAAATATGAAAATGCATGTTTCTAAAACATATAAGATATTATTGGCTTCTAAATGCAACTGTCTAAATGCATCCAGTAACACCTGTTGAACATAGATATGGAATATTCTAATAATTGATTATAGAATGTATGCAACAGTAACTTCGTGCTATGAAAGTGAAGTTAATTTTTAATGAGGCAACTTTCTGCTCATCTGTCTCTTAATAGCAAATAATATGCAAAAGGCAGACTATGTGGGTGCTAATAGTGTAACATAAACTTTGTATTTGTAGATAATTAGAGCCCTAGCACACAGAATCAATTTAATATGACTTAAAATTCTGGATGTGTTTCCTTATTAAAATATACCTTGAAATGATGTAGCATCTCATTACTTTTAGGCACTAAGCTTTCAGTTTTCGCTCTATTTTTCTGGAAACACCCCACATAGGGTATTTTATTTTATTTTATTTTGCACATGGTATCTTAAAATGATTATTGTAGACACAAAAAGACAAACCTCATTTGCAAAGAGACTTCAACAATAATAGAAGGAATTGGGATGAGTTATTTAGATATCTTTACAGTAATGTATTTTTCCAAATACTATAACACATGTTATACACATATTATATTAACAGACACAATAAAAAGGATTTTAAAAAATAACAATTTAGCTTGAATCTTAAGGTTAAATTCTAACATGAAATAACTTCATGATTTAAATACTTGATGCAATTTTTATTGTTAATTGACTTAAAACAACAAAATTATTTTCATCAAACTGTGTGCTTCTCTGTGCTAGGGCTATAATTTCCCACAGACACACAGTTATACTACACTGTTTTCATCTAGGTAGTGTGCCTTTTACATGCTGATTTGAAACTGCCCACTCCCATGTTTGCTATCAAAGGACAGATGAACAGAAAGTTTAATACACTTATTATATCCAACCTATTTATGAAATTTATTATATATAACATGTTGATAACTATTTGGCTCTTACATTTTAATAATTTGTGGGTTTTTAACCAAAAATATATACATACACATAATGTACTTTAATAAAATACACAGCATTTCCTCTTTTACAATTCTTCCATTACCCTTACCTTTTCCCTCCCATCAGCATATATTCTCTCATTAAAAACAAAACAAACAAAAAATAAAACACACACACACACAAAACAAAACAAAACAAAACAAACAAACAAACAAAAAACCTCATTGAGCCTTTCTTGTGCTCCTTGTATGTACAAGGGTATTAATGTAACTATCCAAGTACAGGTAAATTCTGTGGTCACATTTCTGAAGAAATTTAACTCTTCCTTTCTATAGCCATCAGGTGCAAATTGCTTCTCACATGGGGTGGCACTTCATTAGCCTCTCCATTGTCAACCCTGAGACTTTGATTGATTTGATCTTGTGCACGCAAACATATCTGCTATGAGTTTATGTGTACAAAAGCTCTAACATTTCCAGCAAAAAAAAAAAATGTTTCTCTGTACTTGTCTACTACCGAGCTATTTTTCTGGTCTGCATTCTGTGATGATCCCTGAACTTTCTGGGAGTGTGGTATGGATATTTTATGCATGTGGAGCTGAATATTCCACAGCCACTAATCTCTTGCACATTGACTAGTGATTTGTTTCTATAATAATTACATCTATTATAAAAATAAACTTCCCTGGTGAAAGATGAGGGACGTACTATGTGAGTATAAAGATAAGAACAACTTGAGGTATAAAGTATAAGGTATAAGGCAGTTTAATACTAGGTCAATTTTCAGCTTCTGATATAGTATTCTGAAATAGTACTAGCTTCTCCCCTAGGGATCTAGGGGATCCCTAGACTTATGACCTAGTAAGTCAAAAGTTTTGTAAATTAGCAGTACCAGGCATGAGTTCTGTCTTCTGAAACAGGGCTTTAAAACCCTTCAAAAAAGTGGTTGATTACTCCCTAAACATTCGTGCCAATGTGTGCTAGTATACATATCTTGCCAGCATATTCATTATTGAAAAATCACAGATTTCACAGATGCATAAGACTGTTGAAAACTTTTCTCCCTCAGTAGAATAAGTAGAGTCATCCAGCACAGTAAAAGACAGCCAGTAAGAGACGAATCATTTTAGTGTGTAAAGTTTAGAATGGACAATGTGGAGCTATATACATGCATTTAATAGATTATTTCTCATTACTAATCTTATGGGTACAGTAAATAAATCTACATATTTTCCGATTTATATATTTATTTCATATAAATCAAGACATGATGATGGCACATGTTTAATTCTAACATTTAGAAGGCAGAGGTGGTCAGATACCAAATGAGTTCAAGTTTAGCTTGGTCTGCATAGTAAGTTCCAGTCTATCCAGGCATGCACACTGCAACTTGATGTCAAAAACAAAACAAACAAAACAAAACCCAAAAAACTCTAAAAAACAAACAAAAAAACCCACTAAATTTATAGAGTGCATATACTTTATGCTCATTAGATGTGCATCTCAAATTGCGTGTTAAACATAATAGTTTGCCACATAGTTCCTCTTTGACTAAAGGAATGATGCTATCAAAATCTGTTATTTATAGTATTAGAATACTGAGTTAATTATGCAAATATTTGCCACAGATTGTGTTAACCCATTATCGATGTCATTTATATTGCAGGTCATTTTCTTTTGACATAATATTTTGTTTAAGCATTCAGATAAAATATTATTAACTGAAATTTTGAGAGATATAATGAAATGGAACAGAATCATATTATTTTACAGGAAGATTCATTAGTTTTATTATCACATATTTATGATTAAACAATTTCTTTTCCGTGCCTGAATCCTCAAGACAATCCGTGCCATAACTTCAAAGTAATTCTTAAGTTCAAAACAATGGATGTAAACAGAATACAATGTATTCTTCTAATGAGAGAAATTCTTCAACCTTCACAAGCACAGAATATTTAATAAGTAAACTTATTGTTGGAGATGAATGCCCATAATACCAAAGAAAGTTTTTTTTAATGTTGTATATTTAGATATTTGAACATAGTCATATATGTATTAGAACTTTACTTTAAAAAATCTTGACAATTTTAAGTATTATAACACACAGAGTATATTAACTAGAAGCTTAAAGAGATGACTTTTGCTGAATGCAGGGAAACCTAAACTGTTTTGAAGACTGCTTTATCACTGTGAGCCGAATGTTTAGTCAATGGCGCATTCTAGCTATCCTGATGTTAAAGAATGTGAACATGGGATATGGAGCACATGTTATAGCAACACACATTGTATTTTTTTTCATGGTTTGTCCCCAAAACTATGATAGTTAAAAACAAAAAGAAAAGAGATAACAAATTCTCATTAACTGTAGTTTGGTTTATTTTCAAAAGAATAACAGGACACTGAGAAAAATAAACATCAAGTACATGAAGAAAAGTCCCGAATAGTGAAAACTGAGAAATCACAAACATATTTGATGATTAAATATATTCAGTTTTAAAAGTAACTCAAAAATGTGGGAAATAGGAATAATGTTGGAATCTAAGAATTATTAGACTAAAAAACACTACTCTTCTTGAGGACCTACTTAGCAGTGTATTCATTACATGAAATCATTAAAATGGAGTGACATGAGGGTTTGGTTGCACTTGAAAAGTAGAATAGTCTTCTGCAACCTGCCACATTTTCTAGAAATTATGGACTCCCCTTAAGCTTTAATTCTTTAGAAAATCAATTGGCTGTTAACTAGAAAGAATTGTTGTGTATGTTTGTGTTTAGTTCTATATCAATGTAACCCAGCACTCATGAGTTTGATGAGAGTTTATACTCTTAAATAAGTTAATGTCCATCTTCAGCTACATAGCAAGCATTCCCTTTCCTAAATCAAATACCTTTCTTTTCAAACTCACACCCTTGCACAATTCTACATTCTCCCATAAAAGAATATTTTAAATAAAATATTTAGTATGTGCTGGAAAAAAAGAGTTAGCATATGGTGGTAGAACAGACAAGATTCATATCTTTATCAAATTCAAGTCTAATGAGAGATATAGTTAAAAGATTAAATGCACATACACAAAGTAGATCTCTGTTTTGATTAAAAGTTTATATGAATAAAAAACCTCCCAAGTGTTAGGTCTCCTTAGCTTCAGGAAAGGTCTATGAGGAAGTGCTATTCAAACTGATACTTTACAGTAGAGGACAGATAACAGTTCATTACAGGAGAAGAAAGGAAGCGATATCTGTCATTAGAGATGCCGAGGCTCAGAAAAAGGAAAAATGAAGGTACTTGAGCAATAGTATGTAAAAAGATGTGCTTGGGATGAGAGAGATCTTTGACCAGTGTCAAGCCAGAACATCCAACCTATGGCCCCTTGACATACTGACTATTTGAGCTGAAGGAACTTGAGAAGCAGCATGCGCAAGGACACTAAGACCTTAGGCATATCTTAGAGCTATTTGTGATGAACAACTTCCCCATCACCAGAGGACAGAGTTCATTTTGCTAGTATGGAAGAAGGAAAGGGCAATGACAGGTCTCCAACAGGCCACACTTGTATGTTTCAAATACTTCATGGAAGTTGACATAAAACCATTCAAGATTAACTAATTCTCTGGTTTTTTTTTCTTTCTGAAAGAACTGGAAATTATGTAAGTATTCTAACTATGTATAGAGTTCTTATTGTTATTTGGTTTTTGTTACAGAAAATCTAGCAAAAAATTTCAGGAAGACAAGATTAAAATGAATCTTGTAAACCATGCTAACTGTATCAGATTGGATTGTAAAGGCCACAGGGAGCCACTAGGTGCTTTAATACAAAAGTATATAATTACCTTATTCATTTACATCTTAAGATACTACATGTGTAGTGTGAAGATACCATATACAAGCAGGAGTATCTATAGAAGAAAGCAGTTGTCAGCTGCTTTGTCTAGAGTGAAACTGTTGCACCAAATTTACAATCTGCTTGTCCAAAGAACCAAAAGTACAGCAATTGCTTGAATTTAGGAAGTAAGGAAAGAGACAGGAAGCATGGGTTTTGTGGCCAGCACTTGATTGTCCAGCCTACAGGACCATCCATAGCTTTATTGGGAAGCATGAGGTACCAAGCCAGGTGAATACGGAAATCAAGAATCCATTTAAGATATTAACCATTTCTTTTACCTCTTTCTGGTCACACTGTGATTTACATTTCTTGTGTTGGACAGTAGATTAGGAACAGAGATAAGGCTTCGAGGGTAGATATTCACAGGGTTTCTTTAGTCTACCTACAGATGACATGGAAGAATCCTCTGTGGTGGCAAACTGTTCTTCTATAGAGTCTATCCATACAGATGTAGATATAAACTCATAAAATCCATGACAGTTATTGGAGCATCCAAATTCTATGGAAAAGATCATCAAAAATATATATTTAATACCATGGATACACATAATACTTGAGATTGTCCAGATAAATCTGTCGTGAAACCTAAGCAGCTTCTGCAGGAGAGGTGGCCAAGGCTCATCCCGGTTAGAGAAACAACTGGAAAAGTTCATTTGTGCAAACAAAGAATTGAAACATTATTGTGACTTCTTCCTGACATTAATTATGGGGCCAAGGGTAAAGGAAGTGAGAGCAGTGGTGACATCCTGGGTAGAGTGTCAAAAACACTGTACAATGCACATATCTTGACTTTCTGTGGCCAATCACATCTTTCAACTTGAGGGCTGCTAACAGAAAAGAAATTTCATTGTATACATTTGGTTACTTATCTAGAGGGATTCTGCATAGCTACACCTTCTTTCTTTGACCAGAACATCTGTTATTTTCCCTCTATTTCTCTCTGAAGGTAGCTGCTGGTGGACATATGGCTACCTTCATAGATTCATCTGCGTTTCTTTCCGTGTAATTTATACAGGAGCACACAATGAGCCTGCTGTTTAATTCCTCAGCAATATCATGCTGTGCATTCTTTCTGATGCAATTAACATGAAAATATGAGCTTTAAACTTTCCTCCATGCAACTGAAGCCAACCTCTTACTAAATAAAATATGTGTATTTTTATAGAATACAGTAAGCTGAATAGGACTTTTGAAAAGAAGAGACCACTATAGGTGCACTCCTCTAGCAGATCTGAACTGTGGCTGAGCACAGCACATGTGCCATCCAACCATGGGAAGGTGATGTAGAAAAACTTGCACATCATTACTTAGCACATCATTCAAGAAACTCTTTTGCCCAGAATAACAATAATGTGCAGAAGTATTGTATAATAAAAGCAGAAATGCATAGCCTTTATCTCATCTTTTTCTATTATAAAATTGAATATTTAATCTCTAATTCAAATAAATAAGCTTAAGTACACCATTTGAAATCTATTGTTATGTTTTATGATCACATTCTCTCCTTATTTTGCTATGCATTATTGAAAATGCAAACATTTTCTCTTTAACATAGACAAAGGAATTCATTTCAACTCTTGCCTGTTATTTCAAACTGGTGGGTTAAAAGGAATCATAATACAATAATAAACACCTTTTATGTTATAATATACTCAAGAGTAAAGGTTTTCTCTTACTTTGGATGGTCATAGAGATAATTACATTTCTGATGCAAAAAGGTGAATATATTGTTCAAAAAGATAAATATTTTTAGTCAATTAACATATCTCTGCTGTATGATGAAAATAAGCTCATGAATATCTTACCTGATAAACACATTTCATAAGATATTAGAGTGTGGTCTTTTCAATGGTTTAGATGTCCACTGAGTCCCAGCCACTCTTGGCAGGTATGCTGCCTTCTTGGCACTGAGAAGAACTCAGGAAATTGAGGAAAGTTTTTTTTTATTACTGACAAAAGGTAGGTACTTATGAAGAGGCTCATTCATGATTGCACTATTGATAATTCTTCTCTGTTGAATATTTTAAGGGGTACAGAGGTGGGGGGATATTTGAGTGTGTTTGGATGCTTGGGGTGTGGCAGAGGTGTAACACAAAGCAAACCTTGAGCCCTCTGGATGTCTGGAGCCATCTGGAGCCAGTGATAGTTGTCATTATTATTATTATTATTATTATTATTATTATTATTATTATTATTATTATTAAATTAATTTATTCAGATTACCTCTCAGTTGTTATCCCATCCCTTGTATCCTCCCATTCTTCCTTCTCTCTCACTTTCACCCTATTCCTCTCCCTATGTCTGTGACTGAGGGGGACCTCCTCCCCCATAATATGGTCACAGCCTATCAAGTATGTCTGAGGTAGAAGACTATGGTTTTAAAAGACAACTATCTACTTGATATCTACTTCTGCCCCAGACATGATATCTATGAGATAAATTGAATTGAGCAGAACTTAATCACTGAAAATATTATACACAATATATATTAACCATGAGAAATTTCTTATTCTGATTTCTGTAAAACCAAGAATTCTAGATTAATGTGATGTCTATACCATAAATACAACAAATGGGGATGGAGTGATGGCTCATGTTTATACCAATGAGTACAGCATGAGGGACTGAAGAGATAAGAAAAGTTACTGCACTTGCAGAGGATCCAATGTCTCTCCTCAGCACCCACTTTATGGATCATGACCATTCAGTCCCCATGGTTCTGATATTCTTTTTTGACCTCCACAGGCACCAGGCAGAGACATAGTGCATGTATATATACCCACAGGCAAGAATTCATACACATAAAACAAAAACTAATAAAATACTGCATAGAATATAATATTCAATGAAATTGTAGGCATTTTCTGTTGTAAAGGTTTGTGTACCTCACTGGGTGTGTCTATTTTTAAAAGATGTGTACAACCATCAGTACAATAGCTATTCCTAAAAGAGAGTAGTGTGGTATCACTTTGCAGTGGCCGAGTTTGAAATACCACAGAAAGGGTTTTTGTCGTTGTTGTTTCTGTTGTTATAAAGAGTGATTTTTCATTTATTTCTAAAACTTTATTTTTAAATTGTAGATAATTATATGTATATTTTGCTCACACATGTAAATAAATTTCTTGATATAATGTTTGCAGCAGAATTTTTTATTTTCAAATAATTCACAATGTTATTTTTGAATTTTCATACTTGAAAGGAATATTATTAATTTACAGAGTCAGGTTTTTTTCTAATGTAGATTTCAAACATCATTCACACTGGGTAATGCAAAGCCAACAATGCAAATGCTTCTAAAGACTAGAGTGAGGTATAGATATGACTAGGAAATCTTTAGATCAAATCACTTAGTCAGGAAAAGACTGAATTTGAATGCAGAATAAAATCGGATATGGTGAGCAGGAATCTGCTTTCTCCCAAAGAAAGAAATGAAGGGCAGACTTCTCAAACTGTGTATACAGTCTCTAGTGCAAAACCAGGAACCACTTAGACTTTTCAGTGGACACACGTAACCAGGTAACTGTCTTGTTCAGTACCTCATTCTCACTTTGGAAATAATTTTGGTTAAGAGTGTGTGTATAGTTGATGCTCACAAGGGTTCACAGAGATTGAAGCAGGAGTCACAAAGCCTTCATGGGTCTGCAGAAGGTCCTCTGCATACATGCTATGATTGTTTAGCTCGGAATTCTTATAGAACTCCTAACAGTAGGAGTGGGGTATCTCTGACTCTTTGGCATACTCTTAGGACAAATTTCCTCCCACTGGATTGCCTCAATCAGCCTTGACATAAGTGTTTTTGCCTAGCCTTATTGCATCTTGTAATGCCATGTTTGGTTGATATCCCTGAAGACCTGGGCTTTTTTTTTTTAAATGAAAATGTAGGTGCAGTGGATCCAGGAGAGAAGGGAAGTTTAGGTACTGAGCACATGGAGGGCAGGGAGCCTAAATTTGGGACCTATTGTATGAGAGAAGAATAAAGTAAAAGAAAAAAGAAAGTGTGTGCAAAAAGAATTCAAAGACTCTATAGATTCACATGACAGAAGAGGGTCACTAGTCACCATTCCTGTGAGAACACACAGTTCCTCAGGTTTTTGATCCAACAAAGACTGAATGCAGATTGTAGGCCCAGCAGCATGCTCTACACTGGGCTGCGGACTAGAACACTGAGCAGTGAAAATCACATAGTGTTTATGTCAGCCTATGGTTGCTCACAAATACATCAAGTGAGGAATACAAGTAAATCTATACATTGGAAGAGATAAGAAATTGTATCGAGGCCACATAACCAGGGAGCGTTATATCAGAAAGGCGGAACCTTTGATAAGATCCTGGAAAAACAGAGAGAGGAAGTCTGATTTTAAAAAGTGCTGTCAAGTCTGTGAAGACAAAGGTGTGAAATTATTCTAGGATTTAAAGAAAAATCAGGAGGTTTGATTGGCAGTGCATAAAAGAGAGTGAGATTATCTCAGAGCAAAAGCCACTGGCCCCTGTTTTATACCTATGTATATTTTTAAGTAATGGTGAGAATGTTTTGTAGCTCAGAAACTGTATGATGCTTCACACACTTGTGTGATTACAGAGGCACTTTCTAGAGGAATAAATACCCTGAGTCTTCTGAGTAGACCAGAGAGAAGACATTTTCTGAGACTTGTGCAGGGTTACAGCAGCACATTTTCTTCAGAGGGAGCTATCAGTGCCCACTAGTCGTTCTCCTTTGAAAGACAGTTTGAGAAAACTTTGATGGTAATAGAGGGAGGATATCTTTTAAAAAGTTAAAGCAAGAAATTGACAGAAAGTTTGTGTTTGATGAAGTAGGGCAGCCTCTCTGGTCTATAATGAAGAACATATCCACATGCCCAGTTCCCTTTAAGTTTTATGATCTTTCCTTGTTCTCTTTTTTTCTAAACATTTTCTAGTTACTTGGAAAAGTTTCAGGTTGTTGCTGAAGTATTTCCATACTCAAGAGAAGCTAGGACATTTTAGTCCTGAAAAGTGATGTGATGTGCTATGAGATAACCCTGTGAGCTTCCAAGTAAAGTCCACGGGATCAAGAAGTTATCAAAACTAACAGTGCACATTGAATATTCCCTTGTACTTTGCATCATGGGGCACAGAGTGAGCAAAATCAACATGTGTTAGTTTTGAAGGTCTTCCAAAGGTTGTATAATATTATATGTGTTTATAAGATATAAGCCAGAGGATTTTAAAAACTGAAATATTTATTTTTTTCTTCACTTTTAAGAGAATTTTGCCAAAAAAAAAAAAAGGATGAGAGAAAGAAGTTAGCAGGATGAGTCAGAGTCTTCAGGGTCTATGTAACTATAGGAAAATTCATATAGACTAGCACAATGTATGCTTGTGGATATGTATTTAAAGCTTCAAGATTTATAGAAGCACATGTGTTCAGGCAATTATCATAATTAAGTGACAATGTTCTATGATGAAAATGGCTGTGAGAATCAAGGGACAATGCTAGTCATTAGAAAAGAAAATGTGTGATCATAGACCTAATGCTAGGTTACTAAGAGTGGAGAAAGTTAATTGCTGTGTATGAACAACTTCCAAGAAAGGACAGAATGTAGCAAGAACATCATAACTGGAGGATAGAACAGTACAATGCCTGGGTAATAAAACAGAAACAATGAATCATTCTCTAGGTCTGGCTGAGCATACATGTGATCCCATCCTATTGTAATTCTAGGCTGGAGGTCAAGAAGACTGGGCCACCTAAGCTAAGTAGTGTGTGGCTACACAAGACTTTGCCTCAAAATAAGAAAAAGGAAGATAAAAAGAAAAGAACAAAATCCTGATTGCAGCCTTCACCCTCTTCCCCATTTCCCCCTCCCTTTCTTCTCAGAAAAGGAGATCTCCTCATTAACTACCCACCTGAGCATATCAAGTCACATTAGGACTAAGAACATCCATTTCTACTGTGGCCAGGCAAGGTAGCCCAGATAAAGGAAACTGATCCACAAGAAGGTAACAGATTCCATGTCACAGACGTCCTCCATTCTCCTTGCTAAGGGACCCTCATGAAAACCAAGCTGCCTGTCGGCTTCATATGTGCAGCAGAACCAGTCTAGTCCACGCATGCTCCTTGTTTGGTGCTTCAGTCTCTGTAAGCCTCAGTGGACCTAGGTTAGTTGACTCTGTTGGTCCTTCTTATGGTTTTCTTGTCCCCTGGATCCTTCTATCCTTCTCCCCACTCTTCCACAAGACTCCACAAGCACCACCTAATGTTTAGCTGGGGGTCTCAGCATCTGCTTCAATCTGCTATTGAGTAGAGCCTCTCCGAGGACAGTTATGCTCATCTCCTGTCTGCAAGGATATCAGAGTATCATTAATAGTGTCAGGAGTAAGCTTTCTCCCATGGGGTGGGCCTCAAGTTGAGCCAGTCATTGGTTGAACATTCAATCTTTGTTTCATCTTTAGCCCTACACTTCTTGTAGGCAGAGCAACTTTTGGGTTGGAAGGGTTTGTTGGATTGGTGTCCCTTTTCTTCCACTGAAAGTCCTGCTAGGCTATAAGGTAGTCACTTTGTTCTCCATCTCCTCCACTGCTAGAAGTCTCAGTGGAAGGCACTCTCATCTGATCCCAAAAGTGTGCCCTATATCAAGTCTCCAGCTTGTCCCAGAGATCCCTCCTTTCTCCCAGGCCTCTTACCTCCCACTCCTCCTCTGCCCACATCCACTTCCCATCCTCATTCTCCTCTGTATACCATCTACCACCCAATTTCCTCTCTTCATCCACTTCTGAAAGCTATTCTATTACCCTTCTGAGTGAGATTCAAGCAACCTCCCTTGAGCTGTCCTTGTTACTTAGCTTCATTTTATCTGTGGATTATAGTGTGGCTATCCTATACAATATGTCTAATATGCACTTACAAGGGAATATGAACCCTGTGTGTCTTTCTGGGTTGGGGTCACTTCACTCAGGATTATCTTTTCTAGTTTCATCTATTTGCCTGAAATTTTTATGATTTCCTTGATTTTACTAGCTGAATATATTATTCCATTGTGTAAATGTTCCACAGTCCCTTTGTCCATTCTTTGGTTGTGGGACATCTGTGTTGTTTCCAGTTTCTGGCTATCATGAATAAAGCTGCCATGAGAAGAGTGGAGCAAATGTCCTTGTGATATGGTAGAACATTTTTGCCGTATATGCTCAGGGGTGGAATAGCTGGATCTTGAAATAAAACTATTCTCAGTTTTCTGAGATATCACCAGATTGTTTTTTCAAAGCTGTTCTACAAGTGTGAACTCCCACCAACAATAGAGCAATGTTTCCATTTCAAATACTCACCAGCATATGCTGTCATTTGAATTTTTGATCTTAGCTACTCTGGTGGGAATAAGATGGAATCTTAGAGTCATTTCGATTTGTGTTTCCCTGATTACAAAGGAAACTGAGCTTTTCTTTAAGTGCTTCTTGGCCACGAGAGATTCCACTGTGGAGAATTCTTAATTTAGCTCTACACACTACCCCATTTCTAAATTACATTATTTGGTTTGTTGGTGTTTAATTTCCTGAGTTTTTAAAATATATTTTAGACATTATCCCTCTCAGATGTAGGGTTGATGAAGATCTTTTCCCAGTCTGTAGGTTGCCATTTTGTTCTATTGACAGTGTTCCTTGCATCACATAAGCTATTTCAGTTTCTTGAGGTCCTGCTTATTAATTGTTGATCTTACTGTCTGAGCTGTTGGTATTCTGATCTGGAAATTGTCTCCTGTGCTAATGAGTTCAAGAATATTTGCCACTTTCTCTTGTATTAGATTTAGTGTATCTGGTTTTATGTTGAGGTCATTAATCTACTTAGACTTGAGTTTTGAGCACAGTGATAAATATGGGTCTATTCACATTCTTCTACATGCAGATACCCAGTTATACCAGCACCATTTGTTGAAGATACTTTATTTTTTCTCTGTCAAAAAAATCAAATGTCTGTAAGTGTGTGGGTTTATCTCTGAGTCTTTGTTCCTAATCATTTCTGTGTTCACATGTGTAAGGCTCTTAGGACAATGTCTCACAGATAGTAAAGACTACACTTGCATAAACACAGTCATCAGCAGAGTAGTAATACATACAACTAGATTATCACAAATAATACTGATGACAAGAGTATGAAAAAGGTCTTGGTTTCCTAATAGAGGCCCTAATTTGCATTGGTGGTAAAGTAGTGAGCATAGCTGCCTTCCTAATAGAGACCCTGAAATAGTCACAACTTATTTTCCATATTGAGTCTTTTTCTGAATGAATATTTTGGCACACTTATAGAGAGCACAGGGATATATGTGGCTGGATGATTGTGAGTGTGGTACAGTGGTTATTTATCAAAGCATTCTAGCTCCTTGATGGTAATAATGTGTGAGTGATTATTAAAATCCTACAGAGAAAAACAAAGGGGTTATCAAAGAAGATATATTCTCATGCTTTTTATCCGAGAGAGGAAATAAAGGAAATTATCTGAAAACCCTGAGACTTCTGAAGATAAATGTTTCTTTTTATTTCTAAGTTTCATCGCAGAAATAAAAAATAACATAGACTCCTAATTTGGATTAGAAACAGTGCAATTTTACCATAAAACAAATGTGATTGTGTTTTCTATGATCTAAAAAAAGATTTTCAAATAAAGGAACTAAATATAAACTAATTCAACAGAGCAAGTACATATGAAACAAAAATCATGTAAGAATAACAAAGAAATATCATGTGGAATGAGAGTTGTGATTGCCTGTCCATTTTATAGTGCTATAGGATTAGTCACTTGAGGCTGACAATCTTTCTCACACAAAGCACATCTTTGGTAGTGGCCGGTCCATTTGCTAGATGCAACAGTAGAATAATAATGAGGATAGAGTGGCTCATTTGATGGCCCCTCCTGATCTTCCACTTTAATACAAGAATGAGCTGATTAACATAATAACTGCTACTTGGTAAAACTACATAGGAAAGAAATAATATTTACTTTTTTATTCTTTAATATTGTGTTGCAATCTACTGATCAAAATAAAATTTGAAAAGTAACCTGTTTTCTAACAGTGGAAAGCTGAAAAATAAAGATAATAAAATCTCTGATTCAGCCTCAGTGAAATTAACTAAAACAAAATGGTATTAAAATCTGCTTTACAAAGAGTTCTTTTTTTTTCCCATTCATTCTAAACTCTGTGCATTTTCTAGATAATAGAATCATGAACTAAAATCCCAGCTGAGGTTCTAATAACAATATAACTTATTAGAGTGGTGTGTGTGTGGGGTGTTCATTTATCTAATTGAATGTGTAGTTTGAAATGAATCTTATATTAATTCTCCTATATACAGGAATTTAGGTTAATTGACAACAGGTGATGAGACATATTGAATAGGATCTTAATAAATTAAAGCAAAATTAAAAAATTATTTTACTTTGTTGCTTGTCATTTTAAATGATCATACTTTCAGAGAACTCTAACTGACTTCCCTCATTTGGACTTCTATTATAAATTTGTTCCATGCAAAATAATTTTCCTTTTATGATAGATTTTAAAATAGAAAAGCTTTTCAGAAAATTAAGATATTTCTTTGACAAGGAGGGACAAGGAAGACAAGGAACTGAAAATGTAGACCACATGTCAGTATCATTGGCTCCCATTGTAGTCTTGTAGAAGCAATCCTATATTTCTCAGCTCAGATTTAATTTCTAAGTGAGTTTAAATCTGTTTCTCACTTTGAATCTTTCCTTGCTCTAAATTATAAGACAATTTCCCAATTATGAGTAAGATTTTCTTGAAAAAAAAAAAAGGCTGTGACACAACTATGTAGGACTTTTAAAAGCACTGTGTATGCCCATGCCAAAAGCAGTTGTTTGTATGTGCTAAGCAAACCACATCTTTCCAGGCAAGGTACATTAAACAGAGACTCTCAGCTACTTCTGATTACTAGATCATCTCATTCACGAAGTTGAGTGTGAACATTCACAGCAGTGTTTTAATATGAGTCATATTGTCAGAGTCTTCATAGGAACTATTTAAAGATATGAAGAAGGAAGGCTTTTTGTTAACATAGGAGGAAGAATATATTATGCAGGAAAGTGTAATGTGAAGTGATAGTTGTACAAGGACATAATCCATGAGACTCGTGATTGAAATTCTCAGCAAAAGAAAACAACTCAATGTTTGTATTAGTTACTTTTCTGTTGCTTTGATATAATACTCTCTCCAAAAGCAACTTAGGGTAGACAGGGCTTACCTGTTGAAGAGGGGTACAGTCCACTGTTCTGAGGAAGGCATGGCATCAGGGCCATGAAGTTGGCCTGACATTCAGGAAAAGAATCACCACATTTCATCTGTAAGCAGGAGTCGCATAGAAGGGGAACATGGAGTGAATAAATCACAAAACCAACCAAAACATCCAGAGTTGACCCATCTCAAATGAGGGTCTTCCTATTACAAAGCCACTTTTATTTTAATTAAAATTTTCATTTACATGATGAGAAAAACTAATACTACTTTTAAACCTATTCTTAACATTGTGAATCTAGAATTTTCTCCTCTAATACTTGAAACTGAATCCTAGAATGCCTCCATTTTCTTTTGGGTTTCTGAAATTTATTCTTAGAAAGAATTGTATTCAATTTTTGCACTTTTAAACATAATACCTCTCATTCTAAGGAATAAATAAAATGTACAAACTCACTCAGACACACTCACAGAAACATGTGTGTACACAATACTTATGTGCAGAGAGATAGAGAGAGAGAGAGAGAGAGAGAGAGAGAGAGAGAGAGAGAGAGAGAGAGAGAGAGAGCGCACTCTAGTTTCCACAATTTTCTCTTGTATTTTCACCTACTGTTGACCCCATTCCTACTCAACTCTCATGCACTGTTGGCTGCCAGAAGTTACTGAAATTTCTGTCCTTCTTTAGGCAACCATACTCTTGAGAGTTCATGGACCAGCAACCCTATCATATTATTAATACACTTTCTCATAGCTAGTTCCTTCATTGTCCATATTTTCAAACTTTCACTAATTCATTCATGATAGTCCATGACTGAGGATCTCTGTGATAATCCCCATTTTCTGAAAAATAAACAAACTAAACAACAACAAAAAGCAAACTAAAGAAATCTTCCATGTGGATGAGACTGCCTGCTGGTATAAGGATGTGTATTTAAAATAGAGTTAGAAGTATTGATTTAGACAATTGGCAATAGTGGGTCATACTCTGAGTTCACAACCTTTTCTGCCAAGAGTAGTTATTTAGATATATGCTGCCAAGCACGATTTCCCACTTATTCGACAGGTCTAATCAGTCTAATCAGTCAGCTGTTCGTTATCCCCAAGATTTAAGGGCCAATATTGCACATTTATGGACATCTTGCTTATTGGTCATTGTTGTGGTTTGTAGGCTTTACAGCTAGGTAAGAATAGTGACTGTTTGTTTTCCTTGCCAACTTGCATCAAACTTTCCAGTAACAGGAGAATAGTTCATAAAGGGGAAAATAAGTAAAACATGGGGAGGAGGAATACATTGGAGGGAACAGACGGGATGGAAACACATATAGTACTAAGGATGTTCGAAAAAGCCAGAAGGAAACATTATTTCATAGGCTCAAGTAAAAAAAAAAAGCATATATATATATATATATATATATATATATATATGGCAACATATATAGACACACACAAACACACACACACACACACACACACACACACACACACACACACACACACCTCATGAGGGGACAATGGTTACCCAGGAACCATAGATCATAGACTACCTAGCAAAAAACACAATAAAATACCAGGTAAGGGAAAAACCTTTTTGAGTTAAGGGTTGATAAAGCTATCAAAATTGCTCTAAATTGCTGAGTGTGACCTGGAAACCTTCATAATATTGAAAGGTTTATAGAATTTTAAATTGTAATTTAAAATATACATTTAAATTTATAAAGTAAAAACTATTTTAATGGTCATTTGAATAATACTTTAATCATGGAATAAAGAAAGTGAATCTGATATTATGGGTCTGAGTTTAGTAATATATTAGGAATAAATATATTTTGCCTGTCTGATGTAAGGACACTAGTATTCTGTGAATGTTCTTAGAAAAATGTATTACATGTTTCACTAATTGCTGTATAAAACCTAAGTCAAGCTCTCTGGAATCTATTCAGTTCTATGGTCAGCTCTTAAAATTTTCTTTCTATTTTTAAATATAATCATCTTTTCCTCATTGTACCTAAAGTCTCATACAGCAACTATGCTTTAGAAAGCTGAGAGTAAACACAGAACATGCAAAATATTTTAAGTGCTTGATCACAGCATAACATTTAATATATAGAGGAAGCAATCATATTTCTGATCAGAACTTTTAACTTGTATTCATCAAAAGCTGGTTCAATGATGTTTGCTCGCAGTAGAATCTGTAAATAAATATAAACCATTCAGTATGGACACGTATAAGTTATCTGTACTTCACACCTTTGGGCAGATTCTTCCTGTCTGACTAGCTTAAACATAACTCTGATTAAGTAAATTGTCTACCTGTGAATCCCCATGGCTTAACTTTAATACTCACTCTATATTATTTCCATACTCTATCTGCCTTTTCCTCACCTAACATTTCAGGAACAAGTAATTTCGTTGGTAAGGCTTTCCCATCTGTCTGAAGTAAACATATCTACTTCTACAGAACTGTGAGTGTTATCTTGCTGCTGTTTGGTATACCGTGGGTATCTGGGAGAATCAAGATTAGGCTTTAGTTGATTTGACTTGTTGATAACAAGGTATTAGGAAAAGCAGTAAATGTGGTGACAAAAAGGGGTTTAAAGCATATTAAATCTAACTAAAGCCTTTCCACAGAATGTATTTAACTCTGGTAGCAATAGACATTTCCTTGTAAGCTGAGCAGAATTCAGCTCCTGATGTGTCAGTTTCTCATGACAGATTATTAATAAACTGCCACTGGGATCGCCTGATACCCATCTTTAGAACTGACTTTCTTTAAACTTGAAACTCACATTTATTCTTTAAAGAAATCTCAACTTTGTGAACCACCTTTTCCTCTTAAATACGTTAGTCCTGTAGAAATTATTTGCTTATTAATTATTAGTTTCTTCTTATAATACTGATGTTCAAAACTTACAAGATTATTGCGTGAGTTCAGAGATAATATTAGACATCAATGCCTGGTTATTGTTCTTATTTTATAAAGAGAATACCAGCAAAATAAGCATTAACAACAACAACAATAAAATATTTATTTAAATATGTTCAATACCTGACAAATGCTGGAAACTCCATTTTCTCCATTAACTTTCCTGGTGTCCTGGCCTTTTCCTCTCTTCTGTTAACACTTTTATAGGTACTCATTATTGACTAACTAAGCATGCTCCTTCTTAGAGGGGAACACTAGAAACTGTATGTGGTAGGTGGAATTCTTGGATGAGAAAGTCCTGTAGGGTACTGACAATTTTGGAATGCTTACCTGGTCTATGCTGACCTACTTAGTGCCTATCACCCATGACTCTCTATGCATGTATATGCATCTCTCCTTGTCACCCATCAAAACTTCAACAATTCACAAGAGAAAAGTTAAATAGCACTTTACAGTAAGTTGTAGTTAATAAGATAAGATATGATACCTGAATATGATAAGGAATGTTCGTACAATATCACAAAGGGCAGAAAGTGGAAAACTCTAAATCTAAGGAGGTATGCCTTACAGATTAGTTGGGAGTAACAATAATTTCCTCACTGGTATAACTGAACAGACGGCAAAACTGCTTATAGTTGACAAAGCTGGATGTATGTTTCTCATGTTTACTAGTGTTGACTCACCACGAATTTATTACATGTTACCTACTCGGTAGAATGAATTTATTCAAATAGTTTATAGTATTCTTGAAAATTGAAATATGATATTTTTATCTCTCTGTGCATTTCCTGACACTGCCATGGCTTTATTTTTCTTTACACCTCAGTGACCACCCATTATATACACTGTGTGTGAGTGTGTGTGTGTGTGTGTGTGTGTGTGTGTGTGTGTGTGTGTGTGTGTGTGTGGTCATTTTCTTTGTATATTCACCAGCCATTTATAGGTTTTCCTCTTTCACCATATTCTTGGTACTACTTGTGACCATTTTTTCCACGTTCATAGACATTCTGCTTTGAGTAAAATTGTTTCTGTATGTAATTTTATTTTGCATTTTATTGCTGATGTTTAATGTTTTAAAAATAGTATTCACTGCTCATCTCCGTATTTTATACTGGCTACTGTCTATTGAATTATTTGTGGTGGTCAGGTAGGTCCCTTTTCAATTTCAAACTTTCAAACTGTTGAGTAAAGAAAGATGAATCATCATGTTTAAAAAACAGAAACAAAAACAAAAAACCCCATAACCAATTGACTGAAGAGTTTCAGGTAAGCACTGGCAGGGAAAACATGTACCAAGATGTAGTCACCAGGTGCTGGACCCTCAGAAGAAGCAAGTCAAACCCTGAGTGTAGAGAATACAGCATTTGAGATGTGATAAATCAGGCAGAGTTTAGATGCTCCCTCCTATGCTCATCAGAGTATATTTATAAATACATCTGATATTTCTGACCTATCAGGAAGAAGAAAATGAAATTACAGATTTCCTAACATCAGTGACACCATTAAGTGAGGGCTTAGAGAGAGTTATTTGACCATGTTCATTTACCTAATATTTTTTCATTGCATCCCTGTCAGCTTTTAACATATAAAGTCTTCTGAATCCCAGGATGCAAGGTTAAAGTTTAATGTTCTGTTTCCTTTTCATCTAGGGCATGTGATTGTTTTCATAGTTGTATAAAAGTGAATAGTAGGGTGTAATTTCTGGGAATACATTACAAAACTGTAAAAAGTGATTTTTGAAATAGCCTTTCAGCTTGTTTTGGCATTTAAACAAGAAATACTTTCATTATTTTAATATGTCTTTCATAAGCTAATAATGAGCTTGACAGTATTAGAATGGAATTTAAAAGAAAATAGTCAAATGAAAGGGAAATTTACCCTTTGTACGTACATAGCCATCCTTGTGTGCATATGTTGTAACATCTTGATGTAGCCTTTCTTGTGTTGATTCCTATGCAATCATGGATTGTCATGACACGCCAGCTTTTTCCCATTTTAAACTTAACAAATTTTTTATGCCTGTTTATGTCTTTATCATTTTCTCTACTGACAGGGCAGGAGGGATATTCAAGGCTTTTCAGAGATGTTCCAGAGTCAATTTTATATATATTTGAATTTTGCAATTAGATATGTTGTCCATTTTGAGAAACTTGTGGATATAATTTTTCTGTTTCGGTTGCATTTTTGATGTACACATATCCACTCTTAGGCAACATTTGTTGAAAAGTTTGTGTATTCTCTATTAAATGTTCTTTTTCCTGCAAGGAGTCCTTATTGTGCTATCCTGCTTAGAGTCTCCTTGTCTATTCTTTGCATAAATACTCTTATGTTTATGATAACTTTGTAGTAGAACTTGAATAGAATGATTATTATTATTATTATACAGTATATCCTTTTGTACATAACCTTTATAATATTGAATTTTAAAGTGATTTTTTCAATTTAGAGAGATTCATATATGAGAAAAATGAAGAGTTTAGTGAGATTAAAAGTAGAGGTTCATTTGTGTTGTCTTTTTTCATTACTGATGACTGAGCACAGGATCCTCTGTATATTAAGCATGTTTTCTATCAATGAGTCATAGCTCAATCTCCAAATATTGGTTATCAATACTAAAATGAAATTAGTTATCTTTTAAAATGACTAATAGGTTATACCTTGTTTTAGAGAAACTTTCATTAATATTATTAAGTTTTAATAAAATATTTGATTATTATCTCTCTGACTAATATACTAGAAATTATATATTATCAAGATAGTTAATAGGACCTAAGAGGTCTTGCAATATATGCCATTTAAATGACATCTTAGTTAGTTTATTGTTAAGTAATATAGTATCCTCCACAACAAACTTGCATTAGATACATATTAAAGAACTGGGAAATATTTCTCCTTTTCTTAGTCAGAATTCCTGGAAGAAGAAAAAGATATCTTAAAATTAAAATGTACATTTTCAACTGCATGTTTTTATTTTTAAGTGCTAATAAATCCAAAGACAAGTACTGTTCTGTGCATTATGAGGAGTGTTGTGTTGAAAAGAAACAGAAATATTGAATTGTATATTGATAAAAGATTCTTAATTATAAGGACTTACAAAATATACAAAAGAAGCTTTTAGGAAATATGAATTCCATATTCACTCCAGAGATTTTTAGTATAATGACTATAAAAAATATTTAAAGTAAGATTAAGTTCAAAATTAGAAGTTCTAAAATTTTGATGTTCCAGACAAACTTCTACTAAATCTGATGAAATATGTATGTGTGGATTTAAGTCCATTTTATTCAGTTGCTCTAAACTGGAACCAGAAGTTTTTAATTTTAAACAAGAGCCCACACCAACTTTCCCAGCCTTCTCATCCATCTATCGAAAGGACAGCAAAAGAAGCAACCTCTTTGGCTGATGTGACTTAGGAGAGTCTTCCAAGATCTTGGACACTTAATTGGGAATGTGGATCAATTTAATAAATGATAATCTTCAAAGTTAGTGGCTAATCACTGAAGTTTATCATACTTAATAGAGGACTCTGGTTTGTGAGATAGAAGAGAGGAACTTAGACAGTGAATACCAAGTGGATGTAGTGGTCTGTGCCTCACAGCTTCCTTCAGTATTAAACTCACTCAAAAAACTTGGTAAGCACCAACATCTCAATTTTTCATCTCCCCAGATGTGCCACAGTCTGTCCATGTCATTTACTGTGTCTTCAGGTAGGTGCTAGACTGGTTGCATGGGACAGCAGTAGAGTTCCATCTAACATGCGTTAGACCCTTGGTTCAATATATTTTTAGTATATTTTTTATTTTTACATATATATTTATATTATTACACATAGGTTCAACAAACTACCTACAGCAAGAAGAACCATAAAACAATCAAGATTTATATAAATGTTACATTCATAGTGTTTTGGCTATTTGTATTTGGCAGCCTTGAAGAAAACATCTTTCATATCTTAGTGCATTAAAATTCTGAATGTAAATCAATCTCTATCATATTTCATGATTATCAACTTAAAACATCTATCTAGACCAAAAACACCTTAACCCCTAAACAACTATGCTTAATTGTAAAACTAAACTATTTGGTACTCAACCCCATCAGAGACATGAGAAAGAATAAAAATTAATTACTTGACTAGACAGGAGGTGTAGGTTAGCAGTAGGCGAGTCAGTTTGCTACCTGAGTAGCCACCCAAAATTCTCTATAACACTGAAGCATTATCTTCACCCTTCTGGCCCAAATATAACTGACAGATATACTTGTGAGGTAGGAACTATTGAGGACTTGCTTACCTTCTCTTGGCAGACTTTGGCCGTCATCTCTGCCTGCTTACAAACTTGTCCTTTTTTGGGCAGAATTCTGTCTGTGGAAGTAATGAGGACATTCTTCCCAGTGGCTTGTTTGCCACATTTGAAGCCATCTCGATAAGTAGGTTCTTTGATGCTCACCATCTTCTTTGAGATAGGCTGGGTGTTGCCAGGAGTTAACCTGTCTCATTGTCAATGAATCTTTAAAATAATAAAAACACGTTAAATGCAATATTCTGAGTGTCACTGAGGATTTTGAGGACCTTATCTAACTAATTTATCTAATCTTTCTATAAAATCATATCTATCTATTGTGCCTAACATGTATATTCTTGTGATAAAAACAGACACCTCTTTCAACACACACACATACACACACACACACACACACACACACACACACACACACACACACATTTATGGACTGGTGTGTAGCTCACTTGAGGTAGAGCACTTGCCTAGCATGGATAAGCCCCTAAGTTCAATTACTAGCACATGCATAAATGAGTAAATAAATAAATAAGTAAATAACAAATGTCTTATATCCAGTTGGTTTGGAAATAGTTGTGCTAAGTCACGTGGGAGTTGGCAATTTAGAAGGTTAAAAAAATCAAGTTTTGCAACTTCACAAAAACTGGTTGCTATTGACAGGATGAACAGCTTCATTTTTTTAAACGTGCATTTAACATACAGTGTTGTGTAGTGGAAGTTTCAGATTTGGTTGGGTGGCATCATTGATTAAGTCACCAATGAAAAGCAGATGACATCCTGGTAACAACTCATGCAAAATGGATGTGAGCTACGGTGGGCCCATCATGTAGTCTAGAAAGCCATATAAAAGAAGGCCAGTTCTGCTCACAGAAACTAATAGGAGGTACTGCAAGAATTACTTTGATGGGAGCTTGCTCTGCAGTGAGTGGCAGATCATTTGTCCAACATGGAGTCCATCTCTCACTGTAAAAATGATATTGTCACCTTGTCCAAAGATCATGTCCTAAGTAACCTCCTTATATTGTACTATACTCCTTTTAGTAAAGATTCTACCACCGCCCCAGCCACCACATGGAGAAATGGACATCTCACATCTCACACATGAATGTTTGACAACATCACCAAACCATCATATTTAGCCATTGCTAATTCCATATCTGTTAATTTATTTCCTGTCTTATCAATATATAATGTTATTCAAAAGTTTGCTGGGTCAGTAAATATGTAGAATACACTGGGTTACATATCTAATCAATGTAAAGAATACAACTTTGGGGCTTCAGAGATAGCTCATGTGTTTAAATCTGTACATACGCAGGGACTCTGTGGCCCAGCTCCAGCCCTGACAGATTGATGCTCCCCAGGAAAGCAGGGTGAGCCAGTGCCATGCACTTCCGGTTGGCTATCCCAAGGACCAAGCACAATTCTTCAGTATGTTGGACTGGCTCAACTATATCCACACCCCACTCTTTGTGTGTGTGTGTGTGTGTGTGTGTATGTGTGTGTGTGTGTGTGTGTGTGTGTGTGTGTGTGTGTGTGTGTGTGTGCGTGCACGCATGCAGTCTTAACCTACCTTCTGCATCAGGGACCCAACCCCCATTTTCTACCTCTTGAGCACCAGACCTCATAGGACCAAACCCCATGGGACCACATGGCAGTGGGTAACCTGTTGTACATTCCAGTTTGGGAGATGAACATTGCTATTTATTTACTAATATTACTGAGTGAATTAGAGGAGACCTAGGCAGCCCAATGTCCTGAGGCCCTGTGGTCCAGTAAGCAGAACCTCTGACAGTAAAGTTTTGCTTCAGCTCCTTTTTGGAGGGGGGAGTAATTCTTCATTATCTGTTGAAATTCTAGAGTTAACTACCTGGAGACCGAGGTTCAATGCTCTCACCTGCCTATACCAAAGTAAGAAACCCTTAAATTGTGTGTTTAAATGGTTTTCATTACTTGGTAAGGCATGACTTAAAAGTCTCTCCAGTAGCCAGTCCAGTTGTCGATAGGCAGGTGGGTCTTTGTAATTGAATGACAGCCAAGGCTAAGTAGTGACACTCTGTCTCAATAGGTGTTTCCATCTTTTTCTTCTTCTTTTTTTAAAGATGTATTTCTTATGTATACAGTGCACATTAAATCACATTATAGATGGTTGTGAGCCACCATGTGGTTGCTGGGAATTGAACTCAGGACCTCTAGAAGAGCAGTCAATGCTCTTAACTGCTGAGTCATCTCTCCAGCCCCCATCTTTTTCTTCTATTCTTATGATTCTTAGGTCTCTGATGGGATTGAAGACCAGATAGTTTAATCTTACAGTTAAGCTTAGTTGTTTATAGGTTAAGATGTTTTTAGGCCTAGATAGATATTTTAAGGTGATAGAGATGAGATATGGTAGATATTTATTGACATTCAGTATTTTAGATTCACCAAGATAGGAAAGATGTTTTCTTCAAGGTTGCCAAATCACTATGAATGTAACATTTATATTATTCCTGATTATTTCATGATTCTTCTTGCTGTATGTGGTTTGTTTTATTTATGTGTAATAATATAAATGCATATGTAAAAAAGAAATATAATAATAAAAAAGAGACAAAAATGGTGTTTCCAGTAAAACACCAGGAGCTGTACGAATGCTTCCAATCACATTCATGTACTCAAATCTTATCCATCATGATTGTGAACCCAATAAGATCTCAGATAAAACAGATCTTGTCCAAAGTCCTATACATATATACACACACACATATGATTTTAACAATTAAGAAAGAATACTGCTCTAATTTTCCCTAAAAAAACATGTCAAATGTGTTAGCAAATGCTCTGAGTCTTAATGTTCTACATGTTTAGTATTGTTATCCTTTTTGCACAATAAAATTCTAACCTGTGTTTAGCTGAGTTATAAAATAAAACTAGTGTAGTGCAAAATATGTATCTCCATAAAGGAGCAAATTTAATGTAAATCTGTGTTTTGCCAATAGGTTATATTTTCCTGAGTAACTGCATAGTTGTCTGGGATTGGAACTAATAAACATTTTGACCCATGATTTTGCATTGACACTGTGTATGTTAAGGAACAGATTCCTGAAAAGTCTATGTTTCTTGTGTAGTTGAAGGCACTGGAATTACCCTGCACTTTTTTAAAATCTTTATTTCTCAGTACCTATACGGAGATTCTTACTCATCTGAAACACTAAAGCTGAATTCTAATGAGTCAAGCCCTAAGTGTTCATTTCATGGGCAATTTCTTCAGGTGGCAAACATCAACCAACATTTTCAGGTTCCAGAGTGAATACAATTGTTCTTTATGTCATGTGTGTTGCCAGAATGCATTGCTTTGAAGATATTTAACATGAAGCTGTTTTCTCAAAAAGCCACTCCCAAAATCATGTCATTTTTTTTCCCTGAGCAGCTACCTGTATAATCTAAAAAATGATTTAGTGGGATCTAATGAAAAAAATTTAAGTGGAACCATTTGTCATTGTGTGCACTAGTAAATAAATACTCTGGTCCTCATAATGAGAGGGCAGAAGAATATATTAGTCTCTAGCCATTAGTCACACACTCATCCATAAAATTCTAACTCTCATTTGAATGGACAGACTCCAGCACATGGACTGGAAGAAGCCATGTCCTTACTGGCACAAGACTGAAGACAAATTGCTTGGTATTCTTTCCTCTGTTGCATAGCCCACAGGAGCACAGTGATGGAGTTTGCAATTAATATTTCTGGGTTCTTGCCCACTTACTCCTTGAGATGATGTGAAAAGCTGCAAGGTGAAGTTTGAATTCAGCTTTCCCAGCTTATTCAAACATGGTCAATAGCAACATCAATTCTCGGATGTCACCTTCTCATCAATTCCCTCATTTCCTTAAGACATGCTGTAGTCTGCAACATGCTGAAGTCTTGTGTATGAGCTGCATTGGCAGAGTACTTGCTGCAGCCTGTTGCATTCTTTCTGCATCACGCTGGTCATTAAATAGCAGTCATAATACTGATGGGTGTCGGGACATAATGAACATTATTCATTCTTGTATGTAGATATAGAGAATTTGTTTTGAAACATAAACATTTTTGTCTCAGGTTTTTTTTTCTTAACTTTCGGATTCAAATATCTCATATGTTTGTATTGAGGGAAATTCTCTTTGCATTCACAATGTGGTCCAGTATATGAGGGTTAAATTAATGGTAAGGTCAATCTCACACATTCAGAAAGCTAAGACTCTGAGTGTTAGTTGGAGACACAGTAGAGGGCTTGATCTTTGTAATCCTCACCTGAGGGAGAATCTTTTCCTCTTGTGATTTGTGTTATGTTTTGATTTGTTTTTGACGTGGAATTTGGGAAATCATCTTAATTTAAACTCTGAGTTTCTCATATATTAGATAGGATGATGCCATTGCTCATGAAATATTTCTGAAGATTAAGTGATATTGTTCTGTGCAGTAGTGGAAGAAATGTTTACTAATAAGCATAGCCATATATATTCCCAATAAGAAATTAGAAAAAAATGCCACCTAATTAATTAGCTCATTTGAGAAGTATTACATGTTTTCTTTGTATAACTCAGTACTAAAACTTCTCAAAACAAATTAATGGGGATTAAGTTTTCATTTATTTTCTATCAATCAATTGCTTTAAAAATATCAAAGGAAATCATAATCTGAGACAGACATTGTAAAAAAACTGAGAGAGAAACTGTATTTCTAGACTTCTAATTGTTATTCTTTGCTGCCTTTGTCTCCATATTTAATAATGAGAAAGGCACTGTTGACTCACCATGATGCAAATATAGGTGCAGTATCCATGGTTCTTTTTATTTTCTGAAATAGAGGAGGACAGTCCACTCAAATTAGCTTTTGAAATCTGACCAAATGCTCCAGATGTTCTAAGCCTGCCGGCAGAGCTTGTCTGTGATCCATGTCAGCGCCCCAGCTGTCAACAAGAAAGCACACCTGCCACTGGTTTACTGTCAGCAAATGACTTTTCATTTGTATTAGGAAGTGAAGCACGCTGCCCAATGGAGCATTCACCTTTGAAAAGAACCCATGTTGCAGTGTGATTTGCTTCAGAAAAACACAACAGCCTCCAGAGCTTTCTTAGAAATTATCCTTGAACCTGGAACTTCTTCCTCCACACAGCACTAAGCCTGATTCCAAGAAGCAATATCTAAATATTAACAGATAACTCAGCGTGTTCCAAGACTGTCTGTGTTCCGACTTGATATGGTTGGTCTTACTAGATAAAGTATCAATACACAGAAGGTGGGTGCATTGGTAAAATTCACTTTACAAGAGGAAATTTTAGAGAACTGGAGATCTTAGAGGTGACTAGAGATGTAGCTAAATTTGGAAAGTGGAAGTTAACTAAAATAATAATATAAGTATAAAACATGATCACTATGAATGTATTGTAAACTCCCATGTCACTTTTTGCATTGTCCTTGAACATTGTTGCACTTTATTTTACTTTTGGGGTTGTTTAAGGGATGAAATGGGGCAATAACAATGGTTTGTTTTGAGGTCACAGATTCTGATCACATTATCCTTTTCCTCCTCAAGATTTTCATTTATAAAGTAAAATTGTGCTGCTCAAATATCTGAGGGGCAAATGAAATTCTGAATGTTAATTATTCTCAAGAGTAAGATATACTGTAGTGGAGCTATACAGTTACCAAGGTGGTGATAAGCAGTCAGCTATGTGTTTCTACACATTCTATACACTGGCTACGTTAACTTTATGCCTTTGGTCCTCTCCCTGTAGGCCCTCTGTGTTTCCCTTCCTCTCCCTCTCTGTCTTCCCTTTCTCCTTCCCTCCCTTCAACTTCCTTTGTCATCTTTCTTCATATATTGAATTGAAACTCTTGGGGATAATTTTATTATTCCATTTTTCACTATTTACCTCTTGGATGCAGATTACAGCACCCTAATTTATAGCTCCGAAGAAGATGTACATATGGAACCACTTCAACGCACTCAATTTCTGAGGTCACATAGCATATATTGATCATTAGCTATATGAGGTAGTGCTTGCATATTCTCCTTTCAAAATAGAAAAGAGATTCTAGGCCCAAGTGTGACAGCACATACCTCTAAGTCTAGGAATTAAGGCAAGAGTTAAGGCCAAGGCAGGACCTAGTTAACACTGAGCTATACTGAAATCTTATCTAAAAATATATCCAAAACATAAAAGCAATAGATGGAGTCCAACTAACCTAAAGGACGAAGAATAGAAAGTACTGCTGGCATGTAACTCACTAAGCACAAGGCTAGTGTGTGCAAGGTCCTGTATTCAGTTCATTAGGGAGGGAAGGTAGGAAGGCCAGCAGGAAAAAAAGGATATGGAAATGAAAAAACTGGAGACAATTAGAAAAGGGAAAAGGAGATGTTAGAAGAAAAGGAGAAGAAATAAAATATGGAAAGTCATAATTAAATGAGAGTAGATAACAGAAGAGGTGGGGGAGAAGGAGGTGGAATAGGAAGGGAAATGCACAAGACAGAAAAGCAGACGACAGATGAGAATGGTTTAGGGCCAAACATGAATATAATATAGTTCATGCTCTAGAAGGTCACATTTATTTACATGGAAACACTTCTCAAAATCCTGATAATTGATACAGATGCATTTTATGTTCTTTTGTGTGTTTATACAATCCTAATTACATCAACGGACATTTTTGATATATCTATTTTAAGAACCCATGTTTGACTTTGTGTGCAGGTCAGTTTAGGACACTCAACATGTCTGAGTAAAGACCTGCATTTGATTTCTAGGACAAGCAAAAGTGAACAAACAAAAAACAAATAACAAAACACTGACCATTGTTTTTCTCGCACTGTTCCTTTAATGTTACTTTGCATGAAAAAACCCATAAATTTCTATGATGGCTAAATTAGTCAAGATCACTGAGAATTAGTACTGGAAAGCTGAGAGTAGACTAGTACCTGAGGCTATTCATGCTAAGTGGATAATAACAGACCTTTACATTAAAAAATATAGTGCTAATGTTAAAAGGTTTCAGCCCCAATTTGTCAGTTGTATATGATTTTGCAATTAAACATTTACTACTTCTTCCCTAATAATTTTGTAAATTTCATTAAAGGTCATGTTGATTATGATTACAAATGAGGTTTTACACCCTGCTCTAGCTCCATGAAACATTCATATGCAGATTTTGAGTGGATATAAGGTTTTCATTCTTTCTGATAAACAACAAACTGCAGATTGAGTGCAATTGGAGGGTCATACATGGCAGACATGGTTAGGTTAGCAAAATAAGGTCCATGACCTCTGAATGTCCATCATTCCAACTCTTTTGTAGAGTGATTCTTCTGTACTTGTTTTGCATTTTCATAAAAAATCAACATGTAGATTTGTGGCAGTCTATTTTCTGTGTTTTGTTTAATTTAATTTTCCTTAGGTAAACAGCAAAGAGTGGAATTGCTAGATCCCAAATATTATTGAAATATATGAAAAGAAAGGAACCTCTCAGCAGTAGTCAGAAGCAACAGCCTTCTGGCTTCACTCTGAAGGCACAACGACATCCTTCATGCTCTTTATGTTTTGAATTGTTTTTCTAACTTATTGAAAGGAAGTACAAAAATAAGCTATTTAATTATGGCACTTAATTTTTAATTAATTTATTTACATTTTAATGGCAATATTTGCTTCATTTATTTTTGAAATTTTTTTATTTGTATATGTATGCATATATTTATACATAAGTATACATGTAAGTGTATGTGTAACCATTTGCATACATATAATGCAGTTAGTATTACTTATATCTGTTTGAATACTTTATTTCATTATTATTACAACCCAGCTTTATCTTTGTTATCTTAATGATAACTTTGACTTAATACTTTATTTTTATGAACAGTGCTTATGACCTGCAGTTCTACCATCATTTCAAGTTGCTGTTAAACACTTGTTTTACATAGCTAGCATATAGTTGAGTATACTTTACTATATACCCAGGTAACTTTGGTCATTTACTTGACTTCACTGACATAGTTTTGTTTTTATTTCTTGCAGTGTAGCTGCATATGCATCTTGTTAGGTCTCTATCCCAGCTACTTCCTTTGAAAGAACCTGCTGATTATTGACCATGTTTGTCTTTGTCTGTGTGCATTGGTCTTCTGCCTGGTGTCCTTTCCACTCAGTCTGAAGACCTTCCTTTATCTTTCTCTGAAGCACACACCTGCTAGTGACCAATTGTGTTTACTCCACAAGACCTTGAAAGATATTGTTTCCCTTTCCACGTATTTTTTCCCTTAGGTCAGCCAAAACAAAACAAAACAAAACACCAAAAAAATATATTGTTTTCTCTAATGCATCTAAGAATCTTCTTTGAGTTCCTTTGAAAAATTATCTTTCATTTTTAACCGTTTCTTGTACTAACCCTTAGTATTTTGCCTAATAATTTGGTATGTGCTACAAAGAAGGTTACAGAGAGTTTGTAGATTTGTGGTTTTTACTTGTATCAAATTTGGAAAATAATTGGAAGGTGTTGGAAGATATCTACCAACTATTTAACTTGATCCAAAACATGTTCTTCTCTTTTCCCACTACAATAGGTCTCAAAACTTGTCAATGAATATATCTGAGAGTTAGTTTATAATCTCCACATGTTATTCAGTTCAGGAATATTCTACTGCCTTTATCAGATCTGTCTCTTGATACCTGGTATTTTGTTTCTTTGTTTAAGGCAGGATATTGCTGTATGGTCCAAGTTAGTCTTGACATTTCTGTGTAACCCAGACTGACCTCAAGCCTATGTTTTTCCTTACACCAAATCCCAATCTCTTGTCATGTGATAATGAATATAATAGAAACTAAATACATAGTTAAATAATAAAGTTAAAATGGGGGATAAAAATAACACCACTCAATGACTCATTGCAACAAACATCAACAAGTGAATTGGTGTGGACAAAAGGGCATATTGTCTGACACACTATGATAAACCACAGCAACAGCAGTGAGACTTTGGTTTACTCTGTTTTGTTTGTTTGCTTTTTTTTTTCATTATTTTCTCAAGGAGGCAGATTACAAGGGCAAAGGGTAGGTATGGAGGACCAGGGAGGTGGGCTGAATTGGGTTGCATGATATGAAATTTACAAAGAATCAATAGTGAAATGAAATAAAGAAATAGTCCTGTGTTTCTCAATGAAATTAAAATTAATATCCTATCAACCCCATATGTTACGATAAGGAAATACTTCACTACCGTGTGATGTTGTTCATGATTATCCAAGTGTTGACCATGCTGAGAGAAAAGTACCTTATTATAGATAGCTTCTTCTGTATCACCAACTAGCAATCTACAAGTTCCAGTGTAAGCTGTCAACCACTGTGACCCACTGAGCCTTTGCTACTGAGTGCCCAACCTAAAGTAAACAACTGACACACTTAGCCACCAAGGCAATGTAACGAAGACCCCGTTCTTACCCAAACTTAACAGGCTTAGCAATTTGTTCACTATATGCTGGCCTAGGAACCCAGGTATACAATGCATTGGTTCTCTAGTGGAGGACCCTGCCCCACTGCTCTTGCAGTACAGTCCCACAGTCCTTCTGTGCTCCTACTGTTCTTTTAGTGAGGGCATCATTATCAAGTACCTCAGCTATGTTTATTCATGAACCCACAGTGTGGTATTCATTAAGGCGTGGAGTACTGTGCCGTGCACTTACTACATTAGAACTAGTCAATAAAGGCAGTTACTAAGGTTACCATTACATTGTGCATGCACTCTTTGAATGTTGCTGAAAATAGTTTAAACATAAGAGAGGTAATTTGCATAACATAACTAAAGTTTACCATGGCTGGCAAATAGAGTATCCATGCTATCAACGAGCTAGATAGATAATACTAAATGGTACATAGGATAAAGGAAAAGGAAAACCATTGAAACTGAAAGAAAATGAAGTTTATTAAAAATGGTCTAAGTGAGAAACTATAAAGTATTTGTATGCTTTTATGTTATGGCTCCAGAGATAGTTTCCTATGTAAAGCTTGCTGGACATACATGAGGACTTAAGCTAAAATCAATTGGAATGTTTTGTGTGTGAGAGGTAGGAGATGATAGAAATGGAGTCATGGAAATCCCAAAGACTCACAGGCCAACCAATTTGCAGAAACTGTGATGTTGCAAACCATTAACCTCAGTGAGAAACTCTGTCTCAAAAAATTAGTTAAGCCTTGAGGAAGAATTGGAATAATAGCCTCAGATTTCCACATGTACTTGCCTGTACACCTAAACACATTTGTACATGCACATACCTTTCCATACCAAAGACATTAATTTGAGCAATATATATATATATATATATATATATATATATATATATATATATATATAATTAAATAAAAGGAATTCTTAAGCTAGTACAAACTTAGATACTATTTTTCTCAACAAATAGCATGTAAAAATCCTAACAAGTACTAGAAGAGAAGAAAAGAAATAAAAGTTATACAGACTACAGAGAAAAAACTAAAAGCACAATTGTTTGACAGTATAGAATCATCAAAAAGAATTTAAAGGAACCTTCCTGGAAGTACGTTACATCAGGCTGCAGGATAAAAGGTGCCAAATAATTGTTAATGAAAGTGAAAATTTAAACTTGAAACAACATTATAAACTAAGATAATGAAATATTCAGGGAAAGCTAACACATTAAGCAGACTATCAGCTCAATACAGTCCCAGTAAGAATCGCAGAGTACCCATGAAGATATTGATGAGCTTATTCTATAGCGTATTTTAGTGGCAAAGACCCAGAAAGCAGGTATGAGTCAAGACAGTAGGATAGAAATACAACGTCAGTGCAATAGAAGAAAGAGTCCAGAGATAAGCCTTGTAGTGGGTAAGAGGGGAGGACATCCTATTGAAACTTTAGGTGTGAGAAGCCTGGGAGAAAGAGGAAATGGAAGGACCCAGTGGGTCCTGGAAAACTACAGGCGAGTCTGGGCCCTGGGGCCCTCCGCAAACTGTGGCAACAGCCAAGGAAAAAATAGGCAGTAAAAACCTTGAACCCCTACCCGGACTAGCCGATGGACATTCTCCACTGTTGAGTGGAGAAGGAGATCTAACTTTCACACAAACTCTGGTGCCCCATATTTGAACATGTCCCTTGGACGGAGATGCCTGGTGGCACTCAGAGGAAAGATAAGAGGTCACCAAGGAGAGACTTGATACCGTATGAGCATATTCAGGGGGAGGAGGTCCCCCTCAGACACAGACATAGGGGAGGGGAGGGGAGTAGGGGGGAAGCGGGAGGAAGGGAGGAATGGGAGGATACATGGGATGGGCTAACAACTGAGATGTAATATGTATAAATTAATAAAAATGTATTTAAAAAAAAAAAGAAAAGAAAATGAAGCCAGTGGACAGTATTGCCCAAATCTGGAAATCCGCTGACAAGTGCTTGAGAGATGCAGAGCAGTGGGAACTCTCTTTTGTTGCTGGCAGGAATGTAGGGTGCAGGAACCACTGTGGAGAATCCTGTCAGTGCTTCACAATGCTAAACATATTCTCACCATGTGAGCTTGTGGTCACAGTTTGAATAGTTAACAAATTGAGCTAAAAAAAAAACTTTTGTCAACATGAAAACTTAGATACACCTGTCCAAACAATCACATCTACAATTGCCCAAACTTGGCAGCATTCAAATTGTGAGTCACATATAAATGGACCAAATTTGGTCCATGGATACAGTGCAATGGTAGCATAGAATAAACTTGAATTTATATCGCTAAGTGAGAACATCCCAGTCTTCAATGGTTCCCTCCAATACAACCCAATCTATATGAAGATATATTGTAGAAACAGATAAAAATCAGTGGTAGGAACCTGAAGGGAGTAGGGATGGATATATCAGCAGGGTATTGACTAGAGACAGTGTTATTCTATATGATGCTATAATGGTAGATACAAGGTTGCAATTTATTCAGACCTGTACAACACACACTACTCCTGCAAACTAACAACTCTAGCCTTAATAGCACATTTTCTCAGTTATAACAAATATGCTTCTCTGTGAGAGATAATTTGAGGGTAGCCTATGTATGTGAGGCAGTATACCTGAAGCACTGGTCAGTTCTTTCACATTTTTATGAGCATATACAGGGGGAGGTAATCTCCCTCAGGAACAGTCATAGGGGAGGGGAATAAGGGGAAAATGGGTGGGAGGGAAGAATGGGAGGATACAAGGGATGGGATAACCATTGAGATGTAACAAGAATAAATTAATAAAAAAAACAAAAGCAAAATTCACGTAGCCATAGGGGGAAAAAAACAACTCTAAAATGCAGCCTATTAATAACTAACATTAAATAGAAGTCAGCTTCTACATTCAAACCTACTCAGATACCTTGAGAAAACTTCCCTATCTACATTTTTCTTTAATAATGCTATAAATATATTCTCTTTACATCCTTGATTTGCTGAATTCACTTTAATTATATCTATATTTGTTCTTTCATTTTAATATCTTGATAGTCATGCATTAATAATTTTGATAAATTTACTTTAGTATTTCAATTAACATTTTATGAACAGTATTTCTTTTATATCCAGTGAAATATGATATTCTGTGTCTTGAATAAGAAATAGTTGACTTACATCACTTACATGATGTAAAGATTCTCTGTGTATTTCTAACTTCATTTAGCTCAATGATCTATCTCAAAATTAATGTTTCTTAGAAAGCAAGACAAGAGTTGTTCATGTTTTGAAATATATTCATGATTTCATGAGTGGACAAAATGTTGTCATGATATGATGTCAGAATCTTTTAAAATATGTAGGATTTCTTATGGTGGCTATGTTCCTCCCTGATGGTAATGTAATCATCTCTTTTCTTTATATTTTGATTTTTTTCTATTAAGCTCTTAGAAAACAAACTTATTTACCTTTTCTTTCTTTCTTTCTTTCTTTCTTTCTTCCTTCCTTCCTTCCTTCCTTTCTTTCTTCCTTGTCATTTCTGTTAGGATGGTCCCTGTGCTCATCTTCATTATTATCCATTTTCCTTCACTCCCGGGTTTACTTATTTTACTATTTAAAGCACTTTCCATACAAAGTACATTTTGGATTTTTCTTTTAATTTGCAATACGCTGCTTCTGCTACAAACTTAGGCAGTAATTCAGTAAAGTCTAGCATACTACCAGTCATTATCTCGCTGTTCCTATTTGGACACCTTTTTCTTTTTCTTTTTTCTTTTTTCCTTTATTACTTTATTCTTGTTACATCTCAATGGTTATCCCATCTCTTGTATCCTCCCATTCTTCCCTCCCTCCCATTTTCCCCTTATTCCCCTCCCCTGTGACTGTTCCTGAGGGGGATCTCCTCCCCCTGTGTATGTTCATAAGGAATCAAGTCTCTTCTTGGTAACCTGCTGTTCAAATGGTCCATTTTCTATTAAAATGTAACCAACTGCCCCAAACTGTATCTTAAACTTTAATATTTATGAGGATTCGGTTACTCGAAGCACCATGTGGCTGTGTGCATATGGCAACTCACTTAGATTGGAAATTTATTGACAACCCCTTTCCTATCTCTGAAACTTTAATATTATTTTCCTAATATATTGAGACCTCTGGTATTCATGATGCTACATACCTCATGATGCCTTCAACCTGACCAGTCTAGCAGTAAAATCCCAACTTCCTTATGTACTTGTAGCTATACACCAACAGGCAGTGTCATGAGAGAAGAGTCCATGATGTGTAAGCATATTTCAATGCTCTACTTAAGTAATCTTTCTAAATCATCTTGACCAAATACTGCCACAGTCTAACCTAGGCACAAGGATTTACACTGGGGTACCAAGGTGCTTTAATTCTTTGAGGGTCATAGCAGAATCCTCATTCTATGTTAGCAAAAAAAAAATGTTTGATACCTACAGAGGGATTCCCACTTCATATTTTATGTAAAAAAGAAAGATGTAATATTGTACATATTTATTGGTCACAGGATTAGTACAAGAGGAAAAAATCTCTGCTGCAAATTCTGTGTATGGAACCATTGCCTAGCATCTCTGTGTATAGAACCAATTTCCCAGTATTTCTAATATTTTTACCTGTTTTTTATAATACAAAGCCCAGTAATTTTGACCTTGAACTAAGTTTATATAATAATGCACTTATGAAACAAAAAAATGAGAGAAGCCTCTGGGAGTCAGAGCCATGTGAATCTTTGTGGGTTTGAAGACAGCTGGCCTATTAAGTGAGTCCAGTACAGACAAGACTACATAGAGAAATCCTGTCTCAAAAAACAAACTAACTAAAAGAAAGAAAAGCCAGCTCAACTCAACTTCCCATTACTTATTATATTTATATAATTTTTCCAAATTACTATATAATACAATCTACTAATCTAACATAATATTATCTGTGTTACCTAGTATAATTATTATCCTGCCAATATGACTACCTTAACATTTTCTTTGTACATCTTATTATTTTTACTCTATCTGATCTATTGATACTTTTTAAAAGTCAGTGTTTGTCTGATTAGAATTCCTTGTCTATCTAAACTTGTGTATGGTATCATTTATTGGTATTGCATTCAATGCTTTCAGTGTCAGAGAAATTACTTCTGTGGATTACACTCACCTGTTACACTGTCTATAAAATCCCTTGGTATGTCAACATAGAAACAGACACTAGACTGTGAATCTTTGAGAGACTGTGAGAGAGAAATCATGTATGTTTGTTTTACATATCTATCCTGATGCACAATATCCAAGATTAAATGCACACACACACACACACACACAGAGAGAGAGAGAGAGAGAGAGAGAGAGAGAGAGAGAGAGAGAGAGTGTGTGTTAAGTGGTTTTGTGAATAGCGCATTCTTCTATGACCTTGTTATGCCAACATGTCATGGAACTCTGGCTGGGAGATACTTGACAAGCAATGAACTAGAGAAATGGTAACTAGCCAGAGTTACAGAATCAAACCTATTTCAGCTACAGTGGGAAATAAGACATTTGTTAATACAATGGCCTTATTTGTACAATTTATAACTCTAGACGATGATTCTTGGTGCATCAGAGCAGAAGAGGAGTACTACTTCCATAGACGGAATCTCGTTCTCACAAGATCAAAATTTGCAAATACTCTGATAGGATAATGTTTTCAGTCATTGAAGAAAGGGTGCCACTGATGAGGAGCATATGAGAGTAGTGTCTTAATTGGAAAGTGGGTGAATCCACAGATTTATAAACAGAATTTTAAGTAATCTTTTAGAGCTATTTTTTAAATAAATGTTTGTTTGTTTGTTTGTTTGTTTATTCACTCTACATCCTGGTCCTACCCTCATCCCTCCTCGCCTCCCTGTCCCGCCTTCCCTCCTTCTACCCATCTCTATCCCCTATTCCTCAGAAAAGCTTCTTTCCCATCCACCCCTGCTCATCAAGTCACATCAGGACTTAACATGTCCTCCTTTCCCTGTGGCCTGGAAAGGCACAACTCTAAGGAGAAATGATTTAAAAACTTGAAAGAGAGTCCATGCCAGAGAGAGGCCCCGCTCTCTTTATTAGAGGACCCACATGAAGCCTGAGCCGCCCATAGGCTACATCTTTGTAGGGGGCCTAGGTCCAGTTCATGCAGGGTCTTTGGTTATTGTTTCAGTCTCATGAAGCCACTCTGGTACCTGGTTAGTTGGCTCTGTTGGTCTTCTTGTGTACCTTCTGTCAGGTTCAGGTCCTTTTCTCCTCCCCCACCCCTGCACTTTTCCACCAGACTCCCTATCATCATTGCATTGCCCCAATGTTTGGCTGTGACACTTGGCATCTGTTTCCGGGTGCTTCTGGGTGAAGCCTCTCAGAAGACAACTTGGCTAGACTCCTATCTGCAAGCATAGGAGAGTACTGTTAATAGTATCAGGAGTTGGTTCTTTCCCATTGGGTGGGTCTTGGGTGCTTAGATTTGGCAGGCTAGAAGAGTGCTTAGTTCTTCTTATCCACTGAACCAAAGAAGCAGTTTACTGAATAGCATCCTAACATCCTACAAGAACTTAAAGCAGTTTCTAAATATGGACAACACTCTTAGCCAATAGCAGCATGCACTTTGGGAAAACTGACCCTATAGGTCCATTTTTAACTAGTGCTTTAAAAACGAAATACATTAGCAGAGATAACTGACTTAATTCTTTAATCAAGGACTGTGTGTTCTTAAGGTCAAATATATTTCGAAAAATTTGGTATTTGACAGTTTCATACATGTATATGATGCAGTGTGATTATTCTCACCCCCAGCTCTTGTCCTCCTCCTACCAGTCATCACCCTTACTTACTACAAAACCTTTCACAATTTTGGCATTTAGAACTTTAACCAGGCCTGACTGTGTGACCATGCATCTGGAAACACATACTGAAGCCTGGTCAGCTCACATATGGCTACACAGCTAAACATAATAATTGCCCCACCCCCCTTCTCAGAATCCATCGCTTAGATAACAAACATGTATGGCTCTGTGAACCTCCCCTTCATCTCTGATTAATGGCTGACAGATCCAATATTGTGCAAGCCCAGTTCAGGCAACAGCAGCTGCTGTGAGATTATGTTTGCTATGGTCATTTTATGTCCTAAAGATAGCATTTCTCAGTCCTTCTCCCAATATTCTGCTTTTCAGATTGTTTCTGTTCCCTCTTGCACAATGTTCCAGGAGCTTTAGAGGGGTCATATTTGAATGAATTTCCAAAATTTAATAAGGACTCTTAGAATTAATTAAACAGTATGCCGTAGAGCTGGAGTAGTGGCAAATATCAGCTTATGGCTGATAAGATAGAGCCATGAAAGGTCTCTTTGCTTGACCAAGAGGTAGAGATTTTCACAATAGGTGCCTCCTGAATAGTCCAGGGGCAGTGTTCTGTTTCTACTTCACACTCAAGTCTACTCAGGATGCTGCAGCCACAGATGGTCTCCTTCTAGTCAAACATTCTAGGTTACTCTCACTTAGTTTGTGTACCTGCTGGCATCTCTATACAGTGTTCTCTCCTCTTATTTTCATAGCTTCTATTAACTAGATCTTTAAGAAAGGGCCAGATGTAATAACTCATTCTGTAACTCAAACCCATTACTTTATTCTGTCACACTGTACTTACCTGAGATTATCTTGTGGCTCCCTTTGCTTTATATTTCATGTTTATTGTATGCTGTGCCATAAACCCAGTGCACCATTAGACCTCAGATAAGTACCTGGCACAAGAAAGCACTCAATAATAAATTTAATATGATATCTCTGATACAAGGCTGACTAGTTACAAAAGAAAACGTCAAAAGTATGATTTTTAAATACCTATTCAATTGTAGATGGCTATTTTTTCATTTTATTCTCATAACAAAGAAATGAAATTTATACTACTTTATTCAATGCCAGCTCAATGTCTCTAAGCACTTAATTCATGTTAGATGGATATTTTTAACCAAAGTCATTTTATAATCTTCATTTGGATATTAGACCTTTCACTAGAAAATGAAAATAACCCTCTAAGTAATCCCTGACATCATGTATCAATGTCAATTAAGGAATACATCAATATTTCCACCCCTGTCTGTCTGCATTAGCTCATACATTACTATGCACTGGTGTCTTGGCACCTACTGGTTCAAGATCTGCCAGTTTGGAGTACAACAACATTGGCTCGGCTGCCATATGGCTGCCCTCCTTTATTCCAAGTTTTGATCAATCAAGTAGTGCCAAACTGAATGATGGCATTCTAAGGAAGGGATAGGTTTAGTATGGAATCAATCTATTGAAGTATTTTCTTAAAGAAAGATGCATGCTAAGCTATATAAAAATATACTTTGGGGCCTGGTCATGGCTGTTGCAGGCCTTGAATCCAATCCCTTAGGAGGCAGAGGCAAGCCAAGCTTTGTGGGTTAGAGGCAAGTCTGGTTTACAGAGGGAATTCGAGACCAGCCAGGGCTACAAAGTGAGACGCTATCTCAAACAAACAAAAGCAACAAACCCCAAAACAAAAATTTTTTGAAATCATTAATCATTTTCTCAGAGACATCTCAGAGACAAATTGAAAATTTTTTATTTATCCCAAAAGGAAAAATGCTTTTTTCTAAAATTTCAACTGGTGCTCTGCTCATGTGTGTGACTGAAATCATTCTTCATCACCAGCAGCAATGGCTTTTATCCCCCGAAGCAGTGCAGCCTTTTCTCACACCGACAACCAGTGAAAACGGAGAGCAAGCAAATGATGTTGTATTTTAGCAATGTTTCAACAACGCTAAATTTTTCCAGAATATTTTGAAAGATCCTCTGACCATAATCTCATCATCTGGAAAGCATACAAATAGGTCTGGCCCGTGCCTTTTCTATGACTTAACCCACACTGCTCAGTAATGTATAGCTTCCACAATTTCGAAAAGCAGTAGTGGCCACTGTGAAGACATGCAAAATGACGTGGAAGAAATGAAGATGGAAGAAAGAAGGTACAGAGCAATACGGAGAAGAGACTAGGATAGGTGTAAAGTTAATCCAGGAAAACAAACAAGCAGGTCAGAAAATGGTGACAAAGCCTGTCTCTAAAACAGTGGGGTCAAAAACAAAGAGCATGAAAGCTTGTCTGTAAATGTACATCCAGGAGATGCACAGTTCATAATATTCATCACTTAAGGAGTGTAACTCTTGGACCTGCAGACAGCTCAGCAGGTTAATGCACTTGCCACGAAAGCCTGATAACCAGAGTTTGATTTAGAATACAAGGAGGAGAAAATTGACTTCCCAAAACTTCCCTTTTGACCTCCACACACATATTGTGGCATAGGAGTACCTATACTCACACATGCACACATAACCACATATTAATACATACACATACATACACAGAGAGAATTATAAAAAAAATAAAATTGTATTTTCTATACAATGTTGGTGTCGTAGAAATGATTTACTTGTAGACAGCATCTACTACTTCAGAGGAAGCCATTTCAGCTCCCAGCACCCGCATGATGGCTCATAACCATCTGTAACTCTAGTTGAAGTTATGATTGCCTCTTCGGCCTCATTAGGCACCACACACCCACAAGGTACACATACACAGCACAGGCAAAACACTCGTACATGTAAAACTAAGAATAGTAAAAATGCAACTTTGTAATGCTGAGGGTTCGCAGAAACATTGGCAGCTGGAAGGCTTCACACACATGACACATCCTCACTGAACGCTGTTCATCTGGCTCATCAGTAAGCGCACGTGAATCTCAGAGGCCATGCTTCAGAAGAGAGAGAGAGAGAGAGAATGAGAGAGAGAGAGAGAGAGAGAGAGAGAGAGAGAGAGAGAGAGAGAGAGAGAGAGCAAGAGCAAGCAACCGAATGCAATTCTATGTGGCACACTCCAAGGGAAGACATATATTTATTTGCTAAATATGGTTTTCTGAGGATTGTGAGATGGTTTTACACAGAAAAGAAAGACTGTGTGATGAGCATGTTCGAGGAATTCCATAAGAGCGGTACAATACAAGTATCACTTAAGCTTTTGTAAGCATATGTGTTTATATTAATTGTGATGTTACCCATAGCTGCTTACACTAAAATTTTAATAGCACTCACTAAGTAAGTAACACAGTAGTAGCAGGCTATATGTGATGAAGACTCCAAGTCTGATGCCCAGTAATACAGAAATATTACAATACAGTACTAAATTTCAAGCTTGAGTGCTATGAACTGTGTTCATACTGTGTCACATGCTTACCACTTGATGTGACTACATCGAATTTTCTTCATTACTTTGTTCTTATATTCTTTCTATAAAAAAGAAAGAAGCAAAGTAATGCTACCTTTATTGTAATAGATTTGAATAGGATTTGAGTTGGTCCAGAAAAGAACTGTTTACTCCCCATACCAATAGTACACTGAACATAGTAGCCTTAGTAACTTTGAAGTTTAGGAAGTTCCTTGGTAACTTAGAAAGTGTGTCCCCTTTACTGCTTCCTGCAGTGTATCAGAAAAACAAAAAGAGTTCTCAAGGAACAGAGGTAATGCAAAGGACTCTTCCAGGAACTGGAAGCATCAGGTCAAGCTTTCTTTGAATCCCAGGAACTGTGATTAGTAGGAGAAGATGCTCAGAGGAAGGTAAGCATTCCTAGCCTTTTCTGCTATCTTCTGTGTCCTTTCACCAGATTCCATCTCTGCTTCTAAAAAGGAGAGGGAATGCCAAACTTTTCTTTTGCCACAAGAAAGTTTTAATTGAAAACAAGAGTTCTGGGCTGGATACAGCTTCAGCAGATTCCCACTTAAATTAGAAGGGGCTTTTCGTTTAAGCCCTCCTGTTGATATGTCACTGTGCTCTGTCATTCTGCGAAGCAATGGTGCTTCCTTATCAGCACTGAGCCCTGGCAGGCTTCTGATGGAGACTTAGACTGAATCAGAATGCCAGAATGATGAAGGCGCAGCTCACCTTCAGAGCTTCAGGCTGCAGACAAGCACAGTGACGCTGACCCCATGCCCTGCTCAGCCCAGGAGCTCGGCTAATCTTCTACAATCACTTTAACATGAGAGGGTCATTTGAAATCCTCACAGGGTTGATTGGATTCTGCCCAAAGCATGGGTAGTAGTTATTTTACTAGAGGCTTACCATCCAAAGTCATTACTGCCTAGTCAAATAATTACAATTATAGTATAATAATTATTTTAGTTTTTTAACATGAAACTTATGTTTCAAAAAGCTTTGAAGAAAGGTACTGAGAGAGGACTGTCAGGAAGCATCACCATTCACAGAGCCATCCCTGGTGCCAGCTTGTTGCCAGACTCTGGGTTCAGCGCTGGAAATGGAAAAAAGGACCGAGATTCTGTGTCTAGCAGAGAACTGTGTGAGGAAGTGGTGGCTGGAAAATAACAAATCAGGAAAGGTATCAGGCACAGAATATTACTAGAACACTGAATAGAAGCATCTTGATATCTTATAGGCAAAGAGCTGCAGAAACAGTACATGTCCAGACATATTCACTGTCAGGTCAGCAAAACTCACATTGGGCAGTATTCATATTAACATGACATTACTACCCCAGGCTATAAACATGGTTTCTCTGCAGAATAGTTGAGCAGTCAATTGTAAATTAGCCTCAGAGAAAGCTTATTAAGATTAGAAATAACTCAACTCTGCTCACCTTAACCTCACCTGCCCATACACTAACACTCACTACACAGACATACACACACAGAGAGACACACACACACTCACACACTACACAGACACACACACAAGCACGCACACACACATATATATACTACACACACTCACAGACACACACTACACAGGCACACATCTGCAAACATATACACACACACACACACACACACACACACACACACACACACACACACACAATCTTTGCCCAGACAGACATATTTTCATTCCCATGTCCTTGTTACAAAGAAAGCACCTTCACTTGTTCTTATTTTCTTATTTGGTCTACTTGAGACATTAAACTGTCTGACATTAAACTAACTGATAGTTAAAGATCATTTAAAACAGTATGTACTGTGAAAAAAATAACGTTATTTATACCACACTTACTGCTCAACTTGGCTGTGTTCTTAGCATTGTTAGTCATTATTTATTATTTCCAAAGCCCACTCCACTCTAGGGTATTGTTCATGCAATATAATAGAACTGTTTTGAGTGTTAAGCAAAAAGTTCATGTCATTTACAAAACAGAAGTTAATAACAACATGAAGAATAGTAATGGGACAACAATAAATGAAAACTGAGGCCATGAATTTGAGAGAGATCAAGAATTGATATATGGAAAGATTTGAAGAGAAGGAAAATGAAATGATTTAACTATATTCAAATATCAAAAAATAAATGTTTTCTAAATCAGGTGAAAATGGAATGAGTTAAGAACATTTTATTTGACTTCTTCCTATTAAACAAGCTTTTCAGAATATTTGGTCTTGTCTACACTAAGCTCAGAATAGTCAACTTTTAATTAAAAGTGAATAGGTATAGATTTTTTTTTTACATTTCATTGCAAGTATTAAAACGTGAATTCAATCAAATGTTTCGTTGCCATCTCTTTGAAAGCATATCCTCGGTGGTGGCTGAAGTCTAGGAGACATGTGTGCCCTAGTTCAGATGCATGTGCATAATGGCACAAAGTAAAGAGAATCGTTTTTACACTTACACATGTGCCCACTGACATTCTCTTCTGCAGTGAACTTGTCTGCCCTCATTCTGCTAAGATCATGAGGTTGGGAAGATGATCATTGCATTTACAGTTATACCTTAGTACCTGCAAAAATGAAAAATATATATGATAAATAAATATATATTTGTTCCTGATAAAGAACGCATACAGTAAATAAATATTGGTTTTGGATTGTGAGTAATGAGGTGAGTAGCAGCCGAGCCAGATTCCCAGGAAAACGAAGTCATATACACTAAAGGAAAACCACATGCACAAAAGGATATAGCAACTAAAGATTTGATTTCTGATTGAAAAATGAGAACATTTCCAGAGACATGCACCAGTTCTTGCTTTACCCCGATTGTTAAGTTGTACTAAGCTGGCTATCAATGTTATACCTTTTACTTTAATCCCTGAGCTTTTGTTTTGAGAGAAAAAGAGACTGGTCTTACTATGTAGCTTTGGCTGACCAGGCTGGCCTTAAAAACACAGGGAGGCCATTGTATTTGCCTTCTGCTGAAATTAAAAACATGTGCTACAATACCCTGTAGCTCTGGCCTTGTAAAAGCTTTGTCCCTGGTCCAGCTTACTAGAAAGTTTTGCAACCTTACAGCATTGTTTGGAAATTCTTCAACACTGGAGCACTTGTCCTTAACTGCACATATCAACACAGTCATGTATTGTTTAAGTAATAACTCTCTCTCTAGTAGTAAATTTTCTTGTGTGATATCTCTCACATTTCCTGTTGCCAACATTTTTCCAGGCACTCAGTGTTAAAGCCATGGGTGGTATTATGGAAAATTAGACCCTGCCTGGTTGCTATCAAAGAGAGAAAGGAAGATGACAAATTTTAGTGAATAAAATAGATGTGACTACTGTCCTCATTCTTTCAGGATCTTATAAACAATACTCTTAAAATGTCAAACAGATCTGAAGAATATCCCATAATATTTCTAGTCGTATTTTATGGACAAACCTTAACAAGTTGTAGCTGTCATAATGATCCACCTTATGAGTGATAACAAGGAATACCACAACAAGATATATGAAAAGATCAGCAATTTATAAGCAACTGATTTTTACTTCTATTTTTAAGTTTTCTGGTGGTTTGAACTATGTCAGTATTTTACAGTGTGTGAATGTATATGTCTTTGTCAGTTTCCATTCTGACTACCCAATTGATTTATTTAAAAATTAAGTCAAAATTTGAAAGAAAATAACATTGAAATATTTTATAGAAAAAATATTTATTGTGAATCATGCTTTATATTAAGTAAAAACAGTAAGAAAAGTCAAATGGATTTTATTTTTCGTGATATACTAATTAAGAAAAAAACTCAGTATCTGATTGCCTTCTTCCAACAACCTTCCTTTGGCCACAGAAAAACATGCACATTTATCTGGTTATTAAGCATAAAATGAACACATCACCATTTGTCAAACTGTTGGCATAATCTCTCAGAGTTAATGTGGGACTGGACTGGAAGACAACATCATCATTGATATTAAACCAGATTTATAAATGCAAAGTCAAAGAAAATTGAATTAAATACGGCATTTTGTACAGAATTAAATGTTGTTTGAAGAGCATCTTTCCATAATATTGAAAGGTCATGTCATATATTATTCATTTTGTTGAAGAGAAAAATTGGATAACCATAATTAGAAGGAAAATTAAAACAGACCAGGGAAAAAACAGTATCAAATGGAAAAAATGTGGCACAATAGTAGTGATCTAATAATTGTTTGGTAATTCTGATAGAAACCAAATACCAGTGTAGTTTGAATAAGCTTATTATGCCCAGTGTATCATTTGGAAGTGAAAATAAGTGTTAGCTAAGCCATCTAAAGCCATCATTAAGAATCACCAGAATTCTAGAAATGACATCTTAACCTCATTCCCATGTGCATTGTGGTAGGGTTAATGTGTGTGGATTATTTAGGATAAAGAGATAATAATGACAATTCCTCTGTGGTATTTCTTACCCTCCTTAGAATAAAAACATAAAGTAATTTTAACACAATCTATCCGTAAAGGATGCCTATAGGTTCTATTTAATATGTATGTATTTCAGAATTTTGTATCCTTTTAACTACTTATAGGTTTTTCACCGTTGTTTTCATTATTTTTATCTAAAGGCTTTTAAACAACCCAAGGGAGAATGTGGGAACCCCATGTGCTTAAGTCATCAGCCAATGCACATTTCTATAGATATGTCTCTTGTTCATAAGCAGCTGGTTTATTCATAGAAGTCATACACTTTGCCTGTCATTTTGTAGCTGATAATGACATATTAGGCACTTTGTCCTGCTTTGAATATGAAAGATACACATGTGTACGTGTGAGATGGGAAACTGGGAATTAATATCAACATGGAAGTTTGTTTTTTTTTTTAAAGAACTAGAACTTCAAAAATCTACCGATCTTCAAAGACACCTGGACCACATAATCAGGAGAAATATTGTCTCCAAGGTCCTTGGGCATAACAAACCCAAGGAGTAAGGACTTGAAAAGCCTTTCTCTAGCCTGTCTGAATTTTCCAGGGATTTTCCTCAACTATTTTCAGCCGTTGCCACATCTGTGCTTGCAGCTGTGTGACTTACTCAGCACATGGCTGCATGCTGGAATTGAGAAAGGACAAAATCCAGTTCTACACTTCAGGGATATTTCTGCAAGTTGTTATTTTGGACCAGTAAGGATAGATTATGAGCCCTTAACTTCAGTTTCTCAAGCATCCCAACTTTCATTGTCCTCAGAGTCTGACGTTTTGGACTGTGTAGACTAAATAGTCAATGTGCACAGCATTTACCTTCACACGGATACCTTTATAGTTTTCTATCATATAGACTTTATGTTATGACTAAATTCACATAAATATCCCTAGAGATTCATACGTCTCCATTTCCAACTAGCCATACTGTATATGGTCCACATGCACTGCATTTGTCAGATTTTCAAGGTTAAATGTTGTGTACAAGACTCTGCCATATTCATGCCAATATGTGTTCTGTGTTTAGTGTAGGACCTGGTCACTATTGATATTTAGAAATAATCACTCACAGTATTGGAAAACATTTTGATATATCTTCCTACATCTATAATATAAATATTTTCACATAAACTTAAAATAGCAATCATAGATTAGTGATTAGATAGTGACATCAGCATGAATGTGTACACAAAAAATATTCTATCACATTATTTACATAATGATACAATAAAACGAGGTCCTATTTGAAAATATTTATGCTTAATAAATTAAACATTGCCAGCCAATCTACTGCTAGGTGGTTAGTCAAAGACTAAAAATGGCAGGACATGGTGTTACGTGCCCTTAATCTCAGTACATAGGAAGCAGAGGTAGGTGGATTTCTCTAAGTTATAGGCTATCCTGGTTTACATAGTGACTTTAAGGATAGCCAGGGCTATGTAAAGAGAAGGATTTTTCTATAAAAAAAAAACAAACAAATATTAAAAACAAATATTTCTAAAAATTTGTACAGAAACCTTTGCAACAACACATTTCAAAATTACCAAAAGCAAAATACCTCTATTTAACCAATTAATAGATAAATGTAACATCATTTATATAGGTATTATTACTCATTTGTAAAATAAAGAAATAAAAATTCATATGGCAATACCTAAGTGAACACAACATACATAATAGGCGATATTATTGTTACTTATAATTCTGTCTGGGAACTAATGTGGAGGCATAAAAAAAAAAAAGAGCCTGTCAATCAGTAATTGGGCCAATGAGGAAATCAGACCTTTCTTAGAAGAAATATAGGTGGCCGATAATTATCTTTAGAAATGCTCACCTTCATTAGCCATCAAGTAAGTACAAATTAAAACTACTTTTAGATTCTACTTCATCAAGAAAAGAAATGCTGCTGATAATACGGGGACAAAGAACCCTTATTCACTACAGGTGGGGTTGCAAACTGGCAAACACACCCAGGGAGTCAATGTGGAGAAGTCTCAAGAACCTAACAGTATTAAATACCATAAAACAGCTACGCCACTCTGGACTCACTTACTCTCAAAGGACAGATACCCTGCTGTGCAGTGAGAGCTGCTTCATCCACAGTCATTGGCATTCCAGCGACAATAGCCAGGAAATGGAAGCAGTCAAATGTCCACCAACTGATGAAAGAAGAGGAGATAAGGAAAGGGATAAAGAAAAAAGAAATTATGAAATTTGAAGAAAACTGAAATGTAAATATTATATTGAAATTATTCAAAGTGAGAACATAAACACCTAATTCTCTCTCTTCCTCTCCCTCCCTTCCCCCACCCCAATACCCCCATCTCTTTCTCTCTCCCTGCACAAAACCTAGCTTTCAGTTGTATTTTTATGCGATTGGTTAATATTTGTGTGTGTGTGTGTGTGTGTGTGTGTGTGTGTGTGTGTGTGTACAAGCATTCAGAAGGCCAGAAGACTCTTGTGATCTTGGGATCCTTGAGATATAGGAAGATATGAAGTGAGTTTGAGTCCACTGGAGAGCAGTTAACCAATAGATCATTCCTTCAATCTCTAGTAAACACACACACACACACACACACACACACACACACACACACACACACACACCTAAAAACACATGAATACCGACACAAAAGGTAAAAGAAAATATTGGGTGTGGATTGGTACTAGTGAGTCAAAGAGATGGGAGACAGGATCAGGCTTGGGGAGAATCAGGCAAATTGTGTATGAAAATGAAACAATAAACCTTTTATTTAAAAAGCACATATATAAAAGTAAAAATAAGATCAGCATATATCAAGGCTACCAATACTGCATTGCAAATTATAGTACCTAGACTGTGAAACACATACAGATGGATATAGAAAAATTCTTGAATTTTTAAGAGAATTGTTATATATTGCATTGCATTTTGCTTTGGGGTCAATGAAAATATGTGAAATTTAAAAATAATGGGCTTATAACATTGTAAGTTCACTAAATATCACCCCATTCTGCACTATAAAATGATTAAAGTGGTAAGTTCTTGGTTAGTTATATTTTATTACAACAAAATATCTATGCCAAAGTTATATTTCTAAAACATAGATTTTAAATGATGCAAGTTCTGGAACTCAGATTACATTGTCTAGTGATATTTACCAGTTATGTTTTGATGACTTGCTTTATTAAATCAAATTCTCAAGGAAATAGCTGAGTGATCTATATTAATGAAAACAAAATAAATTATTCTGCTAGTCAAATGTAATTTGTTCTCCTCCACAGTTTATACGTCTCTCAGTTTTTGTTTTAACTAGGGAGTTTAATACAAAGAAAAGTATATGGCTACATATCACCATTGTATTACTAGCTGCATAAACATGTGAACACATTGTGTACTGTTTAGTTTGCCCCACCCCCACTCTGCAATTTGTCACAAAGTAGAGACACATGGGGAACAGAGAAGAACCACATTGAGGAATCACCTCCATTAGCTTGGCCTGAGGGCATCTGAGTCATTCTTTTGATTTGTGACTTCTATATGGGGCATCCCACTGTGGGTAGTACCACTTCTGGGCTGGAGGTCCTAGCTGACATAAGAAAATTAGCTGAGAACAAGAAAGAGAAGCAAGCCACTCAGCAGCCTTCCTCCATGTTTCCTACCTCTTACCCTGCCTGCATTCCTGCCCTGACATTTCTCAATGATAAAATGTGATTGGGAAATTTAAGTCAGAGGAATCATTTCCTCCCCATGTTTTTTTTTGGGGGGGGATTGGGGGAGATGGGTATTGTGTTTTGTCATAGATATATAAGGCAAACTAGGAAATACAGATTTTTTTCAATCAAATAAATGTAGAGAAAAAGTAGGTGAATTATATGGGCATGCACATTAAATTGTAAAGTTTTCTTTTCAACATTGCAATGACATTTTGCCAATGTGCTGCCCATGAGTGACATTCCAGTTTTTACCAACTACAGACCTTGGAATTAAGAGTTTTATTATCCAGGTATGGTGTTGTACAACTGTATGTCAGTACTTAGGTGAAAGCAGTAGGAGAGGAAGTTTTTTTTTACATATAATATTTTTATTAATACTTTTATGGCCAACCTGGACCATAGAGAGAGACTCTGTCTCAAAATGCAAAATGAAAAGAAAAAATAAAACCAAAACCCTTATCCATTTTAGTTATTTCACTGAGTATTCTGTGCTTTTGTACTGTGGTTTGGGTTCTGTTTCTTTGTTATTAATAACACGGGCCATCTTTCCATGTGCTTTTTTTGTTTTTGTTTTAAAATACATTTTATTGAGCTGTAGCATATATACAAAATATATTTAAGTTGCTTGTTCACAAAGTGAATATCCACGCAGCACTGCCCATAGTAAGACATACTTTTACTCACAAGTAGTACCAAAGTAGATCCTTCAAAAAGATGAGTCCTTTTCCACATAGTATAGATTATCAACAATTAACATTTAAATTTTGGTTAATTCTTTTTTTTATTTAATTAATTTGTTCAGATTACAACTCAGTTGTTATTCCATCACTTGTACCCTCCCTTGCCTCCCTCCCTCCTGCATTTACCCTATCCCCCTCCCCTAGGTCTATGACCAAGGGGAACCTCCTCCCCCATCTGCTTATTGTTATTTATATAAAATCATTTATAAAATGCCTAGTACCACACTAAAGTTGTATATATACACATATATACATGCATATATATTCTAATAATGGATACCTCATCACATATTGGGACTTCACCTACACTTAATGTTGATTTATATATTTTCAACAGTAGCTTTTGTAAATTTTTTATTGTTTTTGTTAGTTAATTTGTTTGTTTGTTTTTCTGAGACACACTTTCTCTGTGTACCTTTGTCTGTCCTGGACTTTCTCTTTAGACCAGGCTGGCTTACCTGAATACTGAGATTATGGGCACATGTCACCATACTCAGCTGCTTTTAAAAACTTTTTTAAAAATGTGGATGAGTCTTATTTACTTGGTTTTTAAAATATTTTGAAACTTTTATATCCAATCTAATCAATTCCTGATTGTAAAGTCACAGTTTATCTATATTATTCTCTCCATGTTTTGTATTCTCAGTGGGTAAAAATGAAGATGAGAATTTGTCTCATGGGTTTTACACATATGTGTACATTGTCTACTGTTTGAATAATTTCTAATTAAAGTTTTTTTTCCTCCCTTTTGTCATGTCCCATGAATTATTCCTGCCTTCTATTTCTTCTTGTTTTTTTTTATAAATTTCTTCTCTGTTTTTTCTTTTTAAGATTTGGTAGGGCATGCTTTGAGAAACATTTGCACTATTTTAAACAATGTGGAAATGTCACAATGTAGATTATGAAATAGTCTAAGTAATTAATTACATACCATATTAGGATTTGTTTTTATTTAAGTCTCTCTGTCTTTGTGTACATGCATGTGTGTGTAGATGCCAGAGGAGGAAGTTAGATATACTGTGGCAGGAATTACAAAGGCTTGTGAGCCACCCAATATGGTTGCTGGAAACCAAGCTCTTTTCTTCTCCAAGAGCAGCAAAGAATCTTAATCACTGAACTAGCTTTCAAGCATCAAGATTTTTTTTTGACATTTTAAAATGGTTTTATTATTTTAAAGATTCACAGACAATGAGACAGGTTAACTTTTGGCAACACCCAGCCTACCTCAAAGAGGATGATGAGCATCAAAGAACCTCCTTATGGAGATGGCTTGAAATGTGACAAACAAGCCACTGGGCAAAATGTCCTCATTTCTACCACAGACAGAATTCTGCCTAAAAAGACAAGCTTGGATGCAGGTGGAGCCAGTTCTTAGTTCTTTTTTTTTTTTTTTAACTTTTTTTTTATTAATTTATTCTTGTTACATCTCAATGGTTATCCCATCCCTTGTATCCTCCCATTCTTCCCTCCCTCCCAATTTCCCCTTATTCCCCTCCCCTATGACTGTTCCTGAGGGGGATTACCTTCCCCTGTATATGTTCATAGGGTATCAAGTCTCTTCTTGGTAACCTGCTGTCCTTCCTCTGATTCTTTATATTTACTTTAATATAGCATTATAGTTACATTCAATTATAAGTCAAACTCAGTTATTATTTCATTAAATCCTTGTCCATTTATATGTAGCTTTGGTTTCACATCTGCGAGAGCTATCAATGCCAATATCATGCACAAAAATTGTACCCTTTTCTTTGAAATACTTTACAAAAATTACAATAATAATATAAAATAAAAAATATATATCTATATAATGTCATGCTCCAAATTCCTGAGAAAGGACAGTGAACATAATCTAAGGAACACTATGATATAACTTGGGCAAATATTTTAGACAATTTAATGTTTATATGTATACAAACATTTATAAAAACACTTTATAACTGAATCCTATAATCAGAGGATTCCAGATACAAAGACTAAAAAAATATGAGCTCTAAGATACATAATAAAAACCCTATCAAATAAATAGATGATAGATAGATAAATAGACAGATAGATAGGTAGATAGATGATAGAAATTTGATTCATGAATTTAAATTAGGACAAATGATAACCACTTACCTTATTTTTAAAATATTATATTATTGCTGTTATAGTATCCTTTCATAAAACTATAAAAACCACAAGATTATAAATGTGTCTTCCAAATATAATTTGGACTAGAGTAGCAGTTTATAAAGTAATATAAAGTGATTTATATTTAAAGTTAAAAGTTGGAAAATCTGAACTTAATTCACTGGACACTGTATAAACAAAAATATGGCAAGAGACCAATCATGTATACATAAAATGGGTTTGCTGAGAGGGAAGAAGAGGACACTTAGCAGGGTCACATAAGAGTTTGTACAAGTCAGAAAACACTGTAAGGTCACAACCTCCTGATGCTTACATGGACACATACTTCTAATTATTTGTAAAAAGAATGAAGTTGTATTGGATATAGTTGACTGTATGCATACTTTCTAAAATAGCAAAATAGTTACAAGTGATAAAGATATCAGAAATTTGTGACCTAACAATATTAAGTATATATAAAACCCTTTCAAGCACTTTTTCACCGGTGTATAAATGGTAGACTTTCTTCACTTCATTACTATAGTTTACTTTACACATGCTAAGCATTTCTCCTTACATTCTGAACAGGTCAACTTTTTATATAGTTCCCTTTATTTGAGCAAAATAATTTTTTTACGAATACAGCTGTGTCAATCTTTCCTATTGTTTCCATATTTTACTATGAATAATGTATTATTTAAAAATAATGGATCCAAAATAGATGTCTTATTAATTTTTCATTTTAAAATTAATACATGATTATTATTCTACTTGTTGGGGAATATGTTTTTTTATTTATCTATAACACATTTTTTTTGCCTTATGAAAAGGGTGACTAGACCAGCTCTTCTGAACCTAATATATGATGTGACTAATAATTCTTGAAAAACAAGATCTATAGATGGGATTCTTGTGTCTTATATGGTTAAAGGCAAGAATTATATAGACTAGACAGAAGAATGACAGGCAACCTATAAGTATGAAATAGCTGATGGTAAATGTCACAGAGAAGCAGAAACATACTTTTTATAAATGCTAATGACAATAAGGTATGTGTATGACACTCAAGCACGCGGGAAAATAACAATCCAAACCCTCATATTACTGTATAAACTGCAAAATGGTTTATTATGGCTTCTGTATTTGTGAATCTGTGCTCATGGTTTAATTTTCCGTTGCTTTATGCATGCAGCAATACAAAATTACTAGACTACAAAAGCCAGTGAGCAGAAATTACAGAAGAAAAAAAAAAAAGAATAAACGAAGTCCACTATCTTCTTCTTCAAAAAAAACCCAAATTTGCTAATTGGTGACCTAAAATACCCCATAAGAGTCACTCTGGATATACGTTTAATACTGGGGCTCCTGAAATAAAAGTTTCATGAGCGCAGAGACAGATGTAAAGTAGGATACCTGGTAGTAGTTCATCTTTGCTTCATAAATATTAAGTGATCAGTCTTTTGTGTACTTTAGAAGTTTTAGCTAATGTAGTGACTTTTTCAATCATAAAACAAAATAAAATTAATGTAGTGAACACTAACTTTGAAATTACTGGAAACGATTTGTAAGAACTAGCATGTTTTTTAATGTTATTTGGATTTATTTCATCTGAATTAATACTAAAAAATAAACAGATTAAGAATATCTATGCTTAGAAAATATTTTTATTAGAAAGCAGGGTGCATACCAACATCAAGTTGTACAGAAAAAAAGTTAACATGGATTCAGAATATATTATTTTCCAAGAACTGCAAAATCCTGCTGGAGATTACCCATGGACAAAAGTATACTCCCAAATGCATATGAGAATGAGAATATTTAATGAATAGCATAGGTCTTGAGAAAAATATGATTAAACGAAGTTATAGACATATTTGTTAGAGTCTTTTAATTTTGAGACTGAACCAGAGGAGAAGAGGTGGAGAACGTGGGACTTCAGAAACCCCAGAGCAGTGTACACCCTAAGGTCTGCGGGGGCACCTCTATGGACCTGAGATATGGATGCTTCTTACTGCCCAGCGGGACCTCCTCCTTCTCTATCTCTATTTTAAACTACCCTTTTTCCAGTAAAGAGATCTTTCAAGGTTTAAAATGCCAAACTTGTGAGAAATAGCCTCACCCTATTTGTTTATTGGTGTTTGTTGGCTGCCCTGATTCATTTGTCGTGAATAATTGATCACAGAAGTTCCAATGCTCTAGCTGGCCCACCGTGGGTCAGCTATCCACTCCTGACCCATGGTGCACGATGCAGACTGGTGTGCAAAAAATACATGATTGTAGGCAGCAAAGCAGGCAAAAGCGGCAAATGACAAGCCCTTCCGAGAAGCGGCAAGATTAGAGATGAGAATAAAAGTAAAATACAGAAGCAAAAATAAACAAAGCAGCAAAACCCAAAGTTGACATTAGAGAAATGTGGGTAAAACTGAAAAGAATGCTGTCTCAGAAGTAAGAAAAATTAAGAAGGGCAGTCATGAACGTTGAGTACATAGAGTAAGTGTGTCTGAGCACAATCCTCCAGGTCTGACACAGAGTGTCAATTGTTCTCATAAGGACAGTTCCAGTGAAGGGAGAAGTCAGAATTCTGAGAAAAATGAAGGTTGGGAAGGTACCTGGAGAGTTATAGACAAACATAGATGGGTCAAATAGGACTCTGAAAACCTCAGTTCACCAGGATCTAAATTTATTTACTAGTTACCAAACTGGTCTTAGCAAAATGCATTCATAGATACTTAGAAAACAAAATTTTTCTGATGAGTACAGTAACTGCGTTTACAATATCATATAGACAGCTATCAGCCCAGGAATTTTCAGGAAAAAAATCAACAGTAATGAAATATAATCTTTGCCTAAAGGAACAATTATCTAAAAGCATATATTATACCACAATAGGCTATTCTCCACCAAAAAAATAAATGCTTCTTTAAAATAGTATCATTTAAAACTTAACAGTTTATTATTTTCAATATTTTTACATGTGGTTCTAGTATGGAAAGGGATTTGTGAGGGGTCTGGGCTCAACAGCAAAGCAGAACGTGACTGACATAGGGCACTCTTCAAACTCAGCGAATAATTGTGTTTCCTGACACATCCATGCTCCATAGGTAGAAGACTGTAACCATGAGGGCTTCCATGTTCCCTACTGAAGACTGGTTTATACAGGAGCTACGCCATCAGCTGCAGATCTTTCTTCATTGACTTGAAAGACGTGGCACAGCTTGGGAAATATTTCACCTCTTATTTTCTGCTACTTATTCTGATAGCCTCCTATATCTGTCGATCTTCAAATTTCAGAACAGATCATCGTTTTGGCTTCAGTTTAAGGAATTTGCTACTGAGTGGGTATTCTTTTTTACTGTTACCTCTATCGTGATCAGATAGAGGAAAGCAGGAAATTACATAAACAGAGAGAATGGATTCCTTTGCCTTTTCTTTCTTGCTTAGGAATTGGCATAGAGTTCAAACTACTTCATTGTTTAAGACCTTTGCAGAACCTATTTTGTTTGATGATGAGATTTAAACATTTTGTGGGGTTGCCTGGCAACCCATCAGGGCTGTCTTTTTATGGACTTGCTGCAGTTGAGCTTGCTTGCCTTTCTTCCTTCTGATAACACAGGTTAAGGTTTCAGCATGCCTGTGCATTTTGCTTTAGAATTTTTGAATCCCCTTCCCACCCAAGATGGCTTTCAGCTTCATACTGAATTTTCCTTCAGTTCATATGTAGGATAGTCAAAGGGCAAACTGACATATGTTTTTGAAGTGAGAGTCTCAACTTTGACTTGAAGAGCCTTAACTTTTCTTAATACAGATAATGATTTTAAATGGATAGGTTTCTTTTCATCATAGTTAGGATATGCCTCAAGTTACTCTGAACAAGACTATCATAGTCATTCTCCACGAACACAGACATGATCTCTAGATGAGGTATAGTAAATGTGCTGTCCCTTTCCTCCTCCCCGTGCCTGTGTGTGACAGCCATGAGACACAAGACTCTGATTTCTGAAAGGAAAAGTCTTCGTAGTCAACTCCAGTTCCTCTTCCTCTCTAATGAATGGCAGTTTCACATTCAGAACCTAGGTTTGTGGTAAAGTATTTTCTAGAAGCACTACTTCCCAGGGCACTCTGAGGACTAAATGCAATTCTTTCACTTTCCGATGTGGGAAAAGACTGGGAAATTTGAAGCGACAGTGACTCTGGATTGACTCTGCTTTTCTGCTTCTTTTCACTGAGGATTTACAAACAAAGGCTGATGGAGGGATTATCGGATTATGCAGGACAGTTACAGGGGAGCTATAAGGGCAGAAGTGGAACAGCAAGTAAGAGGGAGAGTCAGACCCATGGAATTGAGAATGAGTTGAGAAAAGATAACTGGTCAATCATTTTAGCTGCAGCAGGCTTAGTTGTTCAGGACACTCTAGCTAACAGAGAATTGTTACTGTGTCAACTTGTGTTGGATTGCTAAAGAGCAGTTTTGTGGCTTTTGAATTCCTAGTTGTGGATCTCTTAAGTGAGAGTGAATGAAGTCTTTGGTGAGTGTGTATTGTTTGGCATGGCACATACATGTTAAAGACCAGCTCCATGAGAGTAGCAAAGCCTTTTCCTAAGAAGTTCAAAGGGATGACAAAGCCTCCTCTAGGTGTCAGTGCGAATGTTGACAGTGAATGCGGAGCCTCAGATATTTATGGCCTCAGACTATTACAGAGATTTCTTCCACTAAGTTTATCTGAAGTCTCCTTGTTCTGCTGTACATAATAAACCTGCCACCTTGTTTATCTATATGGAAAAACTTTACCTTGTTATTTAGATATATGCTATAACCCCACCTCCCTATTCAAACATATATAGTAACCACATTGAACCTCTGGGGTGTTGGGACTTCCCCATCAGAGAACCCAGTCTACCTGATTTCATCCAGTTCCAAGTCTCTCTCTCTCTCTCTCTCTCTCTCTCTCTCTCTCTCTCTCTCTCTCTCTCTCTCTCTCTCTCTGTGTGTGTGTGTGTGTGTGTGTGTGTGTGTGTGTGTGTGTGTGTGTTATTTCCTTAGTCAGGATTCCAGGATCCAAGCTGTGCAAGGATTGGACAGCTCTCAAATAAAAGACTAATCTGCATAAATATGAGCTGGGAAGCTTACTTAATTGTAGATTCCAGAACCCTCCTGATTCCAACAGCAGCTGCAAATCTATGGTTTTCATAAGCTTCCTTGGAGACTCTGGCATGCCAGCTTGGGACTGCACTTACCATTGGTGAATTTAAAGGTGCCCTGACTCAGGTCATGACACTGCTATCTACTGCTGAGATTGGTTTAAATGGTGATAAACTCTTGGTTTTATGACTTCTGATTGCCTTAATGAAATCCTATATTTCTGTAACCATGCTGACAATGAGTTTTTATTGACATTTAATTAAAATGAGAGAATGTGTTTGCTTCTAAAAGGTTTTCCAGCTGCCAATTACTTTCAAAATAGTAGACTTCACCAAAGATGGAAAATAATTTTCCTCTTGACAACTGTCGGTTGACTAGATTTTTTTTCAAAATTAGCCTGTGCCTTTGAAAATTTGTATATAGGAAGCAAACAAGCAGAAAACATTACATAGCAGAGTGGGAAGGAAGACATGATATTTTTGCAGCCTTGAAATACAACAAAACACAGGCTGCCTGGAAATTCATGCATTGGATGTAAATCTGTCATTCTTTTCTGGAGGCCCATTGTTCCCATGTTAAATCTCTGCAGTCTGTGTTTGCACAGGTATAAATGTATAACAAACATCATATTTGCAAGTATCCAGATTGATAAAATCTTATTATGTAATTTATATCATACTCTTAAATGTAAAAATAGCTGTGTTCTCTGGGGTAAAGAGCATTATATGTAAAATAAATTTGAAACGTTACATTTCAACAAAACCCATAACTGTCTTATAAGGTGAATTCAGGTGATAACAAGCACTAGTCTTTCAATTTTATCTCTTTTATAGTGTGTCACAAGCAAAAAATACTTGAAATAATGTGGCAAATGATACAATCTTGAATGAAAGACATCAGTCACATTTAGGTAATGTAACATATATAAAACACAAAACTTTTGCCAAAAAAAGATTGCTACCTCCTTAGAGAGCATACTAATACCTATTTCTGTAACAGGCACTTTGTACTCTTAAGCTCGTTTGATACTGACATGCTCACTATGAAATGGTGTGATTGCCCCCACCAACGTGCAGATCACAGTGATAGAACAAGAAACTCTGAATCAGTAACCAAAGGTCATATGGGTGAGAAGAATCCGTGAAAAGTTGAAATTGACACATTATACTCCTAACAGTACAATATATCACTAATATATTTGAATTTTTATATATGATGTATATTATTAAAATTAGATGACAAAGTTTCCCATTTTCTTCCTTTCAGTCCTCCCATGCCTATCCTCACTCTACTCATTGTTACAAATATACATTTATATGCATTCAGGACATCATAGATATAACCTTCCAAGTCTATGCCGTGTAACATGTACATTATTTCACTCTAGGCACTTGGTATTATACAATCAATTAGGATGTTCCTCTATGGAGAAAAGCTACTCCCAGCATTCTTTATCTGTGCTTATTTAGGTAGGGCTAAGAATGTATGAGTTCTTCCTCTCATATTAGCATGTCTATTGGTATTGTCCTTGTTCAAATCTTGTTTAAGATGCGATGGTTGAAGCTTTCAGATCGTGTCTATGAGGTACTAACTCACCATAAGTCTCCTGGTCTTCTGGATCTTATAATATCTTAAGCATACACACACACACACACACACACACACACACACACACACACACACACACAAAGACAAACACACACAAACTCCACCTCCAGATGGTTCTGGGCACCCTGTGATCAATCGATCTCTGCATTTTGACTAGTTTTAGCTTTCTGTAATGGTCTCTGTTTCTTGCAAAGATAAGACTCTTTGATGAGAGGTAGAACTGACACATCTGTTGGTATAAGGGTAACTATTTAGAATGCAGCTAGAAAGTATGCTGATTTAGTAAAATGGTGGTGGTAGCTTCTGCTCTAACATCCATGACCTCACTAGGTGAGGGTGGCTGGCTGGGTTACTAGAACCAAGCATACTGTCCCTCCTGTTATGTGATGCTGAAGTGCAATTAGACAGCTGTTGATTAGCGTCAAGCTGTTAGGGCCTCCTCTATACTAGTTATCATTCCAGTTCATTGGTATCATAGCGGGTCTGTGTTCTTGATTGGTTCTCCCTGTTGATGACTTGAATAGCAACTTTGAGTACTATGAACAGTTGTCCTCACGGAGAAGGCTTTCAAGTCATAGACAGCATGAGTCCTCTGAGCCTGGTGTCACAAGCATGAATCTTATGTGCCCTTGAACACATTAGTATCCCCTGCCTAATAATCTCAAGCCCATAGGAATTATTTGGGGACTATTGACTCTCACCATGCAAGTATTCACACCAGCACGTGTTCCATACTTTACAGAACTTGTGTTTTGTTATATTTTAGAGCTTAGAAAACATGGCAGAAGAGGGAATGAAAGATCATAAGAAGCCCAAGGACACTGTATGATAGTATCTGCTAGACATGACAGGGAAGTTAAACCCCTGAAACTTCTGCAGCATGATTGTGTGATAATCACAAGTTGCCAAGTGCCGTGCCAATGTAGATAGGGAGATTTTCACAAGCCTCCAACCATACTTGAAGAACTACAGTCGAACAATTGCTGCTGAGAGAAGGATAAGCTATCTCTAGGGACACGCTCCTTAGTCGGTTGTCTAATCACAAATCGTCAGCCCTAAATATACTTCAATATGTTCCCCATTCTTATGGCCACGTTTTAGTGTGATTTGAACTTAGAATTTCCTTATCTATGCTTTAACTGAAAAAACAGGACCCTGGCTGATGCTTTCATTCAGACTCCACTATTAACTCCTACAGTACCAGGTCAACAAGTATTTAGTTCACTGTCTTAGCTATGTGCCCAGATGCTGTTTCAAAACATCTCATTTTATCCAATGGTTTGCTTCAGCACACAGTTCTAGCTTCCAGACCATCACAGCAGAAAAGTGCCTCTGGCAGATGCTCCAGGAAACTAGTCACACTGCATCCATTGTAAACAGAGAGCAGATAATCTGTGTGTCCTAGTGCTGCACTAGTTTCCTGCTTCTCATTCAGGGCACAGTCAATAAAATTGTGCTACCCACATTCAGGGTGTGTCTACCAACCTCAATTAACCAAAGGGAGAAAACTCTCTCATGGCCTTTCCCACAGTCCAGTCCACTTCATTCAATCTCATGGAGTCTGTCTTCTCAGGGAATGCTGGATTGTATTAAATTGACAACTAAAATCATCCATACTGTGAAATTTAAATAGTCTCAACTCCATGGCACTAACTTAGTGACAAGCACTATGAAATTGCAAGGATTGAAAAAGTGTAAATACTTCCAAGAACTATGGGTTGAACACGAAGTCCTCATTTTATTGACAATTCAGGCTTTGTGACAGCCATGACCTTATTAACAGTGATATACTGCTCACTGTGGAAACTCTTATTCCCCACTTTCAACTTCGTCTCCTCCAAAGGTACCTACAGTGAACATATAATCTAGAGAAAGGCTTCTTCATAGCCTTAGAACTCTAGGTATTTAAATATTTATGTTTAGATTTGTGGTAGGCATGGTGAAGTACATGTCCACTACCAACAATATTCTGAATGTCAAATGTATCATAATGACTCCTTCCTTTGTGTAATGACAGTGACCTCTTTAGAAGTCTCCAGTGTTTTATTCTTGAAGACATTTGATTACTCATAGACAAACGCTAGAACAACTTGACAAACCTACGTTTTTTGTTGTTATTCACATGTATTAATTGTATGAGTAATAGGCTTCACTGTAACATTTCATGCATGTATATTGTATACTTTGATCATCTTCAATCCCCTGTTACCATATCCTGCTCACCCACTGTTCCCTCTCCACTGTCTCAAAGCCCTCCCTTTACTTCCATGTATTATCTCTACTCTTTTCTGTTTTTTTTTCTTTCCTTATTATTGGTACATATATATGTATGTGTGGATATATAAATGCAATTTGGTGAGTCCATTTATTTTGTTCACATGTATATGTTTATGCCTGATAATTTTCCTATTTCTAATAATATTAACCCCTCTAAAGTTATTTATTGAACACATGATACAATATTTATTATATATTTGTATTATTGGACATATATTGAAATATCAGGAATTAAGAAATGGCTCATCAGTTAAGAGCACTTGTTACTCTTTCAGAGTACCTGTGTTTGTTTCCCAGCACCCATTCTGAGCATCTGGAACCTTCTAGTAACTCCAGTTGCAGAGGATAGTATGCCTTCTTCTGGCTTCTTTGAGCACAAGTGGTACATGTGCACACACATGATCTCTCTCACATACACATGAACATAAATTTTAAAATATAAATAATAATTAAAAGTAGAATGTGGTCCGATTTCTAGTTAACTATAACCTATTTTATGGCCATAGTTAAAAAAATTATTTCCCTTTCCACATCTATTGTTGTGCCTCCTAAATAAAGAATATTTGAATTTTACTATATTTTATAATTGTTCCATTCCTCATTTGTCATATTGTGTTCAATTTAGGAAACTGTTTCTAAAATGCTGAGTCCTAAAGCCATTGTTGTTATGACAGGTTTGAAGTCTTGTTGTTTGGCCTCTGACTTAAAGCATCTGTGATCCTGTGAACACTGGTCTGTTCTCTTTTCTCTAATTCAGATAGACATTTGATCAGGCACTGTACCCCACTGCTGTTTCTCAGGGCCAATTTTATTCTAAGCTTATAGTCAATAATCTTATGTTCAGGCTCTGTGCTTAGATCATTACCACATTATTTTAATTATGTTGCCTTCATAAGATGTAATCATCATTATTGCAAATCTTATGACAGATATTTCTAGTTTTGTATGGATTGAAGAATCAAGTTATCCAGGTTCATAAAATATTTTCTTAGGATTTGGGTTAGTTTATTGATTCTGCCAGTCTGAGAGAAATCAACATTGTGGTCATACCGTCAATCCACGTACTAACCTATATAACTCCATTTATTATATATTTATAGATTCTTCTCAATAATATTTATAGATCATTTATACAATCAGATAATGGCTTACTCCTAGGAATTATTATATTTGGTGCTTTAGATTTTTCTAAGAAATTATTTTAATTAAGTTTTCAAATTTCTTTTCATGCTATTGATCCTAAAAGTCAGTGGTTCTTTTCTTAATGTCTGTGTATGTTCTCAACAACTACAGCTCCTTCATATTCCTGCTATTGATTAAAAGAACATTTATTATCTCCTATGTTTGATAGAGTTTTAGGGGTTTTATCAGTATTATAGTATTTTCTATGTAAAGCTTATAACTTTCTCTTTTTACCTCGTGCTTCTATTTCATTTATATCATTTCTTCTTGCCTGCCTTTGTTTTGCATTCCATGAGATTACCTATTGCCCTCTCCTAGACTTCTGGTGGGGGTGGCTCCTCCCTCACTGTCTGGCCACAGCCTATCAGGTCTCATCAGGATAGCCTGCATTCCCTTCTTTTGCAATGTGTTTGTTAAAGCTCAATATAACCATTATGTCAGAGTTCATGTCACTTACCTAATAATTAGTATTTTACTATAATGGCTGTGGTTTTCGCTTGAAGTTGGTGATGAGACTGGGATGTCCTAATTTACAACACATGGTGACTATTTTGAACTTGTTTATCATTAGACTAGCCTTGCTAACTTACATTATGTTCATTTTTTAAAATGCCTTTTAAAGTAATTGATGAATTATAAAGACAAGGACTATTATAAAATACATACTTACATTAAGAGTAGAGAAAAGATGGCAAACTGAGCAGAGTGATATATTTTATGAAGATTATTTTAGCAGTCACATAAAGGCAGGAGGAGGTCATTGGAGGCTATTACCTGACTGCTGTGTCAATCTTACATGGCCACATTAAAGAAAGTCATTGTCTATGCTTTGCTTCCTCCTGAGAGGTCTGTGTTGTCAAAGTAGCATACTATTAAACTAGTGTGCAATGTGTTAAAAGTTTTTTATACAAATGACCATATTTAAAATAACCAAATACATATTTCCCAAGGAAAGCATTTAATGCCACTCTCACTTTTTAATTTTCACTATTCCATTACATGGGGCTCAGGAGATTCAATACTGCAATATTTTTCCCAGTAGCTGTGTGGCTAGAATATTAACATCTTAACTATCAAAATTGTTCTACAAACATAGTTTTTATTTTGTTATTCAACTGAAATGATGAAGCATTTATTCTTATCTTATTATATCCATAAATTCACTTAACAGATTTTAAAATGTTTCCTTAATTTCACTTTTGAAAGTGAAATTTGCCCACATCCTAAAAACAGTGCTATCTGTGCCACAAGAAAGTACTTTATTTATCATTTTACTTATAATATTTAAGCTTAATATTAAACAAAAAACTCTGCGTGGGAGGAGCCCCAAGTCCCCCACACTTATTAGAGGAGCTATTGGCAGTTGATGGCTGCAGAGGGAGAAGAAGTCACTCTCCTTTGAGGACATGGCAGCTGGTAGCTTGTCTACACCCCAGTGGGCGGTTCCACACCCATGTGCGTATGAGCAGGACTAATTGGACTCAGGAGACCATTACTAACAAACTAAGGGAGAGGATGTGAAGTAGGAGTTGAAGGGTGGTGAATACATATGATGAAAATATATTATATAATTATATGAAATATTGAAAGAGAAAGAGAAAGAGAAAGCTATTGTTTGAATGAGTTTAAATTTTTTTAAAAATTCAAAAAGCTTTGTTGTGCCTTTATGATATACTTTCTATTTCGGAACAATAAACAGATAGTTAGCCTACAACCTATATAACGGTAAACATCTTAAGTCAAGCCCTTTAATGAAAATGTTGATTTTTTAGAGCAAAATTATTGTTGACATTCCCTTCTATAATACATATTTCATATTTATAAAAGTAGCAACCATTGTAAAATAAGGAAGAAAATATATACAGCTATAATTTTTTTCATCTATTGAATATAAATATAGTTGATTGGTAAAATATTAAACAAATAGAATTGTTATAGATTTTAAAGTATTTTCTGCATATATAACACAGGTTAGGAATCTTGTTTAAGGGGATTTGGTGGGATGCTTCTCTACTCAATTGGTGTTTTAATCCAGAGTATAAACCTAGCTGTTAACTCAAGGTGCTTTTAATCACTGCCAAAATTAAGAACTCATGCTTTTAAATTCAGCATTACAAAAGAATACTCACAAGTAATTGAGGAAAAATGGATCTTATTATTATATCCCTTGGGGGAAAATACATGGTGATAATCTCAATGGTCTCTTCCTTCTTAATTGTATGGTGATCTTTGACAAATTTTGGAAATTGCGTATAATATCTCAGTGGAAGTTGGAAGCTGCATGTTGCTGTAATGCAACTCATTTCAATGTCACTATTTGTATAGAAAGAAATTCTATCATGCTCTCTAATAAGTATGTGTTTTTAAAACTGGAGGTATAAAAAAATAAACAGTTCATTTAGACTCAGTTGGCTTCTCCTCAGTAGCTCTGCCAAGGCTGTTCGCTCTGCCTAAAATGTCTGCTTTACATTCCTCTGTCTTCATATGAAGCTTTACAGGTGGGCATTAGTGGTAAAGCCCTCTGTCTTCCTCTGAGCAAACTGAAGCATTGCCTGATTGTATTTTATTGTTTCCTCCTTCCCAGTTGAACAGTAAGTTGGGTAGAAATTGGCAGTCTTTTTTCTCTCACCTCATAGTTATCGTAGAACTCATTAGAACAGGTGTTTAAGGTGATATAAGTTACATAAATAATGTTTAATGTACATTGTTATTATACCTAGTTATTGAACTAGAATTTTTTTTATCTATTAAATGTTTGGTTCCTGACTGCTTATTGTATGTAGTTTAACTTTATTGAAATTAATTTTGAGTTGGTATCAATTTATTTATTTTTATATTATTTTTATTACTCTTATCTATAATTTTAATTAATGGATTAGTTAGATATGTTGTTTCTTTGCCCTAGTGTCTACAGCTATGTTTACTTTTCAGTTAGGTGAAATGAACTGGAATAATTTCATTTTCGGAAGTCGTGTAGTCAGTTTCTACTAAGTTTAGGCGAATGGCTTCTGGGAAGTATTCTCCATGTCTTACCAACCTTAATATACAGACCCTTTCAACTGTTTCTCTTCTGAAAGTTATTGGTCTTAAAGGGAGACATGGTCGAATGATGTCACATCTACAGGTACAATGGAATTTGAGCCAAGTGAGTGTGGATGTAGAATGTGTAGTTATATGGCTGACCCTCAGTTACCCTTACTTTTGTTTTCATTGGTATAATTGTGAGGATCATATGCAGTTTTTCCAGGAAACTGAAAGGAAATACTCACTTAATTTTATGGTTAGATAGAGGGATAAAGTGTCACTGGAAACATCCAAGGAACATGGGAGGCCAAACACAGCCTAATGTTGTGCAGCTACTAAGCAACATTGTTAACAACTGAAGCCTTCAACTACCTATCTGAAGTTTGCTTTTCCTTGTGGGAAATATAGTACCTTAGCATTTTCCCTGACAATCGTCTGAAAGGCACATTTGTTTTCTTCATGTTATAATACAGGCCATAATAACTGTTTTTTCTTTAACTCTCAACTGCTTCATTAATAGCATCTTAACAAATTGAAACAAACAAAGAATGAGCAACCCTCGTCTCTCCATCATAGAGCTTCATGTGTTTTCTTCATATTTCCTTCCAGTCCTTGATAAGCATGTGCACCAAGTGTTAGCACAACAGAGATATAATTTATTCGTTTATTTATATTCCATGATGCATGCTTATCAGCTGGGCATGGGGATGGCTGGTATATAGAGTCCCAGGCACACAGGTGAGGGAAGGAGAACCCAATGCTACATAGAGATGATTTATACTTACACTGTTTTTTCCCACTTCTAAATATAATTGTAGAGTTTACATCATTTAAACCCCCTCTACTACCCTCCCCCCAATTTTGTAATTCTCCATGATATATAAGAGTACACAGAAAACTTTAATCATTTTTGTTTTGTTTCCCTTCCTATGATTGCATGTAGATCTATGTAGAAGTGGAAATCAATTTGCATCTTTCTCTGCATGTGGCATTATATCCTCAGAGCTTAAATCAAATGAGTTGTAGAGAATCTGGAAGTTGTTTAAAAACCCTGCAGATACTTAACAACTCAGATTCTAACCAATAAAATGTTGGACTTACATAAAGAAAGGAGCAAATACTAATTAGGAGGTTTAATGTGAGAGGTCCTCAATATGAAAGACATGAGGGTGTTAGAATAGTGAATTCTGCAAAGACTTCTGTCCCAGCTGTTTTATCATGTAATAACTCACCATGTTGTTTCAGTGAGAACAAAGGACAGGATTGGGATTTTTTTTTCATAATGACTGAAGGAGAAATTGGACGCTGCCTTTGGTGTTAACCCAATACATGAATTCAATGTTAAAGTTTCCAAAACAATAAAATGGCTTATGGTCATTTGTACAGATTAAGGTCTGGCAGATAAAAACTTTCCCATATCAGGCTCCAAAGAGTCAAATTATAAATCAATTTTGTCTGCCATTTGAGTCAATGCTATTTGCTGTGAAGCCAGGAGAAGGAGAGCACATGGCTCTTCCATAGATCAGTGGAGGTGCACACTGTGTGGTAATGCAAATTGCATGAAGCTTCATGCTCCCCTGGGTTTCCTAAAAGATGGCCCAAAGATACTTTCCAGAAAGTCTTTTTTTTTTTTTTTTGAGTGTCAGTTGAAAAATGGAAATTGTCAGCTCTCCTCGCAAGGTCATACTGCCAGTTCTAGCATCTGTGCTGAGGCCCCAGTGGGTGGAGTTTCTCAGGACTTCTATGTTGGGCTAATATGCACTTGAAAGTGAGTATATATCATTCATGTCTTTCTGGGTCTGGGTTACCTCACTCAGGATGATCGTTTCTAGTTCCATCCATTTGCCTGCAAATTTCAAGATTTCCTTGTTTTTGATAGCTGAATAGTATTCCATTGTGTAAACGTACCACGGTTTCTTTATCCACTCTTCAGTTGTTGGACATCTAGGCTGTTTTCAGATCCTAGCTATTATGAATAAAGCTTCTACGAACATAGTTGAGCATATGACCTTGTTGTATACTGGAGCATGTTTGGGGTGGGGGTGAAGGAAGGGCCCAGAAAGGTCAGGAGCTCTACAGAAAGACCACTGAGGTCAGCGGATCTGGACCCAGGGGGCCTGTACAAACTGGTACATCAACCAAGGACAATGTGTGCAGAGTACCTAGACCCCCCTGTTCAGATGTAGCTGATGGACAGCTCATGCTCCATGTGTATGGGGAGAGGAGAGAGAAAGGACTGCCTCTGACATAAACTCTGGCGCCTGCAATTCGATCACTGTCTCTTGTCCTTGGGGGTCACACAGGGGAAGGGGATGCAGGCTTCAGTTCCATATTTCAGACACCAGCTACTACCTGACAGCTCCCAGACCATGCCATTCCTCTGACTCTCCACAGCTTCTGTGCTTCAGAGATTGTATGCCAGCAAACATATCAGTTCTGCATTTCTACTCCATAAGCTATCAAAGTAAAAGTCAGCTACAGTGAAATGTTGATGAATCTTACTTGGGACTTTCACCTGGAGGAACTTTGGATTCCGGGGAAGAAAGCCTCCCTCTGAATTCAAAATGTGAATCTCACCTTTAGTACTTAGAAAAGGTAGCCAATAGACACTTGATCCCAGTATCCTGGGACATTTCATCAAAGATTTGACCTTGGTAGACAGAGCCCCTCTACAGAATACAGCTGTATTAAGCATTTTTATGGATATGGCCTCATTATAGACAGCAGTTGATACCAGTTTATCCACATATCTCCAGGTTTCTCAACAAGAACTTTCTAGACTCTTGTGCTGTTGACACAAAATTCCTCTTTTATTTTGGGTCATAAAAACTAGTGAAAATATTAGATGAAGTTTAATTCCTAAAACTCACAACCATGGTTGTATTTTGTTTTAAGTACCACAGATAATTTTTTTCTCAGATGCTCTCTCCAGATTTGGAGACATTTGCATAATGAATTCATTTGTGTCTTATATATATTAGACATGTAGCATAAAGATGCTTTTTTACTATATTTTTAGTGCACCTCCATTTTCTTTTTATTTATTTATTTATTTATTTAATTTATTCAGATTACGTCTAAATTGTTATTCCATCATGTATCCTTCCATTTCTCCCTCCCTCCCACTTTCACTCTATTCCCCTCCCCTATGTCATTGATGGAGAGGGACCTCCTTCCCCCACTATATGGTCATAGGCTATCAAGTCTCATCTTGTTAGCCTGCTTAATCTTTCTCTGAGTGCAACCAGGCCTCCCCACCAAGGGGAAGTGGTCAAATACGAGGCAACAGAGCTCATTTCTGAGTCAGTCCTCGCTCTCCACTCAGCTATGGAGAATATCCTTTCCATTGGCTAGATCTAAGTAGGGGTTCAATGTTTACTGCATGTATTGTCCTCAGTTGGTGCAGTAGTTTGAGCAGACCCCCTGGGCCCAGATCCGCCCATCATGATGTTCTTCTAGGACCCTCTAGATTCTTCTATTTCCACATTCTTCCCTTATGTCTCTCACCTAGAGTCCCAATAGGATGTCCTCACATCTTTCCCATTCTCCTGGTAGGTGCAGACTTTCTTGGGACATACCTCTTGGGATAGTGTCCAATTATAAGTGAGTATATACCATATGAGTCTTTCTGCTTCTGGGTTAACTCACTCAGTTTGATCATTTCTAGTTCCATCCATTTGTCCACAAATTCGGGGATTTCCTTGTTTCTTTATAGCTGAGTAGAATTTCATAGTGTAAATGTTCCACAGTTTCTTTATCCATTCTTTGACTGATGGTCATTTAGGTTGTATCCATGTTCTGGCTATTATAAAAAAGACCTCTATGAACATGGTTGAGCATAGGTCTTTGTTGTATGGTGGAAAATCTTCTGGGTATATTCCAAGGAATGGAGTAGCTGAGTCTTGAGGAAGCCCTATTCTCAGTTTTCTGAGAAAGTGCCAGATAGATTTCCAAAGTGGTTGTACAAGTTTGCATTACCACCAGCAATGAAGGAGTGTTGCCCTTTCTCCACATCCTTGCCAGCATGTGCTGTCACTTGAGTTTTTGATCTTAGCCATTCTGATGGGTGTAAGATGGAATCTCAGAGTCATGTTGATTTACATTTCTCTGATGAGGAAAGACATTTAGCATTTCTTTTTTTAATATTTTATTAATTTATTCATATTACATCTCAATTGTTATCCTATCCCTTGTATCCTCCCATTCCTCCCTCCCTCCTGCTTTCCCCTTACTCCTCTCCCCTATGTCTGTGACTGAGGGGGACCTCCTCCCCCGTATATCATTGAGCATTTCTTTAAGTGTTTCTCAGACATTCAATATTCCTCTGTTGAGAATTCTCTGCTTAGTTCTGAGCCCCATTTCTTAACTGGGTTATTGGGTTTGGTGGCGTTTAATTTCTTGAGTTCTTTTTATATTTTGGATATTAGACCTTTGTCAGATGTAGGGTTGGTGAAGATCTTTTCCCAGTCTGTGGGCTGTTGCTTTGTTCTGTTGACAGTGCCTTCTGCCTTACAGAAGCTTCTCAGCCTCATGAGGTCCCATTAATTGATTGTTGATGTTAAGGCCTGGGCTGTTGGTGTTCTGTTCAGGAAGTTGTCTCCCGTGCCAATGTATTCCAGGCTCTTCCCCACGTTTTCTTCTAACAGATTTAGTGTCCCTGGTTTTATGTTGAGGTCTTTAATCCACCTGGACTTGGGTTTTGTGCATGGTGACAAATATGCATCTAATTGCATTTTTCTACATGTAGACATCCAGTTAGACCAGCACCGTTTATTAAAGATGCAAACTTTTTCCATTGAATAGATATGCCTTCTTTGTTAAATCCATTGTGGATGTAATTTTATAGGTTTAGTTTATTATTGATTAGATAAGCCTATTTATTACTTTAAGTTCATATGTCTGAAAATTCATTATAGAATCGGAAAAAGAAGAAAGGCAATGTTATTCTTGAAAATTAAACACTCTGTAAGAAAAAAAGCTCTTCAGTTTATTTTGGCTTGAGTTTTTGTTATATGTGTTTGTCAGATTATTTGTGATTCTTGAAGGTAAAGTGTAGCTATAATGAAAAGCAAAATGTCCATATACAAAATCAACTGATATATGACCAATATTTTGAAGTCTTATTTTTATTGAACATTTTGAGTGGAATCCACTTTCTTTTAAGTGGCTTCACTTTTTTTTAAGTAGCTTAAACACATTCAAATTATTTTTACAAAACCAACAAATTTAGGAACATATTGAGAAAACAAAATATGAAAGAATATATGCAAATTTAAAATACTTTAACTCTTAACATATTTTACTTGTTAAAGGTATCACTTTGCTTTATAATTTTTGTAACATTTGGTTAGATTTTTTGTAGAGTTATGTATCAGACTCAATCACTGATACTGTCTCATAGGATATAAATCAGATATATACTGTTCTACCATTTAAGTGGGTTAGAAGGTAAGTCCATTTGATAAGATTTACAAGATCACCAATTGAAGGTCATTAGTTTATATATTGGCTAGCAACAAACTTATGTCTCAAAATGATTATGATTTGAGAAAAGAAAGATATTCATTTCCTGAAATGTGACAGCCATTGAAGAAATACCTCAAAACCATTTGTATTTATTATTGCAATTCTATTATTATTATTATTATTATTATTATTATTATTATTATTGACTGTTATTACCAACTTTTATATCTCCATCTGGAATACAAGAGATATTTTCTCTAAAACAAACTAGTGCAGGAGCTCAGAAAGCAAGGTTTATGTTTAGCATGTATAGTTGGGTTTTGGTGGCAAGCCCGTTGCCTTGTTTCTGTGTCTTTGAATCTCAGGGGTATTGAAACAATAAAAGATGCTTCATCTTCTAGGATTTGAAACTTTAGGAAAGACTTTCCCTTGATACAGGATGTTGAGAGTTTTAGTGTCACTGCATACATTTACTAAAAGGATGTTCATAAGAAAAGCAAACATAGCTATTAAGTATTTTGATTGGAGGTAAAATTACATTTTTATCACTGAAAGACTTTAGATATTCTCTATGAACCAAAAGAAATAGTGTCATTTTTGCTTTAAAGTATGTGTCTTGATTAAAAGACTTTAGCTTTATATGAGGATAACCCCTGGACCTTTTTGGGGCGGTAGTTTATCTCTTTAAAATTTTATATTTTTTCCTTGCTAAAAAGTCTTTTTAAAATAACCTTTTACACCCTCATCCATGTGCCTAGAAAAATAGAAATAATCACCTGCTCAATCATCTTTGATTTCTGCATTTATTCTGTCAGAAGAATGCTTGCATACTAATTGAAGTGATGGCTTTTGTGTTTTCAATAGCTAATCATGTAATTATGTCTTGCCTAGACACTGTTGGGTCTATTTGAATAAGAGTGATCATGAGTTCAATAAGTTCTTAGCAGCTTCTCTTGCTAAACTTACAGTAAAATGCAAGGGAAAGGAAGACGCAGCTCTGGCTTCATACAAACTGCACCAATAGTTGCTTCCAAAATGTGTCAAAAGCAGCTCTCCTAAACCAGGGCTTACTCGGGGGGTCATACTTCTACTCTAGACTGTACCCCACATTCTTCAAAGTTAAATATGGGTTGGAGAAATAGACAGGGCCTGTGGTGTTCTCCACGATAAATCTGATTGCTAATCAGTGGTAGAAAAATGTTATTTTGGACACAGTTTACCCTGGCTTTTCTAATATCCTTGAGATTTGATGTCCATCACAGAAATGTCTGAGATTATGGAATTAATATTCTCTGTTAAATATTATATCAGTAACATCTGATATAAACCAACATTTATTGGTAAATGATTGTGAAAATTCTTAATATATCAGCGTATAATTCATTGGTTTCCTTGAGAGAATTCAAACCACAGTGAATTAAATAGATCCTCCATGTAGAGAAACGGCTTATTAAGTTTTACTTATACAATTGACTTTTGACAACTATGACTTTTCATAAAATTTTTGCCATTCTTTTGAAAATCAATTAATGATCCCTACTTGATTTACTGTTTTTGGTAGAAAATGCATTGCCTTTTTGTTATGTGTTCATGAAATAGATAAATAGCCTTGCATTTGCAGGTGAAATTTTGGCCTGGTGGTATTTATCTGACATCACTGTGCTTTCAGGCAGTAACCACAAGGGATCACTGTCCCAATTTCTTCCCATACCAACAGCTCTGCTTTCCAATTTACTGGTTTGACAAGAGTTGTGCAGTGATCAGCTGAACCACTTATACTGTTGAGGGTGGCTGTATTTAAAAATGACCCCATCTGTTCTATAGTCATTAATAGTTTTCAGGATGTAACCAAAGAACACTGGTGAACACCCAAGAAAAAGCATCTGGAGAAGACACACATTTTCCTTGCCAAGGTTTTTCTGTGGCCTGTGTTCAGAGCTTCTTTTACATAAAGGCCTTATTTTGGTTGGATATTTTGTTTTACTTTATTAATTTTGGCAGAAATATTGTCCACTGTAGTACTGCCTACAGATCTTGTAAAACAATATTATTTTTAAAAAAAGACTTGATAAAACAAAAGGAAGCAAGACTATCAGGGTAGACATGATCCCTTGCAAAACAGTGACACAAGAAATGCAGCAATGACCAAGTAAAGCTTATATAACCAGTAGCAGAAAACATGGTATTGCTTTTTGGATTCTTGTTGACCTTGTTTTCAAGTACTTACCTACCAAAAAGTCAGTTAGATTCAAAAAGTAAGAAATACATTTCTCTCTAGTGCAGCGTAGGAACAGAAAGAGTATGGGCAGCCTATGTAGAAGTCATCAAATAGGGCAGAAAAAAATGTTTTTAAAAAGGCAGTTCATTTTGAAAAATAACTTCCGTTACTGCTTTAAGTCTAGCCATACTTAATTCAACAATAAAGCAAAAGGCAAATGTGAAAGTGGCAATGAAAGTTTGCTATAAGCTTTCCTAGGGTGGGTCACTAAGCCCTGTCCATGAGGGGCACATGGAAGACAACCAGATGTATTTAGGTTCTGTGGAGTCCTGGAAACCTGAAGACAAGGGAAGAAGAAAATGATGAAAGAAGCAAAGTTCTTCCAGGAGAAAGTATTCACAGAACATTGACTTGAAAACAACAACATGGAATTATTTGGTAGGTTCAGAAAAGGTCAGCATATTGTGATCAGAAATGCAGGAAAGTAAAATCATAACTCATAAGGATGAATCTTTAGCTAGTAAGCGAAGGCAAATATTGAAAATCTAGAAAAATGAACTGCCAATGTTGAAGATACCCAAGTTTGGCAATTATTATTGGGTGGTTTTTAGGGAAAGGCACTTTAAATTGTTATAGTTTTCTCTAGAATACACATAAATATAGCCTCATTTAATTTTATTACTTTTAAAAGCCATGTAACTTTGTGTTCTCCAAAAGGTATTTCCTGGGAGAAGGAAGCAAAATGAATGGGACATAAAGAAGAATTACTTTATCTCCTGATGGTTTGTTTTGTTTTGAGGTTTTTTTGATGCCTGCCCTGGGCCATCACTGTTTGATGCCAGGGCATCACCACTAGCAGGGAAAGCATATACAGTGTGGTAAAACAGACATGAAAGTAGCCTTCTCAGGCAAACCTGGCTTCTCATTCCCGTGTTTTCTTAATTGTACACACACATATGTCTGAAAGAACAAGTACAAGAGACTAAGTAAACAAACCAGAATGGATACTCTGTACATACAATTAGATCAGCACACAAATTACATATATAAGAGAGTAATCAAGTATGCATTAAAGATTACATTGGGCTTGAGAGAGAAGCTTTTGGCTATAGATAAAAGAATAAAGAATCTAGATTTTCAGAGCTTATTTCCTTTTCCCAAATGAGCTTTAAATATTATTTGAATACTGAAATCCCCTAGATGAGAATGACAAAAATCAAACAGACTTTGGTTTATGAAGGCACAATTGGGATTATAGTTACCATAGCAACCTGAGCAATACATCTGTATCTAAAAATCGTTTTATAGCATTTATCCACATCTGGACTATTTACAGGTGTATACATTAAGGTTATTTATATTATGATCACTTATTGTTCAGTATCATAGCACAAGTGACCCATTTGTCTTTTCAAATGATAGATTTTCTTCTGTTAAAACACAGCTCAAGAATTGTAAGCATACAATAAATTCCTGTGAAATATAAGATACGAATTCTCTTTTGTGTTATTCATCATCTCAGATTTAACTCTTAATCACTATTTCCTTTGGGTAGAAAAATCTAATTCCTTTATAATTTACATAATCTTATTTTTCTCCAGATCCTTTTAGCTTACTATTCTTTTATGAAACCAATATATATTCTTTTATTGTAAACCCTTACATTTATTATACATAATTTAGAAAATATAAGAACACATATAAAGATAATTAAAAGCACTAAATAAATATCCTATGGGTAATAGAGCACTCTGATGTCTATGGTAAGGTCAATTCCAGGTTCTACATTATGTGTGTGCTTGTGCATGTGCAGAGAAATGGGTGTGCACTTCTTGTCTTTGCTCTTTGTACAAAATTGGAGTTTTAAAATTACAGTGCTTATTACTTTGTTTTGACTCATATAATACTATATATTGTTTAACTGTCAGTGTTTTTAATCTTTTTATTTTATTTTTATATGTGTGGGTGCATTGCCTGCACATATGTCTGTGCATATGTGCGTCTGGTGTACAGGGAGGTCACAAGAAGATGTCATAGCCCTTGGGACTGGAGTTAGGGATAGTGGATAGTTCTGAACCATCATGTTAGTGCTACGAATTGAATCCAGGTCCTCTGAAAGAACAGCCAGTGCTTGTAACTGCTGAGCCACCTCGCCAGTCTTAAGTGTCACAATTTTTTAAATACTTTACTAAATGATTTCCTAAAGCTCACTCATCTGGCTAGACCACAATTGCCTTCTTCACTTCTCTGTTGTGTGACATGTGTATTAGCTCACTTGGGACACTGTTACATGACTGAACTGAAAACAGGAACATATATCTGCAATACTTTACTACGTTCCTCAAGTTATCTTCTAATAATGAAATTGTAGTCAGTTATTCATATCTTCAAGTTATACACTCATTAATACCACAAATCACAAATCAAATATCCATAATATTGCATCTACACTAAAATCTTCATCCCCTTTTTAAATTGTTTTTTTCCCTGATACATGGTATGACAAGCAAAGATGGGTAAAATTGTGTAAGAGAATGCGGTATAATTTTCAAGCTTTTGAGTATGTTGTATAAGGAACATTTTCATAAGTATTCATGGGTACACATGGGATCAGACCTACTCCACATATAGCAAGGGTAAGTTCACAGTGTGACCTATATTTCTGTATTCATATGCATCCTTTTGTTTTCTTTTACTTTTTGTTGGCAGCTTTCATTTCAACTCAGACAGTTAATGTACTTTGATTGGCCAGTGCTTGCTAGAGTCTCAGATGACAAATACTTTACAGACTAGCTGGTAGAAGAGAAAACAACAAGAACATTTTTGTCTTTCAAAGCTCTGGATCATTCCACTTTTTTTTTTTTTAAGTATGTATTTCTTCTACCTAGGTCAGTCAAAGCCATCTGGAGAGTACTATTCAAGGATTTTTTTTTTAAGGAGCACACTAAGAAAAAAATATGTAAGGAACAATTTGATGCAATCATTTCTGCATCAACATTTCTAGTTTAGATATTATCAACATAAAAATCTTATCATTTCTTTCACATCAAGATGTCACTATGGGGCAGAATGCTTGGGCCATATATTTGGGAAGAGAATAGAAAGGCTTATACGGATCAAGGAAATAATATCTAATCATGGAAATAATATTTAAGACGTATAACTCTTGATGCTCACAAAAGTCTTTTACATTATGTGACAAAATCTTCTGTTCTATAGTTTTCTTCCACAATATAGAAATACAACCTTATCATTATCAAGAACAGCATACAATAAATTACTATGAATATAAAGATAGGTACACAAACAACTATGTGACTGTTGTTGAAAGTCATAGGTGATTTGATCACTTCATCTTATACTTGACCAAAGTGTGATAAGAATAGATTATTCTAAGCTTGGTATACAAACACGATACTTTGTATTTTCTTATTTGGTTACTTTAAATTTCTATGTCATAAGCATGGAAAAATAAGACATGCTTTTAAGTCATAAGACTATCTCTCTTACAGTTTTCTCTAATTACTTAGAATGTGAAAATATATTAGATTTGAGTTGATTGATTGTTTCTTGATGATTCTATTAGTATAGTCCACAAGTGTTTTTTTTTTTTAACTATAAAAAGAAAAACGCCTATGTTAGCTCTAAATATATTGTGTCTTGACATCTTAAGGCAATGTTGATAACTGGTCACAATTACAACTTACATTTACAACTTTTAAATTTGTTGCTAGAAAGATGGCTTCTCAAATCAAAAGTTTGCAGAGGACCCAAGTCTGTACACAAGTCAGGTAGCTCAAACCTATATATAACTTCAGCACCAAGGAAGCTCAGCTTAGTTCATCTGTTACACAACACACACACACACACACACACACACACACACACACACACACACACACACACAAAGAGAGAGAAAGAGAGAGAGACAGAGAGACAGAGACAGAGAGAAAGACACACACACACACACACACACAGGGGGGGGGAGGACAAACACATAGACAGTGTCTTAGTTAGTGATACTAGTGCTGTGATAAACTACCATTGCCAAAGGCAGCTTAAAACATGGGTTTATTGCATGTTAAAACTCTCAAGTCCCACTCCACTCCTGAGGAAAGGCAGGACAGGAACTCAAGGAAGGAACCTGAAAGCAGGAATTGAAGCAGAAGCCATGGAAAATGCTGAGTACTGACTTGCCCCCAAGACTTGGTCACTTTGCTTTCTTATACAACCCAGGGCCACTTTCCCAGGAGAGGGACCACCCACAGTGCACCAGGCCCTCTCATACCAATCATTAATCAAGAAAATACCCTGTAAATCTACATAGAGGACAATGATCTGGAGGTATTTTTTTAAATTGACAAACCTTCTTCCAAAATGACTCATTTGTGACAAGTTGACATAAAATAAAAACAAAAACAAACAAAAAGGTCACCAAGATATGTATATACACATACATAAAAATATTTACAAAATAGATTGTTTTTATTTCTTTTTTATGCTTAGCATTATGTTCTTTTCATTAAATATATATCTGTAGCTGTTTGTTGATATATTGTTACTTTTTTAAAGAACTTTTTATTGATTCTTTGTGAATTTCATATCATGTACCAAAATCTCATTCATCTCTTCATCACTTTGTATCCACCTTCCACCCTTGAAACCTCCCCCTCAAAATAAAATAAAAATAAGAATAAATTTTAAAACAAATTTAAGAAATCTCACATCTCATTGTGAAAGCAACTGTGTTTCAGTGTCCCATAGTGTACACTTTTGTCCAACATCTTTGATAGCAAATATTCACTGTAATGAGACATCAGCCTGATTGGAAACCTCTAGCTTCTACCACACTATCAATACTGGATCCTCACTGAGACTCTTCTCAAATATGCTCTCATTGCCCTGGGTCATGAAGAGATCTTGCAGCTTTGAATCTGTAGGACAGTTCCCTTCACATGCTCCAGCATTCCGTAGATCGTATAGACATTGGAGTTGGCAAACATAAGCCCTGGATCTGGGCCTGGGTCAACTGGCCAGCTCTCCCATACCCAAACCACCAGGGTGAGCGTTCCAGCATTGCCCTGCATAGCTCATTTGATGCTGTATCTTGTAAGGGACAGGGAAGGGTCACTGACACTTTTCTACCAGGGCCAGCTCTATTTTGCTGCCTAGTTGAAGTATGGACCCACTCTCTTGAGTGTTGCAGTTAGTGAGGAGCTGAGACAGTTCTTCCTTCCACTCTCATGATTCCAGGGCCAGCTCCCCCATATGCCACAGTTGGCAGGGGACAGTAGGGCATCTCTCCTAGACCCACACTACCACATGGCAGAGTAGTTGCAGGGCCAGCTCTCCTGTTTTCATATCCTTTGGACCATCTCACATATTCCAACCACCAGGGCAAGCTCTACTATGGGGGTTAGCAATTCTATTTTCATTTTTCTTTCCTGTGAGAGCATGAGTGGATGAACCTTGTCACCCATCATGAGATTGTATGGCCATTAATGTGATGAGGAGCAAACCTTTGCTTTTGAATCATTTCTAGAATGAAATTTTTTGGAATGTCTGAAAACCTCAAATAACAAGGACAACTTTAAAATTTTCTGATAATTAAATGTGGCATTACATTTATTTGAGGGCCCAGAATTCAATCAGACTGAAGAACAATTTGAGCATTGGTTTCTAAGCACTTACATGCTGAACTGAACAATGAGATTAGACTACCTTATAGGAGAATATAAAAAAAGGGAAAAGAAAAAGTCAGAAACTGAAAAATTCGATGCCAATTACACTAACATGGCTTATAATACAATAAAAAATGTGGATTAGAGGAAATATTTAAGGAAACAGAAAGAAAATCAACAAAGCACAGCAGATATGTTCAACCATAAAGTGCTGTGGCTGCACTGGGGAGAAAAGCTTAAAAGTTAGCTTCGCCATGAGCCCAAAAGCGATATCAAATGAAAGTCTTCACTTACCAGGAGATTAGGATAGATGTGGGGACTTCCTATTGGGATTCTAGGTAAAGGATGTAAGGAAGAATGGGGAAATAGAAGGATCCAGAGGGTCATAGAAACCTACAAGAAAAACATCATGATGGGTGGATCTGAACCCAGGGGGATCTGCTCAACCTACTGTGCCAAGCAAGGACAATACATTCAGTACACATTGAACCTATCAGATCTATCCAATGGACAAGACTTTCTCCACAGTTGTAGGAGAGCCCAGATTGACTCTGACATAAACTCTGGTGCCCCGTATTTGACCACTTCCCCTTGGTGGGGAGACCTGGTGGCACTCAGAAAAAGGATAAGCAAGTTACCAGGATGAGACTTGATAGCCTGTGACTTTATGGTGGGGAAAAATGTCCCCTTCTGTCATAGACCCTGGGGCGAGGAAAAGGATGAAAGAGGGAGGGAGGGAGGAACGGGAAGATAAAAGTGAGGGGATAACAATTTAGATATAATCAGAATAAATTAATAAAATAAAAAAGTTAGCTGGAAGTTCCTTGGGCTGCCAGCTAAGCTATGCATCAGATGCTCTGTCAACAAAAGAGTCCTGAATCTTCCAGGATTGGTGATGTTGGCACTGTTGTCTTTCCTATTGGTGGTGGTGATAGGCGTGTGTGTCTGTGTGTGTGTGTGTGTGTGTGTGTGTGTGTGTGTGTGTGTGTGTGTGTGTGCATGTACCTGTGTGTACATGCACCTGCCTCTTCTAAAATCAGTGTTTAGTAATGTATTCAATCTGTTTTTTACTTGTATAACTATTTGCAGAAAACTTGCTGAAATAGTTGACCACAAATAAGGAAACTTTTCTTGTTTTTTATAGAGTAAATATGTAGTGAAATAAGACCAATTATATATATTTTCACACATTTTAGGAAGAGCCTTACTGGAACTGGAGCAATGGCTCAATGGTTAAGTGAATTTTTTTTTTCTTCAAAAGACCAGGCTTCAGTTTATGTAGGGTCCCAGCCCGCTGGAAAAATTGAATCAGAGTTCACCTGAAAGAGGAAGTGGGAATTGAAAGTAGGATACAGAGAAGCAAGAAACAACAAATTAAGTAAGGAAATTTCTGATCAAGATTCACTTTAATGTCCTACTAGTAAGAATATATAGAGAGCAAGGTCAATAGGATCTATTCTAATCTCACTCACCCTAGCCCCCAGGCAAGAACACAATAGCCTAAATCACTCCCTGTAGAACTTCCTAGTTCTCTGAGTAGTTCCCTGTAAGAACTTCCTTGATCCTCTGGGTGGTTCCAAGTTGGGACTTTTCTACTTCTTTCAAAGGTAAATAGTCCAAGGATAGCCTAGAACAAAAGACCTCCTGAGGCAAAGGTCAGCAACTCGAAGGTCACAGCATACAGCCTAAGGACAGAATTTCTGATGTGGAAGAATTTTGCATGGCTGCTTCCCACAAGCTTATAGCACCTGAATGGAGTAGTTACAGCTGTCTGTAACTATATTTCCACAGTATCTGCCACCTTCTTTGGCCTCAGGTCACCAGGCACATGTAGTACACAAATATATAACACATTCATACACACACACAAAAAAAAAGCACAAAAAGAAGAATGAAAAACAGTCATACATCATATTCTGTCAAGTATTAGGTTTGACTCATGATCCTAGCTCTTCGCCTGATGCCCTTGCATCCAGTTCACCACTGAATCTTATAATATGTTCCAGGAAAAACAAGTACATGCATTGACAACTGGTCACAATGACCTATGTGACACACAACAGATCCAGGATTGTCTCAATAGTACCTTGTTGGGAAGTCATGGCCAGAAGTGTGCTTAAGGAGGAACAATGCACTCAGTCAAATATATAGGTCCCATACACCCAATTTTGATGAAGCGAAAAAACGCACTGCTATGTGTTTTAACATCTAATAAAGACACAATATTCCTGTCATTAAGTTCTTCGTGTACTCTTAAAGTCAGTCCTCATCCTCATTAGTATTTATGTTCTAAGTTCTCTCATTAATTATATTTATATTTAGTTTTACTTATGAATTATAATTATATTTATAATTTTGATCATCAGAAAATGTCATGGGAGGGAGGGCTGGAGAGATGGCTCAGCAGTTATAAAATACTTGTTTCTCTTTCACAGGACCAATTTTCAGTTCTCATTACCCATGTTGGGTGGCTCACAACAACTTGTAACTCTAGTTCTAAGGTGTCCCATAGTGTCTTCTGGCCTCCAAGGGCACAGACACAAAGAGTACATAACCACGCACACATGTATAAATAAACACAGTAGAAAGACCATTGTGTGAATTGAATTATAATGTATGTCTGATTTTTATATAGCTGCTTTCCTTCAGTATAATATTTAATACACATATGTAATACTATGTACTACTGATTGACTCCTTTCACAAAGTAGTATGGATGTTCCCTGAGTTGTGGAACTGACTTCCTGTGATAATTTGGGTTGTTTACTGTCTGGTGCTAGTATCAGTGAAGATGCCATAAATATTCTATACTAATTCTTTATGAGTATGTTTCCAGTTTGATGTTTTAAGGAAAGTTGGTAGAATAAGAAACTCATACTGAATAATGTATAATAGAATAAAAAACTCCAAAAGGAATGCAGTTATGTGTAACGGAATTTTATTCAACCTTTAAAAAAAGAGGAAATGCTCCCATTCATAACATGGATGAACAGAATTGTTAAGAGTACATGAGAGAGGAAGAGTGTTAAGGATGGACGATACATGTGTTCACTGCAGTGACAAGTTTCCAAGATGTACATTCATCTCCAAACCCATGTTAATCATTTCTCAAACTAGTATCAAAAACAAGAAAACAGCGCTAATAAAGTAGTTCAGCAGTTGAAGACAATTGCCACCACGCCTGGTCAGCTGAGTATACTCCCCAGGATCCACATGATGAAAAGAGAAACAACTCCTGAAAATTGCCCTGTGCCATCTACATACATGTGTATACCATATACTCACACAAAAATACTATACAAGGCATTAAAAGCAAATAAAATGATACAAAAAGTTCCCCTACCACTCCTTCCAGATTAATATTCCTTCAAAGAGATCCTTTCAAGCTTTTTTTTCTCATGTATTTTTGTTATTATTTAGAATCATGATGTTTTGTTTGCAAATATTTAAGTCTTTTTCTGAATCTCGGTTTTATTAACTTGTACTGTAATTACACCGCTTTCAGAAAAGGTGTGTCATATATTTCAATTTTTCCCGAGATGTATACTTTTTATTAGTGACCATTTTATCATTTTGATGATATACCATAAGGAGTTGGAAAATCTCCTTGTGGTGTGGAGTGCATCGTTCTTTATATATCAATTAGACTCAGGAAGTTAGACTGCTAATCAATTGATATAGTTAATCATTTGTTTGAATCTAGCTGTGTTACTCTAAAAGAAGGTGGTTAAATTTTCTGATTATTGTTGAGAAATAGTTGTTTCTCACTTTAATCTGGCAATATTTATTAAATACTGAAATGCAGGTACTGAGATTGCAGACTTATTGCTGAGTGGCTCAATGATTGGTTTACTGTTTATCAAAATGTTTTCCTTTTGTTTCTAATAATCTTTTTTAAATGCAGCTGATTCTTTCTCTGCTTATCTGGCATACTCTTGCAATCATTTGCTGCCCATCTCTCTTGTTAGTTTACTATACACTCATTGGAATGATTCTTTTTTTTTTTTTGTATTTTCATAATCTTCGGTATATCATAGAAAGGTTTCATCCGTTCACATTTTCTGTAATTATTTAAGTGCTTACATTTAAACATTTTACCTCACTAAGTATGGTTTCTTCTGTTGTCACTTGCAACGGTGTTTTTTTCTGTTGGGTTGAGCTCAGTAACTGAATACTTAAGTTTCTCATTACAGCATTTTTCATTTGTTAAAGGGCCATGTCAAGATGAAACCCCACTTCCTCAACTTCTCAGTTCGTGCTGAGAATTACTACTGAACAACCTCATGGAACTCATAAGCACCATAAGAGAATAACAACCCCATGTACCATCATCCTTTCTACTGTGGTCACGTGCTGTGATTCCTCACTTATTATGCCACCCTCATAAACCATTTCAGTATTTTTATTATAAGCAAAATAGAAAAGAAGGAAACATAAGTTTTTGAAAAAAATTTTTTTTTATAATACTATACAAAGAAGAGTTTTCCCAGTATTTCTTACAGGTAACACACAAATGAATTAATAACCAAACGAAAGTCTATAAGTCATTAGAATCCTGTTATCTACTTCTGAACACTCACTTCATTCTGCCTAGGTCAAGTTCCATGCTGGTTTTTTATCAATCAGCAGTTATAATTTGGTAATCATGCCCATGAATTACAGCTCATCTTTTATTTATGAGGCAGTGTCAAAAGAGAGCAGCGAGCCAAGCACTGTTTAGGTTTGGCGCCTAGATACTTGAGTGTGTTAGGACCATTAGTATTCCTGTTTAAAGCTCTATTTTACATTTGAGAAAAGCCAGGATGCTGTGCTAAGTGTCTATTGTATACTCTGTTTACCCACACAGAACTCTGATTTTCTAATGAGTTATACTTGAGTGTTATTTTAACTTAGTTTCACTCTAAATATAATTATTAATTTTAGAACTTTAAGGGAATGCATTTTGAAAATATTTTATTAATTTATTCATATTACATCTCAATTGTTAGCCCATCTCTTGTATCCTCCCATGCCTCCTTTCTTCCTACTCCCCTCCCCTATATTTGTGACTGAGGGGGATCTCCTCCCCCTGTATATGCTCATAGGGTATCAAGTCTCTTCTTGGTTATGCTATCCTTCCTCCTAGTGCCACCAGGCCTCCCCATCCAGGGGACATGGTCAAAAATAGGGCACCAGAGTTCGTGTGAAAGTCAGTCCGCACTCTCCACTCAACGGTGGAGAATGTCCTATCCACTGGCTAGATCTGGGTAGGAGTTTGAAGTTTACTGCCCGTATTTTCTTGGGCTGGTGTCATAGTTTGAGCAGGACTCCTGGGCCCAGATGCACCCATCATAATGTTCTTCTTGTAGGTTTCTAGGACCCTCTGGGTCTTTCTATTTCCCCATTCTCCCATACTTCTCTCACCTAAAGTCCCAATAGGATGTCCTCCCTTCTCACCCACTTTCCTGGTAAGTGAAGACTTTCATGGGACATTCCCCTAGGGCTAGTGTCTAGATATAAGTGAGTATATACCATTTGACTCTTTCTGCTTCTGGTTGAACTCACTCATTATGATCATATCCAGTACAATCTATTTGTCCACAGATTTCCTGAATTCCTTGTCTTTAATAACTGAGTAGTATTCCATAGTGTAAATGTACCATAGTTTCTTTATACATTCTTCTACTGATGGACACTTAGGCTGTTTCCATGCTCTGGCTATTATGAATAAGGCCGCTATGAACATGGTTGAGCATATGTCCCTGTTGTGTGGTGGAGCATTTTCTGGGTATATTCAAAGAAGTTGGAATAGTTGGGTCTTGAGGAAGCCCTATCCCCATTTTTCTGAGAAAGCATCAGACAGATTTCCAAAGCGATTGTACCAGTTTGCATTCCCACCAGCAATGAAGGAGTGTTCCTCTTTCTCCACATTCTCGCCAGCATGTAGTGTCACTTGAATTTTTGATTTTTGCCATTCTGCTGGGTGTAAGATGGAATCTCAGTGTCCTTTTGATTTGCGTTTCTTTGATGACTAGTGTTGAACATTTCTATTTATTTTTTTAAATTTTATTTTATTAATTTATTCATATTACATCTCAGTGGTTATCCCCTCCCTTTTATCCTCCCATTCCTCCCTCCCTCCCATTTTCCCCTTACTTCCCTCACCTATGACTGTTCCTGAGGGGAATTTCCTCCCTCTGTATTTGCTCATAGGGTATCAAGTATCTTCTTGGTAACCTGCTATCCTTCCTCTGAGTGCCACCAGGTCTCCCCATTCAGGGGACATGGTCAAATATGAGGCACCAGAGTACATGTGAAAGTCATACCCCACTCTCCACTCAACTGTGGAGAATGTCCTGTCCATTGACTAGATCTGCATTTCTATTTAAATGTTGACATATATTAGAACAACTTGAATTCCTTATTTTTGTTAGCCCATAAAAACTAAATGTCTTTGTAGCATTTTTAAAATTTTTGTGGATTTGTTTATTTAATGTCTGTGTGTGTTTGTACGAACTTCATACATTCAGGCGTCACAGGAGAACAGAAAAGGGCATTAGATCCCTTGGATTTGGAGTTACATGTGGTTGTGAACAACCTGATGTGATGGCTGGGAGGTGAACCTCAGGACACTGCAACAGCAGTAAGGACTCTTAAATACCAAGCCATTTCTCCAGGCCCTCAATACAGCATTTTTCAAACAAACATTGTTTCGATTCTTTTTCTTTCCCTTAACTTTACTTTTGAGAACTTGTGTCTTTACTTATTAAAAACATCTTCATTCAGAAATGTAGACCCAACAAGATACAAACGATGTTTACTTGAAATTGGCCAAATAGAAATAGCCAAATCACTATGAATGTAACATTTATATAATTCCTGATTGTCTTGTGATTCTTCCTGCTGTATGTAGTTTATTTTATTTGTGTGTAACAATATAAAAGTATACATTAAAAGGAAATAATATTAAAAAGAGAGGAGGGGATCAGCAGCAGGCATCCTGTATCCTGATGACATCACTCTCTTTGTGAGCACAATGATGCACATACGACATCCTTTACAATCTGAATGTGCATAGCAACCACAGAAGAAAGACAAGAATTTTCTTCTAGTTGGTGCTCATCCTTACCTTTTTTACCTTAAAACGTGATTTGTTCTTGTTGTTGCTGCTGTTGTTTGTTGTTAGAAAGAAAAATAAGCATTTAATTGGAGATGGTTTACAGTTAAGAAGTTTAGTCCATTATTATTGTAAGCTGCAAATTCTTAAAGGGTAAGTGTTCTATCTGCTCTTTAGTGCCAGAGAAGGAACGAGATAGAGTGAGTGAAAAGGAATCAATATAAAGAAAAATATTTAGGCAGCCCGAAAATCGTTTGTCACTGTGATTTAATTTTTAATGAAGCACACTTTCAAATGTAGCTCTCAGGTACCTTCCAATGTCTAAGTATTTACTGCAAAGACTCCTTATATGCAGTGGTTTAGTATGTTTCAGCATGCTGATGCTTATCATTCTGCTTACATGATACCTTACTGCTCAAATCTGCAGCTTAATATTTCAGAGTGACAGCTCTAATAGTACATCATTTTTTCCCAGTAAATATTTGTAATGTGGTAACTTCAAAATATTTTTCTTCCATACCTTATGTGTATGCCAAATGTCTCTCTGTGTGTCTCTCATCTTTGTGTATCTTTCTCTTTCTCTGAACCCCCATGCCAGTACAATATCCTGTGATTTACCAAATAAGGAGAAATACATCATTCCTTAAATACTATACACTGACAGAGGTGGAAAGAGTCTGAAGAAAATTGTGCTGATATGATTATTTATCAGAGCCAATGAAAGCCCCAAGTGGAGTCCAAGTTTATAACCACAATTTAAATTCTAGCAAGGACTAACTTTTATGTTTCTGGGTCTTTAGACATCTCATCAATACTTGTTCAGCTGCACTTCCCTTATGTATCACCTGTGTCAACAACTACACTTGCTTTCAGGATGGAGTAATACAGGGGAATTTTCAACAATATCCATTTCTCTTCTGCGTGGTGCCACTAAGCAATCCCTTCTTACTTTTAATTTAAAATCTTAAAACTGATGAACTAAACCAGTGCTAACAAACACATATGGTGCCTTAAAGCAATAGCTAGAAAACTAAACTACTGTTACTATGTAATCTGCTTCCTGAGTAAACACAAAAATCCCTTCAGATGTGCCAACCTGGGAACCATTATCCTAAACAAGCATTGTTTATCACTCATATTACACACATTTGGAACACCAATGCTTAAAGGCACCTGTATGTTTTCAGAACTGACTTTCTAAATTTGCAAAGAAGGATACTGAGCCCCTGGTATAGAAGGGACTTACTGAGAAACAAAGAGAAAAGCATATGACAAACTAACGTAGAGGCAGTCACTAGTTTCCGCACGACACAACCCACCTTTTTACATGAGCAGTACCATGTTTGTTGTAAGCTGTACTGATATGTTCTGTGCTGTGAGTCTGGACGATAGAAGTATTAAAACCATAATTGTGGGGGCTGGAGAGATGGCTCAGTGGTTAAGAGCACTGTCTGCTCTTCCAAAGGATCCGGGTTCAATTCCCAGCCACCACATGGCAGCTCACAACTGTCTGTAATTCCAGTTCCAATGGATCTGACACCTTCACGCTAAAATAAAATTAATTATTAAAAAAAAAACCATGATTGTGTCCTTGTGAATTAGATACTATTTTTATTTCTACCTTACTTAAAGCTTCTTCTATCAATTGTGTTCTAAGTTTATAAGAGGATGAATATCCCTGTTAAAATTAAACAAAGTAAATGTATCTGCCCAAGAGAATACTTTAATTCATAAATAAATCAGATTGTAAATGTAATGAAATTGTTGGCATGACTCCACGTCATAACTTTCTCTTATGATGGTGGTGACAGTGAGCTTCTATGTCAAAGTGTGCCACTATAAAACATAATGGGAAAGAAATTTCATGTTAGCTCTGTCCAAAATGGACCCTTCCATGCACCAAGACATACACTAGAAAAATATATTGGCAAATCAAATCCTAGACACTAGAGGGTTAAGTCAATTTATGGTGGATAAATCCAGCCCTTATAAATTTGTTTTCATTGTGGTAAAGTACACATACCATGAAACTTACACGTCTAGCAACTTATTAAGCAGATATTTCCGTCTTCTTAAATACTGTCTAATACTGTAATCATGGACATCCTCGCCTTGGTGAAGAGCCACTTCCATCTGTGAAAATAAACTCTACACTGCTAAAAAATCTCCACCCTCTCCCCAGAAACCACAATTCTGCTTTCTGCATCTGGTTTTGCCCTAACTACCTGACGTCAACAGAATCCAAGGGGAGTATATTAGGTTTTCAAGAATTGTCATATACTGTGTTTGGATCGTATTCATTCCCTCTCCCAAGCCTTCCAACAGCCAACACCTTTTGCAGTGCACCCAAATTTATATCTCCCCCATGTCTAGACCAATGTGTGCAGCCCAAATATTCTTGGTTATGTGGCCTCTCACTGGAGCATGACCAACTTATCAATGGTAACACTCTTAAAATAAACTGACTCCGCATCTCCCAGAAGCTAGTGATTGTAGCTGCTGCTCGGTTTTGAATGAAACTTCATATGCAACCTGCAATTCACATTAGAATTAGGCCCAGCCTTGGGCTTCCATAGCTTTAGTGCAAGCTGTCAGAATACTAAGACTTCATATGTGTGACTGACTTGCTACGTCCAGAAAGCACTTTTTCCTTGTGGTCATCTGTTGCCTATGGTTCTTACAATCTTTCCACCTTGTCTTCTGCAATGATCCCTGAGCCTTGGGAAGAGGGAATGTAATATAAACATCCCACTTAGGGCTGAGCATTCCACAGTCCCCTCTTTTCTGTGTCGTGGTCAGTTGTGGGTCTTGGATAATCAACATGTATTGCAATAGAAGTTTCTATGAAGATGTGAGGTACTAATCCATGGACTCAGTGTCATTAGGGTCTAGCAGTCATGGTGTTGCATGCTCTAGCTGCCTTGAGAGGCAGGAATTTTAAGGTAAGTGTTCATGGCTACTGAGGCACTGCAAGCCTTTCAGGTCCTGAGAAACTGAGGCACTCCCTCAGGCAGTGAAGCATTCAGGCCACAATGTGTTTCATGGGTTCCAGAGAAGTTTGTGAAGCATAAAGAAGCTTGACAGGACAATCAGTCTTACACATCAATATTGTGTACCCTGTAGAGTTGACGAACATGATTTTATCCTGGTTTACAAGTAGGAATAGGTTAAATAGTGTGTTCATTTGTTTTATTGAAACTTCCTTATTTAATTAGGGATAGCAGCAGCACTGCTAATCTAAGGTATTTGTCTGTATGCTATACTTTGATATACATTGACCTATCAATGGATGGTTGTTGTAGCTATTATGTGATGTTATAAACAAAGATATTAAAATTTTTCTCTAGGAATGTATTTTTTACTTACTTCATTTGAGTGTATAATGATGCTAGTTTCATATGGTCCTGGTTTTCACTGACAGGACACAAAGCTTCCAAGATATAAACATCTTCATAATAATTACATTTTATTGCTGAATTACTAGGGGGATGTGAGGTGGTACTTCATACATTGAAATTTTTACTCTCATTATTAGTGATGTCAAGAATATTTTATAAGATTAGACATTGGTATCTCTTCAGGGGAGAACCATGTATCCAAATAATTTACAACTTCAGATTGGTTTGTTTTTTCCAGTTGTTGAATTTTAGCAGATCTTTTTATAAATATTTTCCCATTCTTAGATTTGTCTTTTGACTCTCTTGAGAGTACCATTTGGTGCATGTTTGTCTGATTTTTCTGAGGACCAGTTTTGGTTATTTGTTTTCTATTGCTGCCTGTGTCTTTGATGTTATAGCTAAGAAATTGTTAACAAATGGGAAGCCATGGAATACTTGCCACATTTTTCTTTCACAACTTTTATAGCTTTACATCTAAGATGCAAGCCAATGCAGAGCTACTGTAAGTTAGGGTCAAAAGCAGCTCTTTTGCATGAGGATATAGAGATCCCTAGGACTTTGTTTCTAAGACTGTCTTTTTTCCTTACCTGGTTTTCTCATCCATCTCAAAATTGTTCCTGAGTATGTGTTTGTCTCTACACCTGAATTATGCTTCTTTTGTTGCTGTAGCTTTAAAGGTAACTTTGAAATTGCAAAGTATGACTATCCATGTCATTTTCTTCCTCTTCAAGATCCCTTGAGCGTCCACATAACTTGAGGATAGGATTTTGTGTTTCTGTCTAATGCTATTGGGATTTTGCATGAGGCTGCATTGATTCTCATTTCACTCTGACTAGTCTTATCCTCATAGCAGTATCGAGTTTTCCAGCTCATGAACACAAGATCTGGCTCTATAACTTGCAACTGGCTCAGCAGAAATAAAGATTTTAGAACTCTTTTCCCCCTCCCTTTGCCATAGTAATTATAATGTTACCAGGAATCTCATTCTAGATAAAGGTCTGGTGCCAGCCAGAGTAGACAACTGGCTTCAAGAAAGATTCCATACAGTTCTGGTAATTTTTCACACCACCTTGCAAGGGAGAATAGAACCAAGACAACAATGAATTGATGAGAAGGAGGACCATGACTAGAGCAGGACTGCTTAGATGTGCATACCTCTGGTACTCAATCATAGGCCAGAAAGTAGATTCATATTCTACTTTAATTTGGGTGTATTTATTTAGTTCTTTTTTTCTCTTTTATTAATTTATTCTTGTTACATCTCAATGGTTATCCCATCCCTTGTATCCTCCCACTCTTCCCTCCCTCCCATTTTCCCCTTACTCCCCTCCCCTATGACTGTTTCTGAGGGGGATTACCTCCCCCTGTATATGTTCATAGGGTATCAAGTCTCTTCTTGGTAACCTGCTGTCCTTCCTCTGAGTGCCACCAGGTCTCCCCCTCCAGGGGACATGGTCAAAGGTGAGGCACCAGAGTATGTGAGAAAGTAATATCCCACTCTCCACTCTACTGTGGAGAGTGTTCTGAGTCCATTGTCTACATCTGGGTAGGGGTTTAAGGTTTACTGCCTGTATTGTCTTTTTGTTTGTGTTACTGTCTCCAATTTCATATGAGTGAAGTTTTACACATATTCGCTCACATCAGCAATTCTGTCCAGATGTGCCATCCCCCAATGCCCCAACTTTGTTTCCTCTTTTGTTGTTGTTGTTGTTGCTTTGTTTTGTTTTTTCATTCATCCAGTCTAATACTGACTACCCATACATTCATAATGTGAGACCTCATCTAGAGCATAGTCGACTTGCCAGTGCCAATACTCTCATAGGAAACTGACTACCCTTCTTCCAGCAGCTGTAAATTATCAATAATAGCTCTTAATCTAGAAGGTAGAGGTTTGTGTCCACCTCCCCTTGCCATGCTGTTATTTGGTCTGGTTTGAGCTTGCACAGATATTGTGCAGGCTGTCAACAACTGCTGTGAGTCATGTGTGTAGTTGTCTTTCTGTGTCTATATGATGCTGTTTCTTTTTAGTTATCCGCTGCTTCTGAGTCTTAGAGCCTTTCCACGCCTCTTCCTCAATGATTCCTGATAAGCCTATATTGTAAACACAGAGCTATCTCATAAGTACATAATCAAGGCATTTTACTGTTAAGTATAATGAAAAGAAATCCCCTTTATAACAGCTATGTCTATAAAACACTAACAAGAAAGTGTAGAGTTTATTAATAGCAAATGATTCCATAATAACTTCCACATTACAGTCATAGATTACTGGAAAGGCACAGTCATCAGGGAGAAAACAAACTTCTGTCTTACACATGTTAGTTGTTTCACATTTAGTTGACAGAAGTGATGAATTTCTAGTTGAAAGTTTAGACTTTGTTTGCTAAACATAGAAACTATTCCTAAGACGTACCTCGCAAAACACATAAGAAACTAAAATATTTTTTAGTTCAAAATAGAGAATTGCCTTCCTCTGTTTGGTTGTTAACCTATCCTATGATACTGTCACCAAGAAAGACGAATTTCTTTTGACATTTGGAGCACTTTCAGGTGAAAAGTTCTGTAATATATATGTGAGATACATCTGCAAATGAAAAACAAACAAGACCTTTACTTTAGCCAGCTGAGCGTCAGTCAGCGCGATGGTTCAGCAGGTAAAGGAGCTTCCAGTATAAGCCTGAGGACCTGCCACAGAGCCCCAGGATCTGTGATTTAGGGAGAGAATTGAATTCTGAAAGGCATCTTCTGACTTCTGTCTATGTGCAGGGAACACATGGCCACATTCACATACATGCATCATATCCCCCTACATACATACCTACACCTACACACACACACATGAGAGAGAGGGGGGAGAGGGGGGAGAGAGGGGGGGAGAGAGAGAGAGAGAGAGAGAGGGAGGGAGGGGGAGAGAGAGAGAGAGAGAGAGAGAGAAGGAGGGAGGGAGGGAGGGAGAGAGAGAGAGAGATTAGAATGCTGGAATATAAATTTCAGAGAAAGGCAAAATACTCATTTAGGACACGATAACAGTTCTAATAAAAGAGATATTATATTTCAAGAAATCTCTGGACTCAGAGAAAGCCTTTTAGGAGATCTGAAGACATAGCAAGATAATTTAAAAGAAGGTTGATTCCAGTGATTCATAGTCAACTGGTAGATGAAAAAGTAATTATGATGCTTGTAAGAAGTGTGCAGACATTTAAAAAATAAGCAGGAGAAAAGTGGCAAAGGGGATGAAGAAAGTAAAGGTAGAAGTGCATGAGGTACTAGGTGACTGCACTGTGTCTCCAGCTGAAGGAAGACAGAATGAGAACGTAGCCTGCAATGCTAATAATATATATAATAAATTATCTGGACCCACTGGTATGCAAAGTGACCAATGAGAGCAGGAAGGAGAAAGAAAATTAGTTTTTCTCAGAATGAAAAGTCTTTTCAATGAAAGGGCAAGTAAAAAAAAAAAGAAAGAAAAAGAAAGAAAGAAAGAGGAAAGGTAAAACTTCAAAGAGATAAATATTGTTTTCAAAATATTTTTTGGAATTTTTTATGTATATGAGTACTTGTTTGCATGTAGTATATGCACCACATGCCAACATAGTGCTCTCAGAGGTCAGAAGAAGGTATTGGATTCCCTAAGAGTAGAATTAGGGATGTTTGTGAGCTACCATGTGAATGCTGGCAACTGAACTCAGGGCCTCAGCAAGAGCGTCAATTGCCCCTGGCCTTCAAGAATAAATCTGGTTTTAATAATTTCTATCAAGCTACAGCCTATCCATGATCCCATAAGATTCCCTGCACTCCACCCCAAAGTTTGGCTGAGTCTCAGAGGCTACCTCTGTCCTCAACTCTTTTGACTACATGGTGATCACTTCCCCCAGGAAGGGCATTCTTGCAAGGCCACAGAGGAAGAAGATACAGGCAGTACAGATGAGATTTGATAGGCTAGAGTCAGATGATAGGGGAGGAGGGCCCCCCTTTTTGAGGAATGCGGGATGGTGGTGATGAGGGAGGGTAGGACCTGGAGGAGACAGAGATAGGACTGCAATTGGAATGTGAGATCAAAACATCAAAAATTTAAAAATTTAAATAAAAAAAGAAATTAAGAAAAAATTTACTTGCTCTAAATTTTTTTTTCATTTCCTTGTTAAAAAAGTAAACCCAATTATCTGCTAGGTAAACAAAGAAGGTACAAGGTTGAAAGAAAATGCAGCGCCTGATACACATTTATAAAACAATTGTTTTGACCATCAGAGCACAGGTTGAACAGAGATGTGTCAAAGCCCTAAGCACTGTTTAGAGGAAGAATGAGTGTTGGATTCCCAAGGAGGCTACTGAAGTAAGGATCAAAAATAATTTAAATAATGCACCAAAATTCCTAAAGAATGCAAGTCACTTCAACACCATGCATTTAGCAATCTGGAAAGTGGCACAAAGAAGCCAGGATGGTGGTGCATGCCTTTAATTCCAATACTCAGAGAGGCAGAAGCAGATGGAGCTCTGTGAGTTCAAAGCCAGCCTAGCCTACAAAGCAAGTTCAGGAGAGCAAGGCTGCACAGTAAAACTCTGCCTGAAAAGAAAGAAAGAAACAAGGAAGAAACAAAGAACAAAAGAAAGAAAAGAAAAGGAGTAGCGCAAATAAACTAAAGTGTTCATAATGACTTAGCTGGGTACACTTGAGCACACTGTATTTATTCTAGAACACTGCACGTGACTATTCATCAAATTAGTTTCCAACATACAGAATCCATTTCTCTTTTGAGATATGCCATGTTTTATTACTTTTAAGTCATGCTGAGAGATTACATATAAGATAATGGATAGTGCTTTGGTTTTTACCCACAGGATTTGTTTTCAAGATGGATTAATCTTCTGGTAGTATACTGTAGAATGTATTTTTTTTTTAATGGAGAGAGACTTAGGAAATGACATCTGACACATTTTGACACCCATTGATCTTACAAAAACCTCAAAAGGCACATGCCTCATCTTGAAAGCACTTTGGGGAACAATACTGTATTTACTGTTAAAAGCATTATACATCCATAAATCACGACCTAAAACTTGTTGGAATCCCAGGAACCCTCTGACTTCTGTAGTCGTTTAAACTTCTCCTGAACTGATGCTTCTGCTTCTCTCTGCCCAGTCCCACCTTCTGTTCTATGCAGTCCATGTCCATAGCGATAACAGGGACTGCAGAGATACATGCATCCCATGAATCGGAGAAGTTTTGTTTCTTGTCTTCATTTTGCAAAACACTAATAGTTGTTGTGACCTCAGAAACAATGAGTGCAAATGCTGAATTAATGTTATTATTAATCAGCATAGTTGTATTTCATTTGTTTTTACTGAAGTGTGGTTTACATTCAGCAACATCTGTGAATCTTTGTTAAATTTTTTATTATCTATCTTTTCTTACATATACATTTACATTATTATACATAAATAAAATAAACTACCTATAGCAAGAAGAACCATGAAATAATCAGGAATTATATATATTCATGTTACATTCACAGTGTTTTCGCTATTTGTATTTGGCAGCCTTGAAGAAAATATCTTTCCTATCTTGGTGAGTCTAAAATTCTGAATGAAAGTCAATATCTATCATTTCTCATCTCTATCAACGTAAAACATCTATCTAGATCTAAAAACATCTTAAACCCTAAACAACTAAGTTTAATTGTAAGACTAAATTCTCTGGTCTTCAACCCCATAGGAGACTTGAGAAGGAATAAAAGTTAACTACCTGAGTAAACAGGAAGTGCAGGTTAGCAGATTCCAAAATGGAAAAAAAAATGACAGAAACAGTTTGCTGCCTAAACAGTCACCCAACACTCTATAATGTTGGAGTATCCTCTTCAGCCTTGTGGCCCAATATATGTGAGAGACATAACTGTGAGACAGGATCTATTGAGGACTTGGCAGAGTTTGGATTTTGATTATGCCTGCATCCAAGCTTGCTTGTTTTCAGGCAGAATTCTGTCTGTGGAAGAAAGGAGAACATTTTGAGCAGTGGCTGGTTTGCCACATTTGAAGCCATCTCCATGAGAGAGTTCTTAGATGCTCATCATCTTCTTTGAGGTAGGCTGGGTGTTGCCAAGAGTTAACCTCTATTGTTGTCAAAGAATCTTTAAAATAAAAAAAAATCTAAATTCCATATTCTGTAGGCTTCTGAGGCTTTTGCAGACCTTATCTATTTTACTGTATATATCTATAGAATCATATCTATCTAAGAATATACCTAAGATGTATATTCTTGAATGCAGAACAATGTTCCCAGAAGCAGAAAGAGTCAAATGGTATATACTTATTTATTTCTGCACACTAGCCCAAGGGGCATGTCCCATGAAATTCTTCACTTACCAGGAAAATGGGACAGGAAGGAGGATGTCCTACTGGGAGAAGCATGGGAGAATGGGGAAATAGAAGGATCCAGAGGGTCCTAGGAACCTATAAGAACATTATGATGGGCAGATTGGGCCCAGGGTGCTGCTCAAACTATGGCACCAGCCAAGGACAATACATGCAGATCTAGTCAATGGACAGGACGTTCTCCACAGTTGAGTGGTGAGTGGAGACTGAGTTTCACATGAACTCTGGTGCCCCATATTTGAATACGTCCCCTTAATGAGGAGGCCTGATGTCACTCAGAGGAAGGATAGCAGGCTACCAAGAAGAGACTTGATACCCTATGATCATATACAGGGGAAGGTGGTCCCCCTCAGTCATAGGGGAGGGGAGTAGGGGGAAAGCGAAAAGGAGGGAAGAATGGGAAGATACAGGGATAGGATAACAACTGAGATGTAATATGAATAAATTAATAAAATATTTTTAAAAAAGAAAGTAGGAACATTGTCACAAATTCTTGAGCCAGACTTTCTATGTCCTATAAAGAATTTAATAAAACATGATATCAAAAAGATGTATATTCTTGTGATAAAAATAAGCTAGTAGTTGTCATGACCATGATTTGATCAACTAACAATTTAATTAGCTTGTATTACTTAATTATCCTATACAGCCTGCAATTCCACTTTCAAGATATTGCATATGTGAGTGTGTATGTGAATGGTGTATCTTTATGCATTAAACATATGTTCGTGGATCTACTACCCAAATCAAAGATTAGATCTACTTCAACTCCACACACCCAAAATGTTCTTTTGACTTTATTTTCTCAAATTACCACCATCTAAAAAATCCAGTTTTCTTTAATTCTTTAACAGTTTAGTCTTAACTTAATATTTGTTTTCTCTCCTTAAATATCATTTTACTCTAATATCAAAATGCACTGTATTATTAGTTTTATAAAGGAATTGAATTTGAAGCACTAAGTATTTTTATTTGCTTTTGGTTTGGTTTTTTTTAAAACACAGAAAACCTACAATTAACGTTTCTAAAAACTTATCTGTGTCATAAACATCATACATAGAGATTCCTTCATTTCTGTTTTTTTTTTTTTAATAATCTCAGCGATGAGACTAGGGAAATTCAATACACATCAAGCAGAGAAGAGACTTTCACAGACAGAATTATTGTATGACTAATAAGTATTACTTTCTTCTTCTTCCATCACATCTAACTTACAGGAAATGTATTGCTATTCATTGTTGAGATATCCAGAACCTTCTTTGTCTTCATGGCTTTTGTCATTGCAAATGATAGCCAGGAAAATCTGTAATGCTTCTAACTGTACCATCTTCCATGCAATGCTAGCAGGCTGATTCCTTTGCCTAATTTTTCTTTAGACTTAATTATTTCAGTAGTACTCAAACAATTAATGTTGAAAACCCCCTTTTTTCTGATTACTTTACTTGTATTGTTCCTAACCTTTAGGTGACAAAATGATTGGCATCTAATTTACTAAATCCATTGACTTCCTTGGATATATTCTTACAAAAGGTGAAGCTCTGTGTCAATCTAACAAGCATCCTAAATGACTCTAAATAGTATTTGGTAGTGTCATAAGGGCAACATGCTTAGTGTATTAAATCACTAGTGACAGCTGACAGAGACGAGGTATACAGAAATAATTAAAATTGCCCTGGACCATTTTATCGTCTAGATAATGTGATCTGACTCAGCTACCTCTTCTGTCCTCCTGTCATGCATTTCTAAGTTAATGAAGCATTGATCGTGGTGTGATGTGTTAGAGGATACAGCTTAGTGTCAGTAACAGCACCTCTCCAGACTCACCAATATCATAAAAAGCTTTTAGAAATACCCAGTATGTCTATTTCTTCCTTTGGTTCACAACTGCAGAATTGGAAATCACTTCTATATAGCATATTGGCTTGTTCATATGTAGCCAGTCATTTTGCAGTTTCATTAAGAAGCTAAAGTGAATAACATCTGTATTTCAGGGGAATTAGAGTCAAAGTTCTCTGTATAATAGTTGAACAAGTCCTGTACTTCTCATATTGTAGATTCAACATTTTAAGTAAATATAAATATGCTATATACATAGTAATTAAGCCCTGATAAGGAAAGATTAAGCACAATGTGATACAACGAAATAAATACCTTGTGTTTAACAATGTACCTGTTTTCTATCACCCTCTCTGTAACTGCACTCCCTCTACTGAAGTAATCTAAACAGTGAAAAAAGCAACATTGCTTCATATTTGGCCAGAGAACAGATCTGGAAAGCTGCTGTCATCAGACTGTCACAGAGTCCAAGCCAGCAATTATACACTGCCCTAGCAGCCTCCAGAAAGAGATGAGGATGGTATCATGAAATAGATGCAACGGAGAGGAGGTTAGAGCCCCTTGGTAGATATAAAGTCCTAAATGATAGAATGGAAATGCAGGGCTCTTAGGATTACTTATTAATAATGAACCTGGATGGATATTTGTGGGGGAAATTGATTAAGCCACGTGACTAGGGGATCAGGACAGATGCTGGGAATCACTACTGGACTCCAGGTAAGAATGGGTGGTAGCAGGTAGAAGGACCCAGAACGTCCAGGAGCACCACAAGACCATCAAGGCTGGTGGATCTGGACCCAGGGTGGGCCTGCACAAACTGTTCTACCAACCAGGGACAATACATGCAGTAAAACCTTGATCCCCTGCTCCGATCTAGCCAATGGACAGCTCATTCTCCACAGTTGTAGGGAGAGCGGGGACTGACTCTGACATGAACTCTGGTGCCCTCGATTTGATTTGTTCACTTCCCCTTGGTGGGGTGGCACTCAGAGGAAGGGGAAGCAGACTGTTAGGATGAGACCTGATAGGCTGTGATCATAGGTTGGGGGAGGAGGTCCTCTTCTGTCAAAGTTCTAGAGGAGGGGAATAGGGGAAAGAGGGAAGAGAGACAGAAACAGAAAGATACATGTGAGAGGTTAAGAATAATTTATAATTTAAATAAATTATAATAAAAAGGAAAAATCATGTCTATAGTTTCACAATCCTCTAAGACCTACTTTGATAGCATCCATACTTAGATTTCCATCAAAAGCACAAAAAAACTGTTTTTGAAGCTATTTGGATCAGTTTTAAGTTCACAACAAAATTATATGAAAAGTAGAGAGCTTCCGTATGTTCCAGGAGCTAATGTAAATACTATCCCTCCATAACTACATCCTGCACCCAAATGCACTTGTTATCACTGATGAACCTCATTCTCACCTAAAGGCCACAGCATATATTGTGGTCACTTAGTCTGAGCATCGTGTGTACTTTTCCTATAGCTTATTTATTGTTTTAGTTTCTGAATCAAATATTTAGTGTTATACAAATATTGACCACAACCATTTCTGCTGCTAATGGCATTAAGATATGCTTATGACAACTCAAATAGATTTTATTTCATGTTATTGACATTTTGTATTGAGGTATGTAGGGAAAACTGAACGGAGTAAGGGAAGCATTTCTTCACCTACCTGCAAGGACCAGGACAGTCAGATTCCGTCACAACAGGTTGCAAAAATGAGTCATATTCCATTTCTGTGATTTAGCAACAGCCTCTTATGTTGACTATGACTAAATGGGTCAAGAACAGAACTGGACTAAAGACTGAGTTCTGATTTTTGAGTGCCCTTTCTCAAAGTCCTTTGTGGTCTTCATTCTCCAACGAGTATTGATGAAGTTTAAAAAAAAAAGTTTAATTTTCAACAATATTGGTATAAAGACAATATGTTCCCACTATATTAATTAGTGTGTACTTTCATTAAGAAAGTGTTATATTTAATATTTTAAAAATAAATACATAATCGCACCACTTCTCCCTTCCCTTCTTTCTCTTTATTTACTCCCATGCCTCTGCCCTCCAGTCCCTCTCATGTTTCGCCCTTGTCTATCACATAGATGACCTCTTTTGCTTTGGTTATTATTTTTACATATATATGTGCAAGTCTATAAATACAACTCACTGGGTCTGTGTTTGTTGTTTATGTATCATAATTTCAGAGATGAGTACTTTGTATTGAATAACCAATTAGGGACTTTGATCCTGTGGAGGCTAAGTCTCCCTCCCTCTCCCGGCTCTCGTTATTTGCCTGTATTTCCTTATCTAACTATGGGACTCTCTGACATTTCCCGGCTTCTTCATTGCTGGGTTTAGTTCCTGGGTAAATGAAGCCCCATTCAGAAAGTGTTTTCTGACACCTCTAGATACATCTCCATCTATATCCTCCACATAAAGTTCCCTATGTTTTCTTCTAAGAGCTTGAGTGTTTCAGGTTCACACTGAGGTCTGTGAACCTTTTGAAGTTTATACTTGGATAGATATGTAAAGTTTCATTCTTTTGCATGTAGACGTCCAGATTACCGAGCATCATTTCATGTCGATTCATATTTTCCCAGTGCTGCATATTTGTCATGTATCACATGGCTCTAGTTATAAGTACTCATGCTTGTATCTTCTATTTTATTATCTTGACATACTATACATGTCTACTTTTATACTACTATCATATTGTTTTTATTCTTATAGTGCTATGGTGTATTGAAATCCACAGTGGCAAACATTTCAGCATTTATCTTTTTTGTTCAGTATTGCTTTGGCTATCTGGCATCTTTTTGGGGTTCTGTATGAATTTTAAAATGCTGTGCTATTTTGACTAGGAGTGCATTGGACCTATAAATTGCATTTAGTGGCATAGTTATTTTTATAACATTAATTCTATTGATCTATGAACCTAGGAAGACTTTCCATTCTCTAGTGTGTTTCCTAATCTCTTTCTTAAGAACACTAAAGGTGTTCTTAAGAACACTATAGATGATTTCACCTTCTATGTTAGGTTTGTTTCAGGATGTTTCCTTTGAAGCTATTTGATTAGAAGTGTGCTCATGATCTCTTTCTCCATGTGCCTGTTTGTGTTGATTTATGTTGTTGATCTTACCTTGGTTTAATTACCTTTGTAATTTGGATCAATCAAGAAATTCATTTATATCTTTTAGTTTCCCCAACTTAATCAAATACAGGACTTTTAAGTATACTCTTACAATATAATGAATTGTGTGGTATCAATTGAAATATTTCCATGTTCAGTTCTGTTCATTTGAACCGTACTTTCTTTCTTTCTCTCTTTTGGTTAGTTGTACCAATGGCCTGTTGATCTTGATTATCTTACCAATGTTCTTAAATTCATTGATTTTTCTGCTGGTTCTGTGATTCTAATTACTAATTTTCTGCTTTGAGTTTTATTACTTATTATTTTATGCTGCATTTGAGTTATTTTATTTTTGCTTTTCCAAATTCTTGAGTGCACCATTAAGCTATTTATTATGTGCTTTAAAAAATCTAAATACATAGGGACACAGTGGCCCGGGCCTAGACAATTGGGCAGATAAAGCCACAGTCCCCATGGCCCATCAGGGACCCCCACACTCGTGGGAGAAGCTGGACTGCCCTTAGGGCCCTTGCAGCCAAAGATCAGTGAGACTGAACCGCCAAAAGTGCAATCTAGACTGTTCCACTACCTAGACTGGTCCGGGCAGGAACCTGACTGCAGGACACAGTAGTATGGGCCGGAACAATTGGGCAGAGAAAGCCACAGTCCCCATGGCCTCACAGGGACTCCCATGCTCATAGGAGAAGCTGGACTGGCCTGAGGGGTCTAGAAGGTGATCTAAATTGCAGCCACAACTCAGTGGCACTGAACCACCAAAGGTGCATAAGCTAGACTGGTCCACTATCTAGACGGGTCCAGGCAGGAACCTGACTATGAACCATAGCCATCTAGGCATGGACAATTGGGTAGTAAAAACCTGGCCTGGCCAGTGCCCCAGGCCCCGTGGTATCTCCCACACACTTGGGAGAGGCTAGACTTCTCCAAGGGGTCAGGACAGAAAGTTGAACAGCAGCCCCCAACACAGCTTGTCTGAATCCCCTCAGTAGCATGAACAGGATCAGGCAGAAGCCTACCTTTGCTGACCCAGTCAGGATCTTAAGGTGTACAGTAAAGTCTCCTAGAGCAGAAATCAGGTCACCTCCCGGTTCCAGAGAAGCAGTCTCTGATCCCCACAGGCAAGGGCATGTGACCTATTATCACTCACCAACTACCCACTCACAATGACCAGTGAAGAACACGAGAAGCTACCACCCAACATCAGAGATAGCAAGATGACTAAAGGCCAGCTTAAGAACGTAAAACAACAAAACCCAAAACAACTCGGCATCCCCATATCCCAGCTATCCCAAAGAAAGAAACCCTGAGAACTAAAACACAATTGAAATGCAAGAAAATGACCTCAAATCTTTAGTAATAAAGATGATAATGGAGAAAACGAATAAAATCCATAATCAAATGTAAGAAGACACAGCCAAAGAGGTGGAAGACATAAAAGAGGCCTATAAAGAGGCACTGCAAAAAAGTCAGAAAAATACAAAAACCAGATGAAGGAAATCAATAAAAAATAGTTCAAGATCAGAAGATTAAAATGGAAACAGCGATAAAACCACAGGCAGAAGAAAAACGGGAACCAGAGACCTTAGAGAATAAAGTAAGCAAGCTTACAAAATCTGAGAAATGGAGGAATGAATCTCAGGACTAGAAGATACAATTGTTGAACTCGAAGCAACCATCAAAGAAAATACTAAATATGAAAAATTCCTGACACAAAATGTCCAAGAAATCAAAGAATCAAGGACACCATGAAAAGACAAAACCTGAGAATAATAGGCAATGAGGAAAGAAGACACCTGACTCCAAGGCCAAGAAAATATCGTCAACATAATCTTAAAAGAAAATTTCCCCAATTTAAAAAAGGAAGTGCATATAAACATACAAATAGAATAGACCAGAAAAGAAAATTTTTCTGCCACATAATAATAAAAAAGCAAAATATACAGCACAAAGAAAAAATATTAAAAGCAGTAAGAGAAAAAGGCCAAGTAACATAAAATGGAAAACCTATCAGGATTACACTCGACTTCTCAGTAGAGACCAGAAGGGCCTGGACAGATGTCCTGCAATCCCTAAGAGACCACAGATGCTAGGCCAGACTACTAAACCCACTGAAACTATCAATAACCATTAACAGAGAAAACAAAATATTCCATGACAAAAACAAATTCAAACAGTTCCTTTCCACAAATCTGGCTTTGCAGAAGTTACAAGATGAAAAACTCCACCTCAAAGGGACAAGCCATAATGAAAACTACATAGGAAATAGATAACTACACTGTCAAAAAAACACAACCACACAAACTCTCTACTGTAACCAAATTAAAAAATTAAGAGACTTAACAGTCACTTGTCATTAATACCTCTCAACATCTTTGGCCTCAACTCTCCAAAAAAAAGACACAGACTAACTGAATGGATGCATAAACAAGATCCAACATTCTTCTGCATCCAAGAAACATATCTCACCCAAAAGGACAGACATTATCTCAAGGTACAAGGCTGGGAAAAAATATACCAAGCAAATGGTCTCGAGAAGCAAGCTGGTGTACCCATTTTAATATCTAATAAAATAGACTTTCAACCAAAATCAATCAAAAGGGATGAGGAAGGACACTTTATACTCATCAAAGGTAAAATCAACCAAGATGACATCACAATCCTGAACATCTATGCTCCAAATACGAGGGCACCCACATTGGTAAAAGAACTATTACAAAGCTTAAATCACACATCGAGACAACTTCCTGAAGAGAACACCAACAGTCCAGGCCTTAAGGTCAACAATTAATAAATGGGACCTCATGAGCCTGAGAAGCTTCTGTAAGTCAGGAGACACTGTCAACAGAACAAAGCAACAGCCTACAGACTGGGAAAAGATCTTCACCAATCCTACATCTGGCAAAGGTCTAATATCCAAACTATATAAAGAACTCAAGAAGTTAAACACCACCAAACCAAATAACCCAAATGAGAAATGGGGCTCGGAACTAAACAGAGAATTCTCAACAGATGTATATCAAATGGCTGAGAAACACTTAAAGAAATGTTCATCCTCCTTAGTCATCAGGGAAATGCAAATCAAAACTCTTTTGCTCTTAGATTCCATCTTACACCCATCAGAATGACTAAGATAAAAACTTCAAGTGACAGCACATGCTGGCAAGGATGTGGAGAAAGGGGAACACTCCTTCATTGTTGACAGGGGTGCAAATTTGCACAACCACTTTGGAAATCTATCTGGTGCTATCTCAGAAAACTGGGAACTGGGCTTCCTCAAGGCCCAACTATTCCACTCCTTGGAGTATACCCAGAAAATGTTCCACCACACAACAAAGACATATGCTCAACCATGTTCATAGCAGCCTTGTTCATAATAGCTAGAACCTGGAAACAGCCTAAACGTCACTAAGTTGAAGAATCACTAAAGAAAGTTTGGTACATTTGCTCTATGGAATACTACTCAGCTATTAAAACCAAGGAAATCCTGAAATTTGTGGAAAAATGATATGGAACTAAAAATAATCATACTGAGTGAGTTATTCCAGAAACAGAAAGACTCACATGGTATATACTCATAAGTGGGCACTAGCCCAAAAGGCATGTCGCATGAAAGTCTTCACCTACCATGGGATTGGGATAGATGTGAGGACATTCCACTGGGATGCTAGGTAAGACAAATATATGAGATGGGAAAATAGAAGAACTCACAGGGTCCTAGAAATCTACAAGAAGAGCATCATGATGGGTAGATCAGGACCCAGGGTGGTCTGCTCAAACTGTTGCACTAACCATGGACAATACAACTAGTAAACATTGAACCCCTTGTCTGATCTAGCCAATAGACAGGACATTCTCCACAGTTGTGTGGAGAGCAGTGACTGACTCTGACATGAACTCTGGTGCCCAATATTTGACCACCTCCTCTTGGTGGGGAGGCCTGGTGGCACTCAAAGAAAGAATAAGCAGGCTACCAAGACTTGATAGCCTATGACCATATTGTCAGGGAGGAGGTCCCCCTCAGTCGTAGACCTAGGAGAGAGGAATATGGTGAAAGTGGGAGGGAGGAAGGAATGGTAGGATACAAGTGATACGGTAACAATTTAATTGTAAACTGAATAAATTAATAAATAAAAAGTTTGACAAAATATATAAACACATAAGGTTGTAAATTTCCACCTTAGGTTTGCTTTTAATGTGTACAAGAGGTTTCTCAATTTAATTTTTGCCAGATTACATTATCTATTAGAGAAAATCACTTATTGAAATCACTTACTATTATTAAGATTGTGTTAAATATATCTTTAATCACAGTAGTATGTCTTTTATGAATCCAGGTGTATCATAGTTTGCTGCATTTATGTTTAGAATTGTAACTAAATTGTCCATATATTACAATGAAGTTTTTCTTTGTCTCTTCTAGTTAGTTTTAGTTTTAAGTCTACTTTGTTAGATATTAGAGGGAAAATATCTGTTTTCTTCTTGTTCACATTTACTTGGCATACTTTTTCTTATTCTTTAACTTTTGTAAAGTACCTATCTATAAAGGAAAGATGACTATATTATAGACAACAAAACAACTGAATTCATTTCTTAGTCCCTTTAGGCAACATAGGTCTTTAGACTGAAGATGTGATAAATTAATTTTTAAATTTATTGAAATTGTGTTAATTGAAGTCATTTTTATTTTGTTTTGCTTATGTTCTCAGTCATGCTGTGTATTTTATTAACTATTAGTTTTGCTCTGTTTCTTCCTCTCTTCAGTTTAAACTATTGCTTATAGTATTTTTTAGGGTTGTTTTGGTGAAAATCCCAACCTCAGTTTCTCCTCCATCCTTTTCTCTCTGTCCCTAACAACAACACCTCTTCTCTCCCCCAGATCCACTCCTATGTCTCCTCCTTCAGAAAAGAGCAGGCCTTTCAGGGATGCCAACCAAACAGGACATATAAAAGTACAATAAAAGTATGTACATCCCCTCATGCTAAGGCTGAACAAGGCAAGCAAGGAGGAAAAGGGTCCCCAAAACAGGCAATCAGTTACAGCCGCTTCTACCACTGTTAAAAGTTGCATCATAACATCAAGCTATGCAATCATAACATATATGCAGAGGATGTAGGTCCTACCCATACAGGCTCCATTATTGTCGATTTGGTCTCCATGAGCCCCTATGATTCCTGCTTTGTTGATTCTGTGGGTTTTTCTGGTGGTTTCCTTGGCCTCTCTGGATCCTACAACCCTCCCTTCCCCTCTTCTGTAGGATTCCCCAAGCTCTGCCCAATGTTTTGTTGTGAGTCTCTACATCTGCTCTCATCAGTTCTGGATGAAACCACTCTGATAATGGCTATGCTATGCTCCAGTCTATAAGTAAACCAGAATATCATTAAGGAATTATTCCATTGATTTTTTTTTTCTTTTTTCCCTTCTGTTTGGTTCTATCCTAGGTCTCTGGGATATCCAGTCTCTTGTTCCTGTCCCTCCAGACAATGTTAGGGGTGGGCTTCCTCTCATGGCTTGTGTCTCAAGATGTACCAGTCATTAGCTGGACACTCCCACAAGTTCTGTACCACCTTTACCCCAGAAAATCTTGTAGGCAAGACAAATGTAGGTTGAAAGTTTTGTGGCTAAGTTGGTGTTCCAATACCTCCACTGGAAGCCTTGCCTGTTACAGAAGATGGCCTGATCTGGATCCATTTCCCTATTACTTTGCTAGGATCACCTTTGTAGATTATTGAGAGTTTCCAATGCACTAGGTTTCTTTCTACCTTGCACCCAGTTCCAGTCATTTCTAGCAATATTTTTTCAATCCACCTAGTCCCTACTGCTCCCATCACCACCTGACCCCAGTCCACCTGCAAAAGTTTAATTCATGGACCTTTGAATGGGTGTATTTAACTCCTGAAAAATCAACAATATCTTCATTATCTGAGTACATATAAAAGTAAATTTTATAACTGGCATCTTCTTTGCATTTGCTAAAAAATTGTATGGTAGAAAAATCAATGTTGGAATGATTTAGCATCAAACATTATGATTGCCTTTGCTTTGGCTCATGAAAAAAATTATATTTGTAGCAGTTTATGATGTGATAATCTTCTTGTATCATGAGTTAGGTTTTATTTTATCACAAATTCATATAAAACATATCTGTGTATAACTGAGAATTTTAAAATCTTTTTATAAATAAGATTTTGTTTTATAAGCTGCCATGGTCATGGTGTCTTATCACAGCAATTGAAAAATAACTAAGCCAAGGTTTGTGTTAACAGCCCAAACCTTGTCAATCTGAGAGAAGCTTGACTAGTTTGCCTGTTTATTATTATCAAAACAATTTACCCATTGTTAGTACAAATTCAAAATTATTTGAGGCAATTGAAGCAAGCTAAATCATAATAATTGGAAAAACCCTAAAGGTTTTAGGAACACACACGTACATGTAAATGTTGTTTCCATTATTGTTGGACTTTATTAATTCTGGGTGACTTTTAGAATAGCCAGAGATACGTTTCCATGCTAAATTTTTGACACTAGTTATTACAAAGGAAATTATAGAATACAACCAGAGGGTCACCAAAGACAGAGGGGTGTGTTCTTCTTCCTGAACTGATTTGTTGCCTCACTTTAAAAGCACACGTGTAATGGTATCATATGGTTCTGAGGACATCCCTGTATGGTATTCATTACATCATCATTGTGAGTATTATAAGTTAGGAACCTAATTTTATCAAAATGACCATGATTCAGGGGCTAAGTATTAAGGGAATGCAGAAGAGTATGAGAGACCCTCACATGCATGTCAATTCTTCCTCCTATAACTCTTATGGGCAACTTTGAGCCCCATACCCAAAAATCACTCATAATTGAGATGAGAAGTAAAGAACCAGTGTACATGAAGTAATAGTCTGTGATTTCAAATTTTAATGTACTCTCACTTTCCCTCTGAGTGGGTGAACATTCGCTGCTCTCTAGACAAAGCTAGGCTCAATTTAATTTCCAATGGTTCTTCTAGTTAACTTCAGGAAGTACGGGTTGATAAGATGAATTGGTCTACATTTACCTCAGATATCCATAAACAGCTGCTGTTAATCTCAACAAAATGTCTGCATAAACCGAGGCTAAGCTTTGTTTCTCAAAGGCCAGTCAAACCTGAGGCTACCATGGTGAGGCACTAAAGATTTACCAGGAACCATTGAGATGTAACAAGAATAAATTAATAAAAAAATAAATAAAAATAAAAATAAAAAATTTACCAGGAAGCTCTTTGGTTCAGGGGATAATGTAAAACCTGTGAAGTATGTTAGTTCTAAGGTTGAATATCATAGCTTCAGCAAACCATTGCCTGGGACCATAGTTTTACTTTGAGTGCAGTCTGGAGGTAAATAATCCTAGTCTTGCATGGCTTAGAAATAATGATAGAATGTCCTGTCCATTGGGTAGATCTGGGTCTGACTTTCACACGAACTCTGGTGCCCCATATTTGACCACATCCCTGGATGGGGAGACCTGGTGGCACTCAGAGGAAGGATAGCAGGCTACCAAGAAGAGACTTGATACCCTATGAGCATATACAGGGGGAGGAGGTCCCCCTCAGTCACAGTCATAGGGGAGGGGAATAAGGGGAAAATGGGAGGGAGGGAGGCATGGGAGGATACAAGGGATGAGATAACAATTGAGATGTAATATGAATAAATTTATTTAAAATTTTTTCAAAAAAGAAAAAAAGAAAGAATGACAGAAAGGCTTATCAAAAATTAGTGACTAAGCTGAGTGCAGTGGCACAGGCCTGAAATCCCAGCACTAGTGCAGGCAGAGGTTAGAAAATCTCTGAGTTAGAGGCCTACCTGGTCAACAAAGCAAGTACAGGATAGCCAAGGCTAAATAGAGAAACAATAAAAAAAATCTGTGATTATAATATCTTACACTATTTCTTCTATAAAATGGCAGAGTGTTATCAGCACTTTGAATTTTTATGAGCAAACTAACACTTAGAAATCTATATATTATTCCAAAGTCTGCCTGTTAACAGGGGGTAAAACAGGTACCATGTCCATTATCAACAACCTTCTTGTCAAGTTGATACAGATATGTAAATTGAAATAAAGGTCACTGACATAACCTCTATTCTCAGTTATCCCTTAATATGTTACCTATTCATTTTCTCTAAATAATGTGTATAATATTCGGTTTTTCTACATATATTCTCTTACACATTACCCGTGTTCTCCAAATGAAGCAGACATTGGTTTGACTGGTTCAAATCATGAAATTTAAATTTTAAAAGAAAAATGGGCAGAGTATATAAAATCACCCCTTTGTTAATAATAATTTCCTCAAATTCCCATAAGAGAAATATATGCAAAGGAGGTTAAAAATATTAAGAGATGATCAAGGACTGAGGGATTCTGTCAGGGTGGCTACCTTCATGTAGCTCTAAAACACTACTGTGACTCTGGATTGTTTCTCATCAAAAGAAGAGAGTTTGAAAATGTAGGTGTTACCATTTGAGGCTCAAACTCCTTTCCATTTTTCATAAATGGCACTGTTGACATATAGGTAAATATACCACATTTCTTTTATTTTACCATATTTCTATATAATATTTTGCATACATGATAATCTTTAGTTAATTTTTGCTTTATTTATTTGATTGAAAATACTGGAAACTAAACTGCCACAATGAAGAGTGCAGTATGAATATCATGACGTCTACTTTTGGTGGACACCCTATCTGAGTGTGACTCCAGCAGAAGGAAATTAAGACTTGGAGAACAAGAGGGAGAATGAAGGGAGGGCCAGCACTGGATCCTGATACCTTTGGCTGACTCACTGACTCTACTATGTATCAAGTTAGCTGTAGTCCACACTTATGACCAATGATTCTACTTGGGTTATTTAAGTAATATATCTGACACAAGTATGTATGCTTTTTTGCTATAGAGGTATTTGCAGAAATAAGAAGGGTATGAAAGATTCAAAGTTATTGAGTATTATGGACAGTGATTTAGTATATGGTATTTGGGAGAGGAGATGAACATTTTCCCTATGAAATACTTTAAGTGTCATATTCAATGAACTGCAGGTTTTGAGTTATTATACCTCTTACTTGTGCTCTTTTGACATTGAAGGACTAAAATTAAACTTTATATTATAGTATATGGAAAATAAATTAAGAAAGTGCATGGCGTGATTTGAGTGAAGCACAGCACCCCTGCATGTTTTAGGGGAAATAAGGATCCTTTTATGAGCAATCTAAAATTGAAAATCTTTATTTCATCTACACGTCTAGTCTAAGTCTTTCCTGCCTATAGAACTACCCTGGACAAGGGAGCTGAAAGTCACCTGTAACCTTACAGTTCCAAGACTGTAAGGTTTGAAATCTTTGATTCCTTGATTATGAACCTTGGATTTCTAAGGCAAAACTGAGTTTAGGGTGAGATGCCTTGCAGGAGTCAGTAAAATGATCTCTGGCACCTATTTCATAGTGAAAACTGAGCACAGATAGTATTATTCAACTTTATTAATCATTATTTTTCTTAATATGAAAGTGAACCATTTTTCCCCAAAAAGTTGTGGGACCTTACAAAGGGCTCCATATAGAACAACTAACCTTGGCTACAAAGGACACATTATCATGATCATATAGAATTTAATTATAAAGGTAGTCAATGCTTTTGTAACTGAAGTACTGAAAGAGAAGAAAATTTTTTAATTAAATCTATGAACAGATCACTTATGTCTGCCAGTATATCAAACAGACACACAAAATAGTTGATACACACACACATGCACACACACACACACACACACACACACACACACACATATATATATATATATATATATATATATATATATATATATAATTGAGTTTTCTGGTAATCATATATTTTTCATTTATAGGAAACAGGATTTTAGAAGTAACAGTGTAGTACAGAGTTGAAGACCAGATAGTTTAATTTTATAAGTAAGCTTTGTTGTTTAGGGGTTATGATGTTTTTAGGTCTAGATAAATGTTTTAAGTTGATAATGATGAGATGTGATGGAGATTGATTTACATTCAGAATTTTAGACACAGCAAGATAGGAAAGATGTTTTCTTCAAGTCTGCCAAATACAAATAGCCAAAACACCAGGAATGTAACATATATATATAATTCTTGATTTTTTCATTGTTCTTCTTGATGCAGGTAGTTTATTGTATATATGTGTAAGAATATAAATGTATATGTAAAAAATACTTAATAAGAAACTGTTATGCAGAAGAAATATCACTTGAGTGTCAATCTCAAGACATACTTTTGCTTTGAAAATGTGAAATATGACAGTTTACATGCTTAACACTTAAAGTCTGACTGCCGTACTTCTACTTGAATGAAATGTGTTTTACATGAAATATAGCTTGCACATGGTATGATGCAGTATAACAAAAAACAGTGGCTCAGATTCACTGACTTTTTCAGAATAAGTACATGGAAACAATCCATTTTGTATAATTAAATGTAAAAAAATCAGAATCTAATAAGATTAAAAAAGTTTATCAGAAATACAGGACTATGAATAAAGACAATTGTAAAATATAGTAAATTTGACATTTTTTATTATAGTTCACTTCTATTTAAGGAATAAATTCATTAATATTCATTTCAAGTAATCTTCATTCTTTTTCTTTCCCATGAGAAGAGTATTGATTTAGGTAAAATGTCAACAATTTTATCATTTGAAATTAAAGTCTTCAGAATCTGCTTAGTTGTCAATGGAATATGATAAGCTTATACACTAGCTGCTCTATGAGAAAATCCCTTGATGCCATAACCACCATGCTAGTCCTTGTATCCTTTGATTTTTATGAATATAAATATGATGTGGGTGTACACTCTATATGTCTACAAGTAGAGCCAACTTATGAATTACAATATCAATGATGAAGACATGTTACTTTTCAAATACAAGAGCATACAGGCTCAAAAGCATAGAGGTATCAAATAAAACATTCTTAGCCTTTGAATATAACATATTCAAGTCTTGTGTCTGACCATGATACTTGCACAGAACAAGCTAGTAATACTACAGAAATGGGTGGCTCTCCCATTGGAACTCCTGTTTGATAAAAAATGAATATATGTGAGCTTATCACAATCTAAGAGCCTATCCTTTTGACCATTTGTAAAGAAAGAATTGGCCTCTTCATAAGCTTCAGCTTTGCCTCCTAAAATTCCCCCATGATGTGAATGATACACTGGGATGGAGTGTTTGTTTGTTTGTTTGTTTGTTTTTCATCCCTACTTTTGGAATACCAACCCAATCTATCTGGTGTTTTACTAGGGTAGACAGGAAAGCAGCTGCAGCTTCTCTTCTTTAATTAGAAGCTTTGACATATCCTTTTACCTCAATCTGGAGTCAAGTCTTTGGAGGACAGCAGCCTGAATTTCATAATATGTCTTACTACCCACACTAACTTACATGCTATCTTTCCACTATATCAACTAACAGAAACTAATTTTATCTTGGCATCTGTAATTAATAAAGTGTTTTAAACTATGTTAAATGGTTTGTATAAGCTGGGAAGGAGAGATATTTCAGCATATATAGAGGAGACAGACATTAGATCTATATGCACTATAGTCATAGTGAGTGTGTGTTTTGTGTGTCTGACTGTGTAAGTTTGTGAAAAACTCAGTAAAGAGTAAATATTATGTTATAATGAAAAAATAATACAAATACTACCATATTTGCAGCATGGTGGTCTTTTTTTAATATCTGAAAAGCTACTTCTAAAATTAATTATAAAATCAACAAAGACTACCTTGATGTAAGTGGAGGGAAAGATGATGAAAAATGCAACATGAACCCAAGGAATTAATCTAGTGAGGTATTTCATCATGCTGATAAACAACAGAAAGTCTAGAATCAAAACACCTGAAACCTTTGAAAACAAAAAAGGCCTTTTTCATATTTAGACAAAGGATAGCTGAATGAAAAAATAATTTACTATATGAAGGATGAAAGCATTTAATCTTACCAAATCAAAGGAAAATGGACAGGCCTCAATATAGAGTTTAGAGGTACAGATAGGGTTTCTCTGTGTAGTTTTGACTGTCCTAGACTTGCTTTGTAAAGCAGGATGGCCTTTAAGACACAGAGCTCTGCTTGCCTCTGCCTCCCTCTGCTGAGATTATAGGTGTAGTCCTCCTCACCCAGCTCCATTAGATTTTATAATTGCTTCAACTCAAGTTATTGGCAGGTTTTTTTATTTTAAAAATTTTAATCACTTTACAGCCTGATCCCAGCCCTCTCCTTCCTTTCCTCACAATCCCATATTCACACCCCATTCCTTTCTTTCTTAGAGAAAGGGAAGCCCCCAAGAGGTATCAACCCACCCTGGCACCTCAAGTTGCAGCAGGACTAAGTGCATCTCAGGCCACTTTGGCTTTGCAAGGCAACGCAGCTAGGAGAAAAGGAGCCAGTGACAAGCAATAGATTCAGAGACAGCCCTTATTCCCACTGTTTGGGGACCCATATGTTGGCCACTCTGGACATCTGTTACATATGTGTAAGAGGTCTAGTCCAAACCATTCATGCTCTTTGGTTGGTGATTCAGTCACTTTGAGTCCCCACGGTCCCAGATTAGTTGACTCGATAGGTTGTTTTGTTTTGTTTATGTGTTATCCTTGAGCCCTGTGTCTCCCTCTATACTTCCTCCTACTCTTCCACAGAATTCCCCTGAGCTGGGCCTATTGTTCAGCCATGTGTCTCTATATCTGTTTCCATCTGATGCTGGATAAAGCCTCTTAGAAGACAGTTCTGCTAGGCTCCTGTCTGCAAGCACAGCAGAATATCAATAGTGTCAGGAGTTCGTCTTTCCCATGAGGTGGGTCTCAAATCATTGGCTTGCCATTGGGCAGTCATTGATTGGTCATTCCCTCAATCTCTGCTCTATCTTTTCCCCTACCCTTCTCGTCTGCAAGACAAATTTGGGAGGAACTGTTTTATGGGTGGGTTGGTGTCCTCCTCCCTCCACTGGCAGTCTCACCTGGCTACAGCAAGGACTCAGGCTCCTTAACCCATGACTACTAGAAGTCTCAGCTGTGGTCACCCCCACAGAATCCTGGGAGCATCCCCTGTCCCAAACCTTCTCCCTTCTCCTTCTTTTCATTCTCCCTCAGGGCTCTCCCTCAGCGCCCCTCACTTGCTCTCTGCACACATGATCCTCACCCCTTTTACCTTTCCCATGCACTCTTCTACGAACTCTCCTCCTTCCATCTACTTCCCATGTGAATTTTATTTCTTTTTACGAGTGAAATTCAAGCATCTTCCCTTGGGTCCTCCTTGGCTTCTTTGGGTCTATGGGTTGTACATTGGTTATCCTATACCTTATGGCTAATATCCACCCATAAATGATTATATACCATGCACGTCTTTCTGGGTCTCAGTAACTTGTACTCCATGTACACCACAGGTAGGTGTTTGTGAGAGATGTGAGATATTATTAATATTATTATGATAATAATAGCTCAAAAAAGATAATCTAAATGTTATATTAGGAATTTGTAAATATAATATGGAATTTAACATTATGGTAAAATCTGCCAGAAAGTACCATTTGGACCCACTGTGGCTGGTTTGCACATCAGTGGATATACATTGTTGGGAGTATCAGAAGAAACTAGCCAAAACACAGTGCTCTACTTGTACCTACTCTCCTACAAGGACAGACTGTCTGGACTCCCTGAGAAGGAAATTCTAAGATATAGTTGCATGCTCATTGACAAGGTATAACATATTGTAAAGTACTTTATCAAACAACCTTTACATGATTAACAGTTATCTCCTAGAATAAAAACCACCATTCACTCACAATTCTCCCCTTCAACCGGAAAGAAGAGGAGGTAGAGAGCTCATCCAGAATATGCAATTTGGAAATACACTGTAAGATGTGCTTAGAAGAAAGGGAAGAATACTGCCTTATAAGAATAAATGCTATATTCTTGTCTTTACAAATGCACTATTATTTGTTAGCAGGGTTCCACCTGGTGTTCCTGTATCACAGCGTCCTTTTCCCATCCTTCATCATCTACACTGATTCCAATCTCTACTAATTACTAGCAGACCTTTGCTAGCTTCCATCTACAGTAAATGGTCCTCATGGTGCTTGTCTTGCTCTGAGGAAGAACTACCCACTGTTACTACATTAGAACTTAATTCCCCCTTTATTTTTGAAAAGCTGGTGCTCCACGATGAGGTGTATGTAAATTTATAACAGTTACAACTTCTTGTTCAATTGATCAATTGATTCTTTCTCTTCACATTTTGTGTCTTAAAAAAATCTATCAATATTTCCACTATTACTCATTTTAACTTTCTGCATGTTTGAAAGATCATTTTCCATTCTCCATTTTTTTTTCTTTATGTGTCTTTAGTGGTAAAGTGACCTTCTTTTAGGACCATTTACTGTTGGGGCTTTTTGAAAGCATCACAGTGAATTAGGTGCCTTGGTGCACACATATAATCCCAGTATTTCAGAAGCTTAAACAAGAGGGTAGCCAGCCTAAACAGATTAGCCATCTAAGGGCCAGCCAGGGCTACAGTGTGAAACACTGCCTCTAAAACCAAACACAGTAAAAAAAAAATTCATCCATTTTTACATTGGGAAATGTAGCCATTTACAGTCAAATTACTATTGATAATAAGATGTTATTATTTTGTTTATTTTTCTTCTTATTATTTTAAATAATTTTTATTCATTTCTTCATGGATATCCATAATTTAATGTCATACTGTGTTGATAATTCCTGGCTCATTTTATTTTTCTTTTGGGAGCAGACTCTTCTGGCAGGACTTAGCTCTTCATTCTGTCAGTTTTAAAATTTTAGAAGAGTTTTTCCTCCTTTCTGTTGGAAGGATAGCTTTATGCACAGTAATCTTGGTGGTTGGCAGTTATTTTCACTGGGGACTTGGAAAATAGCATCCTCCCTTCTTGACCTATAATGTGCCTGCTGAGGAACTATGTAGTCTAACAGGGATACTTAAATGTAGCTGAGTGCTTTTCTTTCAGTGATTTAAAAATTCTTTCTTTGCTTTGTACTTTTCATAGTTTGATTATAATACAGTAAAGCAAAGATCTCTGATCATGGCATCCTGAGATATGACAAGCCTCCTTTATACAGATATGTTTCAAAGGCTTCGGAAAGTTCCTTACTCCTGGATCACTGACGAGGGTTTTTTTGTCCTAGACATTTATCTCCTCCCCTCACGTGTTCTAAAGCTGTAGATGTTTGCTATTCTAATGGTACCCACAGGCCCTGAATACTCCATTTTACTTATTCACTTTTATGGGCTTATTTCATTTAAATTTATGTGTATGTATGAGTATATACCCCATGTATGAAATTTTACTATGGAAGAAAGAACAGTGTCAGATCCCCTGGAGCTAGAGTTACAGGTGGTTGGGGTCTGCTGGAATTGTTGGGCACTTGGAACCAAACTATTGTCCTGAGAAAACTGCAAGCGCTCTTAACTCCTTCTGAGTCATCTCTACAGTTTTCACTTATTTGATTAATTGCTTATTCATAAATGGATATGGTATTGCTATTTAAGCCATGCTAGCCTGGAACTTACTGTGTAGATCAGGCTGCCTTGGAACTCTCAGCAAACCTCTGCTTCTTTCTGAGTGCTACGATTAGAAGCACACCTTATTATGCCTGGATTTTATTGAGTTATTTTATAATCATTCTTTTGAGTCTGTTCACTGGAACTTGTTCACTTTCAGGCTCCTTGTAGCCTGGAGCAATAAACATACAATTGTTTGAGCTATTTTATCTCGGTTTTTGTGTATTTTATGTTGTGGTGAGATTTGGGTAACTAGAAGTTCAAATATAGACTGCTTTTTTTAGTATACAATTTTGAGTCTCTATGCATCAGTTTGTGTGTGCAGCTGGCCTTATATGTAGTTATATACTACAAAAATCTTTGCATAGCAGCTGTAGCTGTGCCTAGTAGCTTTGAGTACTTTGTGTATAGTGGCAGAGTCAGAAGACTGACTGAAAGTGCAGGACATTCAAAAGTGTCGACACTGTGCCAGTATAGTTAGGACAGCAGCAGCAGTGAGGGGTTCAGTGATAGCCCCTATCAAGTGACAGGCACATCATCATGTACTGTTAATGTTAGCCCCATTAACACAAAAGCACATGGCATTCCTTGTGTTATACTCAACAGTAGTAAATAGACTGTAACATTTCCCCTTCAACCCTCAACCAGCATCCCTGGTTAAGATGCTGCAATTGGAATGGTATTGGTGAACACTCCCTCTCTCCTGAAGCAGTCATACCCAGTCTTAACAGCACTGTCTTCTTTAGTAGAAGGAAGGAACAGAGACTAAATAGCTGGAAAAACTCTGGTATTCCCTATTGCCACTTCAGTGACAATGTCCACCTAAGGAGCGGGACTTCAAACTGCATATGGGCAAATGCACATATGCAAGCTTCACTGGCTATGAAAATTCAATATCAGGGTGATGGTTACATTGTAGGTCCACCCCACCCACTGCAGACAGTTCTGAGTTTGTTGCAGCAGTGGAATTTCAGTGACTTTCTTGGCCTATCAATAACAAGCGATTGAATACCACTCATAGATGAGGATAGCAGAAATTATGTAGGCAACTACTTTCTTCCCAGTACTGGGATAAATTCATATTCAGCTGGCTGCATCCTGCGTCCTGCTGCCCTAGTTCATATGGTCAGCCTCCATCATTTTCTTTCTTGTCTTAATATTGTCTTCCCTAGAACAGAGCAGGCTTAGGTCGCAATCCCTCTATTGGGATAGAGCAGGTAGGAGTGACAATGAAGTTGACTCCAAAGTTAGGACAGTGAAAGACTCATGAGGTACATGAAATGGGAATATACAGGAAATGAGAAGAGTGGTAGAACAGCCAATTCCAGAAATTGCTAACTTCTCAAGATGGCACAGTGATCCAACACCCCTCGGGCAGTGCGCTGCTGGAAGATAATGTGAGATATTTTCCAAAGCTAGTTTAGTGTACATAATGGAGGATGCTTAAAGCCTATGAGCATGGCAAGTTTTTCCAGTAGTCAAGATAGTTGGAACCCACATCAATGGTGGCTGATTCTTCTTTGCCCTACAGATAGGAGAGCATTTTCCTCCCCCAGCCATGGAAGGGGCAACTGAAATATTTTGTTTCTTTTACTATATTGCCTGGGTCTCCAATTTTAGAATGTTTTCTCTCATTGATTTCTAGTGTGTTTCTATGATCACTTACCTAAAGTAGCATTATACACCTGAAACTTGGATTTTTCTAAGCAGAGCAGGGTGTGAAGATTGGCTCTTCTACTAATGCACCTTTGAGTCTCAGTCAGTGTGCCACATTCTTGCTTTTATCCTTACAAAATGTCACCTTGTTTTTGGCAATGAAGGGTTTACATGTTATTTATTCCTAGAAGGGCATTTCAGGTACAATGTCCATATCTGATATCATTTCTTTGTTTGTTGTGAAATTTAGACATATTTACTCCTTTGTCTATTTAGATAATGCATTGGATCCTCTAGCATTGGAACAGCTTTCCCTGGCTTCCTGATAATCATTAACATCATTTTTCAGCTTGCTTAACTGTATAGCTATGTCTTAGGATCTAAATCGCACAGGTCAGAGAACAAGGCAAAGAAGGCAGTAAGTATAGAAACCAGTGGTTACCTAATTGGGACAGAAGTTCTTCTTTTTAAGTGATATTTTTATAAATACTACAGAAAACACCACTTAGAATTGACAAGATGTAATCACCTGACAAGATGCCTGGATTTCATGTGTTCATGCTAACTTCAGCAAATGTATGTTGGTGCCTGAGTGCACATTTCCAGTTAACAGTTCATGAAACTAGCCAGAAGAACAGAGGAATCCAGGCTGCATTCTATCACTTAAGACCTAAAAATAGTAGAAAAAGTAAGAAACTGGTTGTTAAAGAAAATGTTTCCTTCAGATTGATTTTATATTTCACTAGTTAATGTGGTCCAGTATAGAAATCAGCTAACAGGATCTAAATGGTTGTCCAATGTGGACGTGATCTGATAAGAGCAACAGTAACATGGAAGGTTTTGTAAACTGAAGTAATAAAACATACAGATAAGCACATCTGCTTCCTTTGGACTTGAGGCTTTGTGTGCAGCTGTTATAGACAAGGAGAAACATATAATCATAAGGGTTGGCTGTTAGGTAAAATTTAATAGCTTTATTTTTGTGTATCATTGGCATAACATTTGCAAAGCTGATAAAAACAGAAATAAAAGCAGGCTATAAAAGAATTCATAAAAATCAGTTTCTGTTTGTTTTGATTGTGAATTTCCCATCTTCTGTAACAATATTAAGAAAGTAGATGAAAGAAAAGTGATAGTTTACCCCAGGTACATAACTTGATCAGGTACTATGTCAGTGTCTGTGTACGAGTTTGTATATGTGTTAGTCACTTATTTTGCTTCCCCTATTGAGGAGAGGGAATAAAGGGGAGAGAAAGAGGGAGAGAGGAAAAGGAGAGGCAGGGAAGGGAGAATACTGCCATTCCAGAGAAGGAAAAGCAGATATCACAGAGTGGAAGGTATCACAGGGTCATAGATAAAACCTCTGTGTACTGTTTGTCACTGTGACCATAGCTGTTATTTGCCTTTTTAATTTTAAGCTTCAAAGGCTCAGTGCTGCTTTACAGACCGATTATTAAAGCATATTTCCAAAGAAATGTTGTGCTAATCCTTCAGCCAAGTCACCTCACTATTGGAAGAGCCATGGTAGGAAGATGAATTAATTCCAGCAACTGTGAGTCAGTCCAAGGAGGTCATGAAAGCCTTTGTTTCTATTTAATCATTTGGAAACTAGATGCCAGAAACAATTGTATTTCTTCTTTAGTAGTTGGTTCCTGAGAGCATAGTGTCTGGAAATCCTATTTAAATCCCGTACATTACACAAAGGATCGCAAGGAAAATAGATGCTCTGATGCGCTGATTCTTTTATCTTTGCTGGACAACAGCTGAGAGGCACAGAAGGGAAGAGGAGGATGTCAATAAAGGGAACTCACAGACCTCTGAGAAGCAGGAGAACCTCCATTCTTCCTGATTATCCGCACAAGATGTGCTAGACTTGGAGATGTGGATTCTGCTGTTTTTCTATTCACGTGTAGGGGCAAATGCTGAAAGGATGCTGCATTTAGACACCATAGAAGACAGGATGAAAAGAAAGGGTGGTAAGGCAAGGGAGAAAGCTACGTAGTAGGCAGCCATCGGAAGGGAACCATGAAAGCATCACTGCATGGTTTTCCATTTGCTTTATTGTGAGCAACTCTGTTATTTCTACTTTTTATTAAACTAACTTTTGAAAAAAATCTAACTTATTGATATTTCTTAAATCTGAATAATTATAAACTTGCAGTAACTGGTTTAAATATACAACTTTATAATGATGACTTCTTGTGAACTATTTATTGCCCTCCTACTAAATCTTTTAGTTACAAATATGTGAATCTGAATGCCCAAGACTATGACAAATGAGAGCTATTACTTCACATCTCAAATGGCTTCCAGTTCCATTCTTACTGCATAATTCACTGCCAGAAATTACAAAAATTCCTGATGCCTATTTCTAAACTCCGTTTGCTCTTAAAATTGCCTGAGGGTAGAATTACAATAGAAGATATTTCAAAGGCCTTCATAAATCTGATATTGAGAATCCACTCATTCATTCTTTTTGATTCAATGAATATTTATTGCGATCAACTATTTGAAGACTTGTGATATAATTGTACATATGACATGATGATCGGTTTAGGAAGGCAGGTATGGGAGTGATAAATGCTCATGAACTGTGTTATTATGGTTCAAGCAAGATAGTTTGGTTAAAAGCTATTCCTACAGCATGGTTTAATATGAAGTTTCAAGGAGGAATAGTATCAAGGTCTAAAGAGGGATAATATGAAAGTCCAGACCTTCAGTTGGAAGTAAAAGAAGCTATGAGACCAGAAGCATCAGAATTCTGCCATGGACAGCATCAAGATTGGAGCATGAAAAAGACTCTGCTAAAGTACAGGACACAGAAGGACCACCACTCCACAATTAGGCATACAATATCCTCACTCTAAGTCTAAAATTCATGCTATCTACGTCAGAGGCATGAGTTCCTAAAGGGGAGGTGAATACCACCCTGAGCTTACGCTTTTGTGAAACCTCAGTTCTCCAGAAATATGATAGACTTGGAATCTGGCAAGCCCCATGCCTGCGTGAACATCCAGGTGTTTACTGAGACAGAGCCTTAGCTCTTACCATGTTTCATGTGGCTCCACATGTTTAAGACCAGTGTCAATGACATCAGAACACTGTAAGTTTGTAACTCGTCAGTTTGTCTCTTACAAAAAAATTTTATGCAAATTATAGAATGTTGAAAGAATGTTTTAAATATTTTACAGTAATAGTATAATGAAAACTTTCAGAATTTACAATAAAAGCTAACAATAATATATAGAAATACTTTCTTCAGATTAATTTAACTAATTAAACTATATTAATGAATATACCTACTATTTTACATTGTATACCTTTTTAAACATTATTTAATGAAATACCAAGAGTTACACTTTATCCAAGAGGCTACGGATTGTAAACTTTTAGGACTATGTTTTAAAGACACATATAGTTACAGGTTAAGTTGGATTCATGTGCTTTTTTTCTGGTTAAAGGTTGCAGGTGCCAGGCAGTCTTAACTTGATCATGGCTGGCCTCCTTTACTTTACAGTAGTCTGAATTTATACCTCATGCTTTCGGAATGGAATTGAACATTAAAGGCAAGGAAAGGCAAGGATAAACATACCTACTACCTTGCTTGCCTTAGCAAAAACTAGGGACTGTCTAATTCACACCTCACTGCTCCCCTGGGAGAAGTAGAGGAAATAGTACATCATCTTCAGATAGACTGTGGCACTATGTGATCAGGATGCCTGGTCATTTGACTGCTTTTTCACATTCACAGCCCATCTCAATCACACACACACACACACACACACACACACACACACACACACACACACACACACACACACACACACCTCTGAGATATAACAGCATGGTAGTGTCAAGCTCCTCAGGTCTCTGTCACACTTGTGACATATTGTCATTTTTTAGTACTAGTAATTAGCTTGCTTTTTCTCTCATTTTCTTTTTTCTTTCTTTCTTTCTTTCTTTCTTTCTTTCTTTCTTTCTTTCTTTCTTTCTTCTTTTTTCAATAATCAGATTCAGAGTCTAGAGCTCCAGGACTAGAAGGAAACCTCAGGCATTTAAATTCCAGAGTAGAGATCATCTAAATAAAAGCAGGAAGGTGACGCTGGTTTCTTTCCCAAAGCCATTTGGTGAGGAAACAAATAGCTCTGTGTTTATTCTTTAGATTAAACAAAATGTATGGGTTTTCTAATCTATGTATATTTTTAATAAGTACCTAGAAGATTCTAATATTAAACAATGTTAACAACAAGCATATCTGGGTTGTGACTATCTAGTTTTCAGTAATTATATCCTTGCGTTAATAACTGTGTTTATTGTTTCATTTGCTAAACATATGCTTACGAAGCAGTTATGTCCTAATCTGAACCCAGGCAAGGCTCTGGACAGCAAATGTATTCCAGATGATGCAGGTGGTCTCAGGGCAGCCTGAGTCTCAAAGGGCTGATGGGAAAATTGGGCAGTTTAGAAGTAACTCTCCTGTGTGAACAGGTCATATTTGGCTCTTGAACATAGTTTCAAACTGACTGAAAATTTATTATAACACAATAAAATAGGAAAAAGGCAAAAAACAAAACAAAAACAAAAGAAAAAACAAAATGAAAGCCATTCTTAGCAGCATAGCAAAATTTGCCTCATTTAGTCTCAGTAAATCTCCATTATACTGTGATCTGGATTCAAAATAAAATGTATTCCACTCTTTATAAAAATGTTGTATAAGAACTAGCTTGCTGTATTTCTTTTATGTTTATATCTTTTTTATATAATTTGCATTTTTTATATAATACCAAAAGGCATGATATCACTACGTTAAGGAACTCTTTCAAGAAAATCATTGCTGAGCTCCTTGCCTGCCTTACCACATTCCTTGCTCTTCCTTTTCTGTCTCTGGTGGCATCCATTTTTGCTTGGTTAGTCTGTCAGAATCTATGGAAATTCATTCTCAGTTGTTTATCACTTTACATTATCCAGTATATTGAAATAAAAAAAGAAATCAGTGCTTTCTCAGCAGCTCACTCATGCATTTACCCTTTTATGTTGAAAAAAATCTAGGCATATGAGGATTCTTTTCTTCTTTGAAAATGCCCAAAATCCTGGAATGAGCCACATGGGTCCACATTTATGATTTTGTGATCTGTTATCTGGTGACCACAGCGAGGAGGCAATCTTGAGAAGCCTCTTAGAAAACAGACAAAGGAAACTTCAGATATTTAGACTAATTCTAGTGGAATAGAATCCTACAACGTTGTTTTGTCTCTTGTTTAGAATAATTTTTAATGCATTGCCCTGGTGGTATGCTACATTTGTGTGTGATATTGTATATAAAAGATAAATCTTAAACCATGAAAGTAATCACTTATAGTTGTATGTAGATATGAAGTTTTATTCTCTAAATATTTACTAACCTCTGATATTAAGTTTCACAAAGTAAAATTGAGATATTTCTTACATGAATTACTTTTCCAATAATTTTATTTTCAAATCTGCATATTTTAAACTCTTTCTATGTTTACATGCAAACAAAAAAGGCTTGCTTTGAGGGTATAATAGTTATTTTTCTTTTTGTTGTATCATCAACTTAAAGATGTATAAATTCAGCAGAATTTACACAAAGCAAGCCTTTCTGTTATTGTGATCAAGACAGATGTTGGGGCTCGCTGCTGGTGAAGCTCTGAGAGTTGTATGGAAGAATGGGGGATGATGGAATTACCCAAAGGGTTCAGGAGCCCCACAAGGAGACCATCAAAGTCAGCATATCTGGACCCAGGGTGGCCTGCACAAATTGTTGCACCAATCAAGAACAGTGCATGCAATGAACCTAGACCCCAAGTTCAGATCTACCCAATGGATAGCTCAGTCTCCACTGTGATGAGGAGGGTAGAGACTGCCTCTGACATGAACTGTGGGGCCTCCAATTTGATCACTTTCCCTTGGTGGCAAGGCCCTGTGGGCAAACAGAAGAAGGGGAAGTAGGCTATCCAAATGAGACCTGCTAGGCTACGGTCATATGGTGGGGGAGGAGGTCCCCTTCTGTCACAGGTCTAAGGAAGGGGAATAGGGCAAAAGAAGGAGGGAAGGTGGGAACAGGAAGATACAAGACAGGAGATCCAATCTGAAGAAATTAAAATAAATTAAAATAAAAAAAAAGAAAGATGTAACTTTGGCTTACAATTCCAAGAAATGGTCTATGGTAGAAAAGTCATGATAGCAGGGCCCTAAGATGTGCAATCATTTTACATCTGTAGTCAGGAGGCAAAGCCAGATGAATATGGATATTCTTTGCTTTCTACATCTGGTCCAGTCATAGAGTAATGCTGCCCATAATTTAATGTAGGTCTTTCTAACTCAATTTACCTAATAAAGAAAAGCCCTCACAGATGTACTCAGCAATCTGTTTCAGCAGTGACACCTTAACTGCCTTAACTGCTGGTAGAGTACCCGGAATACTATGTCTGCCCGAAGCTGTCTTAGGATTCTGTCTATTCCTGTATCAATGTGTGTCATTAAAAACGGAATTTTTGCCGGTCCTGGTGGCACATGCCTTTAATCACAAAGAGAGTCTAAGACAGCCAAGGCCACACAGAGGAACCCTGTCTCGAAAAACCAACAAAACAAAGCAAAGCAAAACAAACAAACAAACAAACAAACAAACCCCCGAGATTTTCATCTGTATTTAATAAATAGCACAGAAAGCATCACATTGGGTAAAAATAAAGGGTATTTTATAGAAATTAGCAGAGTTTTTCAAGGGATTAGGTCACTAACTCCAACTGGCCCACATAAGAAACAAATACTATCAAACAACATCCAAATGCTGCTCCAGCATTTATTGTGAATATTTGTTTTAAAAGACTGTTCTTCAACATATTTTTTTTTCTTCAACAAATGATTATCATGACACACAAGCCAACACATATTCATTGACCTCTGAGTCAAGGGCGTGGAAAAGTATATAATTTAAGATTATAGCTATGTATTAGTTTAGGTTGTAAAAATTGATTACCTGGGGAATCCAAGGAAGGCTTGTTATACTTTGTTCTTTTAAAGGCAGATTAAACAAGCAGGCTGAGTACCCTGTAGCATAGCAGTCTTAAGTGTCCTCAAGGACATCACTAACTTTTTCTGTAAGGTTAAGCAAAGGAACCTTTCAACTCAGAAGAACATGGTATTTTTGTAACTACACATAACTATAACCTATGAAGTTGATGATCACCATAAGTCATCACAGATAATCATCTTACTTATTACTTCTACTACTCCTAAACAGTATTGCCATTTCCACAGGAAAGACAGAGGATGACAAATATGTTTAAACTTTCATATTCTTTTATTTTAACATCGTCACATAAACCTTCATCATTCAAAAGAGATAAGTGAACATTTCACTGCTGTAGTTTTCCCTGCAAGTTGACTAGATCTGTTGTTCCGTTTCTTTCTTTGTCTTCTTCTTGTTGTTGCTGTGATAAAACACAGAGCAGCAAAAGTAACTCACGGAGAAATATTCCAAAGGCAAGGAAGGAAATCAAGCCAGGAAGCAAGAACTGAAGCTGAAGTTATGGAGGAAGTTCCTGCCTAGGTTATTTCTTACTCAGTTTCCTTCCTTCTTTCTTTCCTTTCTTTCAATGTATATATTTTCTTTACATCCAGATCAAAACCCAGTCCCTCCTCTCCTCCTGGCCCCTCCCACCTCTTCCTCATTCCCCCTCCCTTTCTCCTCAGAATAGGAGAACATCTCCACCACCAAAAACAATGACACACGCAGCACATCAAGTCTCATCACTAATGAGCTCATCCTCATCCAGTGAGGCCAGGCAAGGCAGCCCAGTTAGGGGAAAGTGATCAAAAGCAGGCAACAGAGTCCATGCCGTAGAAGGCACCCACTCAACTTACTAGTGGACCCACATGAAGATTAAAGTGCCCATCAGTTCCAACCATTGCCTGGTAATTTCATGGTTTCCTTGTTTCTAACAGCTGAGTAGTATTCCATTGTGTAAATGTACCACAGTTTCTTCATCCATTCTTTGGTTGAGGGACATCTAGGCTGTTTCTAGTTTCTTGCTATTATAAATAAAGCTGCTATGAACATACTTGACCAAATGTTCTTGTGGTATGGTGGAGCATCTTTTGGGTATATGCCTAGACATGGGGACTAGAAAGGTTCCTTCTGAATGAGGTAACTCAGCCTGTTTTCTTATGCAAGACAGGAACACTGTGTCACCAAAACATGCAGAATTGTATTAAAGCATCACAACATTAGAAAAGTTAAGAAACACTGTATAGAAGATTATAATGTTATTGAAAATCTTCACCTGTTCCCACCCCCAAATATTTAGTATTGGGAGAAACATATTGCTGGTGCTAAATTAAGTGTTTACGTAATGTTAAAGTTTAACAACACTTTCATCACAAGATAACTACTCAGATGTATACATATAAACATATACACACAATATTCAAGAATGAGCTTGTGACCTGTATGTAATATATAGGTTAGAATTGTGTAAAGTAAATCTCTCTTTTTTTTAGAGAGCATGACAATTTTCATTAGACTACACAAATCTTTGTATTTGGAAAAAATGTTTATGTTGAGAGTTTTTATTAAAGTAATACAATACTCAAGTTTGTCAACTATAATGGGGAATTGAGTAAAAATTATTTCAGAGTTTAATTGATGATGCTTTGTTTAAAACAGAATACTATTTTTTTTTACATATTTTTGAAGTACTCTGATAATAATGAGCACCAGGACCATTCTATATGAAACATTAGCATCATAGGCCTGGGCAGTTCACGGCTTTAAGACAATCCCTGGCATCTCTTTCCAATTCCAGGTTAGGTGACCTCACTTGGTTGCTTTACTACACCTGCACTGGGAGTGCTTCCAAAAAGGGATGGAGAAACGCAGCCAAATTATAGGAAATTTGCAATAACACAACGTCCAGTTCTGATATACTGTGAAAAATAAATAAATACATTTATTTGTAGAAGTCACAAGCACTGTTTTATTGTTTCATACAGATTAGTAATCTATAGCTTTCCCTTTTATTTATGTGAGTGTGTGTGTGTGTGTGTGTGTGTGTGTGTGTGTGTGTGTTCCTCAGAAGGTGAAAGGCCAATTGGCACATAGATTCTAAGCATCAAATTCAGGTTGTCAGGCTTGTGCAAAATGCCTTACCTGCCAACTCATCTTATTTGCCCACCTAAAAATCATTCTATTGTGAATGTTCCTTCAAAAATACAAATAAGGTGACTAGAGTGATGGCTCCGCCTTTAATGCATGTTGTACTCTTGCACAGAACCTGGGTTTGATTTCCAGAACCCACACGGTAGCTAATTGCAATAATCTGAAACTCCAATTCTAAGAGATCCAGTGTTCTTTTCTGGCCTTCCTCGGTACCAGGCACACAGTGTTGCACATACACAAACACAAAGAAAACACTGATATGCATAAAATAAACATAATGCGAAACATCTAAATATAAATAGGGAAAACATAATGGGGAAATGTTAATGAAATTTGAAGGAGAAGACAAGGAATTAAGACACATAATAGAGAAATGGAGGAGTAAAAAGGCAGTTTGAGAAGCAGCTGCATGCAGAGAGATGCATTAAAGATGGAGCAGTGGGGAACAGAAGCAGTCACAAACCAATCTCCTAATCTGCTTCTAAGAACCATTTAGGGACTTATATTCACTTATATAGTTTATTAAAAGAAATAGCTAAAATAAATGTTTGATTTGTTCTAGTTTCAGATTAATTGAAGAATTAATTTTAGAATAATACAGTTTGCATTGCTCCCTATTCCATGTCTGCCTTCGACTTCAGTCTAGTAAGTGTGATTCTTAGCAAATCAAAGATGAAGAACAAAACCATATAAAGAAATTATGTGAGAGAGGGGATTTAAGAAAGACAGCTGCGAACCAGGTGTCATGGTGCACTTATTTAACGCCAGCACTTAAGAGATGTAGGCAGGGAGATCTATGTGAGTTCGAAGCCAGCCTGGTCTACACAGTGAGTGCCACAACACTCACTCACAATACAGAGCTACAAGGTGAGACCTCCTCTAAGAAAAAAAGAAAAAAGAAGAAAAACTGTTTAAAGAGAGATGAATTAGCTGCTGCAAGTTGATTTTTTCTTCTTTTCTTCATGTTTAGAGACATTATATTCAGTTTTCTTTCCTTTATTTTATTTTAGCCAAATGTTTCCCTTATTTTTCTGCTCCATATTTACTTGTATATATGTACATTCATGAATATTTTGTCTGCACTTTTCAATTTGGAAACCCATATTTTGGATGAAATTTATTTTAGTGAGTGATGTTTGCCAGTAAACCCTACTGTTTTGTTTTATTTTTATTACATTTGTTTTTGTTTTGTTTTTTATTTGTTTGATTATTTACTATGTATCTCTTTCTCTGTATGTTTCTTTGTCTGTGAGTGTATCTGCAGAGGCTAGGGATCAACATACATGTGTCTGTTCTTTTCTTCTACCAATCAGATTGGTGGATGTAGCTTGGGCTGTCGGGCATGGCATCAAGCATCCTCACAGAGGCTAAGCCATCTCAATGGTCCTGACTTCCATGCTCAAAGATATTTTCTAGCGTGCATAAAATTCTGTGGTGAAGATAGTCTTCTACTGTTATGTTGAAACTAATACTCTGCTGTCATTATTCCACAGTGGGTATTTAATTGTTGTGGATCTATTTTTGTATGTTTTTGCTGCCCTTAAAATCTTTTTCAATTTTAGATTATTTATCCTCATTATTATAAAATGGTTGCAGCAAGTCTCTTGTTTGTTTTTCATCCCAGGGCAGTTGGAAGCCTTTGGGTGTGAAGTATCACGTGCTTCAACATTCTAGAAGCATTTTTCATTGCATGTGTGTTTTTATACTTCTCCTGTATCTCCCGCCTCCTCTGAAGCTCTAAATGGATGTAAGCCGCAAGCTCTAAATGCGTCTAAGCGGCCCTGCAGCCTCCATTACACTCAGTCTTCTCTGAACTACACTGCTCTTGCTCATCTAATTTATTCTCTTGTGCCTACACTGCACCTTCAATCTATTCTACTGGGTTTCTAAAGCTGATTGTATTTATTTTTCCTTTGTAAACCATCTATTTGCAATGCACTTTGTCCTCCGAGGCTCTCTTGCTTCTTGCTCACATATCAAGTCTGTGCTGAAAGACCATAAGCTCCTGAATTAGGCCCCTGAATCTCTACATTTAGGGTCTCTGGTGTTTCCTTCTTCCTCTGACATCTGCTGGTATCCTCTTGGAGACTCCTTTTCTGAACTTTTCCACAACCAACGTGTGTCCAAAATGTTTCGCTGGAAATCAGCTGGGGGCCTTATTGAAGTTGCATTCACTTATATAAAAAGTTGCCATTGTTCTCATAGTTATAGGAAGAACACACCAAATGGATCTATTTAAATACCTCTTCTCATAGGGTATCAAGTCTCTTCTTGGTACCCTGCTGTCCTTCCTCTGAGTGCCACCAGGTCTCCCCCTCCAGGGGACATGGTCAAAGGTGAGGCACCAGAGTATGTGAGAAAGTAATATCCCACTCTCCACTCTACTGTGGAGAATGTTCTGTCCATTGTCTAGATCTGGGTAGGGGTTTAAAGTTTACTGCCTGTATTGTCCTTGGCTGGTGCGTTAGTTTGAGCGGGACCCCTGTGCCCAAATCTGCCTATCATAATGTTCTACTTGTAGGTTTCTAGGACTCTCTGGATCCTTCTACTTTGCCATTCTCCCATGCTTCTCTCATCTAGAGTCCCAGTAGAATGTCCTCCCCTCTGTCTCAGTTTCCTGGTAAGTGAAGGCTTTCGTGGGACATGCCCCTTGGGCTAATATGCAGATATAAGTGAGTATATACCATTTGAGTGGTGGCACTCAGAGGAAGGACAGCAGGTTACCAAGAAGAGACTTGATACCCTATGAGCATATACAGGGGGAGGTAATCCCCCTCAGGAACAGTCATGGGGGAGGGGAATAAGGGGAAAATGGGAGGGAGGGAAGAATGGGAGGATACAAGGGATGGGATAACCATTGAGATGTAACAAGAATAAATTAATAAAGAAAAAAAGGAAAAAAATAAGTAAATACCTCTTCTGCATATAGACTAGGAGTTAGAACAAAACAAATTCATGAATTCCAGCATGTGACTATAACATTTGGGGAAGGTTTCTTTGGTTTATTAGTGTCTATTTCTATCTTTCAGTTCAATGCAAAAGTAAACATTTACAAATTCCTTCCCCATAGTTTTGGGGTCTAGTTTCCTTTAAGCCTTACACAAAGTTGTTATCCTCAGGCCTAAGCTTTGCAGGGAGTCTCCCAATACATTCCCGACATTGTGATCCTCAGCCCTGGTCTCCTGTGTACCACACCTTGTCAAAGCACAAGATCAAGCATAGCAAAAATGTGAAAACACTAAGATTAGGAAAAAGCTGGCTTGGGTATTCACTAAGCATGTAAAATTTCTGTTTCTACTCCATGTTTTACATCTGTGGGTTCATTATCTTGCCAATGACTTAAGTAACTACATGTATTTGCACATGCGTATGTACATATATGTGTGTATATATATGCATTTTTACATACAATTAACATATTTTGTTATTTTATGGAGACTTTAAAAATGAATTTACTTAGGAGAGTCATTAATATTACAAAGTTAATTCTACTGCTAGAAAGAAAATCCTGAGGGAGTTTGATAATGGCAATACTTAGGCCTCATAGTATATCTACCAAGGAGATATACATACATATATATATCAATTGAGAATTTATTTTCTCCTTTTTAATGAGAAGTATAAATGATCTAATACTTGTCTAAGAACAATTGCTGTTATACATGGCTTAAGTTAATTTCTAACTACATGCAGAAAAATTATGTATGCAAACATTTAAATACACAAACCTTTGTTTCTAGTACATCCACATGAAGAGATGTGCATGACCCTATTTATAATCCTTTATGATTGTAGGGACCTTCTGGACTAAAGATCAGTGAATATCTCATGGAATTGATGATGAGCATTTCCCACTCAAGGTTTATGAGATGTCAGAATAGAGACCTCATAGTCTCCATTTCCCAGAGTTTTGTTACCTGCATAAAAGTCATGCAGAGTGGATCTTTTCTACCAAATACTATAAAAATTGTGATTAGGACAGACATTCAGATCTTTTCACCTCCACCAACATGTAAGAATTTTATGCAAATATTTAATTGTCCTGCTAGTAAAACCTTTGTTTATACAAAGGCCTCCTGCTAAATTCCAGGGACTTGATGGACTAGAATAGTGACCCTTTTCTCCTGGAAGCTTTGACCTCTTTTCTCTTCCATAATTTTTTTCTGCAACAATTCTTTTCAGATCAGTCAGTCAGATAAGCCTATGGGTAGGACGTCAGCCAATGGTCAAAGGATATTTCCACCACCTGACTTCCAATAAAAAACAAGTCCAACAAAGTAATGATATTTTGTGTGTACAACATATAAAATGTCTCACTTACTAAGTAAAGTTTAGGAAAATCATGTGTGTGTGTGTGTGTGTGTGTGTGTGTGTGTGTGTGTGTGTGTGTTTATGTGCACATGTATGCAGAGGGCACATGTCAATGTCACTTCTTCTTGTATTACAATCCACTTTGCCTTTCCAGATAAGGCATTTTCCTGAATCTATTGCTTACTGATTTGGCCAACGTAGGTGAGCCCTGAGGATCATCCTGATGCCTCTTCCTTGGTGCCATCATTCCAGGCATGGGGTATCATACTCACCTTTCATGTGCATGTTTCGGATCCAAGCATTGTACCTCATCTCTGTGTAGCAACCACTTCCCATTGAGCCATCTCATCAGCCCCAGGAAAACTGTCTTAATCATCAAATACTCTGTTGATAATCTTTGAGATGATCTTGTATTATTAAGAACAAATTGAATTGCTGGAGTTGTGCACATCAGCGCACCTCAAAATATAACAACAAAAGTTTAATCCCAAATTGGTGAGTTATACGCTTTCCCTGTGGTAGTTGCTCTGTTTTGTTTTTATTGTTTGCTTTTAATCTGGTGAAGAAAAGAATTCACTGTTCCGGAATTCTGGAGAAGAGACAGTTATTGCCAGTGGCAGAATAGAAGTAAAGATAATTTCAGACAACAGCAGGCTTTCCTGCACATTCTTTTCCATTTCATTAATAACATGGTCTATAAAGAGACATGCTTTGCGAAGCTGAAAGTGAAAATAGGAATTCTTCAGAAAGAGGAGACATCTGTGCAGATGATTAACATTTTTAGATAAACCATTCTCCATTTTCACTGACGTTTTACTGAGATGCTGATGGGAGATGCACCAATGATTAGCAACCTCAGCCATTAGCCAGGCAGTTGTTTGTTTGCTTGTTTGTTTTGTTTTGTTTTTTAAATCACTACCGATACCACAGTGTATTTTGTTTTTAATCATTCTAATGAAGAGACTATGTTTTAAAGACATCTTTGAACTGCATTGAGAATGTTTAAGCTACTCGGTCTCACTGGAGCCTTCTAGATGTCGAACACTTGAATACAATGATGATAAATTTTATCCATCGTTTCAATCTTAAAATAGCCCATCCAGCCTTGATGGAGCTCTGGACAAGCCCCACCCCCACCTCCCATCTTTCCATCCCCCAACTCTTCCATACAACTAGCAACAATGTTTCTCCCAGAGTCTGGCTGCAAGTCCCGGTATTTGTCCAGATCCCCCACTGGGTGGAATCTCTCAGAGGACTGGGCTAATATCCAACTATAAGTGACTTTATAGCATGCCTGTCTTCCTGGGTCTGGGTTACCTCACCCAGGATGATCATTTCCAGTTTCCTCCTTTTGCCTGAAAATTTCAAGATTGGGGAGCCTGCACAAACTGATGGGCCATGCAAGGACATTACATGCAAAGAACCTAGACCCCTTGTTCAAGTATTGCTCATTCTCCATGTAGGGAAGGAGGAGTGGAGAGCAGGGAACTTCCTCTGACATGAACACTGGTGCTCCCTCCTTGGCAGAGAGGCTCTGTGGGAACACAAAGGAAGGGAATGCAGGCTACCCAGATGAGACCTGTTAAGGTCTTGTCAGACAGTTAAGGAGGAGTACCCCCATCTATCAGAGGTTTAGGGGAGAGGAATAGGGCAGAAGAGGGCAGGAGGGTGGGAACAGGAAGATAAGAACAAGGGGATTACAATAGGGATGTGATGTGAATAAAATATAATTAAAAATAAAAAAATAAAAATAAAAAAGATTCCATCCAGAAAGTGTTTATTATGTATGTGTTACTGTTAAAAATCAAAGCCCAACATCCACCCCACTCCCAAATGTCAATGCTGGTGGCATTGTCCTAAACAGAAAGATATTGTCTGAAGAAAGTGAAGGAATGTTATTGGATAAGCAAACATAATTACAGGATTTTGTTTTCTAGAAAAGAATCTACTTCCTGGATATTTGGAAGAGTCTATATAAACTAAAAGACCCCCACCCAGCTATCATATAAATTATGCTTTCTCCCCCCCCCCCCATTTTGCTCTTCTCTCTATCCCCTGATAGATATCCCTGGCAATCTACCTTTCTTTCTATCAATAAACCTTTCTTTCTACTGATGGAAAAGGACAGTTTGGTGGTTTTACTTCGAACTTGCTTACAGATCCTGACTAAATGTAATGCAACCCTTTCACTTTCTAAACACATCCAACCACACCACCGATTGGGCCCTCATTTCAGTGACGAACTCCTGCTTTGTCCCTTCTCATCAATCTATTTCCACTGAAGTCACAGAATGGTGAAATGAGAATATCAGCTACATGCTCCTCTATCAGAAGTCTTACATGGCAGGCCACTCCAGTGAGAAATGACAACCACTTCAGCCTATGCCCAGGAGCCCTGGCACATGCACCACTCTGCTCTTACCTGGGACTATGCAATTCTTTCTTTATCTGCATCTGCAGCACTGTCCCCTTCTTTGTTTCTTGCACATTCCAGACCTCACATCCTAACTTCCTTTGGACTCCTAAAGCCTGTTGTTGTCCTTTCAGTCTTTCCCTTCTGGAGCCTTCTTTCCCTGGGCTTCCTGTGCATGAACTTTGGGTGTTTGCACAAGTGTTACTTTTTCAGTGGGGTTCACCATTTAAGATTCAATACATTCTCCATAGCAACTGTCACCAAACAGCACACAATTTATTTCTTTAACTGGTTTCATATGTTTCCCTTCACTGTAACTCTGTATTATGGTTTTTATGTTGTGTTACTCTCAGTGCTATTACGTTACTATGGAAAAGCAGTTCAATAGTAAACACTCAAAACACTCAATCAATTCTTGAATGTATTAAGTAAATGAAGATTAGGGTCTCGCATACATCAAGTTACCTGACAAAGGACATATTGACTCCTAACACTAAGAACTCATGGAAGTTTAGGTATGTGTGAAAGAGGAAAAACCCCAGACCCAGCTTAGCATTATCAAGAGTTTCTTTTCTCACAGATGGGTCACAGGGATGGACATAATGGGGAGATAAAGAACCTCTCAATCATCCATTTTTCCTATCCTCTATCTAAGAAGAGATATTATCACCAGGACATCACTAGAACCTTAGTCCTTGGAAGGGCAATGCATTTTAACACTCCCGGACTTTTTTTTATCTTTTTTGTTTGTTTCTTTGTTTGTTTTTATTAATTTATTCCATCCCATTCCTCCCTCCCTCCCATTTTCCCCTTACTCCCCTCCCCTATGACTGTGACTGAGGGGGACCTCCTCCCCCTGTATATGCTCATAAGGTATCAATTCTCTTCTTGGTAGCCTGCTATCCTTCCTCTGAGTGTCACCAGCTCCAGGACTTTTAAGTGAGCTATGAGTTGAATGTAACCCTAAATGAATCTGAAATGCAATCTTGCTCAGACTTCAACTTTCTAACTCTAGCATTGTGATTTCTTTAGTTTGGATGACTATCTTAGAAATAACATATACAAACATCACACACACACACACACACATACACACACACACACACACAAAACTTTACCGTTCCTTACAATTTATCTTTCATGATAAATGTATTATTAGCATACACTAAATATAACAATTGGATTCATATTGACATTTTCATATGTGTATATAGAATGTTTTAAAATTTTTATTCATAAAAATATATAAGTATAAACAAAGTGGCATTGTTCAGAGTAAATGGAAGTTATTTGAATTAAGCACAAATCATTTTAAGGAAAAGTCTGTTATCTTGATTTTATTTTTCTAATATGTTTCTAATCAGTGACTGTTCTATATACTTGAACTAAGCAATCATTTCTTACTGATTTAAATGTCCGTACAAATAAGGGCTCTTGATGCAAATATTAAAAGCATTCTTCTGTACGTTTTTGCCTCTAAGCTTCCTGTATGTCATTAAGGGAGAGTCCTGCCTCAAGGATTAACTAGCCATGTGGGATAAATACACAAAGGGAGGACCATGTTTCAGATTGTAAGAAACAGACTTCTGAGTGACACTGGTAACAGACAAGTTTTAACCACTGTTATCCATTTGCAGAAAGAAACACAGGGCAGACAAACTATATATCCTAGGTAAGAAATGAGCACATGGCTTTTGAGTCCTTGTGTAGGCAGAGTTGAAGGGACCGCAGTGTGGTTGATGCACTTATCAACCAAAGGAGTTTCTAATTGAAATGCTAATGGCATTTAGGATTCATCAACTATAATTAAAAACAGTGTGAATAAAACATATTTTCAATTTGTCGTGACAAATATCAGTTTACTTCTGTAAACTTCCTCGCACAACTGTACTTAATTTAGACACAGGAATAACTGCAAGCAATATTGGAGGGTGTATATAATAAAATGAGAAAGCAAAACATAATTTGCAAAAGTACAAATATATAGAAGAGAGTAAGATTGATAAATAGGATAATTAGCTTCCATTTAGTATTCAGCTACGATATCCTTCTTAAAACTTTAACCTGACATTGTACACATCAAATACTTTTTTTACATTGAACATAATCTGCAACTATCATAAAATTATCCATTTAAATGGATATCCATTTGCAAATCTGTAAATACTTTAATTTGTATTCATAAAGAGAAATATGTTTTCTTATAATCTCCAGCCACATACAAATTTATTAAACCAAAAAAGGCATAACAATTGACATTGATTTCAACTCTTAGGCAATTGAACCCTCACTCCCAAGGCAGACAACCACTATCTGCGGGTACTGTCGATCATCAAAGAGGACAAGACTATTGCACAGCAAATCACTGTCTAAAATATTAGAGGTGCCAAGGTTGCTATCAGAACCACGGAATGCATCTCCACGCCATGAAAGATCTGACCTCACAGCATTCTTCTATGGTTCCCAAAGGATTTTCTCCCATTTGGATTTTTTTCTGGCTAAGATCCATGTGGCACAACCTATGGGAAATATTACACATTGCTAAAATAGACTTGTTTTTTTTGTTACTTTTGAAAGTCAGTATACAATTTAGTGTTTGACCTTGGCCCTTTTAACTGTTCTTATTGTTCTCCACTCCTGTTCCTTCCCTGATTCCCACCACTCCTTCCTGTGTGTTTTCTTCCTCCCTATAGAGAGTCCTTCCTTCTGCATGTTATATATATATATATATATATATATATATATATATATATATATATAAAATACTGTGCTCCTCTCTAAAATTTCATCCTCCCCATCATAGCTTTGTTTTCACTTTTATTTCTAATATACATATTATATACCTATTTAAATTTAAGTCTACATTTCACAGGAGAGATGGCATGATATTGAGTTTCCGACTCTTATTTTATTTAGTTACTACTTTCTGGTACCTTCCATTTTCTTAAAAATATAATTTTATTCTTCTATATGACTAAATAAAATTATATTGTATATTGATAACACATTTTATTATCTATTCATCTGGTGATGAGCATTTAGGTTATTGGTTATTAAAAACATTAAGCATAGATTGCAAGTATATACATGTAATTTTGACTGAGAGGCCTTTGTGGATGTGTCCATCAGTGCTATAATTCAGTCATATGTGATACTTTTAAAGGTGACATCTACAAGCCTCTGAGTAAAGAAAGAACATACATTCTTTTTCCATTCTCTACCAGCAACTCCTATGCAATTTTCATCCAGGGATCAGAAAAATCTATTCCCAATAATATGAAGGAGGAAAATACCTTAATAATTAAATCTTATATTTTTAATGCTGAAATTGCTGCCTTATCCATAAAAATTATTCTAATTTAATTAGTATTTCTGAAGACCAAAGTGTAATTCTGGTCATAATATGTCATTATTCACTGGATTTAAGTATTAAGTATAGGATCACATAAGAAAGACTGTGGCTTGAAGTTTTCACATTTAATCCAGAATGAAAGTCATAAAAATCCAAAAGTATAGTACATCTGACACATATCAGAGATGGTTTATTATTTTCTAGACCTTTTAAAAATATTCTCAGATTATTTATTCTCAGATCTCTTTATTATATAAAAATCAGATAAATTAAACTATCAGTATATTCTATTCTATATTAGTTGTTTTAAGAAAAATTGTATATTATCTACATAGTATTTTGAATGACATATGTGATATATATCATATATCAACAGTAAAACCAAATCAAAATGAATAATTTCAAGATTATTTTATAGTATTTGACAAAAAAGCTTACTTTCAAAGCAGTACAATTATAGCTTCCTTAATAAAATTCCTAAGATTAAATAAAGATACAGTACTTCTGGTCCTATTTGCTCTTATAGCTACATAGTTAGTTAATGGTGTGTGTATGTGTGTGTGTGTGTGTGTGTGTGTGTGTGTGTGTGTGTGTTTGCATAAAGTACAGTAGAACAGAAACTTACTATGAATTCAAAAGTATTAATGTAGTTCCAAGTTCAATCTTCTATACAAGATTTTTCCAGTTTTGTGTTGCTGGGAAATAATGTATCTTATTACACATATATAAAATAAACTAAATTCAGCAAAAAGAACCACAAAATAATCAGGAATTATATTAATGCTCCATTCATAGTGTTTTGGCTGTTTTTATTTGGCAACCTTGAAGAAAACATCTTTCCTATCTTGGTGCATCTAAAATCTGAATGTAAACAAGTTTTAATAGCTATTTTCAACTAGAATCATTCTGTCAGTTCCCCAAAGAAATAGCTAAGAACTGTGTTCCAGCTCCATTCTAATCCCTTGCTGTCTGCCACTAAAAATAAATATAAAACACTATTAAAAAAAAAACCTCAGTCTGGCATGGTGGTGCACGCCTTTAATCCCAGCACTCGGGAGGCAGAGGCAGGCAGATCGCTGTGAGTTCGAGGCCAGCCTGGTCTACAAAGTGAGTCTAGGACAGCCAAGGCTACACAGAGAAACCCTGTCTTGAAAAACCAAAAAACAAAACAAAACAAAACAGAACAAAACAAAAACAAAACAAAACCTCAATGACATGATTCCTCATCTTTCTAGTGAACCTGAAAGCCAAGTCATCAGGAAGGGATCCATACAGTTCTCTTATTCCATGGAGCCAACTAAGACCTACTGCTCTCCTGGTAGTCTCCATAGTCTAACATGGACTCAGTGAGATATATCAGGAACCTTTTATAAAGAAAGTTTGGAGAAACTACAGCCCTGCTTCTCTCAGTGTTTTTAGTCACTTTTCCACATGGTCTTTCCACAGTATAGGCAGGATCCTTACATAGTAGCTCAGAGTTCCAGACCCAAAGTGGAAACCAGACAGTTCATCATGTCTGCTACGTTCTATTGTTCAAAGTCATTAATGGTACTCTGGGTACTAAACAATAAGAAGCTAGCTCTTATTTCATTTTTACAAAATTCCAGGCAACTGTGCCCATCATTAGATCTCTACAAAATAGTACACAATGCATGTTCATACACGAGTTTAATAGAAATGCACATGTAGCAAACTGAATTAGAAGTAGGAAACAGAACAGTTGTCCCTTCAAAACACAGGATGCTTTTTAACTGATTGTTTCCATGTAAGTTGGAAGGCATTATTAAACTATATAATAGTTATTCCATATTTTGATGGCATGTTGAGCTTCTCTAAAATGATATGGAATTAAACAGTTTAAAATGAAATGAGTTTGTCAACCCATTGTATATTGTATTTACCTGTCCCATATGACTTAGATTCTACTTGCTACTTAGTTGGGGAAGAGTATATTTTAAGTTACTTTAAGAAAGAATAGTCATTATTAAGCAAGCCAAATGCTTGTTTGTATGTCTATAAATATAGATATATGCATATAGGTTGATGAAATATGCACACATAAATATGCACATGCACAGTATATCAACAAAAGCATACCATCCATCAGTGAGATTATCAACCCTAAATTATTAGATTTTGTTATTTCATAAATGCATTATATTTTTATATTCATAGAAAGGATAACATTCTCGATTGAATCATTAAAAGCCCCTCAAAAGAAAGCCTATCCAACTTGAAATATCAGTATTGGTCAGGACTATCATTCCCTGTTTGGTGGTGTTTGATCTACAGTTTCAAATAAGCCTAGGAAAAAAGCTCTAATAGGACATATTTAATTAAAGTCACATTCATGGATAAATAATAGTCTGTCCTCTCTTTTATTCTATAACAGTATCCCAGCAAACTTGACAGCTTTAATCATTTCAGCTGTTTATACCTTCATTTGTGCTGCATTTCAGTCAAGACATTTAGTGTGTTTATCTAAATTACTGTATCTGTTTTCTTATCACACATTCAAAGCTGCAACTGAGAAACTAATTTTAAGTGCAAAATAGAATATCTCATGGGCCCAGACACCAGTAGCACTGTTGTATCAGGATGAAAAGTCACCTGTCACTAACAGATATTTGTCTTTGTAATGAGCTGAGGAAAAAAAGGAACTGTGGCTGTAATAAAATTATTGGAGTCCGGTATCATTACAAAATCCTAATTCTGAGGGCATGCATAAACTCTGGTACTTAGCTGGAAGTGAGCACTGTTTAATAAGCTATGTCTTGAGATATGCTAGATCCATATTTGGGAAAGAAGTAAAGACAATCCAAGCAGAGTAAAAATCCTTGTGTTCCTAAAACTCCATGATATGGATTGCTTTAGCAGAAGCAAATTTGTCACTCATCACAGTATTCCTTTACACTGCATCATTCTGCTATTATGTTAAGGACTGCTGTCATAATGAGTGGTGTTAATAGCACTGGATATAATGATACCTTTTTGAACATAAATATTCAAAGGGGAATTCATGCCAAATTTATCCATTTGGAAAAGGTAGATTTTTTTTTTCAACTTGCACTCTATATTGTTCCCTAGTGGCCTACGTGGATTCAGATCTCAGTACAAAAAATAACATTCATAGTCTCCCAAACAATTCATGATTCTACAAACCGTCTCTTATAGACAGCAGGGACTGGGCCTTTTAGTAGGCAACCAGGTTCTGACAGGCATCCTTTTGCCTTCTGAAGCCCTGCTCCTAAACTCTTGCCTGAGGCTATACTCAAGGACTTTCCACTTCCTTCTTCTGGGGCATTCCCACTTTTTCATATGTTTCTAAGATATTTCCTTCTTTTTCATGAAAGCACATCTACTACTTTACCTACTATCCCCTCATCTTCTTTCCAGTGTTTGCTTTAAGATGTCATTATCTCATAGCCTTCTATGTTTCACCCTCATAGACAATAAACTCAGCTTTTTCCAGTTACATGGAGTCCCACTAGCAGGCTGTCCTCAGAAGAGAACATCTTTGGTAGCACGTTAACTCTGCAGAGTTCCTTCATTGGAGATTTCATTCTTCCTCAAAGTAAGGAGGACTCTATGCTTAAAGTGAAGGAATGAAGATGTAGGTATTTGTGGCAGTGAGGAGAAGCCTGACAGGACAATATCAGTGCACAACTCCCTGGGGATATGAGTACTATGCTAAGCTCAAGCCTGCCGAAAAGCTTAACTTTGTCCTCTGTCTACATATGACTCTTGGTTTTTATGCTATGGGTGTTGATACTCACAGCACTCCCTAGGAAATGTCCTGTACTCTGGACCAGTGTGTAAAAATTAATTAAAGAGCACTTTACTCTGCCCTTGCTATATAATTTTAATGAAGACCTAGATATTGATGATTTATTTTTGTCTCGGTATTTTATCTCAGTAAACTAGTGTTTACTATATTTTCAGTAACTACTTATAACTTGACAAAGAACAAATTAATGTCCCAAAGACAGAATTTCGTAGGTAATAAGGTTTAAAGAGGAATTTTCTGCTACTGACATGTTTATGAAACCATTACTCTTTGGTTACTTTTTTAGACATCAATCTAAAGTTATATTATTGATGACCACTGGCATACATACATAGTTGAAGAAATGAACATGGATAGTTGACTTTAAAAAAAAAAATCAGTTGATCTGTTTGCATCATTTTGGCCCTTGAGAAACTGATTATTTATTTGTCCTGCAAATTAATTGCCACTTTCTACCTTCTTATTTCCTAAATTGGTAACTTATCAGTTGCAAAGACACTACCACAAAAAGAAGGAAGCAATAACACAATAAAGCATAAGAAGGAAATGAACTAAAAGAAAAGAAACAAAAATTAAATTTCATGTGTGGACATAATTGAGAAATATTCTGAGGTAGGTATTTATAAATCAAGATGAATTTGATAAAATGTTAGGAATACGAGCACCAATGTTACTTTTACTTTCCTTGGAGCCAGAGTGATAGCCTGATATTTACATATAATGTTATCTTCATTGTGCCATGTTAGGATTCAGATGACTCAAACTGACTGATACAACCCTTTCCCAATGACACTATGACCTAGACTTCTACTATGGGCCTCCCCTTTTCTCAGGGACTGTAGGCTATCAGTCCACTAGCATGAGAGAGACAGAGGCAGGGGGCAGAATTCCAAAGGCCACAACTACAATGGATTGACTTTCAGAACCAGCTTCAGCAAAGCAGTTCAACTTCATTTGGAGTGAACAAGGGCTATGTAGAACCTCTGGAGTGGTTCTCTCTAGAAGCATCTGGAAGCAAAGGGATAAACAGTAAACAATATGAAGCAATGGCAAAAGCAAAAAGCAAAAAAAAAAAAAAAATCCATACATATCCTTCAGAGCTCCTCCTTCTGGACCGTATTGCCCGTTCCTATACCATGGAAAATCTGCTTCTCCTCTTCTAGTACCTCGCCCTAGCCAAGATTCTTCTCTCCTGGAAGCCATCAAACTTTGGCTACACCTCCTCACTTTGCCCTTCCCTGGGTGTGTAGTCCTTTATTCAGCCAATCAGAGAAAACATGGAGGCAAGGATTACAAATGTCTTTTTGCAGTACATATGTGGTGGCTCCTTAAAGACAGCCAGCAGACCTCAGGGGGGCAAATAACTAGCAATCGTACAAAGCACCAGACCATGCTGTTACATACCTGAGCCTTTTATCATAAGAATGAGTTCTACTGGCTGGGAAACCATGCTCAAAGATAAAGCCTAGAGGAAGAAATTGTTTTTGTGTAGTTGTTCTTTGTTTGTTTGTTTGAATTTATTTATTTATTTACTTTACATCATGATCACATCTTCTCCTTCCTCCTCTCCTCCAAGCCTCTCCTTATTAACTCTCCTTATGACCTCTCCTACTCCCACCCCCTTCCCATTCTCAGAGAAGGGAAGACCTCCCATGGATATAAACCTGCCTTGGCATATCACTTTGCAGTAGCCCTAGGTGCATCTTCTATTGAGGTTAGACAAGGTAGCCCAGTTAAGGAAAAGTATTCCAGACGCAGGCATCAGAGTGAGAGAAAGCCTCTGCTCCTGCTATTAGGGGTCTCACATGAGGACCAAACTGCACATCTGTTACATATGTGTAGGGAATCTAGGTCATTTCCATGCATGCTCTCTGTGAGCCTCTTTGGGCCCAGGTTGGTTGATTCTATAGGTTTTTTGAGGTGCTCTTGACCTCGAGCTCCTTCAATACTTCCTCCCCCTTTCCCACAAGGTTCCAGAGCACTGTCTAATGCTTGGCTGTGTGTATCTGCACCTGTTTGCATCAGTTGTTAGTGAATCCTCGCAGATGACAGTTATGTTAAACCTCCTATTTGCCAATACAGCAGAATATTGTTAATAGTATTATGGGTTGGTTTCTTTTAATGGCATGGGTCTCAAACTGGGACAGTCATTGACTGACCATTCCCTCAATTTCTGATGCATCATTATCCCTGCATATTTTGTAGGCAGGACAAATTGTGGGTCAAAGTTTTTGTGGCTGGGTTGGTGTCACACTCCACCTATTGGAGGTTTTGCTTGGTTACAGGAGATAAGCATTTCAGGCTCCATATCCCTCATTGCTAGGAGTCTTAACTAGAGTCACTCTCATAGAATCCTGAGAGTTTCCATTATCCTAAGTTTCTTGGTCATGCCAGTGATGCACCTCCATTTCTGTTGTCTCTCCCACTTCTACCCCTCCTCCCCCTACTTGATCCTTCCTGTTCCCAGCCTCACCCTAAACTCCACCCAGTCCCCTCCCTTTATCCATCCTGGATATCTATTCACTGGTCAGAGTGGATAAATTAAAAAACTCAAGCAACAGCTTGTTCTGGTGAGGATGTGGACCAAGGGGAGCACTCCTCCACTGCTGGTGGAAGTGCAAACTTTTACAATCACTTTAGAAACCAATTTGGGGATTTCTTAGAAAACTGCAACAATGAAGACTCAAAAAAGTCAGAAATATCATCGTTCCATTAAATACTATATAATAACTGAATGAGAATTTTTATTTCTTAATATGTCTTCCTAGTTGTGTCTTTGGTCCCTAAAACGATGCTTACGTATGTTATTTTTAAAAGAATTATTGAGTTTCTCTCCATTTAGTTTGATGTTGGCTATCGCCTTGCTGTATATAACCTTTATTATTTTTAGGTATGTGCCTTGTAGCCCTGATCTCTCTAAGACATTAGACATGAACAGATGTTGGATTTTTGTCAAATGCTTTTTTGGCATCTAAGGAGATGACCATGTGTTTTTCCTTCAGTTTGTTTATATGATGGATTATACTGATGGATTTCAGTATATAGAACCATCCCTGGATGCCTCGGTGAAGTCTACTTGGTTATGGTGAATGATATTTTTGATGTTATCTTAGATTCAGTTTGCAAGTATTTTATTGAGTATTTTTCCATCCATGTATATCAAAGAAATTGGTCTGAAATTCCCTTTCTTTGTTGGGTCTATTGCACCAACCAAGGACAGTGAATGCGGTAAACCTAGACCTCCTTTTCATATCTAGCCAATGGACATCTCATTCTCCTCAGTTGTTGGGAGAGTAAGGACTACCTCTGACATGAGCTCTGCTGCCCTGATTTGATCACTTCCCCTAAAGAGGGAGGCCAGTTTGCTGCATACAAAGGAAGCAGAAGCAGGCTATCCGGATGAGAACTGATAGGCTGTGGCCATATGTTAGAGGAAGCTGTCTCCTTCTACCAGAGGTCTAGGGTAGGGGAATAGGGTGGAAGTGGGGAGGGGGAAGGGTGGAAATGGCAAGATACAACTAAGGGGATAGCAACCGGGATATAATCTGAATAAATAATAATAAAGTAATTTTTTAAATATTAAAAAAAGAAAAGGAGAAGAATTTATAAAGATTTGAAAAAATTATTGAGGATGCAGAAACAGCTCACCAGTTGAGTATCTACTACTCTTATGGAGGACTTGAGGTGGTTGCTCGCAGCCACATAGCCTATAATTCCAACTCCAGGAAATTCAATCTTCTCTTTAGTCCTATGGAGAGACAAGTTCATTTCACATGTGTGTGCATGCACACAGTATATATACATATACATAATATATATGATATGTTTATATATTATACATATATATCAAAATAATACCAGTCTTTTTAGAGATTTGTTAGATGAACAGCAGTCTTTAGTTCTAGGCACTAGAAGTAAGTTGAATTGTTTACAGACAAAATTTGTAGGTGGAAATCATAACTTATATTACCTTAGGATGTGTTGTAATTTGGAGATAAACATTTATAAATAAGGAAAAGGGATTAGGGTGGCAACATGGATGGTGACATGAAAAGCAGATAAAACATGGGCATAAAGACACACATAGAGAAAATTATTATTCAACCTGAAGACAATTACCTACATCCTAGGGGAAAAGGCGCAGGATGGGATCTACCCGCTCAGATGACAGCTTTATGTTGGGTAAGTTTTATGGTTGATGGAGATTTGTGTGACAGTTGTAATACAATAAGACAGAAATCTAAGCATCATCAAGATCACCTGAAATAAATAAATTAATGACTGGTAACCAATAGGAGTTTTTCAGGTTTATATAACAACATGTCACCTCATGTTTGCTCTGAAGTTTAACACTCAAGCAACAGGCCTGTCTTAGATAACATCACATTACCCTATAACCATGGGTCAAAAGAGATGTCACAATATACTTTTACTAGAAATATGAATCAGAAGTTTTTATCTTACATTGTAGAGATTCAGACGATTCTACAATATGGGACAGAATGATTCTCAAGACAGAGAAAATTTAAACATAACTACTGAAATAATCTACTAAAGTAATAAAGATAAGGATGGACTTACAAAGTTTAAAACACATATACTAAAACATCCTGGAATGTCTGGTCTTTGAGATAGGGTAAAAGGGAGTGACATACCATGAGTACATGTTTGTGATTACAAGTATCTTTTCAGTAATCTCTTCTGATACATTATAAATGTATTCATCAAACATTATAAATTGTATCCATTGTAATTAACCATCCACTACCAGATATACAGAAAAACAATTAGAAAGGTTGTTTGAAAAGCAATCAAACGTATAGAGACTGTACACACACACACACACACACACACACACACACACACACACACACACACAAACACACACTTATGTATCAACAATTGATTCCCCACCAAAGGCCATCAATTTGAAGAGACAAATGTAGGAAAAGGAAGGGAAAAATAATGATGTAATCATATGATAATCTCAAAAACAAACAAAAAATAAAACAAATAATACAAAAAGAAGAAAATAGTCAATAAAATGAGACATAATACATTTTGGAATTATTTCCAATGAGATAAGATTGAATTCTCTTTTATTATCTTAAAATATTATTTGCTTGTATTTAAAAAGTCTGTTATGTTAAACAGCTTCCTTTCAGGTAGTTCAAGGTTTATCTTCCAGTTTTAGCATTACCTTCTGCCAAATAAAGGCAGAATATACATGGAGTATAACAAAGCACTGGTCCAGGCTCCCTAAAATTAAACTTAATATTTTGCTTTAAGAAAGGCAGTATATCTTATGTTAAGAAAAAATCTGCATCCTGTATTGCATAGTACAGAAATGTAAAAAAGATGCTTAGCACTCACAGCCTGCCTGTTATTCCTCTTCTTCACTACTGGCCTCAGTTATGTGTTCCACATAGACTTTTCCTGCATTAATGCATTTATTTGCTTTACAGGCAGAAAGGCACATACTTGTAAGCCCCTACTCTGGGAACTGGTGTGGAAAAATTTGCTGCACAGACTTGCTCCACTGAAAATGTATGCATATGTGCTGTGTAAAATTAATGACTCTGCTAAATATTTAAATGTTCATAAAATATTCCAACTTCTGCTTTCTTCATGTAGACCCTTTTATTTTCTGAAATCTCTGAACATAACACTTCAGAGATGCCAACCTTAAAGACTTCTCATAATTAACATCTCCATAAGTAGAAAACTTACTAAAATTGTTGTATGTAACCAGGATAACTAAAAGAAATTATTTTAGGATGCCTTTATAAACTCAAAGATCCCAGACAAAACTAATGAGAATTTAATTCTTAGCCTTTAATTCACCATTAACCACCATCAGCTGTTAATATTTATAAAGTGTTCAACATATCCAAAGTCTTAGTCCTCTTCCTTGAAGAATGGAGTAATGAATGCACTTCTGTGTAGGTTCTTTTCTGGAGCCACAGGGAACAGGAGACTGGAAGACAAATGAGTGGAATCAAGAAGGGTAAAAGCAAACGGAATAGTGAATTGATCTGTTGGAACTTATCACACTGAAACATGTAAAGGTTGAAACACATCCTGGAATTTCGTACCCCACAGCAGAGGAGAGAGGCTTTAATACACTGCTCCACTCTGCACTGCTCCAGGGTAGACATATGTACCTACAGGCTGGACATGGCCGAGTGTGGGAGAATCAGAACCATCCTCCCAACAAAAAACAATTAACAAACAAAAAACAGCTGCAGTACTATAGTCCTTCAATAAACTAATGAACAGAGGGCTGAGAATGGAAGCATATGTAATGGGAACAGAGGTACAGTAATTTCTAACACACAAAGTTATTTTTGTGCCTATAATGACTACTGTAAATTTTGATTTCTTTTAGTTTTCCAGAAATTATATGAGATCCTTTTTTGTCTGTTAAGTAAAAGAAAAGAGGCCCCAGATTAAAAACCACTTATGTGAGAAGTTAATCATGTCAGAGATGAAATGTGAGTCAAATTGAAATTAAAATCCTTGTTGTCCATACTTACTGAGGTCAAGTATATAATGTCATTTAAAGAAAGCAAGGATTGAGCAAAGGGAGAGGAACTAATGCAAATTAGATCCATCAAGAACTTAATGACTGCACTGAAGGTGTGCCCACTGCTTCACTCTAGACCTCCTTCTTCCTTAGGACCGATAATGAGCATCTGTTCCTCGTCACTGTAGTTTTAAGAAGGGATCAATTGTGAACTTTCTAATAATTTAGTTTTTAATTGAAAGAATAAATCTCCAAAAGTAAAATAATTTTTCAAGCTGGTCTATGACTTGCTAAATAGAGTACAAGTTTAATAACTCAATATACATTGTAATTATTAAAAAGAATATTAATATTGAATATTACTGAATTATTTTAATACAGTCCAATAATGTAAAGATAGCCATAATATATATAATATGGAAAATATTAGCTTGTTGGGCAACAGTAGAACAAAGGCAGTGAAATAAAATGAAAAAAATGCTTACTATTTAGCATTTGTCTTATTATTGTTCTATTGTTATGAAGAGACACCATGACCAAGGCAATTTATAAAAAATTAATTGATGAGCTTGCTTACATTTCAGAGAATGAGTCTATTTTCATCATGGCCAGGAACATGGCACTAGGCAAGAAGGCATGATACTAAGCAAGCAGAGAGCTTACATCCTGATCATCAGGCAGCAGGCAGATAGAGAGACACTGGACATTTGTAACTTCTAAACCTGTCCCCAGTGATACACTTCCTTCAACAAGGCCATACTTTCTAATACTTCCTAAACAGTACACTAGCTGGGACACAAACATTCAAACATATGAGCCTCTGGGGCCACTATTATTCAAACCTCTACAACATCTGTTAACAAAAATAAAGTTTTGCCGAAAATTAGTCAAAAATTGGAAGAGATAGATTAAAATAATTCTATTGTTCTAACTATAATTATAAATTTATAGAATACATAATTATGTATTTTAATACATTGTACATTTAACAAAATATCCTTATTTTCTTATCTTATCCCTCTGTGTAGTCTTTGCTGTCCTGGACCCCCTTTGTAGACCAGGCTGGCCTCAAACTCACAGCAGTCTGCCTGCCTTTGCCTCCCAAGTGCTGGGATTAAAGGCATGCGCCACCACCCGACAAGGGGTATAGCAAGGAGAATTCAATACAAAGCAAGGCATAACTCAACAGTGAAGTCACCAAAGCCTGTGCTTCATGTTTGACATTTGGAGATTCTGCTAAAATCATCTGGACTCCAAAGGGTTTACATGTCAGGCCTTATCTTCCAGCTTTGTGGCATGTAGCACACATAATTTTTCTGTTGGTCAAACTCCACTCCACTAACATACTGTTACTGGTAAAAATTCCACTGTCCAACAGCTTGACATTTCCATTGGAACTTGAACTATCCTTCACTGCTTCACACAATGGCCTCTGAAGACTTCTATATACATTCTAAGGCTGTCTTTGGAAAAACACTTCCCTGGGTAGTTGTTTGTTTTGTTATTTTTGTTGTCATTTGTTTGCCTTTTTAAATTGTACCTTCCAATTTACTATTTTAAATGTTGCCAAAAGAAAGAAATTTACATGAGGAAATTAAAAGACTATGTGCTTGTTTGTCTTGTGAGACAATGTATCTCTCACTCTCCAGGCTCTACCTGCCCTAGAACTCATCAGTAGACAAAGTTAGCTTCAGGAAGCCAAGAGTAAGGTAGCTATGATGCTGGAAAAGTAACTGAGAGCTTACATCCTCATCTGCAGAAGGCAAAGAGAGGAGAGAGAGAGAGAGAGGGAGGGAGGGAGGGAGGGAGGGAGGGAGAGAAGGGGGGGAAGGGAAGGAGGGAAGGGGCTAATATGGGCTTTTGAAACCTCCAAGTCCACTACCAGTGGCATGCCTCCTCCAACAAGGCCACACCTCCTAATCCTTTCCAAACATTTTCATTCCTTTGTGACTGGTGATTCAAATATATGAGTTTATGGGAGGCATTCTCCTTCCAGCTACCATAATAGGTTTTTCTTTAATGATGTAATTTTGTAACAGGTATCACTCTTTTCTCAGAACAAGCCAGGCCTGCAGGTTTAAACTCTTTCCTTTCCCAACAAAACTCATTTTTCATTTTTTACTTCTGTTGTTGCTCTCTCTCTCCCTCATGAGAGCAGTCAGCAGTAACCATGACACATGAGTAATTACCTGAGTGCCTTTCAGAACAAATCAGTCCATTACTTCTCAATTCAGCCTCAAATTCTCAGGAACCCAGCTCTTTGACAGAATCTTGCTTTTATTGTCTCTATCTCAATCCCTAATAGAGCCCTTGTCCCTGTGAAACCTCACGAGCTGGTTCTTGACTGTCCATATTTATTAGAGCTTTCTAGTCTTCCAAGCTACTAGTGGCCCAAGAAGCTCAGCTTAAAGTAGTCTAGAACTTTTCTCATGCGTAGTTACAAACTAGCCCACATTCTTCCCAAAAACAAGCTCCAGGCATGTAAGAAATGCATAATTAGGGTTGACATTAGCAATGTCTCCACTGTTTGTACCAATTTTCTGCATTTGTCACTTCTCTTAGTGCTTTGACAAGAAATCTGACAAAATCAACTTCATACTCACAGTTTGAGAGGAAAGTTTGTCATAGTGAAGAAAGCACAGCTGTAAGACATAATAATAAGAAAATGAACAATGAATATTGGTACTTTCCTTGCTTTGCCTATTTCATTCAGTGCGGAAGTCCAGTCCTTAGATGGGTGCTATCTCTATTTGGGGTATGTAGGGCGCATCTTTTCATCTTAGTTAAACCAATCTAGAAATTTCCTTACAATCAACATTAAACATTGGAGGTTAAAAATACCAAATATGACTTACAATATAGTTGACTGACAGCTAAAATAAAGTATTTGTATTGATATTTTTAATGAAATTATTTTATAAGCAGGGATCCAGTAGGTTAAGAGGTTCTTGGTTTTGATAGTCCGGAATCTTCAAAGTATAGGCAGTATTTGAAGAAATATTTATTTTCAGTCTATAATCTTAGCCTCAGATAATTAAAGAACCTATAATAGTGCAAGGTCATTTTTGTTGTTGTTGTTGTTCTGAACTAACATAATTGGACTTTTATTGTGTTGTTTAAAACATATCAACATCTGGTATCTCCCTCCTGCTGCATAGAAGAAGCGGAATACGTATTTCATTTTGCCTATACAGTAGAGGTTCTCAACCTGTGTGTTGTGACATCTTTGGGGGTTCAAATGATCACTTTAAGAGGTCACTTGAGAAAATCAGTAAACACATATTTACAATATGATTTATAATGGTAGCAAAATTTCAGTGATGAGGTAATAACAAAAATAATGTGGTTGGGGGTCATCTCACCATGAGGAACTTTACTAAAGGGTTACAGCATTAGGAAAGTTGAGAACACCTGCTCTACAAGCACCACGTGAAAGCCCATTTTGGACAATGTTCTCGAGTGCACTTTAAGTATGTGCACAAACAAAGATGTTCCCATGAAGAAAACTCCTGTAATTTTTGTAATAAGAAATACTTTGGACAAGGCAGAATTTATTTAATTGAACTGGGCTCTATTTAAAGTATAAATGGATAACTTATGGGAGTGTATTAGAAAAGATGTCCAAATCTTCTGAGAAATTAGATTGTCAAGAATGTCACAAGTTGCCTTCATCAGACTCAACTTTTTATCATCATTAACATTTCAAGGAAGAATTTTCCTTTTGCTGTTTTACCCTAAAATTCAGTGTTTGTTTTTGGAATTGAAATTAAAATGGCAACAAGAAGAGACTGTGAAGAGAAATTTTAATTAAGAACATGGCTGTTTTGGCAAGAGTTCACATCCAAGATCTTCTAGATCTGTGTGGTCTAGCTGGAATTTAGACACTCCATTAATCATAGGAGTCAGAGGCAATCAGACCTCTGAGTTCAAGGTCAGCCTAGTATAGAAAAAGTTTCAGATGAAGAAAAGCTTAGATCTAGGTGTAATGGTACATGCCTTTAATCACAACATTCAGGAGACAGAGGCATGCAGATCTCTGAGTTCTAGTCAGTTCTGTCCAGGCAGTTCCATAGAGTCAGTGAGCTGAGAGGCAGTGCACAGGAGTTGAGTTAGTGGCAGTTCAGTTCGTGGAATTCAGAGGCACTTTTACCTGGAGAATTTTACAGAGATGGGTTGGAGCAAGAATAAGCTAGACACAGGTAAGTACAGAATGAGTCAGAAAATGAGAAGGACCCAGAAGATTAGATACATTGCCATAGTTTCATTGAAGCCACGCAGAGCAATTCAGTCAAAAGCTGAGAGAAGCAAGTTTGCGTTAGTCAGCTTAAAGAAGAGTTTGAAACAAAACAGCTGAGTTGAACCAGCCAGCCAAAGTTCAGAAGGAGTGAGAAAGGATGAGTTTATTCAGCAGTAACTTTCACAGGCTGAAAACATTCTAGGTCTTGATAATATTATAGGCAAGTTAGAAGTTTCCAGGACTAGGTCTGGATTAACAGACTGAGGCAGTAACTCTCCAAAAGGACAATTATTTCTGACATATCAAAGATACTACTACAAGATTGAATACAGTTTTATGTATGAATATGAAGATATTTGGTAGAAAGTACTATGATTATCTTCAAAGTGTAACACATGGACTTTTGATTATTAGGGAAGCTCTAACTAAAAAGTGGCATGAGGGAAAAAGAACAGGACGGTACTTGAAATTAGACCAAAGTGTTATTTCTGAATTAGGAAAATTCAAACCCAATGTACATTTTTCTGTAACATGCATACTTTCCACCTTTAATTTCATTATTGCTCAAAAGCTAAAACAGATGAAACAAGTAAATACTTTGTAGAAAGCCTTTGTTAATTCCTTTTTATGAATGACCTAAGGAAACCTGCTTAATACAGTTATCTTAACGACTACACTGAAAAGTGGGTCAGTGATAAATTCTCCACATAATTCTCATCCAACTTTCTGTGTGCTAGTTCTAGAAGGAAAATTTATTTCCCCCTTATCGAGACTCCGCAATCTTTTAAGCTTCACCTGTTCTTGATAACATTCGAACTTGTTCTAAGCATCTGTCTGCTTCTTCAATTCTTACCAAAATGTCAGTAGGAAGTTTAGGAATTTTAAACCATCTCGAGAGATAAGCATGAATTTGCTTTCAAAGTTCTTCATCATGTTTACATGCCCTTCATTGCCTCTGACTTACCTTTCAGGGCCTTGGTTTGTCCTCCCAAACACATACACTTGCACTAGGACACACTCTTTTTATCCTGCTCCAATTCCCATTTCAGTGGACTCCAAACCTGGAGATTGTCTTTAGTGAGTATTTCAAAAGAAAGTACTATCTATAACTCTGGGAATTATAGTGATTTCCTGGTCTTGTTAAAACTCTCTTAGTCTCTCCTAGGCATTGACTATAATCCTGTGTTTGCTATGCCACATGAAATATAAGAAATAAATTTAAACTTGTTCTTTAAAATGTTGAAAGATTATTCTTTGTGTAGGTATTAAAATAGCTTCATCATTCATTAAATAATACTTTAAAATTCGACACATACTATCTAGCACTGTGGAATCCTAAATATGGTAGCTAATATCTATTTGAACAAAGTATTTTCTCCTTAGGTAGAGACATAGGTATATAGTTCTGTGCTATTCAATAGAACAAATGATCCTTGGAGAATTCTGCAAAGTAAATAAAAAAATGGGTTTAGTAAATCACAAAATTAGCTATTTCTCACTGGATCACTGTTACCCTTTTTCAAACTGAGGGACTGGGATACAGTTAGTAACAGATCTACCCAAGTACCCAGAGATTCCTCCTTCAAATGTTGTAGGTTTGTCATTTACCTCCTTTGGCACACCATGTTAACTAAATTTTAGAATTATTTCTTAACTTTAAAAGAAATTGGTCCACAGTTAGTGATCAAGACTATATAAACTGTGACTGACCTGCCTTGGACATGGTACATTTATTTATTTTTTATTTTTTATTTTCTCCTTTATTAATTTATTCTTGTTACATCTCAATGGTTATCCCATCCCTTGTATCCTCCCATTCTTCCCTCCCTCCCATTTTCCCCTTATTCCCCTCCCCTATGACTGTTCCTGAGGGGGATTACCTCCCCCTGTATATGTTCATAGGGTATCAAGTCTCTTCTTGGTAACCTGCGGACATGGTACATTTATATTTGTGTCTGTGACTTTTCTTCTTTGTGGTGCTAGATTTCAGGATTGCTCCCACATTTGACTCCATTTTTACTTGGAAACTGTCTCAGAATCTCAGACAAGTTATCAATCATGTATTGCTTCTTTATTTTAGTAAAATATTCTACTTTATATCACTTTGTGGTTTTGTTCATTTTTTGTTACATTAACACTACATAAAAATCAACTTGGTGCCAGTTTATATCTTTCTCTAAAATAAGCACTGAAGAAATTCCAGACTTATTATCGACTGAAGATAATGACCCAGATATAATTGAATATGTTTAGAGAATTGTTCCCAGAAGCCTTGTTGCTTATACTGTGCATCTGCTTTAGTGTTAAAGGTAATTTCAAATACAAAGTTTGGTAATGTAAGTTCACAGCAGGTTTTATTTTTTCTGTCTCTGGGTCCACATTTTTTGTAATGTATCAATCTGTAAAGTATTTATCCCAGTATTACATAATATATAATTAAAAATGTATAAGTATGTTTATATGTGTGTGTCTTTAGTTTTTTCAGTTCAAGGACATCCTATAGATACCAAACTCTGTAGCTTATCTGATGTTTTATGATAATTAACATTGTTTTGTGATAATCATCACAAAGCCATGTGATAATTAATATGTACATCTTTCCATACACTGTACAATCTTATTGCTTTAGTTATAGTCCTTAATTTAATGGAAATATAAATGTTATATATGATAATCAGTGTTGTGAACTTGACAGAATCTACAGCTTCCTGAGAGATGGGCCCATGAGCATGCCTCAGGGAGATTATCTGATTGCATTATTTGAGAGGAGAGGACCTGTCAATTGTAGAGGCCACCAATTCCCTCCTTGACATCTCGTATTATCTAAGTGAATAAGGGAGTTGGAGAGCAGTACACATTCTTCATCTCCTGCTTTCTGATTACTGATATGATTTGATTGCCTGTTTCCTGTTCCTTCTGCCTTAAGTCCCAGACAGTGACGTAAGACATATGCTACCCCTGAACTGTGATCCAGAATATATCGTTGCTCTCTTAAGTAACTTTTGTCAGAGTATCAGAGCAGCAGGAAAGAGACTAACACTATAAACGTAGTTGTCATACTGAATGGATTAGGTAATAATGATGGGGAAATGTCTTCATATTAAATATTAATGCATGGTTTTATTCTTTAAATGCAAATATGCAAACATGAACTCTATTGCACACATATAATACACAGCACACTCAGATGTTTACCATATTATATTAATCTTATAATGTGATTTATATAGATATAGATACAATATTGCATATCAAAAATTACCCCAAAGGTGCTTAAATAAATTTTATTCATGATCCTGAAATCACAGATTTTGTTAAAATTCAGCACAATTGAATATTCCCTCTTCCAGAAGATCTTAACTGATGCTGTTCTTCTGGGGCCCATGACACCCTCAGTAGGATAATGTCTTGTCTGTTTCTGGCATGCTGTACTATTCTTTCACTCATGTCTCCCCCACTTTGTTTGGTCTATTACTCTTCACGGAGGCCCTTTATTTTTGAACTCAGAACTCAGAAGTTATTCCATGACTTTCCTGCATGTCTTGGCGTCCTGCAGTAGTGGAACTCTCACTGCCAGGAAGCTGATAGAGCAACCAAATCCAAAGCCCTGTTTTAGTGTCTGCTTCTTTGTAATATTCCTGCCACCTGCTTAATCTCTGAGAAAACATACTCTGAGTCAACGAATTTAGAAAGGCTTTCAGGAGTAGCACCTGTGCAGGAAGAAAGGGGAAAAAACAAAAGTGGATAGGAGGAAGAACGTAAATATGCTGAAATGATCATGACAAAGAGCTCAGCTATCAGGAGTTACAGAGGGAACACCACACGTTACAGTGGCCCAAATAGTTATGTTCTTGATGATGCATGAACATGTTCCCATGGCCTTGGGCAAGTTGTTCTCCCTGAAATTCTAAAATAGCCTTTTATAACAAGTCTCAAGTTGCCAACACCTGTACTACTAGGAAAATGGTGGCTTCCTTCCTAATGCCCACAGAAGTTTGCTATAGAATACAGTGAGCAAATATTCTGATTATATTTATGCTGTCAGTCATATATTATCATTGTTCGCACATATCTTTTATACTTGTGGGGGTTTTTTGTTTTGTTTTGTTTTGTTTTTATCACAGTATTTCCTCTGTACATCATAGTGTTTTATGCTTGCTTACTTTTCTTTTTTTAATATGTTCTGATTTTTTTATTATTTAATTAATTTATTCAGATTACAACTCAACTGTTATCCCATCACTTGTATCCTCCCATTCCTCCCTCCCTCCCGGTTTCATACTATTCAAAAAGCATCACTTCTTTCTTCAGTTTCATCTTATGCACTGTTCACCATTCAAATGATATATTTAGCTCTTTTTTCAAACTGTTTAATATTTTAGGATTATATTTGAGCATTTTGCTAGATTTAATCATTCTGATGAAATTATATTCATTGTTATCTTTTTTAACAGTTAGTTTCATTTTATTTTTAAATACATTTATTTTATTACACATGTATAAAACAAACTACATACAGCAATTTATTGTCATCTTAAGCATTTTAATCATACTTAGTTTTTATTTCGTTGTTTCCTCTGTCTATATTAACTTCAAGTTTCATTCTATTGCTGGTTTAATTCTCATATTTAAAAATGGATAAATTTCTTACTTCTGCCTCCTGTTAATGAAATTTCCTGGGCTAGATTGCTTAAAGAACCACAATTTATCATAGTTCTGGAGATTTAAAAGATCAAAATGCTGGCCAAATTGGTTCCCCCAAAGTCCCTCTTTCCCTGGCTTGGTAAAACCTTACATGCTCAGGAGAAAGCGTATTTGGATTTGATAATTTTCTTCTAAAGAACTTTCTTTGACCAAAACCAAATTACTTCCTTAAGGTCCCATTTTTTAAACTTAATACATATGGATTTAAAATTTAAGTTTTAGTCTGTTACATACAATCACAGTATGTTAAAAAAAAACTTGTAAAAGTTGCAGAGATGTCTACACTGTCTTATAGCAGGTAGTTGCAGTAAGAACAGGATGGATTACACAAAACCAGGATTTACAGTCCAGAAGGTAGGATATTCGACCCTGTTTTGGTTTTTTTTTTTTTTTTTTTTCATTTCTTCTTACATTGTATTTATCCCTGAAGGTCCCATGCAAAGAGCTTCACACATTTTCAAGTTGTCTTTTTCCAAATGGATTCTCTTACTTAGTAAGATAAAGCTAGCAACATTTTCATTTACTTTTTTAGGTGCTAGTGCATTTTGCTTCATATCCTTGAGCCTGATAAAATTTTTTTTTCCTTTATATAGTTTATTTTTAATTATTTTTTATGTCATCACTTTACAGCCTGCTCCCATCCCCTTCCTTCCTCTCCTCACATCCCCCTCCTCCCATTTCCTTTTCCTTCTCAGAGAAGGGGAGGCCCCCAAAGGGGATAGCAACAGACCCTGGCACCTGAAGCCATAGTAGGAATACATGAATCATCTCCCACTGGGGCCTGACAAGGCAGCCCAACTAGAGGAAAGGGATCCAGTGGCAAGCAACAGCATGAGAGGCAGGCCCTACTCCTATTGTTAGGAGACACACATGTTGAAAATATGCATGTGTACTAAATGTGTGTTGGGGGTCTAGGTCCATCATGTATGCTCTTTGGCCGGTGGTTCAGTCTCTGTGAGTTCGTATGGGCCCAAGTTAGTTGACTCTGTAGGCCTTCTTGTGGTGTCCTTGTCCCCTCTGACACCCTCTACCCTTCCTCCACTTCTTGAGTTGGGCCTATTGTTTGGCTGTGGTGTCCTTGACCCCTCTGACTCCCTCTACCTTTCCTCCCACTTCTTGAGTTGGGCCTATTGTTTGGCTGTGGTGTCCTTGACCCCTCTGACTCCCTCTATTCTTCTTCCCACTCTTCCATCGAACTCCTTGAGCTTGGCCTACTGTTTTGGCTGTGGGTCCATATCTGCTTCCATCAAGTGTTGGGTGAAGGGTCTTAGAAGACAGTTCTGCTAGGAACCTGTCTGCAAGCATCACAGAGCATCATTAAGAGTGTCAGGGGTTAGCTCTCTCCGATGCAGTATGTCCCAGGTTGGGCCAGTCATTGGTTTGTTATTCCCTCAATCTCTGCTCCGTCTTTACTCCTACACTTCTGGTAGTCAAGAGAAATTTGGAGTCTGGGATTTTATGGATGGGTTGGTGTCCCCTTCCCTCAACTAGAAGTACTACCTGGCTACAGGAGATGGCTACTTCAGGCTCCTTAAACCTAATTGCTAGGAATCTCAGCTAGGGTCACCACATAGATTCCCATGTCCCCGAGATGCCCCCTTACTGTTCTCTTTCACTGTTCTCCCTCTCATCCCCTTCACCCACTCTCTTCACAATTGATGCCCACCCCTTTTCCCTCCCGCTGCCCTCTCCAGCCCAGTTCCCTTCCTCCATCTACTTCAGATGTCTATTTTATTTCTTGTTCAGGATCAGAAAGAAAACCCTGAGCTTACTGGGATAACTTCATTATTATTCCTTCATCTTCATGGCCCTCTTTTTTCCCTTAATCATTATTTGAGAGTGAAGAAAGATTTTCTGGGTAGCAACATCTTTCTGATCTCACAGCGTCAACCTGTTGGCAAACAGAAAGGTAGAGCTTGTGTCTGGCTGACAGTTGACAGTAAGCACTAAGTGTCCCTTCTCTCCAGATTATTTGCCATGAAGTCCTAGCATTATCTTTAAAAAAAACAAAACAAAACAAAACAAAAAAACAAGCAAAGGCTTCTGGTATCTTAAAATGTTTGTGTTATGGCTCATGCCTGTAATCCCTGCACTCAGGGAGGCAGAGGTAGGTGGATCTCTGTGAGTTGGAGGCCAGTCTGGCCTACCAAAGAGAGCGAAGGTTACACAGAGAAACCCTGTCTCGAAAAAGCAAACAAAGAAACAAAAGCCTTCTTATATGTATTCTTATAAACAATTTCTACTTATTCTAGACAGGAGAGTTGGATTGGTGTAAGCTTTTCCATCATGATAGATGTGACAAAGATTCAACTTAAATTTTGAGTATAACCAAGAAATAGTTCTTCATAAAACTATGGTGGCTGTGAATCAAAAACCTAATTACACCACTGGATACTGAGCTTTGAGACTTACTCTAAGCAACTTAACCTGCTATTATGTTTCAGACTTCTCTTCAGCAGAATAATGATAAATTGATAAATTCAATGATAAAATAATAAATTCATCTTGTTGATTATGAAATCTAATAAATAGCCTGAAAACAATGCCCTATGCTGAGTGCAAACCACATATATGCCCCAGAAATGTTGCAGAACTTATTCTCTGATGTGTCACCATCTTTTCATGCTTAAATTCTAGAAATATTCATTATGCCATTACACCTTTATAGTCTGTCCTTTTTTTTTTTCATTTTAAAAATACTGGTATCCTCCATAATCTCTGATTTTTAAACCTTTCTCCTAGATCTAGTTTTGACTATTATTTTCCAACAAACATATCCCTGGGTCTTCTTCACCATCTGAAAACTCTTATGAAGAAAAAATAATACTTAAGTATCTGCCATTTTGCCAGCGAATTTAAAATATAGCATAGCTGTTGGCTGGCCAGAGTCAATTCCAATTAGCTGCAGTATTAAAGGACATTTGAGGTAATCACACCTGACTGCATTTCACAAACCTTTCCTTTTGGGCAGCATCACTTTTACCTTTGGTTAGTTCAGTGTTCGCTGCAAAATTCTATGACAGTGCTTATGAAAAAGCACATCACATCCCAAGTGGGTTTTATGGCTGAGAAGCGTGGGGTGCATTCCTGAGCTCAGATTATCTCTTACCAAGGACAAAGAATGAGAAAACATTTTGCAGTATTTGAAATTGGTAGAGCCACAGGTGAAGCACACAATGACATTTCAAGCAATTCAAGTTTTCTAACTTGAGTTCAGAAATATTTTACAGTTTATCTAGTCTTAGAGACTTCTTTTGGTTACTAAGGTAAAAGAAAGCTAAAACAGCCTCAAATAATGTTTAGTGTTTTTTATTATTATTTTTTAACATTCATAATGCATCTTCTGGGCTTTCATGTGTTTGCGTTTTGTTTGTTTTGAGGTCTGGTTTTATGATGTACACTGTGTAGCCTTGACTGGCCTGGAACTCATTGACTGGGCTAATCTTTAACACATAAAGATTCTCTTTCCTTTGCCTCCTGAGTGCTAGGATCAAAGGCGAATACCACCATTCCCAGCACAATTTTGTCCTTTGTCCTACATAACACCGAATAAATATTTTCATCAAGAAATAATATTATCCACTCCAGAAAAGTGGTGGAAAGATCGTAAGAGCCAGAGAAACAGGGAGTTGTCTGTGAGATTGTGTCGTCTAGAAATGCTTAGGAAATTACACCCAAGAAATCTCAACAAAATGGTTGTTTATACAAGATCTGAACAAGGATCACACCATGAGAAATACTAACTTGGAAAAGGAAAATCTCACAGATGATCTCCATCCCTAGACTAAGAACCACAGGCAGCTAAGGAATGCTGAGCATATGAGAAATATTCTTGTCCACAGGAAAGAGACTCCCACTTGGTTATCTGAAATTAAGTGGTCAGACATGAAATCATATATACATAAATGATGTTTTAAGGAATGAACAGATTGTATTTATAAATTTAGCAATATATACACATATGTGCATGCGTGTGTGTGTGTGTGTGTGTGTGTGTGTGTGTGTGTGTGTGTAACAACAATTAAAGAAAAAGAGGCCCTCGGTTCCAAAGAATGCAAAAGAGGGTACATGGGGCTGAATGGATGGAGGAAAGGGAATGAGAAAATGATACAACTGTTATAATTCTAAATCTTAAATAATATTAAAATATTATCTTATATGTACAGATTTTTAAACTAATTTAAACATTTTATTATGGAAATAGTATTATTTGTAAAGACAGCATAGAAGGGGACATACATTGCATGAGATGCTGTAGGGAGCATGTCAAAATGTGTTGTCAGGTGTGATATCACAATGTCTGTATTTATAAGTAAAAGGTTGTCTAAATCAAACTGAAGAGGGTGTCATTTTAATAATACTGACAAAGTTGAGTATAGTTAAAAGGCAGACTTGTAATTGCATGAAGTGTTAGAGACATTATACGAATTACATTTCTGAAAAAAGAAGTCAGACCAAACATTGAATGTCCTTACATGAAAGTCTTTTCCATGTGTAAATGTAAACATAGAAGTGAACCCACAGTTAATTTTTATTAAAGTGTGGCCAATACTGATTGTCATCATTATTTTCACAGTTGTATCATGTACCTTTCTATGCATACACACTGAAAGCTCCTTGTGCAGTTTCACATCTACGATAATAAGCCATTCCTATTTCCAGTGATATAACAAACAGGACACTGAAGACACATGCACACGTATCAGCAGAGTTACTTATTTTCTAGTGGGATTAGTCAATACAGGTATCCAAGTGATTAAGGTGCATTGTCCAAGATTGAGTTTGGTATTGTAGTATGATGGCACGGAATTGATCTAGAAGTACTGCTTTAAGAGCTTTGGCAAATGTGGCTGAATCTGTCATGGTGACAAATGGGGCAGGCTTTATCACTTAACCAAATGTAAAATTAAAACCCTTGTTTTCTATTTTAAGCAACAAAGACATATGTTTTGTAGTAAAGAAGTTAGCTAAGTATCATTGGCCCTTACCAAAAGGTAGACATATTGGGATGCTGGGAAATAACGTGTATCTTGCATCAGATCAGTAAGAGAGATCACTTGCTATCTTATTTTTTGATTTCTTTTTTATTAAATATTTTGCATATATATTTATATTATTATACATATATGCAATACACTACCTACAGCAAGAACCATGAAACAATGGTATTTTTTGGCTATTTGTATTTGCCAATCTTGAAGAAAACATCTTTTATATCTTGGTGAGTCTAAAATTCTGAATGTAAATCAATATCTGTCATATCTCTTCATTATCAACTTAAAACATTCATCTAGACCTAAACACATCTTAAACCCTAAGCAATTAAGCTTAATTGTAAAACTAATCTATCTGGTCTTCAGCATCATCAGATACTTGAAAAGGAATAAAATTAATTACCTGAGTATACAGGGAGTGCAGGTTAGCAGGTTCCCTAATGAGAAGATGACAGAGACAGTTTGTTGACTGAACAGTGACCCAAAATTCTGTATAATGTTGGATCATCATCTTCAGCCTTCTGGCCCAATATAGCTGACAAATTTGTGAGGCAGAAACTGTTGAGGACTTGGTTACCCTGTTTTAGTAGAATTTGGCAGCTCACTCTGCCTGCATCCAAGCTTGCCCATTTTTAGACAGAATTCTGCCTGTGGCAGAAATGATGACATTTTTCCCACTCGCTGGTTTGCCACATTTGAAGCCATCTCCATGAGTAGGTTCTTTGATGCTCATCTTCCTCTTTCAGGTAGGCTAGATGTTGCCAAGAGCTATCCTATATCATTGTAAATGTATCTTTAAAATAATAAAAGGCATCTTTAAATACCATATTCTTTATGTCTCTGAGGTTTTTGAACATCTTATCTAACTATTTTACCTTACCCTTCTATAGAATTATATCTATCTGTTATGCCTAGAATGTAGATTCTTGTGATAAATATAGACTAGTAATTGTTGTGATGATGATTTGATCAACTCACAATTAATTTGTATAGCTTAGTTATCCTAAACAACCTGAAATATCACTTTCAAAGTACGGGAAGTAAACCTTGTATTATAATTGAGTTGTATGGGTACAATACCACATATTAGAGTAGAAATATATATAATGTATGTCAAGAATAATGTTAAATTTGATTATTTACCAATTTATCTAAAATTAAACTTATTTTGCATCTATATGCAAAGTTCTATATCAGTGAATTAAAAACAACCTTGTGAGTAACAATTGAGGCATTAAGTTGAGGAGTAGATTCTCTAATCCACTTTTTGTCCTATCATCCCTATATATTTCTATGTTCCCCCTTCTTTCTTTTCAACCCCTTTCTCCAAATCTAAGAATGAAAGTTAAAGGAAATGAGAGACATCACTGAGTCCAACCTTGTTTTCTCTCTAAATAAGATCAGTAACAACTTATAACCAACTCTCAATGAATATAAACAACTACCACGCAGGAAAGCAAACGGAAACCTACCCAACCCCAGTTGATTTGGGATGAAAAATACCATTGAAGGGGCCTAAATAAAATTGAGGAAAATGGTTAAATAAGCAAGGAACAGCATTTGTGGTCCAATTTATAATTGTTGAGAATTTCCAGGCTTAATTAGCGTCCTGAAATGCTGTACCAATGGGAATTGGAAGCTCTCTTCAAAGCTGTCCTGGGAGCTGTCCTATTCTGTTGGAGAACAGCAACTGAAACACTTGGTGCTGGAACATAAAGAATGCAGGATATCAGTGTCCAGCATGCTGAGGAATGAAGCTTTCTAATTTATTGATTTCAGCCCTGAGTTTGATGGTTTCCAGCTGTCTACTTCTCTTTGGTGAGTCTTCTTCTTGTTCTAGAGCTTTCAAGTGTGTTGTTAAGTTGCTAGTATGGGATCTCTCCAGTTTCTTTATAAAGGCACTTACTGCTATGAACTTTCCTTTTAGCACTGCTTTCATTGGGTCCCATAAGTTTAGGTATATTGTTCCTTCAGTTTCACTGAATTCTAGGAAGTTTTAAATTTCTCTTTTTATTTCATTCCTTACCGAGAGATCATTGAGTAGGGAGTTGTTTGGTTTCTATAACTTTGTAGGCTTTCTGTTGTTTATTTTATTGTTGAGTTCCAGCTTTAATCCATGGTGGTCTGAAAAGACGCAAGGGATTACTTCGATTTTTCTGGTATCTGTTGATGTTTGCTTTGTGACCAAGGATATGGTCAATTTTGGAGAAGGTTCCATGAGGTGCTGAAAAAAAGGTGTATTCTTTTGTGTTTTGGTAAAATGTTATGTAGATATCATTTAGGTCCATTTGCTTCATGATGTCTATTAGTTTCCTTGTTTCTCCACTTAGTTTCTGTCTTGATGATCTGTCTATCGGGGAGAGTGGGGTGTTGAAGCCTCTCACTATTAATGTGTGGAGTTTGATGTGTTGTTTAAGCTTTAGTAACATTTCTTTTATAAATGCAGGTGCTTTTGCATTTGGGGCATAGATGTTCAAAATTGAGACATCATCTTGGCATATTTTTCTTTTGATGAGGGTGAAGTGTCCTTCCCCACCTCTATTAAATAATTTTGGTTGAAAGTCTATTTTACTGGATACTAGAAAGGCTACTCCAGCTTGCTTCTTGGGTCCATTTGCTTGGAATATAGTTTTCCAATTCTTTACTCTGTGACAAGTCTATCTTTATTGATGAAGTGTGTTTCTTGTATGCAGCGGAATGATAGGTCCTGGTTTCACATCCAATTTGTCAGCATGTGTATTTGTATTTGGTAGTTGAGGATATTGATGTTGAGAGATGTTAATGACCAGTGGTTGTTAGTTTCTTTTACTTTGATGTTAGTGGTGATAGAATGTGTGTTTGTGTTTCCTATCTTTTGTATTTGTGGATGCTATTTTATTACCTTAGAATTTTTAAAAGTTAAAATTACTTCATAACTACTAAATATAATTTTGAAATTGAAGGTCACTTTTGCTTAAGAGCAAGAAAACAGTTCACTACTCTTTTGATTTAAAAACATATTCAAAGTATTATATATGTTTTTCTATTCATTAATTATGTTTGTTATGAGGCCAGATTAATCTGTAATCAAACTTACTGCATTTTTTTAACCATAGAATAGTGTCTTTCCCTTCCCATGGGTGTTAAAATACATGCAAATCTTTTGGTTAATCTAACAGAAAATGGATGGTTCAATGATGGAAATTTTACAGTTGAATTTATAAGCTGATGTTGATTAAAAAAAACACAACAACAACAAAAAGAAAAAAAAGGAAAGAAAATCAAAATGCTTTCCCTTAAGTTTAATAGTTACTGATCAGTGTTGGTTTCAAACATAAGACCAGTGGTAGCTCTCTTTTATTTTCCTTGAAGTTTTCTTTATAAAGCTGTTCTTTATTGTATGGGACCACTGGTTATCTCCTTCCAACATGTGTTTCTAAACAGTATACATATTGGATTTTTTTTCTTAAATGTATTTACTAAGAAGAATTGCAGGCTTCTTGAAGTTTCAAGTCCATGTGGCTAATTTTCACTTCTGAAACAGTTACAATAATATTAGCTTCATTTATCACATAACTCAAAATAATTGAAAGTAATAAAAACAGTCTGCAGACTATCAATAATATGTGTCAGACATCGAGATTGTAAACCACTACAAAACCAAGTATTTCTATTGTATGGGAATAACACAATAGACTTTGACAGAATTTTAAGTTATTCAAATATATTGTCCTTTTTACAATAAGATTAGGTGCTGATACTCCAGTTTCTATCATGTTAGAATACACACGCATACAAATACATTATTGTTAGAGATAGGAAAGAAAGGAATAAAATGCCTGTCTTTAGAGTTCATACAGACCTGCGTTTACCTTATGACAGAATTAAATCCTTTACAGTATCTTTGCATTTTGCTCTTATTAGTGCTCATCACAAAACTTCCTGCAAAGACAAGCCCTGCTGTTCAAATCCTTATCTGCAAGGTCTTTTCCTTTCCATTCTAGTTATTAAAGCAGTCCTGCTTGTTGCCTAAAAGCCCATATCAAAGATCTCATCTATCAGTGTTTGAGAATGGATCATTTTTACCCTACCAGATTGTTCAAACATTTTCTTGTTATCGCTGATCACATTACAAATCTTATTTCACTGTCAATCTTAAAATATCCTTCCACTACATTTCTATAAACAACAAACAGACAAATAAATGAATTGCTATAATAACTGAGAATATGGACACTAAAATTCCACACAGCCAGTGCTCTACAGTCCTTTAAACCTCATAAAACTCGGTTAAGGTTGGCAATGGTATCTCCACTATATAAGATGAGGAAAGTGAATGATAAAATAGCAATGCAACTCCCAAACTTGTTTTTGCTTATAACTAGAAAAACTTAGATAATAAGCTATGTCAGTCTAAAGCAAGAACCACTGCATTATGAGTGTGGTTTATTGAACTCGCAAGTAACCCTTGCTCTTTCAATAAGTCAATGTGAAGGAAAACGTTCAGCCACTAAACAACTAGTAAGACCTGCCTGACTGTTTTACTTGGTGTGATGTCAGTATTCCTGTCTCTGTGAGGGCTGTATCTCAGGCTGAACAAACATCTCCTTTTGCATCAGGATCGCTAAGCAGGAAATCCAGGCAGACCTTCTAAGGACAGAATGAATTATCCATATGTTTATTATTGAACACGTTCTTTGGAGTTTAAACAGTGAAGAATGAAAATAAGTGTGTTGAAAGACTTGTGAGATACAAAATTCACAACTAACATGCAAAGGATGAACTTTTAAAAGTTCTCAACAAGCATGAAGTCAGACATTTTAAATGACAGGACAAATTTGACCTACTAGAGTCAGGGAATATTACACAAAAAGGGATTTTTACAGAATTCTGATAGAGAATGAAAAAGTAAATATGTCATATGAAATATATATATGAGCAAAGGGAATATGGAAGGGAAAGAAACTAGACTGGACCCAGGCCCCCTACACAGATGTATCTGATGGACAGTTCAGGCTTCACGTGGGTCCCTTGTAAGGGGATCAGGAGCTGTCTCTGACATGGACTCTCTTGGTTGCTTTTTGATCACTTCCCCGTGGCAGGCCTATTGATGAGCTACAGTGAATGGGTAGGGGGATTCACCTTTTCTAAGGAATAGTCAAGGAGGAAGAAGGAGGGTGGGACCTGGAGGAGAGGAGGAATGAGGCTACTGTCTGGATGTAAAGTAAATAAATAAATTAATTATTTTTAAAGAGAATAAAGATGAAAGAAAGAAAGAAAGAAAGAAAGAAAGAGAAAAGGGGAAAGGAAAGAGATGAAATGGACAGAATGGAAGGATAGGGAAAAGAGAAATGAAAGAAGGGAAAGTGGGGAGAAAGAAAAGGGGAAGAGAAGGGAGAGGAAAAAAAGGAAAGACAAAGGAAAAATGGGAAGGAGACAGGAAGGACATAGACACGGGAAACACAGGAAAAGAGAGGGAAAAGAAGAGAGCTGTCCTGACACTCTGAGAAAGAACCCATGACTTTTCTAAATGAGTTGAAAGTAATTGAAGGGCTTTTCCATGACTATGTGATCTCAGGATGTCTGTAACCTGCATGTACAGGCTCAGAATTCTCACTGGCTGCTTTGTTTCCTCTTAACCCTAGTTCTGGGGAGAAAGCAAAGCTGATTCAATCAATTCACTTTATGAAAAGGTGAAGACACCAATTGGACTCCTAAATTCAACTAAATGTATGTTTAATAAAGAGCAATATATTATTATCCACTTTCTATATTGAGTTTTCAAACAGTTTGTATGATTTTTTAAATCTAACTTTTGCTCAGAATTTTTAAAAAATACCGTCTCAAGTATAATAGTGCAAAATGCATGCTCTGCCTAACAAGGATATATAAACTGGATGGTTATGGTTTTTTAATATATTTTATTAATTTACTCATACTACATCTCAATTTTTATCCCATCTCTTGTATCCTCCCATTCCTCCCTCCCTCCCATATTCCCCCTACTCCCCTCCCCTATGACTGTGACTGAGAGGACCTCCTCCCCCTATATATGCTCATAGGGTATCAAGTCTCTTCTTTTTGTCAAAGCTGAATTATGCTTTCCTGAGCATATAGCTCTTCCAAATGTTTTCAGATTTGCAGCCATTCTAAATAAGTATGTTTGTAATAAAACACAAAGCTCAGAGGTTTTTACTCAAAATTTCTGTTTGTGTATAAAATCCAGATTGCTTTCAACATAATAGGAAATTAGAGCTGTGTAGAGTGAATCTGTATTCATCTGAATTTACTTTAGTCCAGACTTCATAGAAGATTAACATTGCATTTAATTTCTATCTGACATTCCTTAAATGCTTGAAAAATAAGTTCTGCTGCTGTCATGTTGGTTTCTTTTAGGAGCAATCTCACACGCAGCCATCTCACTTTACTTCCAATGACTGAACTAACAGCCCATTATTTCCAAAATCAAGTTTTGTTTATAGAAGGAGGAGGGTAATCGAGGTTTCTGGTTAGGTTTATTCATTGATTTTTCTTGTAATATGTAAGTTGTGAATAGAAACTCAGGTAAGTTTCCAAGAGAAAGATAGGGATGGGAAAAGTCAAGAGCAGCAGATAAAATGCATGTTTTTAACTATGACGATTAAAGTGTAACACAAAATCACAATCCAGTGATTAAACTAGATAAAAATAAATTCTTCCTACAGAATATTGAAGACTAGTGAGAACATAGGTATAAGAAACCTGTTTCAAAGTGTGCAGATTGCAGGCTTTATTCTGCTGCCTACTCAATAACTGAAAAACTATTGGGCCAATCAGTGCCTGAGCTTCTGTTTTGTCAAATGGAAATGACATGGTAGATTAAAGGACAAATCAGGTAAGGGACCTGTATAAGAAGACACAAACATATGGAGACAAGTTTCCTGGAGACATCTCAACAGAGTAAGATATTTGAAAAAGACAACATGGCAGGTACCTGAGTAATGCTTGAAACAGAGCAAACTTGATACCAGTCTTAAACTCATTAGCAGAAAGGAAGTTTTCAATCCCCTCAGCAACGACACTTAGTTTGTATTGATCATCCCATGCTACCACCTTGTATATTTATTTTACTGATATAATCACTCTATTTACTTAACAAAACATCCTTTTAAGAAAAGTAAAAAGTAACAAAGTTGAGAAGTTCATTCAATGGCATAGTTCATAAATTGGAAGACAAAGGACTCTAGTCCTGTACAGATCACAGCATGAAACCCTTCCCTCCTGGCCCTACACTGTGAGATCTCACTCCCAATAGTTATCCATTTTAAGAACAAGGCCTGCAATTTTAGGTAGGAAAGCTCACCATCAGGAGATTCCTAAATGGAGAAGAGAGGCTGGGGGGAGATATGGGGGTGGGCATCATAGATCCGTCTAACCTAGAGAGGCTAAAAGAAAAGTCTGGACTGCATTCAGGCAAGAGTTATTTGCAAGCCTGAGTGAAGGCCAGTAACTTACTAGATCCAAGTGCGAAACCAGGAGGTAAGAATTAATTTCCACTACTGTTTAAACACTTATCCACCTGCATCCCATTCAGTATCTAAATGGATGTGTTGCTCCTGGTCACTGCCCAAGCTCTCGGCCTTTTTCCTTTGGTCTTCAGCTGTTTCCTCCTTGGGAAAGAACCTCCCTTCACACCAATCCTTCTGACCATGATCATGAAAGCTACCTCTTTATAAAGCTTCTCCACACATTGCTTGGATATTGTATGACTTCTTCTGCAGTCCTAGCAGCTCAAAGACGATCTTATAGAGCATTTTAAGAGCTAGATTTACCTTGATTTTCACTTTGAATTTGTAGGACAAGAGTTGTGTCCTTTGAATCTCTCAAAAGCATTCTCAAGGGTACTTACAGAGAGCTGGTGTTAAATCAAAGTTTGTTGTATTTAATCCAATAAATAATCCGTTACCTTTTAGGGAATGGAGTGTAATCCACTACTTCAGCAAATATATTCTTTGCCCATAAATCACTTCATCAACAATGGTTTATTAAATGACATCTAAAGTAGCTTTATGACTCATGACTTCTGTTTCTCTCTAGATCATTCCTGTGAATTCACTACTATCTGAACAAAACTGACTGTATAATAAAAAATATCTGTTTGCAGTAAAATAAATGGCTGAGAATGCCAGGAAAGCATCAAACCTAGTGTGGGGCCCTTCTAAAGGCCAGGCTATGCCCATGGTATCAGCCTAGAAATTATATTAATGTGTTTTTTCTGGTTTTCAGTTTCACATCTTTCCTCCATGAACATATCAATTGCTGGATTGCTCCTATTAGTCTCATTTCTTATAGAAAATCAAGACAAGTATATGATAGATCTAGAATAAGTATTTATTGAATAAAAGATATTTGAAGACCAAATTTTGAGACATTTGTGGGTCATTATCTTGATAGAACCCTTTCCTCATATGACTGGACAAGATAATTCCAAACCTCTGTCACATAATGTATCCAGGAATTGGTGACAGTATTTTTTTTAATTAAAAAAAAACAACTCTCACTATGTTGAATAGCTCTGATTATCATCGTGATGGTGATTCCACAGATTGAATGTACCAGGAAAACTCAATTGCCTCCACTCCAATAAGGCAACCCTCCCTTGAATGTATCTGAAATTCTGAATCCAACAATTTCAAGGCTACTGCCACTCATTCTCGTCAGGACCTATTTTGTGACGTGAAGACCCTGATTTCCTATCCTTTCTAATCTTGTTTCTTTCAAAAGCATTAAATTAACTTTTATGAAGGAAAAGAAAGAACCTGGCTGAAGGCAGGGGAGGTTAATTGATGCTATTGTTTCTGTGACATGGCACTATTCTACAAAGTGTGGTAATTTCATCAGATGGAATTCAAAACTTTAGGGAGAAAGAATTATGGCCTTTCAAGCACTCAAAATACCTTTTGAGATGTATGTAAAAAAGATAATTGAAGAGTTTGGATTGTCCTTTGAGAGGATGTAGAAAGAGGGTTTGAATCCAATCAAAGATTGTTTTAAATAATAGGAGGTGAGTTCTCACTAGAGACATGCAGAACACATTTGAAGAAGGGAGAAAGTGTTAGAATGTAAAATTCTGTTTTCCCTAGAAATTTGCTTTCTTCTTGTTCAAAAATGTAGATTTGTCTCCTAACATCCAAAATTGCAACAGTATTAGTGGGTAGATTGTTAGATAGGACAAGCTCAGGGAAATAGAATTTAAATTTGCCATTTAGTAGGTAACCGTAACGTAGCTGGAAATACATTTACTAAAACAGCAATGTTATCTGATCCATTTCTGTTAACATCCCATAGAGACCTTACAAACAAGGAAATAAGATCTTAAAGAAGTCTAATAAATATTCCATTGTCATAATATTAAAAATGACAGCACCAAGATTACAACTAAAGTTCCATTGCTAAACAAAAGCTTTAGCCTCCATAGACTTTATCCAGACTGCCAATGCTTGGAATGATTTCTACATGAGTTTTACAGACAACCAGTCAACAATGAATAAACTCTTAACCAGTAAAAAGTTGGTGGCATAGCCTATTATAACATTTAATTTACATTTATTTGTAAAAATAATTTCTTTTATATTAACAACCAATGAAATGGAGAAATGTGATTTAAAAGTGGATGCTTTGAGATGTTTTATAGCTGCCAAAAATGATGTTCTCATCCTTACCAACCATAGGAATTAACCTTGTATTGAGTGAGAGTCTTTGTCACATTTGATATACTACACTATTTGTTGCTTTATTTCACTATCCAAAATATGCCTTAAACTACAGCTGTCATGCTTGCAAATTACTTAATAGTATTCCTTCTCTATGTCATTGTGTGAGACCTTTATCAATGAGTCATAAAAGTGGCGAAAATCCTGCTACCTTGTCCTTAGAGTGGACAATCGATTTGTTTGTTACATCAAATGCTTGAAACAATTTGGTGAAAGATAGGACTCTTCTGAAGCATAGTGAATAAGAATAGAAAAGTCTATGACTGAATCTAGTTAAATGGATGAAAGTGGATGTAAATGAGAATAACTTTCTTGTAGAAGTCAGAGTTGGTGGAGTTCTGGGGATAAACACCTTTCTAGTATGTAGGAATAGCATAATGGCTTTCAAGGATAGGCTGAGGGCAGAAAGCAGTTATGAAGAATGAGTGGTCTAACCTTTAAAGGTAGGAGATGAACACAAGGCGGCCTTCATAATGCTATGATTCCAGTATGTATTTTGTTGTTTACGAGTTTTTTTCCCCCGTTTGTTTTTTCAAGGCAGATTCTCACTCTGGACTAAAACTCATTATGTAGATCAGGCTGATCTCACCCTAGAAGCAAATTCCTTGCCTTTGACTCCTCAGTGTTTTAATTATAGGCATGAGCCTACACATTAGAAATAAGGTGGATTAGGAAAAGAAAGGACATGGAGGCACATAGACAATCCTTCACAGATGGCAATGGGCCTGGCTCGAGATGCTAAGTAGTTTCTCATGACGATTCTGTTCATGGAGGTCATTTTGTTTATAGACAAGCACTAGAAGAACCCAGAAAGTTAGACACACATGCTAGTCCTTCAATGCAATGAACACATAATCTGTTAACCAGCCAGAAGTCTGACAACAGACAGGCTTACTAGTCTGGTGACCATTGCTAGGAGGCCACACTGGACATTCCCTCAAACTCTTTGCCAAGTTCTTTTTCTTCTTAGTCAATCATAACTGATCTGTACAGAAGGGATCATGTGTACTTCATGAAGGGTGTCAATGTAGTTACATCTGATCTTTATGTAGCTTACTTTGTTCCTCAAGATTTATGTACGCTTTGTTGTGCACATGAGATTGAGTTAATTAACACTAGAAAAGTTGTGCTGTGCTTAAATATGCCTGAAATAAACTGCTCTGTGTCAAATCCCCAATGTTTTAGCCAACACTAGATATTTGGTCATGTTGAACCAAATAGCCTTCTTGCCTCCATGTATCTTTAATCTGCTAGTGATGGTGGCAAGAGAGACCCCAGCCAGCTGCAAATATAGAAAAATAAATGCATGTGTTTATTTCTGTGGTATAGTTCATCAACTCCCAGCCTTAGCTTTGAAACCTGTCAGAAGACTGTTGCTTAGGACGGAGTGTGGTTGTCCCTATACCTGAGTGTCACTGGCTTACTATAAATTTGATATTTTTCTTTAAACATACAGTACATTTCTCCAGAGTGATTATATTTCATTGTGGTGGTGTAAGTTTTTTGATTAATTTAGAGTATGAAGAGGAATGTGGAACCTATCGCATACAGGCACTGTCACCTCTTGCCTCGGATGGTAAGGAAACTTATGCATTCAAGCCCTTCCCTTAGACTTCAGTTGGCAGACATCACTTCTGCAACATGCACCAATTTACCTCCCAGTTCTGCAATATCAGGGAAGGTTATTCCAGCTCAAATACAGTGATTTTAGTTTTCACCAATGAAATGGGCACAAATGGCATTGTGATATATTCTAAGGTATTTCCAGAAAAAGAATATTGACATTATTTAGTGAATTATACTAATGGTTATTGTCACAAACATTGCTTCTTTAAAACCTCATACAATTATTAAGAAAGTAATATAGACTTTTAGTTTGGGGTTTATTTCCTATTTAGGTGGTAATATTAGCAAGCACTGTAGCACACACAAGGCTTTGTTCTCACCCTCCCTTGATTGCCATGGGACTGACAAAGACATCCTCAGGGAATATATTGAGACTCCTAATGTATTACTAAACATTGAAAAAGGACATAAATATTTTCTGGTCTGGGATTTAACATTTAACCCTTTTTCTTCTTATTTTTGCTAGAAATCCACTTTACAGTTCATTTGTTTTTCATGTTAATGGTACAATTACTTCTATAGTTACACACACAGACTCTCTCTCTCTCTCTCTCTCTCTCTCTCTCTCTCTCTCTCTCACACACACACACACACACACATACACACACACACACACACACTCACACACACACACACACACACACATACACAAAGGATCTTCAGATATGCTAGAAGACGAAGTAAACATGTGTACTTGTCCTACTTTTCATTTGCTGAAGGCAAGCACACACCCACATTTGCTAAGCCCTGATTTAGGTCACTGAACATGGCCCAAGCAGTCATCACAACAGCATCTTCTCGTAGCATGGCTGCCTGTAGAGGTCTGCTGTTTCTGTTTTTTGCCACATGTATTCACAAGAAAGTACACTGGAGGATTTACATTGTGGTCGTACTGTTTTAATATATAGTACTAAAACACTGTCATTATTCATGCATAGAAAATATGTGTATATGTAACACAAAACTAAAATACAGTGTCAAATAACCGGAATAGAAGTTGTTTGATGGTGTCTTTCTAAACTATTAGTCTTTCATCTTTCTGTTTGAAAGCTTCCCTATACCCAACATGCACAACAATCTTACCTCCTTACCTCAGTCAGCAAACTAAGCGACTTCACAGTCAGGATCTGGCTACTCTGGGTTTTGCTCATTTTACAAAATGGTTGTAGGAAATCAAACTACAGCTTATGGATGGCAGTGACACAAATCTCCTTTCAATGTATGTCTAGGAGTATTTCATCTTTGGTGCACATTTCCATTGATTGCTGAGTTCAAATCTAACTTTTAATATAATTCCTTTCTGTGATTTATAGCTGAGCTATGTACTGAATTGCAAGCACCTGTTATTGAAATATGATATGGGCTGAGTGCACACGGCAGTCTATTGATTTGCGCCAGCAATTCTGGTCAAGAAGCTCACTTCATTCATCTGAACAACTGGCAGTGTCTTTAAAGAAATCTAGTATTTATTGAATTTGTGTAAGGCTGCTTAGTGAACCCTCCTATAATTTCCTCTGTGGTGTATTATCTTACAGATATGTTTGACGAACAGATTTTTAACACAAAATGGGTTTCATATTTTTTTTTCTTAGGGGTAACAAACTCTGGTAGGCAGGCCAACAGGATACATTCACATACTGTGAAATAAAATATTTGAATCCAAAATAAGATGAAAGTTTTTCTTTGACTTAACTACATTGTTTATTCTGGAAAAATATTAGAAACTATAGGAAAAATAACCCCAAGTACAGATTTCTATATGGAATAAAATCCTTGTGATCTAGCCATCCAGTAAATTTGAAACTCAAGTACTCCCCTGTGCCTCCACTGGGATTTGGAAGCAATCAGTCCTGAGCATTCTAGTATTTCTGGAATGTACCCTTTTTTATTTTTTTGATGTTTCTTGTAGCTGCTAGTATAATGTGTTCGCTCACCCCGGTGGCTTGTAAGTTTTAGAGCATGGATTCATCTCAGGCAGGGTTTGCTTGTTTTGTTTTCCTGCTAAGGTTTTGTGTAATGGGATCAGCAGACTCCCCCTTGAGAGTTTTTACACAATTGCTTCTACAACTCATTAAATGTGCTACTAGTCTTGAGGTGCTTTAATATGATGATTCTTGAATATATATATTCAATTGAATATATGCAATAGAATATATATATATTCAATATTTTAAGATTATGAAATTTCCCCCATTTGTTGCACAGTCCTAATGGTGACTCAAGCATACAATTTTAGATTTGTGAAGCTTGAAATAAAGTGAAACTCAAAGACATTTTTAAAAACAACCTAAAACCAGTGCTGGGATTGTGACTCAGCAATCTTGTAATTCTTGCCTAACATGTATGAGCCCCTAGGCTCAATCACCAAGAACATAAATTCAGTATAAGGAGTTCACTGGTGAATATAAGTATCACTGCGATTGAACATCACTGGGAAGCACCACCGAAGGCAGAAGTGACAGATGCATAAAGCAGTGTCATGGTGTCCTTGTTCTGATTGTAAAACTGATGATCTCTGTTCATGAATACATGTCATAGGTAGCTTTGTATTAAAATCAGACAAAGGGCTGGTGAGATAGAACACTTGGTAAAAGGCCTACTATGCAAGCTTAGATATGAGTTTGAATTTCCAGGCTCAAATAAAATCAGGCATAGTGGAATGGGTTTGCAATCTCAACTCCTCCAAGACAAGATGGAATCAAAGACAAGAGAATCCCCAAAGCATATAGGTTACCTGCCATGATACACACAGCAGCACACAGAAAAGGATTTATCTCACAGAAAAAAAGTGGAAGGGGGAGACCAGTATCTTGTATTCTTGTGTGATCTTCACATGCATGCTGTGGCACACATCTGCATTCACTCTCTCTCTCTCTCTCTCTCTCTCTCTCTCTCTCTCTCTCTCTCTCTCTTTCTCCCTCTCTCTCTCTCTCCACAAAACACACAGACAGAACCAGAAAACATCATAAGAGGAATATGCAATTACCTCTGTTAATCAGGAATACTGAAGATCAGAATGACACAATTTAGAACAAGTATACTTCTAATTTGGTCTCTGTTTTGGTCAAGTAAATCGTTCAATTTTCTTAATCAATATAGATTTACAAATTTTTATCACATTTTAAAGTATGCTAAAAAAATATCAAGAAAGTGAAGCAAAATACCAAATTGAGGAATTTCTATTTCTTAAAGCAAAAATACTAGGAATCAGGTGACAAGAGACATAATGGTTAAAAATCCTGAGGATTTGTCTCCTGCTGAGCAGAGTAAAGGATGCCTTATGCTCATTATCTGCTTTAGGTCTTTGGAAGAAACCCTTGTTAAAGATGAAGGAAAAAGCTGAAACTTACAACTAGCAGATATCTAGTCATGTTGACATAGAAAGCCTCATTTTATATCAGACCCCAAATTTCTGTTCTTCCCTTAGTGCAGTTCACCATAGTAGCATGGTAATACTGTTGTACATCATTAATTAAGAACATTTGAAGCTGCTGGTAAACATTTTCTTTTTATTCCGTTTTTCTTAACTAAAATGAATGCACAAGTTGAAAGTATGTCAAGCAGCTTTGTACCACATCGCATTTCCATGACTCTGAGAACAAGCAGTGCAAGTATGGCTGTTAGTGAGAATGTGAACAGTAAGTCACCAGGAGGACCGCAGAAGAGAGAGAAAAAGCTCTCCTCACATGTGGCTGGCTTCTGAACACAAATTATGTTGCTAGATTTCAAGTTTTACTGGTTTAGTTCAGTATATTTCCCATTTTATGCAAAATTTGAAAGGGACATTCAATTCACATGCATAGTATTTTTTCTTCTGCCAAGTTGCTTATAAGCAAACAACAAAAAGAAAGTGTGAGAGCATTAGCCGTGGCCCAGTCCCCACTGAGTTCCCACTGTAGGGATTCAGTACTCAATCCCCGCTACAGTAGCTCAGTTGGCTCTCAGGCCCCAGGGTCAGTGGTCCAGTCAGGGCTTAGTCAGCATTTTTCATTATTGCTTCTCTGCATCCGGCATACTGCCCTGTGATTTCTTTTCACTAGATACTTAGGGATACTGTATCTTAAAATGGTGAGTATTTTTGCTAAGTTTGCTTCCCTCTTCTTCAAATGTCAAGAAGAATTAAAATATACACATACTTAAAAAACTATTCTGTACCATTTTTGTTACATACAACACTAGGTTTTCAAGTCAGAAACTGCAGTGAAGGTGTGATGTACACAGACACAGTTTATATCTGACTTCTTTTCCAAGAAGCCTGCCCTCCGGCAGCTTCTCTCAGCTACTTTGACAGCTTTCAACACACTTCCCACAAGTGTGCATCTCTCATTCCTGCTTTATGCTCTCGATACTTGCTTTCCCTCTCCTTGCAAGAGTGGTTTTGAAGCCTAAAGAAAATTTATCAAATTCATTCCTTTGTGACTAACAAATGTGGAACTCTAAAGAAAGGGAGAATGGCCACCTCTGGCACCATGAATGAACATTTTAACAGAACCCCTGATTTGTGCAATAGGAAGACAACTAAAGGGCACTGCAGTGTGTGTTCTGGTGTTTCTTAAGGCCCTTGGTTTAAACACTCCATGGCTCTGTCCTCCCACATTTTCCATTCATTATCCAGTCCACCATTTACTTCATTGCGTAGAAGGACAGTTCCAAGGTTACCTTGAGTTTCCATGCTGCAACTTCTAATTAGGAGAAAAGGACAAAACAAACAAACAAAGGGAGGAAGAAAAACAGAAAGAAGGAAAGAAAGAAGGAAGGGAAAGGAAGGGAAGAGAAGAAATGAAACAAAGCCACTGGTTGATTTTGGTTGTTCCTAAACTGAAATCCAACACTGGCCTAAATATTAGGTCAACAGATATTTTCAAGGCATAATTTTAACAAGTACTGAAAATGTCTTCTCTCTTAGGCCTGCATCATTTTCTTTGAAATCTCATCTTAGCTGTTCATTTTGTTTTTCAATATTGTATGCTTCTCTAAAGGGTACAAAAGTAAAATTTACAGTAGCCCTTCACATTCCAAACTAAAGTAATCTTGAGTACAGTTTAATGTGCAAGGAAAATGATGGCAAATTTTTTTTTAAATCTGGTAATTTTGAGGACAAACAGATTAAACATTAAAAAATTATGTAAAGCTGTGGTGTTTACAGTGTGCTAGAAAATTACAAATTATCTTAAAAGAGAAAGAAACCAGGAGACAAACACCACCGTTTCCCACAGGCTCATACAAATGATTTTGGAAAATGAAAAGAAAAATTAGATGAGACAATAATGAAAACAGAAAAATACATTCTAGTAAACTGTGTTCTGCAGTTAAACAGCGAAGAAATCAATTTTGTACAAAATTGTTTTTTTCCTAGAGAGCATGTTTTATTTAGCTTCAACAAAGAAGATTGCACAAATCCATACTGTAACTTTAATAAAGCATAGATTTTGAATTCACAGCTTACTAATTGAAGTAGAAGCCATGTTCTGCTGGTGAATACCGTTAGGCGTGTAAGAAAGCACAGGTTGTAGGGAGATTTGTTTCCACTGATACCCATCAACCTTCCTAATGCTGCAGCCCTTTCATATAGTTGTTCATGTTGTAGTAACCCAAACCATAAAATTATTTTTGTTGCTAATTCATAACTGTAATTTTACTGCTGTTATGAAGCATAATGTGAGTATATGTGTTTTCTCATGGTCTTAGGCAACCCCTATGAAAACCATTCAACCTCCTCACTCCTGAGAGGTCGGGACCCCCAGGTTGAGAACCACTGGTGTATGCTATATGTTTGTTATTTTATTTATCTTCCACTACCCCTATTGGATTTGCACTGTGGGCATACACACGCTTTTGTAAAGATTGCAACCCTAATGGAACCTGAAGGCACACTGCCTTAAGAAGTAGTTCCAGTTTCCACACACTAATGGAGACAGGGATCAAGGATAGTATACTACATAATACCAAGCAGCAGCTATATTGATAAATATTGGACCTTTAAAATGAAATGCAGTTAAGAGAGAAAGATATCATTATGCCATTTTTCACAATAAAGAAGTAATTTATGGGTTTTCAGATGTTAAAGGAATTGGATATAAATGAAGGCAAAGTAACTTCTTTCAGAAATCCTTCCTCCTACAGTAATAAAGATTTTGGTACAGCTGACACATCATTAGTGTGCCCGTGCCCTGTCATTATTCTATAAATGACAAAGAAACAAACATAGTTTTATGCAGTCAAAACTGTAGGCCAGTGAGCTGTGTTCATTATGACAACATCACAGATTATAGCATGAAGCTCGAACTGGTAATGATTAACTGGAATCTTCCAGCCTTGATCAATGCCATGCAACTCATTGGATTACAGTTTGCCTTTGTTTTCAGTTTCCAATTTTCAGACTCCTCTTTGACTCCAGAGTGCTATGATAGCAGGACACACTGTCCCTTGGGCTGTCTTCTATGTTCCCTCCTAATATCCTCGCTCCTCGCTCTTTACTCAGATGAATTCCCCCACTCACTCCCCTTGTTCAGTGACACATATGTTTGTGATAATGATTTCCAGTGTGTACAGGGTGTATGGCAGCAGCAAAGTTGCCAATGAATCACTGATTTCCTCATATACCTTCCATATTGACCTTTGTATTGTACATAGGTGAGAAACACCCTACGCTAATGTGGCTAAAGTAGATATGATCCATATTAAACATAACATACATGTAACCAAACTATTTCTCTGTCTATATTCTTGTCTCTTTCAATTAAGCTATTAAGTTTTACTAGAATTCACACTAGTGATCACCCTCTATTTTTTTCCTTTGAGCCACCACATACATAAAATTTATCTGCAAGTCCTGTCGTGTCTTCAACTGATAGTCAAGATGTAGGGGCTTCTTTCCACGGCCAACTGCACTTTGATCTAAACAACCATTAGATTTAAAACATTTTATTTCCAAGGGGCATGTCCCATGAAAGCCTTCACTTACCAGGAAACTGGGACAGAGGGGAGGACATTCTATTGGGACTCTAGATGAGAGAAACATGGGAGAATAGCAAAGTAGAATGTCCAGATGGTCTTAGAAACCTACAAGTAGAACATGATGATAGGCAGATTTGGGTCCAGGTGTCCCACTCAAACTAAGGCACCAGCCAAGGACAATACAGGAAGTAAACTTTAAACCCCTACCCAGATCTAGCCAATGGACAGAACATTCTCCACAGTAGAGTGGAGAGTGGGGTATGACTTTCACACAAACTCTGGTGCCTCATATTTGACCATGTCCCCTGGAGGGGGAGACCTGGTGGCACTCAGAGGAAGGACAGCAGAGGAGACTTGATACCCTATGAGCATATACAGGGGGAGGTAATCTCCCTCAGCAACAGTCATAGGGGAGGGGAATAAGGGGAAAATGGGAGGGAGGGAGGAATGGGAGGATACACGGGATGGGATAACCATTGAGATGTAACAAGAATAAATTAATAAAAAATTAAAATAAATAAATAAATAAATAAAACATTTTTTTCCGATCCAAACATGGCCACAATGTTTTGATCAAATCGAACCTCTGTTATCTCCTCTATGATTCCTTTTCAGCCCTCATACTACTTTCCCCAAATTCATGCTTTCATTTTTTAAAAAATTAATGCTCACTGAGCCTATCCAGTGTTGATTCTATGTACATGGGTATGGGGCTTTCTATGGGAGCACAGGTATCATCTCATTGCGTACATCCCTAAAAAACAAGCAGCCATCAATCACCAATAGCTTCTCAAATAGAGTGAGACTTCAGGAGACCAATCACCATCCACACTGGGATTTTGACTGGCTAGATCTTCTGCCAGTCTTATGCACAAAGTCACAACCATTATGGATTCATGTCTGAATTTTTATTGTCACACCTATCAAATACAATTTTGATGCAGACATCTTCTCCCTCTCTTTCTTATAATCTTTCTTCCTCTTCTTCTGCAGTGATAACTGAGTCTGTCCTATACAGAGCTTAGCACTCCACGGTCTCTTATTCTTTGCACACTGACGTAGACAGATTTGTGTTTCTGTACTCAAAAAAAAAAAAAAAAAAAGGCGGGGGAAGCTTTTCTGATGAGAATTGAGAAATGCGCTATTTTGTGTTTATAATGGTAAGAAAACAGGAAGCATATCATTAATTTGCTCACTTGGCCGCTTAGTAGTAGTAGACCCTCCTCTAGAGCCTATGACCTAGTCAGGCTTGAGATCTAGTTGACAATATTAGGCATGGGTTTGATCTGTGGAGCAGACATTAAGTCCAATTGGAAGTGTTACGTTGCTCTCATGACATTTGTGCCATGATTGCATCAGCAGGCATGTCTGGCCATGCCACTCATTATGTAGTTCTCCAGACTCACAGCAAGGTGATGCTAATGATTACTTTTTTCCTCTGGTAATGCATATAGTATCTTGCAGCACCATAAAAACTAGCCAGTAGGGCTGAAACTTCCAAGTTATTAACAGTCATCGTTTGTCTATGTCTTATGACTCATGAGTGTGGTACGATAGTTATTGATTTACATTCAGAATTTGGATGCTTCAAGATAGGAAAGATGTTTTCTTCAAGGTTGCCAAATACAAATAGCCAAAATACTATAATAAATGTGGCATTTATATAATTCCTGATAGTTTTGTGGTTCTTCTTGCTGTAGGTAGTTTATTGTATATATGTGTAATAATATAAATGTACATGTAAATATTAATTAATTAATTAATTTTAAAAGCAATAGGGTCTTACCGTCAAGTTCTGGATGTAGACATGAGCAATGGCTATACCTGTAATGTCTTGAGAAGGGATTACTGAACTCTAATGATGAAGAGGTGGAGAAGAAAAGAGATAATTCATACAAAAAAAAGTTATTTATACTGAAACTGGGCCTTTTGATCTGATACACAGTGGTAACTGGAGAGTCATCGTTTCATTATAGGGTAACTATATTTAATTCCTTTTTTTTATATGTTTATCAGTATATTTTAGGAAGCCTATAGTAGTAGGTTTCTACATGGTATTTTCAGTGGTCTTTAATGATAGTTATATCTCAATATAGTCTCTCCTATACCCTTTTCTCCCATATTTCTCTACTCAATTTAACCCTTTATATTCTGTTATTTTCCTATCTCCAATTATGGTTTTGCATTCTATTGCCCTTTCTTTGAATCCCTTCTCAGCAACCACTCCCTAGTGTTTTTCAAAATCTTTTATAAGTATTACACTTGAAATGCTCATACCAAAAGATTCAAAGTGATTATCTTCACATGAGATAATGTGACATTTGTCTTTCTGAGTCTTGGTTACCTGGGGAGTATATTTCAAATCCTTCCACTTACTTGAGAATTTCATACTTTTTATAGGTAAATAATATTCTATTGTGTATATGAACCCTGTTTTGATATTGATTTATCCATTCATTGACAACTAAGCTGTTTCAATTCCTTGGATAGTATGAACGGAACAGTAGTGGACTTGGCTGACCTAGTCTTTTTTGTAGCAGAATAGAGTCCATTGATAAAAGACTGAGAATTAGTAAAACTGGGTTGTGTGGTAGCAATTTCTTGCTTTTTGTAGAACCTCCACACTAACTTACACTTAAAACAACAGTGAATACAGGTCTTCCTTTGCCCACGTCTTCCCAGTCAAAAATTATATTGGAACCTGTAGATTGTATTTAGTAGAATGTCATTTTCACACACTTAATCTACTAATACAGGATCATGGGAGGCTTTTCCCTCTTGTATCTTCTTCAATTTCTTTTTTCAATGTCTCAGAAGTTTCACTGTACCAGCATCCAAGATTGTTTTTTGAGGCAGTTGTGAATGTGTTATTTTATTTCTTTCTTGGTGTGTTTGTTGTTGGTATATAAGGAGGCTACTGATTACTGTTTGTTAATTTTGTGTTCTGCTACTTTGTTGAATGTGCTTGTCAAGTCCAAATATTACAGATGAAATCTATATGATCTTCTACATATATAATCATATATTTTATAAACAAGGATACTTTCACACTTTTCATTCCTATTCGTATTCCCTTCTCTTGTTTTATTGTTCTGTCTATGAATTCAAGCACCATGTTTAAGAGGAATGGAGAAAGTATATATCCTTGAGTTTTTTCCTGATTTAGTGGAAATCTTTGCATTTTAGCATTTAGCATCATGCATTTAGCATGATGTTGGATGTTGGCTTATTGTATATTGCCTCTATTATGTTCAGGTACACCCTCCTTTTTCTAGATTTTCAGGACTTTTACCATGGAGGGATACTAGAATTTGTCAAACAACTTTCACCTTCTGCTGAGATGCTTATGTGGATTCTGTAATTGAATAAATACATATATATGGTGAAATACATTGATGAATCGTTGTATGGTGAACTTACTCTGCATTTGTGAAGCTGATGTGATTGTGGAAGGTGATCTTTGATTTGCTATTGAATTTGGCTTGCAAATACTTTATTGAGAATTTCCTTTTGTCCAAGTACATGGAGAACATTCACCTATAATTCACTTTTTGAGGGGGCAGGTCTTTATTTGTTTTAGTTGTCATGCTAGTCCTAGCTTGTTTAAAAACATTGAACTTTTTTCTTCTATTTTATAGATAATCTGGAGAGTGCTGGTAGTATTTCCTCTTGGCAGGCCTGGTAGAACTTTGTATTGAATTCATTTGACCCTGAGGCTTATTATTTGGGAGAGTTTAAATTACTTCTGCTATCTTAGTGTTTATTGTGGGTCTATTGAAATTATTTACTTCCTCTTGACTTGGTAGACCATATGCTTTTAGAAATTCATTCTCTTTTATTCTCAAGTTTAGTGAAATATAAAATTTCAAAATATGTCCTTATATAATGTCTCTTTTCATCTCTAATTTTATTAACCTGGATCCCCTTTTATTTCTGCTGGTAAATTTAGCTAAAGGTTTTCTTGTTAATCTTTTCAAAGAAGGAACTCTTCATTCTTTCTGCTGTTTTACTTTCTTCTCTGTTTAGTAATTTTTAGCCCTTCTTTTTATCATCTCTTTGTGTCTACTATCCTTGGGTGTTGTGTAGTCTTATTTTTCCAAGGCCTTCAATTCTAACATAAGGCTATTGGTATGAGAGCTCTCCAGATTTTTAATGTAGGTACTTAATGCTTAGACTTTGCTATGCTGACTGGCCTCATTGTGTCCTGTAGATTTTGGCATGTCGTGCTTTCATTTCCACTCAATTCTAGAGTTTCATAAATTTCCTCCTTGATTTCTTCCATCATTTGATTTTGATATGCTATTAAATTTCCATGAGTTTTGCATTATCTGTATTTTTCATGGCTGTTGATATAGAGATTAATTCAAGTATGGTCAGTTAGAGTACAAGATAGTATTTCAGTTTTCCTATATTCATTCCGACTCATTTTATATCTTGATATGGGGGTCAATTTTGAAGAAATTTCCATGAGCTGCTGAAAGAATGTGCACTCTTTAGGGTTCGGATGCAGTGTTCTATAGATGTCTGTTGGATCCATTTGATTTATGATGTCATTTAACTTCAAATGTTCCCCTGTTTAATTTTTGTTCAGATGATTTGTCTAATGGTAGTGAAGTCACCCATTATCACTGTGTTGCATTTGATCTACATGTTTAAATCCAATGGTATTTCTTTTATGAAATTGAGGGTACCTGTGTTTGATATGCCACTTCTTAGAATTAATAATAGTATCTTATTGGTGCATTGTTCCTTTGATGAGTGTAAAATTACTCTCCTTACTTCTTCTTTGTAAACCACTTCTATTTTTATCTTGGACTTTCAAAATAGACCCCATTTTTCTCGGTGCCACTTTTCCACATTTCTTATGAAGTGCTACTTCTTCTTTAGAGGACAAACCCAAATAAGATGTATCTATCATTTAAAGCCTTCCAGTAGTTCTCTAAGACCCTTAGGCTCTATGCAAACTTTATAGAAGGGTCTTTCATGCAATTTGTATTTTGGCCCCACACACCTTTCTAATTTTATCATAATATTCCCTTTGATTAATTAGATGCTAGTAATATTGGCTTTATTTCTCTTGCTAAGCTGTGAACTACTGTCTTTCAAAGATGGCTTGCTCTGTATAATTTTTACCTGATTTCGACAACCCAATTTAAATATTCATATGTTCAACAAAATCTCTATTTCAGTAACTGAAATTATCTCATGTTTTTTGTCTGAATGTATCTCATTCTCTTGTATTTAGCTGAATACGGAGTTTCTTTTCTGACTCCTCCTCAGCACAGTATTGGAAGTAGGAGATATGCATGCTTAGCACCTTCTCCCAAATTGCTACAACAGTGCTGGACATGTGACTAATGGCAATAGATTCCCTTAATAAACAAAAGTATTTGCTCAACAAATGATTAAAGAAGTCATGAATAAATTATCTATTCATCTTAACTCATATTATTTTATTATTATTGGTTATTAGATTTATTAAAGGCTAATGGGTTTTTCCTAAAATAAGGTAAATATGGGAATGACTGGAGATACATAGGTTAATTATCATGATTCTTAAAATCTAAGATGAAAAGAATAAAAAAGGAAATTGAATAAAATCTAATGTTCCTAAAATTCCTGAGGCATAAGACATCATGAATGCCAGATGAAAATCTAAACAAACCCATTTGTTCTTGATCAAGAAGCAGGTGAATTCTTTGGATTAAGATTATTTATTTATCATTCCTTTTTGAATCAGTGTAAGCCCTAATAAAATTATGACAGAGCTTTACTGCTTTGAAAGCATGTGACAAATAATGTATGAGATACTCCACCCAGACCTGGGACAGGGAAAAGTAAATTCAACTGATTGTGACAGGAACAAAGACACAGTAAACATAATCTGGTGAGGAAGAGAAAGTGTGTAGCAAAATCTGACTCTGCTGGTTGTAGCGAGTTCTTCACCACTAGGAAAGGGTTCTTCATACAACTCTAGCTCTAGGTGATATAAAGACATCATCTGGCATTGCAGGCACCTGTACACATGTGGAGCACATGTGTATACTTAAAACAATTTTTTTTAAAGCAGGAATGTTATATTGTTACATACAGCCTCATAAATCAAGTTGGGGTAACTCCATACACCCACTCCAACGATATGTCTGGAAGTTCAGAGTTGCACCTCAGCCAGTACCTCAAGATCTCTCCTATGCCAGTAGCATAACAGAAAAAAAAAGTCTCCTGGTTCACAATGATGAGCAAAATCAAAACACAAATACCCATGAATACAACACAAAATATAATGAAGTTAATACAGTGAAAATTCAAAATACCTAGAATTAGAAATAATTTCTTCTCTTCCTACGGAGATGAGAGTTTCCACAGAGACACTGTTCGAATTATCCCTATAGAATGGATGGGAAGAATACTGAGCCAGAGTATAAGGAAGGAGCTGAAGTAATGTGAAAGAAACAAAATGAAAGGAAGTAACAGATAAGATAGGAAAGAAGGAAGAAGGGAAGAAGGAAAGGAAAAAACAAAGAAAAAAAGGAAGGAACTTAGTTTTAAGAAAATGCACAGTGAAAAATAGTGGGAGATGGAGTCAAAAGGGACAGTCTTATAAAGTTAGTGTATAATTAACATGAATGAAGCTCTGAACAGTGTTAAATACTGTAGCATCTTTTGTGAAGATAATAGCTCATAAAGGCAATGTAAATGGCACCAGCGATGAGTATTGGTTTATTTCAAGATTGTGTTCATGCCTGGATAATACTGTTATGCAGGCATAGCTACCTGTGGTTGTGCCTACCCTTTAATCAATTGTGTCAAAAATACCTGCATTATATACATGTCCATGACATTCTTCTTAAAATGATTTTGAAAACCAATGAGTTAACTATCCTGACTCTAAAATGGTGATGATAGAATACATAAATAAGATCAGACCAATTATTTTATTTACTTGCTTAATTTTGCTTTTATAGATTTCCAAAATGGATTTTTATACTATTCATGACTAAATTGTAAATATAAATTTTTGTCTTTTTCAGATGATGGTGCCTGTTTACTAACTGAACAACTGAGGTGAGTCCCCCCTTCGGCTTCTCCCCTCTTTCTCTACTTCCTACTTTTCTTCCGCTCTTTCTTCTCATCCTCTGACATGTGTGAAATGTTTTTCCTTCTGAGACTCAAAGAATTGTATTTGCTTGTAGTAACTGGGGTTATGCTTTTAAAATTAGTTTTCTCTGAAGGAAACCCATTAAGCATTTTAGCGTACCATGTTTTGTCTTTATTTTCTTCCAATAATAACTAAAACTTAGGTTGGAAAGCCAGAGTCTCAAGAGAGAATGCTATTTTCAGAGAAGCGTTCACTTACTCAAAGTATATCAAACCTCTCAATCAATTAGAAAACTAATATATCTCCTGAGAAACTATCAGCGTATTTTGTTGTGCAAGTATTAATAACAAAAAACCCAACACTTAGTGATATATACAATGTGTTTTGTTTTCTTTACTAATCTGTAAGATAAAACGAAAAAAACTTATATACCTTAATGTGGTTAATTGCATTCTTAATTCAGATAATTGTTTCCCTAACAATAGATCAAAGACACAATTTTTATCAACTTAATTTCCCCATGAAATTGCTCTTCTTTTCTGTTACCTTGGGTAAATATGACATCACAGTACTTTATATACCACTGAACTGGCATTGAGAGTTCTCCCTACACTGCTGTACTTAAAAGAGGAGTTTAAGTGAGATGATTAGCCTTTACTGCCTTGGACTTGCTAGTTTAGAATAGATTAAGGAAGATGGTTAAATTTCTCTCTTAACCACTGTAATAAGCAGAAAAGATAAGTAGAAGTCTTTACACAGCTCTCTCTTATCTCATACTAAATTGCTTGATATAAAATAAAGATGAGATATGATAGATATTGATTTACATTCAAAATTTTGAACAAACCAAGTTAGGAAAGATGTTTTCTTCAAGGGTGCCAAACACAAATAGTCAAAACACTATGAATGTAACATTTATATAATTCCTGATTGTTTCATGGTTCTTCTTGTTGTAGGTAGTTTGTTGTATAAATGTATATGTAAAAAAGAAAATAAAAATAATTAAAAATAAATAAATAAAAATAAAATGAGTTCGTCAGCACCTGGAGAGATGACTCAGAGCTTAAGAGGACAGGCTGTACTTCCAAGTTCCAGAGCACAATTCCCAGCAACCATACAGTGGCTCATAACCATCTATGAGATCTGGTACCCTCCTCTGGTGTGCAGGCATACATGCAGGCTGAACACTGTATACATAATACATAAATAAATCTTTCAAAAAATGAGATGGCCAGACTAGAAGTTGGGTAATAAGAAAATAGGGTGAAGTAAAAAAGTTTACATGAATGTTGGGTTAGAAAAAAGAATACAGGTCAACTATATGACATATTGTTTAGAGAAAATATGTGTAGAAAAATTATTTATTCCATCAGTGTTACTTAAAGGTAATAAACTTGAGAATTACCCAAGTTAACTTTCTGAAGTCAGTTCTCGTGAGGTGCATCTAATATTGAGCCCAAGTCTGAGTTTCTCTTAATTAAATGATGTCAAAATCACTGGTCTAATGAACACTGAAGGGAACCATATCAAACAATTTTCACCTTTGCCTCCTTTCTGTATTAAGAGCACTAATTTTCATGTATTTGATGTGGATTCATTATTTGACTTTTTTATGTTTTAAATGCTATTTCTTCACTGTGCAAAGAACAATCTTAGATTAAAGCAAAACCAACCCTGTTTTACTTAAGCAACAGAGAAAAGCCCTGTGTATAGCACTAGCCGCCATGACTACTTTCACACCCATTTCTGGTTATTCCAGGGTAAGTTTCACGATTCTCAAAAGTCAATTGCATTGAGAGAACTGATATTACAGTGAGTGAGATATAAGACTAAATTTAAACATATTTTCATATTTCAATTAATTTGAAGGTTTTTATATCATTGTGCTGCAGTAAACAAATTGCAAAAAGTAAAAAGAGTGCCAATAAGGAGTCTATAATCTTAATCAAGCAGATATTATTATTATTGCTGAGCTTGAAAATACTTGACTTTTTCTCTAACATATAGAAATAAGTTTTGCTTTGCATAGCATTCCTAATGGACAAGGACACTATTAGTCTGATTGTTCAGCTTATTCAGATCTCAAGCAGATAAGTAAATAAATTGTATTTTAGAGATTAGATTCACTTTCTCTATGGTGACGGATATTAAGGTCATCTGGAATGCATTGGCATTTAAGTAGTCTTATTTTAGTTTTGACACTAGTACTGGTAGTTATGGGACTTTTCATAATGGGAATAATGACTGTAATAATGTAATAACTATCATCATTATTCAAGTGTTACTCTAATTCAACCATTGTACCAAATTCTTCACATTAATTATTTTTATTTATTTTATATCACAGCCTGTGATATACAATTATGTTTCAGATTGTAAAAATGGAAAATCTCAATGAGATATATAGTCCACCAGAGTCCATATCAGTAACATAGCAGAGCATGGAACAGGGGCAAATGTTATCAACTGGTATTGTTTAGTAATCCAAGCTGCCATGTGCTGTTCTCATGATTCCTTAGCTTGACCAAGAAAACACTGTACTTTATCGGATGTTGGTAGGTCCTTCATGAGGCCATATTTAATTTCCTGGAAAGCACATTCACCTCGATATGTCCTCTCTTCCAACGGAATGACATATTCCTGAGGCATTTAGAACGATATATTTTCTACCAGAATAACATGGTTATCATATAGTGTACAGGTCAGTTTCTGAATGTTCTAAAGAAAAGGCCTAATGCAGGTGCCTCTCCTTGTCGCATACTTGCTCAATATTAGTGCAATAGTTGATGTAATAATCGATATACAGGGAGACCACACAAGAGCAAGAATACCTGGAGACATGACTCTGATGCTAACACTAGTCATGGTCAACCTTCTGTAGCTTTGGGAGCTGCATTTGAGATGTAATTAGTTTAGTAAAGCTATTTTTAAAAGCCAAAAGATTGCATGTGCCCTGAAGAAGCCTAGGTCTTTTCTTTGTCATTATTCCCTAGACAATGCAGTACAATAAATAACTTCATGACACTTGATACTGGTAAGCATTGTAAGTTAAAAACAGGATGATGTATACAAATATCTTGGATTTCATATAAATGACTTGAGCAACTGTAGGTTTTGGTTTTCACAGAAGATCTTAGAACAAGGACCTGGCAGATAGCTCAGGACAATGATAACTTTTTATTAAAAGCAAAGGCTGAAAAATAAGGCATAGCCAGGTGTCATGGGGCCTTTAACATCCCAAAATCCTGGAGGTAGAACATCTTTAGATACACCAGGCCAGCCTGGTCTACATAGTGACTTCCAGGTCAACCAAGGCAATGTAAAGAATCTGTGTTTCAAAACAAACCAAAAAGTAGAATATAGAGTACTGGAAAAATGACAGGCAGTTTGACGTATGAATATGCCAATAACATTGGGTCATTCCAAGATAAAATATGTTATATAACCCTCAATATCGAGAGGAAAGCAGTGCCCAAAGTTAAAGAACCAGGAGGTATTGAGAGGACTCCTTTATAGTTTGACTACACATCTGCCTGGAGTGGAAGCAAGAACTGAGCATTTACAAACTGGTTTCTATTCATACCTTATTCAGGATCTCCTTTTATGTACACTTTTGATTGCAAGGAAAGAGAAGAGAAGCCAATGACTGACTGTGTGGCTGTGTGGCAACTGTGTCACTGTGCTTATACTGCCACAATATAATCCTTAGAGACTGTGCAAATGACAAAGAGCAAAGTCATTTTCTGAAAGACTTACGAGACAAGAGATTCCTGCTGATACCAATGGTCCATCTGAAGTGTGGAGCCTTTATATAAGGTGGCAAATCATTTTGCATCAGAAGCAGCCCATATTTCAGTTGTCCTGCCCATATAATCTAACTAGAGGGCAACATCCCACTTACTCAGAGCTCTGTCCCTGTGAGCAGGTCAACCAGTTTATTACACCTCTCTCACAGAGAGCTAAGGGGAATCTTGATTGCCCAGAAAGACCACTAAGAAATACAGTTCTGCTTCACTGCTTCTCAAGGCATTTCCCAGCATCTCCACAGAGAACATCTGTCTTCAGGACTATAAATCTGGTATTTTACCAGCTCTAAAGTTTCTCTATTGCTTACAAGTGGCAGGGATCAACAGCCTACTCCCATCATTTAGGGACTAACAATGTGGAAAATTGAGTGAACTCAATATTATTGCCACTGAAGGCTTCTCCCTCTGAACCAGTGTTGTCTTCAAATTTTGAAGCAAATTCCAAATACGAAGGAAGAAAGCAACAAATTGTATGAGGAAAAAAGCCCATATTTTTGCTCTCTTAGCAGAGAATGGAAGTGAAACAGAGTTCTCTGTCATAGGTAGAACAAAGATGCACTTCTTATGTTGATCCAGTAAGTTCTGTTTCATGAATCAAGCAAAACTGCATCCATATTGCTATAAATGGAAGAGAACTGATACCATAGTGCATCAAGCAGGCATTTCTATATTGTGCCAATAAAATAATTGGATACACGTATAAATGCAGAATCACAAGGACAGAATTCAAATTTCATGTTGCGAAACAGACAATTGTACAATCAAATAGGTGCTTTGATTAAAAACATTGTATATGTAAATTTTTCATTTACTGGAGTTCTTATATTTTGGCATGTGCATACATAATTAGAGATTTCTAATTAAGGTTCTCTAGTGGCAGAAATAGCCTGATACAGTGGATTTCACATTTTACTTATTAGCCAAAAATTGTAGAGTATTTCAGTTTCAATAATCGCATTGCTGTCATTTCAGAGATGACTTCCTCCCATTATAGATATCATTTAAAATCAGAATACTTTTTAGCCTCTTTTTGAAACCTAGTTATGTGAATCTTTTACAAAATATTATGACATATCATATGTTGAATCACCTTCAATTTGGACATTCATTCCAAACAAAAAGTCGGAAAATTGGTAGTATATATAGAATATGCCTGTCAGCCCTCCATTTAGCCACTATCTTCAGGAACATTTTAGCATTTCTGGAAGTAAATCAATTTGTGCACTTAGAATTATCTATTTACCATGAAGACAACTATGAATGGTGCATTTTGAATAAAAACCATCTGATTATCAAGATATTTTGATAAATTCCACCCCGCAATCAATACACTTCATTACAAACCTTATTATCAATAAAAATGCTTCCATTAGCATGCTATGTGTAAGGCAACATCCACTCATAACCAACTTGTGCATAGCTACTGTGATATTAATGAGGAGACTGAGAAGCAATTTGCATGATTCTCCTACAGCCACTGTTTTCCAGTACTAGGAAATTCAAACTTGAAAGGACTGTATCTTAGGGGTAGCACTGTGTTTGTGTGGCTTCCATGAAGTGTTTGTAACTGACTGCAGTGCCGAAATGAGAAACATCCCTGTAGAAACTGCCTCCTCTTTCTTTTCTCTTTCAGCTGACATAACACAAAATAGTAGTCATTAACGGGGCAAATGAAAATAAATGGATTGAGCTAGAAATGATCATAATGAGTGAGTTAACCCAGAAGCAGAAAGACTCAAATGGTATATACTCACTTATATCTGCATATTAGCCCAAGGGGCATGTCCCACGAAAGCCTTCACTTACCAGGAAACTGAGACAGAGGGGAGGACATTGTAGTGGGACTCTAGATGAGAGAATCATGGGAGAATGGCAAAGTAGAAGGATTCAGAGGGTCCTAGAAGCCTACAAGTAGAACATTATGATAGGCAGATTTGGGCACAGGGGTCGCGCTCAAACTAAGGCACCAGCCAAGGACAATACAGGCCGTAAAACCTTAAACCCCTACCCAGATCTAGCCAATGGACAGAACACTCTCCACAGTAGAGTGGAGAGTGGGATATTACTTTCTCACATACTCTGGTGCCTCACCTTTGACCATGTCCCCTGGAGGGGGAGACCTGGTGGCACTCAGAGGAAGAACAGCAGGTTACCAAGAAGAGACTTGATACCCTATGAACATATACAGGGGGAGGTAATCCCCCTCAGGAACAGTCATAGGGGAGGGGAATAAGGGGAAAATGGGAGGGAGGGAAGAATGGGAGGAAACAAGGGATGGGATAACCATTGAGATATAACAAGAATAAATTAATAAGGGAGAAAAAAATGAAAAAAAAGAAAGAAAATATTCGTATCACCCTTGTCCTCTAACTCTGATGCTTACTTTCCAACTTCCCTCTGAGGACTATAGGATCTCAGAAAGATGCATACAGAGCTGACCCCAGCAGGAGGACAGAGTCCACTAAGTTAACAGAACCTACAGATCTGACTTGGTCTCTTTATCTCCTGATAACTAAAGGAAAAGGAGAACTATTTATTCCAGTTTACATCAGTTTTGCTCCAAACCCTGCAATGGCTCCTTGGTCTCCAGATGGTGGCTCTCTAATTTGTTCATTCTGCCTCCAAATAAAGCAGAAGACTTCCTTCTCATTCTTTCATTACTTGAGGCTTTAAAATAATCTGGCTTCTCCACTCTCCCAGAAATCCTGAATATTTTAAAAACCTGCATGTCTGTTTTCTCTAACTGCACAGATTTCCCAAACATCAACTGTATTCTCTTAGCAACCTTCAAGGCACTGCTCAGATTCATCCCCTGGTGATGGACTTTAGCATCTTGCCCTTCCTTACCACACTTAATGCTCAAAAGCACATAGTTTCCTCTTTTCTTTTCCTTCTGAGCTGTTACCAACCACATCTTTGCAAAATCTGTTCATGTGTCCAACTCTTTTTACTAAAAGCTAAAAAGCCAGAAGTGGTATGTTAGACTAGAACATTCCCTGCTATTTTCCTAGATCCTGGCTGCACAAAGTAAAAGCATATTCACTACAGGTTACATGAATACATAAATAAATAAATAATCAAAGGATGAAAACAAGTACATGAACACTGTACGTTTGATACCAAAGGATCTATTTCTCAGCTGTTGCTAGAGTGACTGACTGCATGGTAAGGAGGTCACTAGGTGCCTTTATTAACAGTATAATAATGTACATAAAGAATGCACAAGTGTTTGCTAATGGCAGTGATATGTCACTGTATACAAGACAAGCTGCCTTAGTTAGGGTCTGTATTGCTGTGAAGAGACACAGTGACAACAACTCTTATAAAGGAAAACACTCAGTTGGGGCTGGATTTCAGTTTCAAAGGCTTAGTTCATTATCATCATAGTGGAAAACATGGCAGACATGATGCTGGAGAAGGAGCTGAGAGTTCTACACACGGCAGGCAGCAGGGAGTGAACTGGAAGCTCCTAGGTAGTCTTGAGCTTCTGAGAGCTCAGAGCCTGCCCCCAGTAACCCACTTCCTCCAACAAAGCACACCTCCTAACGGTACCACTCCCTATGAGGCTATGGGGCCATTTTCATTCAAACTATGACACAAGGCAAGGGAGGTAGAAAGCCAGTGCTATTAAAGACAAATTATCAGAAAATATAATGTTCTATTTTCAGCATTACAGTAAAAAGCATTGGCTGTCTACATCATACTGTATGGCTATATATTGTTCTTTTTAAAAATTTTTAATACATTTTTATTAAATTATTCATATTACATCTCGATTGTTAGCCCTTCCCGTTTCCTCCCATTCTTCCCTCCTTCCCACTTCCCCCCTTCTCCCCTCCCCTATGTCTGTGATTGAGGGAGACCTCCTCCCCCTATATATGCTCTTAGCATGCTCTTGGTAACTTGCTATCCTTCCTCTGAGTGCCGCCAGGCCTCCCCATCCAGGGGACGTGGTCAGAAAAGGGGCGCCAGAGTTTATGTGAGAGTCAGATCTCACTCTCCACTCAACGGTGGAGAATATCATGTTTGTCGGCTAGGTCTTGGTAGGGGTTCGAAGTTTACTGCCTATATTCTCCTTGGCTGGTGCCTTACATTTTAGAAATATTAATTTATCCTATATTAAATAATACATTAAATAATGAAAATGCCATCATTTTATCCACTTCCTAGACAATAGACCTAAGGCAGTCAAAATGTAAGTTACTTACTCAGAAAATCCTATAGACTCCCATTGTAAGCTAAATATTCAATACACACACAGACACACACATGTACATGCACACACAGGCACATGTGTACACATGCACATGCATACACAGACACACAGAGGAGCATATGCACTTTTCTTGGCTTTTTTTTTTTATGAAATAGTGACAGCACTATGGAATCTTTTTACCCATTATCTCAGAAAGCCATTTCTAATTAATTGTTTCTGATATATTATTTTGGAGAAATTTAAAATAAAACACATTAGTACATATATGTTCTGTATGGAGATTGATTTACTTCAGCTTTCAGAGGAGGGAGTTTATTAATCATGTAGCAGCCAAAGCTAAAGGACAAATAGCAAGTAGCAGAGAGATCGATATCAGCACGTTGGGCTCACAACACTGAGTAGGAAAGACTGAGGAAGCCCTGGGGAAACAGGTGTTCCGCTGTTCTGATTGAGAGATTTCCAGACAGAGCAGAGCAGTCTCTGCACTTGAACCTAATATTTCCCATTCCCACTGCAGGCATTTCTCTACTGCGGGGTAAACAACCCCAACCTCTGCTGGAAATGCTTCACCTTCAACTTATTCTCCAGGGAATGATTTGTACCATCCTTATCTGTTTGAGATTCTTTTCTTCCCTGTGGAAGGACTAGAGGCTGTCTACCCTAGGACAGGGAGGTTTGGAGGGCACCCGAAATAAATATGCTTGAGACTGAGGCTGGCGGTAGAGAGGGGGTTGTGACTATCTCATGATCTCAGATTCTGTCCTCACTGAGCACAAACAACATGAAAATTTACCACTATAATTTATATTAGAATATGTCATATACTTCCCTTGGGCTGATACCCATGCTATAGGAATGAAATTTATCTGTATTATATTCCATGGTGATTTTTAATCAGATATATTTATGGAGTTTCTATTGGAATGCATTTTTTAAATTATGCTTCCTCACAAACTTGTGTTAGGGCAAATATACAACTGAAGGCACCTTTCACTTAGTACCTGACTGGTGCCTGAGATGCAGACCCTGTCTGTTGTCCCAGTATATTGTTAATGTGTTTTATAGCAAGAGGAATTACTACCAGTAGCATGAACTTTTGCTATCAAATGGGCCCAAAAGAGACAATACATTTCATAATCATCTATTTAAAGTAGATATTTACAAAAATCCTGGGAGGGCAAAGAAACAGAAAGACATTTTAGACAAGAATTGTGTGTCCACTAAAGCCACTCTAAAAATAAGGACGAAAGAAAAACACTTATTTTACTTTAAAAAGAAAACATCCATACTCTATACATAAATGATTAAATGCCCTCAATAATTTTACTTTAGTTTCAAAATGGATAAATTTATTAAAATCTAGTGGAGGAGGGAAATAGCATATTGTCAACTATGAACATGTGAGGAGTTTTAAACTATGTTTAATAGAAGAAACTCTCTTAACAAGTCTTAAAAACCAGCTTGAGTTACTAAGGTATAATTCTTTCTTTGATAGAAAGGAAATGGCAGGTATTTCTCCAGTTTTGGGATTTCATGTGAGCATACAGACGGAAAGCCTGAGATATTGTAGCTTATACTCTGTGGTCCATTTCAATTGTGTTCCATTAGTGTTCCAGTAAAGTCTATTAAGTGCTAGCCTTTGCTGGCCATGGTAGCAATGCCAGAGGGAAAAAAAAAAACAAATTTGTAGCCATGTGATCATAACAAAGTTTTTCTTACCTCCTGGCATTGGCCAGAGACATAACCACAATGTCTTGTGTTTTCTCTTGCTGAGCTATATTGGACAAGAGTTTCTGGAAGTTAGAGTAAGACTTTCATTATGAATTTGGCACAAATGGTTGCTTCTTTTCAGTTGCACATGAAGGGAATCTGCTCTGCCATGCTGCACTTGGGAGCCTGAAGGAGCCTTTAAGTTTTCATTGATGTCATAACTTTCCAATGGATACAGCCAATTGCCTAGAAATTAAGATATCCAAAACCTACTTCTGACTTCTCTTTTCATATTTCACATAAAGGGCCTAATGAGAGATTGAACACAGGAGCCCTAATCGCAATATTGACATAGTTTTATTTTCACATAAATTTCAACTTTCAAAAAGTTGATGTTTTAATTTTTTTCTAATATTTTGTTGTTTGCCTTCCATCTTCCCAATATCACTCTGCCATGAAGAACTTTTGGGAATATTTCTTAGAAATCACAGCCATTTTCTTCTGCAGCCTCCACTGTGCCAGTAGCAATCAGTACCCATGTGTCCAGGGGATGACATCACTCTTCATTCTGTTTTCTCTACTAAATTATATGCTAGACTTTCCAAAGAGGGTTCAAAACCTTCTCTATGTGAAGTTAGCTGTCCAGGGATAAATATCCACATTTTGTCTATTCTTCAGTACCCACCTCTGGACCAATTGCCAGATGGCACCAGGCATTGCAAACATATCTTGGAAGTTATTACTATAACCAAGCCCATTATCCATCTAAACTCAGGACACACAGGTATGGGTCTTATATTTTCCAAGCTGAAACCTCTACAGTCTCCCTGAGATGATTATTTTACTATAAGGCAAAGAGGACACAAAGCTCAGACACCTTCTTCAGAAGTCAAAGTGTGTATATGCATGAGAAGGTTACTGAGGTGGTTTAGGGTAGCTTGCTCATGCAGCCAGTGTTTAGATGTTTAGAGTAAAGAATGGTATCATGTACAGACTCGAGCTGTACCTGTATCTTTTACATTCCATGAATTTTGGACATATTCACTTTAATAACAGGGTTGTAACTTCAAGTCAAAAATAGAAATTAAAAGCATTATCTACTTCAAAGTTAAGAAGACTAGATGAACTAATGTGTACAATATGTACAGAGAGAGGGGTGCTTTATGGGGTGCCTTGCCCTTTACCCTCGCCGCCATTTACTTTGGCAAAGGCCATCTGGGTTCCACATCTGTACATACAGCCATTACAGTGGCCAAAGGCCCGCAGGATGGACTATTTCGATATTAATAGAACCAATGACCTTCTTTCACAGGCTTTCCTGAAAATATATGGGAAAGATTTGACTTGCTATGTTGGTTTTCAAGGACAGATCTACTAATGTTGCAAGCTGCCTGTTAGACATTACATGCTTTGCTCTTTTGTCATTTGATTCACTTTTCTCTGTTTTATCTTATTCTTTGGGAGCATGGATGCTATTCACCAAAGGGAGGTGAAAATATTATCTCTGGGGAGATTTGGCTAGCGTGAGGGTTTAGCTGAAACCTTTTAACAGTCTTTACAATGCCTGCATGCAAGTAAAAGTGTCCAACAATGGTGTTCAAACAGAGAACGACTGTTAAAGCCATCCTTTTTATGGGGACATTATGTCTGCATTGTGACATTGTGTTGCTCATCCTATAAAAGAGAAACAGACAACACACTATCCATTTCCCAGCTAGCACAAGATAAAAATCATGAAAATTTCACAATGTGAAATACCACATCTGGAAATATATGATTATTGTTTGGTTGTTTGTTAATCAGAAAGTTCTGAGGAATGCTACTAACAGCTGTGTTTTGTTATGGTTTGTTTGTTTAGTTTTTTCAGAGCTGGGGATAAACTTGGGGTTACACTCATACTAATCAAGTGTTCTATCAGAGTGCCCCACCCCCAGATTTGAACAACTACAGAAACTACTTGAGAGCTGGAGGACTGTTGCCGAGGTATTTTGCATCTTAGTGTCTTTTTCAAGCTCAAAGTTTCCAAGTTGTCAAATAGAAACATCATTAAAATATCGGAGTGAACATACTGAAGCGTGAAAAAGTCATCACAGTGGCAGGTCCCAGTGGCCCTACTTAGTTAGGAAGGTCTCATTTTATTGTATGAGGTTGCATCTCCATGTGACAATAAATAGTAATATCTGCTGTTTCTAAAATCAATCAACTTAAAAATGTCAAGGAACCTACTTATTCATGTTCAAAACAACAAACCGGTTAGAAAAGTTGTCTTAAGTCCACAAACCCTACAAGCAACATATTTTGTAAGGAAGAGTAAAATGCAATGGATTTTGATGGCATATTCAATGCATACACAAATGATATGGCCCCATCAAATGATGTCCTCAGATTGGAAAGTTCAACCTAGATTTTACTCAAATATCACCTTGCAGAAAAACGTTTTTAAAAACCCAACATAATCTGGACAAAGAATCCTGTGATAAGCTGCATCTAAATTAAAAAACCCAACTAGATCCAGGTCCCGTCAGGGAAGCTTCTCCTTGCAGTACAAGACAATGGACACACATTGCACATTTGGCCAATATGCAAACAAGAGACTTTGGGGTACTCATAAAGGACAGGTCTGTGTCACACCCTTTCCCTCAAGCTTCAGTTATCTATGCAGAAAAGGGAGTGACTGTAAGAAACAGAAAGATTGTTAGATACAGAGGTGGTGAGTACCTTCAGGGAAAGAGTGTTTGTAAAACACAACAAGGTAAACACACATATAGACTCACAGTGATTGTGACAATATGCACAAGATCTGTGTAAGCTCAAGCCAGACCAAAATTCAAGAACCAGGGGAGGGATAACAGGAAATCTCACTGCTGGCTGATGGATGGCTCTTATCTTCTGATTCCTATAAGGAAAAGGAAAGTCAGCTTCCTTTAATGGTGTGACCCCTCATATAAATACCACACTCCAGGTCAAGGCCAATATGCATGTAATTGGTTCTGGATACTAAAGGCTTGAGGGAGAGAAGAGCCAGATTCTGGGTGAATGGAGGAGGGGAATCACGGAGGAGTTGTGAAAATGTGGTAAATATGATCAAAATACAATGTACAAAACTCTCAAATAATTCATTTAAAACAACATAAAAACACAACCAAACCTAGATATATTTGCCAACTTTTAAATTTATATTTTAAATGACACAGAAAATGTGAAGATATACATACATACAATGAATGCTCTTGGAAAAGGAAAATAGGGCGATAGGTGCTATTTTTGTGTGGAAGGGGCAGAGGGAATACACTTTCTTGGAATGAAATATGTAGTGTGTATTAAATGTGCTCAGTATCCATCACAGTCTGAATTCAAACATATCCTCACTAATACAAGTTAAGTAATTCTTCAAATTGTGTGTAAAACATGCAGTCCTGTGTGTAAAACATGATAATAGCTGATTGAAAACATTTTACTAGACAAATGATATCACTTTGCTGATATATTTGTCAAAACATTACTAAATGTGTACACATGGTAAAGGGTGATATGAAATGAACCCATCCCCTGCTCTTCTTGTCCAGAGTTAGGTTTGTTGAGGTAGGTGGTGCCACTCTACAGCAGTTTATTCAACTTCCCCTGCCCAGGCCAAAGCCAATCTAGCTTTGTTAAAGATACGTTTTGTAAACAATTCTATTGTTTGTGTCAGGGCACGGTTAATAATACCCAGAAACTTTCCATGGACTCTCAGAATCAGAAAGCACCATTAAGCCCAACAGTCTTGAAGGGTCAGTTCAGAGAGCTCTCCTTTCTCAGCGAGCATTCTGGCTGACAGTGTTAAAAGCTGAGCCTTGCAGTGCAGTAGCAAGAGTGTTGTTGTGAAAAGCCGTAGTCCAGAGATGGTCCACTGCTTTTTTTTGAAGGGCTAACCTCTCAGTGATTTCACTGTGAAACCTAGATTTCCTTTCATGCTGATTACCTGTTGAGGCTTGGCCACAGCACGGCTATGTTGAAGGTATAGAGGCACAGGAAGACATGAAACATCTGCCAGGTTTTCTACTGCAAGAACAAATGGTGCCCATTTGACTGTTTGATGCATGTAAAAGAGTTTCTCCTCCTGAGAGCCCAGCAAGGTTCTCCATGCTAACAGGTGGCTTTGTGAATGCCTGTCAATCTGGCTTCGGATACAGTTTGTTAACATATGACTCTTTCCCAGAAAACAGCAATGAGGTCTTTTATGTGCTAAACACATGGCTAAGTGGGAAAAGCTCTGAAATTGTACAAAACATGATAAAACACACTCTACACTCTACAGTCATGAAAATTACAGCGAGCAGAAGTGCAGGCACATCTCTTAGCACTTGCAGCACTTCCTGAAATACTTGAAAAAACAATCTTGCAGCTAAGAACAGTCCTAAAATAATCCAAGACACCAAACTAAAGATTCAAGAAACTCAGGAATGCCACAACATGAAATTTGGGGAGAAATTAAAATTGAGCTGAAATATTATTATCATGGTGTAAAGTCAATAAAGCCAGCAGGGAAACAGTCTTAACTATCAAAAGCAAGGGCTAGAACTCTCCGACTCCTCAAACACACACAAATCACACAAGAGGAAATTCAAAGCAGAAACCAAGCATCAGGACTCTGCACCTTAAAAAAAGAAAGAAAAAAAGAAAGAAAGAAAGAGGAAAGACTGATATATTTCTCAAAAAATGCACACATTGAAAACTAAAGAATTGCTTTGTGTGTGTGTATGTGTGTGTGTGTGTGTGTTTGATTTTTTTCCCAATTGATCTTTCTATAAGGAAACGTTAAAAGTTCTTTATAAAGGAGAATAATATAGGTGAATTTCTCTCAAGTTATCATATTAAAAGAAAAATTTAAAGAAATAAATCAAAGGAAAAACGTTCATTGTTATTAAGTTTTTCAGAGAGAAGATTTTGCAAAATAATAAAGCAATCATGTGCTGAACTGTAGATGATAATATGCATATATTTATACTTATTAATTTTATACAAAATTAATGATATCCCTGACATAAGAGAGATGGGATGAACTGTTCAGATTACAGCAAAGCGTGGCCCATGACTTATTAAAGATGCCCATGACTCATGAGAAACAAAAGAAAAGCCATAAACTTTGAAAATATTTGCAAATGATCTGTCTGATGAGAAATTATTGTCCATGATAAGGAACAATATAAAATAATTAATAAAGAGACAAAAGACCTTAGGTAGTAGATATAGTGCAGGTAAGTAACATTAGAAAACAGTGTTTCACCTTAAACAGGAGAATTATTTGCCAAGTGCTGCTGTTAGATGTGAAAAGTCCAGACAAGCCACCAGAAGAAGCGGGTGGAGCAGGGAATTACCCACTGGTGGAGCTGCCTGTATGAACTGATACTATGCAGTGAATCACTCAGTACTGATCCTCCCCAAACTAAAGCTGTCATCAGTGTTCTTCCTGCTCCTCAGTAGGAACAAATAGCAACATTTTAATAGCAGGGGCTTCACCAGGATAGTTTGCTGAGAGTCACACAAACAGACTTTGTTTTATGTTGTTGTTGTAAAACATTTTTCATGCCAGGAACAAATTTGAATAAAAAGTACTTTCTTTTCATGAGGAATAGTTACTTCATTCTTGTGTGTATTTTATTCCTCTGATTTATAAACAGCATTTCAAATCTCTTTCCGTAGATGAGTGTATATGCACATGTATGTAGGTTTTGCTGAGACTTATGACCAAGACCCTTAGACAAGGGTGGTGAGCTGGCTTAGAGTCAACAACACAGACTCCGGGAGTCATGCAACAGGCTCAAGGGCATGCTGAAATAGGTCATGCCCTTTTAACCTCCTCTCCCAGTGTCCTATTAGCTCCCAAACTGCTAGCTGCTGCTGTGGCTCCTCCCCCTTGCTTCCCATCAGACCAGACACTGGGCAGTCAGTCTCTGGGCATGCCTGGGCTTTTCCAGGTATGTCTTGGAACAACTCTTCTTTAAGGTCCCCTTCTGTGCATGTGTGTTGCCCAGCTGGCTTTGTTCCTACTGAAGGCAGGTCTCCTTCCTCCTACATATAGGAGTCACCTACAGAATTGAGTCAGTCCTCTGAACAACTTTATGTTCATGTTCAAAATTGTCTTATCTCCATGTTGACATAGCTGACATCAATTCTCTATCTGTTATTGAGTTTAATTTTAAATCACAAAAGAAACCTTTACTTTTATTTATTTATTGGTTTTTTTCCTTCAGCACAGAACTAAATTTGGTCTCAGTCAACAATTTTTCTTCTGAATTTTCTTGGTATTTAATGATATGTGATTACTGAGTTTCTTTTCTGATTTTCTTTTTAAATTTATTTATTTATTCACTTTACATGCTGGATGTACCTCCTCCCTTCTCTCCTCCAGGTTCCACCCTCCCTCCCTCTTCCCCTTTTCCTCCCTCCCCTTCTCCTCTGTAAAGAGGAGATGCCCATTCCCCCTCCCATCTTACCAACCTACCCTGGCAGATCCAGTTGCATCGGAACTGAGCACATCCTTTTGCACTGCCAAATACAAGGCAACTGGTCCAAATGCAGGCAACAGAGACAGCCCTCACCCCACTTGATAGGTTACCCATATGAAGACCAAGGCACCCATCACTTATATATCTGTTGGTGGCCCAAGTTCAGGCCATGCCTGCTCTTCCGTTGGTGATTCAGTTGCTGTAAGCCCCCATGGACCTAGATTAGTTGATCTGTTGGTCTTATTGTGACTGTCTTGTCCCCTCCAGGTCCTTCTATCCTTCCCCTGACTCTTCCAAAAGACTCTCCGAGCTCTGCCTCATGTTTGGCTGTGGGTCTCAGCATCTGTTTTGGTTCACTGCTGAGAGAAGCTTCTCAGAGAACAATTACGCTAGGCTCCTGTCTGCAAGCATAGCAGAGCATCATTAATAGTTCCAGGGGTTGGCACTCTTCTATGGGGGTGGGTCTCAGGATTGGGCAGTCCTTGGTTGGCCATTTCTTCAATCTCTGCCCCATCTTTATTCTTGCATTTTTGTTGTGGGTAGGGTAAATTTTGGGTCGAATGTTTTGTGAGTGGGTTGCTGTTCTGCTCCCTCCACTGGAAATCCTGCTTGGCTGTGGGGTGGCCACTTCATTTGCCATGTTGCCCGCTACTAGAAGTCTCAGCTAGAGTTATCCCTGTAACTTTCCAGTGGACTACCCTGATGCAGGTCTCCAGCTTGTCCCAAAGATGTTCCACCTAGGTTTCCCTTCTCTCTCTCAGCCCTCTCTTACCTCTGTATAATGTCCATTCCACACTCTGTGCATGACACTAATTTTCATTGGAGTTGGACTTTTTTTTTTTTTTTGGATTTTTTTGTTTGTTTGTTTGTTTGGTTTGGTTTTTCAAGACAGGGTTTCTCTGTTTTACATAGCCCTGGCTATCCTGGACTTGCTTTGTAGACCAGGTAAGCTTCAAACTCACAGATAGCCTTCTGAGTGCTGGGAATAAAGGCATGTGCCACCACTCTCAGCTTATATTTCTTTCTAAGACTTGACTGAATGTCACTATCTAATAAGAGACCTAATGGTTTCTATTCCAGTGTTATGGCACTGATAAAGCTTTTGAACAGTCTCAGCTAATGTTTGCTTCTCTTAAGACTAGACTTATTTCTGAGACATAGACTCCTACATTCTCAATCTTAGCAATCATTAATAAAGAAATTTACTATAGTTTACAGAATACTTTGCATTTGTATTGTAATTTCAAACATAATTTGCTTGATAAATGATGGATTGGTCATTAGTGATCCTATTGAAACTGCCTGTGTCTGAAAACAAGTGTGAACTTCCTGAAACACTTCTGTGGTAAGAGTAACCCAGCCATGTGCATGGGAAACAAGCTGTCTTAGGCAGCTTACACATTACTATAGGAAAGAAAATTTAAAGTAGTATTTTTGCAAGCCTGTAAATTGAACAGAAGAATTCAGACATTTTTAGGGCTGAAATATGTAATATAATAAAAATGAATCAGTATAATAAAATGTTAGGATCTAATGATGATAAGCAATTTCAGTATCCTTAAGCTTAGTATCATGAAAATGATTGAATACTGTCACCCTGCAAGAAGACTCCTTCAATTGTCACATTCTATTTTATTTTATTGTAGAAAAATATACATAGCATGAAATTCACCATTTTAACCCCTTGAATTCTGCAATCCAGACTCTAAATGCTTCAGGACCACTGTACCATCATTTTCACGTCTGAGCTGCAGAACTCTGCCCTTGCCTAGACTGAATTCTGTGCTGATTACAGAACCACCCTTCTCTCTTGTTGTTGGCAACTACTATTCTGCCTCCTGTACATGAATTTAACTGCTCTGAAGGCATGAAACAAATAGCATATATAACATTTGCCATTTCTTGTTTTCTTTATTTCACTCACCATATTATTTAGAAAGTTTACATATTCAGTGCCTTTGAAGAACTGTATTCCCATCTATGCACAACAATATTCTGTGGAAAACACACACACACACAGTGTATGTGTATATATATATATATATATATATATATATATATATATATATATATACACATATGCATATCTATATAAATATATCCACAACATATATAACTGTGTTTAACTAACTAATGTGGTTTACAGCTTTGGCTGTTGTGAACTACAATGACCATATAAGTATTTCAGACGCAAACTTTTTTTTCAGCAAGATAGAGTAAATTTCTATAGGACTAAGCACCTTTGTCCTATTAAAATTAAGTCTACTATGCAGATATAAGTGAGTATATACCATTTGAGTCTTTCTGCTTCTGGCTTAACTCACTATTTATGGTCATTTCTAGCTCAATCCATTTATCCACAAATTTTGGAAAATCCTTGTTTTTAATAGCTGAATAGTATTCCATAGTGTATATGTACCACAGTTTCTTTATCCGTTCTTCTATTGAGGGACACTTAGGCTGTTTCCATGTTCTGGCTATTATGAATAAGGCTGCTATGAACATGGTTGAGTAAATTTTCTTGTTGTGTGCTGGAGCATCTTCTGGGTATATTCCAAGGAGTGGAATAGCTGGGTCTTGAGGAAGCCCTATTCCCATTTTTCTGAGATAGCACCAGATAGATTTCCAAAGTGGTTGTACTAGTTTGCATTCCCACCAGCAATGAAGGAGTGTTCCTTTCTCCCCACATCCTCGCCAGCATGTGGTGTCGCTTGAATTTTTGATCTTAGCCATTCTGATGGGTGTAAGATGGAATCTCAGAGTTGTTTTGATTTGCATTTCCCTGATGATTAAAGAGGTTGAGAATTTCTTTAAGTGTTTCTCAGCCATTTGATATTCCTCTGTTGAGAATTCTCTGTTTAGTTCCAAGCCCCATTTCTCAATTCACTTACCAGAAACTGAGACAGAGGGGAGAACATTCTAGGGGGACTCTAGATGAGAGAATCATGGGAGAATGGCAAAGTAGAAGGATCCAGAGGGTCCTAGAAGCCTACAAGTAGAACATTATGATAGGCAGATTTGGGCCCAGGGGTCCCGCTCAAACTAAGGCACCAGCCAAGGACAATACAAGCAGTAAACCTTAAACCCCTACCCAGATCTAGACAATGGACAGAACACTCTCCACAGTAGAGTGGAGAGTGGGATATTACTTTCTCACATACTCTGGTGCCTCACCTTTGACTATGTCCCCTGGAGGGGGAGACCTGGTGGCACTCAGAGGAAGGACAGCAGGTTACCAAGAAGAGACTTGATACCCTATGAGCATATACAGGGGGAGGTAATCCCCCTCAGGAACAGTCATAGGGGAGGGGAATAAGGGGAAAATGGGAGGGAGGGAGGAATGGGAGGATACAAGGGATGGGATAACCATTGAGATGTAACAAGAATAAATTAATAAAGGAGAATAAAAATTAAAAAAAATAATTAATGGTCAGTCAGCTTGACATTTTTTCTCTATGTTGATAATGTCATTTTCAATGATCTTTGTACTTTCATAAATGTTATAATACTATCTGCACATAAAATTGATTTACCTCTGAAAAAAAAATTAAGTCACATTTGGGAAGTATTTACAATTGTTCAAACTATGAGCACAATTAAAAATAAAAGTCGAATTTAGAGAATATTTGCATTGTAAGTGAGTAAATATTATATTCATAATATGTATGGAGTCAATAAACAGATGAGGAATTTATAAATATTTTAGCATGATATTTCAGAGATTGTATTGGGCTGAGTAAAGCCTTCAAAGATACTTAAGTTTTTCCTGATCTTTGGTGTCAGTGACTCTTAACTTAGATAATGATTATAGCTGTAATTAAATGTATTGAAGTACAGAGATTGCCCTGCATTATTCAAATAGGCCTTAAATGCCATCAAACATTTCACTATCAGATGGAGGCAGGGGAGCTAAGCAGCGAACAGCAGAGACAGTGGGATGACAGGAGCATATACTGTGACAAGGAGTGGATTGTCCCTCTGAGACTCTAGAGGAAAGAGTTCTGCTCACATTTTTATTATCTCCTATGTAGCTTGTTTTCCGCTTCTGACCTCGAAAATCAGTAAACAATTCATTTCTATTGCTTTTAACCTACCAAGTGTGTAATAATATATTGTAGAAGCAAACAGAAATAAACACAAACAATAATGAGAAATAGTCCTATAAAGTTTATAGATGTCAAGAAATATTCTTTTTTTAATAAAAATTATCTACACTCAGCTACATGTGTTGGTATGCAGTTGTGACCTCAGTTCTGGGGCTGTCAAGGCAGGCAGAACCTGAACATCATTGGCCAGCCAAAGTAGTCTACTTAACAAGGCCCAGGCCAGGAAGAGACCAAACTTGTTCTCAAAAGAAGAAAAATATATACCTGAGACTGTCCTTTCACAACCACATATATGAATCCACATATGCACATACCCTAATACACATGAACTCACAACCATAACACAGATGTGTACACTCACAGAAAACCTTCCAAAACACGAATAAATGTAGGAAATTGTAGCACCAATTTTGGCACAACTCTGAAAGCTGGGAGTATATATAACTGCTCAATATTCTGTGACTAGTGTAGATCTGGCTCCCATATTGAGCTACTATGGGGCCCTGAGTCCTGTTTTTTACCTCTATACTGTGCAGCCTGTGTGGAAGCATTAGTTTCAGAAAAACTAGAAACATAACTATGAAGCTGGTTACTAAGAAGAGTATTTAGGCTGGGGTTCCATGGGGGAAATTGAAATTTCTAAGATTCATTCAAATTGAGCATGTGTGCATTAAGTAATTCCACTAACATCCACTGCAACAGTGTCATAACACCTAAAGGCAGGAACATTTTCCTGACACTTCACTGATGACACTTTGGTCACAGTTTGATCACCACCAATTCAAGCAAGTCTACCACTCTGATTTATATTGCTCCCTCCAAAATAGGATGTTAGGAGTTTCAAAGTTCTCAGCCTCCCTGTACTGTTCTAGTATTTCTCCCCAGAGGCTTTAGTTCTCAGCTAGTCCATGTGAAAATCACTGCTATGGTGACTGGCTCAGCCTAGGGGCAAATAGCAATATTGCTCAGAATGTCACAGTAGACGGAAATCAATAAGGATGAGAGTGCTAATACTGATTGCCTGTTGGAGCTTGTCTGCTCCAGATTTGTGCTGTGGCATTACATTTGGGTTTAGATCAATCTCAGAGGCATATGCAGCTTAAGCCAGAACTTTCACAAGCTGAGGAAGCTAAGGCTCAAGTAAGCTAAACAAATCCAGTAGGACACACAGTAAGTGGAGGAGTGACGGCCATACACGGGTCTAATTAGAACGGTAGGGACCTTGATTAGTTGTTATGTTTTACATCCTGGAAACATAAAAGAGTTGGCAAAGAGTTTGGCAAAGATCCTTCCAAACTGAAATGGACGGCATGTGGACTGTGTTTCAGATCCTAAGTAAAGCCCATAGACGTCACTTCAATGGTTTAATCACTCAGGCAGAACTCCTCCTGGTCAGTGTTAGTCCCACGCTAAGCCTCCTCTGGAGTAGCAGAAATGTAAGCATGCCAAATAGCAGCTTGGAGAGAGACAGTGAGTGAACCTTACCAGCCTATGCTGGGAGCCCAGTTCATGTGAATCCTGGGCTGTACAAATGTCACAGTTCCTTTTTATTGCAAAAGCTTTTCACAGTGCTTCTCAAATTATGGCCTGTTTATATATGTGTGAATGCATGATGCCCTCTCTGTACCTAGAAGTAGTAGCTGTTTTCTTGTATGAACTGTTCTCTGGCAGTTTTGATGAGAACAGCTCACTTCTGCATAGTCCTAGGATAAATTTTCTCAGCACATGTTATGTCCTGGTAGCAAAGTTTCCATGAGAGTCATTCAAATAGGATTCTACTAAATTATGCAGACTATACTTAAGAAATACAAATTTTAATTTCTAAAGTTAATATTAAAATTGTGTATTTAATTGGTAGCATAACTTATATTTGAGATGCACTTTATTATACAAGAAATCATTTTAGACCAAAACATCTATATGGTTAAATAAGACCATTTTCTTCCCTTTCTATTTGGAAATTTTTCACACTGTCTTCAAAATTTCTTTGTTCTTGTGTCCTTTTGTTTACTGTAAGATGTAAAATAAAATAGGCTAATGTCCTTGGGCAAAGAACAAGTCACAGTTGGCATAGAGTTTGTCTAGTGTACATGAAGCCCTAAGCACGAAATGAACTAAGAGCAGTGTCACAGGCCTATAAGCCCAGCAATCAGGAGGTGAGCAGCCATGGTCACATGGGACCTTGTTTCCAAATAGCAAATATATACTCTTGAAATTATATGTTTGTCTGTAATATTACTTGTTTTCCTTCTAATTAACTTTTCTCACACCATAATTTATACAGAGTCTTTCTAAATCTTGGAGAAACTTTTAATATCCTTTTAGCAAAATATAGAATTGTCTGTAAGGCTAGTAAGTGCAGTAACTCTACAGTAATATTGATTAAATCAGTGTTCTTACTGAAAACAAAAGATCCTATTTTATCTCTTTTTGGTTCAATCTGTTTTATTCACCTAGAAGAATATTTTCACATGCATAGTAATTTGTTATTTAAACTTGTATAACTTTACATCTTAGAATTACATTTACATAAAATATATGGTAGGGTTGCCTGGTTCTGAGTGCTATGTACCTTGCTGTTTGGGCTTGTTTTATAACCTGTATTCCCCTGTAACACTCTAAAAATACCTGCCTTCTCATACCTGCACACCTTCGTTCTAAATGCCAAATCCCTGGAATTGCACATGGCATTACAAATTAAGTGTTCCCTTTCTTGTGCTTTCTCTTCTATAAGATTCACCTCCAGGAAATGAAAATCATTTGATGTTCATGGGCAGCCTGCTCTCAATGATTCACAAACAGATAGGTCAGAGCTGTTTATTTACAAGGCTTCAAAATCAATACTTTTCAAAGAGAAAATAAAACATCCCATAAATCCGTGCCCATAAGGCTTCTTGTTTAACGCACCCTCAACACTTAAGGCTGAAGTTCTAGAATGCGTTATAGAGCCAATGATGTCTTTAGTGTTTCTATTTGTTAGTTAAATTATCATTCTCTGATTATTTTACAGAATTATCCCCATAAATACAACCTTAGGGCTGTCCTATAAACAATGTATCTATTTTGAGTTGCATGTAACATAGTTATTCCTAGAAATAGCATCCTCAGGTTACTGACAACCACAGTTGTTGTCAGTTTGAATGGTTGTGGGAATGCCATTTTATTCCATCTGAGATTGTTATGTGTCCATATCTTGTCAAGGATTAATGTTACATTAATATCAAAACAATATTTATTGCAACAACTATATAGTTATTATAATGCTAATAAGTAAACTAGGGGTTGTTATTGTTTTGTTTTCTAGTGTCTCATGGTGTTTATCAAATAATGTAAGGTGTTTCGCTTTGCTTGGCTTAGGCATGAGATGAGAGTTTCATTATATATCTCTGACTGCTCTGCCCTCACTATAGACTAGGCTGGCCTCTAAATCCTCCCGCCTTCCAAGCACTAGGAATGAGCTGCTTTATACAAATTCCCTTCCAAATTATGTAATATTTCTCTGGAGTTCAGACACTCCCCTTGTTTGGGAAACAAGGCCACCAATTATATAACTATCTCTTTGCCTATCTGAGGCACTGGCAGAGAAGATAGGACAAGCTAGAGAGTGCCAGACAGAAAGAAATGGATCCAAATCTTTGGTGAATCCTTTGATAACTATCTTTCTCAGCTTGTGTAATATTTTATAATCTTTGCTGTGGAGACCAACAAGAATGCATGTCAGTAAAGATCTTTTAACCACAGTATCTTTCAAGCAACATGAGCAGCAGTGTACTTTGTTGTAGTGCAAGTACCACGTTTTTATAACTGGGGCTTTGCTGAATTGTCTCACCTAAAGTTAAAATTCAGGTAAATATTCACAATGGATAAAAGTAGAGGATTTGAGAAATAGACAACCATTCATAACATCACTCTATGATACAGTCACAGTTACTTTTGTTGTATAAAGCACCTTCAGTGCTCAATAGGTCTAATTCACACAGAGATGAATGACAAAATATTGGTAATTAACATTTTATAATGGCATGTTTCAAATTTAACTAATGGATTTGCAGCTAAGTTAGTGTTTTCAGTTATACATTATAGAAGCACAGTCCTAACTGTGTGGCAACAACTCTATATGATAGGACTTTTAAAAAAAATCTATAATGTAACATTTCTTGTTTTCTATTGAGACTTCTTACCCAAATTTTAATACATACTTTTCAGTGCACACTAAGAACAACATATACAAAACCTTCCTTGTTTCTCAGGCCTGATGTAAGTCACCTTGAACACTCTCAGTCACAATGGTCTCAATCCATCTTAACACTGTGAGTTATACAATCAACATATATCTGGACCTCAACATTTGATACTTCTCAGTCCTGTTCTAAGTCACCATCAGGTGTTAACTAGATTATTGAAAGAGTATCCTACCTAATTTTGTTCCTGCCATTGTTCTTTTTTTTCTTTATTAATTTATTCTTGTTACATCTCAATGGTTATCCCATCCCTTGTATCCTCCCATTCTTCCCTCCCTCCCACTTTCCCCTTATTCCCCTCCCCTATGACTGTTCCTGAGGGGGATTACCTCCCCCTGTATATGCTCATAGGGTATCAAGTCTCTTCTTGGTAACCTGCTGTCCTTCCTCTGAGTGCCACCAGGTCTCCCCTAGATGAGAGAATCATGGGAGAATGGCAAAGTAGAAGGATCCAGAGGATCCTAGAAACCTACAAGTAGAACATTATGATAGGCAGACTTGGGCACAGGGGTCCCGCTCAAACTAAGGCACCAGCCAAGGACAATACAGGCAGTAAACTTTAAACCCCTACCCAGATCTAGCCAATGGTCAGAACACTCTCCACAGTAGAGTAGAGAGTGGGATATGACTTTCTCACATACTATGGCGCCTCACCTGCCATTGTTCTTTCTACACCATATTTTGCCCAGAGCACAAACAGAATCTTTTCAAATGAAGTCTGATCACATCCATTCTCATCTCACCCTTCCCGCCTACATGGCCTCATATACAGGAACATATTCTTCGTCCTTCTTCCTACACTGCCTGCAGCCTTTTCCTTACTCTCATCTACTAACTTTTCTTGTTATGTCTTTGCCAAGTCTACTTCACACTGTGCCTGTGCTCCAATGCCTGCCAGCCCTGAGGCTTTCGATTCCACCATCCATCCTGGAAACTGTTGCTGCATATACAAACGTAGGGATTATTCTGTTCAGTTTTTTGCATATTTGCACAACTGTGTTGTCAACTGTCCTTTCCAATTACTTTAATTTGAAGCACAACGGCCTACAGTTTCAAATACACTTCTTTCCCTGACATTTAGCAATAATATTAGAGTTTTTCTCTTTGTAATTTTGGCATATTTATATTGCCTTATTGGATGTGTTGGACTGTAAAAGCCTTTGGGAAGATTCTTTTAATAGTTTCATTTATTGCTATAATCTAACATATGCAGAACAAAGCTTGGCACATAAATTACATATGGCTGCACCTCCACAAAGAGTTTGTATACAACCAGATATATACCGCTGGGCTCATTCCACAAGAGGAAAAGTCTGCTTATTATTTTGGCATTTATATATCTATTTTCAAGGTAAAGCTTCTGCCAATTTAAGACATACTTATCAGGCTTTATCCAAAATGCTGTACATGAAAAGTTTGGCATCATATTGATAATGTGAAGTAGGACATAAAATACAAACAGCCTTCAGTGGATACTTTCCACAAAAGGCTTTATGTCAAGCAAGGTAGGGATTTACTGAACTGCATAGGACAGTGTCTACAGTTGAGTTAATGAGACAAGAGTGCCCGAAACTCTCATTCATAATGAGTAACTAAGCATCAGTATTATTCGGATCATTTATTAGCACTAGATATAAGTTCTCTCAGCTGTTGTATGAGCAGCCAATGCTTTTAAGGTTTTGTTTTGGATATTTTAAAGGCTGGTTGGTCTCTGCAGGAAACCTGGATTGATCCGTATTAGAAAGGCTGCTGAATATCTCACTTCAGGGTCTTGCCTCTACCTGCCTGCCAATACTTCTCCCTTCAACCAGAAAACTCTATGTAGATCAGCTTTGTTGGTTATGCTGACATCCACACTTTAAGCAGAAACAACTCTACCTACAAAAAGTTAAGGCCAATGCTCTAATGATCTGTGATTGGCATGATATCTTTTCTGGAAATATTTAAATGAAGGCCTATTACCATTAGTAAAGTACATTTGATTTATTAATAAAACAGATAGAAAGGATCTTTTGAAAGTGCATGTGTTTCAGATCTCTTAGTCTGGGATTCTGTGCCCTCTCTTAATGCACAGTGCAACTTTGAAGTGAGAACTCCTTTAACCATGTGCTCTGTGACTACCTTGAGTACCCAGAATTGTATGAGCATCAACACTGAAGCACTGAACTTTCAATATGATGGTCTGGTAATTTTCAATTTTGAAACACACACACACACACACACACACACACACACACACACACACACACACACACACACGCACACACACCACAGGAAACCAAACACAAAGATGCTTCACACCTATCAACAACACACTCATTAACATTGCAAACAATGGAGAAATTAGGGATAATTTACTAACTGCTCTTCTGTTCATTACTGTGGTCCCAGAACACTGGAGGCAAAGAATCAGGGATGAGAATGGTGAATGACCTTGAATGAAGTAGACGGAGTAGGCTGCTCTCTCTCTCTCTCTCTCTCTCTCTCTCTCTCTCTCTCTCTCTCTCTCTCTCTCTCTCTGTTCACTTATCGAGGGTGGAAAGATCATATATGCCGCAGTGCCCATATGGCAGAAGCCAGAGGAGTCAGTTCTCTTCTTCTACCACATGGGACCCGGGAATCAAACACAGGTCATAAGGCTTGGCTGTACGTGCCTTATCTACACAGCCTTCTTGATAGCCCAGAAAGATTTGTTGTTGTTGTTGCTGTTGTTATTTCACAACAGGATTCTTCTACGTAACAGCCATGGCTGTCCTGGAACTTGCTCTGTAGGCCAGGCTGGCCTCAAACTCACAGAGATACACCTGCCTTTGTCTCTTGAGTGCTGGGATTAAAGGCGTGCTCCACCATACCCAGCTGAAAGATTTCTTTATGCTTAGTCTTTCTAAATAGTTTTTCATATTAACTGTATATTCTCAAAAAATAAAATAAAATATAAATGAATTGTAGTGCTACTTTAAAAGATAATATATTAAGTTTGACTATTAACTAATTATTTAATATTCTTTCAGGAAAATAATAATACATGGATTGTAAAAGTTGCACAGAGCTTTATAAGGCTCATTGATAAGCTGTGCATACATGTAGCCTCCTGAGATGCAGATACCATTTTTTCAAGTGTGGGGATGAATTTCTAGAGCAGAAAGTGCCCCCTTTTTGTCATCTGAGACAGAGATACATCTTTTAGAAATGAGGTTACAGAAGACATGTTAGTTGATGTTTTTCTAATAATGAGGGATCACATGGGATTTAACTCTCCATCTCATATGTGTAATCCCTGAATCGTATCACCATTGAACTGGTGCTATCATGCTATGTTGCTATTTGTAAATGGGTTGCATTTTTAAAAATATAGTATCCTTGTAAAATAAAAAGAACATTCACCAATATTTGTGTGAGTTCTCAGTGTAGCATACTTATGGCTCATATGTCTGTGAATTTACTTCCATTAAAGGCAGATCCGCAGTTACTGATCTGGTGCTATTGACTTATGATTATAAAATAGTTTAACGATAGTATATGATAAAAGTTATTATCAATTATATACCTTCTCTCTTTTTCTGTTATAAAAGTGAAATAATATTTCCAAATGTCTTAATGATTAAAGTTTAATTTCTCTAAGTCTTTAAAGAACAAAAATAGCCTTGAGTATACACTGTGTTTACAGATAAATTTGTTGTGATTTGTTAATGTTGGCTCTTCTAAAAGGGATGTGAGATTTATTTTAGTGAGTAAATAAGTATTGAAGACATTCAACAAAGTCAGTGATGGCCTGGTATTTGATTCTTGTTCATTCCTGTGTGCTCAGTTCTAAAAGGAACTTCCCACATTTCATAAAGACATATCAGTAGTTTTGTTACAGAAAGTTGATATTACACTCATTATAAAGAAAGCATCATAGAAGAAATCAAATCTTCCAAATGGGTATGAGAATATGTACACTTGAGTTTGCTTTCACAATATCAAAACCAGGACTAGGTTGGCAGTGAATAGGGAATATAAGTTTAGAGGAAAAAAATGTGAACAAAAGTTATCAGGTATAAATGTGGGCATTTGAGGTAAGGTTAAATATAGGATATGCAAATCGTTATGAATTTAGGAGGAAAGTCAGTTTCATCTTTCTTTTTAAACTTAATTTCCTTTTTATGTACGTGTAATGTGGTGGTATGATAAAAGTGCACGTGTGTTTGTGAATACCCACACCCAAGAGGAGCACATTAGGTATTCACACTATCTATCTTTATCTCACTGAACTTGAAACTCATCCTTTTTGCAAGCCTGGCTGGCCTGCGACCTCCTGAGAACCCCTGTCTCTCTCTGTCACCAGATACTTCAGCCACAGGTAGGTGCAGCCATGGCCTGCTTTTGCACGGGTGTTGGCAGTTTGAAATCAGATCTTGTTGCTTGTTTAGTCATTGCTCTCACATGTCTTCAAGACCCAAGTTTCATCTATGTTATGGAATTTTAAGAAGCAGTAATATAGCTTGCCCAAATATATATGTTTGAAAAGTAACTCTGGCTGCAATGCATTATATAAACTGAATGAGAATATTTGGCATTTTCACTTTTAAAATAAAAAAGAATTATATGAATAAATTATACTATGGAAATTCCGATTATGATACTGTCTTACGCATTCAGCCTATGGTGACTTTCAAGTTTTCTACCCTTCCAAAGACAAAAAGATTAAATGGAACTTAGAAAAAACATCAATTAATGTGATTTTAAAAACCTGTGTTTCATATCCAGACTAAATTGAAGATATCATGGATATAAGTATTGGACCATATATTAGAAGATTATTAACCCTGTCACATCTATTTTCCACAGCAATTCTCTTGTGTCCGTCATTTTATTGGAATGTCAGGCAGTTTGTAAGATGACTGAGTGCCTTAACAAAGGAGCAATTAAAAAATTATAATCATGTTGGCCTATCGAATATGTTCAAGCATAACAAGCTTGGACACCTTCTCTTATCCATCTATGCATCCTGAGTGATCAGAGCTGCCTCAGGTACATAGCTGTAGCCATGCTTTGAGGCATGTGAGGCACTGAACAAAGAACCTTGCAATCAGGCCAGGGACCATTTTAGTTAATTTTATACCATTCTTTGTTTTCTCTTTGGTGGCCACACTGTCCCTTTATTAATTGATACTTACACCATCTTATGATGTCATCAAGTGGCAATTTTCATTGTCAGTCTGTCTCCCAAATGGTTTCTCAACTAGTCTATTCAGAGATGATGGCAAAGAACTCAAATCCACACACTCATTGGCACAGAAACACACTTGGTCTAGTGAACTCACTATGTCACTTCAAACATTTATTTTCAGGAAGTTCTGATTAGAAATAATTTTTCAAAAGTGTGAATAGAGTCATGTCTGCAGATTCAAGCTAATTTTAAAAAATAAATTCTAATCTTCCCTGTTTTATTTATTTTTTATTTAGCTGGGTAAAGCTGCCCTATTTTCAGTTTTACTGTACGGCTTTGTCAATCATCTGTTCCCCGTCTATAACACAAACTGTCAAGTCTACCTGAAATAGTATTCTGCAGCTAGTCAGTGTCCAGAATGAGAAATATTCAACTGTCAGAGTTTTAGACTCCGTTCCATTAAAGAGAGGCTTCAAATCTAAATTCTGTGAACTGAACAGAAATATTGCATTTGAAAAATACCTATGTTAGAAATATGACTGTGACAGGGAGACCAGAGAGTTTTTATTTGTGCAACGAATGGTAATTGATTGTTGAAACACTGTCAGGAAAAACCACGTGGGAAGATATGCAAAACACTGCTATAACTATGGGATGTCAAAATAGTCTGTACATTATGGTTTAAAAGATGGGGAGACAGAAAGAAACCTTGATTGTTCCTTCCTGACCTCAGATGAACCCAGCACACTGCCTCTCCCTGGTAGGCATTGAGTACATCTGCTGAGTAAACAAATGCATAGAACCCTAAAATTCAAACTGAGTCCAATGCCAATACAGGCATCCAATCAGCATCAAATACAATCTGATTAGGAAAGCCATCTGAAGCAAATTAGCTTAAAACGAAGCTGCATAGTTCCCTGAAGAGTAGACTGGGGCCAGGAATTGAAATCACACTTCCACGTGAATAATGATGAGGTTTAGAGGGTTCTGAATTCAGCTTAATTTGGGCAATAATAATTGCTGTGTGCCAGCAATGCTTCTGGATGCTTCTTCAGCTGTGTGTTTGCAAACAGTGACACTACAGCACCAGGACTGAGATGAACAGAGATTTTTGTCAAAAATCTTCACAACCTCCCATCAAAGGTTATTTTTATCTAAATTGAATGTGAAGTCATGCATACCATTAAATCAATTTATCTGTACTCTCCAAAGTGTCCTTTCTTCTCCTTTAGAGAAATCATAAATAGCTTCAGCTAATATAAACAGCCCAAAGCCACATTTAGACTAATGCAGTTTAAATGAGATTTTAACCCTAGACCTCGTTTTTTAAAAGCTTACTTTCTAATTGGATAGTGTGTTTTTAGAACACTGGAAGATACAATGTTGATTGGGTTCATGGAATGAAGGAAAAGTTGTCACCCTAAGGTCGACATCTGTTGACTCTCAGATGACAACCAACATTCACAGTTTGAGATAATGGCTGTCTACAGTGGGATCCTTTGCAATTCCACCTCATAATTTCCAGAACATTCATAATGAATGCAAAACCTGAAGGAGACGGTGTTTCCTATCCCGGTGCTGTTTCTGTGTTCTGCTCACATAGCTTGTGAATTAATAGAGGTGCAGTGGTAAGGATGGAAACAGTCATCTTTGATTGAGGGCTTCTAGGAACTAGATTGCTTTTTCCTTTCTTAGGTTCTTTACACAAAGATGAAATTAATAAATGAGCGATTTAATAGTGCTAATGAGTGGTACTCAAAACAAAGGCATCGGATGAATCACAAAGTCTGAGTCAGATGCAGGCAGTGGCCTATCTCTGTGGCTACCTGTTATCCTCTTAGGCCCTCTGGCATGGGCCAAGATTCTTGTGATGAGAGTGGCTAAGCCTTGTAGCAAATGTGCTTCCTGGAAACTCAACCAATCAATTCTTTTGTGGCAACCAGTGTGTCCTACGGTACTAATTTCAGAAGCATAAGGGGGTTTCTCTTTGAAAGTAAAGAGTTGGCATTCATTTGAATTCTGAGATCATTGGGATGTCAAAACTGTTTTCTAAATTCATTTTGTTTGGACTGAATCTTATGTGTTTAAACTATTAAAATATTATATGTGAATTAGAGAGGTGGCTCCTAATTTAAGAACACTGTTCTCTCTTCCCAGAGGACTTGGATTCAGTTCCCAACGTACACAAGTGGTACACAGGCCTCTGGAACTCTATTTCCAAGGGATTTGATAACGCTCTTCTGCTCTTCACTGCCATCAGGCATGCACATGGTGCACAGATACACAAACAGGCAAACCGCTTATACACATAACATAAACAAACATTTAAAATGTACATATATCGGATATGAGGTCATTTTCTTGTATTTTATCAAATCCGATATATGTACATTTTAAATGTTTCATGTACTCTGGTGCCTCATATTTGACCACATCCCCTGGAGGGGGAGACCTGGAGGCACTCAGAGGAAGGATAGCAGGCTACCAAGAAGAGACTTGATACCCTATGAGCATATAAAGGAGGAAGAAGTCCCCCTCAGGCACAGTCATAGGGGAAGAGAGTAAGGGGAAAATGGGAGGGAGGGAAGAATGGGAGGATACACAGGATGGGATAACATTGAGATGTAACAAGAATAAATTAATAATAAAAAAATTAAAAATAAAATGTACATATAGAAACACACATGTAAGTACATCTATATTCCTTACTATGACCTAATTATGCTAAACAATCACACTTGAATCACCACAAACAATATATACTGCTTAAAATCAATTCACGTAAGTGGGAAGGTGGTAAGTATATTCTACAATTTAGATTATTTTCATCTATATTTTTAAAGTGAGAAGAGACTGGATATAAACAGTTTACAAGTGAGTGTAGAAAAATAAGCATATCTAATATATCTATCAAAGTGTTTTAAATACAGGTGAACAAGGATGAATATAGTATTGGCAGAGCACCCAAAACCTCTTGAGACAACAAATTTTACCAGACAGTGTACTTAGGAACCAGTTTTAATTGTTTCTAAAATGCCAAATCTCTTTTAAAATTAGAATTTTCTCTGTACTCTTGTGAGGAGAAAGAGGAAGAAGTAAGTTCACCTAGACCTTAAAGAAATAGCTTTACTCTTATAAAAGTGTATATTTCCAAGGCTCTGAGAATAGACCTAAGAGAAAAGTAAAGACAGTTATGGTGGACAAAATATTGCCCACAAAGTGCAGGAAGGACATGTTTGTCAAGTATACCCATTTAAATATCTTTGAGTGTGTGTGTGTGTGTGTGTGTGTGCGTGGTGTGTGTGTGTGTGTGTGTGTGTGTGTGTGTGTGTGTGTGTGTGTGTAGTGCCAGTTGTTTAAAAAAGGGTTGCCTTTATTAGTCTTTTGATTGATTATATTGATTTTCAAGGTTTTTAAGGGGGTGTCTGTCTGTGCGAGAGAGGAAAGGAGGGAGTGAGAGAGAGAGGGGGAGGGGAAGTAGGGAGGGCTCAAGAAAAAGAGAGTTGCTAGGAGTTTTGTGTTTTATTTTTATTTTTCCAATTTATTTATTTTTAATAATTTATACATATTATATCCCAATTGTTAGCCCCTCCCTCATATCTTCCTGTACCTATCCCCCTTTATCCATGCTATTCCCCTCCCCTAGTCCTCGGAGAGCAGTGGGAGAGCTCTTTCCCCATCATCTGACCACAATTCATCAGGTCTCATCAGGATAGTCTGCATCTCTTTCCTCTGTGTGACCTCAAAGTCTCTCTGCTAAGAGGAAGTGATCAAGTCTCAGGCAATAAAGTTTAAGTCAGAGGCAATCCCCATTCCCCTGCCTCCCACATGGAGAATGGGCACTCTATTGGCTACATCTGATCAGGGGGTCTAGGTTCTCTTCTTGCATTGTCCTTAGTTGGTGCATCAGTAAATGCAGGCCCCCATGGGCCCAGATCCTCCAGCTTTGATGGTCTCCTTGTGGAGCTTCTGACCCCTCAGGGTCCTTCGATCCCCCACATTTCCATAGACTCTCAGCACCCAACCCAGAGTCCTGGCATATACCTCAAGACCCACCTATACCACTCCTGGGCATACACCCAAAAGATGTTCCACCATACAAGAAGGACATTTGCTCAACTCTGTTCATAGCAGCTTTATTTGTAATATCCAGAATCTGCAAAGAACCTAGATGTCCCTCAACCTAAGACTAGATACCAAATCTGTGATACATTTACACGATGGAATACTACTCAGCTATTAAAAGCAAGGAAACCAAGAAATTTGCAGGCAAATGGATGGAATTAGGAAAGATCATCCTGAGTGAGGTAACCCAGATCCAGAAAGAAATATATGGTATACAATCATCTTATAAGTGAACATTAGGCCAACATAGATGTCCCCGGAGAGACTCCACCCAACAACAGATTGGGACTGATGTCATTTATGTTTAAAATAAGAGGGAAAATTGGATGGGCAGGGTAGAGACAGGGATGATCTGGCAGGAGTTGAGAGAGGGAAATGTGTCATCAGAAAATATCGTATAATTTTTTCAGCTGAAAAAGTTAGTTGAAAGAAAGAAAGAAAGAAAGAAAGAAAGAAAGAAAGAAAGAAAGAAAAGATTGTGAGAGAGAGGGAGGGAGGAGGAGGCAGAGAGGGGAAAAGAAGGAGGAGGAGGAGGAGGAGAGATAAGGTCAATATTAACAAACTCTACTATTGTCTTCCTGACTGACTATTGGGTTTGGTCTTTTATTTTAAAGCCTCAGAAGCAAGCTTCACTGCCTGTACCTGTCATTGCTTTCCTCCTTCTTCTCCTACACTGGCAACTTAAACTATTGTCTGATTCTTACACTGTTTTCTAACATTACTGGCCACATTTAAGGTCTTTTGGAAGTGGCAAAAGGATCTGTATATGATTTCTCAGGCATATTAATGAAAGCCATTTGAAGAACTCACCAAACCCTGAAGCTTTTCTTATTTCAGACCTAATGGTACCATGCACATTTGCTCTCTGTGGTCACAGAAAGACCATAAGCTTTTAGGAGAAAAAAAAAATCGTAATAGGAACAACTTCAGGATTTTTATTTCTATTGCATTCATTATTATTTTCTGTAACAGAACTTGGAAATGGTCCAGCAAAATGCTTTTAATTTTATAATGGCAAGGAGGCCTGCAGGGGAAACTGAAAACACCCAGCATTGGTACATGGAGCCCAAACCACACTTACCCAAACTACTTCACTGATACGTATTTTCTTTGTAAAATTGTTGTGAGTGAATTATACATGATTGGGTTTGTTATGGCATTTTCATATATCTATCTAAAGTATTTTGATTACAATCACCCTCATTGCCCACTCTGGTTCACTCACCCTCCTGCTATTCCAATTCTCTTCCCAGATAGTCCCAGCTTTACTTTCATACATATTTTGGGTGTTTATTCTTTTAATCATGGTTGCTTTCGGAGGCATGGGAGTGATACAATTCTCATGGCCATATCACTGAAATAAATGTCTCCTCCTTCTCCAGCAAAAGTTAACTGCTAATACCTCCTAAGAAAAAAGTGAGGCTCATGTGCCCCTCATCCATTCTCTTTGACCAGCTAAAAGGGTCTTCGGTAGCTGCTGCCCACTTCAAAAGACTACAACAATTATGTGCTGTGTATATTCAAATGTTCTTCATTCTTTCTAAGGCTTGCTATATTTAAATGTGATTGGAACAGAGAACATGACATCTTGAAGTTGAATAAACTCTGTGGGAGATGAGTGGCATTTTATATGAGAATACTCTGACGATATGAAATGTGGTTTTGTATTTCCGTTGGCATGTTTATGTTGTGGTAAAATTTTCATAGGTATGAAAGACCTATAGTGTTTTTACCCACAAGTACTCTCCCTTAAATGCCTTTTACTGGAACATTAAAATGTCTTTCTAGCAATTTTGTCTTTTCATCATCTTTCTATCATGCTTCTCTTGCCTATTTGTCTAACTATGTACATATAATTTTATTTCTCTAATATTAAAAAGAATACGGTTTCCCATTGACAACTTTTTTCTGCCAGTTACACCATCCTCCCTTCCTTGGCTTTTCACTGCAGTGAATCTGACATTATTTGTACCAGATTTCCATGATTTTCTCATGTTCTATCTTAAAGATTACATCTTCAGACCTTTAGTCCTATCATTCAACCAGCACTTGCCTTATTCATGTCACCAATGTGCTGAAATTGCACAAGCTAATGACCCATCTCAAGACCATTTTATTTCATCTTATTGGTGGCATGTGACACCGTTTGTCACTTTTTTTCCCCCTTGGTCCATTTTTCTCATGGATTCTGTGATATCATGCCTTCTTGCTTCTCCTTTGGTATCTTGCCTACTCATTTTTCATTATACTTCTGATGTCTTAATGTTGAAATGCTCTAGTCTCAGTCACTGGTTTTCCTTTTAACATTCACTCTGCTTCATGTTTTAATCTAATCCCTTGATTTGGGATACCTTCCATGCCAATGCCTTCCAAAGGTATTACTTCCACATTACTTCTTTGTCTTTGATTTCATACTTACATGTCTAGCTGCCTTTGTGACTTATATATGTATAATATACAATATATCCAATGATGAATGTCTAAGTTCCCTTTCTTATTCCATCTCAGATAATAGTAACTCCATCTGGTCGACTACCTCAACATATGCCCAAACTAGCTCTTGAATTCATTGTTAACCACACACATCACTATGCACCAATCAACCTATTATTAGTTCTATCTTAAACATACATATACACACATACTACAACTTATATATATATTCATGTGTATAAGCAACATACACACATTTATGTTTGTGGAATGTATACAAAGACACAGACACACAGACACACACACACACACACTATATATATATATATATATATATATATATATATATATATATATTCCAATAAAAAATAATTGCCTTTATTGTAGAAGTTTGGTCTTGGTAATCTGTAGTGTATATTTTATCAGTAGGGTGTTAATATAATGTGTTTCTCTTACTTTTGTCCCTTAATGATCTTTATGCATTTTATTTTACAGATATGAATATATTTATTTTCTCCAGTTTATTTGAACATTCATGAACTAAGAGCTTTCATTATCCAGAATTCTGAAACAGAAGTCCTTAGTTCTATCATAGAAATAGAATTCTATCAATAGTTGTGTGTAGTATCAAGCTTCCTCGGATCTTACAGTATGCTCTGACTTTATCCTTGACCTTGGTCTCAACCTTGTGATTCCCTAAGAGAGCAAGGCCTGAGCTATGGCCTGCAATACTGTGAACTAATAGATGCTTGAGATGCTAACCTTGTAAGAACCTATTATGTGGGAACAGACAACTATATTTCTTGTTCTGTTTTGCTTTTAAAGATGTTTTGTTTATGGTGTTAGCACAGTACTCATCTGGAGTCAAGGGACACTTTGTGAGGATCAGTTATCCTTTTCTATGATGTAGGTTTCAGGAATTAAACTGAGGTTGTTTTACTTGGCAGCAAGCACGTTTACTATCCAAGCCATCTTGCTGGACCTTGTTTTGGTTTACTTTTAATTTTTCTGTTCTCATTTAATCATGCCTTAGCTTATAAATTCTTTTTGAAGGAGTATTAACAACAACAAATAAGCAGAAACCTGGCTAAATTAACAGAGGAGAGAACAAAACAGTATACAAAGATTAGTAACCCTGTTTATCAGGATGGGCTGTCATCCAAATCTACTAGAGCCTGGATTTTCCCTATGGTACTACAGCCACAAACAAAGCACTGAACCCAGGCAAGCCTGTTAGATATGTCCAACAGCCTTGCCATGAAGTTTGTGTCCACAACTTGTGACTCTAAACTAGTCTATAATTTCCACATGTGCACATAGAAATAAAACAGTTGTTTTTCTTTTGCTTGTACTTTGTTTTGCCCTGTAACCTAGGTCAGCAGCAAATTTTTAATCCTCACATTTCTTTCTCTCTGATTCTCTGATAATGGCATTATTAGTTTACCCCACATCCAGCCAAAATACATTTTTTACATAACTTAAATACTGACTTCAGAATGGCAAGAATAGAAGTTTGATAATAACTATTAAATCAATTTTCTCTTTGCATGCTATCAATTAAATCAGTATATCACAAATACATCAATATGAAATTTAGGAAAAAATAATGGTTAATCATCCAAGGAAGGGTTGATCAAGCCTGAACTTTTCTATTGAAGGGTTAGCTTCATCTTTGGCCACCAGAGGGCACCCACACAATCTCTTCCAACATTAACATTCTTAAAAATTATTCAGATTTCATAATAGGAAATGGGAGTAGAAAGGAAGAAAGAGCTGTCACCAAGCCAAAGAAGGATGTGTCATCTTTTCTGCAAGTTGTTGTTATGATACATATTCTACTTAGTATGATTCAGTTGGATGAGCACTCTAGTCACAATCAGACGGCTGATGAGGAAATCACCCAAGGCTCTCAGCATGCATGACTGACTCTCACCCTATTCCTTACAAACCTAAAACTACATTCATCTCCCAGAATTTAGTTACTAAAGCATTGAGAAATATGAAAGTTGTTCTGTGGACTTGAATAGTCTAATGTAAATATGTTCCCATGACTGTTATTTACCATTTATCTGCCATGATTATAGCACATTTTTGCCTACATACTTGTTAAGCTTGGCTAAGTTGGTTTTTCTTTATTTTTTCTTTTCTTTTCTTTTCTTTTCTTTTCTTCTTCTTTTTTTCAATGTGCTATAAACCTAGAGATATTTTCAAACAAAATCTATCCAGCTGTTTTGTGTAAAAGCAACAATGCAAACAGGTTTTCTCTTTACTGACTCTAGAATCCAAAGAATGTAAAATTTCATAAAACAAATCAAATGAGTTTTTTTTTTCAGTATCACAACCCTTCAATAACAAATTAGCCTAGGGTATTATATATAGGTCACTGGAAACATTTTAAAAGATAGCCTCCAAAGGAGAATCCTCTTTCCCATGGAAACAACAAACAAAATGTCACTCGTACATCTATTGGATTTTGTCTTACTTTTGTAATGACTCAGTGCCCATCCTCAAACACAGGATTCAAATTTCCTTTGTCGCTACTATGTGTGACAGTCTAGAAAGAGTACTTGTAAGAGGAGGGGGCTATTGAGTGGTTGCTATATGTGTATGTACGTATGTGTCCATGTTTGTTTGCATATTTCTGTAGATATCTGTGTGCATATGTGTATGTATGTGTGTGGATATATGTCTGTTTATGTATGGTGTCTATGTGTGAATATTTGTGTATACGTGTATGTATCTGTGTGTTTTCTATTTCAGCCTTTGTCACCTTTGTCTACACATTTATTCTAGAGAGAAAGAACCTATTTTGAAAGCAGGAGAAAGATTTTTTTTTTACATTCTGCATGTGAGGTAGTTGTAAAGACAAACTTATCTTAAGAAAGTGGTTTAGAAGTCTCCATGCAAGAAGGTACAAAACATCATTTTACAATAACTGGTTTTTCACGTGTTTAAATAAAGTTTACCATATACAGGGTATGTTATCATGGTGTTATTTTCTCAAAGGAAACAGAATACTCCAGTTACACGACCTGGCATGTTGGTGCATTCTATCTCAGAATTTAGTGTTTGGACAAGAAAATTCAGACTTTGAGATCACATGCCTATATAGCCAATGGTAGCAAAAAAGAAAGGAAGAAAGAAAGGATGAAAGAAAAAAGGCTAAGCTTAACACACCAATGAAACATTCCTGAACATCATAAACAATTTTCAAAATTCAGAACTTAAAAAGTACCCAGGGCAAGCCTCCTGGGAGGTCACTTGGCCATGTGGATGGGATTCATGACGTTATGTCTGTTTAAGATCCTATGAATATGACTTGAGAATTATTCCATCTACTAATATATGCATAGATGTTTTGAATGAAAGTAGACTCCCAAATAAAATTATCATCAGATACACATTATTTGCCTCTCTACCTGTAAAATTAGAGCACTCAAGCTGTTTTATTTTATTTTTTTCTGAGCTTTCTAACTGGACATATGTGAAAACACCCTAAAATTCCAATCTGAGATTTATTGTTTATTACTACAAAAATTAACTTGCTCAAGAAATGTATGTTTTCTGTGATGTGAATATCAGACAGAGGAGCTGCTCTTGCCCCTCATGAAGATGAGCATGGGGTTTCTGGACCATGCAGTGTCCATGCCGAACTGTGCCACTGCTATGGGCTCCTTTTGTCCTTATTATTTTTAAGGATTTCCTTATCTGAAAAGAGCCATCAAAGGGATAGTTACAGTGACATCATAAAGAGAAGTTGGGTCACTGAGACCTCAGCGAGCCTGTGGGATAGTCATGCCACATCATGTTCTGTGATCCTGAGCTGGTTTCTGCAGGGTGTCAGGGCCTCAGCTAAGTTCTGTAGGTCCATTGAAGTCTCAGAGATGTAGGCCTGTCTCCATGGGCCATGTGCTATCTAAGTGACCTAAACAATTTGGGACGTAAATTAGGAAAGAGAAAGAGTATTACCCTGGAGGTCATCACAAGTATCTCTGTGAAGGCAAATAAGTTTGGACAGAGCTGTAAAGCATGGTTATCAGAAAAATATTGCTTTAAATAAAAATTTAAAAATCCAATTCCAAGATTACCCCATGGAGAATTGAATTTACTATATTTGGCATAGAATTTTAAACTTAAAAAAAAAAAAACACCGGAAGATACTTCTATACTTGTCTTATTGGAAGACAAAACTTTTCTCATATCACAGACAGAAGTGGGATTCATTTGATAGTCTAAGCTGGCCTCAAATTCAAGATTCTCCTGTCTCTATCTTTTGATTGTATGGTCTGAGGGTATGAGCCAGCATGCCTAGATCAAAGGCTCTTGTGTTAAATCTCTTTCCCAAAGTTCTCACATTAGGAAATAGCTGTTTACTGCCAGGTAATTAACTATGCTCCAAAAGGCAGATACCAAGAGATATCCCTACTCATGAAGGAATAGGCTGACAAAGTTTAGCTTGCTGTGGTGTATTTTGCTAGTCAATGGTAGAAACATTCTTTCCATTTTATGTCAAAGAGTTCAAAAAACACTGAAAAGACAGCAACAGATTCAGTGCTTTAAATATTTAGACCGAAGTCATCTCATACTTGCATTTGCAGATTATATTTTTAAATGCATTTCCATCCGTGGTGACCTATATATTTCACGACTGATCTCCTTTCTCTGGGTCACTATTAGGTTACCCACCCCACAGTAATCATAAGTGACAATAAACTAAAGACAATGAGTCTGACTGTGAACCTCTACACTTAGTCACCAGTAACTTCAAACATGATGCTTATCAGTTTCCTGATCTCGCTAAAATTCAGGAAGAATTAAATCCCTACTGATTCCTGGGAAAGAGATGAAGGTCACAGGCTGTCCTAACACAGAGTGATGGTCACATAGAGAACATCTCACCTAGAGTTAATGAAGACTTTCATTGCAAACATGATTCATGTCACAGCAAAATGTTCAAGAGAAGTTATAACTACTGTGAAAGACTTGGTTATGAGAAAGGGAATGGACATGCCATTCGCTGAGGAAAATGCTAGAATCTGTATTTTCTAAACTGCTTTACCCTAACCCCTGTCCCCGAACACCATTAACATAGTGTGCTGAAAAGAATAAATGGGCTTTTTCCACTTCCTGCGATGATTAAAGGGGTGATTTTCACCCACAGTGTTTGTTCGCACACCCAGCACATGCACCATGCCTTTCAATCAACAAGTCCTTTTTTTCTTAACGCTACTGTTTTACTTAAGAGATAATGTCAAAGGAATTGAGCATTGTGACTGGATAATGGTCTCCTGCTGTAAGATAAATGCTTCAGCATTTATTGAAAATAAATGCTGGAGAAAAGCCAAGACATTTACTTTAAAGTACAGAACTATTTTCTAGTCACAATGCTCAGAGCCAGAGATGTGGCAAGTACCTCATAAAATGACTTTTTAAGAAAACCAAGATCATCTGAAGACAGGAGCAGAATTCTGATGTCCTCTCTGGGTAATGGTAGCTTCAGTTTGACAGATATAAAACCAAATTTCAACTGTACCATTGATTGGCAATATTGAGTAAATGCCTGAACAAGCTCAGCCACCTCTCTACATCTTTAGCTTTATTATTCAGACATGTTTTGTGCTTTCATAAATGAAGTGGACTCTAATATGTGTATGGAAGCCCAAGTATATATGTGGGTGAAAGGAGTTTTGCTGCTCTCAGAGGCTCTCTGGGAATAGTGGATGATGCCGGTCTGATGGGACAGTACATGCCAGGGACTTGGGGAGCCTTTGACGGCAACAGTAATACTCAAGGAATGAGCGTTTCATTCTTTTTGGAGTGGCTTCAAGTCTGAGATCACGGAAAGTGAATTTCAACAACTGCAACTCACAATAATAAACTTCTGAAGAACTCCAGAATAATGTAAATAGGTAGTGATAAATTTATATGTTCCATTTAGTTTACCCTCTTTTCTGTGTATACTGCAATAGACTTCGGTTGTATACTTCTAGAAAATATTCCTCTATGAATATTACCTTTGATTTTTCTTTCAGTGCTGGTTTGTGTAGCTTTAAAAAGTCATCCGTCTTCTCAAGCTGCTGAAATAGGCCTCAATAATTAATCAGTACTTATAATTACACTGTAGACTTATTTAATGGCATCAGTCATTGTAATGATTATGGTAATAGCAATGTAAAGTTTTCACATATTCCTCTCAATTAATTTTTGGTTGCTTTTATAAAATTATTTCTCCTCAGGATTAAACATGGAGTAAAACAAATGAATGCTGACATTCCATGTTGCTAAATTATTTTTCTGTTAGCCACACAGTAATCTTTCCTGAACACCTGAAAAAAAGCCTCTGTCTGAGCTAGGCATGTAGCCCAATGATTGGCTGGTGAACTGTACAAGGCCATAGGTTCAATCTCCAGAATAAAAAAAAAAAAACAATCAATGTGATCATGGTGTTAATGTGTTAATAGAACATTGAATGGACTTCCCTTAAACACCCCAAGAGACTGTAGTGAAGCAAAGACATGCTACATTTAAGATTACTTTCTAGTAAATTGTCTTCTTCCCAGGGTCTTACAACTAGAGTTAAGAGCCAAAGATGTTATCTAGAAGCCACCCAAAAGGTTGTTTATCCAGTACACCAGTTGCTGAAAATCAGAGAAAACAAATTTAAGCAATTTGTAAATTCAGAAGGAAACAAAGGGATCCCATGATGCCAAGTTCAACTTTTTGTATTGGCGTGAGCTTTACGTTGTTTAAAGAGAAGCATCCAGGACATGCATAATTGAGCACTCCTGGTCATGGTGCAGTTTAAAGAGAAGTATCCGGGACATGCATAATTGAGCACTCCTGGTCATGGTGCAGTTTAGTTTATTCTAGTTGACCTCAGTTCTGCTTCTATGAGGTGACTGGAAGAAACCTTCGTTGATTTCGGAGAGAAATCTACTTCCAGTGAGATGGTCACCCCTGCTTCAGAGCATAGCCTCATCATCATGGATAATTGTTCTTCCTAAAACTCAGTCACTCAAGCAAAACCAAACCAAAAAAGACCAAAAAAGACTGGAAATTTTTAGTTCCTTCTGGGTGTTCTTGAAGGTCACTATAGAAAGCTGACAGTAAGATGCCTCCACTTCCTATTATCTTTGTACCATTGATTTTGAAGGGAAGTAAAGTAGGTTAATTACAGTGGGTTTTTAGCAAATACTCCTCTATAATCGACTGGCCTCCATGAAAAGGTGAGCTAGTGGACCACTGTGAAGGAGAAACATGCAAAGTGCTAGCAGAGAAGCAAGGTTCAGCCTAGTTGTAAACCCAGGTGGGCAAAGTGGCTTTTTAGCAGAGGCACTTTCTAAGTTAGATTTAGAGGAGTCAGAAAATTCTGTAACCATACACAAGGACCTTCCAGAATGTGACCCTAATCTACCTTCTTCAGTTTGAGAATGAATTTCCTTGGCTGGTTGTTCATTCATCTGAAATATCACTTTAATAAAGACTTTGGCTGTCATGGAAATAATGACCAGACCTGTGTCAGTTATTGTATTTTCCAGAGGCATCCAGAGATGACTCTTTGATGTGTTCTGAGTTGAGGAGTTTATATCAACTGACCCATGCACTGGTTCTACTGCCAACTAAGTTGGTGTCACTGTTGTCTGCTTGCTGGAAGACAAGACAATAGAGCAGAGCACTCAGAGTGCCCCTGAGATGACATGTGAGTGTTTGCAACAGGATTTGAATCTAGAACACATATCTCAAAAATGTATAATGTTCCTATTTTGGGTGAATCTATCAATATGGGTGCAATTATAATTCAGAGTCCCATAATCAATCTCTATCTTCCAGGAAAGGAATTTTTAAAAATTGGTATAATGAAAGTATTACAAAAATTTTTTAAAGAATTTTGTGAGTAAATAAGCTTTAAGTCAGAGTAACCAGCAAAGCCCCATTCCTGATGTGTGTTTCCATCTGTATGTGAGCCTTTGCTGCCAGGCTTCATGGGCCATGCCTGTTCTAATCAGCTTAGTTCAGATCCATTGCAGCAAATGCTGACCTGTGCAGATGACAGAATTAATGTATTATACAACAATTTTCAAAGATAAAATTACTAAATTAAATACGTTAATTTAAAGAAAGGCTATGTCTCTACATGCATGCTACTATTAGCAACGAAAATATCCCTCAGATGGAGATGTGGACACAGCACTTTGATCTCTAGTTAGTTCAAAGTCCTGCCATAAGAGACAAAATGTGCCAAGGTAGCTTACACATTAACCACTTTTCTGTCTGGAAAATCAATAGCTGCTTGTAGTTCTTAGTAAGTTTTGTTTTGGGTGAACAATATGGTAGCATCTGTTTTCATAAACCTTGAACTACTTACTTCCCAAGCCCTCTTACTAATAACAATATATGTTTACTTATGATAGCTTTGGAGTTTTGCTTAGTTCAGCTATTTCTCACAATATTTTTCAGGAATAAAATTGATGTAGCAAATTTCCAGCATCCAAATGCATGCATGTATATACATGCATTCTGTTCATTAGGTATATACATTTTTTCTTTCCACATTGGTTCCTTTCTTTACATTTTGGTTCATGCCTGCTGCCGATGTAAGAAGTAATGTCTTGTCTCAGTTGAGAGATGAGCATCTTCAGCATAGTTGGCATCTAGAAATATCTGTAGTACCTGAGGGAACAAAAGTTCAGTCATAGCAAGAACAATAAAGAATTTAATTTCCAAAAGAGAGCCAAACATTTTCCTGAGCAGTTATATTACCTGCCTTTTCCTCTTGCTGTTTAGTCATGAGAGATTAATACAAAAAATAGTATCCAGTTAAAAATGTGTCAGAAAGCATCATTCTCCCTTCTCATTTCACCTCTGCTTTTAAGGAGAATGTGTTTGTTTCAGCTCCTTCATTGCCAGAATGTGTGTGGTCTCCTCACATTAAAGAGAGGCTTTACTTTAGCACTGATGGCTTTACATTCATTTATTTGAATTTGGTAACACTGCATAAAGTAATATTAAGGTGGTCAGATGACCTTGTGATAAGCCTGTCAACCTGAGTTTAAGTCCCCCAGGACTCACACTCTGACTTCTCCATCCACTCATACTGTGGAATGAAAGCACACACACACACACACACACACACACACACACACACACACACACACACACAATGTAATTAAACTATTCCATTATATACATCAGGCCCTGATATTGCAGCTGCCTCATTTGTTAGCTTGTGTACACTTAAACATCATATGAGGAGTCAAAGGTGTGTGACTTATAAGGCTACCTAGAAAAATATGCAAATAGTAACATACCATTAAGGATCAAATTTTATGTCTCTATTCCTAAACAGAGCTTTATGCAGGGATTATAAGCCACCACACCACCCCAATGTTTCTTTTTGAAGAGTCAATTTTTTTCAGTACATAAATATTTTGTCTTCTGCACCATTTCTGTCTCCTTCTTTTGCCAAACTAGAAAGTGCAGAGCAAGAGATATGGTTCAGTGGTTAACATGCATGTTGCAGAAAGAGGTGGACCTGATGCTAGATCCACACAACCTGTGTAAAACCCTAAGAATGCCTGAGACCACAGCACTCTGGGCAGACAGTAAAGACTGTGAGGGGGATTAGAGATCAGGTAGTCTGACCAATAGATAAGCTCCAGGTTCAGTGAGTGATACACAGAATACACATATGCAGACAGACACACACACACACACACACACACACACACACACACACACACACACACACATACACACACACAAATAATGATAATGATAAAAGCACCGAACCAAATATTCACTAAACTCCTGTAACATTTGTTCTTACTGTTCTTCTTCCAGTTAGTGCTCTTCACTGCTTTACCCTCAACCCTGTCCCACCATCTTTAATCAAAACCAACACAAGTACTGTACAACTATGTGTTCATCATTTCCAACTCTTGGAGGGAAATGGCATAAGACAGCCATGGATCTGGAGAAATGCCACCTGGAAACACATCCTTACACAGCAGGTGTTGGCTTACAGCTGACCTGTCATACCCTGTCCTCATGTTAAGGATTCTTTCCAGAAGGGCTCACAGCTCCCTGTTAATAAAACGCTGTCTTAGCTTAGAATCCTAAAGTTCTTAAAGAATCCTGCTAGTCTATGTATGTTATTATCTTTTGCCTTATGTAAAGATGAACAGGGTGGAGGTTAAGAAGTGATCATCCTTGGAATCAAATTACAAATTTAAAAAATCAACTTAATTATATGAAAATTATAAAAATAAATAAAACTCATAGACTCAAAATATATATCTCATAAAAAGCCTATAGTATTAGAATAGGCATTAGGAACAGAATCTATGTAGCCTCACATCAAATTTTATACTTTCCATATCAAATATATTTTATATACCTACCTACCACCCAAACCAAAAGCTTGGTTATAGAATTAGAACTAGAAAGACAATTGTTTAGTTTCATATCCTTATGCTCATTTTTGCACTCAGTCCTTCCTCATACCTCAAAATTTAGCCTTTCTGGTTTTCTTCTTGTTATATTATATCAACATGTATATATATATTCCATACATGAGAAGGAACATGCTATTTTTTCTTTATGACCTTGTTTAATATTATACATTCTAAATTCATCCATGTAATGTAATTTTTAACTTTATTCTTCCTTAGTGTTTAATAGTATTGTATTTTTTTATTTACTAAATATTCATGATTCATTCCTTTGTTTATGGACAACTCGATTGACTCCAAGTCATTGCTATAGTGAACAAAGCAGTAATAAACATGGAGGTTCAGATTATCTCGATGGTATGGTATAGGTGTATGCCCACTAGTGAAATAGCAGGGTCTCAGGGTAATTCTATTTTTAATGTTTTGAAAAATCTCCAAACTGATGTATACAATGGTTGTATTAATTTGTACTCCTACCTTCAGTGAGTAGGGACTGCTTCCTTTATACATCCTCTACAATGGTCAGAAAAATAATGAAATAAAATCAATTCAGGATCAGGTTGTCCTCAAACACACAAAAATACCAAAGCCTAAATTGATATGAGGCATCATTCCAAGGGTCAACACGGACACCAACTCAACTGAGTGCTGAGTATGAATGTGAGTTTACAGGTACAAAACTTAAGCCCTAAGAGTCTCGGTAAAACTGTATTCACAGCGAGCAGCATCTGAACTGAGATTTTATGACATTGGTTTCTACTGAATGCAAGCCTGGTCTCCAGCCTGCTGAGGCTGCAGGTGGAGGTTAACTGCACAGCAACAAAGTGGGTCAGTTAAAAGCCCCTATAAGGAGCCAGGTAGGGTGGAGCACGCCTTTAATCCCAGCACTCGGGAGGCAGAGGCAGACAGATTGCTGTGAGTTTGTAGGCCAGGCTGGTCTACAAAGCTAGTCCAGGACACCCAAGGCTACACAGAGAAATCCTGTCTGGAAAAACTACTACTACTACTACTACTACTACTACTACTACTACTACTACTACTACTACTACTAATAATAATAATAATAATAATAATAATAATAATAATAATAAAGCCCCTATTAGTATTTATTCCTATAGTTATAACAATTTTATTCCCTTTCTACTTTGAAAGAATGGGCAAAGCTTCTTTACTATTTCCTTTAAAGCTTATTACTATCTGTTAAGAAGAGGCTGCACATGTCAGCTGAATTTGTATTGTGTAGAATGCAGCTTGTAGACTCTACACTGCTAGAAGGTAATAATTATTTAGTCTCAAACACTGCTCCTAATATCACCATTTCTGTAACTAGTGATTTGCTCTCATGATTAGGTAGATTTTTAAAAATGTACTGTATTTCTTATACAGCCACCTACAAGCTTAAAATAATCATTTATTCATTAGCGAATTTAAATTTAACATTTATTTTAACTGATTTTCTTTTTGCTTCTTTGAGTTTCTACCAGAGATTTGTGTTTATTCTGTGCCATTAATTTCCATTAATACGGAACCGAAATGATTTCCTATGATATCTCTAACAGCTTTCCTGCTGAGGCCAATTCTGTTTAATTAAATTAATAACTTCCTACCTTTTTTGTTGTTGTTGTTTCTTTGTTTTGTTTTGTTTTGTTTTGTTTTTCAAGACAGTGTTTCTCTCTGTAGCCTTGGCTGTCCTAGAACTCACTCTGAGGAGCAGACTGGCCTTGAACTCAGAGATCTACTCTGTCTCCCACCTCCAGAGTGCTAGGATTAAAGGCTTAAGCCACCTCTTCCCTGCTAATTCAGAACTTTTTAGTCCTAACAGATACTGGTTACTGTGCTATGTGTTCATTCACTCTCAGGGAGATTACACACCCACTGTCCTATTTTGGTTTTGGTTTTGGTTTTGTTTGACATGACCCAGAGTTATCTATAAAGAGGAACTTCAGTGGGAAAAATGCCTGCATCATCCTGTGTATAGACACGTCTGTGGGCGTTTCCTTCATTAATGACTAATGTGCGATGGCCCAGTTCAGTCCGTGTGGAGCCATCCCTGGGTGGGTTGTCTGAGCTGTATCAAATGAGCTGAGCAAGGCATGAGGAGCAAGCCAGTAAACAGGAGCTGACTGCTTTCCTCCATGGCTTCTAATTTCATTTTTGGCTCCTACCTCTAGGTTGCTGCCTGTGTTCCTTCCCTAATGTTCCTACATGATGGACTATAAACTGGAAGCTGAAATAAAGCTTTTCCTCTACAATTGCTTTTGGTCATGTACTTTATTATAGCAATAGATATCCTCAGTAAGACACTCAGTAAGACTCCAGGAGTTCTGAGTACAAGGCACGAGATAGATGCCATTGATTGAGAAGCTTTTTGTAAATTATTCCAGGCTCACTGCTCCTAGCATCATGTTGTTTTGGTAGCATTTCATCCATGCATACTAAGTAGAATTAAAGGTTAAAAATTTGGAAAAATGCAACTAACATATTCTTCAAAAAATTTAGAGAAATTAATTTTTCACTCTACTACCTTTGTTGTCATTTATTGACTCATTTGCATGAACTTCCAGGGTTAAGCTCATGATTTCCTCAATGGAAAGGAGACAGTTTTGTGTGAATTGATGACTGCTTGTTGATTTTCTTCTATTCCTGTCAATCATCCATGTACTATCACAAATCACATCTACTTTCTTTGTTTAGTCTTTTCTATTGCATAATCTCTCTGTCTCCCCTGCTTCTGTCACTATCTCATCTCTCTCCTCCCAAATTTTATTTTCTTGATGACTTCTCAATCTTCCTTGTATCTTAAAATAAGTTTTCATTCAGCCACCTAGCAAAGAATATTTGCTGTTGAAAAATAAAGGGTTTTCAAAATAAGTTAGGAGCACTCTTATATGTGTATATATTATATATATATATATATATATATATATATATATCTTTGGCAATAGCCTCCAAGAAGTTATAAATAACAGAAGGATGGATTGAAGGAGAGAAGGGAAGAGGAGGACGAGAACTTAAGTAAGAAGGAGGAGATGACAACTATGAAAAGAGATTCTATTCTGGGAAATGAAGGCACTGCTTAGAGGACTTTGACCAATGCTTTCCTGGTAAATATTGTTGTAATTGGAAGATATGCCATATGCTTGTTATCCAAATTAGTCTGTCCAATCAAATGGCTTAAGAGGCAATCTGAATAGTCTAAAAGTAATTTGTTTTCAGATATAAATGCAATTGCTTGAAATAATACACTCTTATATATATTTAATTTTTCAAACATAAAATCATTATTAAATTAAGTTATGAAACATAATTAAATGCACGACATAAAGATGAGGAATGTGTGAGATGGAATGGCAAGGGCTCTGCCTTGAAGTCATGCTCAAAGGAGCCTTAGTGTTCTCTAACAGATTATAGAATGACTGCTTTTTCTTTGTCAATTCTTCTTTTGATTTACAGACAGTTTGGTTCCATACTGTCTTGATGTTTTATTGCTATGAACAGACACCATGACCACAACAACTTTTATAAAAGACAATGTTTAATTGGAGCTGGCATACAGTGTCAAAAGTTTAGTCTGTTATCATCATGACAAGAAGAATAGCAGCATTCATACAGAAATGGTGCTGGAAAAGAAGCTAAGAGGTCTATATCTTGATCTTCAGGCAGCAAAAAGAGACTGTGAGCCACATTGGGAATGGCTTCAGCATATGAGAACTCAAAGTTAGTCTTCACAGTGTCACACTGCTAACAACAAGGCCACAGCTCCTAACAAGGCCACACCCACTCCAACAAGACCACACCTTCTAAAAGTGCCACTCATTATGGGCCAAGCATTTAATCACATAACTCTATGGAGTCCATTCCTATTCAAACCACCACACATACCTTAAATATAATGGATATGACGGTCATAAATATGAATAGTCAAGTATCTCTTTGGTATTTTCTTTGCATGAACCCAGAAGTCTTATAGATGGGATATGCATCAGGTCTTTGTGTGTGTGTATGTGTGTGTGTGTGTGTGTGTGTGTGTGTGTGTGTGTGTGTGTGTATTTGTTTGCTTGTTTGTTAAGAGAACTTCAGTCTATTCTTCAGCATGGCTGGATGACAATTTCTTTTCTTGGATTTTGTAAATAATATCTTTTGGTGTGTGGCCATTTTAGTTGCCATCTTTAATTCTCCAATACCGAATGATGCTGAAATTTTTTTCATTTATTTGCGTGTGTGTAAGATGTTTGTATATATGTTCCTGTATATTCTGTTGTTGATATACAGATTTATACATGCTAATGATGTTAACAAGAACTTTCTATTTTTTTTTCCGCCAAGAACATCAAGTTGTTCAGGCCCACAGAAATGCAAACCCTTCATCATTGCCCAAATGGGAAAATTAAGTGCATTTTCCACTTATAGCTTGACAGAAGTGAACATGAGTTTCTTCAGTATGGGATGTCATCTTCAATGATGGTCCTTTTCTTCGACTATGCACTCTTGAGTTATAAATTTTTGAAAACAGGTAATCTGATAAGTAGAAGGAACTTTAGTATTTTTCTTGCTTCTGTGGGAAAAAAAAAAAGATAACCTGAGAAAGGAGTAAGAGAGAAAAGAATTTTTTCAGTTCCCTGTCCAAGGACACAGCCCTTCATCTCAGAGAATTCCAGGCACCAAGCCCCTGACATGGCTGGCCACATCATCCACAAACAGGAAGCATAAAGTGATGACTGATTCCAATCTTCTTCCCCTTTATACAGTCAAGAATCCAAGCCCAGGAAAGGGTTCTGAGTCTTTGCATGGGAGTCTTTCAACCTCAGTTAACCTAGTCAGCACAGTCGCTCACAGGGATGCCAGAAGCTAAGTAGTCCCTAACAACTCAACCTGGAGCTTAGTATCCCTCACAAGTTTGCAGTGGCACTTGTCAGTAGGTGACTCCAGATCTTGCCAAACTGACGCATAATGCTATCTATCCTAAGTGTCTTTATATACACCCCAAATCAGATAAATTCCAAAAATCCTGAAATTTTGATTTCATGACAATGATTTTGTTTGAGATTTTAGTGAATGTGATCTCTCTCCAATGGTCAATGAGTTTCTGCAGAGTATTTTGTAAAACTAAAATAGAATTCAAAAGAAAATAAACCTTTTTTTCGAAATTAGATTAATTGAATAGTTTAGGCATTAGTATGCAAATTGTCTGACTGTTGAAATTATACTATCCTAATATCTATTCCAAATACGTACTTTTCTACCAACTGATTAGAACACAGTGTCAGAAGTACTAAGTATCATTAAGAATGGAGTGCCATATGATGTGCTTGTGTACTCCCAAGAATTGCCTGCCTGACAAACACTGAAGTAATGAAACACCAAAGCATAAGTTGGAGCAGTATGAGGTCCACTCTATCCTACTGAGGTGCATTAAAGGATAGGAAAATACTGACTTTTCTTACCTAATTTTATGGGGTGTGTCTCCAGAGCAGTTTCCTTCATATGGGGAAATGTGTGTCTTGGGCATTGGCACATGGCATGCTGTTTTGGTAAAACAAAACAAAAGCAGAAAAATAATCTACTCTAAGTGAATTGTAATTATGCCTTTGTGCTTTTTTGTCTTGGAAAAGTCATGGGAAGGGAAAAACAAGACCTCCAAATATTGTAGAACTCTCATGGTTCTGTTTTATGTTTTGTTTTATCTTTACCATTTTTTACATAGCTACTACTTGTTATGGATATAACCACATAGTCTGAAGTCATCTCTACCTTGATGGAGGCAAAGGAATGTCTCACATGGAAGAACCATAATGAGAAGATATATCACCTAGGGAGTCATTTGTTCTTGAAGGAAGTCGGACATCTTCCCAGAATTTTCCTCAGATGGTGTTTCTATTAGCCTCTACTGTGCCCACACTTAGGGGCAGATTCATATTAAGGCAATTCATAGAGACTAATGTATAAAAACCAACTTCATTAGTTTTAAATAATAATGTAACTAGCAAGCAAAGCAAACACAGCCTCTCCACACTTGGAACTTTCTTAGGGTACATAAAGTTAGACTGTGGATTGCAGTGATGAGACCCCACTGTTGTTCCTGCCTAAGCTTCTTTTCTGAAGACACCTGTAGCTCTTCCTTCTTACTGGATAAGCACACCCTGCTAAGGCCAGCCTCGTGTTTTTCCCATGTGTTCCTTCCTAAGTGCATATTGTTTCTGTGCTTGGGATTGTGTTGTAAAGGTGCCATTTTCTAAAGCACTAGAGATCCCCATCCTATACTTCCTTGGTCATCATGGATAAGTGACGTTATTCCTCAAATGTTTACAATAAATATCCTCACTCATATCCCTTATTAACTCTTACTGTCACTTAGAAAAGAACTTTCATAACATTCATTCTTTTGGAGGGTCAGAGTAGTTCTTTCAATATTTCAGCAGAAACTATTTTCTAAGCCAGCACCACAATTTTAAATTATTTTATTAATTAATATTAATTAATTTAAATATTTTGAGTTTGTGGTTTTTTTGAAGGCCTACTTTTCATTTCTTATCTTTTATGAAAGATTTAAGAAATTTTTGCACTTCTTGTGTGTGTGGGCACTGATTATAAACTCTCCACTAAAAATGTTTTATGAAGAACAATCTCTATGACTATAAAGCTAATATCTGCAATCACCAGTAGATAGCAAACTCATCTTCTACCCAGTTTCTTCCTAAGTGTGGTCCTCTGGAATTACTATTTATAGTGTGTCCCTCACCAGCATCTAGTTATAGAAGAAGGATCAGATTGGCTATGTATTTCAACTGGGTAAAACTTTCTACAGGTAACCGTGATAAAAACTGCATCAGCAGTATCAATGACTTTTTTAGTCTTTTCACATTGATTATTTGGCTTAAAAATAGCAGCTCTAATAGAGAGTATCAGGAAGAAGCCATATTCTCAGATGACACACTTGGTAAGGTCATTTGGTAAGGTTACAATTAGACTGCCTTACAGGTGACTACAGGACAAGCATGTATGTAAAGAGCATAGATTCATGAAGTCTGAGTTCAAAGCTGGGACTTTTCACTCCTCAGTAGTCAAGCTGTCTTCACAAGAGTGAAAAGAAAAATTTGGCTTGTATGGGCAAATTAATGTATTTCTGATGTTGATCCTTTTTTATAATAAAAAAAATACTTTGAATGATTAGTATTTTTCCTGCAATCTGGAGAATGCCAACATGGTTGAAGGAATGATGATGGTAAATCATAAAACCTGCTATGGTTGCCCCATTAATACACGACTTTGGACCTTTACTGCCTTCTAAAATAAGTTTTTTCTATTTCCAGTGATAGTCATTGTGGTTCTTGGCTGATTTCTAGATCAACTCTGACTTAATTTGGGTTCGCAAAGAGTAGTTGGCAAGGTCATATCTATTTTATTTTAAACATCTCTTATTCAATTGTCATATTTCACTTGTTTCACTTGCTGTTTTTGTTTTGTTAATGAAACTTTGATTTGAATATACAGAACATTTAAGTTTAGCCACTGATTTCAGCATGGGTAATTCTAAGTACTGTCTGTGAGTCAGGCATTGTTGGTAGTCTAGACTAAGGCAGTGATCATTATACCCTTTCACAGAGATTCCTATCAAATAAAATGAAGAATTTGAGAATAGTAGGCAGTTTGGCCCTAGCCTTCAGCATCAAATGTTCACATACTTACTATCCAGACACTATTCTATTAAAAGATATAGATCACAAATAATTAAAAACTGTCTGTTGGTTTTAAACACAGCTATCACATTTCAAGCCCACTTAAAATTAGTGTTTTTCTTTCCTTTGACTTTGGCCTCATAAATGTATAACAAACTTGTGGTCTACCAAGTGTCTAGAAGACAGCATGTTGGACATCACATAGTGTATTAGTCTCACAGCTAAAATGAAGCTCCAAGTCTTCAATCAGACCAGCATGTTTTCTGTTCATTCTGTAGTGAGTTGTGACCCTATTATATAACCACTTTAAGTCATTGGGAGTGTGTGTGTGTGTGTGTGTGTGTGTGTGTGTGTGTGTGTGTGTGTGTGTCTGTGTGTCTGTGTGTCTGTGTGTGTATGCATTTCTAGGTACCCCATATAGGAACAAATAAGCATGAGTCTGTTGAAGACTAAGGTCATGGATTATTTGGTTTCCATGAGGTCAACACTATTCACTCATCACGCATCTCCTGGCATCCTCTCCCATTGTTTTTGGAGCATGGCTTTTTATACATATGCTTCTGATATGCTTTGCTTTGCTTTTATGTTACTCCACATCTACTATTTTATACTCACATTCTTTCTCTCCTACAGGGCCTTTTCTTATTATTTTACTTCCCACTGATTTCTCTTTTTATTCCTCCTGTATTCTATGTCACTCTTTTTCAAATGTGATAATCTCACCTTCCCAGGTATATTTCCAATAGATCTAAAGCCAAGAATGTGGTCTTAACATCTTTTGTGCTAGATGTTGCATGCATTGAATACATGCTTTAAATGCACTGTGTTACACTGAGTCCGTTCTTACATATTTTATGACACAAAAATGCATAGAACTCATTTCAGGTCACTTGCTTCCTTGATATGATCATAAGGGAATAACATACACTTTTTTTTCATGGTTAACACAAGAGTTCTTTCTGCAAATCGGAATGAATGGATCCACCCAGTGAAAGTATCAGAAACTGAATTTCCACATGTAATTTATTTTACTTACAGCAGTTTGGGTTTAATTTGACAACTCTCTCATTACAACTCAAAAAAAAAAAAAACCCCTCTTCCTCTGTACAAATGTATTTCCATATTTCCATCTCAGTATAAGCACAGCTGTGAACCAATTACTTCAAAGTTCAACAGCTGGTTGTTTCTATCCTTAGCATCAGAGAGAACGTTGAGCTTAATCCTAGGGAGATTCCGAGGCCCAGTACAGAAGTGGATTTTTTTTTCCTTACATGTTATTTTCTTACTTTGTTTTCATTTACAGCACAAGTAGGGCATATTTTCACTCCTCTGCTATGGTTATTTTCTGTACCTGGTACTAAGAGATAATAGATACCTCTTAAATCTTAATATAAATATGTTTACTAGTTATTGAGAATGGCTAGAAAAAAAGGACACACATTTCATGGTACAAATTAACATATTTGTCTGAAGAAACAAATATTTCCTCAGGCCACCCACACTGTGAGTATGTGAAGATGAGAAACAAATAGAATTATATGTTTACCTGTAGCTTCTGGAGTTGGTTACTCTCTGGCACCCTCTCCATCTGCCAAATTGGCCTTCAATATCCTACCGGAAGAAAAATAAATCAGTGACTCAACACACTGTGTGCCCTTTAACACTGATTCTCTTTGCATATGTTGCTCTACGTGAGCTTGTCATGAATCTCCTGGCCTCTACCTATGAACAGACTGATTAGTCATGTTTGCATGTGTTCCACAGAGAAGGGACATGCTCATAATTAGCACAGCCTTTATCCTTTCCATTGATAGGGAGAGCAAGGAGGGGGAATGTGTGCTCCAAGCTACAGATAAAGGTCACATTCATTTCCCAATCTCCCCCAGCAGTCTCCCCAGGACAAGGCTCTTCCATGCTGGGCATATCAAAAGGAACTAATTGCTATGGATGGCGCTCATCCCTTGTTGTGTGTGCTGAGCTTGTTCTAAATCACTGCATCTTCTAATGACGAATGAATTCAGCGACTGACAGGAAGGACAGGGCATGGGAAAGAAGTGGGTGGTGGCACAGGGGGAGAATTCTGTGTGTGCTAGGTAGCCATGGTTATTCAGTGCAGATAAGAATATATGGGAAAGATGTTCTCTGCTTTCTGATCTGCAGAGTCCTTGACTGAGAGCTCCATCCATAGTAATGCATGCTTCCTTGAGATGTTATTCTAACCCATCCTGAGAACACAATTACAAGAGAAATCTTCCTTTTGTTAAAATATCTGCTTTAGCTGAGGGCAGCTCATGCATAATCTTGTTCATGACCTAACTTGAGAATTTCCAAACAAAAACTACGAGAGACCTATGAATATCAAAGAAGAAACAGCCAAGAAGTCATACTATTTTTAAGGAATTTTTTAATGAGAAAATATCAAACCCAGTTGAAAGCAAGGTGGAAAGGAGCAGGAGGTGTGAGAATTGCAGTAGACATGGGCTGAGACACACCTGCAATACGAAGAGAGAAGGGAGGTGTGGAAGCTTGATGTCAGTAAAAGAACAGGAAAATCTCTGTGTAGTGCATAGTCAGGGGCAGTTTCTACTGCTCCACACTTGTCTCAGATGTGACTGTATCCAACCAGCTCTGGTCTTTGTGTTTTCCTAGACTTCTGTCCAGTGGTTTTATCAGGATTTTTGTGCATACACAAATACACACGTAAGATCTAACTTATTCTATTCACTGACATTTGCTTGACACTTAATACAGACATGACTTTCTTTTAAGTGCTAGTAAGATACAAGATATTTTCAAAACATTCTTCTTTCCTTAAAAAATAAAGTTCTTGCCTAAAATTTTCTATAAATTAATGTTATTAGAAATTCCCCATATCTTTTAAAATAATGAATTAATACTTTTCAATATTCATGTTATGATTTTATTTGCTCCTCTAAGCAACAGTTAATGACTTTTCATGGCTCCAAATCAATATAATATATGAGTTTTGTTCTACTTAAGGTTATTGACTATCCTATGGCAAAATTAATTCTTTGTCAAAATTTAATAAAAGTATGTCAATATATATTATTAATGACCCTCTCATACATTTATATAATTAAAGAGTAAATATGTTCTGAACATATTTTTAATAATATTATCAGGTTTTGAATTGAATACAGTTTCCTTCTGATTATAGTCATATGTTAACATCCCTTGATGTGAGGTCAGAGTTTCAATTACACAAAGAGTCTATAAATCATTAGTGGCTACTGTACTTGATTCAAATGAAAGAATCCCTTTTTACAAATACCATATCAGCTGCTGTCAGAGAAGTTCAGAGATATATTTAAACGAAAGGAACACAGTTTGAGTTGGGTGTGGTGTCTTATACCTGCAATGTCAGCATTTGGGAGAGAAACTCTGGCGCATAGACTGTCATGGATTCCAAGGCAACCTGAACTGTATTTGAGACTATGTTTTAAAAAGAAAATAACAAAGTAAAATTTTGAATTTGAATTTGAAAAATAGAGGATATGTAGTTTTCATACGATTTGGGGAAAACATCAAGTCAGACCCTGTTTTTCATAAGTAATGAGTGTGTATTCTGGGTGTCAATGGATGTTGAAGAGAGGAGGAAAGAAAAGAGGGAAAGGTTTGGTAGCACAAGAGGCAAAATAGCAACTGAGTCCTTGTAGATAATCCCAAGTGGTAAGTGACAGTGTGGCTCATGGTATTTCGCTGTGGCTTCTGTGATATTAACAGATCTACCATCCTAAATCATCATCAAGGTCTTCTTAGCACACAATTTTCTTTTTAAAACTTGATGAGAGAAATAGCGGACAGCCTACATCATGTAATACGTAGAAGTGTTAGAAGTATTTCTAGAGCTTAGGACTTTCTCAGTGACAGAAGTAGCTTAAAAGGGGACATGAGTAACTGGATGTCAGGATCATGTCTACACCTCAAAGGCCAGGAAAACCATTATGAATACGCCATTTGTTCTAATGCTATATCAGGGTTAAATATCAAATGCAGATGAAGAAGAAACTAACTGCTAACTGGGAGTGAGCCTTTAAATCATAGTAGACTTACGGTCAGTTGCCTGGGTTACTTTAAAAAAGCATTTAATTAGTACCAAAACACTGTCCTATTTCTTTCACCTCATTCTCTGGTAGAAGATGAAAAGGTTTTGTTGTTGTTTGTTCTATTTTGTTTTTAGTCTCAGTAATAGGCTGTCAGTTCAGGCTAAAAAAGACTGCCCTGAATTATCCCTGTTTCTCTTGTGTAAACACAACTAGAGAACAGTGGTAATTGGTATTATTGAAGTTTACCTTATTATGTATTATATGTATGAGTGAGTATGGGTGCTGCAGGCACCAGAGTCGTCAGATACCCTGGAGCTGGAGTTGCAGGCAGTTGTGAGCTCCCCCAACCTGGATGCTAAGAATGAAAACTTTGGGTCCTCTGAAAGAGCAGCAAGCATGCCTAACCAGTGAGTCCTTTCTGCAATCTGAATAACAATAATTGTAAGATTATACTTTTCTCGTAGGCACTCAATACTGTTACTGAAAGTGCTTTCAACAGACAATGAATTATTTGCTTGCTAATTTGATTTCCTGTCTCCTGTTATCTCTTGGCAAGTGGCACACATGTAACTATGTTAGCTTTTATAATACAAGCTTTTGTATAATATTCATGTGTATGAAAAGATGAGATGAGCATTACAGACTTTAATCAAACAGTGAGCATTGTTTTATCTCAGAGATAATGATGTTGTGACTGTTGTGATTTTATATTTCTTGACAGGAACTTATAACAAAGTTACCAACTTTAACTCTGTGATTCCGCTGGAAGGACTCCCCTGTGGTTGTTAAATCTGGCTGACGTATTGTTCTTAAACAATTTGGGGAATATTCTGAGAAGAGAAAAGCTAAATTTTCCAAGAGCCACCATTCATTATTATGAATGACAGTCTGAAAAATAAAGAACAACAAAAAATTATTGATCTCAGCCTAGGGAGATGGTTCAATTGATAAATACTTATGGCACATACTTGAGGACATGGGTTCAGATAACCTAAGTCCTTATAAAGAGCCAGGCACAAGGCGTGTCTTTGGAATTCCATCTCTGAAAGGACAGAGACAGGCAAATCCCTGAAGCTCACTGACCAACCAGTGTGACTGAATCATTGAGTTTCTGGTTCAGTGAAAGATTTGTTCCAGAAGATAAGGGAAGAAAATGATTGAGAAAAGAAAACTGATATCAGTATCTGGTACACACACAAGTTTTAAAGCATCACCACATTCCAGTTAAAATAATGAAAGTGGGCATGTTTTGATAATAATTCCTCTAATGTTGCACTATAGATGCTCAATCAGGAGATTCTAAACTCATCCCTCACTGAAACACCTGCAGTGAAGGACAGAAATTCTGGTTAATGATACATAAAATTAAGGATACACAATTAAGATGTGTTAGCATATGCTAATCTCTTCACATATGAAAACCTGCTAATCTAGCCCCACCATAAGAAGCCTGGTGTCAGGGAGCTGCGGCAGCATCATGGAGGGTTGATCTGTTGAGTGAAGCATCCCCAGTTCCCACCTCATGAAAAGCCTAAAGCAGGAGACTCTGTGTTTACTGCAGCTCCTCTTCCTTTGCTATCAGCAGCTTCTTTAAATAGAAGAGAGCTGAAGTTTCGAAGAGAACATTTGTGCTCACTTCGGCATTCTTAATTTTTCCTGCTGAATTCACCCACCTAATTGACAATTCATAGACTTAAGTAATAGTAAAGAGAGCAGCCATATCTGACTCAATGATAACATTGATGTGCCTATTGCACAGGCTGTGCTCAGACAGATTTAATGCACATGTTGTCTGAGACCTAAAAGTAACCTTGAACGCTATTCTTGAGTTAGAAGACCACATGACAGCTTATTTTATTATTGCCCACGTTTCTCATTCTCTGCCTTGTCTTAGAATAAACCTCTTGCTGTACCAATCAAATTATCGTAATTGCAAGATGCCATCCCCATCTGTAAGAGGCATGGCTGCTCTTCCATGCGACCCTTTATAAGTAGACTATATCATGTATGTCTTTAGGTGGGAACATTTGTAGTTCAGTGTTCTGAGTGAGAAAAGGCAAAACAAAAAAAATTACTAGGTCAAATGGCGAATAACTGTTACCATTCTGATTAGTTTAGACACCATAGCAAGCATATTCAGTACTTCGACTGCTTATCAAGAAAAATAGTAACAGACTAGAGGGAAATATGCTACAAGAAGGGAAAGCAATGAAGGATCTTCTTTCTGCTTCTGGGTTAACTCACTCATTATGATCATTTCTACTTCAATCCATTTGTCCACAAATTTCAGGAACTCCTTATCTTTAATAGCTGAGTAGTATTCCATAGTGTAAATGTAACACAGGTTTTTTGTTTTTGTTTTATTTTTTTCTGTTTTTTTTTTTCCAAGACAGAGTTTCTCTGTGTGACATTGGCTGTCCTGTCCTGAACTCCCTTTGTAGGCCAGGCTGGCCTTGAACTCACAGCCATCTGCCTGCCTCTGCCTCTCAAGCGCTGGGATTAAATGTATACTCACTTATATCTGGACACTAGCCCAAGGGATATGTCCCATGAAAATCTTCACTTACCAGGAAAGAGGAACAGAGGAGAGGACGTTCTATTGGCACTCTAGATGAGAAAGGCATGGGAGAATGGGGAAGTAGAAGGATCCTAAGGGTCCTAGAAACCTACAAGAAGAACATTATGATGGGCAGATCTGGGCCCAAGGGTCCTGCTCAAACTATGACACCAGCCAAGGACAATACATGCATTAAAACTCGAACCCCTACCTAGATCTAGCCAATGAACAGGATATTCTTCACCGTTGAGTGGAGAGTGGGGTCTGACTTTCACACAAACTCTGGTGCCCCATATTTGACCATGTCCCCTGGATGGGGAAGCCTGATGGTACTCAAAGGAAGGATAGCAGGCTACCAAGAAGAGGCTTGATACCCTATGAGCATATACAGGGGGAGGAAGTCCCCCTCAGTCACCGTCATAGGGGAGGGGAGTAAGGGGAAAATGGGAGGGAGAGAAGAATGGTGGGATACAAGGGATGGGATAACAATTGAGACGTAATATGAATAAATTAATAAAATATATTTAAAAAAGAAGGATCTTCTATGAACTGATTAGTTTACATTTTCACCCTTTGCATATAGAGTTTCTTTTTTATCTTTTTGTTTTGTTTCGTGCAGTGGCAAATATTTAATAATTCACCAAGAACTTCAGTAAACAGTTGCATTTTCTGCCAGCAATTCTATGGAAGATTGCTTCAATTAAACTACATAATGGCTGTTTGACCTGAAATCACTTGACCTCTTCAGAAAGCACACACACAGTTTTCATTACTTCGCCTGTTTCACTTTGTGGCTCATGCCAGCCTGGTAGTAACTAAACCACTGATGATACCTAGCAGTCATCCTGATAAAAAGCAAACAGATTCTCACTGAACTTTAATTTTCCTTCCTCAATTGCTGGCATTTTATTTTTGCCCTTGACAATCTAAACTAATTTATAATATAAAATACTTTAATTTATGAAAAACATGACTTCAATCTTTTCTCTGCCATTGAAAATGTCTGCATATTTCCATTACTAGTATTTCTACTCTCTTCCTGGTTTGTTATTTTGTAATATACTTATTTTAGAGTCATTTTTAAATTTTACTTTTATTTAAAATAATACATTGTTTCTCCCAACCTCTCCCTCCAGCCCATACCATCTACCCCAACTCCATGTCTTATTATTTCATGGCTTCTTCCTCTTTAATCATTATTTTTAAACATGCATATATAAATGTACTGACTGACCGTATTTAGTATTCCTCTTATATTTATGTTTTTACGGTTGACCACTTGCTTTTGGTTTCATGCCAAGGGGAGATTAATTCTCCCTCTCTTAGGAGTCACCTGTTTGTAGCTTGTAGCATTTAGTTGCTTGTAGCTTTTCTCTTAAGGATTTTGTCAGGTGAGATTTCTCCCATTTATGTAGGGATGCCAACTATTATTGGATTTGTATATGCAGCCATATTATTGAGATTTCATAGCTACAACTTCCCTGTCATGTCCAGAAGACACAATCTTCCTGCATATTTTCAAATCCTCTTTGAATCTTTCTGGCCCCATCTTCAGTGATGTTCCTTGATCCTTAGATATAAGAGTTGCATTGTAAACAGATCAGTTGCAGCTGTGGACCTCACAGTCAGTAGTTCTTGCATTTTGGGTAATTGTGCTTCTCTCTAATGGTCTCCATCTACTCTGTAAGATTCTTCTATAAAGGATGAAATCTACTTTCAATGTGAGCATAATGATAAATATTTAGAATGCAATTATATGATTTAGAATAATGGCAGAAGTAGGTTCTTTTCTGAGATCTATGACCTATCTAGCCACAGGTGGTTGCCTAGGCCTCATTTACTCAAGTTTTAAGTCAAGTAGACAGCAGCTGGTTAACTTGGTTAGCAGTCGGGAGGTGCTTAACTATTTTGAAGTTCTACTTACTTGCCCTAGAACGGAAAGGTTGCAATTCTACCATCTTTAGATGGCTGTTTCAGGAATGAAATTAAATGATTAATAAAAAATATCTGTCAAATTGTAAATACCAGTGGAGCTTCCATACAATATCAATTTGACAAATTAAGCAAAAATTCTTTGTTTATAACTCAATATTGTAATGTTTCAATGATATAATTAGGTAAATCTTATTCAAAGATTGTTCTATAATACAACAACAGTTTTACAAATATATTATTTTTACATAGTCTTAAATATTCAAAGTATTCAAAATACTATAAATAATGTCCTTGACTCCAAAATAATGACTACTACTTTTGATTGACTTTAGGTATAATTTCTTTGATTCAATACTAATATTTAGTTTTCCTAAGAAATTTATTTTTAATCAGAAAATAAAGCATGATGGAAATTTTGAAAAGTTAGCTGATTAAAATAGCTATATTAAAAATATTATAGAATATTTTTTAGGTCTCACCATTTTCTAAGTACCTCAGCTAATATGGGGGTACATACTCATTTTTACAACAACAGAATTTCAAAATATCAGATTCCATAGATCCTTAAGGTCATTAAATAACACAGGATGCTTATATGCTAAATTCTCTCTTGTCAATGTCCTAGCATGCTAATTTGGCATTATTCTGGCTTGTTAATTTATTATAACAGGACAGCTTTTTAGTCATGTGACCACAATTCTGGCATGTCCATATGATATGTGAGCCATTTGCTGCTCCATCAGATAACATACATATGGCCTCTTTAAGTAAGGTCAATAAGTTTCCAGGGTGATATGGTAGAGTGACATGGCTGAACGTAAATTAAAATCACCTGTGCATTCTGCTATATAGCTAGAAAACATTATTTCTATTGCGTGTGGCAATGATTCTATTCTTCCCACTGGATGATTGTCAGCTCAGCTCAGAAATGTGTATGGATCATGAACATAAATATCCCACATGTAGAATTTTATTATATTATCAAATTTTGTTATGAGTACAGCAGGTTTCATTGATGAACGTCTTAGGACTCTTCTTGCACAGTGTTTGACACAACTTTGGGCTCTACTCCTTTCCTGACATTTGTTAACTAAACTCTGAAGTATGGCCATTTTCCAGGTAATGAATTCATCTGCAGTTGCACTCTTGAATTATTAGAATAACTGCTTAGCTATTCAGGCCTCAAGAAGTCAGAACTTACAATTATTTGGTAATTATTTATAGCAGATCTATCATGTAAGGCCATGATAGTTACCACACTGTCTTGCCAATAAATATTAGATAATGGATTAATATATATTTTTAATGAGGACAATAAAGTGCCTCAATCAAAATCAAGTTAATTAGCTATTACCATAAAGATAGTAAAGTTGATTTAGTGTTTTCTGTGTTATAAGCATCTTATGTCAATTTTCTAATTTAGTCTTCTTAATCAGCACACAATATAGAGCCTTTTTATTATTCTCACTACAAAACCATATAGTAGCCCTGTTGATGTAGAGCTCCTAGTAATGGAAAAGCAGGATGAGGCTGCAGATGGTAAGTTTCTTGAGGTTAAGATTGAACATTTTTAATTGATATTTTACAAAGATTAAGTGGAACCATCAGGTACTTATATCTGCTTTCTGGGTAGAAAAAGCCTTCTTTAATGAATCTCATACTGTGGAGAAAGAATTAAAGTTTCTTGGTGTACAAAATGTTTGATAGGGCACATATAGTCAGGATCGTGGGAAAATTCAAGAAGAAAACACAGATCAAGTTTACAATCTCTTTTCAGAAGAGAGCTATATAAGAAAATAGTGTCTGTAATGATATTGGTGTATTACTTAAGGTTGGACTCTTAGAAAATATCATTAAATCCTTTTGCTGATATTATAAACACTGGTTTCAGTTCTCTAAGTATTCATTGACCCATGTTGTTTCTTGACAAATGCTGAAGATAAGAAGTCTGTTCATTTTCCTGCTAATAGAGAAACTTGCTTAGGAAGCTCAGACAAAAATCCTTATTCAGAATAATTCTGCTTTGGAAAATTTTCCTCGATAAAATTAAAATATCAGTACTTTAAAGGGAACTGGAATGTATTGATTCCTCCTTTCAAATATGTGTGACGTAAAAGTAATATAAAGTAGAAACTTTAGAGGTAAAGATATGTGACCAACAAGGACATGTTTCTCTGAGATTCTGGGCAGATGAACATAAGATGTAATAAAGAATTTGGGATTACACATCTTGGCCATCCCACTGGGTCAACCAGAGTAGGTGGTCAAACAAATCACAATGTGCCTTCCTTGCTGGTATCAACCCATTGCCCCAACAACAATACTTATAGTATAACAAAAACAAAAACAACAACAACAACAAAAACCATTATGTTTGTGTCGTGAGGAATAAACTATCCACCTATCCATCATTTTCTCCTTCCCTTTCCTGTCCTCCATTCAAACCCTCCCACATACCCATCTCTTTCAAATTCATGACCTCCTGGAATGAACAATCTTATAAAAAGATTGAGCCTTTAAAATGTCTTTTATCCACAATGGAAGGTATGCTACACAATACAGCTTCAAATAAGAACCCAATAACAAATTCCTCTTTTCTTTTTTCATATTGTCTGTGGTTGGTGGTATGTGAAAGAAGAAAAGCAGGTGGGCATCCAGGGTCCTATTAACTACAACTCCTGAAAAAGAGCAGAGGAAGAGGAGAGAAAAATGAGATATGGTATTTCTGACTTTAGTCAGAATAAAACACCTTACAGTTAAAAAAACATTAACTCTTATTTACCCAAACGGAATGATTTTCTTCTACTCTCTCTATATTTGGCTATGATCATAAAGGATAATGGCATTGTCTAAAGTTCTCACATGCTAGAATGTGCTCTTTTTCTAGAAATGTTTGTGTCAAAAACATTGTTCAAAATGTTCCCTTTTTGTATTTAATGGTACAACCTAAATAAAAGTACTACTTGTATGCCACAACTTTTAAAAAAGAATATACAAACCTTTACAACTATTGCATTCGAATTGTTTGGGAAGAAAATATACTATGGGGATCTTATCAAATTAAACCAAAGACTTCCAAAAAATGTAACACATGAGTAAATTCTTTTGTGGCTCTTGGGTTTCTCTAATCGTATTTATTACTAATGTTAGAAAACTTTAAAGAAACATTTTCAGACTAAAGTCCAAATGCCATTTTTTGTGGATTTTGTTTGAACCCAAGACCCTGTGCATGCTGGCCCCGCCTTCGCTCTACACCAGGATTCAAGACCCTGTGCATGCCAGCCCCGCCTTCGCTCTACACCAGGGTTCTTTATTCTGCACTTCCCAGGCCTCTGAAATAATGCAGGAAGGAGGGTTTACAATGTACTGTATGTTTAATAGAGCACGAAAAAGAGACAGCATATGGGGAAATGAGCCTATGAGCTGTACTTCCACTATGTCTTAGTTTATTATCTTTTTAAAGTCAATTACACAAAGTTTAAATTCCAAAACATTCTACTAGTTCAGAACCTATCAAAAACATTGTATCTTTGGTACGACATATTGCCCACATCCGGGTTTTCGCTTTTCACTTTTACCTTCAACCAGCTAGCAGATATTTGAGTTTTAATTTCTCCTAACTACATAACAAAAATAAATAAATGTGGATTTTCAAGCAGCAGCCCTGGTTGGGTCAGGTCCAGGCTTATTCCTGGAGAAACTAGGCTGAAATCACAGGCACTCCTCTACCTTATGTGGAAACCCAAACAGAGAAAACACACTCTCTTATGAGTACGTTAGGAAGGAAGACAGACAGCTGTAGTTCATTCTGCTTTCAAGGGTGAGTCATTCACCCTGTGCCACTGCTGAAAGGAGGCATTTTTATTGATTTGCAGATTAAGAATCTATTTAAAAAGCAATAAATCAATCCTTGTCGCAAAGCCTACTGAAACAAGCTCAGGAACTCGAAAGTAATCACTGCTGTTTGAGGAGAGCTTAGTTAACCGTGTTTCTCTAATGATAGAGAAAACTATAGCTCATAATGAAGGTGCCGAATATTGAAGATCTTGATGAAAAGTTGGAAGATTGAGCTGGCATAAATCAATGCATGCATCCAGGAGCCTGCAGGTGGGAGGAAGAGCAGAGCTCCTCTGCAGTGTGATTACATTGCATTTAAAAGTCAACAAGGACCTCACCTCCATCCTGAGCTCCTTACACATGGAACCATTGTCCGGATGTATCTGATGCTATAATAAACAATTATGATATTATTGGTGACAATATAAGGAGAGATTGGGGTATCTTTTATCAGATGTTTGTGATTACAAGAAAAAAAAAGGTGATTTTCCTTTAGATCCTATAAATGTGTATACCAGTAAAATAATGTCAGAGTGTGACAGCTTCCTAGACAGATCTGGAATTATTGAATACTAAAACTTATCCATTTCTGTGATGTCGGCCATATTTCACAAAAAGAGCCTAGACATAAGAAGAGAAGACAAAAGAATATTTCATCAGATTAGGATTTTGTGGGATATTTTAGGATCTTACTGGTCAGCTTCATTTGAAGTCAACCAAAGCAGAAAATTTGAATGTTATAGTCTGCTCTGTCATCTCTAAATAGCACATTGTAGAATACTTCCATAGTTGTAGATTTCTAATGTGCCATCTTTTTTTAAGTATTGAAGTAATATCATATTTCACCCTAAATCATGAATTGTTTTCAGTATATCAAGTATCAAATGAATATTAGTAAAAATTCAATTTTTCTTTTTGTAAGGTTAACATTTTGAAAATAACATGGTTTTCTTTTAGGAAATAGGACTTTTCTTTTTAAAAAATAATTTCTTTATTTTTAGTGCATTGGTGTTTTGCCTTCATGTATGTGTAAGGGTGTCATATCTTGGACTTACAGACAGTTGTCAGCTGCCATATGGGTACTGGGAATTGAACCCGGGTCCTCTGGAGAAGCAGGCCATCTCTTCAGTCCCAGAAAGAGAACTTTCTAAGAAATAAAATTTGCTTAGAAAAAAGGAAACCAAGTCTGCACTTAATATATAAAGTATTTGTGGCACATTTATCATTATCATAATCTTTTTAGAGGAGCAAAAATATCTGAATTTGCTAGTAAACATAATAGTCCACATCTTACAAATTTCCCAGTAGGAAAGAGCTTATAAAGATAATGAACAGATCAATTTCCTTTTCTTTTTTTAACTGAAGCTTAAAATCACCAAGCTATTTCCCCCTTTTCATAAGTTGAAAAAATTTTATGTAATATATTATGACTACAGTTTACCAGCTGCCAGATCTCCAAGGTCTTTCCCACCTCTCTACCCACCCAAATCTAAGCCCCTTTTCCTTTCTCTTTTTAGAAAATAAACAGGCAAATAAACATCAACAAACAAATAAACCAGAATTTAAAAAGAACAACATACACACATACAGGAAAAACACTTATAAACATGAAATTTTAAAAACCTACAATATACAAGCAACAACAGCAACAAAAAGACAAATACAAAAGTGTCCAAAGTAATATGATACTGATACCAAAAGTCAAAATCTAACTACCATCGAATTTGTTTCAAGTTGGCCATCTACTACTGGTCCCGACACCTATCCTTATAGGTGGTTAAGTCCAATGAGACTCCGTCGGAGAAAACTTACTTTTTCTTTGTAAGAGGATGCCAACTGCACCTAGTTTCTTAGCTAGGGTTTAGGGATGAAAGTCCATGACCACTTCCTGTCTCAGTTCTGGGACCCAGCTGGCTTGACCTTGTGTGTGCTGATACAGTCTCTGTGCATCTCATATATGCATCAATCCTGTTATGTCTAGAATTCACTGTTTCCTTAGATTCACCCATCTTCTCTGGCTTTAAAAGTCAATATCTAGAGATATGCTACGAGTAAAATCGTTAAAGTGAATCACAGTGCACTCTTAGACTGGACTCTTCAAAATCTCACCTTTGCTCCACATTCCTCTGCAAGGAAACTGGTTTATGGAAATTCCGTAAAAGAAGAATCAATACATCTAACCTGAGCTAACCTGTGTATCATGATGAAAAATTTGAATTGAAACATAGTGAAAGAAGGTACTGCACCTCAAGTTAATAGAATATAGTTATTAAATACTAAAGTGACCTATTTTAACTTTATCAGTTGGCTAAATTGAAGACTTCTGGTTGGAAGGAATTCATTTTCCTTGATTCATTTTTGTTCCCTGTATTTGTGTTACACTATCTGCAGTGAGTATACCCCTAACACACTGGTAGTTACAGCACATAACAGGCATCAATGTTTTAAGTAACTGCCAAGGATAAGATGATTCAATTGCCAAGTAGTGTCTTTCCAAGGCATTGCTTGAGTCTAGTATCTCATTGTTATCAGCTTAGATAAACAGAGATAGAAAAGAAACTATATAAAGAAAGCATAAATGATTCTTTGCCATTGTAGCTCAAAAGTGAAGCATTAAGATTCAACTCTAGTCAGCCAACAACTCTAGCATAGGTACACTAAAAGTGATGCAAGTTTTCTGGTCATAACTCTATGTTTAGTGAACAGGAAGCAAGTGTTTTAGTTTCATAACTAATTATTTCTGCTACAGTTTTCTTTGGTGTATTTGATTATTGACTGAATACATTCCTTGCAGACAATTCCATTTTATATGGCATAAAGCAGCTTGACTCTTTAGAAGTCTACATGCCTTGCTTGAAAAGGGGTGCTAAGATTGAGGCAGATATACAATTAAATAGATCGTGTGGCTGGATAAGTAAGTTGTCACTTGAACCAGTAGAAAATGGTGAGATGTTAGATTTCAGAATGAGAAATAATAATTAATTTGTTTTGCCACAAATATAATGTTGGCATCATTGTACCTCATAAACTTTAGAAGGTCAGCCTGAAATGAGGAAACCTACTAAAAGATGAATGACTGAAGATGACAAAGACAGTCACAGTGGTAGATGGGGGCTGGTACAATGGAAAGTAGATGTGATGCTTAGGAAGCAGTATAGAGAGAACGTAAGTGTGAAAAGCTTTAAAGAGATACATAGAGAATTAAATCCTTGTTGAAATCCTAGAGAACATGCACACACCAATGTAGAATTCAGAATTGGGGGGAAAATAACAGTTGTATTTTAGAAAGACTGAATTTGATACACTTGTGCATCTTCTAAGAGAGTGGAGAAGATCAACCATAGTTGACTGAATTGGGAATTTAGATGAAGATGGTGACTTAAAGCTACTAGGTTACATGAGCATAAATGATGCCATCCCTGAGAACTTACAAAGAAGGCGAAGGATGGAATCTAAAGATGGAGAGCTTGAATAAGTATGTAAGCAACGTATCTTACATGTAGCTGCAGAGTCAGGCATTGATTCAGCATTCTGACATGAAGGCAGCATCCAGACTAGGTTATATATCAGTGCGTATGACTGAGAAGAGACCACAGTTGTGTGATTTTCCTAGAAAGTGAGAAGGATCACCTGATTTGTCAACATCCCAGAAGCCAAGAAGGGTTCCCATATGCATCATGATTTTATTTAGATGTGTCAAGTTTACCCTTTATGCTCTCAATATTGTTTAATAAAGTAATGGCAAACACATTTGCAGAGTCACAGACTTCTTAAAAAAGACAAAGGATCACTGTGTGGGCCCTGGGATCCCTGAGGGAATTATTGGCCTTGCAGTGAATGTAATTTTGTAAATGCACAATGGATTGATTTTGCTACTTTATTTGATAGTTTATTTAATGCTACATTGTGATTATGTGGTTGTCAAGATTGCTAACTTCATCCCATGCATGCAACTTTGTTCACTTAATTTCATGCTAGGACTCTTGGGAGATAACTGGCATAGTTGACTCTATTATTTGATCATAACTTATTTCTCCTCTACAAAAACCTGTTAGAAGATTAATTAGAAAGTAAAATTCAGTGCGGTGTGTACAAGTCATTGTACCTAATCATATCTTCAGTTCCTTATTTGGGTCAAGCAATGTCTGGCTTAACTTATCTATAGGTCGCCTTAATAAATGTCTTGAATTTCACCTTGTTAACTTTTTCATAAGCTATACATTATTTACTAAATATCTTGTAGTACTCTATTAGGATTTCAAAGTTTTTGTATGGTATAAAGCCCTTAACTAAGTCGGTTAATATCTGGGCAACTGCATAATCATTGTAGAGACAGTGAGAATGATGGTGGTAATGGCAATGGGGTAAGGAAAGATTTATTTATGTAGAAATCTTATAGCCTCAAAATCCCATACTAATTGTGTTTCAAGAGAGAGGGATGTGGTGCCAGAGCACGTGCCTAGCATGTGCAATGTACTACAATCAAGTCCCAGTATGACAACAGACATAAAGAAGAAATGAATGAACAAAATGACCTTCATAGTGAGACAAAACAATGAATAGAAGTACTTAATTGGCTTCAACATATACTGATTTCTTGGGAATTTATGGACTTAAATATGTAGATCAAACACAAAATTTTGTGATACAAACCACACAGTGCAGACCTTATTATGTGTGTATGAACTATGTCTCTACATAAGATTCTCCTAAGAAACCAATTAATGAACCTATTGAAATTGGTCCAAACAACTCCATTCTTGGATCTTCCTAAAATGTTTTATTTGTTCTTTGTGAATTTCACCTAATTCACACACTCATCTACCCCTCCCCTTTTACCCACCCTCTACCCTTGCAACCTCCCTCTCAACAAAGAAAAAACCCACTGTCAAAGCTATAGTGTGTCCCACAGTATACACTTTTGTCCAGACTATTTTGCTTGCAAATTTTTATTGCAATGATTTGTTGGTCTGCAATTCTAATGATATTGCAACTTTACTGGGACTTTTCACAGATAGCCTAATGTTGCCCTGTGTTATAGAGATCCTCTAATGTTTGGATCTTTAGGACCATCCCTTCATGCACTCCAGTAGTTAATAGATGGAGTAGATGCTGGGCTGGCATAACTCAAGCCCTAGATCTAGGCCTAAGAGGGATATGAGTTTGTCAGCCCACAAATTCTTCTACTTTCATGCCCTCAGGGCCAGCTACTAGGGCCATCTCTACCTTGATGGTCAGGCAAAGTTCAGGGCCTGCTCTCACAACTGCTGCAGCTAATGAAGGACATGGCCAGTTCTCCCACTCTCATGAACAACTCTCCTACCTGGCACAGATACTGAGCGACGAGGGAGCAGGGAAAAGCATCTCTCTTTCTCATTTGTGCCACCACCCAGTAGACAGGAGGCACAGCCAGCTCTTCCACACTCACACTGGGGCCAATTCACCCATCAGTCACAGATCCAGGGCTAGCTCTATTGTGCTTCCCAAGTCAGACTCGGGGCCTGCACTGCTGCTCGGTTGACTTTGGGGCCACTTCTGCCTGCCTGCTCCTGGTGAGAGGGGAGCATCTTTTCCTCACTCGTGTTGCCACAGAGCAGGCAGACAAGTGATGGGGCCAGCTCTCCCATGCTCCCACCATAGGGGCTGAGTCACCCATGCCCCTGCCATCAGGATCATCTCTACTGTGTTTGCTGCCCAGGTGAGGTGCAGGGCTTGCTTTCCTGAGTGCTACATCAGGAGTGGGGTGGGAACAGCTCTCTTGCGCTCATGTTACCAGGGCCAGTTCTCTCATAATGCCTACGTGAGTGATGGGAACTGTTCTGCACAACCCTCAAATATCAACATGTCCTGGGCAGTAGCCCAGATCAAGGACATCTGCCTGGCTTTTGGTGGTAACTGACCCCTGCTGCTTCAGGGCCACAGACCAAGATGTAGGCCCCTGTGGTAGCACAGGCCAGGAGTCTATCATGGTCTCACATTGCATCAACACCTACTCACATTAGGCTCCAGCTCTTCGTCTCTACATCCGTTTCTTTTTCTCTTTCCTGTCTCAACCACTTACTTGCTCCTCTTAGAGGTGCCAGGGTCTTTGAGTGCCTGGGGTTATCTCAGAAGTGGTCTCAGGAGTGCTCTGCCCAGCTTGTGGATTTGTGCATCATGGCACCATACAGGAGTCATCTCAGTCATCGTCTGGGACCACGCCAAACACAACAGGTCTGCTCGGCGTGTGACTGGTGGTTATCTCAGGTTAGCTCCCTGTCCATCCCCAATGGTGCTTGGTTTGTAATCATCTTGGACTTGTTCCTTGTCTGGCCCATCAGAGTCACCCCATGCAAAGATTTTTCTGTCTCAAGCTCACTCCCACATGGCCCCTCAATCCCAGGCCAGGATCTTCTAGTCTTCAGCTTGCTCTCAATCTTGTGAGGTGTTCAACCTATACAGTGCCAGACTGGTAATCATCTTAGGCTAGCTCCCTGTCTGAGGCTCCTGGTGCTGGATTGTTGGTTGTCTCAGAATCACTTTTTTTTTCAGGGAATATTAGGCTACTAATCATTCAGATGTTCATAGGTCGGAACACTGAGCTCAGATGTAGCCTCTCTTCCCTCTGCCACCTACTGACACAGCAGCAACTCCTAGGGCAGGTGTGGTGGCCCATGCCTTTAATTCCAGCATTCAGGAGGCAGAAGCAGACAGATCACTGTGAATTTGAAGACAGCCTGGTCTACAAAGGACAGCCAAGGCTCAAAAAACAAACAAACAAATAAACAAAAAAAAGCAGCCACACCTGTAATACTTTTAGAGGCCGGTACAATTTTGGATCTTCAATTTCTCCTGTGCTTTGATTTCTTGAGTCATTTGATAGCTCACATGTTTGTTACTAACATGATACTTAAAAGCGTATCTTTAAAAAGCAAGAAAACTACCAGGGCTTAATCCCAAACTCAGCTTGTGTAAAGTAACACATTTGGATTTTTGTTTTTCATTTTTGAACAATTATGGATGGTAAAGGATTAGATTGTGTGTGTGTGTGTGTGTGTGTCTGTGTGTGTGTTTGTTTGTGTGTCTACATTATCTAAGTTTACAAACTCATTATGTTTAAAGAAACACAAACCTATTATCTAAAAAATATTTATAAACATGGTCTTCAAAAGGTCAAATTTTAACTCAACTGTGTCTCAAAACTCTGTCTGGAAAACAAAATAATTAGGCAGACACATTCCTTTTTTTAAAATGTCTTTTTTAAAAATTTTATTAATTTATTCAGATTACAACTCAATTGCCGTCCCATCACTTGTATCCTCCTGTTCTTCCCCACCTCCCAATTTCACTCTATTTCCCTCCCTTAGGTCTATGACCAAAGGGGACCTCCTCCCCTACTATATGATCATAAGCTATCAAGTCTTATCTTGGTATCCAATTATTCTTTCTTTGAGTGCCACCAGGCCTCCCCACAAAGGGGAGGTGGTCAAATATGGAGCACCAGAGTTCATGTCAAAGGGCAGACACATTTCTAAAATTCTCCTTCAATAAATTTTTATCTGGTGACTGTAGATAAATGTTTTGGTTTTTTAGACTAGTAACACTACTTTGCAGAGATGTTAGGAAAGAATGGCTGTAAACATACATACAGTCATTATGATGGCATAGTGCTCATGGCTGCAAACATAACATACATACAGTTATTATGATGGCATAGTTCTCATGGCTGAAAACATATGTACAGTCATTATGATAACATAGTGCTCATGGATCCCTGCCTTCCTGCTAACTTACATTCTTCTTCACAGTGAAATAAAAGGTTTTAGGACTTGTCTGATGCAAGCATGGGGAAGACTATCTTCTAAATCTTTCCTTGATGAAACAGAACTACCAAGAAGGAAAAGGGGTGTTTACCAGCTCATTGCAGAATAATACTGAGAAAGAACAAGTTGGAAACCAAATTTAATTGGCTTTGCCTAAAAGGTAACAATAAAATCACAAAAGGGTCTGGTTGTGTTGCAGAATAAACACACGAGTGGGAGGTTTTCTATGGAGTTGAACAGACAGAAAGGAAAGACGTAAAGCCGATATTGATATTGTGATGAATGCTGTGCCTGATTGGTGCTTGGGAGCCCAAGAGAACAGGAGCATCATCTGGTACCCTTGTGCTCACTGGGTCACTGCAGTCTACTTCTCACATATATAAAATAAGTAGATGAGACAGTTAATGGTTCCAGAGACTTCAGATTCCTTTGCTGCGTTAGAGGGGGAAAGTAAAAACTGTTCCTATTGATTCTGGTTCAGAGTTTATGGACAATTTTTCCTGTCACAATATAGGTCCATCCTATTGCATTTCTTTTCATTCTTTTCTGTTTTCTTTAGTTGAACAAGGACTTACCAAATTTCATCATACACAAAGCACTGAACTAGGCACTAGAGTAATGAATTAAAAACATTATTTACAACTCAGGAATTATATGCTGCTATATATAATATGATAAAAAATTTCTTGAGCTAGAACCTCCACTATGAAATCATGGCCTACTTAAAACTGTAAAAACAAATGAACAAAAAAAATCACCTATATTCCCTATTGGATATTTATTATTAATTTATACTCATATAAATTCCATCCATGCATTTGACACCACAAAACTAAATGTTTCATATACCAGCCACCTCATTGCATGAGGGATGTAAGAACAAACTTGTTTCTTCAGCTCATTCAGTTTCCAATAAGCCCAGAATACAAATTTTGCTCCATTAAAAATAATGGAATCTCACTATCCTACAGCCATTTAAATGCTTTAGAATAGAACAGTCTGTTTTTTATTCCAGGAGGTGTATACAATAAATCTCATTATGAAAATTACCATATTCAGACTATCTTAATAATGCACATGCCCATATCTCTACCACCTTCAAACAAACAAATAATGGTGGAAATTATGCAACAGTGACAATAGCCAGGAAATGCTATTGAGAAATGAACTTTTTTTCCTCTTATTTGTTAGAGTAAAACAGCATCTTTCCTCATTTAACTAGCTAAAATACATCTACATTTTTAACATTCAAATATATTGAGTAAATGGAAAATGCCAATGGACAAAGACATTAATAAATGTCTTATTCCCATGTGTTATGTTGGTGTATGTGTCAACATAAAATATCAACACTTAAAATCATACTTCAATACATTTTATGATTAAAGATGTAGAGAAATCTACCGGAAGTGCCTGTTGTTATTTGACATGATTAATTACTGCCTACGGTTGTGTGTAATTTTGTTGTCACTCTTTGTCTGTTCCTTGAGGCACTAGTTTGAGATCTAAATACATTGAAGGCCTACCTACTCTTAGCCAAGCATTACTCCTGATTAGTTCCTGGTTGGTACCGACTTCTTCTCGCTGTAAGATACAGAAGGCATTATGCACCAGGCAGATACATTTACCTCTTGTCTAAAAAAGCAAAAGGCAGATGCAGCCAGACTATAGATTATATCACAAGACGCTTGACTGTGTGTGCTTCAGCCCTTTTCTGCGTAAATACCAAGGTCAAATTTCTTGTGTTCTGTGCCTGTACATTAATAATATTCTGTTTTATTTCCAGGTAAAGTCAAAATAATGCAGAACTTGTCAATGTACAGGACAACTGAATTACCTACCAATTGAGTCCTCTTCTGGATTGACCTTCAGTTGCTAGGGCTACAGTAGGAAAATGTCTACATTTATCCCCATGTGTTTCTCTTAATGAGTTGTTCTCAAATACAATGTGGAGCCCAAGCTCTCTGCTAAGCAGATTCCAAAATCCTCTGTGAACTGCCATGTTCCTGATGCTATAATGGCACCCACATGGTTCCAGGGTTGTATTTAAATTGCAATCTGATATTTTTCCCCCATACCAATTTATTTGTTTAATCCTCCAAATCTCACTCTTTAAGTGGGTGCACTAGAACTGATTCTCTGTATCTTTCCCTATGTTGCAGAGATCACATGAACACTTCTGGTGTAATGAAATCAAACGAAAGGCTTTTGAGCTCTAAGGCTTTAATTAAATTTAATGATTAAAATTAAAAAAATAAACTTTAAATTGAAAACACACATTCAGGTTATAGTTCCTCCACTTTCTTTTCTTGCCTTTTTTTATCTTTTTCAAATTAGTGAGTCTTGATCTACAGTCGGATTCTTTGGCATTTAGCTATCATTCCTGATGTGTTTTCTAATGTACTATTGACACATGGTTAGATATTTATTGTGCAAAGTTAGGAACGTTGTTTACTGATTACAGTTTAATTAATTATACATTCTATTTTTATCTCCATAAGATGCAGTCAATGAACATCATTATTGCATAGCATAGGTCAATTGACTTAAGTGATTTTTTTCAAATGGAGAGTAAGAGTTTTGATTCTATAGTTTATTTAAAATAATAGTGGATATATAAGACCCAAATGCCTATGATTACAGCTTAGATTAAGGAATGATTTGGTTGTGAGAGTTAGGAGTTTCTAATCTCATTTTCACAGCTAATTATGGGGTAAGTTTAGAAAATCATATGCAAGAAAGAGCATCTGTCTTCTAAATTCTCTTGATGTAAAATGATAATAACCCTTTCCTTGTTTCTTCTGCATCAGAGGGTTTGGAGAGTGTTGTTAATGTAGTTCAGGATTTGAAATTAAGAGTATAGAAAACAGCACCATAAGAGCCATGCTTAAGCAGACTTTGGGGATATTTTCCCCAGTGTGTTTAACATTTGTCAGCATTTTGGTTTGTTTATACTTAATGTGCCAGTAGCTGTCCATTTTGTGCACATATCTTGAAATCCTGTACACAATTTTTATTATATAACAATACAGCATAATGACTTGATATTTAACATGAGATGCCATACCTTTGTGACCTCTGTGCTTAAATAATGTTACTAAACCTAGATTTTCTATGAAACTAGATATAAGACATCTTAATTACGTTCTTCTTGTAATTATTTAAAAATAAGAAATGTTACCAGATTTGTTAAGGCCAGAGCCTGGGCTGGTGGTCCTGACTAGACAGGCTTGGCCAGCCATTCCCTGGTGGCAGTTAAAAATAATATATAATAGAGAGGAAGAAGATATATTCAATTTGGTCATGCTGAAAAGAGGAACCAGTAAAAGAGGACCATTGACCCCAAGTCCAACTTTTGGGTCCTGACATGAGACTTAAGATGAACTGAATGGGAATACTTTGCATAATGTTCCCCTATCATTTTCTAAGCTCCACAGTCTCCTGAACTGTGATGCAAAAAAGTTGTCAGAATGTTGTGACATCTCTTCCTGGGTGATAAGTTCTTCTGGGTGCCTCCAGCCTTTCCCCTTTCCCAGAATGTGATGCCTGCAGAAAGTGTAATTCTTTGAGAATCATTGTTTCAATAGTCATATTTTCTCATTGAAATGCAGAAGTTTCTCATCTTAGAATATTTTCTCTTTTGCCAGGACAATTTACACTAAGATCTGGTGATGGCCAGCTTTTGTATTTTCTTATTTTTTACTATGCCATTTTGGACAAAGGTTTAAGTTCTAAAGTATTTGTATGTATGTATACACACATACACACACATTAAGTTTTGTTACTTTTATTCCATCTATGCACCTCCCAGCTAGAATTAAACATATTAGTCCATGTGAGAGTGTTTCACATATAGAAGTTATCGGATAGCACTGTTCATTGTTGTAGTTCAATTATTTCTGTATTTCTGCCAAAGGTGCAATTATTAAACCAGTCTTACTGATTGATTGATTATACACAGTTGAAGTTCAGTTGTCCTCAGTACAATTTCCCTTGCAGATAATTCTGGCCATGAAAGAAAGGATGGGTACAAGGGAGATTGGAAAGGATGAGAACAAGGGGGAAGACCAAAGGTAAAGCCTCATGCTGCAGTCGGCAGGCTGGTGACAGGGCAGGAGCTGAAATGATATAGGAGAAAACCTCCTGGTACTTGCTATATTCCTGCAGCTAAACTCCACTGATGCTTACCCTTTTGTGGAACAGTTTCCTGTAGTTCCTCACCAAATTCCTGAATGCTTCCTCTGTTCTTCTACTTTCTTCCCTAAGATCTGCCCAGCTCAACAGACTCAATGAGTAATCACAATGTGAGTCTGATGCCTTAACATGTACAGCTTGCAAGAAAGGATACCCAAAGGGATTTTCAGAGATTCCATCTTACGCCCATCAGAATGGCTAAGATCAAAAACTCAAGTGACACCACATGCTAGTAAGGATATGAAGAAAGAGGAACACTCCTTAATTGATGGTGGGAATGCAAACTTGTACAACCACTTTGCAAATCTATCTGGCACTATCTCAGAAAACTGGGAATAGGGCTTCCTCAAGACCCAGCTATTCCACTCCTTGGAATAAACCCAGAAAATGCTCCACCACACAACAAAGATATGCTCAACCATGTTCATAGCTGCCTTATTCATAATAGCCAGAACATGGAAACAGCCTAAGTGTCCCTCAGCCGAAGAATGGATAAAGAAACTGTGGTACAATTACACTAAGGAATACTACATAGCTATTAAAAACAAGGAAATCCTGAAATTTGTTGACAAATGGATGGAACTAGAAATGATCATACTGAGCGAGTTAACTCAGAAACATAAAGACTCACATGGTATATACTCACTTATAATTGGACATTAGCCCAAGAAGCATGTCCCATGAAAGTCTTCACTTACCAGGAGATTGGGTTAGATGTGAGAACATCCTAATGGGACTCTAGGTGAGAGAAGTATGGGAGGATGAGGAAATAGAAGGATCTAGAGGGCCCTAGAAACCTACAAGAAGAGCATTAGGATGGGTGGATCTGGGCCCTGGGGTCCAGCGCAAACTACTGCACCAACCAAGGAGAATACATGCAGTAAATATCGAGCCCCTACTCAGATCTAGCCAATAGACAGGACATTCTCCACAAATGAGTGGAGCATGGGGATTGACTCTGACATGAACTCTGGTGCCCCGTATTTGACCACTTCCACTTGGTGGAGAGGCCTCTTGGCACTCAAAGAAAGAATAAGCAGGCTACCAAGATGAGACTTGAAAGCCTATGATCATATAGTCAGGGAGGAAGTCCCCCTCGGTCACAAACATAGGCAAGGGGAATAAGGTGAAAGCAGGAGGGAGAGAGGGAAGGGTAGATACAAGGGATGGGATAATAATTAAGATGTAATATGAATAAATTAATTAAATTCTTTAAAATTAGAAAAAAGAATTTGTCTTCAGACTAATATTTTCCAAACCACTTTACAGAATGCTAGAGTAGTAGGAAATGTTTATGTAAACATTCAAACCTGATAGCATGATTATAAAGTGGATATGACATAGAGAAAAAGAGAGAACGTCACACCGATGAGAAAGGGAAACACATGATTTCTCTCAAGAGTCAGGGTGCTTTATAAATTGCTTCACATTAAAATTGAGTTCAAGAAGTCATAGAACCCTAAAATTGGATAGAAAAAAAGAAGTGCAGAAACTCTTTGCTGATAGACATACCTGTGGATTTCCTCACTGTGTAAGATGGCATAAACACACACGGAAGAGCAAAAAAGTTGAATAACAGAACTCCAAGTGTGTCGGGTCCCAGCCCGCGGGAAAAATTGATTCAGGGTTCACCTGAAAGAGGGAGTGGGGATTGAAAGTAGGATACAGAGACGCGAGAAATAATGAATCAAGTCAGGAATTTTCTGATCAAGATTCACTTTGTTGTCGACTAGCAGGAACATGTATAGGGCAAGGTCAATAGGATCTATTCTTATCTCACTCACCCAAGCACCCGGGCAAGAATGCAATAGCCTAAATCGCTCCCTGTAGAACTTCCTAGTTCTCTGAGTAGTTCCTTGTAAGAACTTCCTAGATCCTCTGGGTGGGTCCAAGTTGAGACTTCTCTACTTCTTTCAAAGGCAAGTAGTCCAAGGATAGCCTAGAACACAAGGATTCATGGTGAGGTAAAGGTCAGCAACTCAAAGGTCACAGCATACAGCCTAAGCACAGGATTTCTGACATAGCAGAATTTGTCATGGGTCCCCACACAAGTGTGTCTTCAAGGACTGGCTATTAGAATGTAGAACAGTGAACATAGCCTAGGGAGTCAGAGATAAGTGTTTGCCTTGCACGATGGGGCCTTATTCCTTAGATGCCATCCTCAGTGTGGTAAGCAAGTGTTTTCTTTGAAACTAGGAAATGTATTCTGAGAACTCCCATATAGTTTATATTATATGTTTTGATTTGTGTTTTATTTATTGTTTCAGTTTTATGTTAATCTGCAAGCCAAATAGCACCTCTTTATCATTACAAAAAAAATGAAGGAAAATACATATATTTTATGAAGGAATGTCTGAGGAATTTAGAAGGCCAAACCCTAGATTTATAAGATAGCCCAGAGAATGAATGTAAAAAGCAAGAATATAAACTCCAAAAAACTACATTTCAATCTTTGACCCATCCAATGGTCCTGTCAGGAAAATAAAAGATTTTTGAAATAGAATGGTACTTTTAAAAATGTGATAATACAGAATCAAAATCCCTAAGAAAAAAATCATTATCAAGCATGTTGGCTGGCAATCATTTTGCTCCTTTCCAATACATTGTTCATCCACATTTTGGCAAAGAGTCAACTGACCAGATTCCCAGAATCTCAAGGCTGTGGACCTAATTATGCTTCAGGTTTGTTATTTAAGCAATGTTAATTGTGAGCTCTTCTACAACACTGAACAACCTGGACAAAAAGGGTTTAGTTTTGAGGTGGGGATAGAAGTATAGCAGGGTTGAAAAAACATACCAGGGCACTAAATCACCTGATGACCATGTCTAAAAAACATGAAGTTCCCACCAAAAAAATGACTACTATTCAGATAAAGATAGAGTTGTCTTTCAAAGAAATAGCTGCTGTTTTTCTTTGGCTTGGACATTTCAGAGTCTAAGAGCTAAAATAAGTGCCTTTGTTAGTGAAACAAGTACTGTTGGCAATAGCCCACCATGCTTCAGGGAATCTATAGGATGGCTTTTTCAAATGTAAGATGTAATCCATTTTACTCTGTGTTTTACTTGGTATCATAACTTATCTTGCTGGGGCATTGCCTCCTCCATATATGGTAGTTAAACTTAAATTGTTTTCATATACATATGTATTTTAGGAAACTTGTATCATAATAGATTTCCACATGACTTTCAAATATGCCTTTAGTGTTAGCTGTTTTTGTCGTATTAAAACCTTATTTCAGAAGACACCACTTATGTCATTGATTATGGAGAATATGAGCTGGTAACCACTAGACATTTCACCCCTATTTTCTAGAATTTTTGGTCCTAGTAGGTACTCTTCACACTTCTAGAGAACAAACAAAATCATGTTTCACCAGTCTACACACCCTGAAACCTACAGTAGTAATTTGACTGTAAGACATAGTGGTATAATAGTGACACCACAAATATTATGGGAGTAGCCAGTCACTTTTTTCTAAATTGGATTTAAGGCCCTCTTTATGAGATGGGACCCATTCCTTACATTGCTAATGTGACCAAGATCCTGGGACTAGATAGAACATTGGCCCCAAAGGGGAAAATCTACTACTATTATTCTAATAAGCTATAGGAACATATTAATAAAACAACTCTCCATGAAATTTTATTGTATCCATAGATCAGATTCTCACAAAACCCCCATCAGAGAAACTTCTTGCAACAAACAGACACATAAAAGGTCAATGTACAGAGAGTGAGCAATTTTAGAGTAGTCATCTGTAAATGAGATGTCTATATCGTATCCTTCCCTCAAAGATCATGAATCTATGTGGAGAGAAAAAAGAAAAGGCTTAAATGCCAGCGGTGTTCAATGAATCAAAGAAAATAGTATCTTCCAGAAACAACAGGGCTCAAGCACTAATGAATTCACCGTGACTGTGGCAATATACAAAGACCTGAGTAAGTTTAAAGACAGAATCTGACCATGGAGAGGAGTTGTGGGCACAACGTTCCACCCCTATCTAAGAAGATATTTTCGATTAGTACCTTCTTGAAGAGGGAAAATCATTTTATTCAGAGTAGTGATAGCAGGTATATTGGCCCAATGCTTCAGAGCAATTAGCCGGAACAAAATTTACTCCATGGCTTTTGTATGTGTTTTTGTTTTGTTATTTTTGTATGTTTTGGTTTTTCATTTGTTTGTTTTAATTTTTGGGTTATTTTTGAGAGAGAGGGGGGGGGAAATAATAATGATTGGCTTGGGATGTGGAAACAGGGGAAATATGATCAAAATATATTTTATAAAAATATTTAAGGCCAATAAATACAAAAATAAAATAACTGTCTACTTCATGATCTGAAATGATTTATATGATTTCAAGTGCCCTTTCACTTAAACATTAAACAATCTTTCCAGAAAATATGTAAGTGTATCTCACTGAAATAGGTTGAAGACTCTATTAATAACACTAAATATAATACTTTCAATCTCAAGCACTAATTATTCATTTTTGCTTGTGAATTTTAAAGGAATTTGAAAATAAATTTGTGGAATAAAAATTCAGAGCAAAATATTTTATCTATGAACTACTTAAAATTGATTTACAGTTTATTTCAATGCCTTTTAAACATAGAAATAAAAGTCTAATCATTTCTATGTAAAATCAGAACATTGAAGTAGAAGATAAAGCTAGTTCAGCACATTCATTGGATTCTTTCAACTGATAAAGCCAAGATGGTGGAATAGTAATGCTAGGTGACATCAGCTAATATATAGTTTGGCTTTACTCATGGCAATAGAGAAATCTTAGTACAAACTTCTCCTTTACGCAATCATTTGGCATAATAAACAATGCTGTAATGGGCCACATGAAATGATCATGAATTATAAGTGTGTTCTCCTCTCCAAGTTTGCTTATAATACACATTGAGAATGTTACATATTTTCTTGACTCTCATTACCTGTCATAGCTATCAGTTGTACATTAAAATACACAAACTTATTTCCTTAAAATATAATTCTGGGATTTATATATGAAATTATGAACTGTCAGAGGACAAATTAATTATTCACCAGCAGGTAATAATATTACCAAATCACAGTATGAAGCTTAGAAAATATTAGACCCAAACCACACATCAAGCAAGTAGGGACACTGAAATTTGTAAATGGAATGCCTGATTCCAGAAGCAATGCTTAAAAATTTTTAGCACTAAGGACTAAGGCTTGCTTTAAAAGCAGTCTAACGCAAACTATTTCACACCGTGTAAGAGTATTGCTTATATCATAGTATTACACTTATAATCAATTATCTCTTCCCAATGAAGGAGTAAAATGTTCAAGAAGCTAACTGGGTAGGCAGCTAAAATAGACAGTTGGGAAGAAACAATACAATATGTGAATGAAGTTTTACAGGATGACTGAGTATCCATGTATTGCAAGTACGAGGAAACGTCTGTGAGGTGAGAGAGGTACTAATGGGAAAAGGAATGGTAGAGGTAGAATGTGTTCCAGGTATGGTCTGATGGCTTAGCACTTCTAGACTAAGAGAAGGGAAAATGGAGTTTGAGAAATAATATTAAACTATTAACTAGTAGCTCATAAAGGCCTTTTTTGTGCTAAGATGAGGGTGGTTTTCATTTTAAATAATAAGACTAGGTTATATTTGTAATTCAGAATGATCATTCTGTAATATAAGAGAGAACTGAGTCCATTAGAGGAGGCCCAGGAGTAATTTTGACAATGAATTCTACCTACAACGGCTGCTAGGGAGAAAGGCAAAGGCACTACATAGATATATGATAGAAAGACAGACAGACAACATGGCAAACATGCTATCATAACTCTGTCATTGAGCTACTAGTGGAGAATACAGAAACAGGCAACTTTGGCATGAGCTCTTTAGCTGATGTCCTTGTTTCTGTGACAAAAAATATATGACTATAACAACTCAAAAACAGAGTGTCAAAGTGTTTTCAGTTCATCGTGGCATGGAGTGTCTCAGTCGGTTGTAGTATCTCACATGGTACTACACCAGGAGTCAGAGGATACACAGGTCCAGGATCAAGGACACAGAAATGTCCCTTGTCACCTACTTTGGGTAGCCAGGCCCTACTTCCTGTAGATTAAATAATCCTTCAAAATAATACCATAAGTTGGGTGTCCAGTGCTCTGTGTATGAGCCTCTGTGTCACATCCCAGGTCCACAACACAACAAAAGCCAAAGATGTATTTTAGAAGAAAAATAAATGAAGCTTTCCTCACTTTCTAATCTTGAGAGAAGCCACTGCTAGTATGTTCCCAGCCCCTCACAAGAAAAAAAAATGAACTAAACTTTTATTACATATTGTGAGCTACTCAAGTGGAAACATTCGATCTTAGAAGTGATGAATGAAGTCATTTTCCTCTCCATCCAAACAATGCTCAGCTAACTGCTGAGTGTTTGCAAGTGTCGCTGGTTTTATCAGCTTAGCTTTCTGAAGCTTTGGTTAGTGTTTAAAAATGAGATTGCAAAGCTTCTGTGCAATGTTTCAGGAGCATCTCTTCTGTATTGATGATCCGGGTAATTCATATGTAATTGCTGAATGAAGGCTAATGATTTGAATTTTAGCATCACCAGTACTTTTTATTTTGTTGAGAATGTCTCTAGAAATTGTCAAATAAGATTTGTTTCTTCCTAGACTTCAGTTTCCTAGACATTCATTTCCACTTCTCAGACATTCAAATGTATATGATTTAAAAAAAAAAACACCATTGTGCCTCTTTGCTTTAGCTAAATTTTCATGGTGGCAATTTTGAATAAAATAGTAACATATTTCCTTAAAATTTACTCTCACTGTTAATGAAGTTAGAAAGTCTGATGTAAAATACCGAGAGGTCTGACAATAACAAATTAAGTGACTTAAAAGAAAAGGCATGAAACAAGAATACCTCGTGAAAGTGGTTTTTATCTGAACTAACACTTACATGGTGCTTAAAAAGTATGTCTGTGTTGCTTAGTGTATTCAAAAGATATTATTGATGTTTTTCCTTAGGAAAGGTAAATATTAAACTGGTCAAATCTTTGTTTTGCAAGCATCATCTCTTATATAAGGTAGAGTCCGTGCCATATACCTTAACAAGGTCTAGCGTATTTTCACTTGTGCATGTTCAACTTGATTAAAGGTGAGTGTGGAGTCCAACATTTCTCCCATCCCTATGTCCTTATCTCTCTCTCCTTCGCATGCTGCGGCTACATGCTGTGTACTTGTTATGATACAGGCCTAGTTTTGTCTTCCTTATTTTGTCCTGCCATACACTGTAGAGATATGACATGCATTGGTTTTCTAGTGCTTTCATAACAAAACAGCAGAAAACAAGAGGCTAAGAGAGCATTGAGTTATTCTTTCTCACCATGGAGGCTAGACTTTCAAAGTTTTTGCACAGCTGTACTCTCAATGAAGGTCTAGGGGAGCGTTGCCACTGGCCCTTTTGCTGTTCTCTCTTGGTTCTTTATTTTTGTCATCGTGTTATTTGGATTTTGAATTTATCATCGCTGCATCCTCTCTATTAGCTCTTTGTCCACCTAGTTCTCTTTTCTATAATAAAGACACTAGACATTCGTTGTTCAAGTCTTGTTTAGGCAGATACATTGTTGATGTATCATGGGTGTAGCTTCCCTGTTGCTTTGGGAGACACAGTCTCCTGGCAGACATCCTGTTCTTTTTGCTCTTAAAATATTTATGCCTCCTCTTCTAAGATATTCTTGAACCGTAGGTGCAGGAGTTCTGTTACAGATATACCTGTTGTGCCTAGACTCCCCATAATCTCATGGGGTTCTACTTTTAGACAAAGACCTACAGACAACTAATTACTGCTGAAATATGGGAAATAAACAACTTCAGAGATGAGGTCCTTAGTTGGTTAAGAAATACAAAGAGATCCAGGCAGTATAGGCCAAGCCGGTAATCCCAGCATTCAGGGACGCAGAGGCAAGCAAATCTCTCTGAGTTAAAAATCAGCCTGGTCTACAAAGCAAATCCAGCACAGCCAAGGTGACACAAAGAAACCCTGTCTCAAAAATCAACAAACAAAACTTAGTGGTCAACCCTGAAATCATACAGGCACAAGTATATGACACTAAATTGAATCAGCAGGTTGTATTAATATGTGTGTGTGTGTTTGTATGTCTGTGTATTGAATGAATTTATGACTTCAGTTTAAACATGCCAGCTACATACTGTTTCTGTTACATCTGGAAACCTTACCAACATCATTCTATAGAAATAACTAAAGGCAAAGTGTCTTCAAAGTTAGAATTGAATATGAAACTCTAGTTGCACAAAAGATGATTTTGGAAAATAGAAATCGATCTAAGATATGGTATTTAAAGTAATAAGATGCTGGCAGAATAGATTAAAAAACTAGTGGAAATACCTGATTATTGCAGTGCTCTTTGACTACTCCTAGGACTTAGCCTTTGGAGTGACAAGTGACTGTCCCATCTCTCATCTTAAAACAGTACTAACTTCAGTCCTGCCTCCTCCATGGAGAGCTCATTGAGAAAATGTTAGCTGCAAGGGCTTTAGTAACTTTAATAGGCAGAGTTTAAGTAGATAATGTATTTGTGTTCTCTAAGGCCAGTGTTTGTGATGACCCTCCAGAACAAGGGGGTATGCATGATTATTTGTCCAATGAAATTTAAGTACTAAGTATTCTCAATTGTGTACTGAATTAAAAACTCCCCTTCTCTTAAAATATAATCTACTAGTTTTTTCCATGTACACGTAATCCCAACAATCAAGAAGCGCTGCTCTCATGCAAAACAAATGAGCATATTCTTTAGTTTCTCCCTCTCTTAGACCCAAAAAGAACAAGTCAGGAGGAACACAGAGCAATGTGGCAAATGCAGAGTGAGAGACTGAGGAAATGCTAATGGCAGCTCTCTCATGTCCCTTAACCCTTTGCTCATATGGAGTGTTCTTTGTGTGCCTGTCCTGATCCTCTAGACAAAATACAAGCTTCACTTTCCTTTACTGTGCTCAGAATACCAAAGCTCACGGTGCCTGAAACTACAAAGACCAGTAAGCAGAGACAGGAATGGGATCTTCAAATTGAGCTTTATTTGGAGGGCTATCAATCTGCAAAGACAGTGCTTTATTATCCTACAGAGCTGTCTTGAAGCTGATTTTCCAGGAAGTGTAGAGAACCACTTTCAAGCTTGGCAAAGCTTACTCTTGCCCTCTAGTCAAGGGGTGAGGAAGCTTGTCTCTGAATTTCCTGGTACTGGTGACCTTCTAATCTCCCACAATTTTCCCTCCTTATGTACAAAATTCACAGTGGAGGTTTCAAACATACCAAGGCTGCTTAGTGTCACTGTTCTCCCTCTCATGTCACCATTTGGTTTGCATCTAAGTTAAAGGTTAATGCAGAATGAAGCATTAGCAGGGTCCAGGAAGGCACAGTTTCCACTATACAGTATGGAGTCCAATAGCTCTTACAAAAGGGAAACGTCCAGCACCAATTTCCTTTTGCTAATCACCACTACCTTTTTATAATTCCTTTTTTACTCTTTCAAGACCTCTCCATATTAGAATGTAGCATTAATTGTGTTCTACTGCTTTATCTGACTGTGAGCTTTGTATACTGGGTCTTTGCTTTGGAGACTGATAATTTTTCCATGTGTTTAGGAAGGTATCCGGAATAAACTCATGAATTGTTAAATGAATAATAGTTGTGGTATATGGAAGTAGAAACTGAGCACTAGTTACAATAGTTGAAAGGGGTTTGCCTTCAGGAGACTTGAATAGTTTGGTTACATGAATGGTAATTTCCAAATTACTGTTTGGAAATTAAATTAAATCACATACTATTACTACAAACTATTTAATGCTATCTGTTCTTACAATATTTACAAGTATTCCTTATAGGAAAATTAAATTTAATCATTAAATGAGAAGAGAGACTGTTATATTTATCTGAGAACAGACAGGAGAAACAAAATACAGAATGTTTACTTGTGTGCTTGTTTATTCCATGTAGAATTTTCATTTCTTGTCTCATACCAAGGATGTAATGCCCATGTCTTAGATTTCCCTTGGGATGCCCTTGGGGAACCCAGTGCTGAGGAGGCATAAACACTTGTTTTCAAGTGTCCACAATTGTGTTTTCATTGAAATCTCTGCCAATTTACCTACTGATTCTCCCATTTCTCTTTAATCTAATTGCAAATAGTAAAACCCATTCGAATCATTTGCGAAGATCCACACAATCACAGCACAGCAGGCTTTTATTTTTCATTTTGTACAATGACATTCAAAATAAGGAAAAGTATATTGAGCTATTGCAGAATTATAATCAATGAGTAATTTTGTTTCAAGTATTAATTATTTAAAAAGAAACATAAAAATTTTGGCATACATATGTGATAGTTTAATAACCATAGTATATTACTATGCTAAAATTTATTTAACTTTTCTCATGGACGACTCTTTTCTCTAATGATAATTTTTATATTACTGTATGTATCTGAGAGAGAGAATGTGTGTGTGTGTGTGTGTGTGTGTGTGTGTGTGTGTGTGTGTGTGTGTGTATACATGTGTGTGTGAGAGTTCAAGTGCCTGTGGAGTTCAGAAGAAGTTTTCAGATGTCCTGGAGCTGGTTACAGGTGCCTGTGAGTTTCTTGCTGAGAGCAAAGCTCTGGTAGTTTTCATTTTTTAACCATTGAGCCTGCCAGCCTTCCTATCCATATTACTCTTGAAATTTCATATCTTATGTAAAATAAATCCTATTTTATGAATGATGTAAGGATGGCAATTTGAATTGATAAGACTGATAGTGTCATTCTTATTATTGGTAATATAAATTAGTTTAGGAAAATGGAGAAACAAGTTTTTGGACTAAAGGTTAGGAGAATGTCTTTTTCTTTCTTTCTTTCTCAGAATAAGCTATAATTTATCCATCTTCGCATTAGGCGTAATTTTTATGCCAATGCCTTTACAAATTAAGTTTTATTTATTTTATTTTAGTATTAATTAAACTTTATTTTTACATATACATTTATATTATTACACATATATAAAATAGACTACCTATAGCAAGAAGAACCATGACACAATCAAGAATTAGATAAATATTACATTCTTAGTGTTTTGGCTATTTGTATTTGACAGCCTTGAAGAAAACATCTTTCCTATCTTATTGCATCTAAAATTCTGAACGTGAATCAGTCTCCATCACATCTTGTCATTATCAACGTTAAACATCTATCTAAACCTAAATACATCTTAACCCCTAAACAACTAAGCTTTATCGTAAAACTAAGCTACCTGGTTTTCAACTCAATCAGAGACTTGATAAGGAATAAACTTGATTATTTGAGTATGCCCACAGGGCAGCTTAGTAGCTTTCCAAATGAGAAGATGACAGAGACAGTTTGCTACCTGAACAGTCACCAAAACTCTCTATAATGTTGGAGCATCTTCTTCAGCCTTCTGGTCCAATATATCTGAAAGACAGATTTGTGAAGCAGGAGCTATGGAAGACTTGCTTGCCCTGTCTGGTCAGAGTTCTGCCTGCATCCAAGCTTGCCCTTCTTTAGGCAGAATTCTGTCTGCGGTGGAAATGAGGACATTTCCCCCAGTGGTTTATTTGCCACATTTGAATCCATCTCCATAAGGAGGTTCTTTGATGCTCGTCATTCTCTTTGAGTTAAGCAGGGTGTTGCCAGGAGTTAACTTGTCTCATTGTCAGTGAATTTTCAAATTAATAAAAATATTTTAAAATGCCATATTCTGCATGTCTGTGAGGTTTTGAAGACCTTATCTAACTACTCTACCTTATCCTCCTATAAAATCATATCTATCTGCTGCACCTAAAATATATATTCTTGTGATAAAAGTAAACTGCTAATTGGCATGACCGTGATTTGATCAACTAACAATTAACATATATAACTTATTAATCCTAAACAGCCTGCAACAGCACTTTCAAAGTATTGGAGGTAAACCTTTTCTTATAATTGAGTAATATGGGTACAATACCTCATATTATAGTATATATATAATGTATGTGAAGAATAAACATACATTTGAATTCTATAACACTGTATCTAGAATTAAACTTATTTTGCATCTATATACAAAATTCTATACCAGTGAATTAAAAATAACCTTGTGAGTGACAATTGAGGAATACATTCACTAATCTACATTTTATTCTATCTTCCCTATGTATTTCTATATTGCCCTTCTTTCTTTTCAACCTTTATCTCCAAACCTAAGAATGTAGGATAAAGGAAAAGAGAGACATCACTGAGTCTAACTTGTTTTATCTCTAAATAAGACCAATTCCCATTGATAATAACACTCTGTAGCCCAAGAAAGCAAACAAAAGCCTACCTGACCCTCTTTGAAGGAAATGGAGCATCATTCTCTTAAGATTTCTCCTAGATGATTTGAGATGAATAGTACCTTTGTATGGGACCAAATAAAATCGGAGAAATGGTGGTCCAGCATTTGTGGTCCAGTTTCTAAATGTTGAGAAATTCCAGGCTTAATTGGAGTCCTGTGTGGAACAGTATGAAATGCTGGACCAATGGTAGCTTTTATTTTTTAAATAATATATAAAAGTCAGTTCTTATCAAGTTCATGATTAAACACTGTCCTGTCATACAGTCATTAAGTAAGATATCCTTTAAAGAGAGGCTTGTTTATAAACTAAACATAGATAGTATGTGAAGTCCAGCTAAAATGCCTATGCTCTGGTGCTAGAGCTGAGGCTGTGGAGTTGTCTCTAGTATCTATGAGTGATTCTTGTGGGTTTCAAAACAAAGAAACACCTGCCAAAACTGAGTCAAGTAAGGTGCATAGCTCTCCACCAGCCTAGCAACATCAATGGCAGTGGAAGTCAATGGAAAAATGGTTTAGACAAAAGCAAGAACCCAAAAACATGAGTCAATAAAGTATTATTTGGTGAGTATTGCTAGATGTAAAACAGAAGTTAGAGGCAGAAATAAATGAACAGGGAAACAATGCAGGAAGCAGTCTATAGGGTCCTTGGAGGAGTTGTCTCAGTGATAACTGTGCATGGTATGTGTGCATGGCGAGGTTTCAAGGAGAGGTACATCTGTTCCCCCAAAATGAAATCCCATAAAATATCTTTTTTTGTTTTTTTTCTTTTTTATTAATTAATATTTTTATTTTTCTATATCCACATATTATGTTTAGGCCCTTCTTATATACAAACACATAATTCTCCATTCAAGATATTTTTAAAAATATTAAAAAAATAAATGTTAACATGTTAGCACAGGTGTATTATTTGTTAAGTCAAATCTTTTTTGTTTTTTTAGCACTATTTTATTTTTTATTTTATTAATTTATTCATATTACATCTAAATTGTTATCCCATACCTTGTATCCACCCATTCTTCCCTCTCTCCCATTTTCCCCTTACTCCCCTCCCCTATGACTGTGACTGAGGGGGACTTCCTCCCCCTGTATATGCTCATAGGGTATCAAGTCTCTTCTTGGTAGCCTGCTATCCTTCCCCTGAGTGCTACCAGGTCTCCCCATCCAGGGGACGTGGTCAAATATGGGGCACCAGAGTTCCTGTGAAAGTTAGACCCCACTCTCCACTCAACTGTGGAGAATGTCCTGTCCATTGGCTAGATCTGGGTAGAAGTTTGAAGTTTACTGCACGTATTGTCCTTGGCTGGTGCCATAGTTTGAGCAGTTTTTAGGGTTTTTTTTTAATTTTTTCATTTTTAATTTGTTCACTTTGTGTCCTGATCATAGCCCCCTCCCTCCCCTGCTCCCAGTCCCACTCTCCCTCCTTCGCCCCTTCTGCTAGTCCTCAGAGATGGGGAACCCTCGTCCTCTATTATTTGACCCCAGCTTATCAAGTTTAATCTGGACTGAATGGCCACTCCATCAGCAGGAAATGATCAATGAGTGGGCACCAAAGCCTATGTCAGAGGTAGCTCTTACTCCCCGTATTATAGAACACACATGGAGACTGTGATGACTATCAACTACAACTGAACAGGGGGTCTAGGCTCTCACCACACATGGTCCTTAGTTGGTGCATCAGTCTCTGCAGCAACCCCTCCACCTCCCATGTCCTTTTATTAAGGAGTTGAGGCCATGAAGAGATATTAATTACCAGTGGTTGTTAGTTCAACTTTTTGATGTTGGTGGTTGGAGAGAGAAAGAGAGAGAGAGAGAGAGAGAGAGAGAGAGAGAGAGAGAGAGAGAGAGAGAGGAAGGGAGTTTCTGTTCTTTTGTCTTTGCAGATGTGAGGTTATTTATTTCCTGAGTTTCCTGGAAGTAGTTAGCCTCCTTGGTTTGGAGTTTTCCTTCTAGCATCTTCAGTAGGGCTGGATTTGTGAGTAGGTACTGTGTAAACTTGGTTTTGTTGTGGTATATCTTGTTTTCTCCATCTATGGTGATTGGATATTTTGCTGGGTATATAGTCTAGGTTGGCATCTTTGGTCTCTTTCTGTCTGCATGACATCAATCTAGACACTTCTGGTTTTCATAGTCTATATTGAGAAGTCAAGTGTAATTCTGATAAGTTTGCCATTGTATGTAACTTGGTCCTTTTTCTCTTGCAGCTTTTAGTAATCTTTCTTTGTTCTGTATATTTAGTGTTTTGATCATGATGTGTTTCCCTCTATTTTGAGTTCTGTAGGCTTCTTTTAGGTTTACAAGCATGTATTTTATTAGGTCGGAAACATTTTCCTCTTGGTTTTGTTGAATGTAGTTTCTGGCCTGTGGAGATTGAACTCTTCTTCTGTTCCTATTATTCTTAGGTTTGGTATTTTTATAGTGTCCCAGATTTCTTGGATGTTTTGTGTCAGAAACTTTTTAGTTTTAACATTGTCTTTGACTGATGTATTGATTACTTCATCTCTATCTTCTAGACTTGGGGTTCTCTCTTTCATCTCTTGTATTCTGATGGTGTTGTTTGTTTCTGCAGTTCCTGTTCTCTTTTCTATGTTTTCCAATTCCAGGATTGTCTCAGATTGTGTTTTCTTTATTTATTCTACTTCCATTTTTAGGTCTTGAATAGTTTTATTCATTTCTTTCTCCCATTTGATTGTATTTTCTTGCAGTTCTTTACAGGATTTATTTAATTCCTTCATCTGTCTGAATGTATTTGCTGGTATTTCTTTGATTCATTTTCCTCCTTCAAGGCTTCTATTATTTTTATCACCTCAGATTTAAAATCTCCCTCTGGTTATTTGGGGGTGTTAGTATCTCCAGGTTTTGCTGTGGTAGTACCACTGGTTTCCGGTAATGTCATGTAGCTCTGAGTTTGTTGCTTCTGTTCTTACACTAGCCTCTGGTCAGTTTTTTCTGTTTTTTTCTGATGTTAGCAGGCCTTGCAGGTCCTCAGATTAGGTCACTGTCTGCGTCTCAGGTAGGCTAGCAGGTCGGGAGTGGGCAAAGAGAGCTCTAAGATAATGGGTGCTTGCTTGGACTCCCCAGAGGTTTCCTTGGGATTGAGGATAATGGTGTTGGAGCCCAAGCCCAGCTCAGTTCTCCCAGGTTCTCTGTCTGTGACCCACATGGACCAGGCCAGTGAAAAGAAGGCAAAGATAGATTAAAGGCCAAAACTGCTTGGGTGTCCCACCAGCCTCCTGGGGATGGAGGGTAATGTGGGTTGTGCCCCATGCCCAATCTGCCCAATGTGTCCACCTCATTTCTGATGCCTCACACTATGTTCCTGTTAAGCCAGGCCAGAGAGAAGCAGGCAGAAAGAAATTCAAGCCCAATGCTGCTAGGGTGTACTACAGACCTCCTCTACTTGCTCTTTGGCTGTATCCTGGATGAGCCAAGCCAAAGAGGAGAGGCAGAGAGATATCCAAGCCCAAAGTTGCTCCATGATGACATATCTTAGAGGAGAAAATAAGGCCAGTGGAAAATATATCTCCAATACATAGTATTAAGTCCCTCTATCTCAATTTGATGACTTCTATATATGTCAAAGCAATACTTGAACTAACCTTACAGGTAACCCAAATATTTGAAATGAATCCAAGGGTGATTACAGATTGTCTAATATTTAATAATTGATAAGTTTGTTAAATATATGTGTTCACTTATGGCCACATGGTGATCTCATAAGGTAGCTACATCTTAAACTGTAAATGATTTAACATAGCACATGAGAAAGCAACTGTGACTCTCAAAACTTTTTTCCTTTACTAATATTTCCTATTCAATGTTCCCTGGACATAAATAAAATTTCTGTTACTTCCTAATTTAGGTATTTGGAGAAATTTAGAAAACATATGTCATGTAGTTAGAAATTATTGAAGCTACATCGAGCCCTTTCTTTAATTCAAATGGTTGAGAGATCTAGGATTATGCATTTCTCCAGATAGATGAATGTTCTACTCAGAGTTGACTATATTGCTTCATGAGTTGAACAAATGAAACAAAACAGACTGATGTGCTAACAAAGTAACCTATAATAAAGCTAATTTAACAATAGATATAGTAAGAAGATGAAACCTAGTTTTTCAAACACTTAGTAATGTAATTATAAAACATAACCCAAAGGTGGATGTATGAATCATTTTAATCTAGTGGTACCATATTCCAAACTTCCCATGATTCAAATAAGTGCCCAGACTATTTATACATCACTATCAGCAAAAAAACAAACAAAAGACATTGTTAATTCATACTTGAAATTGGTGTATTTTCAATGTTTGTATTTCTAAATAATTTCTGCTTGGATAATACTTGACTGTGTCATTCAGCATCAGTTCATTCTCAATAACTGTACCTTAGAAATCTAAAGGAAAATATTTTAAGAATATCATTCCCTCTGAACACAACAAAAATAGTTAAAATAATCTTGAACAAAAAGAACAAAGAGATTTGTATTATTAGAAAAACACATCATTTCATAACCAAACAACATGGCATGGTAATGAAAGGCACTCATTTAAGGGAGGGCTGGAAGATGTCTGAGTCAGTCAGTTAATCAATGACCTTTAGAAACTGTATTCATCCCTGAAGCACCCATATGAAAAATGGGCGTGATGGTACATGCTAATATCACTAATGTTGTGGGGGATGCAAACACAAGAGTCCCAGAAATGAGCTAGGCAGAAATTTTTGCCAAGGCAGGCTTAGTGACATATGCTCTCAGAAAGACATGAGATGGAAAGCAGTAGATGCAGGCATCTGACCTTGGCCTCTGACTTCCATACAAGTACACACATGTGTACACATACCTTCACATGTATGTACATATATACCATGCCACATACAAATAGACATCAAGAAATAAACCAGTGGGACAAAATAGAATCTAAAACTAAATGAATTTGTATATAACCAAGAAATTTATGGACAAAGGTGTTAAGAAACCATCATAGGAAACATATAAACTTTTTAATAAATGATGCTGGTTAAATTGGGTATCCAAGTACTGATGAATAAATCTAGAGCCTTGCCCACAAGAACTGCAAACATTAATTTAATCTATGTAAACATAAAAACTATAGAAAACATTCGGATAAATGTGTCAGGGCATTTAGGATAGACAAAGCCTCTGATATAGTCCCAAAAGGCAGAATCCATAAAAGCATAAGGAATCAAATGGTGCTATATAAACAAAATCTCTGAATGGGAAGGAAAATAGCAGAATGAAGAGATGACCTAAAATGCAGAAACGTATTTTCATGTTATTCATATAAACAATGGATAATACTCATAATATATAAGAAATTCTAAAACTTCAATAATTAGGAAGCAACATGAGTCTAAAGTGCTTATAGAGCTACAATGACATTTCTCAAAAGAATACATAAAAATGACCAATAAGTAGGAAAATGTAATCTTGAAACATCAGAGAAGTTCAAATCAAAACCACAGTTAGATACCATTCCAATAAAAGTTACTAATATCAAGAAGGCAAATGACAATAAATGCCTGAAAGTATGTGGAGGGAAAAAATGTCATAGTGGAGAGTGCAGAGTAACAGAGGTAGTGCAGAAAACACTATGGAGGTTAAACACTGTGGTAGTTTGAATAAAAAATGTCTCCAATAAGCTCACCTATATGAACACTTGGTCCCTAGTTAGTAGTGCTGTTTGGAAAAGTTAGGGAACCTTTAGAATGCTGGGCTTTCTTGTTCATGATCATTTAGTTCTGTTGCCTTAGGGTACCATGGTGGAACAAAATGAAAAGAGTGCTACCCAGCCATTCCAATTATGAGTTTAATAAAATTGTACAAGATGGGTCTGCCAACAGCCAAGCATGAATGGTAAAAAACCTGAAACAACTCCTGCTTCCTTACTACTGAGATAGTGAACACTAATTGATTCTGGGAATTAGAGAGCCATTGCCATTATTTGTGTAACCATTAGTGAACCCACCATGTTTCAGTGGAAAAGTCCAAATCCACAGTCACACAGATAACTCTGGCTAAACTTATTGGAGTCTCAAATAAAAATAAAAACACAGGAATTTAAAAAATGAATTTCTAGAAATATAATAGGGTACAGAGGGATGGAAGAGAAAAGGCACAAACTAATGAAAAAGAAATGTAAAAACGAATGAAAATGCCAAAGATTGAATGTTAAAAATAAAAATTAGAACACAATTAAAGAGAAATGTAAAAACTACATGTTAGCAGTCAGTTTCTCTACCTCACATCTGTGACGTTTGAGACTGGAAGGTTCTGAGTTACAGAGGCCAGACTATGTGTTTTAGAATATGTAGCACTGCATCTGAGTGTCACCATACCATGGGCTATAAAACAAAAAAGAAAATTGGAGGAAGCCAGCAGAGGTTGAGCATTAGTGAATGATATGACCTGATGATGGACTCAACGTGACTCTGAAACTAAGAGCTACTTCATGGGCTTGCAGCTTTGCCTCCTCTGTAATGAAAGACTATGCCCTCAAATTAGGATGCAAAGCCAACTCTCTCTTCCATCCTCTAGATGGTTTTACCAGTTATACTGTCACAGTAGGAGAAAAGTTGCTAAAACATTAATGCTGAAGTCATTAAAAATAACACACTATATAACCAATCAGTTTGCTATTTGATTGGATTTGCTGCATACCTCTCTACATCTGCTGGAGACAAAATTAGTTTTTCTCACCATCCATAATCTTCATCTGCCAATAGTCATGATCTACATTATAATTAGAGTCGAACCTGAAGTGATTAGGGTAATAATGAAATTGGCACAGAAACTGTAAAGCTTATTCAAAGTGTATTAATTAGCAAACACATTTAAGTCTTTTATATTAAGAAAAATAGACTCCTTCCTAATTCATATTCATTATAATTGAAACACTTTTAAGTAGATATTGCTAGCAGGATTAATAACTGCCTTCTGGTCTAATCAATTTTATACAATTTTATTATATACAAATTTATAATGAACTTATATTGATCAGCTAATGGTTTGTCTTTAAGTTATTCAATATACAAATAATTAAAATCAATTTATAAGGGAAACAGAGAACCTACACTAAGGGATATCTTTCTGCATGGTTTTGGCTTCTCTTCGGTAATACCTTTCTTCTACTTGAGTGTTGTTAATGCTTTGTATAATCTTTGCAATACAAAAATATTTAATGTTCATTCCAAAACCTCACATAAAAGTCAATAAAAGTAGCCAGAATCATTTTAAAATTAAATAGCCCTGTTATTTTTATTTTCTATTCAATCCAATATCTTAGCCTACTACAATGTTAGGCACTTTTAAATATATACTATCTAACATGAGTACAATGTCAAGTTTAGTTTCCAGAAACATAATATGAAACAATTGTATATCTTGAAGGATCATAGAGAAGCAAAATAACAATCAGTGTGCTTTTGAATGTTTTTAAAAATATATTTTATTAATTTATTCATATTACATCTCAATTGTTATCAAATGTATTCTTTATGATGGATGTTTATTATTTTATGAGCAGCACAAAGAACTAAAAAAAAAATAATTGCCTTGAATTTCCCTTTAGTTCCATGATATTTATGTAAACTAGGTGAATAACATGTTTAATAACAAATCAATTTGCTGTCTAGGTTCAACCTTTCTCTTCTGAGATTATTCTTTCATTCAAATAACACAACACTCTCCACAGTTTTACAAACCTCTAGCTTTGAAATTGTTTGGCCCTTGATTGTTTTTCTTATGTCATAAATTATAAATTAGTCATTTACTAAGCAGCTACTGTGTGCCATTCACGAGGCTAGGAGGTATCCATGTTTCACCTAAAGTAGTTCTTAAGTTGTGCAAAATAAGTGTGCTCACTTTATAGCTGTGCCAAGATTTTATGACCTATAATATATAATCTCTTAACTTCCAATGCCACTGAATCAACACTAAGATAATCAATGATCTATCTCATACATTTACCTTAGCATCATTTCTCTGTGTTAAAAAATTAAAAACCTATAACAATGTAGAATAATACCTTGTATTCATTGATTGAAAGAACTGATAAGCATGAAAGTGTCTATATAGCCTGATGAAACCTAGTGCTGTGTCTGTCAGACAAACAAACAAACAAAAGGTCTTAAAATTCATTTGGAAAAGTCAAATATACAAAATAATCTTGAGCAAAACGTATATAAAACCAGAAAAATAAGAGCACTGGAGTTCTAAATAGACAACAAGGCAACAGCAACAGAAATACTTGTAGACAAAGAAGGGAACAGAAATCCCAAACATAGATCTATAAAATTTTAGATTCATGGTCAAATAGTGGTCAGTGACAGCACTAAAATGACTCATAAGTTATAGCTATGCCAAGATTATATGACTGATAGACACTTAACTGTAACTGTCACTGGATCTGTGCTACCTAATTACAACAGAACATCTCCAGCATATTATTGTAAGAAATCTCAATATCTAAACACAAGAAAGAAAAACTTAGAACCTTAAATCTCAGAATATAAAATAATTGATTCCAAATCGGTTAAAAGCATAAATTGAAGACATGAAACTAAAACTTATAGAGGAAAAGAGGTTAGAAAGCTGCCCCAAAATTCTAAGCAACAAAAGCAAAAATGAATGAATTTTATTACATCAGAGGAAAGAAAACTCAGGCAATCAAATACAATATACAATGATACTAACCGTTAGAGAAATGAAGTTGAAGCCATCTCAATAAGGTAGGTTAAAAAATGCAAAGAGGGGCCATCAAACACAAGGACCCAACTTCAGATGTCCAGAACCGGAAAAGGCCACCAGAGGGGCCCCTGAGAAGGCTCTGCAGATGCTTTCCACGAAGCCTGTAAACTTGAGTTTACTTCTCAGGGCAACATGGTGAAGGAATAGAACTGGATCCTTCAAGCTGTCCCCTGATCTGGTTTGTGCACTGTAGGGAAACACAGACTCTAATTAATTAATTAAGTTTCTTTAAAAGCTAGGTTTGGCAGCTTGTGCCTATAATCCCATCCTTTGGGTTCAGGGTATAGAGGGTAATTAATTTCTACAAAAAAAAAAAAAAAGATTATAGGTGGAGGGTGCCCAAAGAAAGATACCCAATGTTGACCTGTTGCTTCTACAGGCATAGATACTTTCATGCACTCGAGTGCATACACAGACACACAGACACACACACACACACACACACACACACACACACACACACTAACAAGTGCTGGCATGGAGGTAGACCAGGAAATCTTCACAGTGTTGGTAATAATATAAATTAGTTGAATCATTGAAAACCATTATGAAGTTTCTTCAAACAAGGAAATATAGAACTTCAGTGTGATTCAGTATGTAGGTTCAGTAAGATCCAGATAAAATGATATCAGTATTCCAAAGGTATTTGTATGCTCACTAAGCATTGACTGTGGTTGTCAGCAATAACAAATCAACTTCTGCATCCATTGTCAGGCATATAGATTTATTTGTTTTTTAAGATTTTTTTAAAAGTGTGTGTGTTTGTGTGTGTGTGTGTGTGTGTGTGTGTGTGTGTGTGTATGTGTGTGTGTGAATGTGGCCATATGGGAGTACTGATGCACACTGGGCTTGACTTTTATGTGTCTTCTGAACTTATCTTTTCATGTGTTCAGGAGAAGCTCTTGCCCATTAAATTCTCATCACAGGCCAATATTTTTAAAAATTAGTTTACAGATTATAAGATTACCTTATGACATTTCATAAATACTTAGTTTTGTTTGATATGTCCCCTACATTCTCCTCTCCCCACTTCCCTGCTCTCCATCGCTAATTAAACAATTCTACCCATATTGCCCCCTTTCCACTCTCAGATTGTGTGTATTCTTTTACTACCTGCATGCCTTTCCCTTAGTGTCTCTTGTTTCCCCTTTTTTGGGTCTCTTGATGAATGAATTTCTTACCACAGTAAGAAATACCACATTCTGGAATAATATACTCTGGAATACTTCAGACTACAAAAATAACAGGATTCTATCATTTTCAACAGCACTGGTAAACCTAGACTTCTATGGTAAAATGTGCAAGGCACAGAGAGACGACTGAAGCATGTTCTGTCCAATATGTAAATGCCAAACAAGCAGAACTCTGTAGATGGCTGCAGAGGCTGCTGCGGGGGGTAGCGAAAGAGGAAGAGTAAGCTACCTTGCAAGAACACGGAGTTTTATTAGGAAAGAACAGCTTCTGTCCTCTTACACTGTATGTGACTGCAGCTGATATTTATGTATGACATTTTTTTAGAAGACTTAAAACAATATATTTAATATCCTTATTACAAATACATGAGAAATATTTGAGGCAATTTGTTAATTGCTTTAATTATTCATTGTTTTATGTATTCAGACATCAAAATATTACATTGTGCCCCCATAAGCATACATGTATTATTTATAAATTAAAAATAAGAGCTAAAGGTGAAACATAAGTGAAATTTAGTACACAATGATCAACATTGTGTTTTATTATATTTTATGATAATGAATAGTCTGATAATGTGCAGTTAAGAAAAATAAATGCTTATAGTTGGGGAAAGAGCTCATAAAGCTTCACCCCTAGCTAATGAGATATTGGTAATTAATGGCTTATTTGGGAAGGGAGAGTCAAGTTTCTTCAGGGATGTAACCCTTGGTAGGTTGTTATGCTCCAATGGCTGGCCCCATACCCAGGAACATATGAGCAGGACTAATTGGACCTAGGAAGATGCAAAAGAGAGAACATAATAGTGAGAGGGAGAAATTGGTAGGTGGTTCTGAGAATCGGAGTGTATTGTAGGTGATGTGATCAAAATTCATTGTATACATGCATGAAATTCAAAGAACAAATAAAAATATATTTAAAAAATGAATGCCTAGCTCTAAATTTTAAATTCCTGTGGTGAGTGTTATTTGTATGTATTCCAGAGGAAACCATCTAAAATTCTAACAATCTAGAAGCCTTTTGCTTGAGAATAGATGTTTAGTGAATCCAAATAACTTTAACTGAATGTGTGTGCAGTGTGTGTGTGTGTGTGTGTGTGTGTGTGTGTGTGTGTGTGTGTTTCCTCTTTTCATAGCCCATATCATGGATGCAAAAGGTTCACTGTGAGGCAAGTAAATATCAGCTGAGGCTGATCTTGCCCCTCCTTTACGTTTTTATCCTTCTTAATCTTCTTCATGATGTTTATGCAGCACAAAATCATATGCCAACATCTGTGTGTTATCTCCCATAAAGATGGATACAAAAAAATTTTATTATTTTTATCCAACCTCAAATTCTAGTCTGACCGAAGGACTGCAATTAATAGTTACTGAATGTGGGGTTAAAAAGGTCAGAAGCTATGGAGGTGAATGGGGTAATGCCCAAAGGATCTTTCTCATCTTGACTATAGTATTAAGGTCCAAGGCCAGAGAAACCTAATTAACATGCTACGCACTTACTTTCTGCAAAGCTATTTCAGGAAGAAATGAATTCTCAAAGTCAGTCCGCATGGTAGAGCAGAGGTTGGAGCAGGTATGGACGTCTTTAAGCTGCCACTGATTTTCCATCTCAGCACTAATTGCTTTAGATGGAGCTGTCTCTGATTCAGCTTCACTGTCTTCTAGAACCTTCTTTATCACTTAGCCTGGGATTTGCATTAGGGCTCCCACTAGGATAATCAAAGGTAATATAAAATGTGTTCAAATTTGCTTTTGCATTGTCTCGATTCATCTCCACAGGTCTGTTAGAAAGAAGGGAGATAACAAAAACTTCTTTATTTGAAATGTCAAAGACAATCAGCGCTCTATTTGAAGGCCTTGATCTTCTCCACTCCACATCCTAGTGATTCCCTGACATGGGCATAAGGCACAGGGAGTGAATACAGAATAGATCCATAACACTGACATGTCAGACTTAAATCACAAGGACTTGACCCTTGTTGCCCCATTATCTGCACAAGGTGGGTGAGCAGAAAAGGAGGAAGAAGAAGAAAGGACTGTAGTTTGTATGCATGTATAAATTTCTAAATTAAAATAATGAACTATTAATTGTATAGATTTGAACATATGGTCAGCTCAATTATAAAACATCTAATTTGTCAGACAGTAAAGAGAAATAATGATGGAGCAATTATCCCTCTGAACTTATTTCTTAATTATCCAGGCGAGACTGCTAATGATGTCCGTTTCCTCAGTTCCACTGGCAGTGCAATAATTAAAGGTCATGAGAGAACATTTGTCCCAAGGAGATATAAAGTCAAATGGTAGGCTCGGAAAATAAACCTGGAGTCTAATATGAGTACAAGTTCATGGTGCAGAACCAGCAGTCTAGAGATTTTATAGCCTTTGTGTTAATCACGGAATTTATTCTGTTTCATAACTCTAAACCCCATTAAGTGATGGTGATTGGTCGTCTCATAATCTGGATGTTGAACTCGAATCTGAGAACGTGCTAGATGAGGTCATCTGAATCCTCATTACCAAAGCAAGCAAACAAAAACAAGGAACATGTTGGGTTAATGTAAATACTTTAAAACTTAATTTCTAGACTGTCTTATCTCATGAATAGAAAACCCATCAACACCAATATGCTGTTAGGAAGGACACCATCACATGAAAACATTACCAGGAGATAGCCTAGGAAGAATGTGACTGGCTCTTCCAAAGCTCTTGCCAACATCAAGATTCTGTATTACCCAAGAGCCCCAGTGGCTACTATAAGCTTGATGCTGAGGAAACCTGTCCCAAGCACCCTCTACCTCATGATATCAGAGGTGTTCTCTAGTTTATGGTATAACACACAGTGCCATCAGGAGTACAAGTAACTTTAACTAGCCGAAAAAGTCTTGCATTCTCTTTACCAGAGTCCAAGAACATGTTTCATTAGTGTTTTTAAATCTATTTTGGGGGGCATAGGTGTGTGTGTGTGTGTGTGTGTGTGTGTGTGTGTGTGTGTGTGTGTGTGTGTGTGTGTATATTACTTGGCTGATGGTATACTCCTAAAAGCACTATTTTTCTCCAATGATGCCAAATTAAATCACCTTGTATTCTCTGAAGCATATAAAATGCTTTGACTTATTGTTTGAGGGAACTTAAGCTTTTTTATTTTCAAGGAAAGGTATAGTAAAAGTAATGTAGACTTGATCCACTTGTTTTACCTGTAGTGTTATTTCTGTAATAAACACTCTACTTCTGTAACGTTACCTACAACTTTATAAACTTAGGAGGTATGCATGTTCTAAATGCATGTTAACACAAAGCCAACTTCTGTCTCATTCATTTAAGTGAAGGAGACAGTTACCCCATAGGTAACCCCATAAAGGCCACCATTGCTTTTCTCACCTAAATGACACTCTGTTATCAACCTCAACACATGTTCAAGGAAGTGAAATCTTCAGAAATATAATTTTTAATGGTGTAAGAATTCACATTCAAGTTAAATCATGACTTTTATGTACATACTATTAACTGATACAGGTATAAACAATACTCTCCTTTTAAATTTTTTGTTGTTTTTCCAGTTGAGAAATATTTCACTTAAAACTTTTTGTTTGGCAAATCTGGAAAACAAGACCATTGAAATTCACTTCTTTGTTCACTCTATTACAGTGTTAAAGCTTATATTTACATATAGAAGCCTAGAGACTGTGTCCGTTCACTCAGTCTTCCACCACAAAATACCCCTTTGGGCTTCTTAAATAGCAAAATTTATGTCATAGCTCTTGAGGCTAAGTCAAAGATTAAGGACCAAAAAGATAGGGTTTGCTATTGTTAGTGTCATTGTCAAGAAAGTTGGTAAGAATCACTTAGGAGATGGGCCTGTTGGCACATAGGTGTGAGGTTATCAGGAATTCCTTAATTGGAGTGCAGAACCTCTCCCACTATCAGTGGAACAACCCCTCCGGCTAGAATTCTGGACTGTACAAATGGAGGAGTGATGCAGAGCCCTGCTCATTGTTCTTTCTGCTTCTGTTTTGTGATATGATGCTGCCAGACACTTGGAGCTCCAGCATGAATGGTGAACCAGAGTAAACCCTTTCTTCCATGAGTCACTTTCTGAGGTTGTTTTTGTTTTTGTTTTTGTTTTTGTTTTTGGTAACAACAGAAAAGAGACTATGTCAGCGCTCTTTACAAGTCCACTTACGCTGACTTAAAAGCAACTACCTTCTTGTGTGCTCATATTACCTCCTTCACAGCAAAAAGCAGCCTGCTCTCTGATGCTTTTCTTTACAGAAATCCCAGTGTGATCACACCTGTGCCCCATCGTTCTGTGCTGCTTACACTCGATTGCTCCTTTAGAATTACCATATCAAAATGCACTCACATTAGGTAGGAAAGCTTCAGTGTTGATATGAATAGAATACAAACACTTAGTCCATTACAGAAAGCTACAAAAGGTTACCCTTTTAAGGTGGTTGCTTTTAATTTGATGCAACCTAGACTCACCTGAAAGGAGAATCTTACTGAGGAATTATCTAGATTAGAATGACCTGCATGCACAGCCAAGGAAAAAATAGGCAGTAAACCTTGAACCCCTACCCGGACTAGCCGATGGTCATTCTCCACTGTTGAGTGGAGAAGGAGATCTAACTTTCACACAAACTCTGGTGCCCCATATTTGAACATGTTCCTTGGATGGAGATGCCTGGTGGCACTCAGAGGAAAGATAATAGGTCACCAAGGAGAGACTTGATACCGTATGAGCATATTCAGGGGGAGGAGGTCCCCCTCAGACACAGACTTAGGGGAGGGGAGGGGAGTAGGAGGGAAGTGGGAGGAAGGGAGGAATGGGAGGATACATGGGATGGGCTAACAACTGAGATGTAATATGAATAAATTAATAAAAAAAAGAAAAAAAATGACCTGCATGCATGTTTGAGAGGATTTTCAGTTATGGCAAGAAGAAAAAATACCCTGCTGTGGCCTGACCCATTCTATAGTTATAATATCCTGAACTATATAAAAGAGGAGAGAGCAGATGAAAACAAACAAGCAAGCTGAATGGCTGCATTCATTTCTCTTGGCTTTTGACTGTAGGATATGATACTTTAAATTCTTGCCTTGACTTCTCTTAATACTAATCTGTAACCTGAGATTGTAAGAAGAGTAAGCCTTTTTCTCCTTTATGTCACTTTCTTCTGGGGTGCTTCCCATAGAAAGAGAAATTAAACTAGAACATCTATCAAGTCTGAAGGTATATTTGCCATTATATAGATATAGAATATTTGTAAATGTGTATATATGCAAATTGGTATATGCACACATATTCACAAATTAGTGTGCATACACATTATATAATATATATATATATATATATATATACATATATAAACAATTCCTTTGTGGCCTAAAGAGCCTAATACCAATGCTATCCAACAGTAGAGTAGTGTACAGATGTAGCTTCCAGATTCATTTCCTACTCACCTTTCCCAATTAAAACAACAACAAAATTATTCTCGCAAAAATGTGGTTCCAGCTATGGTAGAAATGTGCAAAATGAGATGAGGTGCATTGTCTGGTAGGATAAAAAATTAAGGAATTATAAGCCCCAGTGTTCGGGTATGTCAAAGAAACACTTATTTTTTAAAAAGCTCAAAATGCCCTAGAGGTCAAAGCTACATGCTTTTTGATGCCTTTGTTTAAAGAAATCCCTGTGTTATCCCGGGGTAAACATTTCCTAAAATTTAAGGCAGTTTTCAATTATGATCCTTCAGATAAAATATTCACAAATTCATATTTGATATAAGTTTCAGAATAGACAAAGGATGAGGAAACAAGTCCCCTATGCCAAGGAATTGTAATCATTTGTGTTGACACTCTTCCCTCCACAGCTGAATCATAGTCTCTACCCTTTAGCCAGAGAGAGAATTAATGTCCTGCTTCAAACTGTATACACAAAAAAGATGAGGTGTAAAAATGTAACAAACAACTTAATGAGGTAATCAGATAAAACTAAGCATTGACAAGTGGTGTCATTACAATATGGTGAGATTGACTTCAGAACCCAGACTACAACCGAGAGCCATCCTATAAGGCTCCCTATCAGGACCCCTCAAAAGAAGCAAAGTTACGCTGAAAATCATTGCAACCAAGAAAAGTCAAAGGAGTTATGACCGCTGAATGCACCGTGAGATCTTGGAAAAAATCCTGGAACAGAAAAAGAACATTGGCTAATGACTAAGCAATGTGGAAAAGGGTAGAATTTAGCTAATAACACTATCAGAACTGGTTCATTAATTATGATGAATGTACCATATTAGTGTAAGATGTTAATAAAAAACTATGGAGGAGAGCATATAGAAACTCTTTGTTAGTAAAATAGAATATTTTTTTGTAATTTTGAAATTATCATAAGTTTATCTATGCTTTTAAAAAATCATTTTATTAAACTAAAGGATAAATTGTAAAGCATCATAGATACATTTGAAAAAATGTCAAAACTGACAAAAGTCATTTTAGTATTTTGACCTTGAAAGCTTCTATTACAAAATGAAAATAAAGTTGACGTGGGCCCATTTGGATGGAAGTGGCAATACTGAGTAAGACGTGGGAATGCAAAGACATTTTTGTTTAATACATTTCTTGTACTGTGTTAAGAATACTTTGCCAAAAGTAGCTTGGTAAAAGGTATGATTTGACTTACAGTTCTCAAGTACAGGGCACCATGGCAGGGAAATCCTTCCAGCAGGGACTTGAGGCAGATGCTAACATTGATTCCAGAGTCAGGAATCAGCAAGAGATGACCACTGACGGTTGGCTCCCATCCTCCTTTGCATTTGTCCAAGAGTTCGGGTAGGCTTTCCACTCAGTTTACCTACTCTAGATAATTCCTTACAGCCATGGCCAGAGGCTTGTCTCCTGCATGAGTCCAGGTCCTGGTAAGGTGACAGCCAATCACAATGTTCAGAGCAGCTACAAAAGAAGACAGATGTCCATGTCATTGTTTTCTTGAATATATCCATGGCTATAACCAGACCCCTCATTTCATATGTTTCTCAGGTGCCCTGAGTCTTATGTAGAGGCAGAATAAGAATATTATTTATACGTTTTACCATAGGAAATTTACCAAGATGTATCTATATAGTCCCAGATGATAGATTAAATTAAGTGAATGAAATTAAGATAATTAAACAGATAGGATATTAGTTGTTATGAGCACACACACACAAACACACACACACACACACACACACACACACTCCTCAAAATTTTTCTAAAAATCTGATATTTTGAGAATTATCATTGATTCCAAATTATCTTTTATATAGCACAGCAGGGGAAACATTCAGGGGATGTGTATAAGTGATATATACACTTCATTGTCATCTGCTAAAATATAACTATATAATTTAATAATTTGTTATTAATCAATTATTGACATTAGAAATGCAGGTCTTCTGAAGGACACTGTCTTGGAAATGGTATTCTATGTTACTGCAGTGTTAAAATATAATCAACATTTTTACTGAACTGCCACAAATAAATGTTAACATCTTTCCCTACTTGTTCAAAGAACCAAGGCATTTTCTCCTCTCTTGGGGATGTCTTCAAGGGCAGAAAAAGCAAAATCTTAGTGTAAGCATTCAATTATAAGTAGAGAAGTCAGTCAAATATCTTAGAAGCAATTCCAAAACTTCTAGAAAAGTATACAATTTCTCTCTTGAAAGTTTTCTGTACTATATAACTAAAGAAAGCCATACCAAATTTAAGTCAGTGTTATAATAACATCAAAGTGACAAGCAATGTCAACAGTCAGTGTACAGGCCTCTGAATGGGTTCACCCAAACATACTATCAAATGTGTGAAATCTATAAATGTCATGAGATTTAGTACAATAAAGCTTAAGAACAACTCCATTTTGTAGCTGAAGAGAACATTGGACTACAAGGTTGAGTCCTGAAAGTGTGTAACTAAGGAGATTATCTTCTAATTTCTCTACATGAAACAAATTCAATCCATTATATGTCTCTGACTTCAAACTTTAAAACCTCTTGCTGAGAATTCACTTGCTTCAAAGACTATGTGCTGTAGCTATGGAATAGAAGAGTGACTGACATAACTTTTCTTACTTAAATGCAGGATACTGGACATTCATTACTATGTGTTTTGCTTGAAGGTATTCTCAGAACTACATGTGTGGAAAATTCATTCCCAGAACCATGTGAACAGAATTTTTTGGACATGGAGTTTGGAAGGATTCACTGTGACTAGAGGAGGTTATGGCGGCATTGGTGACATCAGAAAAAGTGGAAAACTGAGAAATAGGTTGGCTGAGTTTCTCTTTCTTGCTATTAGATGCTCTGTCCTCCATTTGGAAAAGTGTTCATATTCTAAAAATATAACAAGAAGAAAATAAAAACACCACCCAATAAAGCAATGAATAAGATCAGAGGTTAACTTTTTTTTTCAAAAGAGAACATATAAATTTTCAACAAGCATATAAAAAGGTCCTCAACATTATGATTAAGAACCGTCCCTGTTACAATGATTATTTAAAAAAAAAAACAAAACAGAAGATTAACAAGAATTGGAAAGTGGATAGAAAAACCTATGTCCACTATTGATAAAAATGTAGAGTAATATGATATTATGCAAAACACTCTGGGGTTTGTCTAAAAATAAAAAAAAAGAACTCCATATGATCTAGCATTTCTCAGTTTAATTTTACACAGATATCAATTATAAATTAGTATGTGAGAGAAGTTTCTACTTGCCTATTTCCATAGTAGTCTAATTCATAAAAGTCAAGAAATAGAACGACTCTTGTGTTGTGTATATATATATATATATATACACACACACACACACATTCACAGAGATGAGCACACACACACACACACACACACACACACACACACACACACACAGAGAGAGTAGAATGGTATTTATCTTTTAAGAGAACTGTCATTTGTAGCAATATAGATAAACTTGAAAGATATAATAACTGAGATGAACCAGACACATAAAGATAAATTATTTTATATGAAATCTTAAAAAAAAAAAAACTGGCAAAATAAAGATAGTGGTTGAGAGCTGTCAAATTGAAGGGGGATGTTGATCAAGTGGTTGGTAAAAAAAACTTTCAAATATAAATAAATAATTTCTGTAGATATTATATATTGTATGGTGACCATATTTAATTCTAGTGAACTATTTATTTAAAATTTGCTAGCAACCAGACTGATCTTCACATATCATATATGTGCACACATGTGAAAATACACATGTTCACACATATACAGAAACTATAAAATAGGTGCTAACAGATTAGATTTCAATAATCATTAAACAAAATATAGGTATGTAAAATCATCATATTGAATACATTCAATTTTTCATCACTTGGGAATTTCATGCATCTATATAATATGTTTTGGTCAAATCTACTCTACCATTCCCTATCATCTGATCTGCCCTAAACCTTACCCTACTCTTCCCTCCAAATTTCAAGTGTCCTTTAAAAAAAAATCAGAGTCCACTTAGTGCTGCTAATATGTGCATGGATGTAGGGCAATATAATGGGGCACATGTAACCCTTCAGAGCCCATATTCTTGAAAAAAAAAAAACAAAAACAAAACAAAACTGGCTGTGCCTCTCCCAGATCTGCCAGAAGCAGTAATTGCCAGTTGCTCTTCTGGTAGAGAAGAGACTTCCTAACTGCTTCCCTTGTCTATCCTGAGATTTTATTTTTTCTGATTTAATAGTATACAGGTCTTATACATGTAGTCACAGCACCTACAAGCTCATCTGTACAACTGGACGGTTATATAAAGAAAGCACATTTTCACTATAGTCATCTACTACTTCCGGTTCTTAATATTTCTGCCAATTCATCTGAGCAGTTCCCTCAGGTGTATGAGGAGGGTGCATCATGTAGATGCCTCATTTTTGGCTGAACATTTCAGTCTCTTTATTTTCTACCATGGACTGATTACGGTTCTTTGTGTACAAAAAATTCTCTAGTAAAGTCTTAGAGCATCCTAATCTTTGGGTAGAAAGTAAAGTTGTTTAATTCTGTGTTTATGTAAAAGGACAATATTAGGACCCCAGGGGGAATGACATATTGAACTACATGTACTTGACCCAGTTCATAATGCCACACATGGATCCATTGTTTGGAGTAAGGCTTAAATCTAAATGGAAAGTGGTTTGTTAGTCCCATAACATGCCTGCTATCATTGCACATGTGGGTACATCTTGCCAGACCCCTCAGCATTGTAGCTTTCAGAATTCACAGGCATGTAAGATTGTCTATACTTTTCTCTGCACTGTGAAAGCTAGATATTAGGAAAGGGGCTTCTAGGTCAGTATCTGCTTGGTTTCTCCAACACTCAGCTATGTGTTATCTTCGGCAATAAGCTCATACAATCAAGTTCTGGAGAGTAGCAAAGAGCAATGGCATATACATAAACAGAGTTCTGCAAGACCCCATTCACTAACAACTCAAATAAATAAATTAATTAGTTAAATAATTAATAAAATTTCACTCATATCAGGCAGAAGACCTTCTATTTGATAGCATTATATCTGGGAAAGGCATTGTTCCTTTGTTATAGGATATCTCCAGTTAAATTATTATTTATATATATAGTATATTCTTAATATTTTATATTTTATCTATCTATATAATATATGTATATTTTAAATAAGATTCCATAGGATGTTTCCACACAAAATTTATTTTTTACTATATGTTTATGTATTCACTTTGCATCTCAAATGAATCCTCCTCCCTCCTCTCTTCCTTGTCCTACCGTTTTACCCTCTTCCCCTATTTTCTTTCCCCTTCTCAGAAAATGGGAGCCTCCCCTCCACTTGTGAACTCACCACAACACATCAAGTTGCATTAGGACTAAGCAATCCTCTTCCACTGAGGTCAGGCAAGGCACCCAGCTAGAGGGAAGTGATCCCAAAAGAGACAATAGAATCAATATCAAAGACACACCCTATTCCATATACTAGAGGAACCACATGAAGACCAAGATGTCCATTGTTATAATTAATAAAATTAAAATAAGATAATAAGATACCAGGCAACAGATATTATATTATGTAAGGTTTATTAAGTGAGCATAGGGGGAGACAGAAAAGGGGAAGGGGTACCCCAGAGAGAGAGAAGAAGAGGGAGAGGGAGAGAAAGAGAAAGTAAGAATGTGGAGCAGGTAGAGGAGAGAGAGGGGGAGAGAGAGGGGTGGGGAGAGAGACAGAGACAGAGACAGAGACAGAGACAGAGACAGAGAGATGGAAGTTTGTCATTTTATATGGCCTTGGGCAGTGTCACACCCCTGTGGCAGGTAAGTAGGTAAGTGATGACATCACAAGTAGGAAGACTGAAGCAGAATGCTAAAGCCCATGGGTTACATATGTATAGGGGCCCTAGGTCCAGTCCAAGGATGTTTAGTGCTATCCCTTATCATATTTCTTCCTCATAATTCTTCACCACATTTGATACTTCTTGATCAATTATTTCTCATTTCTCCTTCTTAACATCTGTGTTCTGTTTCTCTTCTCTTGAAAGAAAGCTCTCTTAATGCTACCTTACCAGTAGTCTAACTTCTGTGAATACATCGATATAAACACACAATATCTAAGTATTCAAGATAAGCATTGACATAAAAGAGAAAATGTGGTTTGTTTTTCTGCATTTGTATTACTTCACTCAAAGTGTTCATTTCCACACCATCCATTTAACTACAACTTTCACAGTCTCTTTTTCTTGTACCTCTGTTCAATATTCTGCAGTGTAACTGCACCATATTTTCATTACTTATTTACTGGTTAATGCAATTCTAGGCTAATTCCACTTTCTGGCTATTTTTTTGTATAATTTTTATTATAATTTCTTCAGATTACATCCTGATTATTATCCCCTCACTTGTATCTTCCCATTCTTCTTCCCTCCCTCTTCCACCCTATTCCCCTCCCCTAGACCTCTGACAGAAGGGGACCTCCTCCCCCAACATATGATCACAGCCTATCAGGTCTCATTAGGATAGCCTGCTTCCCCTTCTTCCACGTGTCTTTTCTGGCTATTTTTAACAAAGCTACAATAAACATGAATGAATAAATATCTCTGTAGTAGAATATGAAGTCCTTGTATGTATAGTTAATTCATATGATAAATGTAATTAAATGTTTTAATAACTTCCTCACTGATTTTAATAGTGGATCTACCAATTTTCAGTCCCACTAACAGTGAATAGAGCTTTTCTTTCTATACAACCTCACCAGCATTTGTTGTCACTTGGTTATTTATATTAGCCATTCTGACTTTGTATCAAGGTAGTTTTAATTTGCATTGCCGTGATAGCTAAAAAGTGCACCATGAAATACAAACAGCCATTTGTATTACTTTTTTTGATAAGGCTTTGTTTACTTCAGTGCCTCATTTTTAATTGTGCTATGTGTTTTCATCATGTTTAGTTTTTTGTTTTATTTCTTTATTTTTTTAGTTTTTCTTTTATTCTAGATACTAAACCCATATCAAATGTATAGTTGTTTAAGATTTTTGTTTGTTTGCTTGTGTTTTTGTTTTGTGTGTCTGATTTGTTTGTTTGTTTTTACACATTTTATAAGCTATCTCTTCACTCAAGTGATGGTATCCTTTTCTGTACTGAATTTCCAAGGTTTCATGAGTTTCATCAGTTTCTGGCCTTAATGTCTGTGCTATTAGGTACTACTCAGAAAGCCATTTCCTGTGCCTGTATGTTGAAATTTATTTCCTTTCTCCTTTTCAGACTCAGTATCAGGTCTTATGTTAAAGTCTTTGATCTATTTAAAGTTGAGTTTTCTACAAGATGAGAGATAATGATCTAATTTTGTTCTATGTGTAGGTATTCAGTTTTTCTAGCAAGGTTTGTTTAATGTGCTCTCTGCAGTGTATAATATTGATATCATTGGTAAATTCCAGTATCTGTAGCAGCTCTGGCTTGTATCTGGATCATTGATTCTATTGCATTGATCAGTAAACCTGTGTGATGTCGGGGCCATGCTGTTTTTCTACTCTCTTGGTGGTATAACCTGAAATTAGGGACAATGGTATTTCTAGCAGTGTTTTATTTTTCAGGACTATTTTGATGGCATGAGAATTTTGTGCAGCTATATTTATTTGTTTTTAGATGTTCTTTTGGTTTCTTTGAAAAACTACATTGGAATTTGTTGAGTATTGCATTAAATTTGTATATTGATTCTGGTAGTATGGCCATTTTCACAGTATTAATCTGCTAGTCCATAATCACAGGAAGTATTTCAATCTTCTATGGTCTTCAGCAATTCTTTTCTTTAGAGTCTTACTTCTTTTGTTGTACATAGGTTTTACTATGTGGTCATATTTATCAAAAGATATGTTTTCTCACTAATTTGTTTATTTATACACTTTACAACCTGATCGTAAACCCCTTCCCGTCTCATCCTCTTGCCCTCTTCCGCTTTCTCACCATTTCTCCTCAGAAAAGGGAGCCCGCCCCTATGACCAACCTGCCCCTACACATCAAGTCCTATCATGACTGGCTTCATCCACTGAGGCCAAACAAGGGAGCTTATCTAAAGGAAAGTGATCCAAAAGCATACTACTGTGTCCATGTCAGAGACAGTACCCTCTCCTATTTCTAGAGAAAACACCTGAGATGGAGACTAAGCTGTCCATCATCTATATATGTGTAAGCATCTAGGTTCTGTCTTTGGTTGGTAGTTTAGTCTCTGTGAGCCTCCATGGGCCTAGGTTAGTTGACTCTGTTGGACTTCTTGTGAAGTTGTTGTCCCTTTTGCTTCCCTCTATCCCTCCCCAAACTCTTTCAGAAGATTACCTGAGCTCTGCCTAATGTTTGGCTGTGGGTCTAAGCATCCGTTCCAGTACGCTACTGGATGGAGACTTTCAGAGGACAGTTATGCTACGCTCTTGAATGCGGGCATAGAAGGGTACCATAAATAGCGTCAGGAGTTGGCTCTCTCCCATGGGATGGGTTTCAAATTGGCCAGTCATTAGTTGACCTTTACCTCCAGCTCTGCTCCATATTTATCCCTGCACGTCTTGTAGGGAAGTTAAATTTTGGGTTGAATATTTTGTGGATGGGAAGGTGCCCTCCTCTCTCCACTGGAAATCTTGCCTGACTATAGGAGGTGGCAACTTTAGTCTCTATATTTTCTACTGCAAGGGGTCTCAGCTCTTTACCCATTGGAATACTAATCAGCTATTAAAAACAAGGAAATCGCTGGGTAGTGGTGGCACATGCCCTTAATCCCCGCACTTCGGAGGCAGAAGCAGGTGGATCTCTGTGAGTTCAAGGCCAGCCTGGTATACAAGACAATTTCAGGACACCCAGATCTTTTACACAGAGAAACCTTGTCTCAAAAAACAAAATATCAAAAACAAACAAACAAACAAAACCAAAACAAACAAACAAAAAGAAAATCATGAAATTTGCAAGCAAATGAATGGAACTAGAAATATCATCCTGAGTGAGGTAACACAGACCCAGAAAGACACACACGGTACTTAAAAGTGTATATTATCAATTTATTACAGGAAAGCCATGCTGTAATACACAGACACAAAGAAGTTAAGTAATAAGGAAGGCCCAAGGAAGTGTGCTTGAATCTCACTCAGATGGGGGGGGGGGGCGAGGGGGGAAGTAGATAACAAAAGTGGATGGAGAGAGAGCAGGGTAGGAGAGTGGTGGGGAAGGGTAGGACTGTAGGGATCAGGTGTGGGGATATTAGGGATGAGAGGGGAGAGGGCTGGGTGAGAGAAGGATGAGGGGGCATCTCTGGGACAAGATGGAGAGCTGGGATAGGGAGTGGGGTCCTGGGAGCTTATGCAGGTGACTCTACCAAAGATAAATTTTTATGCTATTCTAGGTGCAATTGCTTCCTTGATATATTTATTGGTGATATATAGGAAGGCTTCTGATTTCTTGTTTTAAATCTGTATCTTGCTACTTTGTTGAATATAAAATTATCAGATGTAAGAGTTTTCTTGTGGAGTTTTAAGGTCTTTGGAGTATAGAATCATGTCATCTGCAAATTAGAGGAGGTTGACCTTGTCTTTTCTGATATGCACACCCTTCACTTTTCTTGTTACTCAAGCTAAGGTATCAAACATTACAATGAAAATGAGTGGAGAAATATCCTTATTTTGTTCCTGATTTTATGGGAATGCTTTGAGTTTTTATTTTTCCATTTATCATGATATTGTCAGTGGTATTTTATATATTACATTTTTAATACTGAAGTAAGTGTGCTGTATCTCTTGCTTCTACAGGAATTTTCCCAGGAAGAAATGTTGAATTTTGTTGAAGGCTTTTCTACATTAGCAAAATGATCTGCAGTTTTTGCCCTTGAGTTTATTGATGTGGTAGACTATGTATGAGTGACTTGCATATGATCAGCCATCCATGAATTTCTGGGATGAAGCCAACTTGATTTTAGTGGATTATCTACTTAGTGTACTCTTGAAATCAGTTTACAAATATATTATTGAGGAATTTTGCATCTGTGTTTATTAGGGAGGCTGATGTAGAATTTTCTTTGTCTGTTGTTATATCTTTATCTGATTTAGATATTAGTGTAATACTGGCTTCATAAAAATACTTTGGAGACATTTTTTCATCTTCTGACTTGTAGAATATTTTGAAGAATGCCTTCCACAGAATAGTTGAATAATTTGAGAAATTTTTAGTTCCTATTTAAGGTCTGGGAGAATCTGTGATAAATCCCTGTGGACTTGTGATCCTCTGATTGGAAGATATGTTATTATTGATTCAATTTTGATGTTTGTGATAGAATTATTAATTTGTTATTTCTTCTTGATTTAACTTTGGTATCCCATATGCATTCAGAAATTAATCCATTTCTTTTCAATTTTCTAACCAGAGGAGATAAAGATAAAATTCCTCTGGAATTTGTTGGGATCTTTCATATCCCTGTTCATCTCTAATTGTATTTATTTGGATCTTTGTGCACCCTGTTTTGATTAATTTAGTTGAGACACACTTTCTATGACTAAGAATCCAAAAAATGATATGTCATATTGATGGACACAATGTTAACTGCAATTTAAATATAAGTGGGAATAAAATAATAAACCAGGAGCCAGCAAATCAAAGAAAGGAGTACATGAATTTTTCCAGAGGCATCAAGAGGAATTCCATAGCATTGCAATTGAATGATATGAAACCAACTTAGGTATCAAGAAGAAGAGAAATTGATAAGAAATATTTTTTACACAAGTTTTATAAGAGGGATATTTTTCCATTGGAGCAAAGAAGACATGGTTGAGCTCATGGTGCAGAATCATTATAGTCAGAAGATTTAAAAAATGCAGGCAAGAAAGGAAATGGACATAACCTTCCCCAGTTAACCATAGCAAGCTCCCGCCAGCCACACCTCACCCTCATGTCCTAAAGACCCCAGAACCTTTAGGACAGCAACATAGCACTCCAAGCTGGAGAGCAGAATATGCCATAAGACTGTGAGGGACACTCCAGACTAAAGCTTGACAGATGTGAAATGTGGTGGAGGTCAGTAATGAGGGAAAAGTTAGAAAACAGAGAACTTATGATATATCTGTGGATGGAATTAATAGCTTATTCAGAACAATTAAACATAGATTAAGAAGAACAAAAAGAAATGTCTAGACTTCTGAAAACTATAATAGAGAATCTATTTATACTAAAATTATTTTTGATTTAGTGAAAAGAGCATTATTTGGTGAGGAATAAGAATAAAAACAGTGCTATACCTTCGGTGGTTTGTACATGTCAAGTCTGAAATGCCTGCACCACATCAGAAGTTTCTAAGAACTTTTCAGAAACCACTAGGGCACACCTATAGTAATTGCATGTATAAAAGTAACTAAAAAGATCTATCACCATTTCATCTGGAGAGATATAGAAAGAAAAGAGACACTCATTGCCCAGAGCAACATAGTGAATATTGTGAGGAAGATAAGGAATGACCATGGCAAGGAAGACTGGGGCAGAGACAATAAATATAAGAGACATTCATGTTAGAGAAAAATGAAGTGAGGCTGAGTAAAGCAACTGCTGGATTTAGCACAAACACAATTATGAGTGATTTACCCAGGACAGATGTAGTGGAGGGAATGGAGCAGCAGCCAGATTATTGATATTAACAGGTGTCCGGGGAAACAAGCAAGTGGATATCTCAGGTGATTTTTCATTCACATGGTTGATGGTGAAGAAAAGAAAGCACTATCCAGTGATTGTTAGAGAAAACGTATTGATAAGATAGACAGGTCTTCTCATTCTTTATCAGCTGGAAAGAAAGCAAATGTAAATAAGATATTCAGCATTATAGGAAATAAAAGAGTATGATAGAGTGCTCTGTGAGGCATGTTGCTGGGATTCAACATGAAGAAACATGATGTGTGGGTTCCTTTATAAACGGAGAAAACTGACAGGACAGATCATGTTTTCAGAAAATACAAAAATAAGACAATCTGAGGATTTTCTTTGTAAAGCAATGCAAGGAAGCATTTATTTAGCATGTGCACTAAAGAAAGGAATTCTTCTTCAAGGCAAATCCATAAGGTTAAACACACCACACTAAGTGGTAGAAATGGAAATGGAATATTGCATCTATGTGTGTAAATCAAACTTGTCTTCTTGGCTGCCCAAGGACAAGAACAATCAGCTTGACAGACCTTGTGTTGTGGTTGCCTGATGATGCCTGATCCTTTATTAACAAGCACATAATGAACCAATACCTAGCAGCCTCTCTTCTGTGTCATATTCTGTTCAGTATTCCAAAACCCCTTTGCAGAGAGCATTACCATCCACAGTTAGTAGCAAAGGAAGTCAAGGCTCACAGAGGTTAATATAACCTGGCCAAGTGCCAGTTAGTAATAGAGCCAAGATCTGAATTCTGTCTTTCATGTGCTTTCCATTTCCCAAGCCACTTTCCTGTACACGATTGTCTCTCTTTTCAACATCACCTTTAAGTCAAATTTTTAGAAAATACCTCTTGGAGAACTATTAAATGCATTACTTCAACATTTTAGTTTCAAAGAATTTGTGTGTCATCTGATAGAGTGATGATTATAAGTGTTGTTGGAGAAATGGATCTGAGACATGCTCTTTGCCCATGAGTAAGGGGCTGGCAAATTTTCCTAGCACATGTTAATATCTCTTCATTTGCTGTCTCACTTCTCAAGACATCTGAAAGTCATAAAAATAGAACTTGTAACCATAGTAGGAGACTATTTATGGCCTTAGAATCACATTAAGAACAAAAAATGATTCAAAGTGCCATAGAATCCAGAAAATGTCAGCACTAGAGCTTCCTGACCCCTAGTACTCTCAGATGGTGCAGGGATTACAAAGAGCTACATTGAACTATGGACCAACAGTAATGCAGTGCTAGGGACCTGAAGGGAGTCAGGAACTGAAGGACATGGAATTACAACAAGAGGAAAAAAATGCCTAGTTGATTACACTTACTATTTAGCACCTCTGATAAGTCTCTGACATTATTAGGGTAATTGGTAATGATAACAGTATTTCAATAAATTACTGCTAGAGATATTACAATGATTTCAAAGTACAATCCATAGCTGGTAATATATGCCATGATTGAATTTGTTTCCACATGCACTAACTACTTGTTTATGAAAAGTCATAAGACCTAAGAATGCTTTAATATAGAAAAGTATGACAATTGTTTGATCAATACTTTCCCTCTGTGTTGTAAGCAAACGGGTGCTGAAGAATTCAACCATGTGGATATTGCAAAGGATGTCAGCACTTTTGAAGCAGAGACAAGACTCTTTGTAAATAGACATCATTGTTTCTAGCCTCACTGTTAATGTCTACCTTCATTCAATAAGAAATTTCAAATGGAATTCACTAAAACCAAATGGTCAAAAGAAAAAGACATGCACCCTTATACTGATCAAATTGTTTTAGGGAATGCTCTTGGAGTGGGGTACCTCTCAGCTGTTGGATACTATCTGTAGAGAAGAAAATATAAAAGTAAATTACAGATGTTCGCTGAGCCTGAGAGAGAAAAGAAATGAGAAGATATAATTGAACCTGTAAAGGCTTCATTTGTAGATGGGACATTTCCTCCTGGGAAATGAGAGATCTCACAGTAATACAATGAATGTACTTCTGATTTATGGTAATTAATTCGGAATGTGGTTTATCTACCACACTGCTCACTATAGAAGATGAATTGTACAACAGGATTATCTAAGTCTTGGAAGTAAAATTAGCATAACCTTAGCAGAAAGTGAAGTTTTGCACTGTGTCTTCACATTGAAAGCATAGATCAAGCTGTCCTGTCTTATTTCACTGCCCAGAGGCCCAATTATAAAAGGGAAATGAAGCAGAGAAGGAACGGCTTTCCTATGTGCTCTTCCATGTCATAGGTTTTTTTGGATATTAGACCAGATTTAAGGGAAGATTGAGATGCATCCACACCATTAATTTTGACCTCAAGATAAGAGTCACATAGGGCAGATAGTGATCCCTGTGGAAGAATGTTTCGTCATACTCAGGTTTGAAACAGACAAAAACTCTGTAAAATACCTACAACCATCTCTACTAAAGTAATGTTTCATCAAGATATTGCCTGAGTTTCTGTGATGCCCTTGCTGTAGTTTGGATGCCACTTCATCTTCACCAGCCTAATTAGAGATCAAATATAATTTATCACAGCAGCAAAACACACATTTAACATTTAACCATCAACTATTGAAAAAAAAACACAAATAATTAACTAAATATTTTTATTCTTTCTACATGCTGTAACGCAATACTTATTTTGGTCTTTTTAAAAATTTTATTAATTTATTCAGATTACAACTCAATTGTTATCCCATCACTTATATCCTCCCATTCCTCCCTCCCACTTTCACCCTATTCCCCTCCCGTAGGTCTATGACCAAGGGGGACCTCCTCCCCCACTATATGGTCATAGGCTATCAAGTCTCATCTTGGTAGCCTGCTTATTCTTTCTTTGAGTGCTATCAGGCCTCTCCATCCAGAGGAGGTGGTCAAATATGGGACACCAGAGCTCATGTCAGCATCAGTCCCTGCTCTCCACATAACTGTCCATTGGGTAGATCAGTGTAGGGGTTCGATGTTTACCACTTGTATTGTCCTTGGTTAGTGCAATAGTTTGAGCAGACCACCCTGAGGCCCGATCCACCCATCACAATGTTCTTCCTGTAGGTTTCTAGGACATTTTGGGGCCCTTCTATTTCCACATCTCCTATACTTGTCTTACCTAAAATCACAGTGGGCTGTCCTCACATCTATCCCAATCTCCCGGTGAGTGAAGACTTTCATGGGACATGCCATTTGGGCTAGTGCCCACTTATAAGTGAGTACATACCATGTGAGTCTTTCTGCTTCTGGGTTAATTCACTCAGTGTGATCATTTCTAGCTACATCCATTTGTCCACAAATTTTGGGAACTCATTGTTTTTAATAGCTGAGTAGTATTCCATAGTGTAAATGTACCACATTTTCTTTATCCATTCTTTAACTGAGGGACATTTAGGCTTCTTCCAGGTGTTTATTATTATGAATAAGGCTGCTATGAATGTGGTTGAGCATATGTCCTTGTTGTGTGATGGAGTATTTTCTGGGTATATTCCAAGGAGTGGACTAGCTGGGTCTTGAGGAAGCCCTATTCCCAGTTTTCTTAGAAAGTGCCAGAGAGATTTCCAAAGTGGCTGTAGTCTTAAATACTAGAAACCAGGTATTAAAAGAAACTAATATAAGGTAATCATTATTAACTATTTAGGAAAAACTGGGATTTCACTTACACAGTAGAGTCAAAATCAAATTTATATAGCCACATAAATCTAGAATGATATAAGACATTTAAAGTGTTTCCTACTGCACAAGATTCTATATTTTACAAAATAATTTCTAAATTAATCATTTTGGGATTTTTTTTCTGGTTTTGCATTAGATTTATCTTAGGTCAAAGTAAGAGCAAGTTAGGGGATATTACCCACAATCTCTGTGGTGATGGAAATACAATTCTTAAGTATTAGCAGGTCCATGGTTGAGACAATCGGTAGCTCTGAGCAGCCTGCATTGCCAGTCAACTGGAACCCAGAACACACATCTGGTTTTATTCTGGGTGTTATGACTTTTACTGATGTGGGAAAATGCATTCACTACTATGACATCAAAGTGCATTCACAATCTAAAAGTTCTGTATGCTTTAGGTATTTATCTTTTCCTCACAATAGCTGTAATTTTGCCTTTTCCAATGCTCTTTCATTTGGAAGCACAAAGTATGCAGTCTTTTTAGATAGATTTTTTTACTTACTCGTACATACTGAAGGCTGGCCATACTCTCCATGGCTGACTTTGCCATAGATTCATAACTCATTTCCTTACGGAACTGAAACATTTCATTAGCTGAACAGTATGCTACAGTTTGTTTATTCATTCACTTACTGAAGAATCTTTTTTGGTTGCTCACAAGCTTTTAAAGTTATAAATAACATTTCCATAAGTATTCATTTGTACCTTTTATGTAAACCAAAAGATTCAGCTCACTTGGGTAAATGCTGATCCCAAGACCCCTGGATCCTCTTGTGCGAGCAGTTTTAGCTTCATGTAATATTGCCAGGATCTCTGCATATTGACTTTACCATTCTTCACCACTGCCATAGAAAAAATGTCTGTTGAGCTCATGATTTTTTTTTTTGCTGTTTATTTATTTATTTTTTATTCACTTTTTTCCTTTATTAGTTTATTCTTGTTACATCTCAATGGTTATCCCATCCCTTGTATCCTCCCATTCTTCCTTCCCTCCTCTTTTCCCCTTATTCCCCTCCCCTATGACTGTTCCTGAGGGGGATTACCTCCCCCTGTATATGCTCATAGGGTATCAAGTCTCTTCTTGGTAACCTGCTGTCCTTCCTCTGAGTGCCACCAGGTCTCCCCCTCCAGGGGACATGGTCAAAGGTGAGGCACCAGAGTATGTGAGAAAGTAATATTCCACTCTCCACTGTACTGTGGAGAATGTTCTGTCCATTGGCTAGACGTGGGTAGGGGTTTAAGGTTTACCGCCTGTATTGTCCTTGGCTGGTGTGCAGCATTGGGTTTGAGGATTGAGGCTACTGTAATGTATATGGTATCTCACTTTTGTTTAAAAAAATTGTTACCTTAATTATTTTGAAAATATTTTATATGCTCTGATATTTTTGATGGAGTGTCAATTTAAATCTTTTGAGCATTTTTTCTTAAGTTTTGAGACAGGGTTTCTCTGTGCATCCTTGGCAGTCCTGGGCTCACTTTGTAGATCAGGCTAGCCTCGAACTCACAGAGATCCACCTGTCTCTGCCTCCTGAGTTCTGGGATTAAAGGCGTGTGCCACCTCACCTGGCCTTTGACATTTTTTAATCTGTTCATTTTCTTATTGTTGAATTTCAAACACTCTTTGTCTACTTTGGATATGCAATTTGCCAAATTTGTCTTTTCCAAATGTTTTCCTACAGTCTGTGACTATCTTCCCATTCTCTTGATGGTGTATTTTTAAAAGCAGAAGCTTTAAATTGTAATGAATTCCAGCTCATCATTTATTCCCTTCATGGATCTTGCCTCTAGTGGTACAACTAAGGGGTTATACTCAGTAACTTAGATTCTCTCTCTCTCTCTCTCTCTCTCTCTCTCTCTCTCTCTCTCTCTCTCTCTCTCTCTCTTTGGGTTTTCTTTTTATTATATATATATATTTTTATTAATTTATCCATATTACATCTCAATGGTTATCCCATCCCTTGTATCCTCCCATTCCTCCCTCCCTCCCTCCCTCCCATTTCCCCTTACTCCCCTCCCCTATGACTGTGACTGAGGGGAACTTCCTTCCCCTGTATATGCTCATAGGGTATCACGTCTCTTCTTAGTAGCCTGCTATCCTTCCTCTGAGTGCCACCAGGCCTTCCCATCCAGGGGACGTGGTCAAATATGGGGCACCAGAGTTCGTGTGAAAGTTAGACCTCACTCTCCACTCAACTGTGGAGAATGTCCTGCTCATTGGCTAGATCTGGGTAGGGGTTTGAAGTTTACTTGCACTTATTGTCCTTAGCTGGTGCCATAGTTTGAGCATAAAATCCATATCATGGAAACAGCCTAAGTATCCCTCAGTAGAAGAATGGATAAAGAAACCGTGATACATTTACACTATGGAATACTACTCAACTATTAAAAACAAGGAATTCCCAGAATTTGCGGACAAATGGATTGAACTAGAAATGATCATAATGAATGAGTTAACCCAGAAGCAGAAAGAGTCAAATGGTATATACTCACTTATATCTGCACACTAGCCCAAGGAGCATGTCCCATGGAAGATTTTCTCCTTTCTTATATTGAGCTTTTTTATAGTTCTATATTTTATCTATCACCTATTCTGAGTTGATTATTCCAAACAGCATACAGTGTTTGCCATGTTTTTCGTGTAGCTGTTCAGATACCATAGCACCAAACCTATATGCACTCCATGGTTCTGCCTTTCTTCTTCTATCAAAGATCTATTGCCTCAATATATATGGGTCACTTCTCTCCTCCCACATCTGCCCTAGTAATCTGTTTATCCATGATTTAGGTAATTTCATACTGTCTTAATTATGATAACTTTAAAGAATGTCTTGATATCAGATAGTTCTGGCCACTAGTTTTATTATTCTTTTTCAGTGTGTTAGAACATTTGAGTCTGTTTTCCTCTCCATATAAAACTTCAAATCAATCTGCAAAATAACTTTCAATATATTTATTAAAATGCCTAGGATTTAGACAGCAAGTTTAGAAGAACTGCATCTTAATAATCCTGAGTGTCTATTTCTCCATGAATGTGAATTCCTATCAGTTCTTCCCTCTTATCTTTCATTAGAGTTTTCTCATTTTCCTCCCTAGACCTCATACAAGCTTTGTTAGATTTATGAATAACTGTTTCCTTTCTGAAAGGGTACTGATATAAATTATAGTGAAATTCAAAATACTCATTGCTGATATAGAGTGGCAATTTAGTAATGTGTATTAAGCTTGTATCCTGTATTCTTGATTATTAGTTCAATGAAGAATTAAGCCTTTTATAAATGTGGGGTAATCGATGAATTATTGGTCTTATCCATTTAGCTTGATTTATATCTGCCCCTATTCATTATCCCTCTGTTATATATGGTGCACAGCCAGTATAAGCTGCTAGCCAAACCCCAAGAACACACTCTAAAAAATTCTTTCTAGGTGCTCAGACACAGCATGAATTCTGTGCATAACTCTCAATATCATTCCTGAAGTAAAAACAGACATTTATATTGCATGAGAATATTTCTCATACACAAAATTATTTAGTCTCCACCAAAAGAGAAGCAAAGATTCTTTAAAATACTACCCATCTTTAAATGTTGTCAGCCATGTTAAGTCATTGTGATGGTGACCCATTGGAAACAATCCAATAGCCCATTTTGCAAAAAATAATAAATTAAATAAATGACCATTCACACAGTGAAGAATAAATAGCTATTAAAATTAAATAGGACTAAGATATAGCTGAATTAGTAATGCTCCTGACCTGTAACCTTGAAGCCATGACATAAATCCTCAGAGCCATGTAAAGGAGCTGGACATGGTAACTCGTGCTTATGCTTCTAGCTCTGGTGAGGAAGACAGCTAGATTACTGGCAGGCCAGCCTAGCCTATTGCCAAGTTCAAGGGCAATAGGAGACCTTATTATAAAAAGGAAAACTATAGACAGAACTTTAGGAATGACATGTGAGGTTAACTTCTGAAATAATCATTCAAGTGCACTGGCATACACACTCATAAAAACACCAACAAGGGTCAGGCAGATCTATACATTGTGTATGTTATTTAAAGTGAAACAGCAAAGGTTGGTTGTAACTATTATATACAATCCACAGCCATGGTTTAAAAAGGAAATCCTTATACATTAAGCCACATAGAAAAATCAGAAGTGTGGCATTATATGCTATTATATATGATTGCTGAAGCTGGAGGCACAGCCAGGACAAGTGCAAGATAAGAGGAATGGCCAAGGTTATGAAAATAATAAAGATTACATTTTAAAGTAGCTTTATAGAAAGAAAAAATGATATTTTCATTTAAACTTTAGCAAATTCCTACTCTTTACAATGATGATAACAGAAATATACAACCTTTAAAAGGTTAAAACATGTTTGAATGTCATTTATGGATATACAATGCTTTTTAAATTATTTAATTATGATAATTCACATGTGGTAGATGACTCTGAAGAAATACAACCTTCCAGGGCTTTGCTAGTTGAGGTTGCCAATATTGCTATTATGAAAGACCATGACCAAAGTAACTAGTGAGAAGTCTGTTTATTTGGTTTATGCTTCCATACTGTTGTTCATCATTAAATGAATTAAGAACGGCAATTCAAACATGAGCTGATGCAGAAGCCACGAAGGAATTGTGAATACTGGCTTGCTCCTCATGGCTTGCTCAGCCTGCTTTCTTATTTAACCCAGGACTACCAGCCTATCCTAGGAGTGGCACCAACACAATGAGACATTCCCTCCCATATCAAAAATCACCAATTAGAAAAATTAACTACAAGGTTGCCTACAAGCTAGTATTATGCAGGCATGTTCTAAGTTGAGAGTCCCTTCTCTCTCATGAGTATACCATGTGTCATTTTGCAAAAAAACCTGTGCATAAAAAAGACACAACAGGACTGATATACATATGACCTCACAGAGACTGTCACAACAAGCACAAAACCTGCACAGTTTCAAATCAGAAAAAACTTCTAACACTGAAAAAGTAATTGACACAAAGTCTCACGCCTAACCAATATGTTATTTACAATTGATACCTCTTAGACAGAAAATCAGTTTTCTCCAGTGGAGTGTCACTGGGTATATCAATCACAAGCCAAGACAGGCTCCCTCTTCAGTAGAAACTGACCAACACAAAACAGACTATATGTTTGTTTGCTTTCTTTAATTTTCGAGATTATATTATAATTACATCTTTTTCATGCTTCCTTTCCTTCTTCCTAAGCTTTCCACATAGCCCTCCTTGTTCTCTTTCAATTTCATGGCCTATCTTATGCATTATTTGATATTATAAATATATATATATATATACACATATATTCCTAAATATTCCTTGCCTAGTCTATATAATTTTACTTGTATATAGGTTTTTAAGCCTGATAATTTGGTATTAGATAACCAATTAATGTGCTCTTCCCTAGGGAAAATGATTTCTCTACCTTTCCTTTAATTCCTTACATAGAGTTGAGTAAGGCCTTTCCAGCATCTACTGTGGCATGTAACCTGTTGTTTTCCTTGTTCAGTTCATGTTTAAGCAGTTGTGTTAGTGTGATTTGTGAGTATAGCTTCTGAGATTATTAGGAGACACAGTCTTAGAGCAAATTTCCTGATCCTCTAGCTTTTACAGTTTTTCTGACTCCACTTCTACAATGTTTGCTGAGCCTTATGGATGGAAATTGTTTTGTGGATTTATCCATTGGGATTGGGTTCCTCATCTCTCCATTTTGGTTGGTTATAGCATTCTGTAATAGTCTCTAACTGTAGCAATAGAATTTTCCTTGATTAGAGAATATATATACATATATTCTCTATAGCTAGATATATAATACTAGTCACTATAAGGACAAGTATTAAGAGCATAGAGATCATGCTGTTTTAGTACTGATAGTAGGCTCTTAAAGACCTAGGACGTCACTAACCCTGAGTAATTCCAGTAAGAGGCATTATGATCCACTTGCTGACCAATCCTTAAGTCCAATTAGAGAGCTGGTGTTTACTGACAATGTATGTATGCCACCACTGCACCCTTAAGGTTATTATGCCATATTGGTGAGATGTTGTGGTTCATAGCTGTTATAGCTGAGTAGGAGGGTTGGCTTATTCCCTTCTTTGGAAGCTTACACTGTGCCTTCTGGTGGGGAGGCATTCAGGTCAGGTCCAGTTCAGAGGGTTCTGGACCTGCATCTGAAGTGATGGTATCATTTGTAAAAGGGACTTACCTTGCACTTCAGAGGAGAAATCAAGGGCAATAGCATAGTTTGTAATGTTTGGGTAGTCTCTTAGATGACCCAGAATAATAATTCAAAAGAGGAATTTCTTGTGTCTGTTGTTCAGATTATTTTGTTTTGTTTTAGACTCTTGTAAGGACATTTTCAACCCAGATGGGAAATTTTAGTTCAAACTCTACATGTATATTTACATGCTAATTTATATGTTATATGTATTTTTAGACAGATAGTTAATTATATGATATCTTGTGACTTATTCCTACTCCATGCTCTTTATTCTATCCTTCTCTGACTTTATTATGTATTTAACTGCCTCTTCCCTTGCTACTTACAGCCACTCAATTCCCATTTTTTTCTTACAATATCATTTGTACCCTGCTATGCTAGTCCCCTCTCTATTACTCACTTTGCATGCTCTCTCTCTCTCTCTCTCTCTCTCTCTCTCTCTCTCTCTCTCTCTCTCTCTCTCTCCATGTCTCTGTCTCTTCTCTACTCTCTCTCTCTCTCTCTCTCTCACACACACACACACACACACACACACACACACACACACACACACCACACATTTTGTTTTGACATTTTTTGCCTTACTGATTTTTCTGTTTGTTTGTTTGATTTATTGATTCATTTTAAGTTTTTTTATTTGTACTTGTTTTCATTTTATTTTTTGAGAAAAAGAAAAAAACATTAAGTTGTGTAGTTTAGGGAGGTAAGGAGAGTCCTGGAGGAAGGGGAAACATTAAATAAAATAAAAAATATATATTAAACCACTAATAAAGAGAAAAGAAGAGCAATTGTCTGATATTTTCTTTGATAATCATACCAATAGAATATCATATAGGCTTTAGAATAAATTTCTATCATGTGTTTATCTGTCATCTATCTATTGCTCTTGGGAGTGGTGTTTTTAATTACACATACACACACACACATGCACACATACAAATACATACACAGTCATCTTAAGACCAGCTTATTGTTTGAAAATAAATACTTCAGCTTTCTCTTTTTGAATGGCTCAAAATGTGACTTAAATTAAACATTGAATTAAATATTAGCTTTACTCTGGAAAGATACCTCATTGGTTAAAGCACTTACCATAAAGTGGCACATACCTGTCAGGAGGCAGGAGAATCTCCCATAGCTGACAGACCAGGTAGCCTGGTGTGACACTGAGGTGATCACCATGTGATATTATCTCAAACATGGTGGATAAAAACATACACCCAGGATTGTTTTTAACTTCCATATGTGCACTGTGGTATACATTCAGTTGTATGCATATGGTATGCCTGAATACCAACACACAAACACACACACACACACACACACACACACACACACACACACACACACACTATTAAAACAAAATGTTGATTTCTTTGGTAACTGTTGGGTCTAATGCATCCCTTGACTTCGTAAGTGAATAGATAAATATCTTTTTCATGGGACATTGTTCAAATATAAACTGTGGTTGCATTTGTGTCAAGAACAAAAATCTTCTGACATAGTTATTTTCAAAAATCTTTCTCTATTCAAATCAACAGCCTATTGTCAGATGCACCTACTAAAGCTCCAATGCATTTAATTTAATCAGCACACTGATCCTTTAAGAAAAATGTGGCTATTTTCATGTTACAAGTGAGGATATGGAAACCCAAAGAATCCCAGGTCTGACTAACACTGAAGCATCTGGGAGGTTTCAGAGTGCTGTGTCAGCAGCCTGCTGCAGAGCACCTGCTCCCTGATGTGCCCCTCTATTCTGTGATGGCCACGTCTCTACCACACAGGTTCCAGGCATCATTGACAACACTCCTGAGAGTTCCTAGTTATGTTATCTCTTATTAACATTCATATTCCTGGTTTTATGTAGTTTTCTGCTGGGTATTAAATCTTTTTTTTCTTTTTTCTTTTCTCCTTTATTAATTTATTCTTGTTACATCTCAATGGTTATCCCATCTCTTGTATCCTCCCATTTTCCCCTCCCCTATGACTGTTCCTGAGGGGGATTACCTCCCCCTGTATATGTTCATAGGGTATCAAGTCTCTTAAATCTTATTAGATATATATATTTATGAATAATATGTCCTTCATGTCATTCTAATGTCATTTTATTTTTCATAGTGTCTTAAAATTGAGCAGGCAATATATTAGATTTTTTACCATATGGAAGAATATAGTCACTGTGTTGATGAAATTAGGACATCATTCAGTTAAACATTTGTAAAATCAATGGAATTCTAGAGGCACTGATTCTATTAAAAGGAATAAAAAGTAAATTGAAAATTGCAGACTTAAGAAGAAATGGCTTAAACAAATGACACAGGGACTGGTATCGAATGACTCAAAGCATATTGGCTATAGTTTTGTGCTTTATATCATTTATTAAGTATTTACCTAAAACACCTTATTTTTGGTGAATTGCAGCACAAGCATAGATGATATTTCCTTTTATTTTGTTCTCCGTAGCCAGGCTGACCTTGTTCTTGCAGTAGTCCACCTTCCTTCCCTCCCTGGTGCTGTGATTACAGGCATACCCCATCACAACTTTCTTAATACCACTGATTCTACTGGAGTATACCACAGCTCACTGAATGTTTTAAAACTGAGTAACACTTCTCTGAAAGTTAATGCACGCAATATAATGAATGTGGGTTATTCTCCCAAATGGTTGATAAACCAGCCTTTCAATGGGAACATATTTCAGAGCTGGGCTCAAGATTGAAAGGAATTTGTTATTGGCATTTTTGTGAAGGATGTACATTCTTACAAAACACACATGTCAGGATGTTAGCAATTTTTGGCAGTTAGTAAGGATTAGTTTGAGAACTCAGAATGGTAGTTCCAAATTGTTGGTAATTTAAAGTAATCAAACCTGTCTGAAACAGTCTTCAAAGGTTGGTTAAACATCTTATAAAATTCATTAGCAAATCCATCTGGACCAGAGTCTTCTCCAGATGGGAAGCATTCATTACTGTTTTTCAGTGCTCATGGTTTATTATAGGTGTGCTTTATTCTTGGAGGTTTGTAGATAGTTACATTTAATACATAAATTAGCTAGTTGTTTAGTACTCATAAAAATATACTTCTATAATGACCACATATAAAATATTAGGGATATATTTCTGACTTATTTCAATTAACATAGATTTTTATTTAATATATTCATTTAAAATTTTAAATGGTAAAAATATGTAACTTTGTCAATACATAAGCCTTCCTGAATGCTTAATTCTATAAGCTGGCCTCTTAACATATTCCTGATGAATTATAGTGAAAGAAAATACTAAGGTGCATGTAGAATAAGTCATTTGAATATATGCTCAATTAAAATTCATAAATATTTGTGAATCCTTATTTAATGAAGGTATTATTATAGGTTCTAAAAATAAGTATCAATAAAACACAATTTATTTTTTTTAATTTATTAATTTATTCTTGTTACATCTCAATGGTTATCCCATCCCTTGTATCCTCCCATTCTTCCCTCCCTCCCATTTTCCCCTTATTCCCCTCTCCTATGACTGTTCCTGAGGGGGATTACCTCCCCCTGTATATGTTCATAGGGTATCAAGTCTCTTCTTGGTAACCTGCTGTCCTTCCTCTGAGTACCACCAAGTCTCCCCCTCCAGGGGATATGGTCAAAGGTGAGGCACCAGAGTATGTGAGAAAGTAATATCCCACTCTCCACTCTACTGTGGAGAGTGTTCTGTCCATTATAATGAGTGAGTTAACCCAGAAGCAGAAAGACTCAAATGGTATATACTCACTTATATCTGCATATTAGCCCAAGGGGCATGTCCCATGACCAGGAAACGGAGACAGAGGGGAGGACATTCTAGTGGGACTCTAGATGAGAGAAGCATGGGAGAATGGCAAAGTAGAAGGATCCAGAGGGTCCTAGAAGCCTACAAGTAGAACATTATGATAGGCAGATTTGGGCTCAGGGGTCCCGCTCAAACTAAGGCACCAGCCAAGGACAATACAGGCGGTAAACCTTAAACCCCTACCCAGATCTAGACAAAACACAATTTATAGTTTAAAAAATAAAATACAATAAAATGCTTAAAAGGAATTGAATTAAAGTGTGGTAAATTAAGCAAAGAGAAACTGGGACTTGGTACAGGAGTGACCAAAACAGAAGAGCTCGGCTCTCCCTCCGTGTTGTGAAAAGCTCCAGACATGGAATGAAAGCAGAAAACACTTCAGATATGTGTGAAGAGAACCTCCTAGGCAGAAGGAACTGGATGAGACAGTCCAGCACATTCAAAAATATGTTCCTGTTTTCTTTTTCTGTACATTGGCAGAGAAGTGTTGGTGGGTCTTATTTCCTCAATATAGAATTAGAGATGTGCATAGAGTAGACCCGACTGCCCTCATACCATAGGAGAGAAATCTCTCCTGGATTTAGGGTCAGTTTACTATAAATCTCTGCTCCATTAGGGCAAGCGCAGAGGAAGCCCAAGCAAAGATCCAGCAGAGGCCCTGTTAGCCCCGCTGTGTGGTCCCATGGAGACTAAGAAGCAGAAAGAGGAAGGAAGCTGCTGGAAAAATTAGGTGTGTCTCGGATACATACACTTACCTATACATTCTTTCTCAGTGGATATAAATTATACACACACACGCACACACACACGCACACACACACACACACACACACACACACACACACACACACACACACATATATATATATATATACATATATGTATACATATAAAATTTCCAAGAGCACCTCAAGACTGAGTCCTCTTGTGTCAAAGCAGTTGATGTTGGCCTCGGTCCTGGACCTGTGCTATTTACTAGTATTTTGTTCTCACTCATGACCCAGGGTCATATGTGTGTAAAAAAATCACCTCTTTAGCTTTCTTGCTTTAAAAAATAATGAAATGAAAAGACGAGAACAGATTATACCAGCACATTAGGACATAGAATCTGAAAATGACTGGTGTGAGTACTCATCAGCTAGGTTCAAAAATAATCCTCAGCCAATGTTCCTGACAAAATTATTAAACAGGCCACAGTGTTCACTTAGGTTTACAATATAAGAGGTGGTCAGACAGCATTAGCCATGGAATTACACTGAGCTACAGCCTCCTTTTCCTCTAGAGATGAAGTGATGTCTTTTATTTTCCAAAGGAAATTGTCATACTTCATTCGGCTGAGGAAGGTTCTTCCCACGGAGAGTAAGATTCCGTTGGCTTGTGCATCTTGGTTCCCTTCACAGCCCAGAGACATAATGACATAGGAGAGCCCTTCTTTTATAGGAGCACATACACAAACTCATGCATACACCTGTACACATACAGCTGTCCCACTCAATTGTGGTCAAAATTTATCCTGAAAGGAGGGAGGTGATCAATGATTAGCAAGGCTAATTCACAACTTAAAGGGGACACAGGTGGATCATTTCTTAAATATTTATTACATATAATTGACCATCAGATGACAGCATACCCGAGAGAAGGAAAACAATACAACAAAAGACAACATATATTGTTCTGTATTTCTTGTTTCGAAAACACCTGGTCTCCATACCATCCCAGACCAGAGGAGTAATTGAGCATCCTAAGACCCTGCAGTGGCTAATGGGAACAGGTGAATTGGTGAGCATTGGAGATTAGGGAAGATCTAGGAATTACATCTGATAAGTGTGAGCTGGGGAAGAGAGTTTCATCTTCTTTGGGTGGGTCTGAAGGCATGGTTGATCTCACATATTCTCTGTCACTGAGTCCCATACCCTAGCTCTCATTCTGAATGCATGCACCTCAGGGCCATTCTTGAGAAGAAACATGCCCAAATGTAATGTATTGTGCAAATGAAGACCTCTGCTGAGCAATTCTTGAAACTGAACTTCTTTTGATACTGAAATATTGAAAATTAGTAAAATAAATTAATGTAAACCACAGGTGAATACTCTCCAAAGTTGAGGGATTTTTACTTTTATTTTTTTCTGTTTTTGCGACAGGTTTTCCTTTGTGTAGCGTTGGATGTCCTGAACTCACTTTGTAGACCAGGCTGGCCTCAAACTCCCAAGGATTCACTTCCCTGAGTGCTCAAGTTAAAGGTGTGCACCACCACGCCAAGCTCAAATTTGATTTGAAGATAATGAAACATTAGTAGTTCTTAGGGATACAAAGAGATTTTCAATATGTGTGTGTGTGTGTGTGTGTGTGTGTGTGTGTGTGTGTGTGTGTGTATTCGCGCGTGCGAGCGTACACATACTTTGCACACATACTTTCAGAACACATGTCTAAAATATATATGCCAGACATGGTTGTATCCATTTTAATCCCAAAATTGAAGAAACAGAAATAGGCCAAGGCTAGGGGCTCTCCTAGGCTGCTTGGCAAGTTTGAAGGCATTAAGAAACTGTCAAAAAACAAAAACAAAAACAAAAACAAAAACAAAAAACCCAAAAAAAACAGAGTGTGCCAGCTAGATGTCTCAGAGTGTAAAAGCACTTGCCCTACAAGCTGACCACCTGAACTCATTCCTCTGATCCACAAGGGAAGGAGAAAACTACTCCTGCAAGCTGTTCTGACTTAGTCCAGCTGTCCTGGAGCTAGCCATGTACCAGAGCATGACTTTGAAATTTGGGCACCCTGCCTCCACCTTCTAAGTGCTAAATGTACAAGTATGTGTCACTAATTTTGGTTTATGAAGTGCTATGGATCAAACCCAATATTTCATACATGTTACCCACGCATCCTAACCATTAATTTTCCTTTAACCTTGGCTACACTATTATAATTATACTGTATACTGCAGTGGATTGAAATCCACTCCATAGTATCTTAAAGATTGTTTCACAGAGCTAGTAGACCAAAAGAAACACTTTCTAGTGGACCTCACAGAAGACTTATCCTCATACACTCTGCGGACATTCTAGAAAGCTGTACTATTCTATCCAATGTTGACACAATGGGCTATTTGGAGCTTGTTAACTTCTATAGTGTCTCTGTGTTTTCCTTGAAAATACTAAATACTTCATGGTCTCCTTGTAAATTCTCTGCCAACCCTAGACCATCATTGTAAAGAATTTGGGGACCATGGGTCTAAGAAGGACACATGATACAATGGCATGTTATGTGCTTCAAAGTGAGAGAAAGTATTCAGAATAGGCAGTGACAACAAAGCACTCTGTATAGCAAGGTCCAAAAGGGTTATCATAGAGGTTTAGAGGCTCATATAAAGGCATAACATGTGCATAGTCTTTCAAGAGATAGAGCTCATTAGAAATTTAGAATTGTGGAATTCTTTTTTTTTTCCTTTATTAATTTATTTTTGTTACATCTCAATGGTTATCCCATCCCTTGTATCCTCCCATTCTTCCCTCCCTCCCATTTTCCCCTTATTCCCCTCCCCTATGACTGTTCCTGAGCGGGATTACCTCCCCCTGTATATGCTCATAGGGTATCAAGTCTCTTCTTGGTAACCTGCTGTCCTTCCTCTGAGTGCCTAAATTTAAATTATGGAATGTTCAAAATATAGACTACTTCCAAACAGCTCTTTTGTGCGTGCACACACACAGACACACACACAGACACACACACACACACAGAGAGAGAGAGAGAGAGAGAGAGAGAGAGAGAGAGAGAGAGAGAGAGAGAGAGAGAGATTCTGTTTTTTTCCAATTCTGAATATCTAATAACATCCCAAACCTTTTCACCCCCACCTATGATTGGCCTCAAATACTTTTCTTACACCCCTTATTTCATCTTACCCAGGGTATTTCTGTTAAAAATGACTTTGTAATTTTCTAAGTAATTTGGCTGTAAATGAGTGGTGTTGTTTTAATACTGGAAATATTATCAGTGGGAGAAGAAAGGAGTTAAACTCTGATCTTCGTTTTTCCTATGGTAGTTTAGGTTCCTTTGTGCACCTGCTCAGACATTTAATATTATAATATACTCATACATTAGTCTCATATTAGTAATTTTCCAATTTGACAAAATGGAAACCTCAAATATACCCTAAAATTAGTTTATTTTCTCCATTATAATGCATACTTTTAGAACATGTCACCAACTTTTGATTCATTAAGAGTTTTGGGAAATGGGTTTACTATCAAGAGATGTTAGAATTAGAAAATCTACATTCAACCTCATCAGAACCTTGAAAAGGAATGAAACTTAATTACTTGAGTGAACTGGAAGTACAAGTTAGCAGCTTGCAAAATGAAAGAAAAAATGATAGAGACAGTTTGCTGCCTGAACAGTCGCCCAAAACTGTCTATAGCATTGGAGCATCATCTTCAGCCTTTTGGCCCAGTATATGTGACAGACATATTTGTGAGGCATGAACTATTAAGGATTCTGTCTTGGCAGAGTTTGGCCGTTGACTCTACCTGCATCTAAGTTTGCCCCTTTTTTTGGCAGAATTCTGGGGTTGAAGACCAGATAGTTTAGTCTTACAATTAACCTTAGCTGTTTAGGGATTAAGATGTTTTTAGGTCTAGATAGATGTTTTAAGTTGACAGAGATAAGATATGACAGATATTGATTCTCATTCAGAATTTTAGAATCACTGAGATAAGAAAGATGTTTTCTAAAAGGTTGCCAAGTACAATTAGCCGAAACACCATGAATATAACATTCATATAATCCATTATTGTTTCGTGGTTCTTCTTGCTGTATGTAATATTTATTTACATGGAATAATATAAATGTGTATGCCAAATAAAATAAAATCTTTAGAAAGAAAAAAAGAAAATCTACATTTAAAGCTCAGCTGCATCCATCTGCCTCTACTGTAAAGTACACTGATTTGTTGTCTCTATCTGAAAGAAACCTTTCAGCAGCAATAGAATCCATGGGGCTTCACTTTTGTTTATTTTGTTATGAATGGATTTTTTAACTCTTGCACTTGATATTTAAAGACAATAAAAATAAATAAACAATCAAACCAATTTGCTCTTTTCATAACCCATGGATTTTTTTTGATGTCACTCTGAGCAACTCATTTTTCCAGAGAAAGCTCTGAACACCAAGCACACCTTCAACACTAGGGCCTTTCAGAATACATCTAGAAATTCTCCCATTTGCATAGCAACAGTCTTCAATTACCACTTGCTAAGCATGTCCCAATAATTTAATTAGTATTTCCTCTTCATTAAATTGATGTATCACATAGACTCACTGTATTCTACCCCTGACATATTATAACAACCACCCTTACATGTTTTTGTGAAGCTCCACATCTGAGCCATGGTTCCCTTCTATTCAGATGGACCACAGCAGAGAAAAGATATTGCTTTAGAGATTAAATGTCTTCTAAGCTGAAAGAGACCTAGAAACCTCTACATGGGAACATTGTCCAAAATCACACCATATTGTGAAATTGGGGGAGTTGGCATCTGGAGTTCTTTTCCAGATGATGAAAAATAGTGGAAATAGTGGAAGTTGTTCTAGTATTAAATCAGAGAATTTCTCTGAATTGAGGTATGTAACTAGCCACTCTGATATGTTCAGAACACTCAGTACCTTCTTGTCCAGTCCAACAGCAACATTTCTTGTAGCTCTCCTATTTGTGCTGTCCTTTTGATTCTCTAAATCGCTAGATCGAAATGAAATCTTCCCTCCAAACCTTTAATGCTTTTGCCACATCTGTAAAACACAGACAAGGGCTCTTCTCTTCATCTTTCTCTTTTTTTCCCTACCACCTACATAGACCAAAACTCTAAGCTTTCAAGGTAGTCTCTGGAAAGATACATATGCCTTCTTGTACTTAGTGGCCAGTAAAATTTTGATGTGAAATAAATTAAATCATGTGGCCATCACCACTTCTAAACACCTCTCTATGTCTCTCTTGCCCTTCAAAGGTAATTTATTCTTGAGTCTTTGTCCGGAGAAACCCACCAACATCATGTGTGTACATGATATAGTTAATAACACTTGCCCTATGTGTATAAATCCTGTAGTCAAGACTTGGGAATGCTGAGTCATATGGCAATTCCATTTTGAACCCAAGAAATGATCATGGTGTATCTTACAATGACTATGCTATTTTACATTTCTATTAAGAGGACACAAGGACTACCCTTTCTCCACAAACTCCCATTTTGGTTGTTTCTTGTTTTCATGATTTGCATATTTGATTCAAAGTAGTGCTACGTTAGGATTTTGTTTTTATTTATCTCATGACTAAAAATAGTGAGGACTTTTCCCTGTATGTTAACCAGTTGAATGTATTTTGGGGAAAGTGTGTGTTGGAAATGTTTATAAATTTAACAATGAGGCTTTCTATCCTACTGAATTCTCTAAGTGTCTTATTGTTTAGAATATTTACTCTTTATTAATTGTGTGGTTCCAAACTTTCCATTATATGTGCTTTTCTTTGTACACTTTGCTGGTATAATTTTACTTATTTTTCTGTGATTCTGTTGCCTATGCATGAGGTTCATATCTAAAACGTGTGATGGAACCATGACATTTATTTTCTAATTTATTTTTCAGAATAAAATGATAATATGTGTTTTGAAATCATTCCTTATACATGGATATCAACTTTTTCTGGCATCATTAATTTAATGTGTTATTACCTTTCTTGGGGCCTTACAGTTCCTGTGTCTAAGAGCAATTGAGTAACAAGATGGATTTTTCCCCTTTGTGCTCTCATTTGGCCACTAGTCTGTTTTTATTTCTATTGCTCTGTCTAGCTTTTCATTTGTAATAAGTAATATGCTTCAGGCTTGTTCATTTTTTCAAGGTTGTTTTAGCTATTGGTTATAATTTGTCGTTCCACTTAAATGTATAGTTCTTAATTTTATTCCTGTCTCTGTACATTGGAATTTCCACTGGAATTACATTAACTCTAGAGATATCATGCCAGTATAGCCATCTTAAATATAACAATTCTATAAAACTATAGACTTGGGCTAATTCTTCAAATATTTATGTCTTTTATTAAAGTTTATATAAACTTCAACTTAAAGAAAGCTATCCTTTCTTTTTTAAGTTCTTCATAGATAATTATTTTAATGCTATGGCAGAGTGGATACTTGTTTTTGTTTCTTTCTTAGGCAATTTATTGCTAACCTAAGAAACATAGCTAGAGCTGGATGTGGTGGTGCACGCCTTTAATTCCAGCACTTGGGAGGCCGAGGCAGGGGGATCATTCTGAGATCAAGGCCAGCCTGTTCCAGGAAGGGAGTTCAGGACAGCCAAGGCTACACAGAGAGATCCTGTTCCAGAAGAAAGAAAGAAAGAAAGAAAGAAAGAAAGAAAGAAAGAAAGAAAGAAAGAAAGAAATATAGCTAACGTTTTATTCTATATCCTTATGCTTTTCTAAATGCATTCATTCATGCAGCATCTTTTCAATTTGGATCATTTTATATATTCTTCTCTTATGTAATTATTCATGCAAGGAAATCAAGTATGATTTTGATTAGAAGCAATACAAGCATGCATTCTTAATATTATCCAAAAGATTATTGATCTTAGAGGAAAATTCTTCAGTTCTTTACCTGTGTGTGTGATGTGAGCTCTGAGCTTCTTTTTTATGCACTTTCATGTGGTGAGGTATACCCCTTCTATACAAATTTGTTGGGAGTTTCCACTGTATAATATGTTGAACTTTGCCAATCTGTCTGCACCATTGAGATGATAGTGACTTTTGTACTGTTGTGTTTGAGGGTTGAAGCTGCATATGTTGAACCACACTTTGTCAGGAGTCCGTTCCTTTTAATCAGGTATGCAATTTTACTTGCTGGTATTTTGATACTGTAGTTGTTATGGATGCTGATCTTTAGTGTACTTTCCCTCACTGATTTGATATAATTGGTAATACTTTCAAGAGATCATTCCATTTCTTAAATTTGATGAAGACTTTTTTACATAAATATTTGGCACAATTCACTAGCAATGTTATCAATTTTGGAGTTTGATTTTGGAAGCTTGCTTTACAGATTCAACTTCCTTATTCATTATTGCAGTGTTCATATTTTCCATTCTGTCTTGGTAGGATATATGTGTTGGAACTCATGCATTTCTTCTAGATGACTCAACATAGCTCGTGCATTTTTTTCTGCATGTGTTGTGTAGGTGAGTGAAGTAAGTGTGTGGTGCACTCACTTGAGTGTGCAGGAGTCCATGCATATACATCCCTGTGATGTATGGCTTGCTGTCATACTGACTTGAAACAGCGTTTCACTGACCCAAAACTCTCCATTTCTAATAGGCTGGTTATCTAGTGAGTCCCAGGGCTCTGCCTGACTCTTCCACCCAGTGATGAATTACTTTTCCCTTTATGTTGTCTAAGAATCTTTGCCTCTCACTATTTCTGAAAGAGTTAAAATATTTTTGACTGGCAGGTTTTCTAATTTTTTCCTATACTTTGAAGCCGCAACCCAATATTCTGCATGGTTGCTGTGGGAAATCCTATATGGATGTGCCTTACATGGGACATAACACTTGTGCTGCTTTTGAAATTCTGTTTGTCCTTTACTTTTCCCATTTCACTTATGAGATGTGTTGCTCAAGACTTCTTTTTAAATATATTTTATTAATTTATTCATATTACATCTCAATTGTTATCCCATTCCTTGTATCCTCTCATTCCTCCAAGACTTCTTTCATTTAATATAATTAGAAATCTTGGAGCCCCACACACCAAGAAAATCTGGGGAGACTTTGGGCATTATTATTAAAACAAACAAACACACAAGTAAACACACTTCTTAGCAGGTTCCTGATAGAATACATGGAACAGCTTGAAGGGTCTGCATATTTATATACAAAAGAGAATAAAAATGTATAAATCTTTCTTTACTATAAACATCTGAGTAGAGATGGTACCAAGGTTGTAAAGAACTTCAATTACTAAGTTTCTTTAAGAAATTATTACAGAGTTCCGAACTCTGGTGCCCTATATTTGACCATGTCCCCTGGATGGGCAGGCTGGTGGCACTCAGAGGAAGGATAGCAGGCTACCAAGAAGAGACTTGATACCCTATGAGCATATACTGGAGGAGGAGGTCCTCCTCAGTCACAGTCATAGGGGAGGAGAGTAAGGGGAAAATGGGAGGGAGGGAGAGAAGATACAAGGGATGGGCTAACAATTGAGATGTAATATGAATAAATTAATAAAATATAAAAAAGAGAAAAAAGTTATTACAGTGCTAACAATTAATCAATGGACAGACTTCATTTCAGTAAATAAAAGAATAATTATCTTAGTCAATAACAAACATAGATTTTGTCTGTTCTCCATGAAAATAATTCATCATTCATTGATATTGTACTGAGTCCCTCTGATGTTTTCTCTGTGTGTCAAACTAGAAAAGCCATTGCCTGAGTGATGACACTATGTACTCACTGATAACCATAGTATGGCAATTTTTCACTGAATTATACTGATGCCCATTTCACAGCCCATTTCTCTTTGAAATGGCACATTTTCCACCACTGAGCACTGTGTTGTCCAATAAGATTGCTACTAACTACATACAACAAAGTAGCACTTAAAATATGACAAGCCCAAACTATTCAAACTGTTCTGTTATGTGAGGTGAAATAGGTATCAGTTGAAGAATACATTTAAAAAGTATTATATTATGCTAATATTTGTTAATTATATATTGAAATTATGCTGTTTGTGATGGGGGATTGATAAAATATAGCTCTTAAATTATTTTTAATAATTTATTTACTAGAAGAAGGAAAATTGTAACATACCATTTTCTTTATTTCCTTGATACAATAGTGATCTAAACTGTACTTTTGAAGCAGTGTTTTTATGTTAGGTACAGCCATAGAGTCTGTACTCTACATGCTTGGGAGGCTGAAGCACAGATTCAGGAGTTTAAGGGTAGCCTGGGCTATATACCAAGAGCCTACTTTTGAGCAGCTGTAACTAAAACAGCATGTTCTTATTCTTATTTTCATAAGCTACTCATTATTAAAGTGCATTCAAAGTCATGTTAAGGGAGGTATAGCACGTGATGCTACCTGTCCATGTAATGTCATCTATCTTTGCATTTTTAATACATATTACTCCTCTGAGATAGTATTGTAAATCCCTACAGTCCATACCATCCACCAGTGTTCCCTTAGTATGGAACCTACTTTCTTCTTCTTCTTCTTCTTCTTCTTCTTCTTCTTCTTCTTCTTCTTCTTCTTCTTCTTCTTCTCCTTCTTCTTCTCCTCCTCCTCTTCCTTTTTTTGTCTACACATAGGCCTACTTTTAATGCTGTGGTTGGTGGGAAAATAAACAGAAATAATTATAATTAAATGATCAACAATAATTAGCTTTTAAGATATTCTTTATCATTTATCTCCTAAAGCAAATGAAAATAACTTATTCATTCATTTCATGTCACTGTGGCCAAATACCTGACAGCACAACATAAAAGGCTAAAAAAAAAAACTTCTTATGGCTAAAAATCCCAAATCTGTCAGTGCATCATGGTTGAGAGGGCTTGGTAAGACTAGTGAAGCAGCAGAGAAAAAAATGTTCATTCGTGTCAGAAAGGACGCACAGAGAACAGGAAGTCCCACCCACGGATGAGGAACGCAAAGACTCACTTCCTTCAGGAAAGCCTCATCTGCCAAAGTTTCTAGGACCTCGCAAAATTTGACTCCCAGTTGTAAACCAACAACTTGCAACAGTATCCTTAGGGGAAGTTAGAGGTTCTAAATACAAAGTGGAAAAACAAAAGTATTACAACACTGCAGGAGCAGATATTTTGGGAATTACTTAAGTTTTACTAATGTGTAAAACCAATGCACCTTACTTCTATTAGTTGTCTGCTCTTTTTTTGTTAATGTTGTTTTGTATTGCTTTTTGTTTTGTTTTGTTTTGTTTTGAGAGAAATTCTCACTCACCTTGTAGCATTGGCTGGAATTGGCTTTATAAACCGAATAGATTCAAACTTAAAAAGAACTACCTCTGTCTCCTGTCTTCAATCTTGAGATTAAAGCCATACAGCACCATGCCCAGATTCCATTATATCTTTTGTCATGTACCTCTCCCTATTGATTTTCTTAATGAACACACAGAGAGAGAGAGAGAGAGAGAGAGAGAGAGAGAGAGAGAGAGACAGAGAGAGAGAGAGAGACAGAGAGAGAGACAGAGAGAGACAGAGAGAGACAGAGAGACAGAGAGAGACACAGAGAGAGACAGAGAGAGAGAGACAGAGAGAGAAAAACAGACAAACCGCATTACTTATAATGTGTTTTTCACTAACTTTCCCCTTTTTTTCTATTACCACAGGTGGTCTCTAGAAGTTAAGCTATGCTTTCCTTCTGGCAAACCCCAGCAGTTTTCATCTTGCAAAGATTTTCCTTTTTATTGTCTCTCCCATTATGATTCACTTATGCGGCTGGAAATGATAGGGTGACTACCACAGGTTTCCTTATTTGATTGCTTATAAATTTAAGGATGTTAATACTCAAGGATATTAAAATAGGAATAAAAGAAATTACATCATTTCAAATAGAAAATATTTTAACATGAGGTCTCATAAAATAAAATAAACATTTTAAAAAGTGAAGCCTATAAACATCAGGAAGATGGATAAGTTGACACCTCATTCTGCATATCTCTGCTTAATAATATTATATTTCATTTCCCATGCTAAGAAAACAGCCATTACCCAAAGCAGCCACTCGTAAACAGGCCTTGTGAACAGATTGCATCCTTGTTGGTGGTATGATAATTGAAATAAGTTTTCTAGTCTTTTATGAGAAAATACCAGATGTATAAAATACCTATTAATCAACTCTCTTACTTTTGCAAACACAAGTTTCAGTACTGATGGCTATTAATGAATAAATTCTGCAGTGAAAGGAGAACTGGAGAAACACACCACAGTGTCAGCTAAGCCAACACTCTCAGCCTGCTTCTGCACTGTTACTGCTTCAGTGTGGAGCAATAGGACCACTGCTCTGGACCGCCCAAGAAAAGACTAATACCCACTGCCCATCACACCTGGAAATTAACCTGTGTTTTAAAATAAGACTGGGCGAAGAGAGTGGCTTTATATGAATACTTAAATAACATAGTCAGCCATTCAGACAAGGCCAGACTCCCTAACCATTAAAGAAAGAACTCACCAGACCCTACCCCAACCAGGTTACCTTTTCAAAGACAAATACATAATTCTGGGGCATAACACAGTTCAATGTCGAGTGCTTGCCTAACAAATGCAAGGCCCTTGGTTAACTTCCCAGTCTTGCCAAAAACAAAGAAATTTGTTCTCCCTGTGTGAAATATATATGTATATGTATATGTATAAATACATTTAAATAAAAAGGAAAGAATATTATGAAAGTATAGAACTCATAGGAAGGATCAGAAGAAGACAGCAACTAGCCCTAGAAAAGAAGCATTAAGATTACAAGTGCATTCTCTAAAGTCATATAAATATTGGCAGTTGGGATAAAACTACATAAAACCTGTTTTCCCTAGAGTGAGAGATGAAAGAAGAGTATTCTTACAAGTGGGAATAGGTTGCTTTTTAAGAGATGGTTTTCTTTTCTTGTTTGAATTAAAATTCACTCTCCACCCCGCGGAAGTGCGGAAGGGTTATGCTGTTCCCAAATGTGAAGTCAGGGGTTTGCTGGCAGTCTCATTTTATTCTTCCCCATATTCTCCATTATCCTGATGTCCTCTTTTACCTTTCTTCCTTCTGAAAATCAGGAGTGAGATTTCACCTACCTCTCTAACTTTCATAGGTAACATTTACCTAAAATATATCTTACGGTGATATGTTAAAGTAATATTTCTCATAGAAATGCCTGGCTTCCATTCCAGTGTCTGGCTTAAATTCTCAACATCTCTGACAAACAGCAGGCACCATGTGAGTCGTGAAGTTTACACGTGCTTCACAAAGCCTTCAGCACAGTCCACTCAAGGATAGAAGGGTAGAGATAACTCTCCTCTATTCCATTGTATTTTCTAAGTCCACCTTCATAGATGCTTCATTATCTCTCATCCATCAGCCTTACGTATAAATGTGTACTTACATTTGGCTTTTTTTTCTTGTATTTATTTAATTAAAGACCCAGATAGACTTTTTAACAAACGTGTCGCCAAGCCTCATTTTACTCCTCTGCCTTATTCTGAATATGCAAATGTAAGTCCCTGCTATATTTACTTGAACAGCCTCTACTGGTCCTGTACTCAGTCTCTTATGATAACAGGAGCCCAAATATATGAGACAATAAACTAGGGATTTTTTGTTCTTGTTGTTGTTGTTGTTGTTTTTGTTTTTCCAGACCTGGCAGCCATTGGTTGAAGAAGGTTTGTCTAAGCATTTTCATCAGCTTGGTCCTCAAGTGTCCTTCAAGAAAAAAACAGGACTTTCACTAGGTTATGTTTCAGGCTTGGCACAAAAATGAATGAATGAATAGCCTTATGCAACATCAGAATCATCTGGAAAGTAAAGCATCTTTCAAACTGCATGCTTCCTTCCAAAAGCCACCACAAGGGATTTTGAACACAGCTTCACAACTCTTGAGAATCATGATTAAAAAGAAACAAAGTCCATGAAACCTTTAAATGAGCCTTTTGGAAATGTTAAATATGAATCATAAACTCCTCCAAAGAAAATCTTTTACACACTAATTACTTAAATTATTTTTAGTACATTCGCAGACACTTACCTTCCTCTTTTCTTGTGTGTGATCGTGTACACATGTGTTCAAATGTGCACATTTGCATAGACACCTTGGTATCACTTCTCAGGATCATTCTGGTGTGTTGTATGTATTTATGTGATAGAGTTTCATTTAGTCCTGAAACTCACCAATTCAACTAGGCAATGTGCCCAATAGGCTTCAGGGATCTGCCAGTCTTTGTCGGCTCAGTGCTGGGATTACAGGTGTGCATACCATGTGCACCTATTTTTACATGGATTTGAGGAACAAGCTTAAATCCCCTGTGTGCACAGCAACAGAGTTCTCTCTCCCGCCTGCTTCTCTTCCTTTCTTATGCCAAAAGAGTAGAAACTTGTAATGCTTTCAGTGCAGTCTATTTGCCTGTGATTGCTGCTATATAATATAAACTCTCTACTAAAATAAGCAGACTTTATTGTTATTCCAGCATTGTACAATCTTAGTTAGCGATGAAACATTTTAAAAATAAAGGTGAGTTAGAATACCTCCTCAAATTATACTTACTGGCTGTAAAAAGGCTAATGTTATTACACTCCTCAATATAATTCTGACTTCTTAATGCTTCTCAGATATAAGCTATCATCACTGATTCTACAATGTGACATCACTACATCCCGAGGCTTAACAGCTATTGCACAGAGCAGCATCTTCAATTGCTGTTATTTGTCTCTTTTAAAAATAGAAGCTTGCAATGAATTAAATGAAAAGCTAACCAGAACAGCAATACAGATTACAAACCATAATAGGCAGACCTTAATGTGTATCCTGGGGTTTCACGTGATGTCATAATCTACTACTGCAAATTTAATACTAGTGCTGCCTGGAAGCTAGACTATTATAGTATGTTTAATTTCACTAAGATGTAAATTACATTCTTCAGATGTATATAATATTGGCTACTGTCACTTTCAGTTATTTTTGCAGTTGTCAAGAAATTTTCATGTTTACAGCTGTTTTACTGATCTAGAAGCTTGACATAGTTGTGCAGTTCTGTATGAGGCTGTGCATAATATGTATGAACATGCGTATGCACATAATAAATGTGCATATTAGCACATATGTGCATCTGTGTTTGCATACATGTATTTGCCTGTGTGCATGTGTGCTGTGCATTTTTGCCCTGGCACAGAAATGTTTAAATGTCAAACATATCCTGCCTTTAAAGCATTATGCCATTTTCAAATTAAGGACAAGACACATTTCATGCCCAAGGGTTTGGGTTTTAGACAGTGGAACTCAGTCTTTTATCCTCATGCAAGGTACTTAGCCAATGTGCTAAGTACTCACCTGAAGTGTAGAAGCAGAATTGCACGCCATGTGTACATTCCGCGCTCTGTCAAGACGATTTTCCTTTACGTTTCGGCCTTCTGTTGTTTCAGAGTTTTCCACCATATCAAGAAGCCTGGTAATGTCATTAAATTAGAAAAATTTTGTTTTCTGTTTCCACAAAGAGAGGATTCTGCTAGATAATCCAATGGTACACTTTCACTGAGACAGTCTGCATATTAATGAAGTATTCACTGGGTGCTTTTTATCCCTAGTATATAATAGAGGAACAAAGAGGACATAAAGGATAGATTTTGTTACACAGGTGGACGACCAGCAAGACCAGGGGTATTATAATTTGGCTTTCCAAGTGAAAATAAAGAAACAACAGAAGCAGAGTAATTAGCCTGAAGTTATGTAAAGAAGATTGTGCCATGAATAAACACACTATGAACTGGGGGAGGAGCCAGAATCTCAAGGCTATAGCAACATTGTCTCATTTCACATAGAAGAATAGGAGTTTTTTCAAGCATCATTCATCTTTGAGGTTCTTACAATGAATCAGGATATTAACACTTCCTTCATAGACTTACAAAGCTTCTAACCTGGATTGCACATGGCAGGTTATCCTAGTATCAGATTGGCCAATCATTGAAGGACTTTGACAAGTTACTTTTGCTCTCAAGGATATTTGTGGGGGAAAATGAGCAAATTTTATTAGTTTTGGAGAGATTAGATGACAGCACGTGAGTATTTTAACCACAAACATTAGAGTGATCAGATGGTGAATAAGAGAAAATGAAAGGAGTGTAAAAGCTTGAAGGCTGATGGTAGAAAAAGATGTGAATCTGAAAAAGTGTGATTTGTGTACATATGTGTTCAGAGTTTTATAGATTTTGCTCATGGAAGAACGCATTCTTGAAATGCATCCTCTTACTTAGCATTCCTAAGGCTGCTTAGGACTGTTTGTGGTATTGGTGCCAAGGAACAAGGGAGATAGACTTTATTCTTACCTGTTACTCTTTCTTAGGACCACTAAACGCACATTCCATTTAAGAACATTCCCAGTGTTCAAGGAAGTCGTATTTTCACCTATGGGAAATTTACTATGGCCTAGTGGCTTCAGTTTCTACACTCCAGAAAACAAATACACCCATCACACCTTACTTGAATCCCACTCAGGTTCAAATGCCACTGAGTCTAATGTTTTGAACATACTCTGAATCTTAAATTAGAGACTGGTAAGTATTCTAGACCTTCAGCAGACAGTCATGAGCACAAAGCACAGTGCACTTGTCCTTACAGACTTTCGTGACTGCAGAAGACACTTAGATCACATTTTATGATTTAATTATCAACTTTTGATCTAAAAATAGAGTTGTAGAACACTTTGGTGCCAATTTAATGTTATGAACTGTTTATGCCAATAAATCCCATTGTGGTGCTTGCTCTGATCTTTATAATCCCCTAACTCTGAGAAAAAATATTAATGTACCATTATACTTCAAAGTGAAGTAGACTGTTTTAGAAGAAAGACTGTTGCCAACAATTATGTACATTTTCTTTATCAGAAAGACACTGTGAGTTTTAACATCCATAGAATAATTTTAGAATTGGAGTACTGTCCATTTACTTAAAATAGATCAAGTCCTTTGGCTATATAGAGAAATTATCTATATCTCCTTTCAGTTCATCTTTAAACAACAAAAAAAAATTATTATTTTCTGTTCAACTTAAGCAGCAAAATGCTTACACCTGGTACTCTAAAGCGCCTCAGAAAACCTAAGAGAGAAAATGTCTTAGATCCTAGGGAAAAATTTGCTGCTTGTAGTTAGCAAAATTGGCCTGTTGCCAATCTGATTTATACCCACAGACAAAGGCTACTCCCAACCTTAACTAGAGAAGCATCTCTTTGAAATGAAAGCTGATAACAGCAGAGATTCACAGCTATTCAACGTCTGAGAATAAGTGAAGGCATAAACAGGGCACTTATAGTACAACCACTAAAGCTCAGGGATCACTGAGGAATTGAGAAGTGGAAGAAATACATGAGCCTGAAGAAAGAAGAAGGGATGTGAAACACTGACTTCTGAGTATGGAAGGCACGATGCAGCCATCACATCACAGAAGTTATGGTGCCTGCAATAGGACTGAACAAGCTTGGGCTCATCAATAGTCAAACATAAATTGAGGAAAGAACCATGTGCCTAACCCTGCTGAACTACAGGCTACCTATAGTTTCTGAAGAAAAGACAGTCATTTTCTTTAGTTGTAGCACTACATGCTGAAGTGTTCACTGGGCTCTAGTATTCACTCACAAACATGGTCACACAGGTGATCCTGATTAAACTCAGTGGTTCTCAGAATAAATAAACTAATAACCAAGAAGCATTTTCGATGACCTTCCCCTTGGAGAGGAGCCTTGGTGGCACTCAAAGAAAGACTAGGCAGACTACCAAGATAAGACTTGTTAGCCTGCAACCATAAAGTGGGGGAGGAGATCCGCCCCCTGGACATGGACTTAAGGGAGGGTAGGGGTGGGAGGGTAGGAGGAATGGAAGGATACAAGTGATAGGAGAATAATTGAGTTGTAATCTGAATAAATTAATAAAAAAATAACAAATAGAAGCTATGTCTTTGGGAGGAATCCAAATATGTCAACAATAATGAAAACTGAATTTGAATATAGCCATCACTCTGATCAAAGCAAATATATTTCTAGTCCTCAAGAGCACCTAAAAGCAAATTAATGCTCTAGTGGCTTGAACTACAGATGTTCATTGTTTTTCTTCTGCGTCTATTTGCACACAACAAAGCTTAGTCTGTGTTTGTCTTGAGCTTTGTGTATTGACTTAGTGCCATTGCGTTATTTAATTGAACTATGCTATCTTCCATTTGGTGCCACTAAAGCTGTACTGTGGATGTACATTATAGCGGCAGGAAGCTTTGTCTCTCTCACACACACACACACACACACACACACACACACCACACAAACAAAAAAACAAAAACAAAAAATCTTGTCTTTTGAGTAAGAAATATCTTAGAGTAGACAGAAAGAACAGTTAGTAAGAAATATTCTAACAACAGTCATGGAACCTGTGAAAATTGTATTTTCAAAGATACTTAATGGTTTGGGATTCCACAACTGGACAAAGTCTAATCCAGAAACAAAGAGAGAGAGAGAGAGAGACAGAGGAATGAGGAAATGAAGGGATTTATGATACTGTTTCTCTTTTTATTTAAATTGAACTATTTTCTAATGTCTGTATGTCTCTTCCACTAAGATTTATCCATCATGAAACATGTGTGGTATTGTCTAGAATTACTTGTAAGGCTTCCAAATGTTAATCCTGCATGTTGGACCAAACACTTCCATATCCGTTCTATCTTTTGAATTCTTCCCTTTCACTGTTGAAAGATATTACATAAAATGACATATTATTTGTAGCAACAATGGAAAAGAATATTCTAGCAAGTCTATCCTTATATATTAAAATTATGCTCACCTACCAGTAATAAAATTAATTGTGAATAAATCAAAACTCGTTCTTAGGTAGCTAACTAAAACATCAGAGGAAAAACATAACAAAAATTTCCTCACTAAAATCAGTTTATTTCTAAATCTAGTATCTAATATAACCCTTCATCATACCCATATATTTGGTATCAATTATTTTCTATAAAAATTTAAAAAATTGAAAAGCATGCAGATTTATTATACCTAAAAAGTACTTTTTTCTTAAGGAAATGTATACATGCTGGTAGAATTGTGACTTCTCCCAAAAGATGCTCTTATTCTCTGTCCTGGAGTTTATAAATGTCATCTATTTTGGGCAGTGGGGTAAAGCATAGATACAGATGTAATTAATTTAAAGATCATGTGATAAGAAGAGTATCCTACTTTCCCAAGTGGACTCCATTCAAATGTCAAGCAAACACTAAACTACCAGAAATGAAAAGAGACAAGAATGTTATGTGAAAACAGAGTAGAGATTTAAGAGATGTGGCCACAGGCTGAGAAAGATGGCAACTCTCACAGCAGGAAGTACAGGAAATCATTCTCACCTCAGGCCTCTGTTGAAGGCATTCTGACATCTTGACTTTGGACCTTTGGCTTCTAGAACTGTGAAAACATAAATGTCTGCCAATTTAAGCTTTCAGATGTATGGAAAATTGTGATATCAGTCCTAAGAAATAAGACAGTATGATTTCAACAACATTCATTAAAGAAAACTGGAAAAAAACAAAGTTGAAAAAAAAGATACAAATTTATAGTCACTGTATAAATTTAAATTTACAGCACCTTTATGCTTGAAACGTCATGAGACCTCAATAAACTTTAAAATAAAGTGAAATTTCAAACAAAATAAAAATTATTCAAATTGAAGCATGTTGAAATGTTTAGATAAAAATATACACAGAATTAAGAATTTTAAAATGTAATAAAAATAAATATGCTAACTTTTAAAAATTACTTTTATTAAGAGGAAGGACAGCAGATTACCAAGAAGAGACTTGATATCCTATGAACATATACAGGGGGAGGTAATCCCCCTCAGGACCAGTCATAGGGGAGGGGAATAATGGGAAAATGGGAGGGAGGGAAGAATGGGAGGATACAAGGGATAGGATAACCATTGAGATGTAACAAGAATAAATTAATAAAAAAAGAAAAAAATAAGTGAAAGATTAGAAAAAAAAACTAAAAAAAAGAGTAACTACTCTATATTAATACATATACAGAACACATATATGTATATATACATATATATATATATATTATATATATATATATATGAGAGAGAGAGAGAGAGAGAGAGAGAGAGAGAGAGAGAGAGAGAAGGAATAGCATGTCTTTAGTACTATCTAGATTCAATGCTAGTAAGTTAGAACTTCAAAAGTCATCAATAAATATATTAATGGCCAAGCATTAAGTTCAAACTGAATGATCATTGAATTCAAACATATACTTAAGGCAATTTTTCAGACATAATAATCCTGGGTTTCATTTTTTAATGCATTTTATGCATAATAATGATATTTGAGAGTAAAAGCATCTTTCCCCAACAAATTCCATGCCTTCCCATATGTTGAGTCTCTATCACTGTAGATCTGAGTAAAAGCACAGAGGAGTAGCCACAGCCTTGATGTTTTGTAGTCTCAAAACTTCCTCTGCTAAAGAGTTAATGTATCAATTTTTATTTAATCCTCTTGAAGGTTCATGGGAAATGGGACATATGCAGCATAGTCTACTAAAAAATGTGTAACAAGAAAAGCCTCTGAAACAGTTTCTGATAGTCTTCATTCCAATTGGAAATTGTGAAAGCCTGGGCTCCATTGTGTACACTGCTCTTGGCATTCACATGTCCACAAGAATAAAGCCTTGTTTATAGAATCCTAGGGCCTTTATAGGTCAGAGTTCTGAACCAATTCCCGAAACCTAAAGACCACATGGTCTAGGTTTTTTGCATTGTCACCCCACTTCTGGTACCAATTTTATTGATTAGTTACTTTTCTCATTGATGTGATAAGAGGCATTATAATGGTATTACAGAGGAAGGATTTCTTTTGGCTCCTATTCTGAGGATACAATCTGCAAAGAATACATGATGACATATAGGAAGCTACTTCACATATTGCTGCCTCAGAGAGGAGGCGAAAAGGGATGAATGTTGCTGTTTATCTTGTATCTGTATCTGTTTTATCTTGTATGTAACTTGGGATTACAGTATATAGTATGGTGCTGCCCATATTTAGGGTGAGTATTCCCACTTTAACTAGATAATCCATCACACACATCGCCAAAGCACATTTTCTTCCTTTTCATGATTTTAGAACCTCTCATGTTGTCAGTAAATATTAAACATCACTAGATTTGCTATGATGTTTGTATGAATGACATCTTTACCATATTCATCCTAATTACACTTTTCCGTCCCTTTCCCACTCTAATTAGTCCCTTTCCTCTTCCAAATTAGTCCACCCTCTACTTTTGTGTCTTATTTGGCAACCCAATATTTAATTAAGATTGCTTACCAGCTCATTAGTGAGCTGTTTTTTATAAGAGCATGGCATCTTGCTATGGATATACCATTGAGGAAAAGGGTTCTTCCTTCTTTACCAACCATTAATTACCCACAGATCCTCAAAATCAGATGAAGCCCCATGAGCCCTCTTTTCTTACATGTTGATGTTGATGGGCCAAATATTGTACAGCCATAGCGGCTATGACAAGAAAACAATAACCATGTCATTCTGAGAGTAATGTTCAACAGGGCTCTGCTCCTGCCTTTGCAGACTGAAATTCTTCATGCCCACTTTCCATCACAAACATTCTTTTTGTAAAGTATAGATGTATCATTTTTAGTTGAATATTCTGAAAGTATTTATCTTCCACACTTTGGCATATTACATTTTGATCAGGTAACACTTCTCACTATTGAAAAAAAGTCAATCAAAACTACAAATTCCAGCTTCTCTGACCAAAGCTCATAACAGGGCAAATCTGAGAATGCATATATGTTTTTATAAGGCAATTATAATGTATATATCATACTTACTGAACAAAAAACAACTCCATTTCCTACCTGTGCCTATAATCACCCTCAGAATCAGCTTCTTGACCATGTTTGGGAAGATACACATTTGGGTTTTATAAATCAATATTTATACCAAGATTTGGTAAAAATATGAGTTCTGATACACTGCTACTAAAAATTCTTGAAAATCATAATTTGGAAATTTCAAAATAGTTCATTCTTAGAATTTTCACTATAATTTACTTTTCTACTTTAAGAAATCAATTTTGCTTAATTAGTAAATTGTTTTACATGCTCTACTTTTAAATGTTATCTTTAGTTCTTCAACTATTTTGATATATTTTAATATTTAGTGACTTTTAAAAGAGAATAGAGCCTTCTATTCTGGCAGGCTCTGGGAAGGTTATCTCAAGCCAAAATACATATATGTGTCCCATACATGTAAACAAGACAAATAAACATAGGATGAAGATGAATTTTCAGGGAAGTTTATATTGTGGCAAGTGTTTTTACTTGTCTTGTTGGAAAGGTATTACCAACAGAGGTTTTACATTCTACTGATTCAAGGCTCAAAACAACACATTCCAAAAAGAACTCCCCAGAATTCACAGTAGCTAGACAATCATTCTGGTACATCTCTGAAAATTCACAACCTCAAATCTACCCCTTACATTCCATTTTGGGATTTCTATTCCTTCCTGTGCCTTCAAACATGTGTCTCTACATCTGTATATGTTTCTTGTACGTAACCTTTGCCTCTTTTTTCCTGATTACTTGTTTTGCCCTATGGCAACTTTTAAAAACAGTTACCTTATTTCATCTTATCATTATTCCTTTGATGTTTATTTGTTTTCTAATGAGAAACAGAAAGGATACCGCTCCAGATGAGAGGGAAGTGGAGGCGGATCTGGGAAGAGCTGAGCTGAGAGAGAGGAAAACATAATCATAATATATGGCATGGGGGAAAAAAAATGTCTTTTTTCAGTAGGTTGGCCCAACAGGCTTTTATGCAGTTCAATAGAAGTGACACTAAGGTAAGAAAGGTGATGTTGCTGAGGTTTTACAGGCACACCCTCATAAGCCCAGAACTTGGAAGATCGAAGATGATGAATAAGGAATTCTAAGTGAGCTTCAGCTACAAGGATTTCTTCCTGTTTGGAAATTTCTGTTTCCATCTCTGTACGAGATTCCAGTGGCTGCCAAAGACAAAAAGGGATGGAGAAGGGTACTTGGTCACAAGGAAAATTTTTGTGGCTAGCCAGAAAATGGAAAAGGGTGTTTTGCTTTATGACAAGCTGAATGACATCTTCATCTTCTAAAGTGTGGCCTTACCTGTTTTTAGAGATTATGTTTCACAGACAGACCCCCAAACTAAAACATATTTAAATGCTTTGATATGATTTTTGTGAATCTTCATGCAAAAATCTTCCACAATGGTCCTGGAGTAAGGCAGCATTACTGGAGTTGTATAATTTCATAACTAGCCTTTGGTTTTAGAGTAAAATTTTACTAGTTTCATGTAATTCCAGATTTTCTAGAACAGGTCATCAAAGTTCCAGTGATTATGGGAAGAAATTGGTCCATAGGGGGACATCTTAATAACCAATTCCTGGGTATTTTATCAACCTTATACAATACATAGACACAGGATACATAAACTCTATTCCCCTGTACCATGTCACTAAGGTCAGCTGTGGCATCACTTCGAAAAGTCATGTTGGCATTTTGAATTTTGTATTCCACTAGAATGTTCCCTGTCATTTCAAGCATGTAATTCACTCTGAGTAAAAGTGGCTGTGAGATTAATGCCTCTTTTGTCTTTCTCCATAAAGCCAATGTTGGGGTATTTGTCATTCAAGTGAATCCCAAAGACTTCCAGCTGATTTTCAGTTATCTTCTTATGTCTCAAGGGTTTTAGGATATCCAGGACAATTGAGATCAAATTACATGTCCGTCCCACTACAATGACTTGATGATTGTACTGTTTCATCCTGGGCATCTTCAGTGATACCTGGGAGACACAGGAGCTGGATCTTGGCAACTTTACATCTTTTGACACCAGGAACTGTGGTCAAAGTAGTGTATTAATAGGTTGACACTTCAGAATACACTCCTGCTAGGTGATTTAGCGGAGTTGACTTCCCCACAAATAGAAACCCACAAGCCCATTTTGAGCATTTTCTGTCTTAGCCACATCAAAACCTTCTTCTGGCCACCACTGTTCATCACATTTGGGAGTAATGAGCTCTCTTTTAAGCTTAGCAAGGCTAGCCTTATACAGCCCAAGGTGGTGTGCTGTGCAGCCTTTTCTTCTGAATCCATGCCATCTCATCTTCATTCTGAGCAGGCTTGAGGCTCAGCTGGTCTCCAAACTGCTTAGATCTACTCTTGTGCTGAGTCCCGACAGGCCGCTGCTGCAGTGTCCAAAAAATAGGTTTTCAAGAAAAGAAAAAAAGATAGTATAGAGCAGTGGTTCTCAATCTGCAGGTCTCGACTCTTTGAGGTTAGAACGACCCTCTCACAGGGGTAACATATCATACATCCTGCTTATCAGATATTTACATTATGGTTCATAGCAGTAGCAAAATTTCAGTTATGAAGTAGGAACAAACAATTTTATGGTTGGGGTTACCACAACATGAGAAATTGTATTAGAGAGTCTCAACATTAGGAAGGTTGGGAACCACTGGTATAGAGAATGAAATAAACTCCCAGCCGTGAGCCGACATATGGTAGAATTAAACTCAGTGTAATTCATCTCTTAAACTTGTCCCGACTTAATGATGAGGAAACTGAACATATTTCTTCTGTGCTACTAAGATTTCCTGTATATGAAGTTCAAGAATAAATATCAAGGGGACGAAATAATGATGGTGATGATGATGATGATGATGATGATGACAATGACAAGTAGAAACATAAAAGATAGATAAGATATAGGTGGATATCTTTAAAACAGGATAGTGTCAGAAATATACAAGGAAACGAAACACATTAAGATTCTGGTTTGGAGGTTTTCTGTTGTTTTGTTTTGCTTCTTTGGTGAGTAATGTATCTGTTCCTATTTTTGTTTTTATTTCTGATTTGGTGATTTGGTTATCCCCTGAATTTAGCTGTTCTTAAAATTCCATGTCCCACAAGGCATAGTCCCCTAAAGCTTCTGAATTAATCCATGAGGTAGGCCTAATTTTTCTAATATTGAAATGCAAATCATGTTTCTGGTTTAGCATAAATTAGAAAGTCTTTAAATAAACTAAGAAAAAAAAGAAAACCACCATGGCCTGCTGTGGAGTGGACACTGTGTCATAAATGTTAACCTTTGATCAGTTGGGTGTATGTGTTAAAATCGCAGGCATTGAGAAGCATGGCTAGTGGCAGAATGTTTGAGTCCCCTCCCTGACCCAATTATAACAGTGTGTGGTCCAACTGCCTGACTCACACCCTCCAGAGCTTTGCAGTGCCAGGTAAAATAGGACATGCATTAGTATTTACATGCACAACATTCAAGCAGCACGTGCACTCCCTCACAGGTGAGCTGCTCTAGGTCTGGGGTCAGCAAGCTCTATTAGGACTAGGGCATTATGGATCAAAACATTCTTTCAGGGAAGAGGGGGGGAAATGGGCTTTTTTCTCCCCTTCCTTTCGTTTGTGTTATGGCCAGTGCCTTTGAGCTTATACAATGCTTTGCATGCTGTCTTCTAATACTGTAACAGCTTACTACAAACTGGATTCATTATAAGCAGTTCACACTGATTTGGCTCGTAATTAGGGAGGCTGGGAAGCTCAGTATCAAGAGTTGCAGTTTATGACTCTTTATGCTACATCACATCACAGTGTGTCACATGGTAAGAGATGGGAAGGGAGAAGGAAAGAGAGAAGAGAGGGAGTGGAGAGTACCGGATAAAATGGTCCTAAATCCCTGTATTAATTTATTCTTTCCTGACTTAACATAAATTAACTTATGAGGGAAACATCTTCATTTCCTAATCACTTCTTAAAGGCCTGAACTCCCCTCACTGCTACAGTGGCAATTAAATTTCAGGGTGAATTTTAGAAGGTTAATTCAAAGCAGAGTATATGTCAGTTCAACATTATTGTCAACTGTTACGATTTGAATATGCAATATCCTCCTCCAAAAACTCAAATGCTGGACACCTGGGCTCCAGCAGATGGCACTATTTTAGGGCATGGAAGAAACTTCCTAAGCTGTGACATACCTTAATGTAGGCTTCTGTGGTTATAAATTTGTTCGACTGTACCTGGTGTGTACTTCCTTCTAGGCTCCTCTTTCTGTTGCCTCAGAGTAAGTAGCATTCTCTACACTGCAATGATACTGTACCTTAGCCTGTACCCACATGCAGAGTAGTCTAGGAAGGGGGACTGGGGACTCTGCAACTACGAGCCAAAGCAAGTCTTTCACCCTTTAGCCTCCTCATCTTCCCAGTGATGAAAACACTCCAGCATACCAGGTCCATATTAAAGAATTTGCTTTCATAAAAGTTGAAACTGCCTTGGAGAGAAGTTTACAGAGCAAAACAGTTACATTAAAAATATGTTTCCTTGTATGGATTTTAGTCATCATTCAACTAATTATGTATACTAAATATTTAGAGGGATTTTTTCAAATATGCTTTTCCTTCTAATTTTACCCAATTTATTAAAATGAAACATTTTCAAAAGTCTAAAGTACTATCATTTGTTGCCTGTGAATTCTGAAATCTTAAATAATATTTTGCTCCTTCTTTTTAAGGCCATATCACCTTTTTACCATAATAATGTCTGTGTAAAACAGAAGCTTCACACAAGTTATCCAGTAAAGGGCTGATTGATGCTGCTCATTTGTGACAGAGACAATGACAGGAGTCAAAAGGAAGTTTACTCAAATGTACATAAAGAGTGCAGAATTGAAAAACTAGAAATTGATTCTAAATGTTCAAATCAATATATAAAATGCTACAAAAAGAGATGGGTACAAAGAAGGGGAGGGATGAGTAGAGGTGCAGAGGTAGGCTGGCAGAAACAAAGGTAAATTGACAAGAATTAAAATAATTTTATAAGGAATAATGAATGGACTTTTAAAATTTGGTCAAGAAAATCTGTTTATGAAATTGACCCGGTCACCACATTTAGACTCAGGGTATTTACCATATACCCTGATTCCTTTGGTAAGGCAGCACCATCTGACTGACTACAGTAGACTTGCCAGTACTGGCCATTTACCCTTTGCCTTTCTGAGATACTTTCTCAAGTTCACCTGCATTGTCCCTGGAGACATTTAATTTTGGGATCTCTGATATCACTGGGACTTTTTCTTATGTCCAAAGGATACACTAGCTTTTTAAAGACCATAATAGAGGGCACATTCCAGAGCATATTCTGTGGGTTCTTATTATATAGCCATAACATACATGTGACTTGGTGCAAAGGATTATTTTATGCAGTCTCAGAATCGATGGCAGAACCTCTAGAGGGTCTCTCGAAGTCAGAGATGACATATTACATGAAGTTCACTTTGACCCTGTCTTAGAGTGAAGTTCTATTGTGATCACCAGAGGGACATTAGCTCATATCTGTCTACAACACTGCTTGCTAATTGTTGCTATAGCAATAGAAATATTGAAGCCATATGTGAAATCATTGTTAACAAGATAATTTCTAGTATTATGAAATCAAGGTTTAATGATGTAAAAAAAAATCTTCTAGACTTGTTCACTTTTCTATTTACTAAACATTCATATAACACATTTATTCAAAATCCATTAGGTATAAGAGAAAGAGAACACTGAGTATGGATTCTATTTTCAAAAGCTGTCATTAATAAGAGATCAAAATGTGTGGTATTAATAACTTATAATCCAAAGCTAATATTACATATCAAATATGTAAATAAAATATATGGTAATCATTTATTATCAACCTTCAATGTGTACCAAAATTGCCATGAGAATTTGGAAAAGATGAGATGCTCTTCTTGACTATGATTCAGTAGGTCCAGAATATGTCTCTGTCACCAAAGATGAATTGCATGCCACTGGAGGGTGAGTAAAGGTGACTTCTTGGGAAAGTTAGAAGGATTCCAAGAAGAGACAGCATTTGCATCACACCGTGATTTGGAAATGACATGCCTTTTACTGCACAGCAAGGGTCATTTGAGAAGAAAAAGAAGGCATAGCAGATGCATAGAACAACACAAAGGCAATTGTTGAAACAAAATGCCAAACAAAAGGTGCAATCCATTGCCTGGTGCTTCTGCATCATTTATTTGTTCAGTAAGAACTTTGCTTTAGCACAATAACCTCATAATGTGGTGCCAAGTCTGTATTTTACCACATAGTGACCTTTACACAGTTGATAGGTAACTCTAATTACAGGCTTCATTGGAATAAAGCTATTATATTTAGCAAGGCTGTATTAAATTTACATATGAGCTAATTGAGTATCACAAGCTTCAAAGGAAATGTTTCTAAGACTATAGCCTTCTGGAACTTGCATGTTATAACTCTTGAAAAGTCCTACAGCGTGTAATATAGAGAAACTTGTTGATTTTACACAAGCTTATTTATTTGATTGCTTATTTCAGGGTTTTACTATGTACACCAAGATGTCTTGAATTTGAGACACTCCGCCATCAGCTCAGAGAGTGCTAAAATTCCTGTAAGGCCCCACCTTTCCTAAGGAAATTTTTAGTGTTTCCTGTTGGTCAATGTCTCAAGCCTCTTTTCTGTGGTGTAAATGCAAAGAGGACCATAATGCACTTTATGTTCTAAGGAATTTAGTTTTGCAGCTTGGCAGACAAAGAGCTCTCCTGGCATTTCTTCTGCAGAACAGCGCTTTTATACCACACAATAGCTTACAGATAAAAAGCATTACTGCAGGAACAATATGTTTGTTTTAAATGTGAGGTAGAAATGTAAAGAGAATGAAACTATGAGACGTGACACTAGACCTTTGACAATCACACGTTTCTCTGTGCCACCAGGTTCTCAGACAAAGACCAGCAAAATGAGAGTGAACAAGAAAAATGATGAGGAATGATGTGAGGCCAGAGGAGCATCAAAATGAAGCATTTCTTAGGTTTTTACAGAAATAACAAGTAGTATTGGTACCTAGGAAAAAAAACCAGAGAGACACAAGCAAATTTAAAAAATGTACCCACACATGGAGGATTACTGTTGATCAATGTTGATCATTTAAATACATTCAGCAGTAACTAGAAAGTCATTGTGGCTTAATAACAATTGTAAAATTCGTCTTCATAAACACGTAAAGTACAATTTATGATTTATCTATATAAATACATGATTGTCTTAGGCTGTTCCTGTCCTATTACTGGCCTCACTGCCAGGAGCTCTGCCAGTAAGACCCTCATTGTGTCTGAGATCTCCTCAACCACTCTGTGCCTTGGCTAGCAATTTGTGAAAGCATATGTTTCTACTTTGGCTTCTACAAGCAAGTCGAGCATGTGAAGCTAGTTGATTCAATTTTCACTTGAAAAAGTGTTTGGCCACTATTAGGGTGATACAATTGTCTATCTAAGATGTTCAAGTACAGCTAATTAATACAAGCAATGAAGCCATCTTCCTTCGACTTGTTTCCTCAGCAGTATTAATAGGGATCACATTAGATAAGCCGATTTACAAACAAGTAAATCATATGTTTATTGTGCTCCTAACTTTTAAGGATATCATGCCCAGGACAAGAGTTAAGGGGATACTGACTTGCAGGCTCTAGCTTACTTGGAAGATTAAGCAATGGTAGATTTGCATTTTTGTATATTCTATAAAAAGATAAATATCTGAAGCCATCTCAATAAGGTCCTTTGAAGCTCATCATCTTCTCAAGTCTCTGATGGGCTTGAAGACCAGATGGTTTAGTTTTACAATTAAGCTTAGTTGTTCGGGAGTTAAGATTTTTTTTTCAGCCTAGAAAGATGTTTTAAGTTGCTAATGACGAGATTTGATAGATATTGTTTTACACTCAGAATTTTAGGCTCACTAAGATAGGAAAGATGTTTTCTTCAAGACTGCCAAATATAAATAGCCAAAACATTATGAATGTAACATTTATATAATTTCTGATTGTTTTGTGGTTCTCTTGCTATAGGTAGTTTATTGTATATGTGTGTAATAACATAAATTATATGTAAAAAATTAATTAAAATAGAAAAGAAAAAGATAAAATATATTTGCCTTAATTTCCAAGAGTAATTATTTGTGAGTGGATTGCTTTAAGTTAGACTACTCAACAAAAGATAGTGAACTCAGGCAATATTTCTCAGGTTATAATACTTGTTGAGAGAGAGTATATAGACAGATTCTATTTTTATCTTGAGCCAGCAGATCATAGCCTTGAGTGTGAAATCAGTTTCTCTGTACAGGCAGCAGCCACAGACCAGGCACGTGACTGCCCCATAGATATGCTTCATCTCTTCAGATGACAGCTAATTGTTTGACAATTTAACATAATTCTGCTATTACTTGTAGTTCCAGTTAAATTCTGGAACTTAACTGTCTCCATCCTAAAAGACAGTTCACACTTCTCACACCAAATGCAAGCCTGGCCTTAGAAAGAGCTAGAAGCTGACTATTTAAATCAGAGAGTTTCTCTTTCTTCATTTCAACATTCTATTTTGGTGTCTCACAGACTTCATACACACATTATTTACATATTCCATGTAGGATTCTGTAATCTCAGCTGTACTGAGAGAGGTGCATAGGATGAATTTGGGGCCAAGGACATATCTCTTCCATCTTGCTGTTTATGTCAAACCCAGTACTTCACATGTGCACCAACTTGTCAGCATATAAGACCTGGTTCAATAAATTTTATAGAAGTTTATCTTTACCTTTTGCCTTCTTTTTCCTGTATCAATCCTCTTATCCCTGGGTCTTTCTCAAAAGTAGACTCCTTTTGAAGCTATCCTACCACAACCATTCCCTCCATAATATAAACTCCAAAATATAAATTTTCAATAGATAATTTTATTTGTAAACCTAGTGCAATTTAGAGTTACTTGAGAGATGGACATGAACATGCCTATAAGCAATTATCTTGAGTGGTTAACTGAGGTGGGAAGACAGTCCCACTGTGGACTCCATCATTTCCTGTGCTGAGATTCTGAACTGTACAGAAGTAAAACAGTAAGCTCAGCACAAAGATTCACCACTATCCCTCTTCCTGACTGTGTATGCAACGAGGCCAGCTGCTTCAAGTTCTTGCTTCCTTAACTGCCCTTCATGATGTACTAGACATTTACACTATGAGCAAAGATAAACACCTTATTCCTTAAATTGTTTTTGTAATGGTAGTTCATCACAGCAACAGAAATAGTAACTGAGATAAGTTTAATTCAAAGGTGCTCAATAATATCAAGAATGTCAGGAAGCTTGTGTCGGGAATTTAGGGCAAAGGCCAAAACACTTTTAGTAATACATGACTGTCATATTTAGAAAGTAAGGACAGAAGCTGATGCAGATGACATGAGGGGTGCTTCTTATTAGGCTTGTTCTTTATAGCTTGTTCAATCTCCTTCCTTATAGAACTCAGGACCAGCATTTCAGAGGTGGCACTGTCCACAGTGGATTGGGCCTTCCCTCATCAATCACTAATTAAGAAAATGCTTGCTTGATGCTTAATCTTATGGAGGTATTTTCTCAATTGGAATTCTCTTAGATACCTCTAGATAGTTCAAATTGATACAAAATTGATCACCACAAATACATAGTCAATTATAGCTTAAAACATGAAATTTTATTTGAGTATAGTATACAGTTTGGCTTCTATTTCAGTGGGCTCTACATTCATGTATTCAAATTACCACAGATTAAAAATATCCAAAATTTTTTCAGATGTATTGAGCATGTGTAGTATTTGAGCACCTAAAGACCCCTCAGAAATTCTTGACTCCTCTTTCTCTATGTCTTTCATCAACTTTTGTCTGTAATTTTTTTTTTGCTATATATGTCTAAATATGTGCTAGTCTGACTACTGCCTTGTGAATCTGCCTATCACCTCTGTCTGTGGCTGAGAGAGTCCCTAAGAAAAAGTTTTTGCTATATAGTTGTATAACAAAATGGAAAGCATCATATGAGGAAGAATGATGGATATTTTGCAGAAGTCTTAAACAGTGTTGTTTTTTTTTAAGAGATTAAGTCACTGACTTCAAGTCACTCCACCTGATGCATATAACAAACCATCAGTATCAAGGAGAGAAATGCTGCTTCCAGCATTTATGGTGAACATTTGTTTTATAGGGTTGGCTTTCAAACTTCTGTTGCTTTCAACATACTATAGGACACATACAAACACGTATACATGGATCTCTGGGTAAAAGGCATATAAGTGGACATAATTTAAGATGACAGCTATGCATTAATTTGGAATGCAAAACTAGTTATGTGGGAAATACAAGTCAAGTAAATTTGGTTGTTACATTGTGCTCTTTAAGGCAGTTTGAACAAATAGGCAGAATACATAGGAGGATATTAGTCTTACATCTTAGGTGTTCTCATGCTGTATTATTCACTTAGCTGTGAGGTCTACCAAAAGTTTTGCTCAGTTAGAATATAAGAGATATTTTTACAATAATTTATGCCACTGATTTACATTTTCTCAGGTATCATGGGTAAGCTAGAGATGCCCTAAAGTATTAAGAGGAATATCAATTACATACAATTATTATTATATTTCATATAAGATAATTGGGGCTGAAAGAATTTGGTTCTACAGATGTCCTCAAGGAAGTTCCCTATGGATACCAACAGATAAGTGTATTGCTATTACTTAAATACTATTTGGTATGCAATATATAAGGATTATTTTCAATAAGCTGAAAGAAATTTTAAAAAAATTCTAGCATTTCTAATATTTGTAAATTCTATTTATCTAAATGAAATTCTAATAACTCATTTATTCTTACCACCAGTATTCTTGATCAACTATGTTGTATCAGGGTTCAAACGGTAGGAGTATCCTTCTCAAGTCTCATTATATTCACTAATTACTAGCTTTGCTAGCATATGTACTTTGCCTTCTTTTGAATGCTTTGTCTTCAGTCAACAATTACTAGTCAGACTTATATCATTTTCTTCAGCCATGGACATTTGTCTTGTTAATGGAGCACTATTTACTTGGTAAACTTGTTTCTGTTATGTCTTCTTTTGGTGCAACAGTAAACTGTAGTAATTACTACCCATTACAGTATCCCTGGGATATGTGTTGCTCTCCTCATTCTAACAAAACCAAGAAATATACATGACCTAAGTTTGGCCACACATATTCCATGGGCTTTGAATCTGATGTTTGAGATGCAATGAAAGAAGTAAAGATTGTAGATTATTTCATCACATCATAACATAGTGGCCAGCCTCTTTATGATGATCTACTGCGGTCCATCCTGCTCTCACATGATCTTTAGCTTCCCATGGATACTCTAGGTCCCTAGTAATCTTTTACTATTTTAAAGCAATTAGAGGTATATGTTAATAATGACCCACACATACAATTCTAGTATTAGGGAGCTGAGGATAAATGACCCCATTTTGCCACCTAAAAAACAGAAATGTTCATGAAACATGGCATTGGTGGTAAGACTTTGTTAAATGATAATTGCAGCTAAAATAATACCTAATCATTTCACTGCATCAGGAATTTGAGAACTCATTTGGTTGATTCTAGCTCCAGGCCACACTTAAGTCTGAAAGCAGGGTCTCTTTGGGCTGCTGTCATTTAAAGGTTTGAGTAGACCAGAAAAAGCATCTTCTGAGATGGCTCCTTCACGTGCACATGCTTGTAGACAGAAAATATCAGTTCTCCATTGGATATTAATTTGAAGCTTTACTTTTGTATCATGTGGGCCTTTGCACTGAAGACAGAGCTTTCCTCTCAGCAAATAATTTGACAGAGAAAGAATGATCAATAGAGAAGTAGTGGTAAATTTTTGATCGTCTATTCAACTTTATAACTCTTGCTTGTAATTTATTCATTAGAAGTCAAACATTTTGTTTAGCATACACTCTGCCCATCTATTTGAAGAAAGGAACACCACAGAGATTATGAACATAATGTGTTTCATAACACATCTGTCACAAACAGTTAGCAGAGAAATGCTGAAGATCCAGATAGGAGCTGAGCTCATAATTCTTACTTTTTAGGAAAAAATAAACAAATAATTCTAGACTTCTACATGATGCAATAATAGTGATCTCCTCCATGAATAAGAACCAAGACGTTTGATAGCTGTGATACACATAAAAATATAACAGAAAACTCATTCTGAGAACCTAATAAGCATGTAAGGAAGATTGACACATGATCACAATGGTTCTGCAATTGCATCAGAAAAGGTAATATCTTTGGTCAATCTATTTCACCAAAATTACAAGCTTCCTATCCTTTAAAAGGTTAATAATATCAGCTTTCTTGTCTACTTAGAGAAGTAAGAGGAAGAATATTTTATGATGATACTACTTAAGAAACAAATAAAATTCTAGGAAGAGATGAACCTTAGTAAGTGTTTAGGGGTTCATCATTTTGTTGGTTGTGAAATGAAGTGCTCCTGTGGTATCTTTGAAACAAAATTTAGATGTATGCATTTGCTAGTAGAGTTCTCAATGCACAATAGTAGATAAATGTACTTTTATTTTAAAAATGTATCTTTAGTTCTCTTATGAAATGTCTAAAACATGACATAACCGTTAAAAAGAAAGCCATGGTGATAACATGGACAAACAAAGGTTCATCTCCATCCATAGCTGTAATGTAATAAAAGCTTTTATCTTATTGCAAAGAACTCACCTAAGATCTGAGATCTGGTCATTCCATTGGAGAGTGAAAAAGGCCTTCTAACAATATCATAGTCTACTCTAGCATTCTTTAGTTCATTTTTGTTCAACCTGCATAATGCATTTCATCTTTGACTCCCTTGTACCCATCCTTCTATTTATGCCAGTGATATAAACTAAATATTTCTGAGTAAAATAATAATAGCAATAAGTAAGTGTGATGTCCAAAAGACATCTTAATAAATGGGCTTTTTGTTTAATTAAAGTCTTGTTTGCATTACTTTTCTTCTTTTTTATTAATGTATTCATATAACATCTAAATTGTTATCCTTATATCCCTCGTATCCTACCATCTTCCCTCCATCCTGCTTTCACCTTATTCCCCTCCACTATGTCTGTGACTGAGGGGGACCTCCTCCCCTTCTATGATCATAAGGTATCAAGTCTCTTCTTGATAGCCTGTTATCTTTCCTCTGATTGCCACCGGGCCTCTCCATCAAGGGGTCATGGTCAAATATGGGTCTTCGCTTGCTTTTATTTTTTTCACCCAAGCCATAGCTTTAATTTCAGGCCAAGAAGGATATGTTATCAAATGTGCTCTTTGCACAGAAGATGACTGCTGCCTGCTAGATTTCTATGAAGAAGCTTCAGTCTGAACACAAAGCTGCCAAAGCACTTAACCCAACTAGTCTTCCTTCTTTACTCCAGCTGTCTTTATAAAGCAGTCACTGAAGTGCAAGTACTCTATAGGAGTAGCAAGGCCAACTCACTTTAGACGTAGGCAAGCACAATGCTCATGGCCTATCACTTACTCAGCCAGGAGAGAATACTGCACTCCCACAAGAGAAAATGATGACTTTTCCTCAGAAACCAGCCTGCAATGTAGAAGGAAATGCATGGAGTACCTGCTACTGCCTGGGCCTCTGTGGATGAGATGTACAAATGTCAGAACAAGCCAGAGAGAAGCACTACGTGGGTGACTTCCTTCTGTAGCCACTCCTCTTTGCTTGTGATGTGCATTTAGGGTTTAAAGTGAAGTTGCTTTTCTTTTATTCTTAGCATCATTGTGGCAAAAGTATTTGAAGTCCAGGATCCAGAGTTTTTAAAACTTTAAATTCTCAGTCCAGTAACTAAAAAGATTATTTTTTTTGATGTATGTTTCTGAAGAAGTGCTACCAGGAAGAGCTTTAATTTCTAGGAAATAGTTCATTTGCTGCAGAATAGAGGACAACATTGAATGTTGTACAATAGGGTATGCTGTGTGAGGAGGAGATGTAGGGAAGCCAGTTCTTACATTAGTGATCTGCTTCAAAACAAAATGAAAGAGCTGGTCTCCTCCAGTATGTGAGAGAGTCACTACCCACTTTAAGAAATACCTATATTTACTAGAGTACCAGGTTGTCATAAGAAAAAGGCTCACACAAGTGTGTTCCATGTAATTTGTTCAGGAGATTTCCTTCTAGTGGTCCATTATGACAGGTTTACCAGTCTCTAAAGCTGAGGTATAATTGAATTAGATGAACTAATCATAGACAACCCTTAAATATCTGTTCTTCTAATCAGTTTTCGACACTAGAGACTACTGGGTACATCAACCACACTCCAGGATAGATTGCAAGCCTAGGAGTAGTAATCCAACACAAATACATGCACACGCACACGCACACACAATGTTTGGGGAGGTGCTTTGTCGAATTTACTTTTGTCATTTCTTGTCTTATATTTTTGGTTTCTTTATTTTTATTTTTGCTTGTGTTTTTATTTTTATTTTTAAAAGAGGGAGAGAAAATATATGATTGGGTAGGTAGGATAATGAGAATTTGGGAGGAGTTGGTGGAGGGTGATAACACAACCAAAATATACTGGACAAGCAATTGGTATACTCTTCCATAGGGAACACTATTTTTCTGCCTCTCACCATTTCTTAGATGTTGGTTGTTCTTTGAGTACAGCTGAGGCCTCCTCAGTTTTTTCTGCCCACTTGAACATATCTATTTTTGTATTTGACTAGTACTGCCTATGTTTAGGCAGTTATGTTAACGAGACTTTAGGATGTAGCTTCTGGCATTATGAAGAGTCACAATGTCCTAGCAAACTCCATACTCCTCTGGTGCTTAGAATCTTTCCGCACCCTCATCCTCAAAGTTTCCTGAACCTTATGTGTGGGAGTGTTTTGTAGACACATTCAACAGTCAGTCCTGAAAGCATACATACAAGCAACATTATACAGACTGAGAAGGTTATACTAGGAACATGCATGAAACAAAACATTAATTAAAAGAGAGGCTATGGATTTGAAAGAGGTAAGAGAAAATATGGAAGAATTTGGAAGGAGGAAAAATATAGAATAATTTACATATACTCCATGGGAAAAGTTAATAAAAGAAAGAAAAAGATTCTTTAAGAAAGCGTTTTAGAGGATTCCGGAAGGCTTAAGTTCATGCTTGCTGTTCCCTTGGTTCGACGTCCAATGATAATTTAATATACCTGTGCTTCTATATCAAGAAACATCACTATATTTGTCATCAGAATCCCTAGAATAAAAGCTGAAACATGAACAATTATTCTCTATGCAATGGATTGCCATAGATGTTATTATACGTGTACAAATGGATTTAAACAGAATCATTGGGTGAAGTCAATATTAAATAAATTAACAAGCTTGCAATCAAATGTATCAAACTGATTTGGGAGGAAAGAAAAGTCTTTGGATAATTTCAATTCATAGTCAATGCAGAAGCATCAGCAATTAGCAAATGTATCTTTGAATCCCATGTGCTTTCTATTATATAAGACTGGCTTTTAGCTTCAGCTAGATCACATGTCTTTCAGAAAATGATTGCGCTATAAAACAAGGAAATTCCCTTTTTAAAAAAAAGCCTATAAAAATAATCTAGTATATGGCTAGAAAATGTAAAGTGTCATATCTACTAAAATAGTTATAATAAAATATAGCCATTATGAATGCATTTATATTAATTGTTAATAATGAATTAAATCTCCCCATTTAAATAGCAAGTAGACTATCTCAGTATCTGAGCCAGAGAAGAGATACTTTAAATGACCCCATTTATAACCTCCTTTTTAAAGTTGAGAACATAAACTATAATTAAATTTTAATAATTAAGGAAAATCAGAGGCAATCCTGGGAAAAATGTGTCAAATGAGAATAATGCGATAGAAATACCATTTTCCAAATTAAAGAAAATTGCTTAAAGTGCAAAATACCACCTTTCCCTCACTCCTTTCCCAAGCATATGATGGCCACCTACTTACTGCAAAGTCACTGTGTTTGAAACTTGATCTAAGAATCATACTCTGACTGCTAATAGACAGTTTAGTTTGTGATGCAGGGGTTTGTTGAGGGATGCCTGTCCCCCTTTCCCCATTTCACCTTTACTAAAAGGGAGTTTCTTGGATCTTTTTGATACTCTCTTAATGTATTCCTTGAACAAATTTTACAGAACATTCTGGCCTTACACAAAACCAACACAGCCGGCTAATCAGATGAAACCATGCAGATTAGTGGAAACATTTGTTATATTTATAGTCAGCTTTGTTAATTTTCATGTATAAACATGGTCTTCTAAACTCAGAATATTCATTTCAGGCATGGAGTCATATTGCCTGGTGTGTAGGAGGGAGAACTGGACATTTAGTGAATAAAAATGGAAATCCAATGAATATGTAATGTGCTCAGCCAAACTCTTCACCAGAGACACACCATTTATAATCCCCAGTTCTTCAGCTAATACACAATTATAATTAAACCTTGTGCATTTGATTTGCATTGCCAATGCACTTTGCCTGATAATGTTTTAGTGTTATCCTGTTTTTCTCAAGTACGACATTTTCTCAATAGTGCCAATTTTGCTTTAGTGGAATGGTATCTGCTTTCACAGAGTGATGTTCTTTGATAGTAACAGAATCCATAAAATACTTTAAAAAAATTAATGAAGGCATTTGCTCACCATGGGCTGTTTCATCAGAATGTACCTAGTTTATTTTACAATGGAAAAAATTGCCGAGATTTAGAAAGCATTCTGATTGGATCATGAATATTCTAGCGGGGTAGAGTAATTTTTGAGAACCAAAGCACTCCACTGAAGCTGCTGTTCAACATTCTAAAGTGTGGAATACATTTCCTATAGCACAAAAGAGCTCCCAGCAATAAAAGTTTTTATAACAGCAATAAGACAGCTCGGTGGGGTGTGGTTTTCATGAAATAACCACACTTTTGAAGAGCTGGTATTTTCTCTTGTGTGTAAGATACAGCATATGATGGCATGCTGAAGTAATGAAGTTCAAGCGAAGTTCTACATAGTTCTCTTCTTCAGCTATCAAATGGGCCTTTAAAAAATTCTACAACTACATTGAGCTGTGTGGGAAATAAACTGGGAGACCCAAAACAGTACTGATGCTGGACCACGTCACAGTATCTTTTGTTCCCTTTAAATAGAAGCTATTATAGCTGTGCCTGGAATCTCAGATTTACCACCACCAATACAAAGTATAGTTAGATCAATTAAAACCTCCAGTTTGGTGATATGGATTATATAATTATTGGAACTTAGCTGCTAATTGTACAAGGAGTTTTGTCATTCTATATTGCTTGGTTTAGATGAAGTATCCATTCAGAATGGTATGGTGTCAACGTTGAACCTTTCTGGTCTGGTTTGGTTGCAAAGGCCATGGCCAACTTCAACATCAAGAGCCTCATCTGCAATGTTGGGCCTCCTCCAGCAGCTGGGGTGGTGCCAGTAGGCAGTCCTGACACCACCACTGCTACTGCCCCAGCTGTGGAGAATAAAGTGGAAGCAAATAAAGAGGAAACTGAAGAGTCTAACAATGACATGGGCTTTGGTCTTTTTGACTGAACCTCTTTTGTTACCATGTCCCATTAAAAAGGTGAACCTTGTCTTGTTCTGTTTTAGAAGAATGCATGCACAAATTTTAATATTATACCAGGAAAATCCAGACTACATGCTAACATTAAATACATCCTTTCAAATTCTCAGACATGTCATCTTTATTTGCAGCTTGTCTCAAACTGTTGATATTCCATGAGTTGCTAGTAGGCTGCATCTTTGGCTTCCTGTTTGAAAAAAAAAACCTTGCATATTTCATTTGTATCAGTGTTTAGACAGAATATTAAGGAAATATATAGTAGGGACCTATAAATGTCAGTTATATGAAGGGTTTTTATTTATTAGATACTTTTCTAAAGCTGTGCCAAAACCATATGCTTTGTGGGCATAACTCTGTTTTGACATTATGAAATAAATTTTAAAAGTTGCTTTGAAATGCAACATAATTGAAAATTCCATTATAAGTAATGTCACACTTCCTATGTGGTAGAAAATATATGCATAGTTTAAAGTGTTATTTATTTAAAAAAAATAATGCAATTTTGGCTCCCAGAAATCTTGTAAAAGATAAATAGCATGTTTTAAGCTAATAGCACAGCTAACCTAAGTTTTAGTCTATGTCCGAAGTTAGAATTTCTTTTCTTAATTTTAGGGCCAAGGAATATTATAGTCTATCATAGCATATTAATAAAATGTCAAGCATGAAATTCAATCAACGCATTACTTTCGTCTACAGTGACATAAATAATACTAATGAATTTTTTAATCATGATATTATGGGTATGTTAAGTATTGTTAGAGTGAATGATCTTGGCCATTTTAATTATGGGAAAATGTTTCAATACAGTGGACAGAAATAACCTTTATTTGTATTATGCATTCTACAACATTGATCTGTAATTTTTTTATAAAAATAAATTACATTCAGCCTTGCTAGAATGAAGATGTAATAACTTCAACATGAAGTATGAAAGTACGCATTTCTGGGGCTACATAGATGGCTGGGTGGCGGAGTGCCTTCTGCTCTTGCAGAAGACTAGAGTTCAATTCCCAGTGATGTTAGGCACTAAACCCTTCCCCAACTCCAGTTCCAGGAGTTACAACGCCTTCTGTAGGACTCCACAGACAGCATTTTCATCAGATTACCACTGCCTCCACACCCATACGTAGACTTATCAACGGCAATAAAAAGAAAAAGAAAATCTACATTAACACACAATGCTCAGATTTTAACAGGCAAATGAGCAGCTTATTGGACATGGTGCTAGAATTTCACAGCAGTCCTTTTATTAGGTGTTTTAGGTGTGGTTGAAGGGTCAGTTATGTTCCTACAATATTTGTCTGTTGTAGCATCAAAGACCGTATGTAGAGATAGGACATTGATTAACATAATTTCATTAAGTGTAGAAGCCTGAACCAACTGGAGAGAAGCTGGAACGCTCCCGTATGTTTCCAACACGAAGGCTGCAATACGGAGACGATGGAGCCAGGAAAAACCCCTCACTAGAAGCCAATAACTTCATCCCAGGCTTCCTTGCCACCAGAGACATGAGGAAATGTCTGAGCTGCTTAAACTGGCAGTGTTCACTTTTTCGTAGCAGCAGAAGCAAACTGATATGGTTGGATTTTGTTTTCTTCACGGTCACACATCACCTGAATATGCTAAGTCAACCAGAAACAGAAGCTGGTATCAGACGCCACGTTTGCTGTTGCTTTAAGTCCTGTCCCAGTGCTTCATGCATCCACACTACTGTACTGAACTGGAAGCATCATTGTTTTCTCTTCACAACGAAGGTGTTTAATCTTCAGTATTACACCTGCTAACAGACAACACTTGAGTGAGTGTCCTAAAGTAGGTAATAGAAATTTCAGGTAGACCCTATACATCAGTACAGCAGCATCTCCATGCCTTCCCACCCCATATTTTAACCATGGAAGGATATGGATCTAAAAGCATATTATAACTTTTCGCCTCTATTTGAAATATACAGGCAGTCATCCTGGCTTCTGCCAATCTGTCCCCAGTACTTCCCTAATGTAGACTACGTCAATATTCTTCAAGTACCACAGAAATAAATTATGGAACCTCCTTCCAGAAGCATAGTGATCTATTGAAAAGCATGACTATAGAGAATATATTAGAAATTTTAGAGGAACAAAAAAGCCATGAGGATGAAATTTCTACTGGCAAAAACAGAAATTTGCTTAAGGCATCGATATAATTGTTACATATAGTCAGAACACATCAAGTGAAACTGACTCTGCTGCAAGAGCACTAAATAAATTAGCATTTGAATATTACCAAAAATATAAATGAATGAATACCAATGCTTAATTCAAAACACATCTTTTACATTACGGAAAATTGTGCTGTTATCTCTGATCATGGAGTATTTCTTCTTTTTGGAAAAAAAAAAATCTATTTTCAGAAAGTTCCAGAAACAGCTTTTACAAGGACCATATGCACTATGCACAAAGAAGGCAAATTAAAGTGGGGTTACTGAGGCCAAATATGCTAACCACAGAGCTAATTTAGTTGCTGTATTGGCCTCTACTTGGCAAGATTTATTGATAGCAGTTTCTAGTTTAAAACAAAAGAATTTTTCATGTTGGAATGTGTAGTTGTGTGTATAATGTTCCCAAGAACGTGTACAGGGTTGTTTGTTCACAGATATTTCCTGTAATACTCTGAAAAAGAAAAAGAAAAAGGCATATTGTGAGCATATGTAGACCTGCACTGACCCATCTTTTTTCCAAATAGTAAATTTGAATTTCCTAATGGAAAGGATGTACAGAGAAGATTTCCCCCCCGCCCCATTTTCCTCTGTTTGAGTTTCCTCCTTATAGCTACCACATATTTTAAGCTCTGTAAGAATATTTCAAATATAACTCTAATGATGACACTATATCTTTATATATCAAATTTATAAATCATTACTAAACAAGTAAAAGTAAGTACAGAATATATACAATGCTGCATTAATGAAGAACAAAAAGTTTCTTTTTACCACAATCCCAATCTTTTGTTTAAATTGGGGCAGATGCCCATTCCCTGCAGAAAATTATGAACTGGAACACACAGCTGCCAGTTTTGAATCTCTGCCATGTGCAGTGTAGTGTTGTCTTATCCCTTGGGTCCTGGGAGGAGGGGGCTGTTCTGATCCTCCTTCCATCTACTCTCACGTCACAGAAAACTTTCCCCGAAGGCTTACGTGTGCTCCATATTTAAATCTACCATTACTGGGTATTAGGTGAATAACAGCTTTACTCTTGATCCATTTCAGAGGCTTTCCTTAGATTAACAGTGCCTAGCTTTTGCTCAGTTAGATGTACATTAATCTGTGATTATTGAAAAACAATCATTGGAATGATTTTGTGATTCATTTGTATGGCTTTTTTTTCTATACAAACCCAACAGTTTTTAAAAAGTGGCTCTTAACCCAGTGTGTCAAGCTGTGTTTTGTTGTTGTTGATTTGTTTTGTTTTGTTTGGTTTGGTTTGGTTTTTGGTATTAGTTTCCTAGTTATGAAGTTCTTCAATTTCATAAACATAAGAAGGCGTGTTATCATCGCGGAATAAGATGCCCATAGTCATTATGGAGCAAATCATCTGTGAAATTTGATTTTTTAAACAAAAAAGTCTCTGAGATATAATCTTTTCTCTCTTCAAAGCAAAAGTGTTTGAAAAAAATTAAGCTATTCTAAATCAAGAGAGAGACTTTTCTCCCAAAGCTCTTCGGAGACTGTGTTTTGAAATCTTAAGGTACTTTATATCATTACAGCAATGTTTCAAAATTTTTCCTTTCCAACATTTTACCATATGTAACTTAAAATAGAGGAAGGATATTCACAAATTCTTCTAAAACACAATAAATCCATACATCTTAGTTGGAACATGAGATGAAAACAGAAATTTTGTTTGGTGGGAGAGTTGTGCACCAAATCTCCTGCCTTTCTTCATAGTATTTCCACTTGACATTTATGCCTTTTATTCTGCTGCTTAACAGCTGGGCTGGGGAAATGAAATGCAGCTAAAAGGCCCATTTGGCTTCTTGAATTAAGAGTATTGCAGGATGGTACTCCGGGGAGGTTGCATGAACGGAGGTTGGCTGCCAGTGTGCTGGTGCTCTTAGCAAGTCAGCTGTGAGGAGCTGGCCTTCTAGAGAGTAGAAAGCTGCACCTGACTTATGTTCCCAGGCTAGAAGACAGCACCTCACAGCACCACTACACACGGAAATCCTGGCGGTGTGTATTGCTCCTCTGTCTTGCCTGCCCCTTTATGCATTTGGCAGAGGATGGAGTTTTGATTTCTCTGACTTAACAGCCCTCCATAGAGGAAGTCATTTTTTTCTACCTGTGATTATCAGACATGTTCATATTGGAAAGACACAGTATTTGATCTTTCTTGCCAAAAAGAGATTGGATTATGTTTTATTGCTGCTGAAAAGAGGTATAGGACTAAATGTCATGATGAGATTTTTAAACTGATGGCTGCTAGTCTTGTCTAAACATTGAAACATGCTCTAAAAAAATGAATTGTGCCGTGGAAAAAGAAGTTAAAGTGAACACCAGGACACTCAAGGCCTATTTATATCTGGATCTATGGAGTGTATAGATGTGATCAGAAAAATTACACATAGGAAAAGAAAAACAAGATGTGACAGAAATTTGTATCTATGAGGAGAACATTGGGCAAACACTTGGATGTGAAAAGGAAACACAGAATCTCCCAAAAATAGTTATTATTTTCTTTATTTATTACAAAGCAGCATTTAATAAGATCTTATGTGTTCTAGGCCTGCAGTCTGACAATCCATGAATACACACAGTCCGCGTGTGCATTCCATTTCCTGACCTCAGAGAATTCAACTGCAGACAAAGTCAACGCATAAGCAGTAGCAGTGATAAACTAGAATTTACACTTTCTTAGCAACAGACAGAAGCAGTTTTTGTTATCCGAGAAATTCAGACTTTATTTATTAATTCTGTAAAACAGAAAGGGCATGAGGAAATTTTCAGAATGGAAGCTGCTTCTGAAGAGAGGGAAATGGGGCTTCAGTAAATAATGAGGAAGAGAGCACACTGAACCATAGCTGGAGCCTGGAACACACGAAAGCAACAATAACCACAGTAACACAGTATCCTACATAATCTAAGATGGTGGGATGCTGCCTGACTACAGCGGCGACGGAGCAAACTTGGTGGACATAGAAACATGAAAATGACCTAGGACTAATCAAAGCAATAGGACTACTGCTACATTGTTTTATTTTATTTATTTTTTAAATTTTATTTGGTCCATTTGAAAAACTGGGACGGTACCAGATATTCTTACCAAATGTCCTAAAATTATCAAAACATTCTGTTCTCATATCAAAACCTTATGATTTGGCTGGAGTGACAGCTAAGAAATTACAAACGCATAGCGATCTTCAAGGGGATCCAAGTTTTATTTCTAGCACACTGGTCGGACAACTCACAATTGCTTGGAACTTTAACCTCAGGGGACCCAACACTATGGCTTTCGTAAGAACTACACACGCACTCACTCAGAGAGATATACACATTTATGTAATTTAAAATAAAGTCTTTAAAATAAACCTATTAGGTTTGTACCATATCATCCTAATTTTGCAAATGAGAACATCTTGCCTAGCCAGAATCCCAAACCTCAAGAAGGACATAATTAGAACCATCAGCCTCTAGCTTGTGGCCTCAAGCTTTTCTCCAAAGAATCCGTATGGCCAATGGGCAATCAATTCTCATTTGCATATGAACTCATTTTAATATGCTTAAAATATTTTAAACTATCTAATTAGCATTGTTCTTATTTTCCCAATGAGAGAATGACTTCATTCTTTCTTTAAAGTATGCAATATAAACTTTAATTATACAGCACATGTACAAGCATATTGTTTTCTAAGGAATCTCAGTAACTAGGTCACAGAAGGATTATCTAAGTATTTAAAGTAACATAGTGTTAAAGTTACGTAGTGTTAAGATTAGTTTTTACAACAGTAATAACAGATGGTAACAAAGGTTTGAATCAGAGATTGGAATCGAGTGGAGCCAAGACAATTGGGCGATATTAGAACCTTACCCTCGGGTTTATGTGTAGTAAGAGAGTGTTTCTTTGTAACCAAATTCCTGAATGGAAATGGCTCTCCTCTAGCAGTTCAATAAGCCGTGGAAAGCTTTTAGCACAAGATGCAAACTATAAACTAGTAAGCACACCACATTATCATGGACTAGGAATCAGGTTTTAAAAGTCATGCTTTAAGACAACATATTTTGTTAAGGTTTTTAGGAATTCAACAAAGTAGATTAGTCCAATGTTAGTTTCTATGGTTATAGCACATCGGAGGAGGGGTGTTGTCAATTATAATGTAAAAATTGAGCTAAAAGATAAGAGAGAAAATATATTTCACTTTTTTCTAATCAAAGTCTTATCTAGAAAGGACCTTTTTTTTTTATCAATAGCAAGCTTCTCAATTCACAGTGAGGCTGAAAAATTTTAGCATCTACTTAAATTTATAATTTTAAAAATTATATTAGTTTTATAATCAGACAAATGAAATTTTGCAGTTTGTTTTCTAAAATGTTTTTTAAACCTTTCTAGTATGCTATATTCAAGGTAAGATAATATGCTCTCTCTCCATATATATATATATATTACATATGTTTTCTTGAGACAAGGTTTCTTTGTGTAAACTTGGTAGTCCTTGACTCACTATGAAGACCAGGCTAGACCAGATCTCACAGAAATCTGCCTGCCTCTGCACTTGTTCTCTATGTTTTATCAGTTACTGACAAGACATTTGACTTATCTAAATCTATTTTTTCATCTTTTAAAATTCTTAATTTTTAAAAATTATAATATAACACTTTTTTCTATTTTTTCTCTTTTAGTAAAAATAGATTTTTTCTCATATCACATATCCTAATTATGGTTTCTCCTCTCTCTACTCTTCCCAGTTTTTCCTCCGTAAAATTTTTTTTAAAAAATTACAATTTTTGTATACCTAATTAGTAAAGCAAAATTTTCTAAAAACTCAACTTTTTAAGTGTGATATTATACTTGCCCTAACCTAGTTTTGTTATTCTTGCTTTCCTTCTCTTTTCCCCCTCCTCTGGTCAGTCATCAGTAGGAACATAGAGGAAGGTCCAGAAGATACTCAGACTTGGTCTTCTTTGAGCTTGGAGGACTAAGGGCATGAAGCAGGATGAGATGGGTCAAAGTTGGGTTCCATATGGTATTTGGAGTTTAAAATTATCAAGTGCAAGATTACATACTTAGTCCTAATTCTTCCCAGTTACCCTGTGAAACAGGTGTTACTCTTAGCACCATACCATGGAAGGGTAAACTGAGGCATGTGTCTAGGCCATGGCATTGGGTACCTGTCAATCAATGGCATAATTTCTGGAATGCTTAAAAATTATTGCCTGCTTATGTTTTCTAGGCACAGTATACATATAAACAGGTTATTTTCATGTCAATTTTGTTAGATGAATTGAGATTTAAGAAACTGAAAACTACTCCAACATTGAGAATACAAAGATGGAATCAGGATTCTGATCCAGGCAAGCAGATTCCAGAATGCATATTCTTAATATTCTACCCAAATACTATCAGTGTATTTTCCAATAGAAATACTCAAGGCAGAGAAGGGGACATCGCAAGAGGGTCTAGGGAATGCTTGACTCATATGTAGCAAATTCAGTATTTGCACCGTTCTATCTCTGTGCAAAAATTGGCTCTATGGATCTAACTGTTACTACCTTTTCTATAATTTCACAAAGGCTATTGAATGAATCACTGAGCAACTAAATGAATTCCTGTACTAGTAAGGAATGGCTTTCCTCTAATTGCCCTGACAATTGCACCCAAAGCACTTCTTTTACTTCTTCTCTGCCTTCCTGTCCCTCTGCTGCACAGCGTGTCTAAGTTCCTGTTCCGGTGTGGACATTCCTACTAAAACATGGCCCAGGGTCCCTCCCATCTGCCCTAGCTTACCCAGGGCAGTGAACATCTGAATCTTCCACTCTAGTAACAGTATACGTTTCAGTATATTTTTGTGTGTTTTCGCATTTGACCACAGCTGCAGAAATGTTACTGTGATGTTTCCCAAGAAGCACAGGGAAGAGCTTCTCAGCTGAGTGACAGGGTAACCTGTGCAGATTTCTTGGCACTCCATGGTCCTCACTAAGTCAGTCTACAACAACTCTGTGGTAGACCCTGGGCTGAGTACCACCTGGCAGGACTTCTGAAACTACAAGGTCAACAAAAAGACACAGGAAGGCAGGAGTCCAACATTCCCATAAGAGGAGGAGCAGCCATCACCAATAAAAATGAACCAATTTCCCTGTGTTATATTTTGTACTTCTTAATACTCAGATCAAACATGAAGCTGATTCCACGTTGGAACTGTTGTTTGAAGAAAATAAGCAGATGAAAAGGTAGCAGAGCGGGTGTGTTGTCTCAAAACCACAGAGTAAGGACCTACAAGCTGTTTCCTAGCACTTAGTAGTGCAGTTTGGCCTGTCACCTTTACATCTCACAGACATGCTGAAAGCATTGAGTCATTAGCATGTATGATATTTACCACAGAGGAAATTCTACATGAAAAACTATCACTATTATTAGTTCACATTTTTCCTTTTCTTAATTTTTTTTAAGTGTTTGTTTGTTTGTTTGAGATAGGATTTCTCTGTATAACAGCCCTGGCTGTTCCTAACCTTATTTTGTAGACCAGGCTGGCCTTGAACTCACAGAGATTCACCTGCCTCTGCCTCCCCAGTGTTGTAATTAAAGGCATATTTTTCCCTTTTTGAGGAGGATTAAAAAAATGCTGATACACATTCTGTTTTCAGAGTTCTTGAAAGAGGAGAAGGGCAGGACTGCCTTTAACAGAAACTCTGCCCCTTGGTGGAGAGGCCCTGTGAAATCACAGAAGGAGATGAAGGCTATCCAGATGGGACTCCATGGGCTGTGGTCAGATGGGGAGGAGGGCCCCACCTGTCAGAGGTCTAAGGGAGGGGAATAGGGCAGAAGAAGGAGGGAGGATGGGAACAGAAAGATAAAAGCAAGGAGTTTTCAATCAAGATGTAAATGCAAATAAATTATAATTTAAAAGAATCTGAAAAAAGTACAGGAAATGCATGAGGAACTGGAAATGACAGTTTTTCCCCTGGTGAAATTTCTAAAAGGCCTTATTTGCTAATTTACTCTCCCTTAATTGAGTAGCACTAATAAACTCAACAGTTGCCCCTCCCCAAACCTCTACTTTGCAGCAGAAAGTTAAAGAACCTGCACTTGACACTTTAGCATTTAACAGTCAGGAGAGGCTGCTCCAGCCAGCGCCAGCGTCTCCTGAGTCAGTGGACCAGAACAAATTCAGTCCGTTCAATCGTGTGGCATCAGGCAGCTCTGGAAATGCAATTTGTTGTGAAATTTGTTTTTGCATTTGCGATGAGAAGCCAAGTGTTCACTTCTTCTACACCTCTCCACTGGCCCTCTTCAAAGGAGCGGGTTGGCTGGCTAGCAGCGTCAGAGCAGGGATCACTCAAGGAAGCCAAACAGCTGTGATTCTGACAGCTGAAGTGGGCCTGGTGTCAGTCAACTATCCAGGATATGTCCCCTTCTCAGCTGCAGTAACAGGGAAAGATCTGTCAGTTTGCTAATGAGAGTTGCCTCCTGGCTGCCACTTTTCTGGGCGTCAGAGGGCAGGTGTCATGTCTTAGAAATATGTGTTTATCTCTTGTTCTGACAAACTTTGCAAACTGAGAAACAAAAGACAAAGTCTGAGATCTAGGAAAATGACTGGGCCTTCAGCAAATAAAAGTACAAACAAAAGTACATCTATTCAAATAGCAAGCTAAAGAGCGACTAAGCGTTACCAGAAATAAAGGAAAGGAGACACTCGGGACCTGTTGCCTGTCTCCTGGGGCTTTATTTTTTGTATATTTTCATATAAAGGTTTGCTACGAATGGAAAAGCCATCAGCTCCTCTTTAGTATGTCTAGCCTAGCACTTCACTTTCATCTTCTTGTCTGTAGAATCTCTATTCAGAACACACTGGGGACACTGCATTTGATGTGAAATATGCTTTTAGTATGATAGGTCAGTATATTTGAATACAAAGGCATTCAAATATATACCTTTGTGACACTATCATAAAAGCAACCAAACCCCAAATCACGTGGACCTGACCAACTGTGGCTACTCACAATAAGGGAAAGGAGAAAGGGGCACTTGTCTTTCCCGCATGATTTGAAGAGATGTCTAATATACTTAAAATGCAGTACACTTAATGCAGCAGAGAAATACTTCACTTTCACAGCACTGCACAAATGATAACAGAGACTTGGTTTTATGTTAATTCTGTCCACGTCTCTACATTAAAATAGAGAGATATTCCTTGCTGCTTGCAAACCACCAGAATTCTCCAAGGACCCCACCCAGTGAAGGAGTCTGGTTCAAAAAGCGGGGGAGTTAATCCTGTAATAAGATCTCTAAATCTGAATCCACTCAGTATAGTAGTTTCTTAAACCATTTTGAGAGAATCCATGTTCCAACCTTAGCAGTGTACTTAAAGACTTCCTGTATGTATTTAAAGATTTCATCATTTATTAATTAATATGAGATTTAAATTTTAATCACCATTTGACTCTTACCAAACCTAAAAGGACGGTCACAGCCATTTCAATAAGATGCACAGAGTCACAGATGAGATGACTTTACGTCCAGTCACATCTAATCCCAAACCCCACGTTCTTTTACCATACTGTAAAGTTGAGGCAACCAAAGGACAGTTGTCAAAATGTGTAATTCCCTAAGTTTTCAGGGGGATTATCTGGAGCCCAGTAATTCACCTGAGTCATTTTATCAAATGGTTATAAGGTCATCCCCATTAAATCCCTGGCTGGCAAAATACTTCTCTCTCAACATGCCAAATTTGTTGCCCTTTTTTTTTTTTTTTTTTTTTTTTTTTTTTTTTTTTTTTACATTTTACTTTCCGACTTGCTATTGATTGGCTATGTGGGCTATTTTTAAATGGAATAAGCAAGCAGTTAAACAAGTTAATTCACTTTGTTGCTCAATTGATTCGACCCAAGTACTTTTGCAGGGAAATACATCAATAATGTTAAAAATCACAAATTGTAAATAGACAGACTAAACAATGAGGTGACAGCAATAAGAGTTTGTAGAGAGTGTCTGGAAGAGACAAGAGCTGGCACGACAGGTCTGTGGAACCCCATGAGGAAATCACTGCAAGCCTAGGGTGGCAGGGGCATTTGACTTGTGTTAATAGTGCTACTAGTATCTTCCTACCTTGTTGCAGTAATTCTATGACAGCTATTAATTTCACATTCTTTCCTATTATATACATTTCAATGGGGTTTCTTTTTGTAATATAGCATTCACCAAGGAGCAATGACAAATATTATTATAACAGAAGAATATCATCCCCTCTTAATGGTGGTTATTATCTTTTTTTAGTGCAAAGCAATAAAGCAATCACCTTGTTTCTGGCCTGAGAGTAACTTTGTTCTCGTAATTTTCATTTTAAAATAATCAAATTTGACTAGAATATCTGAAAAGAAGACATGTTTGCCTCTACAATGTTGTTTCTCACTAAGCCTGGGTAGGCATTGAAGAGCAGACATTTAAAACTGGACAGGACTGACCAGCTGCAAAGCCTGGGTGGTGACGATAGTGAAATACCCCTACAACTAAGGAAGAGATACTGAAGATGCTTACAAAGAGAGCTCCCGAATTTCCAGATACAGAAGTTCATACCCACTGTGGTACTTTCACTTTTCACTGTACTGACCAAATAACTAATAAGAAGCATCTCAAGAAAGCAATGGCCTGTTTAGGTTGAGTTTGAGGGCATACCATATGTAATGGCAGGGAAGACATGGTGGAAGATGACTTCATATTGTCTTGAGCAGCTAGGACTCCCTAGTTTGTCACATCTTTGTAGAAAGGGAAGGAGTAAAGATGAGGGAATTGAGGGCAGGCAGTAAAATCTCCAGGGCTGCCTCAAATGACCTACTTCCTCCAGACAGGTTCTGCCAATGAAGGCTCATCTGCCTCTCAGAATGATGCTCACAGCTGGCTACCAAGTGATCAAACACAGGCTCTGTTGGGGACATTTCACATTCAGTCTGCAATACATGCTTAGGAGAACAGTGAGGACCAACGGAAATAATTTGTGCAACGCAGCAAACAGCTGTTGATGAAATACTGTATAACTTTAATTATTGTTCTTATACAAAATGTACTACACCAAGTTAGAAATGAGATTTCTAAAACTCTTTGGTACCTGGAAAATACTTGTGACTTGATTGGAATGTAATTTGATTTCTTCATTTTGCTGAAGACAAATTTTAGACACGATCAGTTTAAATTGTGTGGTGATGGTAGTCGTAGAGATAATGGTGTGTGTGTGTGTGTGTGTGTGTGTGTGTGTGTGTGTGTGTGTGTGTGTGTGTATGCGTGTGTGTAAAAGAAGAGGACAAAGGAGGAAATCCATCAATCATTAAAGGTGATACTTAAATATGTAAAATGCACCAAATAGTCTTAACAGCCTTCTGTGTAATTTATACACATTAATATACATATTCTCAGCAAGAAACATAGAATGTAAGTGCTTCATGTTCATTTTAAAAAATGAAAGGTGGTCATGGTGGTGCATGCCTTTAATCCCAGCAGTCAGGGAAGCAGAGGCAGGTTGGATCGCTGTGAGTTCAAGGCCACCCTGGTTTATAAAGCGAGTCCACGATAGCCAAGGTTACACAGGGAAACTCTTTCTCAAAAAAGCAACCAAACAAAAGCCAAGCATTTAAAAAAATGTTAGGATGTATGATGAAGTGTCAGAGGTAATAAGGTACAGGGCAGATTTAACCGGACATGGTTGACTATGTGGATGACATATGAGTGTCAGAAATACCACTCGAAAGTCACTGAAGCACAAACACACACCTGAGGGCTGTTTAACTAGTAGCATTCACAGCTACTAGTTGTTTCATGTGCAGCGGTAGACAGCTGTTCTATTTTCAGTACCCCTGAAGCTATGCTTGTATTTTATTGCTTGAGAAAATTGGAAGAAAAATAAAAAAGAAATCTTAAAACAAAAATAAGAATTAAGAAGTAGAAAAAAAATCTTATTAAAAAAAAGAAAACCTTGTATTCTACTAGGAAAAGAAGGGAAACAAAAGTAAGAGTGGTTCATATTTATTTATTTCACCTTTTTAAAATTGAAAATAAAATTATCTTCATACAATATATTCTAATTAAAGCTTTCCCTTCCTCATCATTTCCTAAATCTTCCCCAACTTCCCATCTTTCCAACTCCACACCTTCTTTTCCCCTCTCTAGGCAAACAAACAGGCAAATAAAAAAGACCAAAAAGGAATAAAGCAAAACAAATAAGCTAACAAACAAACCAAGAAAGAAACAAAGACTATAAGAAATACATAGACATGCAGATGCACACACACACACACATACACACACACACACACACACACACACACACACACACACACCATGCATGCACACATGCACACCATAGAACACAAAATCAGAAACCATAATATAGGCACAAAAGACCAGTAAAGTATAAAATGATGTCTCCCCCACAAAAAGACCCTGAAAAAATACCCTTGAATTGTTTTTTCCATCCACTGTTGGGCATGGCTTTAACCCTTTACTTTCCTCTTCTTTTTTGCACATCTCCCACCACACAAATACACAATCATCACCACATCATTTAAACTGTTAGGGTATAAATTTTAAGTTTACTTGTTTTTGTTTCTCTCTCTCTCTCTCTCTCTCTCTCTCTCTCTCTCTCTCTCTCTCTCTCTCTCTCTCTCCCCGTGTGTGTGTGTGTGTGTGTGTGTGTGTGTGTGTGTGTGTGTATGTAACAGACCTGACACATATCTCTTTCATTTTATGCAAAGTCAATCTTGTCTGCACTGTACTTTTATTGTAATATTTTTCTGTGAGTTTCTTCTTTTTTATTTGGGACCATTAGTCTTTAATTTCAAAATCCATTAATACATCTGTTTAAAAAATAATATAATTTTGCCATTTCATCTTCATTAATTACCAGTAAAACTTCAATATAGAGAAACTTTCCCTCAAGAGAAATTGGGACATATAAGGAAGCTAAGATAAACATTAGTATGATCCTCTATTTTCCCAAAGTCAGAAAAATCAAAGGAATTTAAACATTTAATTTAGTTTTATAACTGCACAAAATACTTATTTGCACTTAAAATATGCAAATAATAAGCACAGTGAGGAGTTTATCTGTTCCGGTCGATCTTTAAGATTTTAAATGTAAAAACTAATATGATTTTTTACATTATATACTATAAATAAATGTTTTCAAAGTTTACCTTAGATGTTTTTAAGTAAGTGGATACATATCTTGTCATAACCACCTGTCTTAATTGAATAATTTTATAGGATGTATTTGACTTTTCCTTTCATTTATGTATTCAAAACTGTATCAGAAAGATCACCTCATCAAACTCCCTAGATATATTTCTTATTCCACATGACCCTCCATTTTGTGGATGTACAATACTTTATTCTATTACTGTTCTATTGGTGAACATGAGGTGTTTTAACTCTTTCTATTAAAAAAATGCCCTTCCATGTCCAGAATTGTGAGTATTTTCCTAAGATTATGTTTGAGTGATGGTTTTAAATTTAAATTTTCAGGACTGGAGGTTGTTGGTTGGTTGGGGTATTTTGTTTGTTTGTTTGTTTGTTTTACGTTGTATTTTTTCTTTTTTGAGATTGTTTTCTGGGATTGGGACTTCTGGCTTCCAAGAAGAAAATACTTACTAAGTTGTGATATTACTCATTTTGCTCATGACCAATAGTTTTTAAAAGAACTATGATAATATGTATGTGTGTGTATATAAGTATGTATGTATGTATTTATGCATGTATGTATTATATGTTTGTGTGTGTATGTTCATTCATAGTTGTGTGTGTGCTTCATAACCCACTTGTGTAGGTCAAATGACAATATGAACAAGTAAGATGATTCTCTTCTTCCACTTTGTTAACACAGGGGCTCTTGTTTCTACTGCTAGCTTCTGGATGATTCTCCTGTGTCTGCCTCCCATTTCATCATATCAGTACTGAGATTATAATGTGTTTACTAGGATCAGACCCAGGTTGTCAGGCCTGAACACCAAGAACATTTATGCTGTTCTCTGCTGTGTCATCTCAGAAACTACAACCAACAGTTATAAGAGTGTGGTTCTCTCACCTAGAGTCCCAATAGGATGTCCTCCCCTCTGTCCCACTTTCCTGGTAAATGACTTTCTTCGGACATGCGCCTTGGGCTAGTGTCCAGATATAAGTGAGTATATACCATTTGACTCTTTCTGCCTCTGGATTAACTCACTCATTATGATCATTTCTAGCTCAATCCATTTGTCCACAAATTTTAGGATTTCCTTGTTTTAATAGCTGAGTAGTATTTCATAGTGTAAATGTACTACAGTTTCTTTATCCATTCTTTTACTGAGGTACACTTGGGCTGTTTCCATGTTCTGGCTCTTATGAATAAGGCTGCTATGAACATGGTTGAGCAAATCTTGTTGTGTGCTGGAGCATCTTCTGGGTATATCCCAAGGAATGGAATAGCTAGGTCTTGAGGAAACCCTATTCCCAATTTTCTGAAATAGTGGGAAAATCAAGGGAGAATGGGGAGATAGAAGGACCCAGAGGGTCCTAGAAACCTACAAGTAGAACATTATGAAGGGTGGATCTGGGCCCAGGGGTCCTGCTCAAACTATGGCACCAGCCAAGGACAATACATGCAGTAAACTTTGAACCCATACCCATACCTACCCAAAGGACAGGACATTCTCCACATTTGAGTGGAGAATGGGGTCTGACCTTCACAGGAACTCTGGTGCCCCATATTTGACCACGTCCCTTGGATAGGGAGGCCTGGTGGCACTCAGAGGAAGGATAGCAGGCTACCAAGAAGAGACTTGATACCCTATGAGCATATACAGGGGAAGATGTCCCCCTCAGTCAGTCATAGAGGAAGCAAGTAAGGGGAAAATGGGAGGGAGGGAGGGAGGAATGGGAGGATACAAGGGATGGGATAACAATTGAGATGTAATGCAAATAAATTAATAAACTATATTAAAAAAAGAGTGTGGTTCATCATACCACTGTCTTTTTTTGAAGCTCCATCAACACTGGAGAGTTTTGTCAATCTAATAGCTTGAGTTTCTATTTTTCTTACTATGTTTTTTCAATGTAAAAGGGGATTTGTAATTTTCTTCTGTTCTGAAGACTGCTATTTCTCTAGCTTACATTTCTATAATGTAGGTGACATTGTTCTTATTTGGGGGAGTTCACTACACTTTATAAAAATCAGTCTATTTATGAGCACATCATAAGTTCTTATCATTGTCCCAGAGCTCTGCATGTAAGTCAGAACACATATTCCCAATTCTCTGCTCCATGTTGCCATGCAGTTGTCTAAGTACTTAAATTTCAACCAGGAGCATATATGGTGCTACCTTTCCTCCAGTGTCTTCTAATATGATAGATAGTATTTGCAGCATTGAGGATCTGTCCTCACTCAAAAATCTTGCTACACACTTTCTATGCTGGCAGCTCCTATTGTTTCAGCTTTTGAAATATAATCAAATAGACTATTCTAGTCTATTACCACAACTCTGGCCAAGATGATTGTTCTAGATTCCTGTGGGACCACTACTGCACTCTCTGAAGACTGCATGATAATCATTGTGTGCCTTAAACATGTTAGGCCACATGATACCTGAGCACACAATCCTCTGATATGTAGCCTGGTGTAAAATCTAGCATCCTGTGAGTAGACACTGAGTTGTATGTCCTGTTCTACAGCAGTCATCCACAGTTTCTCTAACCTTAGGCTCTATGTCACACCCTGGCACTCACTCACTTCTGATAACACTGATTATCTTGTTGGTTTCTTGACCAAAGCCATCATATTCTAGCCTAAAGTCTTGTATATTTAAAATGTTCTTACCCCATTTGTTCATTTTTGCTATCCTGAGTGTATAGTGTGTCTGATACTGCCATCAAGGCGTTCTTAAGGGATAGCTCCAGACAAAGCAATTTTCCTCTGCCTCACTTTCAACTCCCATATTCCTGCCTCCTCTAGTACTGACAAGGAGCTGGCTTACTGGTGTGTTTGGTGTACAGTTCTTTTACCAGAGAGTTCCCATAAGGTTACGGACTTTGTTTGGTTCACTGGTTTATGCAATCTTCTAGAGCCTTGCCTGTTACATACTAGGTACGTTACTTTAATGACTGCAAGTGAGTGAGTAAAAGAATTGAACAATGCACATTTTGGCAATTAAAAATATGTGTAAGCTAGCATAATGATAAAAAATGGCTGCAAAAAAATAAAAAAAAATGGTACTTGGTGTACAGAAAATTTTGGTGTATATCAACTTGAATAATTCATCCCTTTCAAAAAATAAAATTAAATGAAGTATCTTCTAGTGGTCGTTTGCTTTTGAAGTTTATTTTATTAAGCAGTATTTTATTAAGAATATAAATTTTGGGATAGTTTCGTGACTTATAAGGATTATTCTGAGTGGTGAAGAGAATGAAGATGATTTTCAGAAGAACTATGCTTAAATCCTGAAGAAAGTATTGCTGCAGGCTAGAATTAGTTGCATGTGATAGTGATCCTTCTAATTAATAATTTGAGATGGAAGTCAGTATGAGTATAGTTCTATGTATCCCATTAAAATTGATATCTTATAATATTAAAGTACGATGTGACTACATGGAGGGCATTGGATGGTATTGTCTAAATTGTACATGTTTATACAGTACTATGATTACAAAACTTGACTGGAACTTATTTGGTAGCAACAAGGATTCTTTATACCTGCTATTTTTTAGTTGAGAAAATGCAAGTTTACCTTAAGAAGACATCCTTTTATTTTCTCTAAATAAGTGATTTATAATTTCACTGGCTCTAATTTACTGTAAGCAAACCATCAGATTAGTAATGTGTTTAATATGAATTATTAAGTTTCCATTAGACTAAATTACCACCCCCAGAGACCTGCAAAGCTACTCTTGATTAATTTGCATTTTCAGTCTCCTTTTGTAAAGTGCCACAGATGCGTGTGTATGAACACACTTCTCTAAAAATAGGAAGTCATGATATCAGAGATGAAATAAGTTCTGCTTGTTATGTGCAGTAATAATAATTTAAAACATGATTTCAAAAACAGCACATGTCAAAATCCATTTTCAATAAATTATACTAGAGCAGTACTGATATCAATTTTCTAATTGCATTTAACAAGATCATCAATTTAATACGAGCATGATATTGATTGGTTTAATGTTAGAAAGCATATAAAATATACATTTTCTGTGAATCTTTCAATTAATTGATTAATTATTCACTATACATCCTGATGTAGCCCCCTCCCTACTTTCCTCCTGGTTCTACCCTCTCTCCTTCTTCTACCATCCCTCTTCAGAAAGGGGAGGCCCCCAAACCCACCTAATCACACCAAGTTGCATAAGGACTGAGTGTATCCTCTTTCCCTGTGGCCTGGCAAAGCAGTCCCTCCACGGGGATGTGATCAAACAGCAGGCAATAGAGTCAATGTCAGAAGCAGCCTCCAATCCCCTTGCTAAAAGGCCCGCATGAAGGCTGAGCTGTCCATTGGCTATATCTAGGTAGAAGGCTTAGGTCCATGCACAGTCCTTGATTGGTGCTTCCATCTCCATAAGCTCCCCTCAGCCATGGTTAGTCGGCTCTGTTGGTTTACTTGAACAGCTCCTGTCCCCTCCCTTCTATCTTCCCCCTAACTCTTTTACAAGTCTCCTTGCAGTCTACTCAATATCTGACTGCGAGTCTCAGCATCTGTTTCACTCCGATCCTGGGTGGATCCTTTCATAGGACAGCTATGCCAAGCTCTTGCAGCAAGTATAGCAGAGTATCATTAATAGTGTCGAGGATTGTCTCTCTCCCAAGAGGTGGGTCTCAGGTTGGGCCATTGGTTGGACACTCCTTCAATCTCTGCTCTAACTTTATCCCTGCACATCTTGTAGGCAGGGTTAGTTTTGGATCAAAGTTTTTGTTGGTGGCTTGGTGTTGCCTTCCCTCCACTAGCAGTCCTGTCTAGTTGGAGGGTGGCCTCCCTCTTTTGTCTCCATGACCCCTATTAGGATTCTCAGCTAGAGTCATTTCTATATCCTCCCAGGAGCCTAAATTGTATTAGGACTCCAGCTTGTCACAGAGATGGCCCTGCCCTCCATTTCTCTTCAGTCAGTAAGCCCTCTGTCCTCCTTTCCTCACTCTCCCCTTGTCTTATCTCCATTCTCGTTTATCTAAAAACTCCCTCCTTCTCCTACTCTGTTCCGTCTCTTCAGCTGCTTCCACTGTCTATTCTATTACCTCCTGTAGCTTGAGTCGGGGCAGCTAACAAAGAAACTTGGCAACATACTAATTCTTAGAGGCTGGACATACTTTTTTTTTTTTATTGTATGAATGAGGCTTTGTCCATATACAGTGATCTTCTGAAAGTAGAACCCAGGTCCCTGACCATGCAAGTTGAGTAAGCATTCTGCCATTGAGTCACATCCCTGGCTGGTTTTGTCTGCTAATACTAGATCAACATCATCAATTGATTAAGAACTTGGCTTCATATGATAATTGAAGGAATGATAGAGAGAGGGAATGCTCTCAAGAGCTATATTAAGAGGTGTATTTGTGCTGAAAACGTGGTTACTGAAAGCATTGGACTATTAACTAATGAATCAAACCTGTGCATATTTTCTAACCACAGATCTGTAAAGCAGATTTATCCACTCAATTTCTCGAGGCTAACAAGGGTATCAGGCTGGATTAGAAGTCAGAAGTCTCTCTATTCCTCAACACATATGATTAACTCACATCTGTTCCCTATTGCACAGCATTAATTTTAGAAGTAATACTGCAGTATTAGTCTGAGTTGACCCAGAAAGGCACTGAATCACTCAGGGTAAAATTCTGTGTTCCCAATTCAATATGATCCGCCAACCTGAAACATATCATCCATGTCTTCATCCAAACTACACAGAGTAAATATATAGGGAGCCAGAAAGCTAGGTCTTATGACTGCCCTTTCCTTTTCTTCCCTATCCTCTTATTCTGTATTTCTAAATTAATTTTTCTAAATCATGCTTCTAAAACAGGCACTTTGCTATGTGAACTTTTCATATTTTTAAACACCTTCTTCATTTTAAGTTATAAATCACAGGAACCCAGCAGAATAAATATATATAATCCAGTTTAGGTTGTTTAAGGGGAAGTGTAACTGGCTGAAATGAAGATAATGAATGAAGGGAAACCTTTTGCATCTAACAAGTAGTGGTGAGTCCTTTGCAATATTCAGCGAGCATGCAACCAGAGGCCAAACTACAGGAGTGGAATAATACAGAAAAAGAATTCAAATGATGCTTAACAAAAAGAGTCCGAGTTTTCTAATGTGAGTGAATTGTTGGGGGATTTTACAAGGAAGGAATGTTGAGATTCCTGGACATGTATCACAAAGCAGGGTGAAAAGAGTTCGGGTCTTGGCACATCAAGTTTTGGACCAGTGTCAAACCCATATTCTGGCATATTGCCACCTTCAGGAGAAAAAGTTTTCACTGGGAAAAGACAGCTATACAACAACGAAGTGTGACAAAAATCATACAGGAGCAGAGACAACCTGCCTGAAAAGAGACAAATTTGCTGGAGGAAGTGTAAGTTAGGAATCTCTTTTTTTTTCCTTTATTAATTTATTCTTGTTACATCTCAATGGTTATCCCATCCCTTGTATCCTCCCATTCTTCCCTCCCTCCCATTTTCCCCTTATTCCCCTCCCCTATGACTGTTCCTGAGGAATCTCATAGGCTGGAAGCTATACAAGCCAAGGCACCTCAGTCCCATCCAGGTTGCTGTACTCTATGCTGGTCAAACTCTCTTCTTTCTCTGTTATTTGTCTTCCCTTGGCAAGAGCATGTACCCTCTGTTATAAGGGTAGCGCACTTCCAGTTCACAGATGAGAACAGGTCCTTGGAGCCAGCAGCTAATGGTGTTTCACTCTGTCAATCACCTAGGGAAGAGCCCATTGAAGTTAGGAGACTGGAGTATCAATGTGATACACAGTGAATTTCTAAGGATTTTACACAGAAACCTTCAACTAATCTGCAGGAAGTTTTATAAGTCAGCAACAGATTTGACTGTAACACACTGTGCTGTGATGGAGTACAATCATAGGAGAATGAAGTGATGCCACCAGCCCTCACTACTAAGCTGAAAAACTTTCTAGGATTTCCAAACACAGCTCTATCTCCAACATTTTGAGCCCTCTTCATGCCTCTCAGGTCTCCCTTCCCTGAGACCTTTTTCTTTCAGAAGTTGAAACTGTGAGTGGCCCTTTTAGAGCATTCAATATAGTATAGCGTTGTTTTTTTTTTATCCATTGGGATTTCAGCGTCTAAAAAACCTTCTGAGTTTTCATGCTCTACAATTCCAGTTTAAGTTGCTATAGCTAATGCCAAATAAACACTTGGTGAATGTCATTAACATGATTTAACAACTATGATGTGGTTATCACTTCAAAATTAGTACCCTTTTTTATATTATCATTTTATAGAAAACTAATAAGAGTCTTTCTTAATGGTATTTTATAATTAGAACATCATTTTCACCTTTAAATATACTACTAATATTATAAAGTATTTGTTAATTTTTTGAGACAGTGTCATACACTATATCTATAGCCCAGCATAGTCTCAACTTGTGGTCAACATCATATTTTAGTCTATTAAGTACTAGGATTACAGGTATGAATCATCACATCTGATTATTTCATTCTTTGCTATACCCAAAATATTTTTAAAATAAAAATTTTAAATAATTTGAAGCTTGTGTATAATCATAAACATATAACAGTTAACAATGCTTCTTTTTAAGTCACAATCCTCAACACTATATTCTACTCAATAATGGCCGATTTATTCTGTTGAAAACATACTACTAGCATTGCATTGTTAAGAACACTGACCAATATAGGCTTGTGATCAAGAGGCATACTGATGCTAAAATTTCCTGTACATGCATCAGTCAAATATTTGTCATCTAAGCAAGTTTCTCCAACTTGAGCAAAATAGGAAAGGCCCTCCCACAAGAGTGTAAACACAAGAGCAACTTCCTTTTTTCTATCTTCCTGTTTTCTTCCCCTTAAGGCAATATTGTCTCTCAATGCTGTTATTTTCAACATTTTTCTTTCTTTTTTAAAAAATGTTTTTCTAACTCCTGACATATGTGGTAGAACTTGACCAGGTTATATGTTTCTTACCAAAATCTGAATCATGTTTTCCTGAAGATGTCACTACTTGTAGTCACATCCACCACTTTCTGTGATAAGAATCCTATTTACCTGGAGGCACCTCTACTCTCTTCCCTACGAGCAGATGATAATCCCACTAGATTAACTTTTCGGTGAGACTGATCTTAGAGCAAGTTCAGGCACTCACAGAACACATTGCTCCTAACATGAGAAGAGATTAGGTTTTTTCATAATAGCTGCTTTTGAATTAAGAAAGGATTTCCACAAAGGAGAAAAAAATTACATGAGGATATATAATCTATGCTAGTTTTGTGTATGCTTTAATACTGTCTTTGTTTTAAGGGTTTTACAGTTTTCATTAGAAGCACAAGGAAACCATTCCACAATCCAGCCAGCATTCATTTCACTGCAAAAGCTGGACTCATTATCCTGGGAATTTATTGATACCTTTTAAGTAATCCATTTTTAGCACATTTCAGCCAACCAGGTAACCTTCTATAAAGATTTGCAATTGCTTTAGCAGCTGAGATAATGAAAGAACTCATGACATCAGCAACCACAAATCCTGAACTGAATTCCTGTTACTTTAGGCAAATTGCTTAATTGCATGGGCCTTGGTTCCCTTATCTGTAGAGTGAAAAGTTTGCAGAATTAAATAAGATTTTATATATTAAACATTAATGCAGTGTTCTACAAACAAATCAAAGCAACAAACAAAACTTATCTTCACTCTGGATACTTAATGCCCACATGATCACAGAAAAAGAAGAAACTTCTATAAATATATAGTATAGAACTATAAGAAGACGCTACATAAAATGGATCATATTCCAACATGATTATGTGACAGAGATGTTTTGTTTTGTGTAACAACAGTCTAGAAGTCAGAAAGACAACTACAGGATAAAAGGACCTGTGCTCAAAATATCTATGTTGCCTCCCTCTGTCCTCTTCTTCACATTTTCTATGTTGCAAGGCTGACACCCTCATGGCCACAAGATAATTGAATGAAGAAAGAAATTCAACTCAGTTCTTTGATCATGAATAGAGTCAGAACAGTCTTTCTAATAATATCAATTGCCATACACACTTGTGGTTATGAGTGGGATCTTTAGGACCTATTTATTATTTTTTCTTTTTTTAAAATTTTTTATTAATTTATTCTTGTTACATCTCAATGGTTATCCCATCCCTTGTATCCTCTCATTCTTCCCTCCCTCCCATTTTCCCCTTATTCCCCTCCCCTATGACTGTTCCTGAAGGGGATTTCCTCCCCCTGTATATGCTCATAGGGTATCAAGTCTCTTCTTGGTAACCTGCTATCCTTCCTCTGAGTGCCACCAGGTCTCCCCGTCCTGGGGACATGGTTTAGGACCATGTCTACCTTAGTATTATTTTAATAAAATAATTCTTAGAACTCAGATTGAAATTAAATTTATCATTTCCTAGAAATTGATTTGTGTATTTTAAATGCACTGTGACATTTGCTTAGGTAGACTTCAGGAATTTTTCCAATGTTACTAAATCACTTCCATTTATTTTTTTGAGCACAGTGCTAGGGTTAAAAGATTTTGCTATATTTAAATGGATGTGGATTTTTAAATTGTATTTTGATCTGCCCTTGCTTTCATTCCTTTAATCAATGCTTTGTAGCAGGGAAACAGGATGGTGAGTTTACACTGAAGTCTTCATTATAGCCTTAGAAACTTCAGGACGGGCAGCCAGCTGTATGACATACATGACAACGATAGCAGCTGCTAGCTGTGTTCCATAATTGCCCATGATGGCAATGGCCTTGATAAATTCACTTGCAGTAACGAATGGGAGCCTTCAAAATATAGCTTCATACTTGAAACCAGAATAGGGTTCTTCCATATCATTTAATAAGCCTCAACCTCTACAGTGCTAGTTAAGTACATGTGAGGCCTTGCTTTAAGAATCAACCTAATTTTATGTACATTTAAAACTACTCTAGTTACAACAAACCATCCCTAGCCTTTCCCTTCTTATGTGGAGGGACTATATTATATCTTATTATGCATTCCTTATCAGCATTTTTATATGACTTGACTATCTTCCACATCCAAGACTTATGGATACAATTTATTCAGAGATTTGTAAGTACTTTTCAATTACGATCTGATGGCATGAATGAGAAATGATCGCGAAAACTACTCAAGCTATAATTACTTTGAAAATTAGATGTCTGTATAAGTATGGGCACAGAAAGCAGTGAAGACTCTACTATTCTGCAATATTTACCTGAAGACATACCATATCCAGTTAATTCAGGGAACATAAGACTTTCCACTAATGAAAGACACTGCGTGTGCATTTCATAATGCAAAAGTCTTTCTAGCTCCTCTCTATTTGAAAACTTGAGACCAGGTTAGGACTGCCTCTATCTATTCTCATTTCTGATGATGTATTTCTAGAGTGCCATATCATGAAAATGCAGCAATACAACAATACTCGGTATTCCACTCACATTTTTGTATATGGATGGCTGAATTTAAGGCCTTACATATGCTAGACAAGGATTGTGTCACTCAACTATATCTCCGCCCTGAACATTCCAAACCAGATCATTAAAACTATTCATGGAGAAGAAATTTACTGAGATCCTCAAGAGTGACGATTCAGAGCAAGAGAAAATTAAAAAGATATGTGTCCACTTCCCATGTGTCTGCCAAGAAATTTTATATCCCAATAGATTTTAAAATTCTAATTGGTTCCATGTTGAGTAATAAGCAAAAGAAAGACAAAAGGAAAAAAATTAACTTGTTTAATGGAATGCCACAAAACTGCTCATATGAAATCTAAATTCATATAAAAGTTTGAATGGACACTTAGGGGAGAAAGATTAGTGAAATTTATATTTTAAGTTTGTGTTAAATTCAAGCTATATTGTCAACCCTGTTAATTGCAGGTGTGTTCACAGAGTGTGAAATATCCCAGAAGGAACACAGTAGCTTGAAGAAACAAAAAGGCTCAGAACTAAATGAAACGAAAACACCAAATTCAAGGAAAAGTAGACTAAAATGTGAAGAAGTTTATTAATACATATGTGTCAGTTTAAGTGTGTATATTTAGTCCTTTAGCAAAGTAAAAATTTACTCCTGCACTTTTCCTGTGGCACTGCTAACTGGAGTTAATTGTTTCAACTTAATCCCATTCAAGCCCAGAAATACGCTAGGATAAGAATTTCTGGTGCTGTGCAAATCCATGCTCATTGCCTGCCTCAGTGACAAGCTGTTTCTTACCCTAAGTCAGTGGTTCTCAACTTTACCAATGCTGCGACACTTTAATATGGTCCCTCATGTTGTGGTAAGCTACAACCATATTATTTTGTTGCTACTTCACAACTGTAATTTTGCTACTGTTCTTAATTTTAATGCATATATATGATTTCATGACCCACAGGTTGAGAGACCATGCTGAAGCTTGCAATGGAGGGCGGGGTAGAAAAACATATGAAAGAGTTATCAAGGGGAATGCATACACTCTCAACAATTCATTGCATATCTGAATATTTGACACAGGAAAGGAGTGGTGACAATAAAAGGAAGCCGGGTGAGCATAAAAGTTATTTTGGCAGAGATGATAATCAATGACATGTAGTGAAAACAGAGACAGCAGGCAGTCTCATAAGTTGAGGCCTTAAAGAAAACAAAAATTGGAAAAAATACAGGGATGCCAGTAAAAATGTGTCAGGATGTAACACTTCAATGTTACAGGAGAAAACACTACAGTGGGATCCTTTGAATCTTACCCTGGAGCAGGAGAGTGTGAGTGAAGCTGAAATGCAATTGGTATCTGTAAAGATGCTCAGTAGTTAGGAGCACATTCTGCTCATCCAGAGGACCCATGTTAGGCTCCCAGCACTCATGTGATGTCTCACAAACATCAGTAATTAACCCTGTTCCAGGGTATCTGACTTCCTCTTCCAGCCACTGAGGAAAGCAAGCAGGTACCAGGTGCACAGATATATATGCAAGCAGAAAAAGTAAAATGAATTATTAAAAAGAAAATCTCTAAATAAAAAGAAAAGTAAAATGTAATACATAAAAAAAAAGTAATCGATCACACTTGGTAAGATGGGCAAGGATTGCCATCTTTCCGTTGTTAGGAAGCTTTTTAAAAAAAATATAATCTACTTTCTGATAGGATTATAGAATGACTTTTTTATTTTGTATAACCCACTGAGCTAAAAAAAAAAATACATCAGTCTCATCTCACATTGAGGTTACATTCGTTATATTTAGCAACAAATAATAAAAGCTATCTACAAGGACTAGGTCAGCAGGTACCAGGCAGCAGGACAACAGCTGGTCAGGTGCTGGATATCTCAACTTTATTTTCTCTTTCTCTGGTTGAGACACATAAAATTCTGGGTGAGAGGTCCTGGGAATGCAGCTCATGATATTTATCATGCTCAAGAGCCTGGGTCCAATACCCAATATCACACACACATGTAACTACTCTCTCTCTCTCTCTCTCTCTCTCTCTCTCTCTGTGTGTGTGTGTGTGTGTGTGTGTGTGTGTGTGTGTGTGCTTGTGCCTCTGTCTGTCTGCCTCTCTCTCACACATACACACACACATACACACACATAGAGGAGAGCTAAGAATAGCACAAAGATAAACAGCTAATATTTAACTATTGCACATGCATTTTATGACAGAAAATATGAGAAATAGTTTGTTTATAATGTCAATTGAAATGGCTTTCATGGAGTGTTGGTATATTCAATGGAAATGACTACAGAGTAAAACAGGGCTCAAAAAATTAAGTTATTTGTGTAAAATTGCATATGTTGTAGAAGCTAGAAAAGAGCTTGGGAGTCTATGTGTTTCTGATTTTTAAGTAAATGTCATTAATTGTTATTTATAAAATAAAATCATAACAACATCATACTGGCACATGAAGAGATCCAGAAAACTTCAGAGTAACATAATAAATGATTTGTCTAAACTGGCATTTAATAAACAATGACCACATAAGGGAAGGATGCAGGGACTGAAGGATGAAATAATTTTGCACTTAACCTAAGTCATGACATGTTGATATAATTTTACACTGACCCAGGAAGTAAGCAGAAACCTTAAGTATTGGCAAAAGTAAATGTCCATATCTTAAATCATATTCTTATTCATACAATAAACTTCAAATGTATGTCTTTAATGATCGGTCTTGAAAGTTTTCATGTGGGAACATTGAAATTCAGATATAGTAAGTCTATATCTAAAATCATAGTGACAAATAGGAGCCAGAATCTTGTCTTTGACCCCTTTAATTCCAGTAAATTGTCATCCGAATTGTCTGGGTTTGTTACAGTTTTTCAAAGAAAATCAAATAATAATAGCAAATTTTGTAGCACTCAGATTTTTCTTATGCCTCTCTATATTGCCATTTATGAATTATTAGTAACAAATCATGATTAAACTATAACTATCTGTAATTCTGCTTCAGACAGGATGTTTTAGTTCATTTTTGTCTCTCATTTTAGACAGTCTCTGGCTCCTTCTACTCTCTAAGCAGTATGTAGCTTACAGCTCATGTAAACCTTAGAAATTGCTTTCATTCACACATTTTTTACATTTAAATAAAGTTGATGATTGAAGAAAACTGCAAAAATAAGTCTAAACAGGGTGTCACTACAGACTCTAAAGGAAGTAAATGCTCCATTTAAATGAAACATTTCATGTTGTAAAATGAATTGAAGAGAACCAAATATATATTTCTATGATAAATGCAAACATTTCAGAAGTCCATATTAATACTGAGAAACATACTGAGACATAGACCAGCACACCTCTCGTTTATTCTCCTAGAAATTTGCCTTCCCATCCACTTAATAGCAATGAGACAAAGTGGCCTGCATCTAGACTAATATAAATGTTCTAGATGACAGCAAGCTCACGCCACCTACAACCTTTTACATTCTTGAGAAGAGAAATATTGACTCTACAGAGGAAATGCTCTGATTTATTTACACATATAAGTTTAAAATTAACATTCTTAAGTTAAGCAGCACAGTGGAATTAGGCTTTAATATAGGCATTCCTTCTTATTCCAAAATTATGGCAGTGATCATATTTTGGGAGGGTGTTACTCTTATTTTTAAAAAATTTTCACATACTATATTTTGATCCTAATCTTTCCTCTTTCCCAACTCCTCTCCACTCAACATCAACATGTTCTCTCTCTCTCCCTCCATCTCTCTCTCTCTCTCTCTCTCTCTCTCTCTCTCTCTCTCTCTCTCTCTCAAAAATTAAAATGACAGGAGAAAAACTCAAAACAACTAAAAAAAAATTATATCAAACTAAAACAAACACAGAGAGACATATAAAGAAATCATGGAGCTAGTTTTTGTGCAGGCCTACGAATTCTGGACATGGGCCCTTCTTTGGTGGGTGCCTGGTGTTCACAGTGACATTCCAAAAGTGAAAAATTCTTTTCCTTTCCCCATCCAATGTCATACACAAGCAGCTTTTTGTTTATGGGTACGATGTTGTGTCCACATCCTCTTGTCAGTGCTCAGACTTTTGTCTGGTTTAAACTTTTGCAGATCTTATACATGCTGAGGTCATATCTGTAGAAGCCTTATTGTATTTGGAAAATGTTGTCTCTTTGGAGTCAACCACTACTAATCAAGCACTGGTTCTTACAATATTTCTGCCTCCTCTTCTACACAGATTTCTAAACCTGAAAATGATAAGTTTGATGAAGACATCCCATATTGTCCAGTTGTAGATCTCTTTGTTAATTACTAAATCAAGAAAAAACTTCTTCGATGAGAGCTTAATGAAGCACTGCTCTATGGACATAAGGAGGCATTTAATTGCTGTGTTGCTTTAGCAGAATGATTGTACTAGTTTTCCCTTAGGGACTTGATCTACATAGTCTCAGCTTCTTGGCCACTTTAACAGTGTCAGCTGTGAGTTCCATCTCACAGAGTGGGACCTACCAAAATTAAAGCAAAATGAAGTAACCATACTAAACAGATCCAAGTCCCCTAGTGAAATGGATGCAATGCTTAAAAATTCCCCAACTAAAAGAACTAACATCAGTAGTTCTCAAATTATTCCACAAACAAGAAACTAACGGAACATCTCATATATCTCCAAATGCTACTATCATCACCATAATGATTTGCTTTATTTTTTAAAGCTGAGTTCAAAAGCTCATATGTCTATAAATACACCTACATTTGTTTATATATGCATGCTGCATGCAAATAATAGTATCTCCTATTATTGTGATACATGAGCTAGATTGAAACAGAAATATTTAGATCCTCAAAAATAATAGTGTCCTCTATTTCAGTAAAAAACAATCCATAATTGAGAAAGGGTTCCTGTTGTCCCCAGCACCGCTTGAGACACCAGCTCCTCCTTGAACATGGGAGCTCACCCTGGTGAAAGCATTTGAAAGGTGCTCACTTCTTTGTTTTTTTGCAGCTTCTTGTCACCTATCTCTTCTTGACAGCATATTCAAACATGTAAGCAAGCTTTCAAAAACCAAAAATGACTGCATTTTCCCCTTTCAACAAGGCTTCAAAATGACATAATTATCATTTTCATGTGCAGCTTTTCCCTCTTGGTATGATTTTTTAAGGATTCTATCTGACCACAAATAAAGCAATGCTCATGACATCAATCCATGATTGCAGATATTAGTCATATTTATCAGGCTGTAGATTTTAATTTAGGATAATTTGGCACTACAAAAAAAGTTTTTTAAACACAAGCTGGTCACCTATCATTATTTATTTACATCCAACTAAAGGTTTGTATGTGAAATTTTGTAGTCGGGTCATATGCCTTTAAATAGAAAGGCAAAACAGAGAAATGGAACATTTTGTTGACAGGTAAATGTGAATCAATCTGGCTTCATTCAAAGGAAAATAATCAAGCTCTTTTCAAATAATATAAAATGCAGAATGATTGCATGCCGGTGAGGAGGGGCCTTATCAGCATCCCTTCTCCCCGAATGATTGCTGCTCTCGCTGGAGGAGCATTTGCCGTGCTTATCTTGTGACTTTCCCTGCAGTCCCGGGTGGTTGGTAGCAGCTGATTTTCAGTGGGTTTCTTCCTTTCATTTCGCCCTTCCTTCAGTGTAAATTAGTTTTCCCAAATCTACATTCAGCCATCATTCTCTTTATCAGTTGTGGGAAAGGATAATTATTTCATTATTGGTTTTGAGCAGTCTTTCATATTAAGTAGTGCATCTCTGGTTTCAGGCAGACATTTAATGGGCTCTCTATTTGTTTTATTTGTCTCATCACCTTAATCAAAGCCCCATGAGACACAGTACTTTGTAGTAACAAACAAGAATAAAAGGAAATTATGAATTGCTGCTTCCACAGAAAGTGCAGTATTCATTACGAATTCCTGATGGGATTGAAACCAGGTTGCTTTCAAACACTATGAAAACCCTTTTAATAACTAAGATGCCTGGCTTTCTGGTCTCTTATTAGCCAAGCACCTAAGAACTATCCTTTGGGAACTTGGAGTTTGCTGTAGTGTACTGCAGTGGTTAGTGCAGAATTTTCAGCTCTGGGTTTATCTTTTTGTATGAGAAATTCCCTCCTGCCTTCTATAAACACTATTATTTTATCTTTGAGTGTTTCCCTCTTTCTTGTAAAAAAACAAATATTATTTCTGCTTTTCCTAAAGGACACCGTCTTAGCTTCCTAGAATGAGCAGCCATTGTAGAATGGGGTGTCCTCTCATTTATAGATCCAGATGATTCAAGTATCTCAACAGCCTGTCTCATGCATGCTTGGCACGACATGGGTCATATTTGGATGTTTTTAGAAGAAATACTTAAATTGACTCAGTTCTTTAAGAGGAAGTCAGCAATAACTGGACAACAAGGGTTGTTTCTATTTGACATGTATATCAAATTTTCTGTTGTCTGGCTCACATACAAAAAACAAACAAACAAAAAGTCATTTTCAGCATCTACCTGTGAGAGAGAACATGATTTCTTTGTCCATGCATCTGAACTGATGTATCCTTTTTATGTGGCTAAACAAAGTTGTACTGCATGTATAAAGCAGTTCCTTTAGACAGTCCTGTGTTGGACATCCAGCTTGATGCCACATCTTAGCTGTTGTGAATAGTGAAAAAATAAACATGGGCATTCAGGTGTCTCTTGCACTGAAATAATTTCTTCTGGGTATACAGCCAGAAACAGGCTCAGTGGCTTAAATAACAGATCTATGTTTAGACTTTGAAGGAACATCCATATTGTCTTCTATAATGACTGGGTTAGTAATTTATACAAATACCGGAAGATGTCTTTTGTAGTGAATGAATTACTAAGGTATATCAACCCCTTAACATGTCATCTACAGTGGCTGAAATTTTAACTTGTATAGACCTCCTAACTATGCATTTTTTTCTCCTCATTTTCTTCTGTATTTATTTTCATGATTTTGATAACTTTTCTAACTAGGGTAAGGTGATGTATCATGTTATTTTCTTTTACAATTCCCAGGTGGCTAACAATATAGACTGTACTCTTATAGATATGCTAAAGGAGATATGCTTTCATTCCTGCACTCATTTCGGAACTATTCATCATTTATTATTATATAATTTGCTTGTGTGAAAAACTAAAATAAAATCCAAGGAAAATGCCACTCTTACATTCTAGATAAGTGTGTGGACAACTACAGAATGTGCCATTATAAGTTGTTACCCCATAAGGGGCATCTGACACAGATTGACAGAGAAGGAACAGAGAGAATATGCTGTCTTTGGAAGTTTCTAGTGTTCTGGAGACATGGACTGCTTTAATTATTTTAGTACAATCATAAAACACATTGCCATCACCCACAAATACATATACTTAGAACACAGATGTGGGTAATCCCCCTTACCTCAAAATATTGCAATTAAATTCCTTTCACTTGTAGACAGCAAATAAATGGCTTGTGTTTTGCAATCCAGTTGCCTAGCTCATGTGTCTTGATTGGGGCATTGCAGCCATTAGTATTTAATGTTTTTACAGAGAGGTGTGTCCTGCTTAGGGTCTTTTTGTTGAATTTATGTTATTTGTTTTCTCGATGCTACTTGGCATATCAGACTCTTTTTTCGTGTGTGTTTATTTTTGTTTTTGTTTTTCAAGACATAGTTTCTCTATGTAGCCCTTGGACTTGCTTTGAAAACTAGCCTGGCTTGAACTCTCAGTGATCTGCCTGCCTCTGCCTCCCATGTGCTGTGATTATAGGTGGGCACCATTGTGCCTGGCTTATATCAGACTCTTAAGTATGGCTATTATTCTCTTCCAACAGAAGTATTACTTCCACTGTTCTATGTAAAACTGGTTTGGTGGTCATAAATTTCTTTCATCTGTTTTTGTATATTTTTTTATTTTGAGAATTTTATACATGCATGCAATGCATTTTTATTATCTTCATCCCCACTCCTTCCCAGAACCACTACCCAATCCCACCCTCCCCTCATCATGACCATCAGAAGACACTGTTTCACTCCAGTCTTCCCTAAACTTTGACTCTTAGAATCTCTGTTTCCTTTTCTCCAGTGGTCCCTGAGCTTTTGGGAATGTAGTGTAATATCAATGTCACATGTAGGTTCGATCATCCTGTGGCTCCTTATTCTCTGCACTATTACCAGTTATGATTTTCTGCCCACCGCACAAGTAAACTTCTCTGATGTGGTCTGAGCTCTGCACTGAGGTTTGGTTAGAGTGATACAAATACAGAAAACAGTTTGATACTATGCACATTTAGAAAAATAATAGTAGAATGTTTATCTTAACGATGTATGAGCTCCCATCCATGGGTTCTTGGCCAGAGTTACAAAAAAACAGACATGCATTTCTTCCTGGAGAACAGTTCTTCAATCCAGCTGGAAATTGGCTGATCACCTCCTTAACTTTAGTGTGAACGGTGCACCCATGGATATTTTTTGCTGTACTTGTTGTTTATAATAGTTCCCAGATTTTACAACTAAGTAAGACTGTTGACAACTTTTCTCTACTAGTAACCCTCTTAGCATTTTACAGTCCAATGAAAACTAGACGACACAGAGCAAGCTCCTTGGTACCCATTTGATGTCTCCAAGCCCTGTGACCAAAGTGTGTTATGCCTTCAACAATGCAGTCTTCACTCAGAGTTCTGGTAGGCCACCAAGAGTAATAACAGTAGGTTATATTGTTTTGGAGGATGTCTGGTTAACCCTGACCAACAGCATTAGGTGAAGTGTTCCACATATGGCACTGGGCTTTAGCCTGTTTTTAATCTGGGAAAGATTTTTGTACTCCTTCAATTATGATGGGCAGTTTTTCAAGGTGAAGTAGACTGCATCAGCAGCTGTTTTCTTTCAGAACTTGAATCGCATTGATCTCCACTCTTCTGAGTGTTAAAGCTTCCATGGAGAAATCACCTCCTATTTTTTTATAATTTATTCAAGTTATACCCCAATTGTTATCCACTTGCTTGTATCTTCCTGTTCCCATCCTTCTTCTCTCTTCAACCCTCCTCCCTTCCCCTAGACTTCTGACAGAGGGGACTTCCTCCCCCACCATATGCCCACAGACCATCAGGTTTCATCCTTCATCCAGATAGCCTGCTTCCCCTGCCTCTGTGTGCCACCAGCCCACCCCACCAAGTGGAAGTGATCAAATTGGGGAGGCAAGAGTTCTTATGGCCGGACCTTAAGTGAGACTTAAACTTTCTGCTTTCAACACTCCTTCTTTGTTCTGTATACCTTGTGTTTTAACTTTAATATGGCATAGAAAGATTCTTTTCTGGTCCTATTTCCTGCTCTGTATACCTCTTGTATTTGAATATGCATCTGTTTCCTTAAATTTGGCAAGTTTTCTTCTATGACTTTATTGAAGATATGTTCTATGCTTTGACATGGAATTCTTCTCCTTTTATGACTACACTTTGTGTATTTGGTCTTTTATTGCTATCTCTGAGTTCCTTCATATTAGCTTCTTAAGTGTTTTTAATACATAAATTTTTGAGGTAATGATCCAATTCCACTACCTTGTATTCAAGTCGTGATATATTCATTTACAAAGTCCATTCTGTTGATGAGGTTTTCCTCAGTTATTTTTTTAAGACATTGAGTTTTTAATTTCTAGCTTTATTTTAGAGTTTTCTTCCATGTTTCTATCTCTGTTTAATTAATTTTCATTTCTTTATTTGTCCTCATTGTTGCATTGTGTAACTTGGTTGTGTCTTTGTAGACTTTAATCAGGAGTTAATTGCAGTCCTCAAATTTATTCAAGTGTTTATCAGTGTCTTCTTTCAATTTCTCAAACTCTGAACACATTTAAAAATCTTTGCTTCAGTGTAATATATTGAATTTTATCAAGATTGTACTTGTAAATTGTGTTGTTGTTTGCATCTTTTGATATTAGGTTCTTCTCTGTTTTGTTTTGTTTTTAATCATACAAGTTCCCAAGTCATATGGCAAGGTGGGAAGGTTGAATAAATGACTAAATGATGGATTTAGAGAAAGTAGAATATCTTATAGAACCTATGTGGTCAAATCGATTTACTCTCTAATAATCCATAGATACAAAGCTGCTCATAGTATCCCCTACCTGCACCCCAACAGATACACTTCATGGATCTTTCTCCTTCTAATATATGCTAGCGGCATTCAATTCATCCCTACTCAGGACACAACTATCATTATCCAACCAGCTACTCAATGTGGTGAAGCTTTTAGTGGTCCAGTTCTTCAATATCTCTCTCCTCTTCCAGAACTTAGAATTGAAAGCAAATGATCTAACCAAGTATTTGCAAAGGTGTAATGGCACTAGAAGACAAACACTTGAATATTGATGAAGGGTATACTTGCTATATCTACTTTGCCATTTCCATCGACAATGAGCCTGTGTATGCCAGATGGTCCAGTAATTCTACTTGTGATTATAACTATATAAGGATGTTTAGCGCAACATTAATTGTAATTACTATAAACTAAAAATAATCCAATGTCAATCAGCAGAGAAGAACATCCATAAACTATGCAATGTCAGCAGGAACTTGAAAAATTACACCATGAATGTGCCCAACCATAATATTCATGCAATAAACTTGACATAAAACAACAGATATTATAGTTTAGATTATGAAACATCTCTCACAGACTTATATGTTTGAACACTTGCTCTCTAGCTAGTTGAGCTGCTTTGTGAGAGGGTGGAACATTTAGAACAGTGATTCTCCACCTGCGTATCATTGACCTCTTTGGAGGTTGCACATCTTATATCCTGCATACCTTATGTTCATAACAATAACAAAATTACAGTTACGAAGTAGTAACAAAATAATTTTGTGTTTCTGCGTTACCACAACATGAGAAACTGTATTTAAGGATGATAGCATTAGGAAAGTTGAGAACCATTGCTTTGGAATATAAAGTCAGCCTCAAAGATACAGAATCCAGAGGAGTGGACTTTATTGCATAGAACTTAGCCCCAATTTAAGATCCACCCAAGGTCTCTCTCTGCTTCTCCATATGACAAATGAGCAAACCTCCGCACCTTCTCACTACCACAGACTTAGCCACTTCAGCTACTTTGTTTTCCCTTTCATGACAGAGCATTCACTCTCAAACCATGACGCAGACTAAATCCTTCTTCCTTAAATTGTTTCTTGACTTTTCCCCACAAAATACAAGTATAACCAACAATAAAGAATTAAGCATATATAATATTCAAAGACACTGTAAATGATAGAATAGGGAATTGAGATAGTACTGCTTGCCTTTAGAGAAGAGGAAAAAATGTTGATGAGAGGTAATATGAGGTCTACAATGCTAGGAATATTCTATTTCTTGATCTGTGTACTAGGTATCCTGGAGTTAGCTTATGTGGTTTCCTTTTATACGTGTTTGTATGAATGTTTATCTTTTAACAATTCAGAACTACCTTTTGATTTTTTTTTTTTTGAAGACTTGGGTTTCTGAAAAGGCTTTCTTGTTTGCCTATACTGTCACACACATTATGAAAACCTTGCATTATAGTCATTTTTATTATTGTTGAAGTTTTTCTAAGTTTAAATCACATAATTAAAATGTGTTTTATTACAAAGCAGTTGAACTCTAGAGTCAAGTGGGGTTTTTTTTGTTTTTGTTTTTTTGTTTTTGTTTTTTTTTTTTTTTTGTCATTAAAATAACCTAGTTTCAAATCACTGGATCTGTCCCACATTAAAAAAAAAAAAAAAAAAGGTCATTGTAAATAAAGAATGACATTTCTATGAGTCAGATAAAGGTTTTGTCAATCTTGTTAATCTTTTCAAAGAACCAATACTTGCTTTCATTGATTTCTTGATATGGTTCTTTTCATTTCTAGTTCATTAATTTCAGCTATGAGTTTTATTGTCTCTTCCTGTCTACACTTTATGGTGTAGTTCTTGATTTTTCAAATCCTTTGGGCTCTGTATAAACTTACTAATATGATATGCCTCCACCTTTTTGATTGTAGGTACTTAGTGCTGTAAAATTTCCTCTTAAAACTTCCTTTCTTGTTTCCAACAGATTCTAGTATATTGTGTTTTCATGTTAATTTGATTCTATCAAATCTTTAAATTTCCTTCTTAATTTTTCTTTTGATCCCAGGTCATTCTGTAGTATGTTGATTATCTTCCATGAGTTTCTAATGTTGATATCTAACTTTATTAATCTGTGGTCAGATAATATACAGGATGATTTTTTTTCAGTATTTCTATGTAAATTGAGACTGGCTATGTCCTAATATGTGGCCAATCATGGAGATAATTCCAGAGGCTGCTGAGAAATATTGTGGAAATATTGTGATAGCAAAAGTCAATGATAACATAAAGGAAATAGTATTTCCCAGGTACAACAGTGCAAATGCACAATGAACTCAGAGAAATCTTGACAGCATATACAAAGACTTCACAAGCTGCAACTAGATAATTTATCAGTATACAGTGTGGAAAGTAGATAGATAATCTCACAATGGTCTGGGGAGCTATTGGTATTTGATAGCTCCTGGGTGAAGGAATATCTGTTTTCTGTAATGATATGACCCTTAATGATATGACCTTCCATCAGGGTAGACACCAACCACAAGACTAGTTAAGCAACACAAACCTGGCCTGATGGAAAAAGGAGAGGAAAATGAAATAATATCACAGTTAGATGGAAAGGGAAGGCAGGACCGCATTGGTGGTAAGAACAGTTAGGGGTGATCATGCCCAAGATACACTGGATGAAAACATCAAAGAATTAATAAGTATATTAGGAAAAATGTGGAGAAAGGGAAACACTCCTCCATTGCTGGTGGGAGTGTAAACTTCTATGACCACATTGGAAATAAATCTTCTGGTGCTTTCTCAGAAAATTGGGAACAGTGCTATTGCAAGACACAGCTATACCACTCCTGGGCATATACCCAAAAGTTGCTCAATCATGTTCATAGCAGCTTTATTCATAATAGCCAGAATCTTGAAACAACCTAGATATCACTGAACAGAAGAACAGATAAAGAAACTATAGTACATTTACACAATGGAATACTACTCAGGTTTTAAAAACAAAGAAATCTTGAAATTTGCAGGAAAATGGATGGAACTAGAAAAAAAATCACCCTGAGTGAGGTAGCCCAGACTCAGAAAGACATACATAGTATATACTCACTTATAAGTAGATATTAGCCCAACATAGATGTCCCTAAGAGACCCCACCTAGTGGGGGATAGGGACAGATGCTGGAATTTGCTGCAGTCCTCTGAGAGGAGTGCTGAGAGTGGTATGGAAGAATGGGAGAATGGAAGGACCAGAGGGCAGGAGCCCCTCAGTGAGACTTTCAAGGCCGGTGGATCTGGGCCCAGGGTCCCTGAACTAACTGATGCACCAACCAAGGACAATGCTTGCAATAAAGCTAGACTTCCTTTTCAAATATAGCCAATGGACAGCTCATTCTCCACAATTGTTGGGGGAGCAGGGACTGCCTCTGACATGAACTCTGGTGCCCCTGCTTTGATCACTTCCCCTTGGAAGAGAGGCTGAACAGGCAGACAGAGGAAGGGAAAGCAGGCTATCAGGAAAGACCTGATAGGCTGTAGTCTTATGGTAGGGGAGAAGGTCCCCTTCTCTCAGAGGTCTAGGGGAGGGGAATAGGGTGAAAGAGACAGGAGGATTCAAATAAGGGATAACAATCTGCATGTAATTTGACCATGTCCCCTGAATGGGGAGACCTGGTGGCACTTAGAGGAAGGATATCTGGCTACCAAGAAGAGACTTGACACCCTATGAGCATATACAGGGGCAAGAGATCCCCCTCAGTCACAGTCATAGGGAAGGGGAGTAAGGGGAAAATGGGAGGGAGGGAGGAATGGGAGGATACAAGGGATAGAATAACCATTGAGATATAATACGAATAAATTAATAAAATATATTAAAAATAAATAAAATTTAAAAAGAAGAAAAGAGGGAAATGGGAAGAAGAAGGAGAGATACCTACTTGTGAAATGGAGACTTGACACTTTTGCAAGGTACTACCTTTAGGTGTTTTATTTCTTTTCTTGGAACTTTTTCTACTAATATTTAAGCAATTACAAGGGTTCATCTTTATACTCTAATCTCTGAAACTGAGAAAACAATAACTAAAGAATATGTTCACAAGCAAATCTAAATAAAAGGAACTGAAGGCTTCCTAATTAAATGTCTTTACAGTGTAATTTTAACTACTTTAAAAGGTCATTGCTGCTTGTGCTAATGTAAAGAGTGCTTTAAAATTACATGCTGTTTTGACAATCAAAAGAAGTTTTGATACTTTGAAATGTGGCTCACAATAGAAATACTTCAGGAAGAATTATTTCTAGCATAGGGAAGAGGAGAAAATATCATACTAAAGCATATAAAATAGATACTAGCATCTATATTCCATACCTTTCCTCATATCTGATGTGATTTAATTACTACATTTTTATACAGCAAACATGAATCACTAATGATACATGGAATTTTCAGATTGTAGCAGAGAAAACATTATATAGGATAGAAAATGCAAAACATTTTACTTCTGAGAATATAAATCATAAATTAATTAATGTACTCCAATTAAGAAAATGGCAATGGTCTTCTGACACAAAATATATTAAATAAAACAGTATAACATAGACACCCATATTTCTTGGAGGATATGGCATACTAAGTTTAAAAAGACTGTACATCTTTCTATGTACACATTTGAATACTATAAACACCATGTGGCTTGATTTTACCTCTGAATGAACAGGCTACCCTTGAATGTGTCATATTTAGACTCTTTCAGCTGTAGTTTTAAGCCAGAACATTTGCACACAGCAGAGAAATCAAAGAATCTTTACCACTGAGGAAGTACCACTTTGTGGGTTTCATCATCTCACTGCACTGCTTTAATAACAGCTGTAGGCAGCCTCCTTGAGGTAAATCACTGCCTGAAAAAAACACTGTCTCCTGCAGATGAGAAATTTTACTACCATATTTTTCTCAATGCCCAGAAAAGAAAACAAAATGGTGATTATTAATAAGCCATATTTTGTTCATAGTAAAAAGCCAGTTGACCTAAACATTAGCATGAATTTGGAGAGATCAGACATTTTATGTTCATGGATAGTGTGAAAGATACCTTTGTCATCTGGTGACAAACTAGACATTGAACTGATTTTTGTACTCTGAAAAGATAGGTAGCTTTTGAAATGGTGACTCCGTAAATGTGACCAAAACAATATTTAAAACAGTCAGATGACCAGAACCATGGGCATGACAGTCAGATGACCACCGAAATGATCTTCAGAACAGTCAGGTGATCAGAATGATGAATAGAACAGTCAAGAAAAGTACAAAAAGAAGTAGAAGGTTGGATAATTTTCTAATGTTGCCCACATTTTGTTCAATACTTAGGAACATAAGAGAGAAAGTATCTTATATGTTTCTTAAAATAACCACAAAGACTATCAGGACTGACCGTCATGAATAAAATTGCAACTGTTCAAATAATCTCAGATAAGAAGGCTAAATCCTGCTGTTGACAACAGGATGACCATAGTTTACAATAATTGCATGTTTTATAATAAACCAGAATAAATGAATTTGTAAGAATACAGAAGCCCTAATTACTCAGATTTGGCCACTGCGTGCATTATATATGTTGTAATAACACAATATTTCATAAGTATACACTAACATGATATGTCACTCAAAACTAAAATCCAAAAATAGTTCATGGTGATCTGAGGAGCCAAATAGTTTTCTATTGTGGAAAAAAAATGTAAGGAGTGGCTCCACCTGGCAAATTGAATCTACATTTAAGCATCACTAAAGAGAGATGTGCTTTACAAAGGCAGATTACATAATAAAGTCATAGAACTTCACTACAGATAGATTATAACCCCCCAAACTCCAGCCTAGAGCCTCTATTCAAAGCTGTGAAGCACAGCTCTCAGGCTCCAAGTCAGAAGGATATGAGACATAGGGGAATATAAGGATGGATAAGCACTCAGGGTGCAGCTGTCTGCCAGAAGGAGTAATTACTAGCATCCCACAGCTTATAGGGACAATGGTGATGGGCAATCAATGAACATTTCAAAATGTCTGATGGAAAGAATTTGAATGTACCCAACATAGACAACAAAATGAGTCGAAAGTGACAGATAAGACAACTACTATGAACCAATCACTACACATTATATGCATGTATCAAAATGTCACTCTGTACTCTGGGGGTATGTATAAATACTGTCAATGAAATATGTGTGTGTGGATATAGTGGTTTTATTTTTAAAGGCAGCTGTACATTTGGATTCCAAAATCCCATCTTCATTTCTAAGAAAGGAAACAGAGAGAGCTGGCCAGCTCCCATAGATTTTCTTCACTTCCACAGGACTAAAAAAGAAAACGTGTCTTCAAAATTATTTTACCAAACAAAACTATGTAAGCAGGAAGTAGAAGACAAGGTAGAAACAGAAAAGTATGACTTACACCAAAATCTTTCCAAAGTGGCCTCAAACAGGTAGTTGCCTAAAAGTCCGTGGATGGAGTGGTTTTTCACTATAAGAGAAGGTGGATGAAAGACTGTCAGAAATAAATACATGGCAACTTTCTGACTGAGTGTTGGTAATGTTAGTCCAGTGTCTATTTTTATCTAAGCTTCAAAAGCTATTTCATTGTAATATGTGAAGAGCAGAAGGTCTTGAGCTCTGTGATTGGTTATTGTTTTGAAAAGGGAAGAAAATTACCTTTCATTTTTCTCTCTGTTGGCACTAAATCTCCAGTAGAGGTTTGAGGATATTTGAAATCACACTGCATCCAGGAGCTTTTGAGGGCTCTACTTCTGACTGTGGCTTGCAATACTGTCACCATCTAGTGCACAGCCTACAAACAGAAGCCCACAAACAGCTTTGAAAGGCCTCCTTTGAAGCTACCATTTATTTTGAGCTCTTTAACAAAAATCAGAATTTATCTTTATGCATTTAACCAGAGGTACTTTGATGTCCGTACCAAAAGAAACCTCTTCCTGTCTCCAGTACAAGCAATTATTTCTAGTACAATATTACCTATGAATATTTCATGATGTACTTTAACATATAAAATTCACAATTATTGAAACAGTAGTGAGAGGGGGCTACAATATAATATTACTGTGTTAAAGGGTCAGATATAACCTGGAAGGAGACAAAAGTGGTTACTATGATGAGCATCATAAACTACATTCCAACAGGGGACACCAAACACACCCATTTAGTGTAATTAGGCAAAATGCTGTAATAAAAGCCCAAGATATTAACTTAAAGAGCAAAAATATAATCTTTATTTACATTTTTATGAGGTATGCCTTGATCCAACACAATTCAAACACCAGGTCAATACAGAAAATAAAATGTTATTGTAATCAAGCTGCTACTGATCTATCAGAGATGAAGAACAAATTCAGGAGCTGATCTGCCGCCCTAGGTAGAGAGCACATCTAAGCCACAAGCATCTGTGTCAAGTTACAGTTACATTTTCCCACCAATCCGGGTTCAGGCATAGAGGACTTACCCAGGGATATTTTCATATATGGTATATTTATCCTGTTTTGATTAAGTGGTTTTGTCAACTGTGGTGGGGTGACTTGCCTAGAGAATTCATGTCTCAACTTGCCAACCAGGGTGTCTGTTACCCACCCACATGTCTCTCTCTCTGCCAAGCAGGGTGTTCATTATCCAGGGAAGTCTTGGAAACTTAAACTTTATTTAACCCCTATTCAAAATGGAAGTATTACTCAAAATGGCTTCAGTTAGTGCCTTCTTACAACATAAACCTCTAGTGGAGCTCACAGCAGAAATGAAGGAGACTCTGAAAACTGCCAGCTAAAACATGATCCTCTGGATGTTTTAGATGGTCTCTCCTCTAGGCTCTCAGGAAGCTGACATGTGTGTGAAGATCACAGAAAGAATGGTCATATACGGGATACTTAGTAAATGCCCCGCTGTGAAGATCACAATCTCACAGTGACACCTCACTACAAAATGTAGCAGGGCTATGGCCAGAAGGCAGAAATGGGGAAGCGTTCTAATAGAAAGCCAGACAACTATGTGACACTTGGACGCCTGAGTCATCTGGTGGAAACATGGAGAGCAGATGACAGAATGTCACATGGAAGCTCTCTGCATTAAAGGACAATGGCCTGGGAACTGAAGGGGACTTAAGTGTTGAACATCTTAAAAGGGTAAAGAAGGTGCTTAGAGAGAGAAGGAAGCCTTTGAAAACAAAGTTAACAGGAGTCCATGGATAAGATTGTAAGTCTAGTTAACGATTCTGTTGGGGAATTAAGACAGTGACTTTTTGTGCCTCTCAGAGGTATAGCTTTTTAAAATATTAATGAGGTGGTTTTACACAGATGGAATACTGTAAGATTTGGAATTCTTCCCTGCTGATTAGCCCTGGAAATTAGTAGGAAAGACAATGATTTCTTTTAGGTTTTCTTGCAAGTGATTTCTTAACAACATTGGAGTACATGTTCTATAAAGAAGAAAAATGGGTATTTTGAAAGGCATGTAATATTACAAAACAACAAACCAAGATATTTAGTAGATTTAAAGTAAATGTAAGAAAACCACATAGCCATATTGAATATGATAGTCTTAATTCAACATTTTAATAAGACTCAATTTCACGACTTTGTAGCCTATGGGAAAAATTACAGATTTCCATGTTGCTCTTTGAAAACTTGTGCTTTAAAAAATTGCTGTCTATTTCTTATTAGTCATCTTGCTCTTCTACTTCTTCTTTAATCATTGCTCAAAAGAAGACAAAAATGTATCTTGTAAGTTATTTCATGCTAAGAGTTTTAACAGTGGTTGTTTTCTGTATTTTTGGCTAGGTGTTCAACATTCTGAGGCCAGGAACTGTTTCTGAAAAATTCTACAAGACTTACACATGGTAAGTCCACAATCCATCTGAAACTACTCTTCTTTAACATTTAGTGGACTCAATGAAATACATGATGTAAAAAAAAAAATGCAGCCATTTTGTGTGTTGGACATGATGGTCTTAGTTCACCAATTTAAGGAAAGTTAATTTTACTAATTTTAGCCTATGGCCAAAATCACAAGTGACATACATGTTTCTTTAAATGTTCACTATACCCATATATAGTACCTAATAACTAGCTAATACTCTTTAGGAAAGAGGGATAAATACAACCTACTGATATTTCATCTAGCTCAATTGCTATAGCTATAAAATACACTAACATTCATTCTTTAATGTAGATGTTGATTTTTGTATATAATATTACAACATTTTCAAAACAGATAAGAAATGATCTGCCAATGAGAGCTTAGTGTTTTCAGTTCTGAATCATAGGCTATGTTAGCTACAAATGTGGAAATTTAACAACGGGTTAAAATTTTGAATCAGAGTGGCAGATGTTTATAGACTTATATGTTGATTAAGTTTAGTGTCTACAGATATGAAATTATTAGCTCTCGGCAGTAGTTTCACCTGTATAGCTTATTTTGGTTCTTGTGAAAGCCAGGAAGCTATTTATTACTAATGAGGGAATAAGAATAAAGTGAGCAAACAGATTAGCAAGTAGATTAGAAAATTTTGAATGTCTAGTTTCTGTTAAATAATAACACACATAGGCTATGTGATGTTTTGGGTTTCCGTTTCTCAGTGACGATCTCTGCTTGGAAGGCAGCACTGTCACCTAACACATCCTCTCCCCAGTGTACAGATATCATCCGTCATAATCCTTCTGTTCAAGTCTTATGTCAAGTAGCCTTCCTTTACTTTCACAACTCAACAGTATGCTCCTAGTCTTAAAGAAGAACTTCTTTGAGAAAAAAAAAATGAGTTCCAGGTTCTTTTGATCTTTCAGCCAAGCATTTAAATATTACCACCAAGTGGTAAACAAAATAAACTCAGGAGATTGAATTATTATTTCTGAATATGTTTTCTGCAGTTGATAAAGTTTTAAAGTAGTTAAAACTCTAACATTTTTTAGCTTAAAGAAATGGTATCACTATATCACTGTTTGTCTCATTTTCTGGGTTCCTGTTTCTTATGTCTTTAAGAAAAAGAAAATATCTGCATACAGCAAAGGTAGAAAAAATGGTCTTCCATATTTCAAGGTACTATGGATGTCAAGAAAGACTACATTATGCTCCAGAGATCATTGAAAAGAAAACATAAACATACTCAAAGAAAAGTTGTTTAGAATCCAGGGCACTCATTCCCATAGAACTAACCATTCAAGTTATGTTCTTATTTTCTTTCTGAGTGGTTTCTGAGTAACCTAAGGCTTTTAAAAGTCATTTCAGATATACTTTGCTTTGACATTTATACTCTGAAGGGTGAATTTCATAAATGTAGGCCAAGACTGACATCTCCTCCACATATATCCTTATCAGTCAGCTCAGATGTCGGCCTGGACATCTATGAAGTGGCGATAGTGACAATACTTACCTCTGTGACTGTGGGGAAAATTTAATGAGCCATGTGTGAAAAATGCTCCAGAACACTTGCTGTCCAGTAAGAGGTTTGCCGTTCTACTGTAGGGGTCATCTTATCATTTTCACTACAACCTGGAGCACCAGGAAACCAGCTGCCACTTAGAGGCACATTTGGAGGTGAAAATAAACAACACATCTTAATTCATTCTCTGAAGATGAAATGGACAGCTACTCATAGAGTACCAACTACCTGAGCCAGAAAGAACATGACTAGTTATTCAGTTCAATTATTTTCCTCATCTACCTGGCTTTCCAAAGTGAATAAAAACAAAATAATAAAATAGTCTTCTCCTCGCCAGGTAAAGAAAGTAGAACAAACCACCAAAGAAGTAATAATTGGGCACTTCTGTGGCTTTATTGGGCACTGTACACAAAGCAACTATCTCAACATTTTATCTTCATAACCTCCTGCAACAGATCAAGAAAGTGGTAGTCAATGCAACACATTGTGTTTGTACCATAGAAGGCCAGAAGAAGGCACTGGGTAGCCCTAGAGATAGAGTTACAATTGGTTGTAATTCTTCATTTGTAAGTTTTGGAAATTCAACTTAGGTCCTTTGAAAGAGCAGTGAAGGCTCTTAATTGCTGAACCATCTCTCTAGTGCCCTTAAGCTTTATTTATGATACTGTATCCTGTATCTGAAGCTCATTGTATATAACCTGCATTTACTCTTTGCAGCACATTTCTGAAGTCTACTATTTATTTATCTCCATGTTAAAATTAGTGACTTGAGGAGTAAAGGAAACACAATATCTCACCCTGTGCCTCACAGTTGTAGCATCAGGATGATAATCCATGTTGAAATCTGGTGGGCCCAATCAAAACTTTATTTTAAGATGACTCTCATTTGCTTTTAGTTAACTAGTCTACAGATACACATTCATCACCTTTTGTTGTAGGACCATTGGCCAATTTGGATCAATTTGTTTTAATGAACTTTTGTTGTCATGTAACTGCCAGTGTCACTTTTCATAATGTGATCAAGTTCATGCTGTTCAGACACTGTTACAATGGCCAGTTTGGAAAACCACAAGCCAAAGAAGGGAAGGCGACAACACTGTAGTTTCTGTAGTCACGGGTTTGGCTCATTTGAACAAGCTTAATCTAATTTGTTATAATAATAGCCCTTTACTGTATGTTACAAGATATGTAATTAAGTATGGACCAATGTCCAATCTTTAACACACATAGTAGTAAGCTTCTGTAATGTTAATGAATCTTTAGAAATTCAATCAATTGAGAAAATCAGAAATGCGAAGGTTGCTCTGTGTGTTTTTAAGGCTTGTTCATAAAGTTATTAGTGCTATTTCAGAAACATAAACCAGACTGGCTAAAGCATCTCCTTACTTGAGCCTGATTATTATTATTTTTAGTAAAGAAATAATTAATATTACACATAGCAAGGACACATTCAAGTCTATACAGACCTTTGATTACAGTGCTAATTTTACAATCCAAGGTAAAGGATAAGTTAATTTAATTAAGAGAAGGTTAATTGAATATGCAGACTATTGTAGTCAGAAGAAGAAATATCACTGGGATGTTCTCTGAACATTTCTGCTTTAGAGAGCTACATTTGTTCATTCAATGGTAAGAACAAGTACTTTTGCACTATTTGCATGTCATTTAAAGTAAAATACTGAAATGAGTAACTTGAAATTTAACTTATAGTAAGAAGCATGTATCTAACAGTTTGTCTATAGGATAGGTTAGCTGCCTTTATTTTGCTGTAACAAAGTTCTAATAATCAATTTTAAGAGAAAAAATGGGTTGCCTGCCATACAGTCTCAGAGGTTATCATATACGGAGGCTTATCCTGTGGCTTTGGACCAAGTATGGCACAGAAAAGCAAGAAAGTAGAAATATCTAGGATTACATGATCCCTTTGAAAAGGATTGCTTGCCCCCCAAATTCCAACAAATCTACAAAGCACAATAGAAAACATTGGGGGAACATTGAGTATCTAGACCACAGCAGAGTCTGACTTATACCATCCAGCTCTAAAAATTCATCATTAAAGACCATATAGGGTAATTCAGTATGTGTATACATTGTGTGTGTGTGTGTGTGTGTGTGTGTGTGTGTGTGTGTGTGTTTGTGTGTGTGCCTGTTGAGTCAATTTATTGCTATTCTTATGTATATGTGTTTCATGCTGACCACTTGGGGTTGGATGATCTATTAGGAGGATGGACTCTGAAAAACCAGCTGGCTCACCCTCTCTCAGCAGTAACTGATTGCCTATAGTTCTTTATCTAGGGATCGGATCTTGGAAAATTTCCCTCATCCTTTCTGACATGTCAAATGGTGTTCTCAGTGTCTATTGTCTCTCTGTGGGGTCTAGAAGACACTACCTCACAGCAGGTACCATGGTCTTCAGTTTCTTATAATCTTCCTGCCCTCTCTTCTGTTATGTCTCCTGAGCTTTAGTTTTAGGCAGTATACTTCACTTGCCTCCTGTTCCATCATTTACTGGGTACTAGACTATGGAAAAAAGCAAGTTTAGTAAGTCAACCTGAATTTGTTTAATGTGTATAATTTAGTACCGGGTTGCTAAATATTTACCATCTAAAACTGGGGACTTGGAGATTCAAATACAAGAGATAATCCAGACGTTAATTTCACAAATTGCACTATAAAATGTGCAATAATCTCACACTTATGAGGCAGAGGCAAGAGGATTGTGAAGTCAAATCTAGCATATATAACAGTTTCAAGAATCACTTTTAATAAGTAGCAAGGCTGTGTGTGTGTGTGTGTGTGTGTGTGTGTGTGTGTGTGTGTGTGATCCTGCATGTATAAGGGTTGTTTAAACTGCCTTTTGTACAATTGACAAGCATGGCTTTTATCCTCATCACATAATATATTATCAAAGAGTCAGGGGTTAGATTTTCTTGCAGTGAATGTGATACTACTACAGATATTTCACAGCATTTATGTGTCTTACTTCACCCACTCTAACATATGTATTTAGTACCAAAAAATACGAATAAACAAGAGGAATTTATGTCTCACAGTTTGGGAAATTTGAAGTCCAACACCAAGGCCATGTCAGGCTTGGTATCAGCTTCCTATGATAGGAAATACAAAGCTGCTTTGTGGCCCTCTTTCAAAGGAATCTCATATCGTTCAGTATTAATCCATGCTACAGGCATAAACACCTTCAATGGCTTGCACTTTCTAATTTCATGACATTGGAGATTAGATTTTAAACTGTGGATTTCAGAAGACTAGGAATCTTATAGAGCCACTGAGTGAAGAACACAGACCTTAAAGAGAAACCAGTTGTGATGATAGAAGGTGAAATGAAAATAATTTAACAGCTAGTAATAATTGGCTCATCAGAACTGAATGGAAAGTCATCCTTTCTGAACAATATCAGACTTAATATCAACACTAATAGGAAAAAGGAAGAAGGAATTTTAAGATAATGGTGATAGTGAAGATGTAGAATTCCAGTGAAGTGATCTTTCACAGGAGGTTTCAGACAGAAGATTGGTATGACAAGACATGTATTTTAAGATAATCATTAAGGCTTTTTGGGTAGACAACTGCAAAGTCAGTTATGGAGACTATAGCCAAAGATTAGAGGATGTAGCCTGCTATTTTATAGTTAAGGGTCCAATAAAGGTTGTCTTGGAGGTAGATAAAGTGGTATTGCAATATGGGAGAGCTGCCTGGAGATAAGATCAAGATATGTGGGAATTGAGAGTGATGGATTAAGAGTAATAATACAGAATCAAATGCTATCTATTGTCAAATCTTTAGTCAGAACTTAAGGGTCATAAAGAGGAAAAAGTGGCATATTTATCTAGCATTGAGACCCAAATAACTAATCATAAGAAAGTGCAAATTTTCTAAAAGCAGTACAGGAGCTTACTCAAGGTGCTTAACCTAGTCTAAATGAGCAAGGGATCATTCTTCAGAAATGAAAATTGTATCTGAATTCAAAGAATTGATCTAAATTTGTCAGATGAGAACTGCCTGGTAAGGAGAAAATCTATACTTAGGCATATACACTTATTTACTTACAACACATTAATGATATTACTGCTATCATTTAAAAAATTTGTGACCAATGGACAGAACATTCTCCACAGTTGAGTGGAGAGTTTTCATATGAACTCTGGTGCCCCATATTTGACCACGTTCCCTGGATGGGGAGGTTCCGTGGCACTCAGAGGAAGGATAGCAAGCTACCAACATGAGACTTGATAGCCTATGATCATATAGAGGAGGAGGAGTTGCCCCTTAATCACAGACATAGGGGAGGGCAATAGGATGAAAATGGGAGGGAGGGAGGAATGGAAGGGTACAAGGGATGGGATAACATTTTAGATGTAATCTGAATAAATTAATTAAATATATTTTTAAACATTTCATGATTATAATTACTTTTCTCCCTTTATTTTCCCCTCTCTCTGATCTCTTTAAACTCATTGTCTCATTTTTCATTATCATCATGTGTGTATACATACACACACACACACACACACACACACACACACACACACACACACATATATACACAACCCTAAGTATAGTCTTCTCAGTCCATATATATTTACTTGTATGAACTGGATAACCTGCTATTTCCGAAAACAGACCTTCTCTCTTGCTCTCAGCTTTCTGCAGTTTCCTGTAATACTTGTATGGTTGAGGCCTTGTGAGCTTTTCCCTATCTACTTTGCCATGACCATTGGTCTATTCCTTGCTCCTCTCACATTTTTGTGGTCATGTTGGTGAGAGAGACATTATGAGTACAACATTTTGCATCACGAGGAGCCACAATCTCACAACAAACTTTCTGATCCCCTGGCTCTTACAATCTTCTAGCGACCTCTTGCAATGTCCCATGAGCACTAGGTGTGGCTCTGTTTTGGAGGTGTATCCACTGAGACTGGGGTGCAGTTTGATTGGTTGTCATTTTCTGTAGTGATCACCATCTGTTGCAAAGGGAAGACTGCACTTAACTGTGGGCATCATGGAAAGTGTTTAGAGATTTTTGTTAGAGACTATTCTGGTTTAGTAGATTGTGCTTGCAGATTTGCTAGCATGACATAGTTAGGTTTCCAGTAATAGGTATGGCTTCCCTCTTGTTGAGCCAGTCTTAAAGCAAATTGGAGAGCTGTTGGCTACTGACAAGGTAGGCATGCCACTGCTGCACCCCTAGGATTAGCCAGACATGCTGGTGGTTGATTTTGTTCACAGGTGTCATAGCTGGGTAGGATTTTTATTTGCCTCTTTCTTTGGCTTCTTGCATGGTGTTTTCTGGTACCATGAAAGTAAGTTGTGGAGCAGGTGTGGGGTGAATTCAAGTTAGTTCCAGCTTAGGGATTTTTGAGTCATGTTTCTGAAGTGCATGATGACTTCAGCAAAAGATATTAACTTCCATATCTTGAGTGTTACCAGGGCCTATAGCAATAGGCACTATGTTTTGACCAGGCTAGGCAACAATGCAAAAAAGAGCTTCTCATGCCTGGTATTGGGCTTTGTGATAGATGGTCTTTGGCTTTTGGAGGGAGCATCATCAAAGCACATGAGAAAAATTCATTAACTACATCAAGTTCTTTAAATGTAAACTTATATATACCTAATTATATATATTACTGGATATTTCTGGGTACATAATTAATTAGTATGAATCCTTGTGGATGTTTCATTCATATCTATTGTTATTTTACCCACTTCTCTGTTTGTTCTACATTTTCCCACTTCATCTTTCCTAAAAAGTCCCTCCTTTCCAATTTCCCCTCTCCAGTTTCTTGTTTCTTTTATTCCCTTTACATTCCTCCTAAATTCATTTATATTAAACTCCATCCCCTGCACTAAAATAACTCCTTTTCCATTTTCTTGATCATATGATTTGTGCCCTGATATTCTCTCTCCATTGCCCCCCAAATCCCTCTCGTGGAAATGGCCATCTTTTCCTTATCGAGATTATATAGTTACTCCAGTATATGCATTTCCATCTAAAAATTTGGACCTAGGAGACTCCAATGAGTGAGAAAATGTAATACTTCTTTTTCTGGGTCCAGGTTCCCTTACTTAATAGGATGTTTTTTAGTTCTCTCTCTCTCTAATTGTAAACATCAAGATTTCATTTTTCTTTAGAGTTATACTATTTCATAATATATGTACCACAGTTTTGTTTTTCATTAATCAGTTGTAGGGCAGGTAGATTGTTTCTATAGTGAATAGAACAGCAATGAACAAAGCTGAGAAAGTATCAGTGGAGGAGGATGTCAAGTACTTTAGGCATATGCCAAGAAGTGGTGTGTCTTGGTCATATTTTTAGCTTTTTTGAAAATGTTCCACATTTATATCCCTAGTGGCTAAGGGTTCACATTTCCCAGCATCCCCTCCAGCATTTGTGGTCAAATGTTCCCTTGATCTTTGCAATTCTTACTGGGGTAAGATGAAAGCTCACAGTTGCTTTGACTTTCATTTCTCTAAGTATGAGGGATGATGAACATTTTTGAGGGTTTTTGTTTTGTTTTGTTTTGTTTTGTTTTTTAGCCATTCCATTATTCTTTTGAGAATTCTCTACTCAGGTTGCACGAATATTTTGCAATTGAGTAGTTGGGTTCTTTTTTGTTGTTTTTAAATCTAGATTTTTTTTTTTTTGGTTTGGTTTGATTTTTTGTTTTTGTTTTATTGTGTTTTGGTTTTTGGTTCGCTGGTTGTTTTGTACTGTTTGAGGGAGGGGGGAATTGTTTTGATTTTATTTTATTTTTTAGTTCTTTGTGTGTTCTGAGTATTAATCCTGTCAGATGTGGAGCTGCTAATGATTCTCCCCTCTTTGGTCTTTCTCTTCATCCAAATGGTTGTTTCTTTACCTATGCAGAAGATTTTTAGCTTTATGAAGTCCTACTTGTTAATATTTGGCCTTAATTCTTGAGTAAATTAAGTCGTATTCAGGAAGATTTTTCTTATTCCTATATATTATACAGTATTGTCTGGATTTTCTTCTAGCAGTTTTGGTGTTTCAGGTTTAAAGTTTCAGTCTTTGGTCAATTTGGAGTTAGCTTTGGGGGAAGGTGAGAGGTATGAGTCTGATTTCATTCTGTGGATGAAATCCACATCATTGCATGTAGATGTGCAGTTTTCTCAGCATCATTAGCTTACGTTTCTTTTCTCCACTGTCTTTTTTGGCATCTTTGTCAAAGTTAACTGTCATATTACATGAACTCATCTTTGTTATTTTTGGTGTAGGTCTATTTTCTGCTTGCAAGTGCTTTATTGCGTATTTTTTAATCCATGCTCATCAGAGATATTGCCTGGCAGTATTCATTTTTGTTGTATCACTATCTGGTTTGGATACTAGGGTAATACTGGCTTTGTAGCAGTTTGGAATGCTCATTCTATTTCTATTGTTTTGGATAGTTTAGGCAGGATTGGCTACAGATCTTCTTTGATGTTTGATAAAATTATGCTGTAAATCAATCTGGCCCAGGATGCTTTTTAGCTGGATGGCTTTTTATTACTTCACAACCTCTTTATTTTTATGTGCCTGATTAGACTGTTGACATTTTGACTTAATTTTGATTTTTGGCTGAATCTGGAAATTCATCCATTTCTAACTTTTCTGATTTAATGAAATATAGGTTTTTAATACACATAACTATTATATTCCATTTTTTTGTTTCTGTTGCTATGTTTCTTTGTCCATTTTTATTTTGTTCATTGTATTATCTATTTTGTGCTTTTGGTTGTTTGTGTTAAGAGTCTTTTGGTTTTCCTTGTCTTCTCAAAAAAACAAGTTGTTAAATTCACCAATTCTTTGTGTTTTTATCTTTGATTCAATTTCATTTATTTCTGCTTAGGTTATTTCTTTAGTTTTTACATATACATTTATATTATTACACATATATACAGTAAATTACCTACAGCAAGAAGAACCATGAAACACTCAGGAATTACAAAAATATTACATTCATAGTGTTTTGGCTATTTGTGTTTGGCAACCTTGAAAGTAGGCTGGGAGCTTCCAGGAGTTAACCTGTCTTATCTTTAATCTTTAATTCTTATTGCCAACTGGGTTTTGATTTCATTTGTTCTTTTGATTGCATCATCACTACAAATTCCCCTCATAGGATTGCTTTCAAAGTCCCCCAGAAGTTTTGTTTTATTGTATGTTCACATTCATTTAATTCCAGGACGTTTTTTTTTCCCATTTTTTATTGATTTCTACTTTGATCCATTCATCATTTAGTAATGAGTTGTTTATACTCCGTGATTGTATGTACTATTATATTTTTGGGGGAGGGTCTTTTGTTTGCTGTCCATTTTAAGTTTTGTTTCATTGTGGTCAGATAGAATACAAGCAGTGATTTCTTGAATTTGTAAAGAATTGTTTTATGTTACAGGATGTGTTCTATTTTATAAAATTTTTTCATGTGCTGCTGAATAGAATGTATATTCTTATTTTTTGAAAGAATATCCTGTAGATAACTGTTAAATACATTTGATGTATGATGTCAGTTAATTCTGATATATCTCTGCTTATGTTTTGTCTAGATAGCTTGTCTATTGAAGAAAGTAGAGTATTAAAGCCACCTATTATTAATAGAGTGATATTAGTCTGTGTCTTTAAAATGAGTAGCATTGTGAAATTGGATGCCTTGCAGTTTGGTACATATATGTCTAGGATAGGAAAGTATGCGTCATTAACTATTCCACGTATGGTGGTAGAGGCATCCCAGAATGTACGTATAGGTGGTTTAAGGTAAGAAAGGTACTGTTGGAGGCCTAATAGTGGCTATAGTGCTGATAAGGGTGGCCAGGCTGCCTGAGGCACTGGTTGTAGGACTTGGGCTAAATCAGTTAAGTTTCAGAAAAATAAAGATAGAATGGTCAGAGTGCTCATCAGGTTAGACAGTGGAGAAAGACAAAGAAAGTCTTCATGTTGAGTTTGGTGGTAGATGGACCACAAATGGACCTGTGGATGGATGGAGGTAGGCAGGTTCTGGCAGAAACCTCTTTGCTATGTCTTCTTAGGGAAATAAAATACCTGACATGTGATCACCAGTAATAAGTTCATTTACAATCCATATCCTAATGCATTCCTTCTTTTAAAACTGTTTATGCATCATATGTTATACATATAATTGGTTCTGAGTACTGAGAAGTTCAAAAAGGTGAGTTGTATTTGGGTCTATGGTGAAGGATTTACAAGCTAAGTTTTAACTTCTAAGTTAAGACTCAAGGATGTATATATTTAGCTTTAATTTTTTATTTATTCTCTCATATGCTACATCCAAACCACAGTTTCGCCTCCCTCCTCTTCTCCCAGTCTTCATCCCTGAAACAGAATTCACCCCTCCATTTCTTTTATGAAAAAGGCTGCCCTCCTAGGGTGTCTTTGGTTCTACTCTAGATGTCTGGGCTATTGGCCTCTGGTTCCTGACCCTCCAGGCAGTGTCAGAGATGGACTTTCAATCATGGCATAGATTTCAAGCTGGGTTAGTCATTAGTTGTCCATCTGCAAAATTTTGGTGCCACCTTTACCCCAGCACATCTTGGAGGTATGACAAAGTGTAGGATAAGATTTTATGGCTCCGTCAGGGTCCCAGTTCCTTGGTTATAGTAGATGGCCAGTTCACACTTCTTATCCCCCATTACTAGGAATCTTAGCTAGGGTCACCCTCATAGAGTCCTGAGAGTTTCCATTGCCCTAGGTTTCTACTTTGCCCCCCCCACACACACACACACATGCAAAAGCCCTGAAATTCCAGTTCTTTCTCTCTCATCTTTTCCCAACATGGTCCCTCTTGTTCCTATTCCCACCCACCCTCAGTCCACCAACAATATCTGTTCTATTTTCCCTTCTGGGATATTCATGCATCTCCTATTGATGCCTCCTTGTTACTTAGCCTCTCAGAGTCTGTGGACTGTAACATGGTTATCCTTTACTTTACAGGTAATATCCACTTATAAGTGACTAAATAACATGTTTATCTGTCTGGGTTATGTCCCTCAAGGTGATATTTTCTAGTTTCATCCATTTGTCTGCATTTTTTAAAAAGCTGGGTAAAACTGCATTATGCAAATGTACCACATTTTCTTTACTCATTCTTCAGTGAAGGTACATCTGGCTTGTTTGCAGTTTCTGGCTATTATGAATAAGACTGTTATGAACATAGTTGAGAAAGTGTCTTTGTGGTAGGATGGAGCATTCTTTGGGGACATGCCCAGGAGAGGTATAACTGGGTCTTAAGGTAGATTGATTCCCAATTTCCTGAGAAATTTCCATATTGCTTTCAAAAATTGGCTGCACAAGTTTGTACTACTACTAGCAGTTCAGAAGTGTTTCCCTTGTTCCACATCCTTGCCAGCATGAGTGTTTTTATCTTAGCCACTGTGGCAGGAGTAAGATGGAATCTCAATGACATGTTGATTTGCATTTCCTTGTTGGTTAAAAATGCTGAACACTTCAAATGCTTCTCAGCCATTTGATATTCATCTCTTGAGAATTCTCTGTTTAGACTTGTACTCCATTTTAAAAATGGGTTATTTGGTTTGTGTGTAGTTTCCTTAGTTCTTTATATATTTTGGAAATTAGCTCTCTGTCAGATGTACAGTTGGTGAAAATCTTTTCCCGTTCTGTAAACTGCTGTTTCATATTATCAACAGTATTCTTTGCTTTATAGATAGTGTACAGTTTCATGAGGTTCCATGTATTAATAGTTGATCTTAGTGCCTGTGCTACTGGTGTTCTCTTCAGAATGTTGTCTCCTGTGCCATGTGTTCCCCACTTTCTCTTCTATCAGTTCCATGTATTTGGTTTCGTGTTGAAATCTTTGATCCACTTTGACTTGAGTTTTATGCAGGGCAATAGATATGGCTGTTAAAAAGCTGTAAGGTGGAGTTAGAGGTGAACGGTGGAGCTGTACAGAGGAATGGAATCACACCATGCAACAGATCCACCGAAGAGGTTTAATAAGGAGATACAAAGACCTTCTCTGGAGACATGGGGAGAGAGAAAAAGGGGGAAGGGGTACCCCAGTGTGTGTGTGTGTGAGAGAGAGAGAGGGGGGGAGGGAGAGGAGAGGAGAGGTAGAGAGAGGTAGAGAAGTAGAGAGGTAGAGAGAGAGTAGAGAAGGGGGGGGGAGAGAAAGAGTGCCTCGTGGAGGGTGTCTTTTATATGGCCCAGGGGAGGGCCACGCCCCCATGGCAGATAAGCAGTGACATCACAGGTAGGCAGACTGAAGCAGAATCCTACCATTCCTACTTTTTCCTATATTTAAAAAATGAGGAATGTTAAATTGGTTTTATATAAGGTAAGGTAAAGTATATAAATGTAGGTAATGGAGAAAAGTGATAGATAAAAGCAATAGTAACAAAATGCTTAAATTATATAGTGATGGGGAAGGAAAAGTTCTGTCCTGAAAGTTTAAGGTAGAGGGCAGAGTATATTAGCCATGTTCTGTAGCAGACAGGGACCAAGAAGTGCTGGAAGAACCTAGAACACACTATTTCAGCCTTTGGTAAATGGATAAGGGGTGAAGTAATCATCTTTACTACTTTCTGTTGACAGTAGAGTGGTGATAAGGGTGTTAAAAGGCTGAAATATTGGCCAGGTTATGGAAGAACAGGCTGATATATTGTTTATCCAGGGTCTGAGAACATCTGCAGCTGGGAAGGGCAATGCAGGTCCAGCTGGCACAATTTCTGAGGTTGGACGGGAGCACTTGTGTGTAGCTTCTTTGAAGATGTTTCAGATGTAGGCAGTCTGGCAAGATACTGGAACATATAAGTGGGCAGAAGACAAAGTTAGTAGGTCAAGGGGACAATTTTCTTTAGGTGTACATTTGAAATGCTTGGGAGAGCAAAGAGAAAAGTCTTGAGACAATGTTAACAATTTGTGAAAATTTTGGGAGAGCAAAGAAAAAGTCTGGATATGGGAGCTTCCTTCCATTTACCAAATCGTTGGCAATAATTAAAGGTTTACTTTTGGAAATGTCTAAATTCAGTTGCTAAGTCATGTAAGCTTTAAGGTGGATGTTCCCAAAGGCGTGTCAGGAAGAATGGATGACTGGACATTTCCCATGGGGAGGTGAGGTCAGTAAGTCCTTAGTGCATCCCCAAAAATGGTTAGTGACCCAAGGGACTGGTGCAGACCAGTTAGTAGCTCGTCAACATTAATTAGCAACCAACAGCCTAGCGCAACAGATGAGCTAGCCAGAGCCTAATTCACCAGATGAGTTAGCCATAGGGATGTAGCTATGAGTGCACTTGAATTTTTCAGTGGCTGTCACAGAACAGCGGAGAAAGCTATATCAGGAAACTCACCCAATGGGGACAAGCCTAGTTGAGGGTCACCAAATAGGACCAGGTGTCACCTGCTCCCAGTCAATCAGAGAGGACCAACAAACTCTCTAACTAGAGGGAAGTATTTACACAACTAAGAAGAGAGAATTTAGCTGGTGTTGGGCGTAAAAAGGTGGCAAACAGGTAGTTAGGGAAAGAGGAGTCCAAAGACTAGACAAAAGGAGAAGGAATCCCACCCTTAGAGATAGGTGAGAAACTTAGGTTTTGGATTACAGCACTTATCTGGACTTAGATGGATTTCCTGTAGCTTACAAGAATCTTTCTCAGTTCACAAAGGGAGATAAATTTAGCACCATCACTGTTTGAAATCTGCAGTGAAATTCACATTATTAAACATGAACACATTGTAGGAAAAGGGTAGTAGACATATATAGCATAGTACAAGCTTGGGAAAAGAACTTTGTGTTAAGAACACAAATGCTCTGAGATGAGGTTACGGGAGGCAGAAGCCCTTTTGGCCTCCCATGGAACAGTAACAGAAGGAAATTTAAAATCTTGGAACAATGGTAAGGTCATATAATAGAATGATTTACCATAATTAGATTAATAAATTAGAGCTCCATTGATCAGTCTCAATACTTTGAACAGTTCATACAATTGCATAGTAACAGGATGAAATAAAGCATTTGTTTAGACATGTTGACCTTCATAACTTACATTTATCAACTTAAAACACCTTCTTGGAAGCTTTAAGCAATAGGTGAAATTGATAGTTAAAATTTGGTCTCCTGTATATGAAGAGAGCTGGGAAGGTACCTGAAGTCTCCCATGAAAGAAGCTGGCAATGATTATGTAACCCGAGTATAAATTTAACACAAACCTGTAGCATTACCCTCTTTGGAGAGGCTGTTGAAATCAAGAGCCATCTGTACTCAGCCAGGTCAAGGAGCTTGAAGGCTGGACATATCCATAGCTTTTGTGCTGGTTGAACCTCCAGTGACTAGGCACAGAGAACAAGGCTGCATGTGAGCAGTGACATCCATAGGCCAAATTTGTCAACAGGCTAGGCTGTGGGACAAGTATCCCATTCTGGCTATAGCAGATGTGAGACTGGTGTCTCATTTTGGCTGTATCTGAAACAGGTCCCTGGCAGAACTGCCTCAGGCTGGACCCAGAGGGAAGGGGTGTTACAGACCTCTATTTTTTTAAATAGGGGTGGTGGCTAAGGCCTGGAGTATAGTTTGTTATAATAGAGCCTGTCAGGGAGACTCTTTTCTAGTTTTAAAGATTTTACCCGATCTTATATGGGGCTTAGGACATATAACTCAGCCTTTTAATTAAAACAGCAATGAGACCACAGTCTTGTCTATCTTAAGAATATTTAAATAGACAACTTTGTTTATCTCTCAAGTTGGAATGGAAAAACACGAGTACATAAAAGAGAACAGAACAGTTTTTGTATGACCAATAATATCACATTTAAAATTTTAGGCTAAACATGGTTTAAGGCAATGATTGAAAATCTAATATTGTAAACAAGTACATGTTAATACAGTAGAACATTATAGAATAACTTTAAAAAACCATATCAAACCCATTAACCATGAAGCCTGTAAGTTGGTGACAGGAGAAATAGCATCTATTTACTTGTCTGGGAATTAGAAAAAGTATAGATTAGAATTAAACATTTGGATCAGGATAAAAACATAGCCAATAAACAATTATATATCCAATAAACAATCACAAGATTTGTTTTTTGTTTGTTTTTGGCTTTTGTTTGTTCATTTGTTTGTCAAAAGGCAGGTATAATAAACAGTAAAGCCAGCTGATCATATCCACTGAATTGCTGGCAAACCTGCAAAGGGAAGGGGGTGGGGCCAGAGTATGTGGTTGCCCTTAACAAAGAGGGAGCCTAATTACAATTGTCCTTAGAGGGTAGCCATGTGGTCGCCCATAACAAAGATGGCGACTAGCCTTGTGTCCAGCGTGGAAAACAGCAGGCAATTTTTAAAATGACTGTGAGCGGAGGGGCAGGGTTTCCTAGAAGGCTGTGTAGTGGCTCTGTCACCAGGAGAGCACAACTGAGGCAGCGGCTATGGGCTTCCTGCTGACCTGTTCTGTCCCATGTCCGGGGTCAGAGACAGCAGTGAAGGCGCAGGAGGACATCAGGACCAGCTGGATTGTGGTTGATGGAACAAAAGCGGCCGGCGGGGGCATGGGGTCAAGAGGGAATCAGCAGGGACCATCCCTCTGGGCCTCTCTTGGAAGAAAAATAGACTAACTGAGGTTTCAGACACGCATTTCAGGAACTTGAAGTCCAGTCAGAGGAAAGATGCATGCAGTACGATCGATGGAGGCCATAGGATGGTGCAGCGAAGAGGACCAGGGTGTCCCCTGCTCCCAGTCAATTAGAGACGGCCAGCAAACTCTCTAACTGTAGGGAAGCATTTACACCAAGTAAAGGAAAAAAACCTCACCAATTAGCCAGGGTATGAGGAAGCTGGAATTGGGATTCAGGAGTGGATCTGTAAGCGGGTGGGCAAGCGGGTCCGTGATGGAAAGAGAGGATTCTAGTGGTTTATATCGGGTAAGCTAATAAGGATCACCCGTTATTGCCACCAGAAGGGCCTCCCCGATGTTGGGAGCCAAATGTTAAAAGCTTAGAGGTTAGAGGTGAACGGTGGAGCTGTACAGAGGTTTGGAATCACACCACGCAGCAGATCCACTGAAGAGGTTTAATAAGGAGATACAGAGACCATCGCTGGATACATGGGGATAGAAGAAAGGGAGAAGAGCTATCCTAGAGAGAGAGAAAGAAAAGAGAGATAGATGTGCAGAGGTGAGTTCAGGAGAGGTAGAGAAGTAGAGAGGTAGAGAGAGAGTAGAGAAGGGAGGAGAGAAAGAGAGAGCCACATGGAGGGTGTCTTTTATATGACCCAGGGCAGGGCCACGCCCCCGTGGCAGGTAAGCAGTGACATCTGAGGTAGGCAGACTGAAGCAGAATCCTAACAATGGCTGAATCATTTCTCCTTCCAATTTGTTGATAGATTAGATATGCATCAGCCATAGTATGAGTTGACTTAGTTACCACTTGCTCAGTGATGCTCAGGAGTACACAGGATATTTTAACTACCCCACGATACTCTTGGCACCTATGTAGTCTAGTCTAGTTCATAATACTATATGCTAAAGATGTTTTCTCAATTTTAACTTTACTTTGATGCAGCTATAATAAATTAGTGCATTTATATCTACTGAAACTATCCTGATAGTATGTGTGCCAAAAATCTCTTACATCATGGCTTTTCTTAAGGATATTCAAAAAATAAAATAAATTAATAATTTACCTTAGTAGTACTTGTGGAAGAATGTTTTCCTAATTAGTACATCTACTTGTTGTATTCTTTTACATCACATAATGCAACAAAATCCTAATGAATACTTAGATATTTCACTTTCCAGATACTTTACCTGCTATTGTTTCTTGAAATCCTCATTTTAGCCATCATGTCTAAACATTTGACTTCATTGCTTTGGATTTTAAGAATCCTTAAATTATTTTCTTCATTTATTCTACACACTAACCAAATATCTGAACTTGTTAAATGGGGTTTGTCTCTAAATCACTGTGAAATAAAATATAAATTTGTTCATGTGAGAAAGACCAATAATTATTATTAATATATTTTAATGTGAACATAATTTTGTAATCAGAATACTCAATTTCATACTAATTTTTTTTGCTTCTAGGGAAAAAGAATTGATCTGGCAGCAAACAAACTCAAAGTTATAGATCTGTGAAAGTTATTAACCTCCCAATGCCCCGTTTAGATTTTCCATTCTGCAGAAATCAACGATAAACACACCCATCCATTTTATGTTCCTTATTAAAGCAGAACGTTAACCAGAAACCAGCACCTCTTGTTTTGACTTTAAATTTGGGGTCGTTTCTTTGTTTGTTTGTTTTTTTGTTTTTTACATTTTTCTAAAATCACTTCAGGGGAACAAATTAACAAGTGCCCTCAGCTTTCTTGGCCAGCTCTTTCCATGTGACATAAAGGACTACAACTTACTTCAAATTGCAAATATCTGGAAATTACCATAGTCATCACACCTGTGTCCTGAATGAAATAATTCTGTAACTCTGATGGGGTGTCATTGTCATTCAAAAGCCTAGCCTGCATACTTCCTTCTTTTCCTATACCTGATTATTTTTAAACTGTTTTGGAAATCTGTTATTGAGAAATGATGAATTCCTGAGCTTTCTCCCCACTAGCTGTTGTTTGTTGGAGCAATCAGTAACTGCATATTTATTAGATTTAGTAAATTCCTTTCTGTCATAGCATCTTTCCAAAGCTTTTTGTTCCCTGAATACCCACGGAAATACAGTTGTGAAACAGTAAAACTGCCTGTTGCCTCCCATTGACAATTAGACTTAAACCAAGCTGCCTGAGCCAGCACTAATACGATTCACAACTGGAGGAGACAATCAATTAATCAATACTATAATTTGGAACTGACCACAGTAGTTCCAGCTGTCACTCACAGCTATTAGATTCAACTGACTGACATCATTTAGGACTAACGAAGTAAAGACCAAGGAAGCTGAAAATTTTTTTAAGGACTTTTCACCATAAAATCACAGCATTATCTTTCCTTTGTTTCTGTGTGTACAACAGAAACAGTGGAATCTGACATAATAATTCTACAGACCCATCAGAGTAATTTTAAACAAGCACTCTAATGAAGTTCTTAGTGTGAGTTTTAGGAACACAATTTAATTTAAAGTCAGACTATTCTGAGAAATCTAAAGACCATGACCTAAAATGGCTTTTCTGACATTACTTAGAACCTTTTGACATAATTGTATAGATTCAAATATTGATATACTTATTATTTGGATTACTTAAATAAATAAGCACCTTTTGATTTACAAAGTTTTAAAATAATTATGGAAACTCATATATTCTTAATCTGCCTTACTTTACAAATAAGCAACTTTAAAAAAAATTAAATGTAAAATGAGAGTAAGGAAGCAGCTCAACAGTTAAGACCACATGCTTGCACATCATGAGGACTCATGTTTAGGTCCTAGCACACAAATAAATGAGCATAGCTTTCTGCTAACACCTGTCACCCTGGTTCTGAAAGAGGGGCTCTCATTGCCTAGGGATCACAGCTACTGAGATAGCTGAAAACTCAAATCCCAAAGCCAAGAACAGAACCAGCCACAATGTTAAAAACAGGGAGTGATAGATGAGGAGACCAGATGCCTTCTAATCTTCTGGAGGACACACAGGCCAGAAAACACGCAGACACACTTTGGTACACTTGCATTAGCACACAGGCACGAATGAATATATGAGACAAATCTTTTAAAAAATTAAAATTCATACCAGATTTGCAAAACAATAACAAAACCAACATCTGGTAATGGTCTGGAAAAGTCATAAAATATGGTGGCACCCTGATGGTCAGGAGTTCCAGCCAGGGCTGTCTGTGTGATTAGGAATGCCTAAGCTCAGTGGAAAGTGATATCACTGTGATCAATGGTGCTGTGGGCTCAGTTGGTTTTGGATGTGAGCATGTGTAGGTTCTGACCCTCTGACTACCCACAACTTATGTTAATGTGTCTAATCTAACATTCTGATAGCCAGACTAGGGTGTGAGCTTTTCTTTTCTTTTAAAAAGAAAAATAGAGGGGCTAGAGAGATGGCTTGGAAGTGAAGAGCACTGTCTGTTCTTGCAAAGATCCTGAGTTCAATTCCAAGCAACCAAATGGTGGCTCACAACTGTCTGGAGTGCGATCTGATGCCCTCTTCTGGCATGCAGGCAAAACACTGAATACATAAAAAGATAATACATATTTAAAAAGAAAGAAAAACCTGACGTACATATGTCTTCTAAAGAATGCTAATAGCTGACATGGTAGTACAATCCTGAAGTTCCAGCACTCTGGAAGCTGAGGCAGGAGGATTCAGAGTTCCAGGATAGAACAGGCCTACATAAGACCCTGTTTTAAGACCTCCTATCACCCAAAATACTTGTTTTTCCTGCTGTTTTGACTGTTAGGTACAATGTGGGCAGAACACATACTGTACCAATAATAAATACATAAAACCCTTTTTAAAAAAAGCAAAACACAGAGCAGTCTTATTCTGCAGGAATAAGACGGAGGGCGAGGATTTCTGTCATCACATTTCTAAATGGGAAGATTTGATCTGGGTCATGGTGAGATGCAAGTAGAAAGCCTCTCTTATAATAAAGGATTACCCCATATTTTTAAACTGGAAATTTCCACATGGAAATATCTCATATTTGATCCTGGTTCTATTGTGGCAAATTGAGGGAATGTGCTCAGACAATAACCTGGAAGTACGGTTTTGTTTTTTGTGGTTTTGTTTTTGTTTTGGGGACGTGTGTGTGTGTGTGTGTGTGTGTGTGTGTGTGTTTTCTCCTAATGTTTGTCACTATTCACAACTGAAATAACATTGAAAACATAAAAGTCCTCTTTCAGGTTTGTCACAGACCAAACTAAGGAACTTAATATGACCTAGAGTTGGCTTGAAATCAAGGCAGACACAGATCTTTGTGTGACCTTTACATGTATTGTGTGTGGTATTTTTGAGTCATATAAAGTGAAATAAGTCTTCAGAAATACCACAAAAATTTTGGATGGCAGAAGTTAAAATAGGAACTGAGCTCTATATCATTTGCAAAGAAACCTGTGTATTAAATAAATTGGCAATGTTTAGTTAAGGCCAGTATGCTGTTAGCCCTATTGGCTTCCACAGAAAATGATTTGTATTCATATTTCATACTACCTAATAGCTATCTCCATAACAGAACTATATATTCTAAATAGAATTGCATGAAAGAGCACATGCCTAATTTAATAAATCGATTTTCATTACAGTGAGACAAAGGGCAGCATTAATTTTCAGGCTACCTGGCTACAAAAATCCATGAACAAAAGAAAAAGAAAAATTAAATTTAAAATATGAATTAATTTTAAAATGGTACATTTAAATTGTTTCACTAGAAAATGAATTGAGTTGTGTTCAACTTTATCTTAAAATGAATACGTTCTTATTTTTTTCTCTTTGACAATTGAAAGCTAAAAGTGGTATTATTATGCTTTTTTAGTTGGCTTTTTTTTTCTGTTGTAAAGCCTCAGTAAGTAATGTAAATGTTACACAGTTGTAAAAGAAATACATGCTATTGATTGAAAATGAAATAATGAGATATTGAAGTTGGAGCAGAAAACAAGGATTTAATGTTTCAGGTTACTTATGTGTTTCATCATATCTAACTTAATTTTAGCAAAATTTTGAGATAATATACAAATCTACATGTAACAGAATAATATATTGTGTTTTAATGAAATTGTATTTATAACATCACTTACAATTTGAAGACTGACTCAAATTTTAAATTGCTGAAAGTATATGAAAAGGCAGTAATTAAAAAAAAACTAAGGTAAAATATATGAAGTATAAAATAGTGGGTAAATGTTAAAGATGATATTGAAATTGTGGCAGCACAAAAGTTGATGTTTCCTAGAAAGTCTATGTAACAGCAAATGCAAATCTAGGTTTGGCTTTCTAGAAAACAGGAAAGTAACCTTTTAGTGCCAAAAGCCAGAAAAGAAACACTTCAGGCAAATAGATTGTTCATACTTGACCTGCTATTCAACTCAGCCATATTAGCCTCAAGAGCCATGCACCAATCAAGAACGAATACAAATGACTGTGGTACAAGAAAACTCTGGTCATAGGACAGGTAGGAGGTCAGTTTCAGCCTTCCCAGTGTTCACACCAAGTCTTTCCTCAAGACCCAGCTTCACCCCTCCAGATGATGACATTGAGCTTGATGATGACCCAACTTTAACCCTCCAGCCTCTTCCCAAGATGCTAAGGCAATGCTAGAAGCACCAAGAACAAGATTTTAAAACAAAGTCTCCTACACAGAAAGACTCTATGGGCATACTTTCTTGACATGGAATATAAAGTTTAGGAAGGTGGCATGGACTAGGCAGTGGATGGTATCATCTACAAGAGCTATCTCCTATATAATAATATGCCTCAAATTGTGTCTGATCACAGCTCTGTAAGCAACTCTGCAATAGAGCTTGAAATTAAGTAAAAATTAAATTTGGTCTAATGTCAATAATAACCATGGATTGATAGCTGCTCGTAATTGGTGAGTAGTTTCCTAAACCCATTAGCTGAATATTTATAATGTCATACCATCAAGTTTAGCATATAATTAGCAAGGATAGTTGATACTGTAGTATCGTCTTTTCATCATAGCTCGGTTTTGATTTGCTTGTTTATAATCATCCATGACTTGGCCAATGTCCACCACGATTCTACATTCACTGTACAACATCTGAAACACCACATCCTTTTGCTTTACAATTTAAAATAAAGGGCCATGTCAAGGTTAGGACAAGGCACAGGACTGGCAGCATTGCTATAGGGATAATGGTTAAAAACAAGAAGGGAGTCTATTGAAAGTTATAGCATAAAGAAACCTGAACTCTGGATCTAGATACTTTTGTATTAAATATCAGATCTGCCTGTCACCAAGAATATAACCTTTAGCATGTTTTAACCTGCCTGGGCTTTGGTTTCCTCTTTGTAGAATAAAAATGATAGTAACTTCCTCCTGAATTTAGGTACTCAAATACAATAAAGCATAATGAATTGTCACATAATATCTAATATCTAATTCAGCTATGGAATATACTCCAAAGTAAGATGCTCGGGTGACAAGCCATTTTCAAAATACATAGCTATAGTTTTGTGATTCTTTAGCCATCCACTTACTAAAATAATTTTATTTATATATTTACTTACTTTAGTATTAAAGAGTGAATCCAATCCCTTGCAATTCTCAGTAAAAGTGGGCTATTTAATATTACTCTCCTCCCACAATATCAAAACAGAACAAAACAAAACAAAACAAATCAACAAAACAAAACTCCAAAGGGTGTTTTGTATACAGAGACTATTAAGGGGTCATCTGTGATCCTACATGAATGACTTATAAAACATAACGGAGTAATGTCTGAACTAAGGCTAAAAATTCTATAAGAATGAAGATTCTTTCTTATAATCCATTGCAACAGAGAGGAAGACTGGCTTCAGTATATTAATAGTGCCACCAAAAACTATAATGACAACTAATTGCCGTGTATTTCCTTCAGACCACTTTAGAGACAGACACACAGAAAAGCAAAATTCAGCACAGTGATCTTACCCCTCATAAAAAGGAGAATAGCAACAGAGAACAGACTTCAAGAGGAAGAAAAGACCAAGGACTAAGCATGTAGTGCTGTGAAGAGCGCTGTTGACAGAGGAAGTGGGAGACACAGCTTTCAATATTCCATGCAAGGAAGAGATGGTTGCCAGTTTCAAACATTAACCAAGTACAGAGAGAACTAAAATTATGATATCTCCATAGATTCAGCCATGTAAGGTGCTTTTATCTCTCTTACCTTTGTTTCACTTATTCTAGTCCAATACTGATGACCAAGATAAATGAGGAAAAGGAAATTCAACCTGAAGTTACATCCAAAGTTTTGATATATTCACAATATGAGACTCTAAAATTACTGAATTGCAACTGTTTTATATTTTAAATTGCCAGAGGTTTTCTTAGACTCTAAAGATGGGCAGAAATGTAACTTATTTTCCTCACTTAAATTAACATTGAAGGCCAGAATAAAACTAGCCATTGTAACAAAAATTGAAGAGATAATAAATTAAGGGAAGGTTTGGTTTTGTGACTATGTTGGTTTGTTTCGTGTTACATTTATCGACACACCCTTTCAGTGTTTGCTTGCTACTTTTACATCTATATCAACTCTGCTATATGCATGGATGTATGAACTGAAACAAAAATCAGACTCCATGCTTCATTATAATAAATATCATAGTAAATATGTCTCTTGGGAAATTGGCCATTCCAGGTACTGAGAATAAAGTGGATTTTATATACTCTAATAATATTAAGTTTATGAGAAATGGGAAAAACATTTAAACAAGTATGACAGGCAATATAATGGCATTCTCCAAGACAATTTAATCTAAAGTCTCAGAACTTAAAACATCTTACATTACAATGGAAACTCTGGACCTATAAGAAGGTGCAGAGTTCTCCTGGACTTCAGATGATTCCAGTGAAATCTCATAAGACAAGGCTCATAAGATAAACAGAGATGAAAGCTTCCATCTGAGAATGTTGATGTGATTGGGTAGGCAGATAGCAGAGAGAGAAAAAAGGCTTCTACAGTGCTAGTGTTGAAGAGAAAAGGAAGAGGCATACACTAAAGAAGGTAGCTTCTAGACATTATAAATGTGAGACTGACCCTCTTGCTCCAGACAACAGCAGCTGCTTGTTTGGTTTAGAGTCCTCATGGCAGAAATTGGAATTGACCACATTTGTTCCCTTTTAATCAACACATCTGTGGAGTTTGGCATAGTGTCCATAGAAAACTAATGTAACAGACAGGAAAGAAGCACAACGATATTAAGGTAATGAAAACACATAACCATTTTTTGTTATAGTTCTGTAGACTGCATTACTTAATCAAAGTATCTAGAATGGACTTTCTGAGAAGGTGGTGGGTAATTAAAGCTTGAAAAATAAGTCCTGGAGAAAAAAAATCTATAAGGAAAAAGTTGAGGGCCTAGTGACAGAAAAGAACAAGAATGCATGCAAGAATTAGAGGAAATGCTCCGTCTTCAAAGAAGGACATAAGAATGATGATTTGTGATGAAGTTGGTGAGTATATTGAGACTGAATCAGATCTGTCATACTGGGAAGTCTAAACTGTTATCACAAGAACAGCAAGAATGCATGGCAACTTTTACTGGGACATATTATTATCAACTTTCATAGGTCCACTGTGAGGAATTAATTAGAAGAAGACTTAGGAGGAATTAGGAAGAAAACTTCAGAAGAAATATCCATCATTCAGAATTATGATAGCATGTTCTTGGACTTGGGTTGTAGCTGTACAAATGAATAGAAATAATCCAGAAAGCAATCTGGCAATTGAACATAAGTGATCTCATCACTTGCTCACTGAAGAGGTGCCTGGGTAGATGAGGACGCATTTCTGAGATTAGAAAATGCAAAAAGAAAATTTAAGTATGAGAAAGTGTGAGAAAAATTATGAGCATACAGTTCATGTTCATAATACCTGTAAAATGATTATAGAAAATATAAATAAGTACTTGGTATTTAGACAGAAATCCAGGAAGGAGAGTTGGACTTGGGCTTGGGAAATAATTTTGGTGACATCAGTTTGTCAGTCTTAGAAACTTTGTAGGTGGATAGCATTACCAAAGTTTCTTGGATTCATCTAAGAAATCATTAGTATAAAATGCAGAACGTATAGAATGGTACCTTGAAAGTCACCAATATTTTTCTGACATAGAAAAACTAAAAATAATTGAAAGAAAAACATGGAGAGCCTAGAAGAAAATGAAGCGAGCTTGGAAATTTATACTACAGACATCAAAGAAATATATGCTAAGAAAGAGAAAATTTCAACAGAGTCTAATGCTTCTAAGAATTCATGTAAGATTGCTAATCAGTGTCCATATCTTGAAATATATAGGCATCTAAAGCCAGTGTGAGAGCAAGGCCAGGGGTATGGTGAAGGCAAAAGTAGCATTGAATGAGCACGGAAATTCAAGACTGTAAGTGTAATCATATTCAATAATTTTGACTATAGAGGGAAAGAAAAATATTTCCAGAGGTGCTTAATAATATTATTATTATTAAATAATATTAAATATCATCATCATCCTATTATTAATTTATGTGTTTTAACATAAAAAGCATTCTAGTGACACTTTTCCAATGGTAAATTAAGAAAAGCAAGATACAAGCAGGTTGGTGGTAGTGATATGACTATTTGAAAATAGAAATCAAGGACCCAGAGTATAGACATATATTTTGTCAAGGGATAGAGCTTAGCTTCATGGTAGAGATTGCCTAGCATACACAGAAGCTCGTATTTGATCTCCAGGACCACAGTGGTGGAGAAGAGCATAGGCCAGTTTTATACATGGAAAGTCATCTCTTCCTCATGCTAACAGGATAAAGAAAAATGTATATAGGTTGTAGTGTGGATTATGTAAAGTCTGTTTTTCTCCAATGGCTTCAGGAAATGTGATGCATCTGAGGTTTTAAGGTGATGAAGATGAACATTTGAGAAGAGTTGGAAAAGGTTGAAATAGGATCTGAGAGGGATAGAATATATACATATATATTTAGAGAGATATAGATAGATAGATAGATAGATAGATAGATAGATAGATAGATGGTAGATAGATAGATATTATAATGGAAAGCTATGAGGATTCCAAGGAATGATGGAAATATAGGTAAAATTAAAAATCATTTAAGTCAATTATTAATATTTTTGCCTTTGTGAAACATTCTTTAGCAGTTCCCAGAAAGTTTAGCAGCCTTGAGCCATTTAATAGGGAAAAGGATGTTACACAGCAGGAAGATGCTCCTTGGTAAAGCTGCCTTCTTCCAAGTAGACTACACATGGTGGTAGGAGAGAGTAGATGCCCTCAGATTGTCATCGGGCCACTGTATGCACACCTCCCACACAAAATAAATGTAAAAAAGTAAAAAATAGCTTTTGCAATTCTCACTATGACTTTTATAGGCCATGGCTGTGGAACATGAGAAACTCATTGGCAAAAAAAAAAAAAAAAAAAAAAAAAAGGGAGCAAAGCTCTTCGGCTAGATACTGGACGTTCAGAAGTTCTCTTTTGATTTAGTGTGTCCTTGTGTCACCCTGCTGCTCTTTTAAGTTTTCAGACAAAGAAACTCATAACGCAATGCCTTTCAAGTTTCCTTATGTTAATGAGTTATAGCCTATTGGGCAAAGGTAAAGAGAAATTGAATTTTTTAGGAAATCGTGTGTCTGCGTGTGTGTGTGTGTGTGTGTGTGTGTGTGTGTGTGTGTGTGTGTACAGCTTCTTCAGTGAAGCTACTTCCTGTTACTCAGGGCATCACACAGTTTGACATCTAAAGAGAAAACTAATCATAATGATTTATCTCAAACACATTTTAATTTACTTACTCTGTCAATGCAACCTGTATCCTCATCAAGAGAGGTAGAAGTGAAATGTCATGGGATGTTTGTGTCCCCACTCAGAAGCCTGTGTGTGTCTTTAAATGTGTTCTACCACATGATTAGATTTTATCTTTAAATTTCCACTTCTTGAATTTTGTTGCATCTTTAGACTACCATTTTAATTAAAATTAAATTTAAAAATTAAATCTCTACTGCTAGGTTGTCTGACTTCCAGCCAAATAAGAACTATTCTCTTTTCATTTGCAGATGAAATATGATTTTGTGTATGCGGTTTTTAATTTTAAACACATTTCATTGATTTTTAATTCATTTTTACATATACATTTATATTATTACACACACACTCACATATAATAAACTACACAATAAGAAGAACCATGAAACAATCAGGAATTATATAAATGTTACAATCATAGTGTCTTGACCTTGAAAAAAATCTTTCCTATCTTGGTGAGTCTAAAATTCTGAGTGTAAATTAGTATCTATAATATCTCATCTCTATTAACTTAAAACATCTAGCTAGACCTAAAAACATATTAAACCCTAAGAAACTAAGCTTAATTGCAAAACCTGGTCTTCAACCCCATCACAGACTTAAGAAGGAATAAAATTAACAAAGTGTACATCCAATACTTTGAAAGTGTTCTTGCAGGATATTTAGGATAAGTAAGGTATACAAGTTCATTGTTAGTTGATCAAATAATGGTCATGTCAATTACTAGGCTATTTTTATCACAAGAAAATACATCCTAGTGTAACAGATAGATATGATTCTATAGAAAGATAAGATAAAATCAATAGATAAGGTCTTCAAACAACCCTAGAGACATACAGAATATGGCATTTAAAAAGGTTTTTTATTATTTTAAAGATTCATTAACAATGAGACAGGTGAACTCCTGGCAACACCCAGCCTAACTCAACTGTCATTATCTATTTATGTCCCCACAAAGTCTAACATTTAGCTAGTGGTTTGGAGAGGAGGACGTTAAAAAAATAATTAGTGTTCCATGAGATTTCAGGGTGAAGAGGTACTTTTCACATAGAATTGTGCTCTTGCAGGTGGAGACAGCAGAGAGTGAGGACATATCTTGCCATGTGATCCTTATAGCAATAATCAGCTGTTTGTGACCAAGGAAGTGGATCATCAGAAAACAAACCTGGGACCTTAGTCTTGGACTTTCCCAGCCTTCAAGGTGAAAAAATAGTCTTGTGGCTCTAAGCCACAAGTCTATGCTGTTTTGGTCATGCAGCATGAACACATGAAGACAGTAACAGCCCAGCATAAACACCTCAATTTATTACAATAAAGCCACTTAGTTCTCACTTACAAGTCTGTGATCTATTCTGCTCTAAGATCTAGGCTTCTGATCCATAAGAAGAGCAGCTACCAAGATCACAGGCTTCTGAAGAGCATAAGCAGAAACCTTAAGTTCAGGAAAATTCCCTCCAAAAGTACCTACATCACATCTCACAGAGCATTGCCAAAGCAAGAGGCAATTCCGTGTTGATGAGTAGAGCAGCATTTTTTTTTTTTTTGGCAAGAAATAGAGTCACAGTCTTGAGTACTAGGCTGAACAATAACATAACATGCCTTGATAGTCACCAGTTTACCAGTTTGATCAGTTAAGCTTTTGCAGGGTTTTCTGAGTTTTAAAATTCTACTGAAAAGTATGACCAGAGAAGTTGGATCTATATGTTTTCTACCTCAAATTGTATTAGTAGATCTTTGGCTCTGAAAAACTGCAGAAACTTCAAAATCTGACAGATTATTATTTAATGTACTTCATAGTAGTAAGTGTTTTGTGTACATCTAGACACTATTAACATTAATAATAACAAGCATTTATATGTGTATTTAATATTATTGTTTCTATTACTAAGGTAGATAAGTCATATTCATATCCTCAAATGATTTAATATTAATTTCAACATTCTATAGTGTATGAAAAACTGAAGTCTTGCACTTAATTTTTTGATAAATTTTAAATGAAATTTTAATTACAAGTTATTTACACTTAAGCAGTATGCTATATATCAGTCTATCACTCTCAAAAATATACATTCAAATAAGCACACATACACACACACACAGACACACACACACACATACAACCCATGCAGAGAACTAGAGAGAGATCCATAATATTGTCTGTAATGGAATACGTAATACCAAGAATACAAGATTATCCTATTTAGCTTACTATGAATTTTCCTGTCCACAATCTATGGAATCCATTTTTATTCCCTCTAGTACTTAAAATAGTTTGTTTATTTATTTGTTTGTTCGTTATAGTCATAGAAGTTGATGCAAGTGAGCAAAAACATGTTTGTCTCTATTGTTGAAAACAAATTTAGTGGTCCATGGTGTTATTTATATACGAACATGAGACTTACAAGACACATGAAGGAAATCCACAAAACTCAAACAGTGTTGTGAAAATTCTGAAACATGAAATACCCTTGGGTTGGCAATTAGTGTAAGGCACAGACAGTGGGAAGAACATAAATGTGTAGTATTGGGCCCAGAAAGATGTATTTGGTTCTTAATTCACAAGTAAATGTGTGTGCCTCTCATCAGTTCTGGTTCATGAAGATTCTAATCGAGCAATTTATCTGGTTCATTTCTCATATGCCCTCATCAACTGAAGTGCAAAGTCTACTCAGCAGCCAGAAAAGATGAGGTCAGCTTTGAAAATAAGTGTTGGCCCACTTGCCAGGGGACCAGAAGAAACCAGCATGAACAAATGAGATCAGACTCTTTTGGACCCATGTCCATAGTGCAGCAACAGTATTTATGGGGTGAAAATTATAATCAAAGTGGTTATTTGGCACCAGTTAGTACTCACTCACAACTATCCAGTGACCACTTAGTTGAGTGTTTCATATTGTGTTCTAAGTTCTACAATTGCATTATCCTTACCATCCATTTTTAATAGTCACTCCCATTGAGGTCCTAGAATCTGCCTAAATCAATATATGGCCATGGCAATGTCCTTCTTCTTCTTTTTTATTTATTTATTTATTTGTTTGTTTATTTATTTTGTTTTGTTTTTGTTTGTTTGTTTGTTTATTAGTTTTTGGTTTTGGTAATGTTCTTCTTGTGGATCGAAAACTAATTGAACTATGAAATTTGATCAATACTACTTTCAATGATAGAATTTAAATTTTATCTTGTTGCATTGGTGACAATACTGTGTTTTACACATGAAATAAAGATAAGTTAAGCATCATGAATGGAAATTTGAAGTAAATGTAGATATCTTACCTTATGTTCTTTTTGACTGAAATCTCAGCTTCCAGGTTAAACATGGCCCTAGTTAGGACCACTCTGTGCATTCAAGGGAGTCAAGGTAACAGTGACCAGGGCTTCACTGTTACTCAATAGTGTCTCACAAAAGTCTGAACTTAAGTCACCAAGCCAAAAGAAAAACAAGACAAAATGAAGACAAAAACAAATCACAGCTGATTCCCTTTCCAAGACAGGTCCTAGCTGTCTGTGTTAAAGCTCATTCATTAACAGTTTATAAGCAATGACTCTGAATCAAATGAGTACTCAAGTGATTGAGAGAAAGATACTCTTGTAATTGGATCAAAAAAAAAAAAAAACACAAATTGTCATCCGTGGCAACCCACCTAGCAACCTTCTCACAGCAGCAGGGTGGGCACCATTGCTTTGCTAGTCCCAGTGTGATCTGGAATACCGCTTCATTTGACTCTTGATAGCACATTTTGAGGGAAACCATCACAATGTGCCTCTTTAGGCACTGCACTATCTGTGATTTATCAAAGTGTCATCTTGCTGATGAACTGAAAAGCAAACCCCATCTCATCAACAACTAAAGCATTCTACAAAAATATATTCTCTAATAGCCTCTAAAATTAATTTTCCAAGATGGTTTTCTCAAAGGAAATAAAAATAGAAGACATTTTCCAAAAAAAGTCTTCTAGTTTATATTAGGCTTTTAAAGTTGTTTTCCCTAACTCTATGTCATGCAAATAATGTGTAATATTTTAACGCTTTCATACCAAACTCATCAGAGTTAAGTTCAAATCCAACTCTTTTCTGAGGATTATTTTACGGTCCCTTTCAGATGTGTGTCTATAGGTCTAGGTATACATAAAGAGTCCATCCCATCCCCAAGAAATGTCCCAACATTTCTTGGTCTCAGTATATAATGTAAAGACAGAATCAACTTTCTGGCATGTGGGAAGCCTATGACTATTGGGAAAGGGCAGCCTCCTCCATGTCAGAATCACTAAATCTGGACCCAGCAATGGAAAGTGCAAATACAAACAACATTAAAAACACACAACTGCAAGGCTCAGACTTACCCAAACAAATATGACACTAGGATCACAACTAATTGGGATTCAAAGTAATAGGACAAGAAAGTTAGTTTTTTCAGAAGGTAGTAATGAGAATGAAGACTCTACCCATTCTTCAATGTGAAAGAGAGCAACCATCTTTGTTTTGTGAGAGAGACATGAACAGCATACTTGTTAGCATTAATTTTAACATAACTTTACCTAATTGGAGCTCTGTTTTTCATTTCTAGTATATTGTCCCAGAAACCTACACTATCACAAATTACTTAGCTTTAGTCAGTCACCCCTGAACATATACCAAGAGTTGAGGAAGCTTCAGAATAATTATCTTGTGCTTTTCTTACTCAGAGTCTTTTGAGAAGCACAAGACTGAACATGTGTCTGTTCAGTATAACTTCTTATGGCTAGACATTAGAAAAGACAACTTTTATATTTTCACCATTCTTGGCGGTATTCTGGATTTTTTTTTTCACTCTGATAGCATCAATGGAGCAGAGGCTCAAATGACTGCTGTTCTGATGATGGACAGCATCACAAACTCCAAAGCAGGGGAGTAAAATGAATCTTCATAGGTAGTGGGGAACTTGGCTTCATACTCAGCCATGCCCTCAGTGTTTGTTGACAGTGCTCTTACTGAGGATGAACCCAGGCAAACAGTTACCAGCATCCATATGTCCCAGACCCAAGGTGGATACAGATACACATTCACAGGTCTAAGCTTGGGGGTTGCTTGCTGTGACAGTGCATTTATTTGTTAATATTAGGAAATACTTGAAAGAGACATTACTCCTCAGAAGGCAGAAAGTTGTTACCCACATGGATAATGCTACATCCTATTGATTATTTTTAATAATAACATGGATGGATGGAGGAATGTGTTATAGAAGTTCACTTCTATTGGTAGCTGTGACTTTTCCTCTGTGAAGACAGCATGCATTCAATGCCAAAGCAGCTTCCACAAAAGTTGCCTTAAGATTGTATCCAAGCTAATCCATACAGGAAGGCAATGCCAGGGAACAGCAAGCTCTGAGTTTCAGGTGTTCTGAATCTGCTGGTGACAGAATGGTCTTTACTACCTCTCTACCTACTGGCATACTGCTTCCTTTGCATACAAAGCCATGATAAATTGTAGCCACAATAACCCTAGTAACACTTTGAGTATTCAATATATGTCAAGACAAGGAATCAGATTTTCTGTGTGTCACCATCCTCACTGGGATTCATAGAAATAGGCAGTGTAATCATAGTCTCTGTCAAAGAGACAGGAAACAGAAGTGGGAGAATGATTTTACCCAAGAGTAGTCTCCCAGAGAGTAATAAGTGAGGCCCAGGTATGAATTCTCAAGTAGTTCATGACAATATTTGCATGGCTCGTGACTGAAAAATGAAGCCTCTTATGTAATTTACAGTGCTATTTACAAACACAAATAGAAAGCATTCAACCAATGCCTGGCCCAATCTAAGACCCACCCCACAGGGGACAGCCAACCCCTGATACTATTAACGACACTGATACTCTGCTATTCTTGCAGAAGGCAGCTTAGCTGTCCTCTGAATGGCTCCACCAAGCAGTTGATGGAAACAGATGCAGAAATCTACATCTGAACATTGGGTAGATCACAGAGAGTCTTGTGGAAAAGTGAGGGAGGAAGGACAGACAGACTCTGAGGGGATAGGAACTCCATAGGAAGACGAACAAAGCTAACTAAGCAGGATCTTGGGGGACCCATGGAACTGAAGTTCCAATGAATAACCATGCATGGACTCAACCTATGTCAAATAAGACATTGGTTGACTACTCTCACAACTTCTGTGCCACAATTGCTTCAGTATATTTTGTAGGAAGGACAGATTAAGGCCAAATGCTGTGTCCGGGTTGGTGTCAATGTTCTTTCTCGGCAGCCTGCATGGTACCTCCTTGAATCACAGAGACTAGAACATAGGGTGAGGTCTCTATGCAGGCACCAGATAGACTTCTCCATGTCCAATGAGTTGTGTGGGTGTTGAATGAGCTCACAGAACTTGAAACAGCAATCACAGTGTCCACGTGTGCCTGCACTATGTACTCTGCACATAGAGATATTAGTTTAGTATTTCTATGGGATTCTTGACTGAGAATAGTTATTCTATGACTCCTGGAGTTGCTCTTGGAACTCCCTTTTTCCTGTTGAGTTACTATCCAACTTCAGTACAATAGTTTTTCCTTCATCTCATTAAATTTTATTTTGTCATATTTGGTTGTTTTCTCTTAGAATCCTAACGTGAGACAAAAAAAGAGTGTGTGCAGAGGAAAGAGGTGGTAGAAAGGAACTGGGAGGAATTCATAATGGGAAAACCATAATAAAGATATTGTATGAGAAAAGAATCTATCTTCGATAAAAGAAAAAAATCTGGAAAAGCCCACAAAAGTCTGCCTAATGTGTTTGCTGCCTCTGTAGGCAGTGTTAGTCTGCCTTCTAACAACACCCTCTTGAATTACAATCCTCATTTGTAAATGCAGCATTTTGTGCTGGCTTTAATAATAATATCATTTTCTTATTTTTATCACCTCAGGTTTTATTGTATTGGTAAATAGAACCGAAATTAAATATTCATTAATATCCTGAAATAAATATCTCTGAATGAGAATGCTCTGGTTCATTGAGCCATTCATTGCCTGAGAGTGCAACAGTAAGAGTCTCTTTTAAAAGAATTTCTTTACTGTGTCTTTTAAAGCAATAGCATCAGTTCAGCTGTACTGCTGCTTTGTTTTTAAATGACTAGTGTCTGTGTCTTCCTTTATCCTCATCTGTCCCTCAATTTTCAGTTCTGATTAGGACCATGCAGTTCATGGCCAAGAGAAGATGCAAAAGTGTCCGTGTCTGGGAGTAGGGAGTACTTGGTATTTTGACAAATATGTGTAGATAACTGGACTTCAGGAGTAGTTTCCTCTACAAAAAGAACCAGTATTTTTTTTTCTTCTCTTTTGTTGAAGTCAGTTTAATTTCCACATATAATTATAGGTCTTTTTCTTTAAGTTCATGTACAAATAATTGAATACATTACATTTTCTTCTTTATAAATGTAGCGATAAGCTCTTTAAGTACAAAAGGGACTCCAGTTCTGGAATGGTTGCCATCTCATTTTCCTGATTTATCAAAAACAGAAATAACTTTTCAAAAAAAGTAAAGTAACCCCTAAAGCAAAATAGACATTTTCTCACCTAACTGAAGTTTCTTCTTTGGCAACAAAGAGTGCTCATTAATGTTTATCATTTTTCTCTATTTTTCAGTTTGTCTTTGCACATTTAATAAAAAATTAAGTTACAGTCCTTCTATATGGATACTAACTTGTATTTTTTATCATAGTTTTTTTTTACCATCGCAATAACACCAGGCCTTCACAGGACAGTGGTTCTTAAACCCAGCTGGTATCAGAATTTGTCCAAAAGCTAAGCAAAGCCCCAAGCAGCACAGGGTAAATCCTGCAAGGCTGCCCCTACAACCTCTTGCCCCGACACCATCATTTCTATATCAGTAAATTGGTTAAGTTCATTTCTAAAAATATATTTTTCAATGATCCTTAAGTTGCTGGTATGTGGAATGTACTTTGAAAAACACTCTACAATGAATACATACAAACATTTCTTATAAAGAACCAGAAAAGACAAATTTTATTTTATTTTTTTTAATACATTTTTATTAATTTATACATATTACATCTCAGTTGTTAGCCCATCCCATGTATCCTCCCATCCCTCCCTTCCTCCCACTTCCCCCCCCTACTCCCCTCCCCTATGTCTGTGTCTGAGGGGGATCTCCTCCCCCTGAATATGCTCATACGGTATCAAGTCTCTCCTTGGTGACCTATTATCTTTCCTCTGAGTGCCACCAGGCATCTCCATCCAAGGGACATGATCAAATATGGGGCACCAGAGTTTGTGTGAGAGTTAGATCTTCTTCTCCACTCAACAGTGGAGAATGTCCATCGGCTAGTCCGGGTAGGGGTTCAAGGTTTTTACTGCCTATTTTTTCCTTGGCTGTTGCCACAGTTTGCGGAGGACCCCAGGGCCCAGACTCGCCTGTAGTTTTCCAGGACCCACTGGATCCTTCCATTTCCTCTTTCTCCCAGGCTTCTCACACCAGAAAAGACAAATTTTAGATACTGGAAAATATGATTTCCATGGTAGGTAAGTAAGTGCTGAAGTATCTAACTCTACCTTGAAATCAGTCATAGATAGGAAATAATTAATGAGCATCGGTGTCCTCCAAGAAAATATTACTCATGGACACTAGAGTTTAAATTCCTTATAATTTTTATATGACACCTACAGTTAAGGAGAAGGAGTTTTTGTCTGGCCAGCTTGAACATGGAGACCATTGTTCTGGCAGGCCTTGGCCTTCTCCCCCATACACTCTGCCTTGCTAAAATAACCTTTGGATTACATTCCTAAAGCTAGCCTCAAAGTATATTCCCTTATTTGTGCACTTTCTCCTCCTGAAGCTGACTACCAAAGTCCAACTGTCAATTGAAGTCCAGCTATCAAAAGACCCCTTCGATTCACCTAATTAAAGTTCCATTTAAAATTGAACACCTCATCCTAACACAGGGTTTCCCCTTGTACCTCTATAATCACATTTTTCTATGTGCCATGCATGTCTGTCTCCTCTATCTAGAGGCAGGCCTTTGTCTGCCTCCTGGCCAAATAACTGCCTTCTTCTTTCTTCTACTTCTTCTTCTCCTCCTCCTCCTCCTCCTCCTCCTCCTTCTTCTTCTTCTTCTCTCTTTCTCTCTTTCTCTCTCTCTCTCTCTCTCTCTCTCTCTCTCTCTCTCCTCTCTCTCTCTCTGAAATAGTTTTTTTAGTTTGAGTTAGAACATACATGAATGCCCACATTTCATGGTAGCTGTTATATGCATGCTTATCTGATGCTATGCTAGTGTGTGTTTGCCATCAGCAAGGATGCATGGGGCAGACACAGTCCACCTGCTGGAAAAGCCTGCTCCTTAATCTGCACATCTGTGTCCAAAAGGTATTCTACTACTAAAAATGTCCTCTTAGTTTCTAAACAAGTTTTTGGTACCTTAAAAATCCTGGAGAGGTTTAGGGGAGGAGAATAGGGCAGAAGAGGGAGGGTATAAACAGGAAGATATGAGCAAGAGGATAGCAATCTGGATGTAATGTGAACAAATTATAATAAGTAAAAAAATTAAAAACACTAAAGGATGACAGTTGTTATTTTTGCTTGCATCAGAAGTTTTGTAAGACTGCCTTCTCCCCAAAATAATCAAGTATCTTTGGAATTTCAAACACATCTCATTTATTCATGTAGATGTTGAAAGAGGTGATCTCTAAGGTCTCTTTGGGTTATAAAATAAATTAGTTCTGAGAATCTGTTCATAGCAACAGAAAGCCCTGATCAAAGGAAAGTGTCTTTTTACAGCAGAGCTTCCAGTTCCATGTGCATAAGAACCACCTAGGGTTCTCATTAAAACTGGCAAATCCTGAGCTTTAAGTCCAAATTCTAATTCAAGAAGTTGAGTGCCTCAAATGTTGCCTCTAAAACAATATCCTAGGTAGTTTGAATATAGGTGGGCCATAAATCACATTTTTAAAATATTTACTTCCAAATATATAATTTAATTTGAAAGCATAATTAAATAAAACATGGGCATGTCAAATAACTGGCAGATTTTAACACAAGAATATATATCCTAAGTCTAACAGATAGATATGACTCTATTGATGTATGAGGTAAAATAGTTGAATAAGGTCTTCAAAAGCTTCAGAGACACACAGAATATGGCATTTAAAGTTGTTCTCACAATCCTAAATTTCTTTGACAACAAGACAAGTTAACTCCTGACAACACTCAGCCGACCTCAAAGAAGATGATGAGCATCAAAGAGCCTCCTTATGGACGTGGCTTCAAAGGTGGCAAAATAACCACTGGGCAAAATGTCCTCGTTCCACCACTAACAGAATCTGCCTAAAAATGGGCAACTTAGAGGCAGGCAGAGTAGACAGCCACACTCTGCCAAGTCAGGGTAAGCAAGTCCTCTATAGTTCCTGCCCAGCGAACAAGTCTGGCAGAAATATTAGGCCAGAAAGCTGAAGATTAGGCTCCAACGATAAAAAGTGTATTGGGTGACTGATCGGGCAGTCAACTGTCTTAAGTCAATTTGTACATTTTGGAAGCTGCTAACCCACACTGCTGGTTCACTCAGGAATTTAAGTTTTATTCCTTCTCAAGTCTCTGAGGGGCATTGAAGCCAAGATAATATAGTTCTATAACCAAGTTTAGCTGGTTAGGGGACAAGATCGTTTTAGATCAAGATAAAGAAGTTAAGCTGTTAGAGTTGAGATAAGATAGATATTGAATCTCATTCGGAAATCTAGACCCAACAAGACAGGAAAGACACTTACTTCAAACGAGACGAATGCAGATGGCCAAGTCACTTGAATGTAACAATATATAGAACTCATTATTCTCATGATTGTCACATGGTTCTCCCTGCTGTATGTAGTTTGTTTTATACATGTGTAATAAAATAAAAGTATAAAAAAAAGAGAAAAAATTAACAAATTTTATTTTGGCTATGCAAAACAATGGTTTAATATGGCAACTACAGAATAAAATATCTAAATTATAGGATTCTGTCTTAAGATGACCAATCAGTTCTCCAATGAGGAACAAGGAAGTTTGATTAGTAGAAATTGCTTAGCAAAACCCTATATTAAGTTCTGAGAACATGGCTCATATTTGCCTAACTTGTGTAAGACCTTGGTTCAAACCCTAGTAGCACAAAAGAATCCAATAAATGAAACACTCTAATTCCTATACCAGTATCATATAATAGAGTACTCATTCTCAAAAAGGGTTTTTTAATTAATTAAACATTTTCATATTATTACACATATATACACTAGACTACCTATAGCAAGAAGAACCATGACACAATCAGGAAATACATTGATGTTACATTGTTACTGTTTTGGTTATTTGTATTTGACAGCCTTGAAAAAACATCTTCCCTATCTTGGTGATTCTAAAATTCTGAATTTAAATCAATATCCATCACCTCTTGTCATTATCAACTTAAAATCTAGACCTTAAAACATCTTAACCCCTAAACAACTAAGCTTCATTGTAAAATTAAGATATATACCCTTCAGCTCCATCAGAGACTTGAGAAGGAATAAACTTGATTACCTGAGTTTACCAGGAGTGTAGTTTAGTAGCTTTCAAAATGAGAAGGTGACAAATACAAATAGCCAAAACACTAAGAATGTAACATTTATATAATTCCTAATTATGTCATGGTTCTTCTTGCTATAGGTAGTTTATTGTGTATATGTGAAATAATATAAATGCATATGTAAAAAATAAAAATAAAATAAAATAAAACAAAATAATAAAGTTATCTCAGCACTTTATTCATTAGTTCTTCCTTTCTGACTGAGAACACAATGTGATTGGTTCCCTACAGGCAGATTGCTATGACTTTCCTACCATGAGAAGCTTGATTGCATCGTAGAACTGTGAGCCAAAAATAAACTCTTTCTCCTTAAAAAAAAAAGAAAAAAGAAAAAAGAAAGAAAAGAAAAAGAAAAAAGAAAGAAAGAAAAGTCAAGTGGTATGAGCAACATCTTTTAAGTGGTTACACTGGTAACACATTCTTGTATCTAATCTGTGGAGTCCATGACTTTCTTTGATACTAGGTGAGGCAAATCTAATTACCCTTTTAGAGTTGCCAGTGTTACTATAAGTTTCTTAACCTTTCCAAATATCTTTAAGGTGTCAAACTTCTCAAATAATACAGTAATACTGTTATGTTATAACATGTGGTATATATTCTTTTAAGATAGGATGAGAAGAATACTTGTGTTTTTAATGAGAATATTGCTTTTGTGTTACCAGATTGCTATTAAAGGATATCTTATATTACTTCAATAATTGTTATTGTGATTTTGGGATGTCATGTAATGTTCCTTGTTGACATAACAAATGAACCAATTCAGAATTCATAAAGCTTTTTGGTGTAGGTCAGCAGACCATTTCAGAATAGTTTCAGAAATTATTTCAGAATAGTTTCAGAAATTTACAAATTGATGTCACTGATCTTTAGGTAGTTTGATACTATGTGGTCACTCTATGGTATAGTGCAGGGCTTTGCAATGACATGCCTAAAACAACTCAGGGATTTATCTAGAAAAGGCCTTCAGAATGGGATGTTCCCTTTCCTAACATCCACTTAAGTTCATATTTTTTGATGTTGGTGTTGTGAAAATCTGCAGTGACAGAAAGGAAAGTCTTTCTACATAGGTTTCTCAGACATTTGTCTGGTTGTAGGGCCATTGCTGTCATGAAGAAAACTTTAGAGAGAGTGTGTCATCTCAATTCATGCTCAGAGCACCTCTCAGCACTTTAAGAAACTTGACCAAGACAATGAAAGAAACTTGACTAAGATATTCCCTATTATTTTTTTCTTTATACCTTTTTGTACAGCTATTTAAGTTGAGTACTTTTGAAGATGAATATGTTACAACTCAATCTATATATTCCCACATAAATATTAGTGATATAAAACCTTGGTGGATGGTTAAGTCAATGGTTCATTTACAATTTGTGATCAAGTTATTTAACAAATTTTATTCCCATCATATACAATAAAGGTGAGTGTCTGGAATAGTGAACTTCAATATCTAACATGTTTGTAGAGATGCATATTGTGATGATTACTTGTGGTTGAAAATTATGCCATTTACAAACATTCACTCTTTTAAACATCACTGTGATTCCTGTCTTCATTACCATAAATTATCTGCATCCACTTAAAGCACTCCCTTTTAATTCCTGACATTTGCTTATAAGTATAAATATGTAAAAAGGTGACCATAAGTTTAAGGTGTGTTCAATATAATATATGTGCAGTGATTAAATATATGATAAAGATAGCCATCATAAAAGTATGGATAAAACATTATAATAAGATTCAAAATTTCTAATTTTAACTATATTCTTTGTGATATTCTCTCTATGTATCAAATCTTTCTACTATAAAATGGAGCAAAAAAGTTATCAGTAGCTATAAATATCAAATTAGATGGCTAACCTGGCAGATTTCAGGGGCAAACAGTGTGCTATATTGTGAAACTGAGGGGAATTTATAATAAACAGCTCACTCAAATGTGAGAAAAAGAGAGGAAGAGGATTCAACTGATGAAATAGTGATGGAATGGAGCCCATGGTGGAATACATGGGTAGAAAAAGAGGAAAAGCATGATAGCAGAAGCTCTGCCTACTGTGGACTGTTATGACTACCTTTGGAAAGCACATCTTTCCTCTGATTGTCCCAGGACCTGAGGAACTTGGAATTAAGGAAGCCCCAATAATGATGCTCCATATAGGTCAACCATTCAGGACACAGATCAACATGAAGAAAAGCAAAGTTAGAGAAATGATAGAAGATATTACAGACAAAAGGAGCACACAAAACTATTTTGAAATAGAAAGTTCTAGAGAACCAATTCTACACAAGAGTTAGGACTCAGCATCCCTTTTTTCCTCTGCACCAGTGCACCTTAAGCTAAATGCTGCCATTCCTTCTATCAGTTAGCGATTAGAAGCCACAAGTACTGCGAGTGATGTTTAAAACATACAATCAACATTATTTCAGAAATTTAAATAGAAAAGTCAGTTTTAAAGTCACCAAGTACAGGAAAATGTCTGCTTACTTAGGTAAAATATCTGACCCTGACTGCTGATTTATTTATTCATTGGTTAATTATTTGTGTTTTTGACAATATCATACAAACATATATAATAAACTTTTGTCTTGTTCACCAGCCATTATGCCTTCTCAACCCCTCCTTTCCTATTTACTTCCAAAAGGTCCCCCTATACTTCCATGGGGTCAGGTTTATCACAACATTTTCCCTACTTTTTGTACTGATTTCTAAGTTTCATTTTCTATCCATGTGATTTAAAAACAAAAACCTGAAAAAAAAAAAAACAACTTAAACAGAAGAGAGTTTATTTTAAGTCACAGCAGTCCATTGTAGCAAGAAAAAGTTTGCCATAGAAGTTTGAAGAGGCTGATAACATCATACCTACGATCAGAAAGGAGAGAGCAATAAATGCATGCTCATCTGGCTTTCTTCACTTTGCCAAGTACAGAACCCACCCAGTGAATAATGGCACCTACATGGGCAGGTCTTGTCCCCTCAATTAACCTAATCAAGATAATCCCCTACAGGCATGCCCAGAGGCCCATCACCAGATGATTCTAGATTCTATCAAGTGGCAATCACCACATACCTGCTCAGGAGCTACATAGAGCAATTCATTCCTATTTTGTGCCCTGTACCACACTGATCAGAGCAGGAATCTTTGTCTCTTAATTATGCAAGGATAATTCATAGGTGACTGAGGGAAATATTAGAATGAAATACATTTTATTCATTATCTAGAATTATATTATAACATAGTGCAAAAGTAACAAATTAACTTTGAGATGGATTCTTCTCTGTGCGGATGAGATTATAAAGTCATCAGAGAAGGATTACTGTTATTATAACCTACACCCAAATTTTGCTAGATTAACACAACAAACACTTCTTAATTACTACTGTTGATAAGCCAAGTTGTTAACTATTAACTACCCAGATACAAAGTTATATAAAGCCTCAGGAAAAGAAAAAAGAGAGAGACGCAAAGAGGCAAGAGGGGAGAGGGAAAAAGTGAGCTTTCATTATATACTCATAAGACATAAGCACCAGATTTGAGTGATGTATGATTTCATTTATGTAAACTTGCACTCATTCAATTTCCCAATCTAACTTCAAACTAAAGGGGATGTTGGGAAATGTATTTCAGCTCTATTCTCAGAAAGAATGCCAGAAGATGGGTGTTGAGCATGGATCACTTTCTCTGTAACAGCAGGTGTCAGAGGTTTTATCTTAAGTCATGTCTTTCATATAAACCAGCACTCTAGAAGAGAGAAATACCAAAGACACAATCTTTTTTTTTTTCTTCTTTTTTCCTTTTTGGTTTTTCCAAGACAGGGTGTCTCTATGTAGCCTTGGATGTCCTGGACTCAGTTTTTGAGGCCAGGCTGGCCTCAAACTCACAGAGATTAGCCTGCCTCTGCCTGACCAAGGCAGACACAATCTTTGGAAGATATCTTAGGATTTCTTAGATTCAAAGTCTCAGCAGTCTAAGAAAGAGCATTATTCAATTGACAAGTGGGACTATTGAGTCTTTCAAAACCCTGGGAAGGCATTCCTCAAAGGTTCCTTAGAGAGCTTTGAGTGTATGTGTATATTTATTCTGTGACAGAAACAGAGAAAAATGCAACAGGGTACAATTTATCAAAATAGAAGACATTCAGAAATAGGCAAAGCCAAAGTTTATTTTCTATATACAGCACTCCACAATAAGTAACTCTACTCATAGAAAAGGAAAAATGTAAACATAAAATAGTCTATTCTATAATTGTTGTTTCTTCTTCAGTATTATACTTCTTTATGCAGGTTTTATGATATTAATAGATTTTTTTTATAAAATAAAAGTACCCACTCTTTCTGAAGTACAGAAGAAATGCTTGCAGATAAAGCAGGTAATTTCCTTAATAAGTAAAAGTCACCAAATAACTTAGATATCAGGATATTTCATTTTTTTTCTTGCTTGATTTAGTCTAACTTATCCAACATGCATCTACATAAGTATCGATTAATTTATCAAAATCTCATTGAAAGCTACTGCTGATAAATATAGTCTAGTAAAAGGAAAAGCACAAAATTTGTATTTGCGATCAATGGATACTTGTCCTGCCTCTGCTGCCTACTGTTATTATTATATAACTATGTTAGCTAATGTTCAGGGTACTCATAATAACCAAGTATGACTATGCCTATGTATGAACCACATCTAAGTCATAGAATGTTACTGTTTTAGCTATGGTTACTGTTGATGTGATGAAAGTCCATGACCAAGAGCATGTTGTGACGGAAAATGTTTATTTGGCTTGCACATTCATCACTGAAGGAACTCAGGAGGGAACTCAAACAAGATTGGAACCTGGAATTAGGAAGGGATACAGAGGGTTCTGCCTACTGGCCGGTTCAGTAAGCATCCTTTCCTATAGAAGCCAGAACCACCAGCTCATTTCATGGCTCTACCAAAAATGGAGTAGGCTCTTCCTCATCAATCACTAATTAAGAAAATATCCTGCAATATTGCTTCGGCTTGGTCATATTTTCTCAGCTGAGATTCTCTCCTCTTAGATGACTATAGTTTGTGTCAAATTGGCATAAAACTAGCCCATACACTTAACATTACACCAAAGTTGATCTTCAAAAAACTCTTTATCAATATGGACCCATACCAATTTTGTTCTAAACAGACATACATCAAACATATTCCTAACCCAAAGTACTAAAGTCTTCACTGTTTAACGTGGACCTACATAAATATGTCTAACATAAATGCAATCATTTGTCATGATGCTTCAAATTCTTTTAAAAAAATAAACAAAATACTGAAGGAATTAAGGAGCCTGCTTTGAAATTTTCTTCTGTCCCTCCCTACACAAATGCAGGCAGCATTTCCCTTCAGCAGAGTCAGTATAATTGTGAAATGTTAAGGCATAAAGTTAAGACATTTGCAAAATGGTAACAAGTTGCTTTTGAAAAAACTACAAAGAATTTTTCTGATGCTTGTCATGTGTTACTAGAGCCAGTCAAAATGGTTAAGAGTCTGGCCTTCAAGCCATGGTTGTGGTTTAGGTACCAGTAATACCAAATATTAATAATGACAATGATCACAATTTTATTTTGCCACTGAGAACTTTTCATATACAAGCAAATAAATTTTTTCATGCCATATGAATATTTACATTGACCATTACAGTATGAAATCCTCATTTCTAAGACAAAAAAACTCAGCTTTGAAATGAGTAATATAATGGCTTTTCTTTGCTTTTCTTATAGTCCTAAAACAAAATAGTACCATTTTGGGGAGTTCTTTTATAGACATTTTTTCCAGAAGAAAAATACTGTGCATTTGCTTCAATGGGTGGTGTTTGTCTGCACTGGATGTCAAAGCTCACTGTAGGAGCAGGGTCTGAGCTTCAGCATCAAGTCAATCCCAAATTCACCTCTTTCCAGTGGTACCCTTTCAGCAGGTGACTCTAAGTTTCAGTTTTTCTCAGTTGCAAAAATCAGATAATAACATCAGCTCTTACAAGGAAGTACACCAAGAGCCTTCTTTAGAAAGTGGCCACTGTTTAGACCTATGTTTAAAATGGAAATGAAAGAGGGGTAGAAGAGCACTTCACTTTCTTGACCTAAATGACTTTCTATCTTCTGAACAAAAGTAATGTACCAACAATGCATCTGTATCATCCAACTGGAAGAAACGCATATTCAATGGAGATGCAAAACATTGTCAGAGAACAAAAAGTTACTTTTGCCCTCACATATTCATTTTGTTTGGAAAATAATTCTGTGCTTGGCATCGTATTTTATAAATATATGAATTTCAGTATGTACCAAGTACAAATATCTAAAAATAATTTAATCACCTCAGAGGTATTAAGGTTAAGAAGGAACCTCCAACATTTGTTTAATCTCCTACATGTTCAGAAAAAAACAAAACAGTGGACAAGATTTTGGCCAAGGCTGAGGAAGCAGTTACTGATGCCTTGTGAAATTCTCAATCTCAGATTCCACAGCATTTAATCAAGGTTTTCAAGAGAGCAAGAAAATTCTGGCAAAATGTCACATGTGGTTAAAACAATACAGCCTAAGGAAAGTAGCACAGAAAACTAGAGGCTTAAATAGAAATTATTGTTACAATAGAAATACAATGCCATGTATCAAAGCTGAAAAGCACCAATTGTAACAGGAGAATCAATAATTCCTCTTCAATAGCAATTTGCCTTACTTGGCTCTGTACTCCATACACTGTGGAAACACTTCTGTGATTCCATTAGCAATAAATTACATTTTGAACAAGTGAAATCATGTAATTGGGCTTTTGAGGTTGTTTGTTGAAAAGCTAATACTTTATACTTAAAGACCTAACATAAACAAGAAAATATAACCTTCTTCTCGGTGCCCTGCTAGTGGGTATCTTGTTTATCCTGGAGCAAGTCAGAGAAAGAATAAATCCTCTCTCCAGAGACAAACCTAAAAGCAATTGCAAGCAGCCACATCAGAAATGGAAATACACAACTCCTATTCCAAAAGCATTGTTTATTTTACTTCTAAAATTTTTCTATAACCTCAATTTCTTCTCACATCTATATAAAACTCATCACATAGAACAGGCCCAAAAAGATGGATTTGGGCTTTTTTTTTTCCAAGGAATTCTTTTTAGGGGAAGATAAATAGGTAATCTGTCAATTCTAAACATCCCAGACCACTGTTAGAAGAACTAAAGCTGTAAAACTTCTTAACATCTAGACTAATTATTTTACCAAACAAGACTAGTTTTTGGATGATTATTTTTTCTTAATTTTACTTATTATTCAAGTCCTGGGTGGTTTTCCTTCTATTCATGTCTTTTTTCCTGGACACTCATTAGTGATTATGTTTCTGGCCTTCCACTTACGTTTCTGCAAAAGACTTTAGAATGAAGCTCAAGGTTTAATTCCGTAAAATTGTATAAACTTTTCACAAATGTATGTAGAAATGCTACCAACACCTTATAATGCAGAAGTGAGGCATTGTTAATCTAAATCTACTGTGACCAAAACATGCTAATTAAAGACTGAAAAATCAAGTTGGAACTAATATAGTTCAGTTCTTAGTGCTTTGTTGTTTGTTTCTCCTTATCATGAACATGAACTAATTGCCACAGAAAATTAGTTTCTATTCAACATTTGATGAGTTTGTGGAAGCTGAGAATTCACCTTTACTATCACATTACCTTCAGAAGTCAGTTAGAGAAGTTTCATTTTTTAAATGTGTTTTCATTGTTTATACATGTGCACAGGATGTGGTAATCACATGTAGGAGAATTTTGTATTAAAATTATACTTTGTCATTTTATTTTGGCGCTTCTGTATCTGCCATAAACATATGCTCAACATTTGGAAAAAGAAGGAAAGATTAAATTGCTTTTTTCAATATGTTTATTACTATTGTGACTTAATATAAGAAACAGTCAACAAATTATTTCATATGATAATTTCATAATATATCCTATTAATAACTGAAGTCTTAGTACAGCACATATTCACAATATTATGATGCAAGTAATTCAATATACAGGGAGGGACTGGCTTTGGTGTTGCATTAATGTCAGCACTTTCTTGGTAATTAGGTTCAAGCACAACCATGTCATTTGTCAGTGCACATGTTTAAGTATCTTGGATTATAAAAGAAACAAAGCACTGATTTCTCAAGTACTATATCATGTAGAGGAACTCATCAAGAATTAAATGAAGATGTCATGGATAGCCTTGGAAACTATTCAAGATGAGCTATTATCTTGAATGTCTTTAGTACATGAGTACACAAACACTGATTTATTTTGCTTTTCCTAAACCATTTAGTTCAGTTGTGAACTCATACATTAGATGCTACTCTGAACTAAAAGGATTTTATGGATAGAAGCAAACCAAGATACATTAATTTTTTTCTGCTACACATGCTGGTTGTACTAAGTTCCAAGGTTATAGTGTCAAGTGTAAAACTTGAGTCAAGTATAAAAGTGATGGGAGACATAGCATTTCTCAACTTTGCTTCACGTTTAGACAAAATAAGAGCTCTTCATACATAGAAATGTAAATTTAAAAATTATAATTCTAGACAACATAAAATCCCCCTATTCTCAAGGAATGATCACCTCACTAGCACAGACATAAGATTTTAAATTAACATAATTCAAGGTAAGAATTCCAAAGACTAAATGAGAATCATTGTTCTGATCCTGCACATGGTTGGCCTGAAGTGTTGCGTTATATCGTAGACATACTTCTTCCTACTATTGCCTAGTAAACATAGTTTGTTGCAACCACATTTTTCGTTTAGTGTTATAAATTATTTCATACTTGAAATCTGCTTATCCATTTTTTAAATATTTCTAGGGCTTCAATTAAATTTTATTATGATTTATTCAGATTACATCCCAGTTGCTATCCCCTTGCTTGTATTTTCCTGTTCCCACCCTCCCTCCCTCTTCTGCTCTATTCCCCTCCCCTAGACCTCTGACAAAATGGAACCTCCTCTCCCACCATATGGCCATTGCCTATCAGGTCTCATCCATATAGCTGGCATCCCCTTCCTCTGTGTGCCTACAGGGCCTTATCACCAAGAGGAAGTGATCAACATGGGGCACCATACTTCATGTCAGAACCAGTAACTGCTCCCCTCATAGTCATGGAAAATGAGTTGTCCATTGGGTATATCTGAACAGGGGGTCCAGGTTCACTGAATGTATTGTCTGTGGTTGGTACAACAGTTTCTTCAGGTGCTACTTGGTCCAGATCCTCTGGCTTTGATGATCTCCTTTGAGGCTCCTGAACCCTCTGGGTTCTTCCATTTGCCCACTCTTCCATACCACTCTCAGCGCTTTGCCTAGAGTCTTACTGCAAATACTTGCATTTGTCCCATTCCCCCACTGGTAGGAGTATCTCAGAGGACATCTATGTTGGACTAATATCCACTTATAAATGAATATATACCATGCATGTCTTTCTGGGTTTGGTTTACATCACTCAGGGTGATCACTTCTAGTTCCATCCATTTGCCTGCAAATTTCAATTTTTCCTTGTTTTTAACATCTGAGTATTATTCCACCATGTAAGTGTACCACAGTGTCTTTATCCACTCTTCAGTTTAGGGAAATCTAGATTGTCTCTGAATTTTGGCTATTATGAGTAAAGCTGCTATAAACACAGTAGAGTAAATGGCCTTTTTATATGGTGGAGTGTCTTTCAGGTATATGCCCAGGAGTGGTATTGCTGGGTCTTTTGGTAGCACTATTACCAGTTTTCTGAGAAAGCTCCAGATTGATTTCTGAAGTGGATGTACATGTTTGCACTCCCACCAGCAATGAAGGTGTGTCCCCCTTTCTCCATATCCTCACCGGCATGTGCTATCACTTGAGTTTTTGATCTTAGCCTTTCTGGTAGGTATAAGATAGAATCTCAGGGTGATTTTGATTTGCATTTCCCTGATAACTAAGGACACTGGGCATTTCTTTAAGTGTTTCTTGGCTATTCAATATTCCTCTGCTGATAGTTCTGTTTAGCTCTATACCCATTCTTAAATTGGATTATTTGGATGGGTCGTGTTTAATTTCTTGGTTTTTTTTAAAATATATTTTGGATAGTAGACCTTTGTAGGATGTAGGTATGGTGAACATCTTTTCCCATACTATAGGCTATCCTTTTGTTCTTTTGACAGTGTCCTTTGCTTTTCAGTTTCATGAGGTCCCATTTATTAATTGAGCCTGAGGTCAGTTAGAGCCTGAGCTATTGGCTTACTGTTCAGAAAGTTGTCTCCTCTGCTGATGAGTTCAAAGTTCTTACCAATTTTCCTTCTAAACGATTTAGTGTGTCGGGTTTTATGTTGAGGTTTTTAATCCACCAGGATTTGAGTTTTGTGCAGGGTGATAAATGGATCTACTTGCATTTCTCTACATGTAGACATCCAGTTAGACCAGCACCATCTGTTGAAGATGTTATCCTTTTTTCATTGTATAGATTTGTCTTCTTTGTCAAGAATCAAGTGTCCATATGTGTGTGCATATTTTTCTGCGTCTTTGATTAAATTCTGTCAATCAACCAGCTTATTTCTATGCCAGTATCATGCTATTTTTATTACTGTTATTTTATCATACAGCTTGAGATCAAGGATGGCGATTCCTCCAGAAGATCCTTTATTGTACAGAATTATTTTCCATATGAAGTTGAGAGATGATCTTTTAAGGTCTGTAAAGAATTGTATAGGTGTTTTGATAAGGATTGCATTGACTATGCAGAATGCTATTGATAAGATGGCCATTTTTACTATGTTGATTCTCCTGATACACAAGAATAGGAGATCTTTCCATCTTCTGATATCTTCCTCAATTTCTTTCTTCAGATGCTTGAAGTTTTTTTCATACAAGTCTTATACTTGTTTTGTTAGTGATACTTTATTTTATTTGTGGCTATTTGTTTCTCTAATTTCTTTCTTAATACATTTGTCATTTGTATACAAGAGGGCCACTGATGTTTTTTTAATTTATCTTGTATCCAACCACATTGCTGAAGGTGTTTATCAGCTGTAGGAGTTCTCTGGTGGAATTTTGGGGGTCACTTATGCACACTATCATATCATCTGTGAATAGTGATAATTTGACTTCTTCCTTTCTGATGTGGACCCCTTGATCTCCTTTTTCTTACGGCTCTAGCTAGAACTTCAAGTACTATATTGAATAGACATGGAGAAAGCTGACAGCCTTGTCTAGTCCCTGATTTTAGTATAACTTCTTTGAGTTTCTCTCTATTTAATTTGATGTTGGTTATTGGCTTACAGTATATAACCTTTACTATGTTTAGTTATGTGCCTTGTATCCCTGGTCTCTCCAAGACTTTAAACATGATTTTTTTCAAATGCTTTTTTGACATCTAAGGAGATGATCATGAGGGGTTTTCTTTCTTTCAGTTTGTTCATATGATAGATTACATTTATTGATTTCTGGTATATTGAAACATCCCTACATGCCTGGGATGAAGCATACTTGGTGAATGATATCTTTTATGTTTTCTTGGATTTGTTTTGAAATCATAAAATGAGTTTGATAATGTTTCTTCCATTTCTATTTTGTAGAAATCATTTAAAGAGTATTGTTAGTACATCTTATTTGAAGGTATATTAGAATTCTGTGCTGAAAACATATGGCCCTGGCCTTTTTTTAGTTGGGAGATTTTTGATGACTATTTCTATTTCTGCAGGAGATATATGATTATTTAATTTGATTACATGTTTTTGATTCAACTTTGAAAGTGGTATCTATCCAGAAAATAGCCATTTTGTTTATATTTTGAAATTTTGTTGCATATAGGCTTTCTTAAGTACAATGTAATGATTCTTTGGATTTTCAGTGTCTGTTGTTATGTCTCCCTTTTTATTTCTGATTTCTTTTATTTCAATAGTGTCTCTCTGCCTTTCAGTTAGTTTGGCTAAGAGTTTGTCTAACATGTTGATTTTCTCAATGATTCAGCTCTTGGTTTTGTTGATTCTTCAAATTATTCTCATTGTTTCTAATTGATTGCTCTTTTATTTGTGGCATAGATGTTCAGAATTGTGATGTCATCTTGGTTGACTTTTCCTTTGATGTGTATGAAATTTCCTTCCTCATCTCTTTTTATTAGTTTTGGTTGAAAGCCTATTTTATTAGATATTAGAATGGTTGCTCTAGCTTGCTTCTTGTGTCCATTTGCTTGGAAGACCTTCTTCCAGTCCTTTACTCTTAGGTAATGCATATCTTTGTGGCTGGTGTGTGTTTCTTGTATGCAGCAGAATTTTGGGTCCTATTTATGAATCTCTTCTATTAGTCTACACCTCTTTATTGGAGAGTTGAGACCATTTATGTTGAAAAAGATTAATGATCAGTAATTGTTATATCCTTTAAATTTGATGCTCGTTGAGGTAGTGTGTTTGTGTGCTTAGTTAACTTTTGTTTTGGTAAAATGAAATGATCTGCTGTCTGTGTTTTCCTCAGTGTAGTTTGCCTCCTTGGGTTGGAACCTTCCTTCTAGTATCTTCTATAGGGCTAGGTTTGTGGATAAGTACTGGTAAAATTTGTTTTTGTTGTGGATTATCTTCTCTTCTCCATCTGTTCTTATTGAAAGTTTTGCTGGGTATAGTAGTCTGGACTGGTATGCATGGTCTCTAAGGGTTTCCAAGACATCTACTCAGGTCCTTCTGGCTTTTATGTTGAGTGTGAGTCTGATAGCTTTACCGTTGTATATTACTTGGCCCTTTTCCCTCCCAAATTTAATATTTTTTCTTTGTTCTGTACAGTTACTGTTTTGATTATTATGTGGCAGGAGGATTTACTCTTCTTGTCTACTTTATTTGGTGTTCTGTAGGCCTCTTCTATGTTTATATGTATCTCTTGCTTTAAATTGGGGGAATCTTCTTCTATGATTTTGTTAAAAATACTTTCTGGGCCCCAGGGCAAAGCATCTTCTCTTTCCTCAGTTCCTATTTATCCTTAGGTTTTGTCTTTTCACAGTGCCCTTGATTTCTTAAATGTTTTATATTAGGAATTTTTTAGATATAAATTTTTCTTTGATGATAGCATCAAATTCTTCCATTATGTCTTCTATACCTAAGTTTCTTTCCTCTTGTGTTCTGTTGACAATGCTTACCTCTGCAGTCGCTGTTTTCTTCTCTAAGTTCTTTATTTCTAGGCAATCCTCAATTTGTGCTTCCATTATTGTTTCCATTTTCATCCTCAGATTGTGAACTGTCTTATTGATTTTCTTTATCTGATTGCTTGCATTTTCCTAAATTTCTTTCAATGATTTCTTTATTCCATTTCTGTAGGCCTCTGTCATGGCCTCTCTAAGGGCCTCAATCTCCTTGGCTATATTTGCCTGTATATGATAATGGATTTTATTATTTTTCTCCTTTACTATCTTTATATGGAAAGATGTGAGATAATTTTCTTGTGGTCCAGTTGTGTTAGAGTTTCCAGGGCTAATTGCTTTTGGATAAGTGAGCTCTAGAGATGCCATATTATTTTGGCTTTTATTGTTTGTGTTTTTACACTGACCTTTAGCCATCTTATTGTTTTTGGCATCAGGTGGGAGTTGCTGGTGTCCTTCAGAGGCCCTTGAGAGCAGCTTGTAGGTGAGTGGCTATAGGATGAGACTCCTCACCTGCAGGGATTAAGGAATTGTTCAGGTTGAGCTCAGGCAGGTGACCTGAGGTGAGACATGGGATCTTTCAGCATACCAGCTGTGTGACCTGAGGTCAGATCCACTTGTGTTCCAGACTATGGGGTTTCTACTGGTCAGGAAGACCCAGAGACTACTGTTTCTTAGCCCATAGTTCTTGATCTAAGACACAGAGCAAAGGTGCTGTGTGCCTCTGCCAGTCATGTGGCTAGACCTTGGAACATGTGCCAGTGCCTGTATGGACCTGGGAATTTTGCATGGATTGGCTAGGTGACCTTAGGTCTGATCTAATTTTGGTCCAGACTGTGGCAGCTCCTCTGCCCTAGAAGAATCAGATACTGGTCTTTTGCCACCACAGTTCCATATGATACCCAGAGTGCAAGTGCCATGCACTTGTAGGAAAGTGGCTAGACTTTGGAGACTATGTCCATGTCTTCAGGAACCAAGGGACTTTTCTGTGGATTAGCTGGATGGCCTGAGGCTGGACTCACCTGTGATTCAGCATGGAGTAGACCACTCTCACCTGAGAAACACCAGCACTGATGTTTTGTAGCTCTCAGTTTGGTCCTTAGGTCGCTGTGCAGTTACTACTGTCCTGATAAGTCCAGTATGTGATCCCTAATACCATCTTCAATCCCTTCGTTTATCAGTTTTAGGAGGCAAGGAATCACATGTGAACACACACATAGGCATTCATACCTTTGAATTAGTGAATGATAAAATCTGTTGGGAGGAATCAGAGAATACAGAAAAGAGTGAAACACATCAAATCAAATGAAGGCATAGGGGCATATAGGAGTTCAACAGAAGGAAAGTGGGACCACTCTTGGCTTTGAGAGTCATTTCATTTTTAGTAATTTGAACAGTTGTTGAAGTTGTTGGAAAGTATTTTTAAAAACAAAATCAGCGAGGACAGAGTAAAAAAGACCTGTTTGGAGGTTATTGGCTGAAACAGAGTATGTGCTTTGAAAGTAATACCCTCAGACTTGGTAATGGATAACTGAAGAAGAGAATTGGAGAACTTAGAGTAGCTTCCTATAGTCTACTGTAGATTGTGAAAGTAAAAAGTATGGACGTCAGTATTAGTTTAGAATAAAACTTTAGAGTTACCAAGCATGATCCTAGTATAAAAACCTGCTTTTGTCTACATTGTACATATACTTTTCTCTTCTGCTGCTGTTGTTTACAAAGTTTTTAAGAAACTCTGCCTTCTTTCTGTTGACATAGTCTCATTCTTATTCCCTTGAAGAGAATTGATTAGCCAAATCAATATAATATTTTTCATTTGATGATGATGATGATTAATATTTGGAAATCTCCATATTACTTTTTAAAATGCCTCTCACAAACAACTTGTTAGTGAAATAAAGTAAAGGAAAATCATCAAGCTTGGGACTTTCTCCGTAGAACCTAAGAAGTCTTAGAGTATTCCCATATTCTGTTTAGTTGTCTACTCCCAATCCCAGAAGCATCTCCATGCCATTCTCCTCCTTAGGGTTTAGAATAAACTGTAGGCTCTGTGCCCAACACACGCTGTCTCAATGATTATAAATCAACTAAATACAGGAACATTAAACAAAGAATCACTTTATATCCCTTCAAAGGACTTCAATTATGTGGTTTAAAATGAATGGAAATTAAGGTTAATTAATAAAATTCCTCCTAATGAAATCACTATTCATGAAAAAATAAATCTAAAATGCCAGTATCTTTTGTGTTCTGTGTTGGAGTTTTATGACATACAAATGAATATAATCTAATTCACTTTATATATACAATCTAGTTTTACTATGAACTCCCATTTTCATGGTATTTTAAAATTATATATATATATATATATATATATATATATATATATATAGAGAGAGAGAGAGAGAGAGAGAGAGAGAGAGCTTTTGCTTAGAAAGAAAAAAGGTTACCACTTAGTTTTACAACTTTGCAAGCAAAACTAAATGGTCCATGCTATGCTCCCTGAAGTGTTAAAAGGAAAGAGTTGGAATTGGCAGCATTGCCTGCAGCTCATGTTCTATGACTCCATGTTTGAGTAGGGACAAAATAAATTCAATGAGGCATTCAAACCAAACATCTCTTTAATTAGATTGGGAAACAGACTGTCTTCATCTTAGATATTGTTTGTTTTCATTAATAGAATGAGAGTACTAGTCTCCAAGGAAGATATCACAGTTCTTTGAAATCAAGATACATCCACTCATCTGCACTGTCTATAAGCTTGCCTTTTGTCCTTGTCTGGTCTAATATAAAACAAGGTTTTCAGGACATGAAATTATATACCCTTGTTATTGTTACTGATATTTTAAGTGGTAATGTGTGCATTTGCAGATGGCATGAAGGGACGGTTTTAAAACCATGAAGGATTAATGAAAATCCCCAACCTTCAAAAATATGAGGCCTTGCTTAAGCTCGGTAGACTAAATGCTTCCTGTCTCCCGGAGAGCACTAATAGAATAGCCTTTCAAGTTAATTAAAGAAAACAATGCATTTTCTTACTGATACATTTTTCTGGGTATTTAAAATCTAATATCTCAATTAGCAATATATTACATTACTCAAATCATTATATAAATTTATTCTCACTCTATAAAATTCTTATAATTTTACATGTTAACATAAGTTAATATGTAAATTGAGTATCACATATGACATCTACATTAGAGAAAAGTTACATTACAGAGAACTAGTTTAGGGGTAGTGAGACACCATAGTTGATCTTACATGTTTTGGGTCTCTGTTCTTGAGGAAACTCCAGTGTTCTGGGCAACACTTTCTGCTACAGAGTTCACTGCATACAATATACCTTAGAGTTTGCGTCAGGGCAGTGGACAGATCCTGCCATCTGTACCAGGGATTTGTAACCTGACTGCTTATGCAGAGTGTTCCAGGCACATGTGTTGTTAATCCACTGACATAGATTGCCATGAACCACTGGAAAACATTTGTTTCTTTGACCTCTGGATATATTTTCTTCCAAGAAATATTTCTGTTCTTCCACAGACTAAATTCTGAAACACAGTCAAAGTTTTATCTAATATTGGAAAATATTCCAACTAGTAAAAGTAAAAGTTGTAATAATAAGCCATGGCCAGTGGTGTGCCTGTGTAGTCCCAGCACTCATGAGGTACAACTGGGAAGACAATAATTCAAGGTCTTCCTTTACTATACAGAAATTCTAAGTCTCACCTAAGATACATGAGACCCTGCTCCAAAAAACAATTCAAAATTGTGATTTTAAATTAACATAGAATTATTAGTTTTACAAATATATTTAACAGAAAACATATTAAGTGAACATATGATTTCTATTTAGCTTTGGAACTTGCTTCTTATACATAAAATAGAAAATTTGCAATCTTCTGGTTATGGCGCTGTCCCTACTAAGCCTAGCTAGGAAGGAAGAGTAGTGCCAAAGTTCTCAATAATCCAATACATCCCCTGAGTCAAAGATTTCTATTTATTTTATATCAATACATAGTACTCAGGTCATCATAGTACATGAGGTCAGTGGGAAGTACATAAGAGCATAAATAATAGCATGGGGATGTAAAAGTGTCTTTATATTGACTTAAGCCTCAACAAGAAAACATAAAAGAGTGTTCCTACTTCTATTTCTGTAGAATTTACCACAGCTTTCTCTCCTAGAAAAAAATTATTACCTGTGTTTTGCTTGAGTTGTAAACCATTAAATTAGCAGCATACTGAAAAGGGAAGATAGGACTCCAAAATTGTTAAATAATTCTAGTCACGTGATTTCTTAAAGCTTTAATGAAAATCATCTGAAGAATCCATTTAATTTTAATGAGAAATTTTATGTTGCATTATAAGCATATGGAAAATAAGCCAATGTCTTACTTTTGTATTAAACAGTTCCCTTTAACACCTGTCATTTTTCTATATTTGAGGTAAATATTTCAAGATCTAGACTTTGCCCTATAAGAGCACTCATTGTCCAGACATCAAGTGTCTTCCAAGCAGAGCTGTCCTTTTGACAATTATTCCAAGCACTTAACATAAAATTGACAGGCAGATCTTCATGATGATTAAAATGAGAAGAAATATAAATTAAGAGCCTACGGTCAGGGAGACACTCTCTTTGGCATTCACTATATCTTTAGTCACACTATCAGATGTTGTTATTGTAACTATTATATAAATAAATAGATTGAAGCAATGAGAAGTTATGTAACCTGTCCAAAGTGCAAACAGGTGCCAGTAAAGCTGCTACATTGTTACTTCCAAATGCTATGCTGTATTTTCTGATAATAGGTCCATCACCAACATTTGAATTACACAGAGCTGCCGAAAATACCTAAGTAGGCACTTCCATTGTATAGTTCTTAAATATTCCATTACAAGTGTCCTTTGTCCCTACAATAAAAACCTAGTTCTAGTTTAGACTTTTGTACTGCTGTTTATCCTAATAGAGCCTGTGCTATCAACACCATCTCTTGATCTTCTCCTACAGAGCCGAGTGTTCAGTAGTCTCCTTTCTGTATACAAGCAGTCCAACTTGTTCCCTATGGTTCCCATTGCCCATGCTGCCTGACCTAACCTTTATTATTGTCAATTTTACTCCATCTCTTTCATGTTGTACTTGAAATATCACAAAAGATCTCGGTATGTAAAACATTCAAATCCCAACTTGTCTATATACTTGGTTATTCTCTTGTTTTTCTATCCTTGCCATTATATATTTATTAGATTTTGTTAAGCATTTTATATCTTAGAATCTAGTTATTTAAAGGAATTGACTCTTGTTTATGCTATATATCATTTAACCTAGTGGTTAGAACATAGTATGAGCTTAGTAAACAAGGCAACATTTAACAATATTTCTCCCCTATACTGGAACGGCTTGCTTTCTCGGTAAATGCTTTCCTCTTCAGATCAGTGGTGCTCACATGGGAAATTAATTTTCGAGTGAATTCAAACACCCAATTTGAGTACTTGCTCTGTGACAGGCAGTTTACTACCTATTCCAAAGTATGTGATCTGAAACAGGAAATAATGATGAAGTCCCTAGCTTAAACGCACTCATAGTCCAACGTGGGAGCTTCAACAATCTTCCCAGTGATGGAAGTGTTAAAGCAGAGTTTATCTGCACTGGAAGTCAGACTAAAGCAGAATGTTAATAGAGTAGAAGATCAAATTAGAGAAAACCCCTTCATATGTGGCTTGATAGTAAATAGGACCAACCGTAACAGTGGAAGCATCAGTCCTTTTCTGACATTGTGGTGCAGCACTCCCATGCTCGAAAATGTGACTGGGAAACTACAGTGGAGTGAAGCTTGGTGCCACCCCAACCACACTGCTTGGCAGTGGCCAGCTTGCCTAAGGATAGAGTCAGTTTTGCTACCTAGAGCCCTCACACTACTGCATCATCTATTAAAGGTATGTTTGGACTATAAATCATGGGATATTTTTTAAATTGTGTCCCTGTTACATTAATTAAGAAAAGTTGTCACACAAGAGGGACAAGAAGGGAGAATGAATGGATGGACTGAGAGAAGAAGGGAAGAGTGGGATGGAGGAGAGAGGGAAGGCATGCCAACAGCTTAGTTGAACGGTTTGCTGTTAGAATGAGTTAACAAAATGATGCACTGATTTCCAAGTTGGAATTATTGTCTTCTATCAGCTGCGTCCAGCGGCTGGCAACTTTGGCAACATTTTAAAAATCTGTATCAAACAGGAAATAGAGCAGATTTGTAACTTTTTATGATTTTCATTATATAACATTTTGATGTAAACCTAAAGGCTTACAAACTGGCAAAGGATGCAACAAGACTGACTGAAAACTGGGTGATTCCAAGTTTGTTATTGGAGGCCAAGAAGAAATGAAGGTAGAAACCAGGCTTGTGCTCAGCAGGAGACACTGGGCAGATTTAGGGCGGGGTGGTTGGAGTAGAGGAGCTGGTTTTCTTAGTTCTTTGTGGACTTTTTAAAGGGCACGTTACAACAGAGTTATAACTGACATTTGCAACTTTGTGGTTTCTTCTTTCTTCAACCTTTCTCCACACCCTTTCTTCCACTCTTTCAACCTCCTAACTCTTCCAAAAAGGATAGAGAGGAAAGGAAAGAGATCCCTGAAGAAAGTCATGAGTTGGAAAGGGGGCAATATTATCTTTAGACTACTTCCTGCTTATCAGGGTTGTCGAGCTCCTTGGGGCAAGTTAGATCTTCACTGCCAGGATACCTAACAACACCCCCCTCCTTCTCAGGGCCCCAGCACTTATGTACCCTCTGAAAAGTTTCCAGAACTCCAAATGCCACACAATCACAGAAACTATCTGCAGCTGACAAAACCTCTTCCCCTGCTCCCAGAGCACAAGGCAAATCACAGTCACAAGCAGCCCCATATATCCTATCAGCCCCATATCTCCATACTTTGGATTAAAACAAAAACATATTCTTATAATATTTGAGCTTTTAAAATAAACCAAAGTTCCTACTACATAGAGTCTTGAAAGCAATTATAACTATTAATTTGTGCTTAGGTCTAATTTCATTCTACTTATTGATTATATAAGTAGTCATGCTAGTAAGCAGTGCATCTTCATCTTAGAAATTTATTTTTATAACAATTCCCATCACACTATTGAGGCATATGTGTCAAGTAAGTTTGGGTGGTAGTTGATGAGGTATTTTTGTGTTATGTTCCTGTTAGTACATAAGAACCTAAGAGAGGTTGCAACACAAAGGGGCTAGAAAAGATGATGAAGGTATGAATGGATAAGAGGAAAGGCAGAAAAGGGAAAAAAGGAAGCAGGGAAGAAAATTAACATTTAGGGAAATCTAAACATTCTTGTTTTGGCACAACAAGATACATAGATAAGAAAAGAGATGATGGATGATACATGGATGCATGGATGGATGAATGGATGAATGGATGATGGATGGATGGATGGATGGATGAATGGATGGATGGATGGATGAATGGTTGGATGGATGGATGACACACGGATTTGTGATCCTATAGGTGACAGATACAATCTATCTGATCATTGTGAATAACATTTGCTGAGGATTATCTAAACAATCACCTCCCTTTCCTAGACTTTCTCTCATATTTATTACTACCAAATACTTCTTCCAAGAAAATGTTAGTGGTCAGATGTATAACAGCAGCACTACACAAGTTTTACACAAAATAGTGACTGAAACTTGGGAGGATTAACAACCTTATCTCCTTTATGTAGACATATAGGTAAAAGTTCACTTTCTCCATGCCAGCTTTGTGCTTTGCTACCTAGTTGTCACCAATTTGCTTGGCAGTTTGTCAAAACTTCTGCTGTCTCTCCCATGCTTGCCTTGCGAGACAAAACACTTGCCTTTTGGATTTGCATATATCAGTAGTTATACACTGGTCAGTGTGTCTTTTTCAAGCTGTACTTTTCATTTCCTTTGTCTTATGAATTTACATTACTACCTATATCGTACAGTTTGACATACTGTGATTGATTCAGTATGTAGTGCTGTGGAACTTTGTCAAAATAATTTTTTTTATTTGTTGTAAGTTTGTATTTGATGGTGGAATATAGCCCTCAACAAATTTTGTTCCATTCATCCCCAAACCATGCTCTATATAAAATTTGACATAAAGTAAAGCAAACTATGCTAGTTTTTTAATTACTTGATATTAAGAATAATACATTTCATTATGACATCTTCATACATATGTATCAGAAAACATTACTCATTTTTGACACCCTTGTTGTCCTCCTCCATTCCTTTTTCCTATTCCCCAAAGTAGTCCCTGTGCTCTGCTTTCCTGTCATAAGTATGTATACATATGTAAATTTTGCATGTGAATGACTGCTTGTGGTTTTCTTCTGTTCAAGTTTTTCTCACTGCATTTAGTATAATAAATTTTAGTAACATCCATTTTTATAAATTTTTAGGATTCATTCTGGAAAGAAATTATTGCTTAACAATCTTTTTTCAATAAGTGATATACTCTATTCTGTCTGCCATGGGCTATAGCTCACATTTGCTTTCTTGATGCTGATAATTGAACATGACTGATGGCATGTAGGTGAGGCACCCTTTCCCACATCAGCTTTCTAACATGGACTGAAATAAGCCTTATGTTTTGATATAACATGTTGCAAAAAGCTATTTCAAATTAATACATAGTTTACTCTATGGAGAGAATTAGTAATATTATCATGGACAGCAATGGAAAACCTGGAAAGGGCATAAATAGCCCATTATAGAGGAAAGCTACTAGTATTTCAGAAATGCTGCTGCACTAGCATCCAGTTCGAAATTCATAACTGTTTTTTTATCTGAGTAGCAGTTGCATGATTGCCTGACTGTCCTGAAATCTAACTGGAAAAAAATTTGTTTTGATAAAATTCGAAAATTTCCAAAATAGTTTTCATAGAAATTGCAAAATTTTCTTTCATAAGAATATCTTCTTTGGCAATCACTGTCAAGGATCTAAGGTGGGTTTTTGTTGTTGTTGTTTATTTGGGGTTTGTTTTGTTTTTTAATATTATCAATTTAATGGTTAAATAGTGGAATGAAAATTATGGGAATAACCAACCACTTTTTAAAATTGTATTTAAGGTCCACCCCACATTATAGAAGCTATATCCAAAACAATCAAAGGGCCAAAAACATCCAGATAAATAACAGGTCAGGGCCCCTATGGGAAATGTTCAGCAACCTGAACATAACAAAAACATTTCTAATGGCAAATTGCTATGACCATAGATCAGTACAATGCTCATTCTCATCAGAGAAGCTTCTTACAGTAGATAGCAATTAAAAAAGAGAGGCACAACTGTTCAATGTGCAGAAAATAAAAGACTTTAAAGCCATAAATAAGATGCTGCTATCACATACACTTAAAAGTCAAAATATCTATACAAAAGAGAAGGCAGATAGATTGCAAGAGCCAACGGTAGTGGGTGGCTTCATAGAAACAGTGTTTCCCAGACATCATAGGGCAGAGACACATGTGAATTCACAACAATTTTGACAACATATACCAGTGACAATAAGAAAAAAATCCAGCATGAAGGAGAGCAAGTCGCCACAAACTCTGATCCCTAACTGAGGAGCTACTGACATTTGTTTATTTGCTGCTGAAAGAAAGTTCATTTTCTTTAATGTTATGATATCTGATTTATCTACCAGAACCCATGACACCCAGAAACAGCACAACATAGACTATATGGATTCGGGAAGGGGATAAGTAGATAGACAGATGATAGACAGAAGATAAATACATTATATAGATGGATGGACAGAAAGAAAGAAAGAAAGAAAGAAAGAAAGAAAGAAAGAAAGAAAGAAAGAAAGAAGGAAAGATACACAGACAGACAGACAGAACAGGAGTTTGGGCAGTTAAGAAAGCGATAGAGGATCTGGGAGGACTTGAGGCTAAAAAGGATCCAATATATTCTTTGAAATTCTCAAATAATAAAGTAATTTTTTAGAGTACTATTAATTTAAGTGTCTTATAGTTATAGCAATGGTATTTTCCAAAATTCAAATCTTCTCAAGCAGCATTTCTTAAAGCAAACAAACAAACAAACAAACAAGATTCTTTTTCTTTTTTTCTTTCTTTCTTAAGAATAGGATGATTTTGTTTGCTTCATTGGTGGGGCAAGTTGAGGAAGATGAGTTACCCAAAATTGCTTCTAGGCTTGTCCATTATACCATGTTTTGGTATAAGTATTAATTGGCAGTATGAAAGTAGTTTGTGTCTATGAAATGGAATTTACCCGAATGAATGAACAATTTCCACCTAAGGTACATGTTCCAACTTACTGTGTGCTCATGCCATGTATTCTGCTGAGTGTCAGCATTTCAAGATGGGAGCACACAGAAATCGTCAAACTCAAAATTCTTTTTCCCTTAAACTATGTTTGAGTGTAAATCTCACCCCAAAAGAAGCGAATTAAAACAAAGTGATGCATCTTAATGGGTTCAGCATGTACCCATAGCACATTTTTTATACCAAGTTGTGTGTATGATTTTTGTGATGTAATTAGAATCAAGAATGGATTAATAAATGAATCCATGAATGAAAGAACACTAATCTTGTTTTAAAAAGCCGACTAACCTCAGATACATATACCTTTCCAGAACATGGCACTCACCTGGTTGCTGCTTCTGTGCATAAACAAAGCTGGAATTGTTAGCCAATGGATAGGAACAACTCTTTCTTTTCCAAATATTCATAAAATGTACCATGCCTGACATTTGGGGCAATGTAAAATCAGCCAGATACGTACAGCTATAGATGCTAAGAAATAGGTTTCAAGACGTGAAGATGGCAGGAATTCTAGAAACATATTTGTGGGAGCTGACAAAAGCCAGTGCTGTATCACCATCACTGACTTGAAGAAAATATAACATTTGATAAACATACTAGTGGGAACTTTTCTCATTCACTCTGAGTTTTCTAAATCAGAAAGCTCATGAAGAGTTACTTCATGAAGTAAAATGAAGTATTCCTCTCATTTTACAAATTTCACAGTCATTGAATAGTGGTAGTAACTATTTTGATGTTCATTGAAATTTACTTGCATATACAGACTAATTGATGGGGATTGATTCTATATTCTCACATCAGTTAAATAAGTTATCTATCACTAAGTGCAATCTCCTGCCCTAGACTACAAAATCAATACAGCCATTCATGTACTGAATACTATTGGTCTGTATATGAACCAAACATGTCCAATCAGCTCTATGCAGAGATGAAAATTCTTTAATATATTTTATTGTATTATTCATATTACATCTCAGTTGTTATCCCATCCCTTGTATCCTCTCATTCCTCCCTCCCTCCCATTTTCCCCTAACTCCCCTCCCCTATGACTGTGACTGAGGGGGCCCTCCTCCCCCTGTATATGCTCATAGGGACCATGCCCCCTGGACGGGGCGGCCTGGTGGCACTCAGAAGAGAGATAGCAGGCTATCAGGAAATTTTCAATGGAATAAAAATAGTTATAATTTTATCTCTACTGATACTTCATGTTTGCTAGTTTCTCTGTGTTCTAGTGATTATAAGAGAAATTATTTTGATTTTTTAAGGTTTCATTGATTCTTTGTGAATTTCACATCATGTACCCCAATCCCACTCATCTCTCTGTCCCTTGTCCCTATATATCCCCCCTCAACCCTTGCAAACTCTGCTGCAAAGGAAAACAAAAAATAAAATTTTAAAAATAAATGAATAAATCTATCTTATCACAGATGCTTTGTTTTGTCACAGTTGTGTTACACAGTATACCTTTTTGCCCAAACAGCTTTACTTGGAAATGTTCATTCCAGTGAGTGATTGGTCTGGTTTCTGTTACACTATCAATACTGGATCCTTATTGAGACTCCTCTAAGATACCCTCTTGCTGCTCAGCAGCCTTTGTTTTACAGGACAAGCCCCTTCATGCTCCAGCAATTCACAGATGATGGAGAGGGCAACTCACAGCCCTGGATCTGGGGCCTGGATGATAGCTCAATCGTCTAGCCTTCCTGGTCTCCTTTACCCATGCTACCAGGAACAGATCTCTGGCTTTTCCCAGGCAAGAGAAAGAGCCAGCTCTCTCATACCTATATCAACTCTTCTACTTTGCTCAGGCCAGGTGTAGGGAGGACCAGTTCTCCAAAGTGTGTCACCCTGTGAGGAGAAGGGCCAGCCTCGCACAGCCTTCAGACATCAACATGGTCCAAAGCAGCAGCCCGGCCCAGAGACATCCACATGGCTTTTGGTGGTAACATGGGTCATAGACATCAATACAGATCCCTGCTGCTCCAGGCCATAGACACAGACATGGTCCTTGTTGCCAGCACGGACCAGGTCCTCACCATGGCGTCAGGTGGCTGTGCATGCTATTCACATCAGGCCGTTCCTCACTACCTTCACATTCCACCTTTCTTCGTCCTGCATACATTATCCTGCTTCTCTTTGTCTCCCATTTGTGTACCATATTATTCTGCATCTCAGTTGCATGCCAGCCTCTGGGTATCATCTGCCCTGTATATCCTGCATTTTGACATTTTAAAGTAGAAGTGCTAAGGCAACAACTAAATGTCAACAGGAAATGCAGAAAATAAAGTATGATCTTTAGTTGCTAGTTGCCACCTTTGGATGGGTTTGCACATGGAGACAGAACATCACTGAAGAGTAGACATAGCCATTTGAAGCAGTTGGACCATAATGGGGTAAATTGGTACAAATTCTTTGCCTTCTCTGCTCTCATTGATTGAACATGAAATTCCAGGGCTTCCCCGAGCAGAAAGTCCCTGTCGTTGTCAGATGGATCATCATCCAGCCAATGCAAGAAGTGTGCATGAGACCATTCTACCCTCTGCAAAAGGAAATTCAGCTCATCTGAGTTGTAAACAAACAGTGAATAATGATGCTTAATGACATAACATTTAGCACTACTGTTCTATCAACCACATCGTCCCTTGTCTGGAAAAACAGGAGTATGAATGATCTCAGTAATGGATAGGATTTTCTCAAATCTGACACTTCTCTGCAAAGTGGACTCACAGCCAACTACATGTGTGTAAAATTAATAGCAAATTGCATTTTTCCACCTTCACCAAGAAGTTTTATGAAACCGGCCTTGTGGATAAAAAGTTCAATGGCACTTTGGACAATAGCTTCAGTGCTGTAAAAGACAAAATTCAAGCACCAAATTTGTTTAAAGTAAGAATTAATAACTCTGGCAATGGAAACTTATAGCTCTTTCATGTACAGAGAGCGAGGAACATTAGACTTTCCTGAACCAATAGTGACCCAGAAAATTCTTCCTGATACATGGTGATGACTGTGGCCTTGAAAACATCTGCCACCGAAGTCAGTAAGGGCTGTATGGCATTTCCCATAAGATCGCCTTCAGAGGTGGCATGCTAGTTCAGCTAGTGATGAGAATGAACTCTGATTAGCAACCACCATTGTTACTGATTGGTGTGAGGTAAACAGGGAACTCACCACTCCCACAGTTTTCTTCTGTACTCCAGGGAAAGGCCCAGTCACCTGGCTTACATCTCCCTCAATAGACAGAAACTGCTCTGATTTCACACCATATAACTGTACGATCTTTGCCACATTTTTTTGACACAGCTAATGTACAGTCTGCATCAATAGGCACATTGAGTTCACTTGCTATACTTTTTTGTTTTGTTTTATTTTTTGTTATTGTTTGTTTTATAATTTTATTGTTTCTTTTTTAGCATATACACTTATATTATTACACATTATTTTTAAAAAACTACATACAGCACGAAGAACCAGGAATCAATCAGGAATCATATAAATGTTACATTCATAGTGATTTGGCTATCCATATTTGGCAAACTTGAAGGGAACATCTTTCCTAGTTTGTTGAATCTAAATTTCTGAATGAAAATCAGTATCTATCATATCTCATATCAATTAATTTAAAACACACTTGCTATACTTTTAATGATCCCATCAAACCCATGTCACCAGGGAAACACCAGGCTTATGTCACCAGGAAAACACCAACTTGATGAGATCAAAGAGCCACAATAGATATTTTGAGATAAACAGCCTCATAAGGGTTGTGGTGAATCTTTCATAGCATTTTCTGGATCACATCCTGGCTGTTTTCAGTATGAACATGTCTTTGTGTATCATTTTCCATGTGTGGGAGGTCAACATAGAGCTCAGCAGTTGCACTTGTATTGAAATTCCCTTAGGTATTTTGACTGTATAGCTGAAAACGCTTTCACAACTAATTGTAAAGATGTAATAGTTTAGGATACTCACTTTCAAATGTCTGTTAAAAAAAAGACCAGTTTCAGCATGAAAGTGCCAGAGGAAGTGCACTCCAAAACATGGATAAAATTTCAGGCTGCCCATCTTTAACTAATTCTTCAGTGAAACAAATGTGAGAAACAGGATCTCTCTTTGTGGTTAATACTTTTTGTAAATGCTGTACTTGTCCACAAGCAGCACAAATATTATCCATAAGTTTTTCCATATTTGTATAGAAGGAAACATGAAAGGCTGCCTTGTTTCCTGTGGTTGGCATGGTAGCTCATCTGGAACCTCCTCTCATAGTCTGACATCCTTTGCTTTGTTGATACTGTCTTCCAGAGTCACAAAATTACCACCATGACATTGGTAACCCTGTCCTTCAGAGGCCCGAGATTATTGAAAACATGAAGAGGTATTCCAACCTGAGTGGGATTCTGAGTTTCCACACCTTGCTACAACACACAGTTAGCATGAGTTTCCACCTCAAGAAAAACTCTTACAATAAACAGTAGTCATTTTCTATTACTTCTATTCCAGAAAGATCGTTTCTTTGAGAAAGATAATCAAGTTTATTGAGAAAATGAGCAGCTTTTGGGTTTTTTATTTGTTTGTTTGTTTTAAGTTTTTTAGGGGGTTGTTGTTTTTGTTTTCTTTTTTCTCAATTTTTTAAAAAATTTTTACATATAATTTTATATTATTACACATATATACAACAAACTACCTACAGCAAGAAGAACCATGAAACAATCAAGAATTCTATAAATGTTATATTCTTAGTGTTTTGGCTATTTGTATTTTGCAGCTTTGAAGAAAACTTCTTTCCTATCTTGGTGAGTCTAAAATTCTGAATGTAAATCAATATTTGTCATATTGCATCATTATTAACTAAAAACATCTATCTAGACCTTTAAAATCTTAACCCCTAAACAACTAAGGTTCATTGTAAAACTAAGCTGGTCTTCAACTCCATCAGAGACTTGAGAAGGAATAAAAATGATTACCTGAGTATACAAGGAGTGCATGTTAGTAGCTTCCCAAATGAGAAGATGAGAGAAACAGTTTGCTACCTGAGCCATCACCCAAAACTCTCTATAACATTGGAGCATTTTCTTCAGCCTTTTGGACCAATATATCTGACAGACATATTTGTGAGGCAGAAACTATTGCGGACTTGCTTACCCTGTCTTGGTAGAGTTTGGTCCGTTCACACTGCCTGCATCCAAGCTTGCCCGTTTTAGGCAGAATTCTGTCTGTGGTAGAAATGAGGACATTTTTCCCAGTGGCTTGTTTGCCACATTTGAATCCATCTCCATAAGAAGGTTTTTTGTTGCTCATCATCCTCTTTGAAGTAGACTGGATATTGTCAGGAGTTAACCTGTCTCATTGTCAATGAATCCTTAAAATAATTAAAGCATGTTAATGCCATAGTCTGTATGTCTCTGAGGTTTTTGAAGACTTCATCTAACTATTTTACCTTATCTTTCTATAGAATCATATCCCTCTGTTGCACCTAAGGTGTATATTCTTGTGATAAAAATAGACTAGTAATTGATATGACCATGATTCGATCAACTAACAATTAACTTGTATAACATATTTATTCTAAACAGCATACAATAGCACTTTCAAAATACTGGAAGTAAACCTTGTATTATAATTGAGTTATATGAGTACAATACCTCATATTAGAGTAGAAATATATCTAATGTGTGTGAAGAATAATCTTACATTTGAATTCTATACCACTGTATATAAAATACACTTATTTTGCATTTATATACAAAATTCTATACCAGTGAATTAGAAATAACCTTGTGAGTGAAAATTAAGGCATTAAGTTGAGGAGTAGATTCACTAATCTACTTTTTGTTCTGTCTTCTGTATTTTTCTATATTCCCCCTTCTTTCTTTTCAACCCCTACCTACAAACCTAAGAATGTACGATAAAGGAAAAGAGAGACATCACTGAGTCTAAGCTTGTTTTCTCTCTAAATAAGACCAGTAATAACTTGTAACCAAGTGCCATTGATAATAAACCTCTATAGACCAAGAAAGTAACCAAAAACCTTCCAGACCCCCTTAAAGGAAATGGGGCATTGTTCTCTTAAGGTTTCTTGTGGCTGATTTGGGACAAGTAATAATATCTTTGTAGAAGCCCAATAAATTGGGAAAGTGGTTAAACCAGCTAGGAATCGCATTTGTCGTCCAGTTTATAAATGTTGAGAAATTCTGTGCTTAATTAGAGTCCTGAGTGGGACAGTCTGAAATGCTGGACCAATTGGGATTGGAAGCTTTCTTCGAAGGTGTCCTGGGAGATGTCTTGTTCTGATGAGGAACAACAATTGAAGCACTTGGTGATGCAGGATGTCAGTGTCCAGGATGCTGAGAGGAATGAATCCTGTCCGCTCTGATCCAATGTCATTGTCCAGTTCTTTTGTTCTGAAAACATATAATTTCTCACAAACATTATACAGTCCTAAAATTATAAATGTATGTGATGCACAGAACAATTGAGGCTGGTTCTCTGCTATTTGTTGAGCAGAAAAAAGACATCTGTAAATCTTCATCATGCTATATGAAAAATGGCATCTAATAATAATTTATAGGGATTCTGTAACCAACAAAAGGTATTGTCTGTGCCTAGACATTTATGTCTCAGCCAGTCTCAGAGCTTTTCCCATATAGTAGGATTCGAAATGTATGTTACCTGCTTGTTCTACAGTTTAAATTCTTCACATCCCAATTGTGTCCCTCTCCCCCATCCCCTCTCCCTCTCTCTAAGCAGTTTTTATTATCTATTTACTTCCCCTTGTAGTTCTCCCTGAAGTCCCTTACTAAGATATAACATGTGAATTATTCTCAGAAGTAAATAGCAGGCAATCTGAAGTCTTGCTAATTGTGTAGTACTGGCAAATATTTTATTGTATGGTTCAACAATTTTTTATTTTATCCTATCATAATGGATGTTTTCCCTGGAAAGTTCCAATTCATGCCTGCATTATCTAAAAAGCACCTTCCAAATACTCAGTACCGCTTGCTTGTGCCATAAATCTTCATGTTTTACAAGAAGCAGTAGATGTAGTTCTTTATCCAGCTAACTGATGCCTTGGGTAAGTTTTGCTAGACTGGTGAATATTAAGATGTATATGTTTTTACACCAAAGTCTTCATTTAAAATTTCATTATACCAATCACTCTCTTAAGGCCACTGCCACTGCTATGGAACCCGAAGTCCCACAACCAACCACTGAAACAGCACTCTATTTTGAAGTCTTACCCAACATTTGAACTGAAAGCTAGATTCACAATGGTGTCTACAAAACTCTATATGTTTTGTTTTCACACCAATAAAATAAGCAATAGGATTACCTACTTTTCAGTATTATAGTGAGGATTAAATTAAATAATTCAGGGACATTATGTGAGTAGATACTTTGTAAGCAAACAAAAAGTGCTAGTTCTTGGTTACATTTTAGATTTATATAAGTGAGAATTCTCAGGGATGACACAGAAACTCAGACATGTTTAAACTTACATGCCACAGTCTATTGAAATGTTGCAGACAAAATCTTTGGAAAGCCTAGAATGAATCATAAGTCCTTAAGTTGGACTATGTAAAAGAATTTCTGAAGGAGACATTAAATAGTGAAATCAAGGTGTTACTCTAATTCAAATCTTGCAGATGCTCTCAGAGGTAGTGCCTGTAATACAGACCTTACCATCTTCTATATGGAACTGCTTCTAGAAGGAAACCAACTCCAAGTCTCAAGTTTACACTTCAGCTCAGAAATGGCAATTGAATATATATGTATTTTTATATTGACCAAATTTGCATTGCCACAAATGTCATACATATATACATTGATGAATTATATTTATGTTAATGAATATTGAAGAGTGGATACTTTCTAAAGCCCCCATTTCATTGAAAATATTTTTCATATAATATATTATGATTATGGTTTCCCATTTCCCTACTCCTCCTAGTTCCTATTCATGTCCTGCCCAGATCTAAATACTTTCTATCTCTATCTCTATCTCTAAGAAACAAGCAGGCTTCCAAGATATAATAGCAAAACAAAATAAAATCAAACAAATCAGGATAGAACAAAACAAAGGATATGTAAAAAAAAATACCCTGACTCAATATTATGAGATATAAAACCTTCAAAAATGCTACTGACTTCATTTTCTCTGCTGCTCATAGCTCTACCCTTAAGAGTTCCCTTTCTCCCAGACACACTTTATTTGAGAAAACTAATTTTTCAATTGTCAGTCACTATCAATTGAAGATAGTTTCTGGGTTAGGCATGAGAGAGTATGTCTATTTCTCTTTTCAGCTCTAGTGCCTCACCTGGTGCAGAAATATGCAGACTCTATAAATGCTATTACACTCTATGCCTTCACATGTGTATTGGTCATGAGCTGGCTTTGGAAAGCCTTGTTTCTTTGGTGTTCTACATCCCCTCTGAAATTGGTGTTATATGCTGTAAAAGGAAGCTTCTCTTATGATGGTTGAGCAAGGTACAGATGTATGAATATACCATATTAGCATTAGGAGTCATGTTATTGCATCTTTAGCAGAACAGTGGTATTTGGATTTCTAGAGCTCTCTACAGCAAACATATTCTAATGAAACATTACAGTCTCTATGGCATCACTGATTTAGGATTTCCCAAAATGTTACATGCTATCTTCTGAGCCTTAACTAAAATGACTATGCATGACTTCTTTCGTTAAATAAATTAGCAAAAAAAATTCTTCAATTTGTACTTCTCTACTTTATGATTTACTATAAGGTCAAGATGTACACAGTGATCTCCACAAGAAAACTATAAACAAGCATATCCAACCTCATTAGATATGGGCCCTTTATGTAGCATCAATGCTACATAATTTATTGGTACCTCTATAAATGTTTCAATATTATTAAGTTTGGGGAAAGATACAAGTTCTATTATTATAGTCTAAACACATATTTTAAATGTGTTATAATTTGAGACTGAGTCTACAATCATTTAAGCATGCAAAATAAATTTTATAGGAAAATTCCTGAGTTTCTGAGCATAGGTCTCGGGTCTTAGGAATGTCATCAAGTTCCTTCTGAAAAACAACCCTGAGAGTCATCTCTTCAGCATTTTGTACAACACAGAAAGCCATCACTTCACCCTCTTTACTAAGTTACATTTCTGACACAGTATAGGAGATGTTCATATTTTGCTGTCACTAAGAGGAAGCAAATGCAGTGATGGCAGCACATATTATAATCCATGCACACAGGACATATAGGTAGGAAGATCTGGAATCATGTACTACCTGGTCTACATAGTAAGTTCAAGATTTTATATTAATACAAAACAAACACACAAAAAGATGCAATAGAAAAAAAAACTAGGCCTCATGGTTTTAGAGAGACAATAGGTAGCACTGTCAGAGACATTCATGATGTTGACACAGTCTGTCTCCCTCCTTTAGGGAACTGAGAACGCCAAACCAACAATAAGATGCAGCTGCTACTTGTTCCTGGCGCTATAGATCACAGATACACCCACTACCTTGGCTGTCTTAATTTTCCAGCATGAACCTTATCATCCTTTTAAATAACTACCATTCACGCCCATTTCTACAGACTCTCTACCATCCCTTTTACTGATGAATAAGATAGAGTGAGTTCACTGTATAATTTTTGTGAGAGGTGACAGCCAGGCTGCACTCACACTTAACTCATAATTTGCTTTAAAGTACTATTTCATCCTCCACTGATCATGTGGAATTGAAATTATGAAAATAAAAACATAAAAAAGTAGCACATTGAGGCTGCTACTTTCTCTTCTTCCTATGTGCTCAGTTATCAGCTGAGTCATGATTGCAACTAACTTTCACGCCACCAGTAAGACCTTATTATCCTAAGAGAGGAAATCTGTATCTACATGAACTTTGGGAGGTTATTTTTGACTTTTTAAGTGGGTATGGTGTATGCAAAGTTGAGTCACCCTAGTTTCTAAGATTTGTACAAGGTTGTTGGTGTAGTCATTTTGGTTTTTGATACAGAAGGTAAAGACAAATACTCCTGGAGGTAAATAGAATCCAGAGTATCACTTAAAGGTTGCTCCAAACCAAATCACTATGCACTGCTGTGAAATTGGGCCACGTTTTCCTATTCCCATTTGATGTCTGCAGAATTGGTCAGGTAAGCGGGGCTAAATGGATTGTATTTGTGTATTTGTACTCTCAGTTTGCAAAGCTATGCAATTTGGAGGTCCACCTCATTATGTGACCCATGGTAAACCATGCTAATCAACAAAACACATTTAATTTCCATATTATTATTTATACATTTGTAACAACTGAAATCATATTTTACTCAACTTTCAAACCCTGCAGAGCCATTATTGAAAGTAATAATATTTTGGGAGTTAAAGTATGCCAAATCTTGGGATCAGTAAACTTTAACTTCAAATTAAGAGAAACATTCCTTTAAATAATCCACAATCTACAAAGGACCCTCTACCACAACAGGGGCAGCACACATTGGCTCAGAGCACAGCTTTTGGGTTATACTCAAGGCCCATGAGTGGATAAGAACTTAGACCCACATCAACCCATTCTTCTTTAAGCACAGTACATATACAGATACAAAACAATAGGGCAAAACCCTTCATTTACTGCCCCACGCCCTCTGTTTCTTAAAGCAGGTAAAATCAGAAAATATCTTGAAATCTTTTTGAAAGTAAGGGAGGAAATTCAAGAATCCCCTACCCTCAAAATCTATTAAACACTAGAAAGAGAGGAGTAGTCTAAGGCATACATGGAAACTGTGGACTGGGGTTTGGATATGTTGATACCTATGCCGTTGATGTTATTTACAAAATTGTTTCTAATATACAATCATATCACCTATATTTATTAAGGAAACATTTAGAATGTGCTAATGTAGAGAAACAAATGGTCATGCTGGGGCTTCCCATCTCTAACAGCCCCCCAAAAGACACGTGCATAAGGAGCTTTCCAAAGCTGGGAACTCTAGAGACCACCAGTCTTTGTCATCACATGCATTGACAGAACCAGTGTTTCTTTATGTAGCTATGAGATAACAGGTTACTTGCCAACACATTACCTTCATTCTGTTAGACCACCAGTATCCATCACTGTTTCAAGCCAAAGACATCCAGAAATCAGCAGCAGGTACTGCAGGCAACATAACTAGCCAGTGGCCTTTTAATTTTGCTTATGTATCCGCTCTAAGGGATAGATTTTATGTTGGAAACTTCAGGTGAAAGGGGTATATTTTCCAACTATGCTGATGGTTGTTGGTGTTGTTAACATTTTGTTTTATCTGTACAATGATGTTAGTTTTACTCGACTTGTCTGATTTAATCTGCCCATAAAAACAGAGGTGGGGGAGAGGGAGAATGCATAGGGAAAAAACACCTTCTGCCTTCATCTTGAATATCCCTTTCCTTCCATATCTCTTGTTCCAAAGACCTAACTTCCTTTTGGTAAACACTAAGACAACTGATACTTAACTATATCATGCTGTCCTCTATAATATAACTGAGGCAATTTTATTTCATTTCATTTCGGACCACGTTCTTTGAAATGTAGTAAAATGTCCTTAGTGCTTTGTGAATCTATATTGAAAATGCATTGTTAATCTTTGTAGTATCCTCTGCTGCTCAGTAAGAAACTAGGGTCAGCTGACACAGGATGTACAACTAAACGCCATTGGATGAGGTGAGGCTTGATTCATAGCTCTTCCAGTTTTCAGAAGCCTGGTGATCTGCTGATTGAACCATTTCAGGCATAGAATAGGAAGTCAACAAGCACAAGGCCTGACTTTCTCCACCTGGTTTCTTAAGATAATGCCTCAAGGAGTTTGATTACGAAAGAGAGTAATCTGGGTTTTGTTAGCTTTCCCTAATTCTCTGGCCCAACTTTAGAACCGCTTCATGTGTCGTCACTAAAACTTAGGAAGTTATTCAAAACAGACTTTCCCCTATATTACAAATCTCCATTAGTAATTTATGTGAGGTCACTGCAATTAAATATCTAATGAATTTAACTTAGATATCAAATAGAAACCTAAGAACAATGAAGCAATCCTCACAATAGCAACAAAGAAATAAGAGCATCACTAAATAAAGTTTATTTTGTGTGGTCAGAAAATAAATACATCTTTCTTTCATTTTTCTTATCCAAGGTCTGTGATACACACACCTGTTAAAGAAACTCAAGATGGGCAAAACATGTGTATGTGGCATGGATTTCATTCACTTTCAAGTTATCTCATTGGAAACAGGACGTAAAACCCCTGACTGCCTCATAATTTCTTTCACAGTTTTATTAAGGCTAAAATTCTATGTGAGCTTAAGCCTTCATGTTCATTCTCTTTCTTAAAGGCTTTTTTTTTTTTTGCTATGCGATGAATATTGGACTCTAGTGGATTATCAGGATAAAGAGAATTAGCTTAGGTTTGCATCAGTCAAGAGACTAAAGTCACCAGAGGCTTTAAGGGAGTGCCTTACAATATAAATAGGACTAATCTCCTTCAAGCATTGACGTTCAAGAAAGAGAATTTTCTCAAGACCAGTGTTTTTAATCAGCAAGATCTACAACGAGATTGAAAGTAATGCCAGTGATAAGGGAAGCCGGCTGTGCGCAAGGAACCAGAGTGAGCAGGCAGCCAATGATCTGATTCATGAGGAATGTGAGAGGCTGGGGGGGGGGAGGGTGAGATTAAGAAGCCTGTTGGATCTCCTTACTACTTCTAGCTCTGAATCTGCCATCCAAAGCCATCCCTGCCTGAAGTGAAAATAGACCCTTTGGAGAGGAATGAGTTATTAGCTGGCAGAGGGCACCGACTGAGATGCTGCAGATGTAGACCATGCCCTAATGCTTCCAATGTTTCCGTTTTTCTTACCAAAGGCATCAGTACCAGCTACAAAACAGGTGAAATTATTCTAGCATCTCTTTGTACAGAGAAAGAAGTGTCAGACACATGTTTTAACTGAGATGATAGGGCATCAGTAAAAGCATATAAGGTGACCGCAAAATGAGATAAGTAATGTCCCTAGGCAGAAGTCTGACCATGACCTGTACTTCTAAATTCACATCTATTCTCTTGTAAGCGGGAAGGAAAATACTAAAGTGTCTGCCTTTGGTTACAAAAATGTGATTGTTTGGCTTGGTATCGTGCAATTTATAAGGGATAATAAAGTAAGAAGGCAAATGTCTCTATGTTTTAGACATGTTTTCTTGTGTTTGTAGAGGAATTTAAAAATGGTTTCCTTTAGCATCTCCACACACAAAAAAATTAATCTTCACTGTGTATGTCAAGTCATTTCCAATCTTCATGTGCTTTGCCTTTGAAGCACTTAAGTGAGCTTAGACCCTTAGTCAAAAGTGTGTTAATACTTCTCTAGCCAGGTCACTTGTTATCAGAGGCTAAATGTGATGCCTAAGAGAAATGGCCCTTCTTTTCCTCAAACATATAATTAGGAATTTAGAAGTGTAATATAGAGTATCTAAAACTCAAAAATAATGTTCTTACTCTTGCCCACAGGCCTGACTGAGTGTTCTAGAATAGGGAAGCACAGGGTCAAGTTGGGCTATCCACCAGGGATGCATCCGGGAGGTCCCTTCTAAAAGCCGGGGGTCAGCGGCTTTTATGAAGTGTTGACATTCAGTCAACTACACTGAAAGCCAGACAGCTCCATCAAGCACTGGCAAAGTTAAGCCAGGTTCCAGCAAAGCGAGTACAACCAGGCACTTCCTTCTTGCCTGCTGAACTCCTAGTTACCTCCTTGAACCCAGTTCCACTTCACTTTTCCTGGAACATTTTCTTGCTCTTCCTGAGAGATGTTGAAAGAGAAAACCAAGGCACTCACTTTATTTCTTGGTCATTTCCACTGTACTATAAATTCGACTAGAATAAAATCTTTATCACTTAGGATAATTGTGTGCAAACCATTTCCGTATAAGGCCAGGTAGAAAATACAGATGAGATGTTGGGGATCATACCATGTCTGTGCCATGTATACATTTATCTTGTCTGTAGCACAAAAGAGCCAAAAACATAATGCCATATCTAATATGTAAGCTAATGTATGTGGCTATGTTCTAGTAGATACTTCCTTAAAAAAAAACAAAAAACCACAAACCAAACCAAAACAACAACAACAACAACAACAAAGCATGAGTTGGGTTTGGTTAGCCTCGGGCTTAGCACCATACTTGGAACAAAACAGTCCTTCAGAGAGAACATCTATCTAAATTGAAAGCTAAGCTGCTGGTGTTTTGGGGACTGGACAAGAATACGTGTTTGAGAGCTCTTGCTTAGTTATTGGTTTATTTTGTGATTTGATATAATGAAGAAGAAAAAGAGTCAGGCAAGTCTACATTTCTGACCATAATGAGAAGGCTTTTTTTGTCAAATCAGCAGTACTGAGTGTTTCCAGGGACACTGAGAAGGTGGAGTTACATTTGCAACATAGGAGCACGAAAACTCTGTGCACTGCCGAGCAGTACTTCCAGACAGCACCTCAGCCTCCTCTACAGGACTGTCGAAAACACACATTCCTGGGTTTCACCTCTGGGTTTCGTGATTCTGGTGTAGGTTTAAATAATTGCATTTATGTCATGTCCCTCAGTGACACAAAAGTTTCTGGTTGAGGCTATGCTGTGAAACCAGTTGTCATAAAGAGATATGCTGAAGTTTGAAATCGAGGGGGTCATTAGTATTGGAAGTGAATGGAATTGCAGGACAGTCAAGGAGAGCATGCACCATATCAAAAGCATAATATTACTCGTAAACGTTCCTTAAGGCGAATGACTTATAGCCTTTTGGGACTAGAGTAATAATTTTTTGTTCTACCCTTGATGGTCTATTCCTTTGATTGAGTTCTGGGACCCACCCTGTCCTCATTCCATTCTACACTCTCCTGGGTTAGAATCCAACTCTTTTGCTTCAGTGCTACAAGCTGTAGCGTCATATTACTTTTTTTTTTTTTTTTTAGCTTCTGTCCCCATGAAAAGGGTTCTCTTATTTTTCCTCTATATATCATATTTGACCATCTGGGCCTTCTTAGAGCTTACCTAGTATTCCCAGAAGATTAGGATTTTCCTTCAAAACCAGGTAAGTTAGGGCCTTTAAGCAACATCAAGAACGCTACAGACATTGGGGTTAAGCAAGTCCATCACCATGAAATACCAGAAAAAAAAATAGCAAAGATAATTCCTTAAATAAGACAAACCTGAGACACCTCAAATACCTGAAAGTTCAAGCTTTATGGCTAACATTCGTGGGAGAAGTTTAGTGCATAGTTTTTGAAATTACAATCAGGCATCACTGAGCAAAGGCTGCTCTCTGCTCTGCTTCCTTTCTTAAAGCATTTCTCTCCACTGTCCTTATTATCGTTGGCATGGTTTTTAGTATTAGCAATTATGTTAAAAGCCACTATTCATTGAATGCTCCCTACAGTGTTTCATGTTTACTTTCTTATTTCATTCTCACAACCATTTCTGGCATATGTCATTGCATATCCATTTCAGATAAATGCAGAGACTAACGAGCTTGCTCAAGATCAAAATTTTAATAGGCAACAGTGAATTAATTATGCCCAGACCTGACAGGAGAGAGCCCAACCTCATGTAGTCTTAGCATTCTAGATTTTCTTTTCCTTTTACAGGCAACAAACAAACAACAAAAACTGCACAAATACTGGAATTTCACAGTCTTTTGGCTGTGCAGAGTTTACAGATAGGAAATCACAAGATTATCAAAAATTTAAAGGTATGGAAACATCTTAAACTTCTCGTGATCCAAATCTACATCAGGAGAGATTTGTATACATGTGGAGGCCTACTTGGAAATCTCACTGCATACTCCACTGCTCAGGGATAACCTCACCAGGACTTCCCATCCCTTCCCCTGCATCCTTAGATTCCTGCCTGAAGTCAAGAACCCAGCTGACTATTACACAAAACTGTGCTTTGCTCAGTGGGACCTGAAGAGTGGATCTAAGAAACAGGAAGTGGGCTCTTCTTCTTCCTTGGGAAAACACCAAATGGCGAATGACGCCGGTGCAGCGGGAGGGCCAGGGGGACCCGGGGGCCCAGGATTAGGAGGGCGAGGCGGCTTCTGTGGAGGATTCAGCAGCGGCCTAAGGGGCTGCAGACGTGGCCGAGGCCATGGCCGTGGTCGAGGCCTCGGGGCTCGTGGAGGAAAAGCCGAAGACAAGGAGTGGATCCCTGTCACCAAGCTGGGCCGCCTGGTTAAGGATATGAAGATCAAGTTCTTGGAGGAGATTTTATCTGTTCTCCCAGCCCATTAAGGAGTCCGAGATTATTGACTTTTTCCTGGGCGCATTCCTAAAGGATGAGGTTCTCAAGATCATGCCAGTGCAGAAGCAGACACGGGCTGGCCAGGGGACCAGGTTCAAGGCTTTTGTCGCTATTGGGGACTACAATGGACACGTTGGTCTTGGAGTTAAGTGCTCCAAGGAGGTAGCCACTGCTATCCGAGGGGCCATCATCTTGGCCAAGCTTTCCATCGTCCCTGTGCGGAGAGGCTACTGGGGGAACAAGATTGGCAAGCCACACACTGTTCCATGCAAGGTGACAGGCCGCTGTGGCTCTGTTTTGGTGCGTCTCATCCCTGCCCCCAGAAGCACTGGCATTGTCTCAGCTCCTGTGCCCAAGAAGCTACTGATGATGGCCGGTATTAATGACTGCTACACATCAGCCAGGGGCTGTACTGCCACCCTGGGCAACTTTGCCAAGGCCACTTTTGATGCCATTTCCAAGACCTACAGCTACCTGACACCCGACCTCTGGAAAGAAACTGTGTTCACCAAGTCTCCTTATCAGGAATTCAATGATCATCTTGTGAAAACCCACACCAGAGTGTCTGTTCAGAGGACCCAGGCTCCAGCTGTGGCTACCACATAAGGGTTTTTACAAGAAAAATAAAGTGGATTAATTCTGTTTAAAAAAAGAAAGAAAGAAAGAAACAGGAAGTGGAACATTTTACAGATATTGTTCATATCTCCAAGCAGAAGCACCAGTGACAGTTGTAAGGACAGCTATGAGTTGTAGCTTGTGATAGGTCATTTCTTTTCTCTTTGCTTTGCTTTTCTTCATCTCTTTTTTAACCTATAAGTTTATTAGGCAGTTACTGAAAAGCTATGAGGTATACCACAAAGTCCCATCCCATCATGGATGATGACCTCATGAAAGGTACACCATGGAGTCCCCCTTTCAATCAGCTTCCATTTCCTGTAGTTCTGGACCTCTCCTAGAGTTTTTGTACAGGTGTATGATCATTTTTATGTGTTTGTAAGTTTGTGCACCATCTGTGTGCTTAATGCCTCTAGAACTCAGAAGAGAGTGTCAGATCCCTTAGGACTGCTGTTACAGATGGTTGTGAGCTTCCATATGAGTTCTGGGATTGGAAAGCAGGTCTTCTGCAAGAGCAGCCAGTGCTCTTAACTACTTAGCCATCTCCCAGTCCCTTATATAAGCATCTAATCATCTTAAATGTCTATTAGCATCCAAATAATCTTCAGCCTAGACTGAGCAAAAGTCATGTAAGTAAGCCACAGTGCTTATACAACCTATTGTGGAAATGCTAGTCAGAAACAATTATTAAACTGTATATATAGCCTCCTTGTTCTTAGGTAAGTTCTGATGACTTGGTATAGAAACAGGTTAGAAAATGTGACTTATGTCAGTTCATGTTAAAACATTTAAGATCTGTGAAAAGGCAAATGTTATAAGTGTGTACCATGAAGATAAAATATTATATCAATCCCACTCATTCTCAGGGTAATAGCCTTCCTGAAATTTGAATTGACTTTATCTGAGTAAGAAAGTATTTTGTTGCCTGAGTGTGGGGTTAGCAAGTGTGAGGCTCTATGCTCCATTCTCCATAGAGAAAGAATGATATCAGGGGAAAGAAAAAAGAAATAACAGAAGGAAGGGAAGAAAGAGAGGAAGGGAGGAAGGAAGGAAGAAAGGGAAGGAAGAAAAAGGAAGGAAATAAGGAAGGTATGGAGACACGAAAAGAGTGAAAGGGGAGGGATGAAGAGGAAAAAGGAGGAATGGAGGGAAGAAGGAAATTTTTCTGTTGCCTGCTTACTGTAATCACATGCTACCCTAGCATTGCATCATGTATCCTAACTAGTACTAGATCTCACTAGAACTCATTAGAACTCACTAGATCTCACTAGAACTAATCTATTCTTCTAAGCCAGAAGAAAGGTTTTCTTGGCTTCACAACATATCTTTACCACTTAAAAGAGAATACAATTCTGTTCATAGGAGAAAATGAAAACAAAAAGTGATATAAGACAAGCATGAAATATTGTTCTAAAGAAAGACAAGAAGAATTAATTTCTGCAGTGAAGTGCAAAATACATAATTTTAAATGAAAACAATTAGTAGGAAAAACTGTAATGCTGATGTCTGGAAACTACTAGAAGACATATTTAAGGCTTTAATTAATTAAATTTAATTTTTCTTTAATTTTGAGTTTTATTTAATTGTATGTATGTATGTATGTTTGTTTGTTTCTGTTTCCCAAGACAGGGTTTCTATGTGTAGCCTTTGCTGTCCTGGACTCACTTTGTTGACCAGGCTGTCCTCAAACTCACAGCAATCCATCTGCCTCTGCATCCTTGAGTACTGGGATTACATGTGTGGTCTACCACGCCTGCCTGGGTTTTATTTAATTTGAATGCATTTATTATATTGCTTAACAAATAGACTCTTATTTTGAAAATATTGATTTCATTTCTATTTATGTGTGGGATATGTACACACACAAGAATACTTGCCATGTGTGTGCATGTGTCTTTGAAGGCCAGAAAAGGGTGTCAGGCCCCCTGAAACATGAGGTATAGGCAGTTGAGATCCACCTTACGTGGACTCTAGAAACTGAACTCAGGTCATTTGGAAGTACAGTAAGTGCTCTTAATGGCTGAGGTCTCTCTTCAGTCTCCCCGCTCCCCAGCACCCCATAACCAATAGGTTTCTTATTTCCAAGATATAAGAAAAAAGTGTAGCAGTATTATAAAGAAAGGAAAAAAGGATAATGATGAAAATTTTTTGTAAGAAAACTGACTTGAACATTTATCACAAGTAAAAAGTGAAATGAAAGAGTTTAAACTATACTCTCCTATGAAATATATACAACAGAGGCTATCAACAGTAAATAGAAGCATGTGAGCTGAAGAAGCAAATGGAAGAAGAGTGCATCACCAGGGCCATCAGTCATAAAATAGACAAGAATATGAGCAACTATAGTCAACTGAGCAGTATGAAAAATACCATCTATAGGGTCGAGACAAATAGTCTAATCACCAATAAGAAATTTTGGAGTATTTGTTGATGAAAGCTTCCCAACCTGAGGGACCAAGGCAAGTATAAAAACAGACAGCAGCCACCACCTGTCTCCTAGGATATTTGTGCAGGTTCATCATTGTTCTCCTCCCTCCCTCCCTCCCTCTTCTCTCTCTGTCTCTCTGTCTCTCTGTCTCTGTCTCTGTCTCTCTGTCTGTCTTCTCTCTCTCTCTCTCCCCCCTCTCTCCCTCTCTGTATACAGACACAAACATGCACACATACATAGACACTTGCTGACTCATGTAGCCAATTATTGACTATAGGTAGTTTCCTTCATGATAAATGAAAGTTCATATAGTAAAGACAGGTAAAAGTTTTAAGTATTTAACCTTCTTTAAGTTTCTTAAAATTTCAATCACAGCAGGATGAGAATTTTGCTTAAGACAACTACAATGGATGTGTTTGCAACTGAATTCAGCATGGTGACCATCATGTTTACTTTCTGGGCATAGTTGAGATCATTTCAATATCACATCTCAGATTCCCTGACAAAGAACGCAGACATCTGATTTCTGAAATCTTATATCTCATTATTTTTTTTTATCTCATTCTTGTGCAGGCAGGACATCTTACACAATAATAATATTCATCATGTCAATTGAAATTTTATTTCTAAATCTACTACTCTGATCATTCCAGCCCCTGGTGTTAGCCTACATTAGAATATTAGAAATAGTGGCTGACATGTATAACTTTAGAAAGTGGGGTTATGATCAGAAATCTTCAAATGCTAGAATATGTCATTCAAACCAACTGGTCACTACAGTTGTAAGGATAAACCAAGAGAGAGAGAGAGAGAGAGAGAGAGAGAGAGAGAGAGAGAGAGAGAGAAACAGACAGACAGACAGAGAAGAAAGAGAAAAAAACAGACAGAGAGAGTTATGCTATCTTTGCTGAAATATTTTAAGGATTAAAAAATAAACCATAAAAATTCCGGACCATGGAGATGGATAAGCAAAATATTTAGAGGAAAACGGGGAGAAATAACTATTATATATTGGAATATTTTAAATGATCTTTGAACAACCAACCAGCCAGTTTACAGTTCCCATTTTTTCTCTTTCTTCTCCTTCTTCTTTTTTTAAATTTGTTTACTTTACATCTCAATTGTAGCTCCTTTCTGCATCTGCTCCTGGTCCCACTCTCCTTTCCCCATCCCCCCTTCCACTCTTCCCTAATCCATAGAAAGGGGGAGACCTCCTGCCCTATCATCTCACCTCAGCCTATCAAATCTAATCTGAATTGCCTACATCCTCTTTCTCTGTGGCCTGGCAAGGCTGCCAGGGGGAAGTAATCAACACGTGGGCACCAGAATCCATGTCAGAGGTAGCCCCTACTCCTCCTATTAGGGGACTCACAAGGAGATTGTGCTGCCTATCTACTACCTCTGAGCAGTGGGTCTAGGTCCACATCATATATGGTCCTTGATTGGTGCAACAGGCTGTGCCTCACTCCCCACCCCCACCCACCCACATCCCCCTGGCCCACATTTGTTAGCTCCATTGGTTTCCTTGTGGAGCTCTTATCCCCTACAGAGCTTCCTATCCTCCAACTCTTCTATAAGACTCCCTGCTCTCCACCCTAAAGTTTGGCTGTAAGTCTCAGCATCACCTGTTCAGTGGAGTCTTTCAGAGGACCTCTATGGTAGGCTCCTATCCTGTTCCTTCTCTTTAATAGCTTCTGCTTTCTATTCTACTTGCTGAAGAGATGGTTCAATGGTTAAGAACACTGACTGCTCTTCCAGAGGTCCTGAGTTCAATTCCTGGTCAACCATCTATACTGTGATCTGATGCCCTCTTCTAGCATGCTAGTGTACATGCAGATAGAGCACTCATACAGTTCCGATTTCTTAAAAATTATGGCATGTTATTGCTTTACTAGATGTAGATAGGGCAGTACACTTTCAACTTGTGGGATGTAGGCTGAAAACCAATGTGAATGGGCTGTCATTGGCTGCCTTTTATGGTGTGATGGTGTATGCATGTCAACTCCAGAATCAGCTTGCCTAAGGTCAGGTTAATTCTGCTACTAGCTAGTTGTGAGTTTAGGCATATTATTTAGCAATAATTTATCATTTCGGGGTGGGAGTGATAACTGTCATGGGCGCTAGAAATTTTAGATAAATTTAGTCATGTAAAGGTGAAAATTTCCTAAAGCATACCAGGTAGTATGCATCTATTACTGTTAGTTATTGATAGTATCTTATACACTCATATCCACTTCAGATATGGCTGAGAAATGTAATGTGTCAGTGATGGCCTCACTGCATTCAGTGGAGACTAAATAAAATAATATATCAACTCAAAAATATAACGTTTTTAACCTTGCCGGAGAATTGACTCAGCATTTAAGAAGACCTGTTAATCATGCAGAGATCTCAGGTTTCATTACAAGCACCCACCCACGAGGCAGTTCACAACTTTCTGTAACCCCAACCCTGGGGATTCAATGCCCTCTTCTGACTTCCGTTTGCACTATGCTCACACACGGTTCATATGCATGCATGCAAACAGAACATTCATATACATAAAACCATAAGGTAAATAAATATTTGAGAAAAATGAACCCAAAAGTGATACTGATACTGTACCAAAGCCACATCATTTTTAGTTGAATGGATTTGAAAAGCTATACTGATCATCTCCTAAATGTTTCAGCTCTCAGTGTGTTTAATCTACTCTCCTAAATCATTATACAGATGTTGTGCCTTTTTTACCTTGGGAAGTTCTCAGTCACCTATAATCTTGTGAAAGCCACAAATGATGATAATTACAATTTATGGAGTCACTAGGAATGAAGAACACAATATGCTGAGTCTGAGAGCTGACGTAATTGTGTTTTTACTTTGGATCAGCAGAAAATTTAAAAGACAGAACATCTTTGGAACATCATATCCAATTGCATTTTCTCTGTTTTATTAGCTCTAGTCATTAAGGAATCATTGAGGAAAAGATAAGATTGCTCTGCTAGCTCAGTTAGAGAAACTGCATGGTAAAGAATAAGCAAGGAATAATTATTGCAAGTTACGGAGAGAACAGGAGGAGTCCAGTTAAGCAATGTTGGGCTAAAGCAGAAGAGCTTTAAAGACAGTGAAGCACCTGCAAGGGTGGGTGACCTTGAACTCCCTTCCTTCAGAACTACTTCCTATTTTGCTAAACTATGAAACAAGAAGCAAACACCATTACTACAGCATCTTTCATCCGTGTAATTCCATGACTGGAGTAAGCTAATAATTGCCACTCTTGGATAAACAAACAAAAAGTTAATATGAAAATTATTTGAAATGCTTGGCAATGAATTATCAGCTTACAACGTTGAACAAACATTTGATTTTTGTTTTGTGTCTGAAGTATTCCTTAATGTCCTAAAAGTCTCGCTACACAACAGCCATCAGCCTGGGCACTATCTAGCAGTTTGCTGGTATTGCAGCTGATTTTGGTAATTGAAATTTAAGAATCACATCTAATTGATTTGTTGCCATCTTGAGGAAAGCGCTTGCCACTTCCTGTGGGGCTTAAGAATGAACAAACACAATGGCCAAATGAGTGGCCGAACGAGCAGTTTATGTCAGTGAGGTGTGAATAAAAGAGCTCTTCGCCTCCTACTTTACATGGGTGCAGCCTGACACTACCTAGTGCACTTCCTATTACAAATATTTTGTTGCTGTTGTTGGGCAATATCAGCAGAGAATGAAAATGGCAGTGGGAGTTATCTTTGACCCTGCGTTAGGGCTAGGGTGTAGCAAAACAGAGAGCAGAAAGATTCCTCTATATGGAGAGTATAGGGGCTCACCACTGTGGAGGGCAGAGGGATTCATGTCTCTGGAGAACAGAAGGGTTCATCACCATGGAGATCAGAGGGCACCTCTCTACAGAGAGCAGAGGGGTCAGTCTTTAGGGAAAGAAGGGGTTCTCTTTATGGAGAGCAGAAGGGCTCATCTTATGGAGGGCAGAGGTTATTCCAGCATTCAGAGTGGGTTCATTTTCAATTCCGCTTTATTTTTAATGGGTACAACTGCCAAAAGAAAAACATAAAAGTGGTGTAATTCATGTCATTTTTCAATATTTAAGCCAAGAACTATTGTTACTAATTACTTTCTTGAAGTAAGATAGTTACATTGAACTTACATATTCACAGTAATATTCATAAAATATTATTCGCAATCACTTTTACCCACATTTTACCAACATCATCTTATTGTAATTCAAATAACCCCTGAATATTTGTTTTTAGAGCTACTTATTTTGATTTGAGGACATTCATAAAGTGTATTGCTGTCACTCCTCAGTCTGAGGTGTTCTCTTAATTTTTTAGGGACCATGTCTCAAGACAAACCAGTATCTGTGGCTTTGAGGTAAAAAAGAGTTACAAATCTAGCCTGTTTAAGTGAGGGTTGGAGAGTTTATTAAAGATAAATTTAAGATATGACTAAGCATGAGGGTTAGAAGAAAGGCAAATGAGGGCCAGCATCATTTACTACCAAAGAAAGTATGATCATAACAGCTGAAGGAAGGCAAAGGTGACTCACTTGTGTGCTTGTTTTCTACTGACGAGAAAATATCACTTTATATTAGGTATTCAAATGAGCAACTCACAACCTTCTGTTTGTCGGCATTTTTGTGTATCTTCTTGTCTTTGTGTGTGTGTGTGTGTGTGTGTGTGTGTGTGTGTGTGTGTGTGTGTGTGTGTGTGTGTTTTATGTTGTATCCCAAAATAGAGAAGGAAAAAGATCTCCATTGACTAACTACATTTTCTAAGAATATTTATTTAGCTAGGCAGTGGTGGTGCATGCCTTTAATTCTAGAACTCACAAGGCAGAAGCAGGTGAGCTTCTGAGCTTGATGCTAGCCTGGTTTACAGAGTAAGTTCTAGAACAGTCAAGGCTACACAGAGAAATCCTGTCTTGGAGAGGGGGTGTGGGGGGACAAAGAGACAAAAAATCAAATTGAGCAAGCCATGGGAAGCAAGCATTCTACTTTGGGCTCTGCTTCAGTTTTGAAGGGAAAAATGAATATTTACTTATCAAATGGATGATAATCCCTTCTGTGGACACTCATATTGTAAGCAGTTGTAGTCTATATTTAAGAAAAGGCTGTCAATGGTAAATGCTTCTCTCTGTGGGCCACATCATTTGTGTAATGAGCCACCGTGATGGTATAGTGAATCTTCCAGCCGAGGTTCAATGAGAGGATAAGTTGTTATCTCCCAGATTGATGCTGATTAGCTGTGGGAACATAACTGGCTTGGATGCCTGGAAAAGCCAAGTGGCTGAAGGCCACCTACTCCACTGTTCCCCTGGCAGGCATCTTTGAGTGACTTGGAATAAGCCACAGTTCCAGCAGCATGCTTATGGTTCAGTGGCTCAAATTGGCCATTTTCTTCTGCTTAGATCACTGCACTCCCCGGGACCTGGTTGGTGGGAACTCTAGATGGTAAATTAAAAGGAAATACAGATCCAACATGATTTCCTGTTTCCCCTCTCACACAGGAGTAAGATGAAGGGTTCCAATGTAAAACTCTCTCAAAAGCCAAGGGGACTGCAAATTCAGCAACACTGATAATCTAGACCAGGGATTCTCAACCTGTGGGGTATGACCACAGAAAAAAAGCATTGGAAAACACAGATATTTACATTGCAATTCATAACAGTAGCAATGTTGTAGTTGAGAAGTAATAACAAAAATAATTTTATGGTTGGGGGAGGGGTCACCACAACAAGAGGAAATGTATTAAAGGGTCTCAACATTAGGAAAGTTGAGAACCACCAGTCTAGATATTTACAAAATAAAAGTAACACATATTCTAAATATGATTTTCAATATTTGTTTAAAAGTTCAGGTAAATTTTTAAAATTTAAATATTATTCTATATATTTATTTGGACTTAGCAGTATATTTTATACTTGAAGATAGTTAATTTTTGAACATTTGTGATAACACTAAGTCAAAACAACTCCTGGAGAGTGTATGCTTTATTATTTTTAATATCATACAAGCAGAGCCTTAAAAATCATCTGCATATTAAGTTAGTGCTGAACTTATGTCACTTACTCAGAAGTTCAGATTTAGATTTAAAATTTTAAACTTTTAGTAATGCTAGTATTCAAGAAAATTTGAAATAAGATTTTTCCCTATGTACAAACATATAATTAAGGAATAGTTTCTTCCCATGTCAAATCTTAAAGTAAAAAATATTGCCACTTACAGTACATATGAACTAACCGTCATTATTAGGAATAACTCAATGAGGATGAAAGTGTAAGTGACAGGCACGTGTCATGTTTTAATTTTGCAGCTCCTCAAGTTGACTGCGGGTAATGACATGGTTTATTGCTTCAACGTTTTTTTAAATCAGGTGTTAGAAATGATAATTCATAGGATGCTTCGCCTGTATTATAAGTGTATTATAAGTGTCAGTCATGGCAATCTTGTGCCAGCACTTTGGTTTTATCACCACACTCTGCCCTGCTGCCTCATTATGCATCAAAAATATCTCCAGTGTTGCCTTCCATACCCTTCCTTGACTTCATGGGAGGCGCGGATGGTAATCTTATCTATGCAGGTGTTTCACAGAGGTGAAAACAAAATCCTTCTGTTCATTCAAGAGCATCATCTGCCTGTAATTAATATTCTGTCTACTTAAAGTAAGGAGTAAGTACACAAATTATAAATTCCATCTAACATTTCAGATTCTCCAACCCAGCAATTAATTTTTGTCTACTGAAACTCAGGTGTTTTTATCATAGAGACATTATTGCTTCCATAAGTTTATTATTGATTTGGCCAACACCATTATTACTGTTATTGATGATCCCATTCTTCCGTTCTTGTCCCCATTTTTTGATGGCCAGGTTTTCAATTTGCCTTCATGGACAGTCTAAAATTCTAAACATACTTTTCTTCTTGAATCTTTCTAAATAACAATAACAGTAAAAATTAACAAAGCAAATCTCCTTTCAAGTTAAATGACTATATTAATGTGAAATTATATTCACAAGCTATATACTTTTACACAATCTAATATCTTTAAGTGACTATAAACATAATAAAATGAGAAGTGGGTGTCAGTTAGCAATATAATATTAGTTTAAAATTCCCTGAGGATTAGAAATTCTACATTTCACCACTGTGAATTCACTTCAGGATCCTACCTCCCACAGTCAGTGATGAATTTTAAAGACAGGAATTGATCTGCCTAGAAGTGCTCCTGGGATGGGAACATTATCTTCAAAATGTGGCTACCAATTTTCTCCAGAGTTTCATCTTCCCTGTTACCTGCTAGTGGTACCATCTGTTTTTTTGTCATCAAATTTATGTTTGTTTTGTTCTTTACATTTTCTGCTACAAACAAATAAATGACAAATGTGATGATCATCTTCTGGAACAATGTTCTGTCTACCTGCTCTTTCCAACAAGATGTTAAGTTTTCTAGGTCGTGTCATCCTGTCCCAACATAGAAGGAGGTGGTTTCTTCCAACACAGCAGTGGTTGAAGCAAACCCAGCTATTTATACAACTCTGTGTCACCACGGATTCTCTTTCAAGGCACTTTTCAGAAATCAGTGTATCTTAGGACATCATGCTCTTCCCATAAATTCTGGTGCCAAAATGCAAGAGCTACAAGGTTGCAGGCATATTTGGGAGCAGATGGTAATAGCTACTGCTGTGTCCAAAGAGGCTGGTGGGCATATTTATCTGATGTGAAGCTGGTGGGCATATATATATAATGCGGTTTTGAGTGATTGTAAGAAGCCAACCACTTTATTCCAATCACTCTTCTCCTCCAGCTATGCACTTTGTAGTAAGCCTTTTTTTGGTAGTGTACATGCCAGTTAATAAATAAATAAATAAAATGTTTAGTAATGCTTTGTATCCTTTGATTACAGTCAGAATAAAAGGAAGATTACTTTAAGCCTTTTCCACTGTTTCTTTAAATATTTCTAAAATGCACCTTTGCATAAATAAAATTATTGCATATGACCATCACATACTAATTGAAACACATTCTTCCCTGAGTCGCTTAAAATATATTTTCATTGCTTCTTAACCGTTTAGTATAGCTCTCTCCAATTCTAATTAATTCACATTGCAAAAGCAATGAGTTTGATCTCAGCTGTAGATGTCACAGTGACTTATTCTTTCAATGAGGTGATAATTGGTGTCTGGTTAATTCTATTCATAGAAACCATGGTCCATAAGAAAGTAATCCTCACTTCTATTGCACAGCATGATGCTACCAATAACACCTATGCTGCTTCCTACTATGAAATATTTTTATTCTTGAGAACATAATTACAATTGTAGAAATTAAACCTATAAGCAAATATATTCTATTCTGCCTAACAATAACGCAAGTAGGGAGTATGCCTTTAATTCACATTTGGCCCCTCAGATTTTAACATAGAAATAGTTAGAATGTACAAAACCCACTCAGAGCGGTAGAAGTTGAAACATCATTCTACAAAGTAACTTCAAAATAATAAAACAGATATAATCGATAGGCATGGGTTAAACAAAAAAAAAAAACATGATTGATGTGTCCAATGCAGTTTATGCTCATGTTTTAGTGTATAATGTTTGATATACATGACGAAATAAGTTTTTTCTCTTAGTGTTTACTTATAGATTGTGAAGCATATGAAAAGATGAATAGCCATGAACCAGAACCCATCTGAATTTGTCTGAATAAATAGGTTCAAATTCTAATGGTTCCTTGTGAAAAGCATCCACAAAATGGTTCCAACATCTTTGTCACATGTCTCCAACAAATGTTTGCATATCATTACATTGCCTTTAAAAATTTTTTGTCACAGGTTTACACATACACACATTTTTACTGTTATCTTTCATTTGCTGTTTCTACTCTGGGTTTTATTTTTTAGTGATATCTGCAATTTTATGAAACTATGTGTGATCTTGTTTTAGAACTTCTATGTAAATTCTTTATAGTATGATTCTACCATAAAGCATGCATTCATTTAATGGTTACAGGAATCATATTAGCTTTCATATTTTTGCTAACATAAATACCATTGTGAACTTGTTTATGGTTCCTCCTGGTGAACATTATGTATAAGGCTCTCCAAGAATAAAAGGTATGGTTCCTAATGTGTTCAAATGATTATTTTTATAGCATAAATCCACCCCCCACACACACACAAAATGTCAGTCCATAACTTCTCAGCCTTTCATGGAGGTGCATGAAAGTGGCTCCAAGCACTTAAAAGGCTGATCCAGGTGGGTTATCATAAAATTGAGGTCAACAAAGACTAGTTTATCACCTGACACTAAAACAAACAAAACAAATATAGGTTCTAAAGTAGTGTAAAAGACCCAATGAACTGATTGAGGAATAAACAGCATTGTGATGATTATTTATTGTTATTAGTAACTTTACTGAATCCATTGCAGAAGCATAGAATTATAATCACTAAAATATGAATAATAATGACTAAAAGTAAATAATAATATCAATAATAAATCAGTTTATGGAAAATAATAATAAAAGTCAGCAACAGGAAGGGAAGTAATGTGCTAGAGTTTAAAGGAAGAAGATAAAATTCATTTTGCAGGGTAATATTATTAATGGGTGACTTTGACGTCTAAATAGGTTTTCCTAGTTTTTACATAGTTGTACAAAATCCTTATATTACTTTGATAAATGTAAATACATTATGATTTTTACATATGCAAACAATTCTAAAAGGCAGAAGCTCTTGACCATTGCATTATTTTGTGACAATTTCAGCTCCTTCCCAAGTTTTAGCCTGATAAGAGTTCTCTGGATAATCTTCTTCCTACAATTGTACATCTTTAAAACATGTGCTGAGTCATGCCAGACACAACATTGGGCTTGTTCATTAAATCTAATTTAGATCAGAACAATTTTCCACTTAAGTACACACAGATTGACCTCATTTCATATATCTGATCTGTGTACTGTAATTTATCATACTGATACCAATATTGAATATATGTTTGTGTCCAAAGAATTATGCAGTATGCTCTTACAGCTGTGAGAGCATTTTATGGCTCTAAATTATTTATACATGGGTAAAATTTTCTGATCAAAAATGTTTACACAGTGTATTAGTAGTTAATTTAAATACGATTTTGGAACATTAGAGTTTGCAAGCTATTACATTAGGTTAGCCTGCCATAGTTGCATAGACATTGGCTACCACGCCTGGGTCAGAAACACATGACTTAACTACAGAATACTAGACGAGAAAAGCATTTTCTTGTGTCATTTTCCCATATAGTTCTGAGTCCCTTAGGGTAATGTAAAGATGGACAGGTATTAAAATAACATTCATTGCTTATTAATATTGACCAGCAAGCTACTATGATACAATGAGAGGTAGCTCTGTGTATTGGGCAGAACATAAATCCAACTTTTACTTCCTAGGGCAGTACTAATATGTAAGCATCCTCAAAAAAAAAAAAAAAATAGAGCATTACAAAAATGGGTTCTGCTCAAGAGATCCATAGAAGTCTGAAAGCTATAAATCCTTGTCTCCCAAGTCTCCCAACAGTTTCCTTCAAAGACCGTTTCTACCTGCTCCTGTCAGTACATGTAGGGGCTGCTAATTTGGGGACACATTAAGACTTTCATGTGATTTTTAAAAATTATCTCAGGCACCTCAGATTCTATTCCTTGAGATACTGGATTTTTCCCTATCTAAATCTCCAAATGAAAGGACTGACATTTCATCAGCTTTCAATGGAATCCAGGTTCTCCCAAATGACTAGCACCTGGGATAGTCATCTAAAAATGTCTGGTAAGATTCCTAAGCAGAGAATATAGTCCTTATATCTAAGGCTAGTTATGGCTCAGATACAACTAATTGTTTTCTTGCATATATGACAACCATGTGTTGCATAATATTATTGAGTTTCAAGAAAAGAAAATTTTATATGATGTGCAAACAAATTTACTAGTGTCATTGAGGCAACTAAAGCTTAACTTGAGATTTCATAGATATAAATGATGGTTCAATATTTGTCTTTCTTTAGGTTTTTTCACTTAACACAATGTCTTCTAGACTGGTCCATTTTGTATCACATGGCAGGATGTATGCACTGGGAGTATTTATTCATTGTAAGAAGATCTAAATACATCCTTTTAATCTTAATTATTTTGGTTGTTTATTTACTTTATATGTATGGATTTTTTTCCTGCATGTATATCTCCATCACTTGTATTCCTTGTGTCCACGGCAGACAGAAGAGGGCGTCAAATCCAGTGTGGCTGGGGTTAAAAATGATTGATTGTGAAGCATCATGTCCTGGTCCTCTTAACCATTCAGCCATCTTTCTAGCATCAGATATACATTATATATTCCCTAAATGTATTTCATAGACCCCTTCAGGAAGATCTTGAATCTTAATTTTTGATTTTTTATATACTACCTAATATTTATGGCATGTTTAATATAGGTAGTATAAACAGATATCTTGAGTTGTTCCTTTCAGCTTATGAATAAAACCTGGGGCTTTTGAATTAGGTAGAAATCTAATGAGAGTTTCAAAACTTCTATTAATAAATTATTAAATAAATTAATTTTATTAACAAATGCATTCTTCACTGTGTTGATCGTTTTTATCACAAGTCGAGCTTAATACCAGTTTCTTATTTGTTTTCAAATATTGATCCAGTCTTGCATTCCTGCGATGGTCCCTATTTGGTTAGTATTAGTAGCATTTTTTCTATACTTGCTGTATTTACTTACTAGTGTTTAAATCGACACCCATGGGGGATGTTGGTTTATAGTAGTCATTTCCTGTGAGATCTTTGCCTACATTGGGGACCAAGATAATGTTAGCTTCATAAAATTAGTTGGGCTGTGTGGAAATGTTTATGTGGGATTGGTATCATTTGTTCAATTTGTGAATTTACCAGGATGCTATTAAAAGCTGATGCTTTCATTATTTGAAGCCTTAAACTTCTAATTTTTCTAGCTCCTCTCATTCCATTAAGATGGTATCATTCAGATGATCTGTTTCAAATTAAGTGGACTTGGTTCCCAGCATCTTTAAAACAATTAGTTCTTTTCATTTAAGTCATTGAAGTTGTAAGCTGAGCATTATACCCTTCTGTTTTCTAAGGTCTGCAGGATCTGAGATCATATCCCTCTTGTCTCCCAGACTGTGGTCTCTTTTTGTACTGACTAGAGGTTTCTCAGTGTTGTCTCTCTTTTTGTAAACTGGCTTCTTAATTCATTGATATTTGGGTAGATTTTTTTTCTCACACATTTTTTTGTCCATTTTAAATCTTTATTATTTACTTTATTCTTTCTACTCCCCTCTTAAGTTTTTTTATGACAGGAAGATACCTCATTAACATAAGATTTTATTTATTTGCAACATAAATATTTAACACTTTAATTTTTGTATGAATTAAACAAATACTCATTGAAAAACTGGTGAGCATACATTGATTATATATCTACTCTCCATATGACAGCTCTAAGGTGGTATCTTACTTTTAAATATCATTTATTCTCTCATGTTTTACACGCCAACTGCAGTTTCCCTTCCTCCTCTCCATCCATCCCCCCCGCCCCAATTCCTTTCTTACCCCAGTCCACTCCTCCTCTCTTTGTCTTCAGAAAAAGATGGGTCTCCCACGGATATCAACCAAGTATGTCATATCAGGATACAATAGGACTTGGTAACTCCCCACATATTAAGGCTGGAAGAGGCAGCCCAATAGGAGGAAAAAGGTCCCCAAGTCAGACAAGAGTCAGAGACAGCACCCATTCACACTGTCCAGGGTCCCATGGAAGACCAAGCTACAGTGCTGTAACACGCATAATCAAAGGGGCTACATCACTCCCATGCCAACTTCCTGATTCATTCTCTCTGAGCCCCTATGAGTCCAGGTTATTTGGTTTTGTGGGTTCTCTTGTGGTGTTCTTGAGCCCCTGTGTCTCCTATGATCCTTCCTCCCGGTCTTCTACAAGATTCCCCAAACTTCACCTAATGTTTGCCTGTGAGTCTACGCATCTGTTTCATAAATTGCTGGGTGAAGCCTTTCTGATGACAATTGGGCTAGGCACTGATCTTTGAGTATAGCAGAATATCATTACCAGTCATTTCATTGACTTTCCCCCCCCCCACAGTCTTGTGTAGCTCCATCCTAGGTCTCTGGCCTTTTCAAACCCTAGGTCCCAGTCCTCCAGACAGTGTCAGGGGCTGGCTCTTCCTCATGTGAACCAGTCGTTGGTTGGCCCCTCCCACAATTTCTGCACCACCTTTCCTCCATCGCATCTGGCAGGCAGGGCAAATTGTAGGTTGACAATTTTGTGTCTGGGTTGGTATGCATCTCTCTATTGGAAGATGTCGCTGGTTACAGAAGATGGCTGCTTCAGGCTCTGTATCCTCAATTACTAGGAGTGTTAGCTAGGGTCATCCTTGTAGATTCCTGGGAGTTTCCATTGCACCAGATTTCTACCACATTTCCAAAATTGTCGGGTTCCATCCCGCGGGAAAAATTGAATCAGGGTTCACCTGAAAGAGGGAGTGGGGATTGAAAGTAGGATACAGAGACACGAGAAATAACGAATCAAGTCAGGCCATTTCTGATCAAGATTCACTTTATTGCCAACTCGCAGGAACATATATAGAGCAAGGTCAATAGGATCTATTCTTATCTCACTCACCCCAGCCCCCGGGCAAGAATGCAAATAGCCTAAATCGCTCCCTGTAGAACTTCCTAGTTCTCTGAGTAGTTCCTTGTAAGAGCTTCCTAAATCCTCTGGGTGGGTCCAAGTTGAGACTTCTCTACTTCTTTCAAAGGTAAATAGTCCAAGGATAGCCAAGAATACAAGATCTCGTGGTAAGTTAAAGGTCAGCAACTCGAAGGTCACAGCATACAGCCTAAGCACAAGATTTCTGACATGGCAGAACTCGGCCTGGGTCCCCACATATTTGGCCCGGGTCCCCACACAAAATTACCCCCAATTCCAGCTGTCTCTCTCACCTGGTATCCCTCCACTCCCCCTCACACATCTGATCTATCCTGTTCCTGTCGGCACTCAGTCCCCAATCCACCCAATACATTTATTCTATTGCCCCTTTCCAGAGAGATCCCTGCCTTCCTCCTTGACCCCTCCTTGCATTCAGCCTCTCTGGGTCTGTGGACTGTGATATAATTATCCTTTACTCTACAGCTAATATTTATATATAAGTGATTACCTACCGTGTTTGTCTTTCTGGATCTCGGTTACCTCACTGAAGATGAATTTTTTCCTAGTTCCATCCGTCTAAATTTTATGTTATTTTTAATAGTTCCATTGTGAAATTGTACCTCATTGTATTTATCCATTCTTCAGTTGAGATATGTTTGAGTTGTTTCATGCTTCTGGCTTTTATGAATAGGGCTGCTATGAAGTAATATAATTAAGCTAATGTAGTTGTGGTAAGATGGAACATTCTTTGGGTATATGCCCAGGAATGGTATAGCTAGGTCTTGAGGTAGATCTATTTTCAATTTTCTAAGAAACCACCATATTGATTTTTAAAGTTCCTGTATAAGTTTTCACTCCCACTAGCAATGGAGGAGTGTTCCCCTTCAGAATAAGCTTTGTTACTTAATATATTAATATAAAATATTAATGTTGCATACAATATTAATATATTGTATAATAGTAATATATAATTGTGATATATTTATATAGTAATAAACACACAATAATTATACTTATAACAAATACATACTACTTATTGCAGAAATTAATATATAAATGAATATGTTAATATTAATATACTTAATATTATATGTCTTGTGCTATTGATCTTAGCCATTCTGAGAGGTAACATCATAATTTTTGATGACGTGTTTCTTTAGCTGAATCCCACAAATGTTCTATGGTCTTTTTATTCTTGTACAATTGAAATGCTTGTTTCCCTGATAATATTCCTTTTCATTTATGAGTTACTTAGAAATCTATTACTTAATTCTAAACATAAGAGAATTTTCTAGATACATTTTATTTTAAAGCTGTGTTTATTTCATGTATGTTGTGTGTATCTTCATGAGTGTCTGTACATCATAGCAATGCATGTGTTCAAGGAGGCTAAAGGCCTTTAGATCTCCCAGAACTGGAGCTATAGGAAGTGGTAAGCCAGCTGATGTTGGCACTAGGAGCTAAATGTGGATGCTTTGCAACAGCAGCAAGCACTTTTAACCACTGAGTCATCCTTTCAGCTACCAATATGTTTTACTAGTAATTATTAGTAAACTGTGTCAAGACTAGAAATCATTTCATATTGACAATTTTAACTTGATTTTACTCACCTTATAGCCTAGTATACAGTCCCTCAAAATTAATATGAAAAGAATATGTGTTCTAGTGGTGCTGAAGGGAATGTTCTGTTAAATAACCACTGGGTCAAGTTGGATGATAGTACTATTCAATTCCTGTAACATTACTGGTTTATTCTATCAACTGTTGGCCTAGCAGTGTTGGGATATGTAGCTACAATTGTAGATGTCCCTAATTCTCAGGGTTACTAGACTTGAAATCTTGAAATTTTCAATTCGTTTTTAAAAATTTTTTTTAGCTTTAGGATGATCATATATATTTTTGGAGTTGCCTCATTTATCACTATCTAACATTTCCTGTGTTCCTTTCCTGAAGTGTATATTGTCTTATTTTAATGTAGCCAATTCAGCTTTATTTCAACTGTTGTTCTTTGAAGTGGCTTGTTAGCCCCTGTACTTTTGAAATGGACCCAGGTATGTCATTCAATTTAAAGGGAGTTTCTTGTCAATAGCATATAGAAGGGTCTTTGGAGTTTTGTAAATCCAATATGGAAAAATCTAAAACTCAGTTGATGTGTCTAAAACACTTACATTAGATGACATTATTGCCATGGTTGATGATTACAGTAAGTTTTTTTCTTTCTCAACCTAAAAAAATTAATTGTAATTATATTTAAAATACATTACATATAGTAAAAATTTCATGAGAATTTTCTTATTCATGTTTGTTTTCTATTTTCAACAAAATTAATTCATTTTAATAATATTATCATTAATTTGTGAGAATTTCATATTTTGGTCATATTCACGCTTTTCCTTGTTCAACTCTTCCAAGACCCAGTCTCTCCATTCTCACATACCTACCCACTGAACCTTGAGTTCTGTTTTTATTATAATCCCCAAAAATGTATTGCTCACCTAATCTTGTGAGTCTAAACTGTCCTGGAATGTAGTTGACGTATCAAGGGGCACACCATTAAAGAACACTGTCTCTCTCTTTCACAATAGTCACTGAGTGTCAATACTTCTCATTTGCTAGTGGATTTTGCACCTAATTCCCAGCTGTCATGCAGAGATTTAAGCTGGTGTGAGTTTGTACAAGTCTTATGCATGTTGCCTCAAAATTGCTATGACATTCCTATATGTAACTGCCATGTTGTGTCTAGAAAAATAACAAAAGTACTTACTTGAAGTTAACTACCACATCTGGCTCTTATAATTCTGTGTACTCTTCTGTGAACATCCCTGAGCCTTGAGAAGAAGGGTATAATACGTATGTCCCATTTAGAGTTGAATATTCTGAAAATTCCTGTTTTCTGTATAGTTGAGGACATCTATCTTTTTTGCCACCATCTGAAAACAAAAACAAAAACAAAAAAACAAAAAACAAAAACCTTCCCTGAAGAAGGTTGAGAGAATTACCATTATATAGCAATAATCACTAGTAGTCATTTTAATTCACAGGGCATATGACCTGTCAGCCTGGGTTCTTGGCCTTTTTAAGAAAGCCAGGTATTGGTTCTGTCTCATGCAGCAGGCCTTAAATCCAACTGGAAAATGTTTTCTTACTTCTATAACATTTGTGCCACTATTTTTACCAGTGGGTGTATCTTATCAGGCCAGCTATTACCGTTATTACTGTAATTCATAAAATTCATAGCTGAGTGAGATTAATGCTCACATTGTCCCTCTGGTGGCTTGCAGTACTATGAAAGCTAGGTAGTTAGAATGAAGATTCCAAGACAGTACCATCTTGATTTCTTCATGTCCAATGACTCAAGTATGTTGCATCTAGATCAACAATAGGGTCTAACCATCAAGTTCTGCAGGACAATTAAGAGCATTGAAAATAGCCTCCAGTCTTTTAAGAGTCTTTGGGAACTTTACTGACAAGTAACTCAAAAATAGGTAACCCATTTCTGATATGAGAGTTTTTAATATGTTAGCCTAAATTAGAATGTCTTTTTTTTTTTTTTTTTGGTTTTTCAAGACACAGGATTTCTCTAATATACAAGAATTAGTATCACATGATAATAAAGAAGTTTCATAACATATGTATTGAAACACACAAATGAAAAACACTGGTTAAAAGGGTTAATTGACCTGCTCTTGATCAAATAGTAGTATCCAAGAGTGTCCTGATGTTTTGTGAATACTGTGTCCATCACTGTCTGCTACAAAGTATCAGAAAACTAGAACCTGCTAACCTAACTTAGCTGATTGCCTATTTTTTCAACAAGTTTATTTTGCAACACACTCTACTCAGTTGTTTACCTGTTGGCTGTGACTCTTTAATGCTTTAATTATATAGTTCAATAGTTACAGTTGAGAAGATAGGACTCACAAGTTTCTGGCCACTTAAAGAACACTCCTTTTCCAAGCTAGAATGACAAACTTTGAAAAGTCCTTCAAATAAAGCAAACCGGTACCCACACCCCTTCAAATACACATGAACACAGACACATTACATTTTTTGTTGGCTCATGTGGTGACTTGCAAATGACTTGAGGAAGTCTTCCATTTATTAAAACTATAAAGAATAAAAGCCATGTGAGATGAAGAAACCTTGGTCCATATAAAGCAGCTCATATTTATCTACTACTTTTTCTCTCAGTGATACACACAGAGAATTTGAATATTCATTCATTTACACACATAACCAACCTGTCATTTATTATAAACTTCTATAAATTCAGAGAGTGGAATCTTCACACATTATATATTTGCTGAAGGTTGTACATTTATGATGTAGCAGACTTTCAGCTTTTTTGAAACAATGTTTCAATTGTGGTTTGGGGGTCATCATTCTTCTTGAAATGCTACCTACATAACATAACTCTACAGGAAAACATTGCCCAGCTGGTGGGGCTGGTGGCAGCAGTCAAGACGTATTATCATTATCATAATTCCTGGATTTGTCTGTAGGTCGCTGAGAAGTGTTCAAATATAGACTGAATGTATGATAATGAATCTTAGTTATTCTTCTCTTTTATCCTCACCTATGTGTATTCTGGGTTTTGGGGGGTTTTTTTGTTTGTTTGTTTGTTTTTGGTTTTTGGTTTTTTGGTTTTTTTGGTTTGGACTATGATAATGCAATGTATTCAAGATCAAAGATCAAAATGCCTTCAGTAATTTAGTGTGGCAATTCATAGATGCTAAGCAAGTTTGTAATCATGAAATGTCTTAGACTCTTTTAACTGAAAGGGACAGGACTAACCAACTTCATCTTACAAAGTAGACATTTAATAGAGACTGAAATGGAGAAATGTGGAGGAAAAGATACACTACACAGCCAGCTCAGAGCCTATGAAATTGGCTTCTTTTTCTTTTTCAGGTGCAAGAATTGCTGCTATAATACAATTAGAAAGGCTCAGCTTGTCTGAGTCTGTGCATCCCTTCACACACAATGTATGTGTTTTGCATTTTTTCCTCTGCCTTTTTGCATCGGTTTATTAAATTTTGGCTACACCACACTACCTCTCTCTTCATAGTGTATTTCTTTTTGTAGTTCCTTGATTCAGCTTGGCAGAGTCGACCTCTTGGTTTCATTAAATCAAATTGTCCATAACTTTGTGACTTATTTAACTGAGCAAGTTTGCCTATATATTGGCAAAAGTTTTTCTGGTTATATCACAGATGCTGGTGTCCAGGCATTAAAATAATTATCACCCTCAGTCATTTCAGCTGCCACCAGAGAGTAGATGTCCTCTTGGGTAGCCTTTGAGCAAGTGATTTCTAACAACTGTCAGTGACTACCTTCCACCAAAAGTAGGGTAAAAACAAAAGAAATGTGGCCAGGAGGCTGTGGATTAGCTGTAAGTTAACTTTCCAAAAAGTTGATGTGTCAGAATATACTTTTGTGCTGGTTCTGTTTTTTAAAGTTAAAATAATTGAGAAAACAAAGGCAATTCATGATGTAAAGGATGAAATTGGACACAGAGACTGCATTCTTAAGAGAAACAATTATTTCTTGTCTTAATCCAGTAACTACCCCAATATGTAGTATATAATTGGTCATCAATACATTAATGCCAAATAAGTGATAGGTAGCACATACTGTAGGCTAATTCCACTGTCTCAGTGTTAGTAGTTGCACCTCATGATGCTTTTTACTGTGGTCATTCTCAATGAAAGGCTCAATCAGCAAAGTCTTCAGGTGGCTGTGATGCTGGATCCTCTCAAACACAGGACATGCATTTGAAACCTCAGAACTCATTAAAAAGCTGGAGTGGTAGTACATGTCTCTAATCTCAGAGATTATCATCAGGAAAATAGAGAGAGGAACAACATCTCTAAGGTTTGCTTCTTAGTCAGCCTAGATGAATTAATAAGCTTTCTGCTCAGTAAGAGACCACACCTCAAAAAATAAAATAGAAAGTAATTATGTAAGACACAAGACATTTATGTCTGTAGCACACATTTGTGTGGCTACACATACATACCTGTAAATGTAATTTTTATTTAACTGATTGTGATTGTCACCTCAGAGACTTGCTGCCTTTGTCTGCTAAACTAGGCCTTGTGCTGTAAATTCTAACCTCTATATAGTCTACTCTAGAATGTTTTCGGTCTCTGAGACTTAGTGCTGAATAAGCTCACCCTTCCTAGATCTTTCTGACCTCTGGCTGGCTGGTTCAACTCAGCTGTTCTGGCTCAAAACTCCTCTCTAACCTTACTGATTCAAACTGGCTTCTCTAACTTCTGACTGAATTATTCCACTTGGCCTTATATTAACTTTGGCAATATGTTCTAACCTTCTGGTTCCTTCTTATTCTCTGACTTATTCTGTCTTGTTCTCTTTCTATAATCTTTCTCTGTATAACTGTCCTGTAAAAGTGCCTCCTCATTCCCTCTCTCTGCACTGGTCTCCTACATCCTACTCTCTTTCCTATCTGTTCTTATGAGAGTTGGGTATCTCCTATTCTGTAAAATCATTCTCTGATTTGTCACTGTGTATGCACCTCAATTAGACATCACTTTCAAACATGGGTTCTTCCTTCTACAAATGAACTTTACTTTCATGATTTGGGATTAAAGGTGTGTATTAAGGCTGTGCCTGTATTTCAGTCAGGGTAGGCAAATTGCTGGATTAAAATTCCTCTACATATATCCATCAGCATAACATGTATGTTTACACACACAAACACACGCACACATGAGAGAGAGAGACAGACAGACAGAGACAGACAGACAGAGAATGCAATTTTAAGGATTTATGCCTACCAATGTGCAGTACTAGTTTACTTAGGTTCCACTCAGCTGAGTGTGTGTATCACTTACACTTCAGTCCATGCAATGCCACTCTGGAACTTAACTGTATGTAAGAAGAAATCTGAAGTTCTACTTTCATCAACTTCTTTGAAGATATACTCAGTTTCTTGTAGCGCAGCAAAACCTCATGTGCTGGCTGCACTGGCTGTTGTAAGACTGGCCCCAAATGTTTCCACTGGTCTATAAAAATAAACCTACTAGCATCTTAAATAAAACAAATTACTTATAATTGCAATCTAAGAGCTGGCAACACTTGATGGGGGCAATTAGGGCCTAAACAGATGACTGCTTTAGATTCAAGAGGTTTAACCTAGTGGTTGAGAAAGTGTGGTAGCCTGCAACATATGAAATATTTAAAACTTTTGGAATTTATATCTCATGGCCATACAGGAAAGAGATGAATTTGACCTTAAATCTCTGTATATGGCAACAGAGCAGCAAACAGACAATTAAGGAGAAAAATCTGAAGGCCAAATGTCAAAAATAAGAGTGTTAACCCTGAATTGTGACATTTTAAAAATGTCCTTGGCTCACATTGAAGTGAAAGTGCTAATGTGGCCATTTATTTGTCTATTTATAAAGGAAAAAAGCCCTGAGATTTCTAAAATGTTTGGAAATTGATCTTATTCTTTCTAAAAAACAACAAGCTGCTATTTTCAGCCAAGGGTCAGAGCTAAGCATCCATTAGTTCCTATCAAAACTTCCATCTGCATAGAACATCCAGAATCAAGAATTAGCATGCTGTATTTTCACCTTGGCAAATAGTAATTTTTTTCTGAGACATAAAAAAATATACATTTGGTTTGCACTTGATAGTGAGTGCAGTCTCTGTCCTGGGAATCTTAAACAATGTGCCGGTAGATGGTTTGAAAGTGATGCGTACATGCCTCTTATTTCTCCTCCATCTCCATCATCAGCATGATGCACTAAAGTGGGAGAGGGCATTTTCAGAGTAAGGGTACTTTCCCAATGTGCTTCTCACCCATGCAATTTTTGTTTATTAATTAAGTAACTATGAATTTATTGTATTATGTAGTTTACTCAATACCTTTGTCATTTTTAGCTTTTGTATTTGTTTTTGTCGACTTTATACAAACTAGCATTCATCTGGGAAGAGGAACCCTAATTGACAAAATTCATCTATCAGATTTCCTGTAGGCCAGTATGTAGGGTATTTTCTCCATGTCTGATATAGGATGGCCCAGGTCACTGCAGATCATATTGCTCCTGGGCAAGTGGTCCAAGGTGAACAAGCCAGTGAACAATGTTTCTCCATGGTTTCAGTTTCAGTTCCTGCCTCTAAGTTCTTACCTTGAGTTCCTGCTATAATGTCCCTTCTTGGTGGATTGTAAGCTATAAAGTAAAAAAACAAAAACAAAAAAATAAACCAAAAGTAAACAAAAACAAACAAACCAAAAAATCCTTTCTTCCACAAATTGATTTTGGTCTTTGTTCATCACACAAATAGAAAGCAAACTAAGACACTTGCTTTTCAGCAGAAAGGGAAAATATATATTTAAAAGTCTATACATAGGTAGAGATAAATCTAGAGATGAATCTCAGTGACACATTTACCCAGAATATGGAAGGCTCATAGAAAGTACTGGGCCCAAAGGAACCAGTGTCAGTGTGGTCTGTATGCTTGTAACCTCAGCACTGGCAGGAGGTTAATTTTGTGTTCAAAGCCACCCTGGGCTACATAGCAAGTATTATGGTATCCAAGGATACCTAAGAAAAATGACATTGTCTCCAAAAGCTTGTCGTTTATCTTATAGGCTGAGAAATGTAATGAGATGTTGGGGGTCGGAAAAGGGCTATACCCTGACGCTAATAAAAGAAGCTTTTCTCTTGGAAAAGAATTTCACATAATTATTAGGTGTCAGGCCATCCCAGAAGACCCTGGGAGCCAAACAGTGCTGATATCTGATACCACACCTTGACCATGATACTAAGTTATGCATACGTGTTTCCCCCATTTAAACCCAAACTCTGAGGTAAGACCCTGGAGCTAGAGTTATGAGAGCACAGTGAACTTCTTTGCTCCTCTGCCCAATGTGCCCAGATTGAATAAATTTCATTTCACCATGAAAGAGGTAGAAAGAGATGGGAGAGAAAGAAAGAGGAAGAGGTGAAAAGAGACAGATACACATCCAAAGAAAGATGGAGGAGAAGTCGAGTGGCTAAGAAATACTTAAGCTTTAGAGAGAGTACAGTGGTGATAGTCCGATAAATGTGACAACACCAGGGGCTAGATCAGTCCTTGATCAATGAGCCTACCTACACTCTCTCACAGAGAGCCCTCCGTCACATACTTTGCCTACATTTCATCATAGTGTGTCTCACTTATAACACAGGTTTGTAACATTGTAAGGGACAAAGGCTTAACAATGACACTCTTAGAGCCTGTTCATTTACAGTCCTTGAAGTTTCCTAGATACTGACACTGACACTGACTTTGTCTCCTGTAAATGTGTGCCGATGCCAATAGACTTCTTTGACAGAGTAGTAGGCCAGCACTTCAAATGTGATGCATAAACACTTGACCTGAAGAGGAATAGCACTTCAGTGTTAAGCTCGTTTCTCAGAAGATGGGAGTGCAGAGCTCTCTCTATTTCTTAAAGCTCTGTAATCTTAGGAAGTTCTCTGACCCTTTCTTGTTGTATTTTATCAATCATGGAAAGGGGAGTTATAAGCGAATAAAGCATGGCTTCTAAAGCTCTGAAGAGTCTATTGATGTCAGGCACAAGAACAATACACAGTACATCCCAGCAGAAAGCTACTCTTACAGTAAAATTTCTATTCTCTGACAAGGAAATCCCATATAACTATTTTGAGCACAACTGTACAACATTTTTACATAGACAGTGTTTTTTTTTTAAGTTTTTAAGAAAAATCTCAACTACAATGGGAAAATGGATAGATTGAAGTAGGAACAGTTTTCCATTCACCTTTTAGGTCACACATAAATGTAGAAAGTTTCATCTAACTAATCTTTAAAGTCAGGATCATAAATTAAGAAATAAGTGATATACAATATTTGAGAATATGATTCAGTAAACCATGCTAAGTAGAGAGTATCTGTGGATTATGGTGTGACCAAATCAAGTTAAATCTAGTGTCCTGAATATATTATGTAAAAATAAACTTTGTTCAGAATTTCCAGTATTCAAGAAGTCTTTCCTACCTACTACACTGGTAGCTTTATCAAGTACATGGTAGGCATGTCAATAGTGACTCTCAATTGAGCCAGGTTACTCTGAATGTGTAACATTACCAATGTATTAGCATGATAAACTCATAGATGAGATTCAAACTCTAATGTATATTTGTTGATGACTGCAATATTTGGTCAAACTCAGGGTTTGTTATTACTGCAAGAATTTTGATGAAGAATGTGACAAATTTGCTTTTGAAAACACTTAGCTGTGATATATTTGAAATAAGCTATAATTAACTATAATTTTTCAACATTCTACTGACTCAGAAATTCTCATGAAATGTTCGATGAGTGTATCCATCAAAGTGTTTTCAAATGTAATAAAACTTTTATGAATAGTACATTTAATAATTAATGAAATGACATAGGTTGTGTCTTACAGACATTTAATTAAACATTTATTCCTTTTGATTGTGTGATTTCCCTTTTGGACTCTAAAGTCAATAAATTTAATTTCAGGGACTTGACTTTTATACAAAGGTCTTTGTAAACCCTCATAGACCACTGAACATTTCAAGGTTCTTGAAACTGTTTTAACAGAAATCTCATATAGTTACAAGGAATAAACCATAAACTTTGTCATTTGGCTCTACCCTTTAGGCTTCCGAGAGGTAGACACGTTCTTGATTGTGGGAATATAAATAAATTTTTCTTCTGAATTTATTTAATTTGAGAAAAATGATAAAAAGCATGAGGATGGGCTTTTGAACACAAAACTAGCTCAGGTTATCTAGATTAAGGTGAAGGCATTTCCTTTCACATTTCCAAGGCAATATCTGTTTCCCTCATTCTGTCATGTCTGTAGCTCTAATCTGTTTTCTCTAAGTGTCCCTCACATGTGACTAGTCTCCTCTTCCCCACAGAAGTGGTACTTTAAAAAAGAATCTCAACCATGACTCATTATAGTTACTTAACTACTTGTATTTGCAAATCTTTGTGTAATACTATCCTGTATTAGTCTCAGTTAACTAAAGCTCTACAAAAGAAATTATTTTAGACCTCTGCAAACACTGAGAGAGAATAATGTACAGTGTGTGTGTGTGTGTGTGTGTGTGTGTGTGTGTTTGTGTGTGTGTGTGTGTGTGTGATATCAAGATCAGTCAACCATTTCTTTTATTTAACCTGCTCAATCATAGAGTAAGCAAAATTTTCTCTCGAACCCCTCTCACCTCCTCTCCTATACTCCCCACATCTGAGTCCCCTACCTTGTTTCCCTCACCACACCCTCTCCCACCCACTTCCCTCTCTACGTCCACTTCCCCTATGTATTCTATTTCCCTCATCTCAGTGAGATTTAAGGAGGGCCTTCCTTGTGCCCTCTGTGTTACTTAGTTCCTTTGGGTCTGTGAATTGTGTTATGTTTATCCTGTAATATACGGCTAATATTCACTTCCAAGTCCATACCATGTGTGTCCTTCAGGGTCTGTGTTACCTCACTCAGATGAATCTTTCTAGTTCCATCCATTTGCCTGCAAATTTCAAGGTTTCCTTGTTTTTAATTCCAGAGTAGTATACTATTGTGTAAATATGCCATGTTTTCTTTTTCCATTCTTCAGCTGAGGGACATATACTTTGTTTCTAGTTTCTGGCTATTACGAATAAAGCTGCTATGAACGTAATTTAGCAAAGTATACTGGAGCATCCTTTGGGTGTATGCTCAGAAGTGGTACAGCTGTGTCTTGAGGTAATACTATTTCCAATTTTCTGAGAAAGCAGCAGACTGATTTCCAAAGTGTTTGTACAAGTTTGCACTCCCACCAGCAATGGAGGAGTGTTCCCCTTTCTCTACATCCTTGTCAGCATATGCTGTCACTTGAGTCCTTGATCTTAGGCATTCTGACTGGTATGAGATGGAATCTCAGTTGTTTTGATTGGCATTTCCCTGATGACTAAGCAGCCTGGAAGTCCTGTGGAGAGTGGAAGGAATGATGGAAGGAACTCAAGAGGATATGCATGCCACAAGAAGACCAACAGAGTCAACTAGCCTAAACACATAGATGGTCTGGACCTAGGTCTCTACACATGTGTAGCCAATGAGCACTTTAATTTTCCTATGGGTTGGTCCCCTGGTGAGTTAAGCAGGTGTTGTCTATGGCATGGATTATGCTGTCTGCTTTCAGTCACTTCCCTCTGGTGGGCCTGCCTTACCTCACCTCAGTGGATGAGGATGAGCTCAGTCCTGATGGGACTTGATGTGCTTGGTGGGTTGGGGGAGCTCCTGTTTTCTGAGGAGAGGGGGAGGGATATGGGGAAGAGGACAGGGAGGACAGCGAGAAGAAGAAAGCGAGGGCTATGATGGGGATCTAAAGTGAATATATCAATTCAAAATAAGAATAAAGAAAGCAAAATTAGAAGTAGAAAATACTAGCAGTATTAGGAAACCAATCTAATTTGCTTATGAAGGATTGTAATACTTCTGGCACTCTGGACTGATTCCTACAGTATCTACAAAGAAAGTACATATCTTCACCCTGAAATACCTTTCACCAAGAAGACAGTACTTGCTCTACATTGTCAATATCTTGGGATACATTTTGGATGGGAATTACTTTTATTGTAAATTTTGTTCAAATTAAATTACAATTCCAAATCTTAAAATTATCTACCAGTCATTACCTAAGCTTAACCATGTTGGTGTTATCTTCATTTGTATGTAAGTATGAAATCAAATATTAACTGAATTATAAATATATCTATATTTCCCTGGTCATAAATTCTACCAAATCTTTTTAAAAACATACAGGAAAATGGGAAGAACTAACCCAACCTCAGGTTATGATTACTTTTCCAAACTCCCCAACAACCTTCCCTAACATTGGTCGATGCTGAAAGTCTATTTTGGTGAAGGTACACTGAAATTTGCCTATCTGTGAACCCTCCCTTGGCACTATTAGTAAGAGTGGCAGGTTTTGAAAACTCTTATTTTTTCCATGTCATGAAAGTTGTCATCTCCTCTCAACCAGTCCTTATTTAAAATTCAATATATCGGCACACCTATCCCATTGAAAAGTCACCAAAATTAAGTTATGTCTTGGCCTTCATATCACAGTTACAAAAAGTGCCCTAATGTTCTCAGCATCATTACATGTTTCAGCCTTAACTTTATAATTTGCTAATGAATATCCTTCTGGAGCTAAGCTATGATTAACAAAATAGTTCACATTTAATGAGGTCTTGGGTCTATCAGACAGGGTACTACATACTTGACATATTACTTTATTTCCATTCTCACAACATCCTAAAATATTATGTCGTAATTAGTCCTCATTATATAGGTGGGAAAAGTGATGAATTTGAAATACCACAGGATAAAGTTTAATAACTTACTTAGCATGGTATATACATGGTGTATATGTCATCTTGCATTTAAAATAGTCAGTGAAGATGTTTAATGAATTTAAATTTTTAGAACTAGCAATCACTATATACACAAGTACATGGACATTGTACTAGTCAAGGTAATCTAAAAGAGATATTTTCATGTAAAAATATAGAGAGATTCATTTTAAGAAATTGACTTGGTTCTTTGAGGTTGGCAATCTACAATATGTAAGGAAACCCCAGGCTGAAGTAGCTGATTATTGTTGCTGCACGCTTGAATCCTAGAACTGGGATTCAAGGAAATGTGTCTGACTGCAGTGTGATAAAGAGTCACTTCCTTTTTGTAATACCTCAACTTGATTAATTAGATGAGATCTGTTCACATTATCAAGGATGATCTGCTCTCCTTAAAAATCCTATTGAAAATCCATTACCACTAAGTATTAGCCATATCTTTAATGTATGCTTATAGTAACGTCTAGCATAATGTTTAACAAAACAGCTACATTGATATATAAAATTTTCTGTTACAGTATTATTAACATTTAAATAAAGATTCCTTTATTGTCCCATCATTTATAATCTCAAAAGCATACAACATATTATGGAGCACATTCATTTATGAGTCAGCTACATAGGTACAGTATGTGAAAATGTCTCCCACATGCCTTGTGACAAAATTAATAATAAATAAATCTTGGTTGGATCTAAGTTTAAGCTGGAGTTGTAGATAATTCCTGAGAAGAGTACTGCCAATACTACTGTTCATTAATGAAGTGTCCCTCAGTATTCTGCCCTCTTTTGTCACCTTTCATATTTATCCACTATTTCTTATCTTTACTTCACAATTCTATTATTAAAATAATCCTTTCTGAGTCCTACTTGAACTTTCATCATAAAGCCAAACACTTCCAAACTGGCAAGAGCAGACATCTGCTCAGGTTAGCCAATGCTCCATATAACTTCATGTCTATGCTATATCTCTCATTAACTTTCTAGCCATGTTCTACTCTGTTCCTTGTGTTTTTACACAGTATGCAAAAAAGGGAAGGCACAAAGTAAATGTGCCTCAACACCATAGCTTGCCATAGCTTTTGGTGAGCAGGCTGAATAGTCTTAGAGTCTGTGCCTCAGGTCAAAACACCCATAAAGGCAATCATGGAATTGAGTCAAGAACTGCCATGAGGACTTTGTAACACAATAAACACTAAGACATTATCCTCAGAGCTGAAGAGACAACTTTATTAGGAACATTTCTGCTGTGCAAACATTATAAACCAGAACCTGTATAAAAGGCAGCCAAGTACAGCACATGCTATAATTCTAGAGCTGAAATGGCAAGGCTGAAACAGGTAGAAGCCTAGAGTCCATGATCCAACCAACCTAGATGAATATGTTGAGCTCAAGGTTCAGCAACTCTGTTTAAATTCCATTTATATATATTAATACACTTATATAGTAGCAGGTTTCCATATGGCTTTTGAAAATGCCTTTAATATTTGTTATGTCCACATATTTCCCCCCTTTACCCAGGCCTCATATCCCCTGCCCATTTAATCCTCCTTTTCTAGCTTCCACCTAACCCCCTTATAATAACATTCTATTTCTCCTTCCTTGGGAAGAGCCCGTCCTGTCCAAAGGTCCCTTACAAGCTACATAACCTATGTGAATATTCTAAGTGAAACACATATATAAAGCTTAAAAGCTATGTGCAAGAACAAATATCTGGGTGCCCAACTAGAAGTTTTGCCTCTAGGAACTACTGAAGGATAAAAGAAATCAATATTACCCAGCCTAAAACCATGCAACCTATAATAGTGGCCGGTCTGCAAGATATACTGGTTCAATAGTGGCTCAAATATTATGGATGTAATTAACCACTTATGACTAGATTTAACCCCTGCTCTTTGAGATGAAATCCACATCTGACACTGTCATTGAGGTCAAGAAATTAGATTACATAAGTCATGTGCCCTAGGGGAAGACCTACTGCTATCATTCTGATAAAAGAACACAGCAAAAAAGTGACTCCTAATTATACATTTCTATACTCATAGAATTCAACATCACTCAACTTCCCTCAGAAAAAGTTTCTTAAAGCAGTTGGCAATTAACACAGAAAACCACGAAAGGACAATGTGTAGAATGTGAGAACCTTGATGCACTAAGTTCTGAATGGGATGTTTTCATAAATCACTCCCCTCAAGGTTCAAAGAGGTATACAGATGAGGAAGAAGAAAGATGAGAGAATCAGAATGATAGATGACATAAAAAAAAAAAAACCCAACAACAACAGTGTCTTCCAGGCACAACAAGGCTCATGCACATATGAACATAGAGAGACTGTGACAGCATGCACAAAACCTACAGAAGTGCAAGTCAGGCAAAATTCGAGCATAGAGAAAAGTAAGCCACACCCAACAGAGATGTTTGCAATTGATCCTGGCTGAGGAAAGGGAAATCACCCTTTACCCAACCCCCTCCCCACCCATGTACCCATTGGTTAAATCAAGCTAACAACTTGCTTTTTTTGGTTTTGTCTTTGTCTTTTGTCTTTTAAAAAAATTTTTTTTTAATTTATTCTTGTTACATCTCAATGGTTATCCCATCCCTTGTATCCTCCCATTCTTCCCTCCCTCCCATTTTCCCCTTATTCCCCTCCCCTATGACTGTTCCTGAAGGGGATTTCCTCCCCCTGTATATTCTCATAGGGTATCAAGTATCTTCTTGGTAACCTGCTATCCTTCCTCTGAGTGCCACCAGGTCTCCCCCTCCAGGAGACATGGTCAAATATGAGGCACCAGAGTTCGTGTGAAAGTCATACCCCACTCTCCACTCAACTGTGGAGAATGTTCTGTCCATTGGCTAGATCTGGGTAGGGGTTTAAAGTTTACCGCCTGTATTGTCCTTGGCTGGTGCCTTAGTTTGAGTGGGACCCCTGGGCCCAAATCTGCCTATCATAATTTTCTACTTGTAGGTTTCTAGGACCTTCTGGATCCTTCTACTTTGCTATTCTCCCATGCTTCTCTTATCTAGAGTCCCAATAGGATGTCCTCCCCTCTGTCCCAGTTTCCTGGTAAGTGAAGGCTTTTATGGGACATGCCCCTTGGGCTAGTATGCAGATATAAGTGAGTATATACCATTTGAATCTTTCTGCTTCTGGGTTAACTCACTCATTATGATCATTTCTAGCTCAATCCATTTGTCCACAAATATCGGGAATTCCTTGTTTTTAATAGCTGAGTAGTATTCCATAGTGTAAATGTACCACAGTTTCTTTATCCATTCTTCTACTGAGGGACACTTAGGCTGTTTCCATGTTCTGGCTATTGTGAATAAGGCTGCTATGAACATGGTTGAGCAAATTTTCTTGTTGTGTGCTGGAGCATCTTCTGGGTATATTCCAAGGAGTGGAATAGCTGGGTCTTGAGGAAGCACTATTCCCAGTCTTATTGGGGTTTTTTTTTTGTTGTTGTTGTTGTTGTTGTTGTTTGTGTTTTGGGAGTGGGGGTTGGGGCATGAAGTTCAGTGGGTAGGGATGCTGGAAGACCTGGAAGGACTTGAGGGAGAGAAAAGAACATGATCAAAATATATTACAGGAAATTTTTATAAAAAGAAACACACACTGTCTATCTTTAAAAAGAATAAGGTGATGAATGATATAGGAAGACCCCTGACCTTACTCTGGACTCCACACAAAAGCTTATGCACACATACTTACATGAATACAAGAATATAACACAAGCACAAATACACACAAACAAATATATATATATATGTATATATATACACACACACACAAACATAAACACAAATACACAAACACATGCACAAAAGACAACTTACATCTTTGTATTGTACTACTACAGAAAAGCACCTCATTCTAGAAAGAGTACAAAGCTAAAAAGAAGTGGGAGAGTATGCTAAATGCCATGCCCAGTGATTTCCAATACTTAATTCTTCAAGATTAGTTTTTAAATGAATCTATATAATCTGGTATAAGTCTATGTCAGAGCTCTGTCTGTCTTTGCCGCAAACAAAATGAGCAAATCCTGGCTATTATGAACAAGGCTGCTATGAATATGGTTGAGCATATATCCCTGTTGTGTGGTGGAGCATCTTCTGGGTATATTCCAAGGAGTGGAATAGCTGGACCTTGAGGAAGCCCTATTCCTAGTTTTCTGAGTAAGCACCAGATAGATTTCTAAAGTGGTTGTACAAGTTTGCATTCCCACCAGCAATGAAGGAGTGTTCCTCTTTCTCCACATCCTTGCCAGGATGTGCTGTCACTTGACTTTTTTATCTTAGCCATTCTGATGGGTGTAGGATGGAATCTCAGAGTTGTTTTGATTGGCATTTCTCTGATGACTAACGACATTGAACATTTCTTTAAGTGTTTCTCAGCCATTTGATATTCCTCTGTTGAGAATTCTGTTTAGTTCTGAGCCCTATTTCTCAATTGGGTTATTTGGTTTGGTGGTGTTTAATTTCTTGAGTTCTTTATATAGTTTGGATATTAGACCTTTGTGACCTTTGTCAGATGTAGGGTTCATGAAGATCTTTTCCCAGTCTGTAGGCTGTCGCTTTGTTCTGTTGATAGTGTCTCCTGCCTTACAGAAGCTTCTCAGCCTCATGAGGTCCCATTTATTAATTGTTGACCTTAAGGCCTGGGCTGTTGGTGTTCTGTTCAGGAAGTTGTCTTCTGTGCCAATGTGTTACAGGCTCTTGCCCACTTTTTCCTCTAACCGATTTAATGTCTCTGGTTTTATGTTGAGGTCTTTAATCCACTTGGACTTGAGTTTTGTGCATGGTGACAAATAAGGGTCTAATTGCATTTTTCTACATGTAGATATCCAGTTAGACCAGCACCATTTGTTGGAGATGGTATCGTTTTTCATAGTTCAGCTTGAGATCAGGAATGGAGATTCCTCTGGACGATTTTTTATTGTATAGGATTGTTTTAGCTATTCTGAGTTTTTTGTTTTTCCATATGAAGTTGAGGATTGACTTCTTCAATGCAAATCAAGGACTCCATGTGTGTTTATGTGGTGTGCAGTGTGTGTAGTGTATGGAATGGTGTGAGGTGAGAGCATGGGGTGGTGCCTGCGTGTTATGTGTTTGTGTTTTGTGTTCAGTATATGTGGTATATGTATGTGTTGTATGTATGATGTTTGTATGATTAGTGTGTATCTGTGTGTGGTACAGGGCATATATGCGATGTGCATGTCATATATATATGGGGGTGTTTGTGATTTTGTGTGTACATGTAAGATTGTATGTGTGTGCCTGTGCTTTGTATGGTGGGAGGTGGTTATAGCTACATGTAAGTTTCCAACCCTTTTTCCTTGGGAAGGACTCTGATACTATTATGACCATGATTATTGTCTGGATATTTAATTATTTTTTAATGGTGTTCTGAGTACTAGCCTTGACTGCCATTTATTAGCTTCGTGAACTGGACCAGATATTTAGCACATTGTTTTACCTACACAATAAATATAATTCTGAACCTAAAATTATTTTGAAACCTCCATAGACACCACTTAGGCTAAACCTGAAAATTAAGTGAAAAATACATAATGTATAGTAATATGTGTTTGGTTCCTTCTTAGAATATGCAAAATAAAAGGCATTTGAACAAATTTGAACAGATCGGCTTGAGATCTGTGAATGATTTGTGTCACTGTGGATACCTGTGCTTATATTACAAATGGAAAGAGGAACACGTACTTGTTCATCACAGTTGCGTGTACACATTTCTCTGAAGGAATCAAAGCCAAAGAGCATATTGTGCTTTGTAGAAGCACAGAGAGCTTATGTTAAACTTGCTTTATGAAAATCACCTTGATTTGCTCCCTGACAAGTTGGCGTCTTTGAATTGCATAAATTGCTTCTCCAACCCCTGTGTAAATCTAGATAATCAAGTGAAGCCAAGACAGAATCTACCTAATTTAAGTCAGGATTTCATCATGAAAAAGTAAAATGCTGAAAATTATGATGCACAGCTGGTCCCTAAGCTCTGCTGATACTGAAATACTTGGCTGATCCCTCAAGGACTTCATCCTCCAAAGAAGCCATGAGGGAAATGTTCTACAATAAAGTGTTGACTTATTTTATGCTGTATTCCATGGCAGAAGAGAGGGAGAAAATCTTTCCTTTTCTTATAATTCTATGGGTTCTCTTACTGCTGTGGCGAATTAATAAGCAATTGTGTGACCTTTCACCTGCCAGTACACAATGGCTTGACGATTGACTCCAGCCCTGTGGAACATATTCATTTCTGTATTCCTTTTTCAATACTACTGAGATGAGTTCTGGCTAATACCTTGATTTTCTGTATTAAACGAAGATTTGTACACATACTGCTTTTACCTTCACATCCCAGCACTTCCTTTATAAACTCAGTCAGCATGGTCAAATGTAGGAGTAGCTACATCAGGTTCTACATTCATCATTATGAGGCACAAAATGATTAGTGTTTAGCAAAAGCTGATAGCCTGGATGCCTGAAACTCCCCAAACTGGAAATCCAGAATGTAGTTTCACAGCTGGAGCAGCATCATAAAAATATATCTTGCTTGGAGGCTGTGCCTACTACATTTGCCAGTAACACACCAAAGACAAGTTATTTCTATTTCCACGCATTGTCCTAAAAATGTTACACTGACAACAACACAACCTAGTCACAAAAACCTCTAATAAGTGAACACGTGGAAATCAATAGTTTATTAACCAGGACTATTTGCATATTTTGTACTTTTTTGCTTCATTAATAAGTACATACATACATAAAAATAATCCTCAGGTTTTGAAAAAAGTTAAGATTTAAGGACCATTTTACTTAGCAGTGCCATTTAAGTCTTTAATCATACACTCAAATTAGTTTTTATTTGAGGAGCAAAGTGTTTTTCAAGACTTTTTTCATCAATCAAATTTTTTAACTTATATTGGATTTTTAAATGCACTGCAATCTTTCTTATCTTTCTTTATTGTAGAATAAAGACATACTTTTGATTTGTTTTTCTTAGATGCTTTCTATTTTTTTGTTAGTATAAAATCTTATTATAAACTAAACATAATAAAATCAGTTTTCTATTACCTTAAATATTTTAAAATATCTGATTCTTGTCTCATATAAAAATCAGACATAAAATATAAGGTACAAGACAAAGATAGATAGTTGTTTAAACTAGTGTTCCAATAATAAAATGTGTAGCATACAAAAATTGTTAAAATATGGGATGAAAGTTGATGTCATAAATTTTAAAGCAAAAAGAAAGATAGCTCTTACATTAATAATAGGAATGTAAATATCATAATTTCTCAAAAAAGCAGCGGGTTTTTTAAATCCCCAGTTGTGTGTTGGGCGTTATAGGATAGGTAAATGCTACACAGTGCTGAACCATGCCTTTTACATCTGATTTCCTTAACCCACTTCAAGCTTTCCTATATACCTTACCTTGCTCTCTTTCAAGTTCATGGAGTCTCTTTTCACTAATTGTTGTCAAATGCAAGTGTATGTATATTCCTTCCTCAGTCCCTATATTGTTAATTGTATGTGTATTTTCAGAGAAAGCCATTGCATTGGATAAGCAACTTGTTTGCTAATTCTTTGGAAAGAATATTTCCCCCACTTTCAGCATTCTGTAATTGTCTATGGTTCTTTGTAGGGGTTGAGGCCTTGTGGTCTTCTCCCATCTACTTTGGCATGCCTGTTGTCTTTGTTTGTTTGTTTGTTTGTTTGTTTTTTCAAGTCAGGGTTTCTCTGTGTAGCCTTGGCTGTCTTGGATTCACTTTGTAGACCAGGCTGGCCTCGAACTCAAAGAGATCTGCCTGCCTCTGCTTCCCGAGTGCTGGGATTTAAGGCATGTGCCATTGCGCCCGGTTCTTGTTAGTTCATTTTTAAGCAGTCCTGTTAGTGAAAATTTATGAGTATAGCTTCTGACTCTCCTGGAATACACAAACTCCCCAATTCTCGGGCTTTTACCATATTTTCACCACCATTCATTCCACAATGTTCCTTAAGCCTTACATATAGGAAATGTTTTATAAATGTATCCATTAGGACTGGGGTACACAACTCTGCCTTTTGATAGGTTGTTGATAGGTAATGGTCTCCTTCTGTTGCAGAGACATTTCCTTGATGAGAAGTGGAGTCTACAGTTAACTGTGACTATAAGGACAAATGTTTAGAATGTAGTTAGGGGTTATGCTGGTTTTGTAAATTGGTAGTGGAGGGTTCTCCTACAAAATTCATGACTTAACTAGCGCCACTTAGCTAGATTTTCAGAATCAGGCATAATTCACTACTTAATAAGAAGGTTTTAAATGCATTTAGAGAGCTGTTGGTTGTCAACAAGGTATGCATGTTACTAACGCATGCCATGATGGTCATTGTGGTTCAAAGGCATCATAGTTGAATCGAGCTGTTGGTTGCTTATCTCCTATGAAAGCTTGCATGGTACTTTCTGAAATGATGAAATCTAGTTCTCACAGAGAAATTATTCATCTAAATTATTTATCTAAAGTGCGTGGTGTCCTCAACAATAGTGGCTTACATTCTACCTTGTCAGAGATGGGGGGGTTGGCAATCAGGTGCTATATCACAGTTTGTAATGTTTTAAGTGTTTCCTCATCATCATAACCTAATAATTCAAAAGAGGGCTTCTCATGCCTCACAATAGGATTATCGTTAGATGGTCTTTGGCTCTTTGAAGGTCCATTTTTAGACATATGAAAAATTTTATTCAAACTATATATCTCTATTTATACACACACCTATTGAATTATAGGGTTATGGGCTTCTTTCTTTAGGAATTTTTGGTTATTTCATTATTCCCTATGACTTTTCAGACTTCTTCCCTGTTATTTTACCCCTTCCTCCTTCTTATGTATTTACCTCCTTTCCCATAGCTAATTAAAGTCTCTCCCTTTTACTCAGTTTAACAATCAGATCATATGTATCCTCCTATTCCTCTCTCTATTGCTCCCTTATGGGCCTACTCTTACAGTGGTTCCCTTTTACTTTCCTGACTTCTGCAATTACTCCAGGATATGTACTCATATATGCACATCTGAAGATAGGACACTCAGCAATGATGCAGAGAAGGGCCTCATGGGAAAGTGGCAATAAAAATACAAAAATGCACTGTATACAAAAATGTATTTCCTAACAAAAGGGGATGAATTACTTCCCTAGATGATCAAAAGGTACTGGAGCCCTCACCATGAGCTTTATCAGAAATTCTAAAAGGAACCATTCAACTTGAAGTATAAGAGTGGTCCACAGCAACACAACAAGATATAAAAGCATACAGATGCTCTTAGAGGTAACTACATAGATAATAAAGAGCTCTGCAATAGCATAATGGCAATATATACATAAGGCACTCTTAATTCTGTCATAGAAGTTGAATGAAAAAGGATAAAAGAAGCCTATAAGTATAAAATATATTAATATATGCACAATATTCAAGATACAATTATTGACATGATTAACAATTTTTAGGGAAAAATAAAGGTGAGCAGTTTTTCTTTGTGAACAAATTTTGTTGTCTACTTAAAATAGGTTTTTGTAACCATAAGGTGTTTTAGAAACCCTAGGTTAACCAAAAGAAATGTACATAGAAAAGATACACAAAGGGAATGGGAAGATACAAGGGATGGGATAACAATTGAGATGTAATATGAATAAATTAATAAAATATATTAATTAAAAAAAGATACACAAAGAACAAGGAGAAAGGACTGATTGAAGGACATACTGGTTAAAGACACTTGCTTCCTATCCTGGAAACCTAAGTTTGATACCTGAGATGTACACAGTGGAAGGAGAAAACCAACTCCCCTGAGTTGTCTTTTGACCTCCTCACAGTGTACTGTGACATACATGCACCACCACACACATCCCAATTAAATAAATAAGAGAAACTTAAAGAAAAAGAGAAGGGGAAAGAGATCAAAACATGCCACTATGAAGGCTGAAGAAGATGCTCTAATGTTATAGAGAGTTTTGGATAACTGTTCAGGTGGCAAACTGTCTCTGTCATCTTCTCATTTAGAAAGCTACTAACCTGCACTCCTAGCATACTCAGGTAATCAAGTTTATTCCTTCTCAAGTATCTGATGAGGTTGAAGACCAGTTAGTTTAGTTTTACAATTAAGCTTAGTTGTTAAGATGTTTTTACGTCTAGATAGATATCTTAAGTTGATAATGACAAAATATGGTAGATATTGATTTACATTCAGAATTTTAGACACACCAAGGTAGGAAAGATGTCTTCTTTAAGGCTGTCAAATACAAATAGCCAAAACACTAAGAATGTAACATTTATGTAAGCCCTGATTGTTTCATGGTTCTTCTTGCTGTAGGTGGTCTATTGTATATAAGTGTAATAATACAAATGTATATGTAAAAAAAGTTTAATTAATAAAAAGAAAAACACTAGAGAAATGAAAAGGGAGGCAAAAAGAACATTTACACTAATTAACATAAACAGATTTCACTAGTAATGTTTATCAGCACAACTCTGAACTTATGTCCAGCACAGGAGAGGAAGACCCAGCACTGGGGAGAACATTTGTGGTCTAAGCCACCATCATCATGTTTCCAGATGAATACTCTCATTCTTCCATCATTGCCTGAAATTCCATTATTTATTTACACTTATCTGAATCAAGGAAGGCTTGTGGAATTATAACAGAAATCACCACCATTTTTGTGTGTTTTAGTTTCATTTACTTTTATTTCTGTGCAGGTGTGTGACTGCTTCTCTATGTTAACACATGCATGCAGTAAGAACAGAGGCCAGAAGATGGTGTCACACCCCCTGTACATAGGGTTATAAGTCGCTGTTATAAGCACTGGTCCCGAGAACCCAAGCTCTGTCTACTGCAAGAGCAGCAAGAGCTTTTTGTTGTTGTTTTTGTTTTGTTTTGTTTTGTTTTTGAAAAATAAAATCATTCATATTACATCTCAACTGCTATCCCATCCCATGCATCTTCCCGTTCCTCCCTCCCTCCCTCTTCTACCCCATTCCCTTTTCTTATGACTGTGACTGAGGGGAACCTCTTGCCCCTGCATATGATGCTAGGGTATCAGGTCTCTTCTTGGTAGTCTGCTATCCTCTCTCTGAGTGCCATCAGGCCTCCCCATCAAGGAGACATGGCCAAATATGGGACACTAACACAAGGGGCATGTCCCATGAAAGTCTTCACCTACCAGGAAAGTGGGATAGAGGTGAGGACATCCTGTTAGGTGAGAGAAATATAGGAGATGGGGAAATAGAAGGAGCCAGAGGGTCTTAGAAACCTACAAGAAGAATACTATGGTGGGCGGATCTGGCCCCAGGGGTTCTGCTCAAACTCTGGCTCCAACCAAGGACAATACGTGCAGTCATCATCAAACCCCTACCAGATCTAGCCAACAAACAGGGCATTCTCCACAGTTAAATGGAGAATGGAGAGTGACTTTTGCAGCAAGAGCTCTTAACTACTAAGGTATCCATCTTTCTATCCCCATAAATTACCTCTTCCATTTTCAGGACCCTGACAGATTCACAGTGTATTTAATGGTAAAAGACAGTGTTTTTATGATCCTACCAAACTGACTTGTATCTTCATGATCCAAATCCTACGCAATTAGCCTTCTAGCTTACTTTCCCTTCCCTGACCCACTGAACTCCAGCACCCTCCCCTTTTTGATATGTGCAAATGGAGTCCAGTTTCTTGCAAGTCCAGAACCTGTAAGTGGATCAGGATTCCCGTAGATATAGAGATCTTTCTGACAGTGAGACCGTTTTATTCCCTCCCATTGTCACTTTTCTACAATGCTTATTTTTATCCTTCTTTAAAATGTATAAAATCATAGCCTCAAGATAACCACCATCCAAATTATCCTGGCTCTTTTTCTATCCCTCTATCACTTTAACACACTTTAATTTATTTTAATGTGTTGGCTACCTGTCTCCATCTAGACAACTTTAAAAAACCCCAAAACCAATAAATGTTTGTCTAGTTTTTTACAGAGCCTTGTCTCTGTGTCCTAAGAGATGCCCATGTTACAGTAAATGCTTAAGGGATATCAGTGAGATGAATGTTCCAGGCAAAATTCTTGTTTTTTAAAAATAAATCTGATTTTAAATTACTTTTAAGAAGGCAAGAAATGTAAAGACTTTCCCATAGTTCTTTATATTTGCTTTAAACCTAAAATTGGGCAATATTGCATTATATATTATTCTTATTGTCAACATCTATATTCCATCTGTTCATTTTATTATCAGACAGTGTCTTCTATATCTTATATCTACCTTGCCTTTCTGAATGAAACTAAAAAGTGCTATTCAATCATGATTGCCATCAATTTATCCCCTCACTAACTGCTTCACCACAGAAAGACAGCTATGGGCTGAGGACATTCAGCTGAAAAATTCTTGGTTATCTTTTTTAAAAAGCAATGGAAGTATATTTGGAGCAGGACAGTTTCTGAATATAATGTACATCTCTATCCTTTGATATTGTGTGCCATTTCCATCAATGTCAGACAGAAGTTTCCTGACCTTGAAATGTTTGGTACAGGTGCCATGGATGAACAGAATCAGATCAATCAAAGAGCTGATTAGATCATTGTGTGGCAATCAGTTATCACGAAGACCCGAGAGAAGGCATCATGGACTACATGAAATAGAACTATAGATTCTCTTTTAAAACTCCCAGTGACCTATATACAAATTACCCAGCAGACAATTGTATGATGGAGTGGTCTGTGGAAATGTGCCTGATACATATTCTTAGTTCTTAGAGCCTCTAAAAATAGATGCACATAATGAATAAGCAACAACAGATAGAATCTACATACTGAGAGCACAGATGCTGGGAAAAAAGTTTTTAAAAGCCACTTATTATGCCTTCAATTTTCTTTTAAACTCAGTTATGTAAATTGCTTTCTAAAACAATACGTAACAATGTGTATCTTATGGCACACTGTCAGCATAAAGTGAAACTACTTCAAGCACTCAGTGGATTTTTCTTTTTTCACTAAAATTTGCATCTCACTTGTTTATATTTTAAAAGCATGCTGCAGTCAATAAAGGCAATTACTCCAGGATTAGGCAAAGTTCTTATTGGATTAATGTCAAGTCATGTAAAATAGAAGACGATTCCCTTGAATGGCTGTGAAACCTCATCACTTGGGCCACACACTTCTCTAGTTAACCAGGTAAAATGTTTTGGGGGATGGAAAAACTTCTAACTACTTTTTATTGGTGTTTTTCTAGACCAATACATCTTTGGTTTTTGGCCTGTGTAAGGTATCTAAGGCATTCAAAGGCTGGTACTCATTAAACATCTTACTATGAGCAGAACAAACCTTATACATACTACCCTTAGCTAAGGAATTTGGGCAGGCATTTGCTTATTTGGTGAGTAAGTTTTTGAGACCTATAACGCATTACCTTAGGTCCCCAGGAGTTAGCAACAAACAAGATAGTCTTTCAGAAGAAACATTGTTTCTTTTTTTTTTTTTAAGATATATTTATTTATTATGTATACAATGTTCTGCCTGCATTTAAACCTGCACCCCAGAAGATCTCATTATAGGTGGTTATGAGCCGCCGTGTGGTTGCTGGTATTTGAACTCAGGATGTTTGGAAGAGCAGCCAGTGCTCTTAACCTCTGAGCCATCTCTCCAGCCCAAAACGTGGTTTCTTAAATAGGTAGTTATAGGCTGTGGACGCTGAATTTTTTTTTTTTTTTTTAACATTCTGAGTTACCTGTCAGGGCTAAGGGCTAATTCTGAATTAGGGTGAGAACAACATTTTGGTGAAGGTGTGAACTCAACTCCTGAGTCAGCATTCTGTTCTTCCAACACCAATTCTTTTACTTCCAAACTACATGCTGCACTGAGCCAAGTTCACATGAAGTCAGAGCTGGAGAAGATCTCCCTAAGCCATCAACTGTTTAGTTCTCTCTTGTGATAATGATGAGGTATTGAGTTCCAGACAGGTCAACAATTTTATCAGATGTACCAATACGACTTCTAAGTAGAGCTCATTACAAGTGTCAGAGTTCTTTGACTCTCAGTTGAACGGCCACCCTACTGTGCTCCTCCCTTTGTAGAACTTAGGTGTGAGGAGGCAACTAGTCCTTTGGTGGAAAAGCATAGGGTTCAGATAATTGTCAAGATCCGGATCAGTGCAGAAACCCAGAGTCATTCTGTTATTATATTCAGTTTTATTAAAATATTTTTCCTAAGTGATCATATTTATACTTGAAACAACATTTTAAAATAAACAATAGACCTTTATATGAAATAAGAGCTACCTACAAGGAGAGAATAAAATGCCTGTTAGTGTCGATCAAAACAGTTCAGAAAGATCAGTGAGGATTAAAATCAGATGTCAGGGATACATGGATTTTCATTTAATAAATTGGTGCTTTTCTTTTAGTAATATTTTTAATGGAGACTGACTTCATCATGCCTTGTTTTGACCCTTTCTATATATGTTTCACACATATCCAATTGGTCATTATGCTAGGCCATCTGCATAATACTTGCACCATTTCACTATTGGCATTTTTGCATTTTACACAGTTATATATTACACACACACACACACACACACACACACACACACACACACACACACACATATTCAGTCATGCCTGATAAATCATTTGAATTTCATACTTCATTTATTCAAACATAATTAGGTAGAGATAGATGGTGTTGATGAAAAAGAGACAGATAGATGATAAAAATTGATAGATGATAAATAGAAAGACACATTGATAGATGAGAGAGAAAGAAGATATATGATAGATGGATAGATAGATTAGATAGATACATAGATAGATAGATACATAGATAGATAGATAGATGATATATTGGTTATTAAATGCAAGAGAGATTATATATACCTGTTTTCTTACGGGTTATGATTATGGAGGCTGTAAGTTAAAATTGTGATAACTGTGAAGGAACTGAGAAAAGACTTCCCAGATATTTTTAAAAAATATTTCTGCTAGAAATCCCAAGGTATGTAAAGATACAGTCAGTGGTAATCATTATTTCTGACCAGCTAATTTTTAATTTGCATCCACGCAGTACATGTACATTGTCGGCTCTCTAGCACTTTTATATAAGGCTTTCATGTGAAATCAGCCCTACTTTACCTTATGATTTAGTTACATTATATTCATTCCATTCATGGGAGAAAAAAAAACAGTATAATTAACATTTTGTGCTACATGAAGTTGAACTTCAGCTCCTGGGATATGAGATGTCATGGAAGATGGAATTGAATCACAAGGGACTGGGTGTGGTCTTATGGGGAAAGGCACCGGATTGGATGTTTCTAATATGATTGTCCTGCTCCTGGCTTCTTAGTCAGAGATGTCTTTTTATTTCTGAACTCACTGCAGAGTCTGGTGTCAACATCCAAAGAGCAGTGGGCTTTGGCCTGTTTTCTTTAAGCTTGCCACAGACTCTGTTTGAAGGGGATTATTGGAGTTTGACTACTGGGAGCAACCCTGCCTCTCTACAGGAGGAGAGAGGAGCTGTTTATTTGACCAGCTGAGAGAAATGTACACAGAAGCAGACCTGCTAGTGTCATTGTGTCCCCAGGCCCTAGATAGGATACAGAATAACATCTGTTTGCTACAGTGAACAGATCAGAGGATTTTCGTTTAATAAATTGGTGCTTTTCTTTTATTAATATTTTTAATGGAGACTGACTTCATCATGCCTTGTTTTGACCCTTTCTATATATGTTTCACACATATCTAATTGGTCATTACTCTAGGCCACCTACTAAGAGTGGTAAGTGTCTTAGGGATAGCCATTGACAAAATAGAAAGAAAGAAAAAGAAACAAGAAACAGAAAAGGAAAGAAAGAAATGAAAGCAGAGTCACCCAGGCAACTGCCACTTCTCTGAAGCTGCCAAAGCACAATATTTTGTCATTGTTTTCTTTTTTGAATCTTCATTGCGGGTGTCATTAAATAGGAGATTGTTTCAGAAAGGTTATTTATTTCAACAGAAGTAGGCAAGTGCATGAAGAATACATTGTGCTTTGCTATTCTTCTTCACCTTTTGTTTGTGTGTGTGTGTGTGTGTGTGTGTGTAGTATAAATAACATACATGGAGAAAAATGTGCAAAACAAATGTAAAGATAAAGAAAATTTCACTAAATGAGAGACCCACATTACCACCATGGTTGGTGAGGGTATTCAAACCTAGCTAGGATTTGGAGGAACTTCACTTTGTATCCTTCCAATTAGTAATCTGCACCTCCCCCACTGATAGCAGATGTTACTCTAAAATCAAATTTGTTAAGTTTACTTTTAAGCTTAACATCAATGAAAGTATCTTAGCTAGCCTGCACACTCTTGGTTGGGCAACAGCTATGCTGAGCAACAGTCTGTGATGACTGTGGACTTGTTTCAACTACAAACAAAAGACACAACAATGATGCTGCTCATTTTAAATTTATCCAAGACAGAGTGGTCATGATGTCTCATTGTGGTTTATCTTATTGTGGATGATATCTGCTGTCTTTCTTGATGTCTATTGGCCTTTTGAGTATCTTCTTTTAATTGCTTGTTCAAATGCCTTTTTATTGTTTTGTTGGCTGTCTTTTATCTCTCGGTATTAGATTATATGTAATTTGTTTGATGTATTGTTAAAATGTTTTCCATTCATCGGTACTTTGGCCTTTAACTTTCTGAATTTCTTTCAGAGAGCATAAATTCACAATATTAATAAAGACCATGTATTTGAATTTTATGGTTAATGCATTTTGTGTCTATTGCAGAAATTTTCTTCTATATCAAAACTATAAAATTATCTTCGTGTATCACTTCCTATATTTAGTCTTTAACATCATGATGTAAAAACTCTTAGAATGACTGTTTTGTGACACCAGCTAGAAGTAAAATTCATTTCAGAAAGCTGATAATTCCTGCTGTTCTGCTGCCCATCTTTGTAACATGTCATCTATCTGTACACATGCCTCTTACCACTTCTGTCATGTCACATGGGTCAAATTATCTACGCAGAAACCAATGTCGGTTTTAGTTACTGTGGCTTTAACATAATCCTCAGATCCTGCCCTTCCCCTTTCTTATCTATCCTTCTTCGTAGAAATTAATGGTAATGATTTTTTATCTTTTGTTCTCATTACTTTAAATTTTTTCTTCCAATTTCACTTAATGAAATACATTTTCTTTAATGATTTTTGTTATATTCAAAAATGGTAATATGCAGTATCTTCTATTTTCAATCCATTTCCAACTCAACTCATTGAGAGGTCCATCTGGAGACAAAGGTTAGGATAACAGGCATGTACCACCACGACCAAGGGAGAGTTCTTTCTCATATGACTTCTTTTTCTGTCTTTGCTAATAAGTATAACTTAATTTACTAAGGCTGCCTCTGACAATCCTTGGCCTGAAATGCCCTCTGCCTTGTAGCATCTTACCCTGTAACAACCCTCTTTGGCCTCTCAAGTGCCTAAGCTTCATCTGTAGCAATTTATTTATCATGTATTGAGAAATATTGTTATGTATTACTGTGGACCATTCCCTTGCTGCCACTTTAGGACACAATCATTCGCTGCACAGAACTCATCATACGCAGCAGTAGCAAAAAGGCAGCTTACTTGTCTCTGCTGTAGTCTCGAACCTCATGAAGCTAAGTCTGTGCTGCCCATTGCCCTTTGTATTTCCTAGATACACTGGTCAAAACTCACAGGTCCTCTTTAAGCTATCCCATTGCTGAAACAACCAAATTTTCATCTATCTATTTTCAAGAAGCACCAGAGCCACCACCTTCTTTATTGAGAGCAAAGTTCCACACTTTAAAGTCCTTCAATTTTTCGTTGTTTCATCTGAAAGTGTTTTTGGCACTTAGCTTTGTACACCTTTAAGCATTTCCCATATTTTCCCACCTTCTAAGGAGCCATACAATATGCAATACTAACCCCACTGCTTCCCATCCCTTGATAACTTATCTTTTACAGTCTTGCTGTAAGAATAGTATTGTGATTTTTAAAAGGATATCCCTTGGTCTGGAAATCCAGCTTAGTAAGTAGCTGTTTGCTATGCAAATATGAAGACCCAAGTTTGAGTCCCGCAAACCTACAAAACATCTGACGCAGCAGTACATGTCTCTATATACACTGGAAGTTAGATGAGAGATAGAGACAGGAGCTTGCCAGCCAAGTGGCCTCCCAAACACAAAGGCAAACCACAAAGACATTCTGCCTCAAATAAGGTGAGGACAGGTACCTGAAGTTGTCCTCTGACCTGCATGCATTGCACTGTGGCTAAACTAACCCACAGAATCATAAACACACAAAACACACACACACACTACACACAAACAGAGATGGAAACAAAGAGACAGAGACTAAGTAGACATAGACAGCGAAGAAGGGATGGAGAAACTGGCTTCTTATTTTTCTCTAACTCATATAGTTGTATTTCTAACCCATTTTTCTATGTAGTGTAGTCAGTCCAATGCAGACACAGAACAAAAACAGAGTATCAAAGCAATATCTACATACATCAGCCCATAATGTCACACAGGATGCGTGGGACACAACTTGGTTCTCATTCTATTCTCTCTATTGATGGATGAAGTTGTGACTCTGTTCTTGCCCCACTTGACAAAAAAACATTAGTTTTATGTACAGTCTTTTGCTCACTTTATAAATCCTACTCTCAATATTTAAACACTAGCAATATTTTCCTCTCCAAACATGAGAGTTCAGGCTACAATGGTCATCAGGTCCTATGGGTTTATTTTTTCCTATAATTCATCTTAGAAGAGTCTTTGTAAATATTGGGTAATTGAATTCTTAGACATGTTGGGAATTCCTATAATAAAGGAGAATATGAATAACAGATGCCATTCATTTTCCCTCAGGAGTACAGCCTATGACTGTTTTATGATATACTGGCTCTCCCAAAAGGTCTTACTTAGGCTAATATTAATGGTTTTTCACTCCTGTCAGGCACCTTGACTAATCACAGAGAATGCACATCTTAGGCAAAAAATAAAAATAAAAAAAAATAAAAAAAAATAGAAATCTATGTTCCCCCACATTCCCAGAAGCTTTAAAAATCCCTATATGTTTATGATGTCTTTGGATAGTGTCCATGTATCCTTCTGATGTGGATAGGCACTTTCAGGAATTGTTGCGCTAGTATATCAGATATAACCACCAAGTATCTTCTATTTAAATTTATTTCTGTTGACTTACCAAAAACATAAATTTCTTGGGAAATCGAGTTTTTGTTCTTAAATCTACAGGTCTGAGCTTTATTTGTATCCCAGTATTATCTAGATCTGTTTTAAAATAAAGTTTTCAGAGTGAAATTCTTTAAACCATTCACAAAATAAACACAATTAAATAAATACTTTGCATATTTACATGGATACCATATATACGTGAATACCTAAAAAATGAAAGACCTTACAAAGGTGGGAAAAATGAAATATTTAGCAGTGCTATTCTTGCACATACATTTAAACACAGTTACCATTATGTAATACTGCATAAAGGTATTTATTAATGTATGTATTGTTTACATGTACATTGTTTACATATTAATATATGTATTATTTAATATATGATCACCTAAGTGACATATGCAGAAAATACCATCAAAATATGAAGCTTATTTAATAGAACTTTTAAAAAGGATAATAGATATTTCCAAACTTAAAACAGATTTGGGTCACACTCTTTGGAAATATCTGGCTGGCAAAGACTGAGATACTGACGTCTTAGTCAACCCCAAGATTGACCATTAGAACCTTGCCCTGTCCCTGACCAGAGCATAGACTTTTTCTTTGTACTTGCATGTACTTAGTGAGTCATGGAATTTAAATGTCGGAGGGACTGTAAAAAGTTACTGGGAAAAGTCATCGTAAAATTTTATAAACCAGTTTAACTTTTCGTTTAAAGAAGCACCTATGAAATGTTTCAAAGAATTGGAAAGCTCCCAGAGCACCCTCATGCAATTTGATAAACAGTTCGGAAAATATCTTCAGAGCCTAACAAGATACTAAACTCTGTATTAACTGTGGGAATGTAATATTTTCCCTGAGCCTCTATACTCCATCATGTAAAATTGAGATACTGACAGAATTCCCCTCATAGGTGTGTTGTGGGTTTAAATTATATGATAAACCTTAGTGTTTCATAAAATGTCTCCAAACATTAGTGCATATACCAGGCATTCAGTACACACTGGAGTAGATTCAATTATTATCTTTGTCACTATTATATGAGTGTGGTGTCAAGGGGCAAAGAGAAAAACTGTCTTCTCATTTACATTATCAAGTTGATTCTCCATAATAAGTAATAATATAGAAATTAACAAAAATATTTTCTGTCCTCATTTCCTTTTTAACTTTAAACTGTGGCTTCAAATATGTAATAAGAACTGAAACCATAAAAAGAAGAGATATATTTTCTCAAAAAAATTTTCCTGTAAGCCTAGAATGCTAAAAAAAAAAAATAAATAAATAAATAAAATAAAATAAAAATAACCTCCAACTTCCAATCAGAGCACACCCTAAGATCATGTTATGTTCAGGAATATTTATGTCTTTCCTAAAATGATTTTGACAAAATACCAGTCTTGTTGTCTTAAAACAATGCAAGTGGTATCTCTCCCAATTCTAGAGGGAGAAGTTTACAGGAGGTGCTTGCTCTGTCATTTTCTAAAGTCTCTGGAAGAATGCCTTTCTAGGGCAGATTTTCTATATTTTTCATTCTTTTTCTTGAACCATGGTGCTCAGAACATCTGGAACACTCTTAAACCAACTGACACAACCTGGATGGACTCACTGTAAATAATAGGCAACATTAAAGTCATTGTGAGGAAGAGCAGCATCATAACCATTGTTTCACCAAAACTCACAATGAGCGGCAGAAGTAGTCTAAATTTATGTAGATGAGCTCTTAGTATCTTTCTTGACATCGTACAACAATTATAAGTGATAGAACTAAGATTAGACCCTTAGCTTTTTTTTTTTTACCAGATGCCAGATACTGGCCCACTTTGTTGCAATATTACAACATTGCTATATTATTTACATTCTAGTCACTGGAAAAATGTTCTACCGTATGTATAGCTAAGATATAAGCCTTAAAATTTTATAGAAACGCTTCCTAATCATACATCTGCAAACTAAAGCATGGCACTTACTATATAAAACTACTAGAGAGGACACTTACTTAGCTCATCAGATGAAATGTCTAGTTAGTAAACTTAATTTCAGTGGAGACATGGCAGGCACATACTCAGCCAAAGGAGTACAATGGGCACATTGGTTTTCAACATTGTTTTATGCTGCATAAAAAGATTTTATTTTGCATTGGCATAAATAGAAAATATGCCTCAAGTGGCTAAAAACTGTTAATGCAGCTTATAAAGAAATGATAAACTCTCCCATTGGGAATCAATGATTTCTTTATAGCTTTGTATTTCTACATATATTATAATACAGTGAATTGGGTGGTATTAATTACTTTTATTATTTGATTATTTGATTGCATGCTAAAGAGGCACTCTGCCACTGAACTATATCCTACAAAAAATTTTGCTTTTATGCTGTTTAAATTATGGAATTTTTGTCGAAGCACCCCAAATTGACTAAGGTAAATGAAAAAGTCCATTTAATTCTCATGTCTACATTGCACATTTAATGCATTTGTATATTTGTGGCCAAAGGGCAATGATTGTCTGAATATAAAATTTTGATATACACAACTGAAAGAGAAAGAAGACCTTTTACCCTTGCTTACATTAAGTTTGCCTTGGAATGATTTGGGCTGAACAAATAGAACAGAAAGCAACTTAGGCAGTTCTGTAACTGGATGAAATAAATACCCAGAATTACTTGCCTTTATTGTCATTGATCATGATCTCTAGAAGCTACCATTCTTTTCAATGAACATGCTGAAACCTAAATATAAATTTGTTTTCTGTACCTAAAAAAGAAAGCAATATAAATTATTTGAGCATGTGAATCATGCTCCAATACTCTACCTCAATTTCTGTAAGTTTTTTTCTAGAATTGATGTTGATTTCTAGATTTCCTGGTTGCAAAGTGAAATGAATATCACTAAATTTTGATGGCAGAGTGTACTACCAAATGACATCAAAGGTGACTCTTACATTTAAATTCATTTGCATTTAAATCAATGTATTTGGAGATTTGCAATATTTTGTATACTTTCACTTGAATAAAAACTATGCTGCATAATGAAGCATTCAAGCTATACATGTTGGCCAGAATGTTGTTTTAAAAAGTGTACTCTATTTAAAATGACTCTCTTTTTGCTTAAAAACAATACTACAAAACTGTCAAGATGCATATTACTATTATTTCCTAAAATTTTATTTTTGAGAGGTGCAATTTGTTATGGCTAAGATACTAATTTTACATGTACAATTATTAGTTCTTACTCTTTTGTATTTGCTAAGTATAGATTTTGAACAGAGAATAACCTTGATAACTAGGAGACTATAAGATTGTATAAAAATGTTACCACTAGAGCCACATCTTTTTTACTGGGAAAACTAAAAAGTATGGCTCACAGATAACATTTTGTGTAGTTGATCTAACTTTTGTTCCAGTACTTTATAAAACAATAAGCATATTACCCTTGGTATGTACAAATGTGAAGCACATTAATTGTCCTTGACTGTTAGAAGATTGTTTAGTAGAATGAGGAAGGGAAAGGACTATATGTGGTACAACAACTCTACGCTCTGTTTTGTCAGCTCTAACATTCATGGATTTTCTGGCCATCTTTTCAGTCATTGCACCAACAAAGCTTTCAGCCTTATGACTCTGTAGTTTAACTATACACTGAAAAATGCATGGCCATAGAAAAAAGTATTAAGGGGGGGAAGTTATCAAATATGAATTATTTATGCCTCTCTCCTGTGGTACTGATGTCCTCATAGCTTCTGAAGATTGAGATATGGTTTTAGAAAGAAAGAAAGAAAGAAAGAAAGAAAGAAAGAAAGAAGAGAAGAGAAGAGGAGGGAGAGAGAATAAGAGCAAACTCTGAAATTAGGTGGTAAAGCCAAGACAGAAGTGGTGTCTTGTATTCATACTCCCTAGGCTAAACACACATAGCAAAGCCTGTTCTCACCTTGCCACCATAGGGCAAAATGGGAAGTGAAAAGAACATCTTGAAATTTGCAGGCAAGTGGATAGAATTGAAAAAGATTGTCCTGAATGAGGTAACCCAGGCCCAGAAAGACATGCATGATATATACTCACTTATAAGCAGATATTAGTCAAATAATACAGGATATACACACTACAACACACAGACCTAAAGAAACTAAATAACATGGAGGACCCTAGGGAGAGTGCTTAATTCTCATTCAGAAGGGCAAATAGAATAGACCACACAAGCAGTTGAAGAGAAGGAGCAGGACTGGAGCATCCATAACGTAGAGGTCCTCTGAAAGATTCCATCCAGCAGAAGACCCAAGCAGATGCTGAGGCACACAGCCAAACTCCTGGGTGGAACACAGGGAGTCTCATGGAAGACTTGGGGAATAAAGGGACCTGGAGGGGTTCTGAAGCTCCACAAGGAGCCAACACATCTGGGCAGAGGAATGGGCTGCACCAACCAAGCACCATGCATGATGTAGACCTAGATCCTCGGTTCAGATTTAGTAGATAGGCAGCACAGTCTCCTTGTGGGTCCCCTAATATGGGGAGTAGGGACTACTTCTGACATAGACTCTGCCCCCCCTCATTTTGATCACTTCCCTCTGGAGGGGCAGCCTTGCCAGGCCACAGAGGAAGAGGATACAGGCAGTCCAGATGAGACTTGATAGGCTGAGGTCAGATGTTAGGGGAGGAGGCCTCCCCTTTCTGAGGACTAGGGGAGGGAGGAAGAGGATGAGGGAAGGAGGTGGGGTTGGGAGGGGACTGCAATCTGGATGTAAAATAAAGAAATTTTAAAAGGAAAAAGACCAAGAAACTACTAAAATCCCTATAGTGTCTTCACAGAGTTGTTTAAAACCCTGAGATGTTAGAGTCTAAATGTGAGGCTCCAGCACTAGATTTTTTTCAGTTTTATTGAGTGAGGGTGATATTATTTCAAAGCCATAATCTCATATATGTGTTTATTGTTCTAAAGTTACCCAGAATAGGATTTGAAATCCCAGAAAGCAATCCTAGAATAGAAATAAACCATATAATAACTTCAGACTCTCTTCTTCTAAGACTGTGGGATAGACCCTAGTGATGATTTGAATGAGAAATGTCCTCCATGAGTTCAAGAATAAGGTAGTACAACCTTACTAGAAGAAAATTGCTGATGAAAGTGTTTGAAAATTAATAGCCTACTCCTAATCCCAGTTTTGTCTCTGTTCTATATGATTAAAATGGAATATGTGAGCTCTCCGCATCATTCTCAGGATTCCCCAACTGTTATGGTCTCCAACTCTATTGTAACAAGAAGCCAAAATTGTCTTCCTCATAGTATTTTACCACAAAAACAGTGAAGAAACTAACACAGCCCTGAATGAAAGTTTTAGAGACATGTTTCTAAAACTTCCCAGACATTCTATATTAGCCATTTGCCCTTCTGTTTTGCTGCAGCAAAATTCCCAACAAAAGAAACTTAAAGATGTTTTTCATTTTATTTTACAACTCCAGAAGACAGTTCATCATGCCAGGGAAGGTATGACAGTATGATCAGGAAGCAGCCAGGCACATTGCATCAACAGTGAGGAAGCATATAAAGATGAATGTTTCTGTTCTTCCTCCTTCATATTCAATCCAAGACCCTGTCCAGTGGAATAGTATTACCAGTATTTGTCCTATGTCAATTAACTTGGTATATGAAATCTCTCACAGACAATCCAAGATGTTATTTCTATAGTGACAAACATAATTAAGCATTACTTTTAAGCCATGACTTTCTATCCCTTGTCCCTTTAGGCTCACAAATATCTCCTAATGCAAAATACATTTAATCCAACGTAAAAAAAATGCTCATATTCTTTAACAATCCTCTGTTTAATAGTCTGGAGTCTAAGTCTCATGCAAGACTCAAGTCAATCTCTTGATATGGAGTTCCTGGAGTTACTATAACATCAAAAACAAGTCACAAACTTTCCAACTGCAATGGCGCATTATAAACTGGGAAGAATGGAGGCATACAGAAAGTGATCAAGTCAAAGCAAGAAAGAAATCCAGTATGGCAAACACTAAACCCTCAAGTTCCATGTCCAGAATCTGAAGCTTGTTACATAGTCAGTTATGCTTCCAATGTCTTGGAGAACCCCACCCAGGGAGTTCTACTGTCTACAGCTTTGCTTGGGATGTCTCTACTCTTCTCATGAAGCTTTTTTTTTTCTGCAAGTACTCTATGGTTCCTGCATTTCCAAAATTCTGAGGCTTCCATTGCAACTTAGACTTTATCTTCACTGTCACCCATTGGCTGGTTTCAATGACTCTCTGAAACCATGATGCAAGACCCCACTGATCCTTCAATCATGTATCTTCCAAACCTTCAAAACCAGTAACACATGAATGACACCACAGGATTTTGGCTGAAAAGTCAAAATAGATTCTGAACCACTTGTACCACAGTTTCAGAAGCTCTGTATGCTTATCCTGGGCAACCTACGGTATGTATTAACACTTGAGAAACATGGAATCTCTTTATCATCAGTCTCAATTCAGGATCACTTCTTTCAAATGAATTTACATTCATACAAGATGGAGTTTTCAATGGGTAGAGTCTGGCTCTCAGAACACACCTGCTGCTGTCCCAGTATAAAGTGCCAGATTTCTTTTCAAGACCACTAATCCCTCTAACAATTACATTTTTTCTTGTCCATGACTTGTCCATAGGAGTAAAAGCCTCCCCAACTTTCCCTCATAAACTTCATATTTCACATATCTTTATATACTTCCTTCTGTCTCTTGCTAAAATCAAAGAAGATAGAGGTAAGCAGTAGCCATGTCATAGCTCAAATGCTATCCTCACATGAAGTTTTCTCCATCAAACAAATTAGTTCATTACACTTGTATTCAATGCCATTCTAGTTTTCAGGACTTTAGTAGAAGCTTACCAGAATTTCTCATTCATGAAGTCTATCCCAGTTCCCAACAGAGTTTTGTTCCACTCTATAACATAATGAGCCAGGTCTCCATGGTTCACATTTCTTTCCATACTGTAGCCTTCTAATCTCCCCCCAGAATGACACTTCCGTTTCTGCTTATGATGTTCTAGGGCTTTTCTAACCCTGTATTTCAAACTTTACAATATTTCTCTTACAAACCAATTCCAAAGAGGAAAGAATGACACAATCACAACAGCCCACATCTCAGTACTAATTTTCTCTCTTATTTCTATATTTGCTTGAAAAAACAACTTGAGAAATAATCATTTCTATCCGCTTATAGCTCAATTGGTCCATTGGTCTATTGGCTTATAGCTCCATTGGCCCATTAGGACAATGAAAGTGTGTCAACAGAAGTAAAATGCAGCTGGTCACATTGCATCCTCAGTTAGGAAGCGGGAAGTGATGAACTGAATACTTGTGTTCAGCTCCCTCCCTCCTTTTAATTGATTCCAGGCCTGGAGTCCATGTGATGGCACCACCCACATATACAGTAGGTCTTCCCATGTCAACTAACTTTATGGAGAAAGTCCCTTTCAAATAAGTAAATGGTGTTTTCCTATGGTGGTTTTAAGTCCTGTCAAGGTACCAATCTAAAAAAAAATCACACCTATGATGTCCCTTACTTGAATACCATATCCAAGATCACACAGCATTTGAAAAGAACATAAAACTAATATGTGTTTTTTGTCCTCTGTACACAGCATACATTTCATAAACGTTAATTTTGGCATTTTTTTCTTTTTTTAAATTTTTTTATTAATTTATTCTTGTTACATCTCAATGGCTATCTCATCCCTTGTATCCTCCCATTCTTCCCTCCCTCCCAGTTCCCCCTTATTCCCCTCCCCTATGAATGTTCCTGAGGGGGATTACCTCCCCCTCTATATGCTCATAGGGTATCAAGTCTCTTCTCGGTAACCTGCTGTCCTTCCTCTGTGTGCTACCAGGTGTCCCCCTCCAGGGGACATGGTCAAAGGTGAGGCACCAGAGTATGTGAGAAAGTCATATCCCACTCTCCACTCAAGTGTGGAGACTGTTCTGTCCATTGTCTAGATCTGGGTAGGCGTTTAAAGTTTACTGCCTGTATTGTCCTTGGCTGGTGCCTTAGTTTGAGCGGGACCCCTGGGCCCAAATCTGCCTATCATAATGTTCTACTTGTAGGTTTCTAGGACCCTCTGGATCCTTCTACTTTGCTATTCTCCCATGCTTCTCTCATCCAGAGTCTCAATGGGATGTCCTCCCCTCTGTCCCACTTTCCTGGTAAGTGAAGGCTTTCACCTAATATTTCAACTCAAGTCTAGTGAAATAGTAAGTATATGAACTAAGCATGATGTTTAAATATTTACATTTTGCCTTGATTTAAAATAGTTCATTTGGCTTAATCATTTTAACTTTATTACTTTAAGAGTCACTGAAGATCAAAACTGTCTTTCCTATGCTTAAGTACTGGTAGAGCACCTGTTCTTGTTTGTCTCAAGGAAGGTTTCTTTTAGAGATTGGAATCTATAGACATTAAGTTGTGCCCTCCTTTACCTGTCGCTCTACAGCTAGCAATCCATCATTCTTGAGGCTCAAGAGAGAAGTTCCCCCTTGCCTCCACTGAAAGCAATGAGGGCAGCCTGGTGATTTCTAGTAGGTTTTGGAGAGCACTGTTAGACTTCATTGTTTTCAGTTAATAGAAAACTATGAGCTTTCTTTCCAGGTGCTATATGCTTGATATAGAGCATGGGGTGGCAAATTACAGCCTGTGGGCCACTTTTATCTATGAAAGTCATCCTGAAACACTCCCATGTGCCTGCCTTGTGCCTTGCCTTATGGATAGCTTCCCAAGAGCAATGACAATGCTAGTGAAGTTGGGAAAATACTTTATTCCTTTTCAAAGCCTTAAAACCTTAACATCTGTGCCTATAAAAGACAAGAAAAGACAGAGGGGGTGGGGTGTTATATGGCTCTTCTCTTAGAATAATATCACCTAATTAACTGGCTTCCATTCCTCCCTTAAAGACTCAATAAATGGAATAAGAAGATTTTAGAAAAGGATGCGCATAAGTATTCTTCTATTCAAATTATTTGGAATGTAGTTAAGCGTTGTTTTCCCACGTATATCCTGAAATAAGCCTCCAAAAGGAAACAGTATTTATTCAGTTCTCTCAGTAATCGGCATCATTTTTCTTTTTCTTTTTTCTTTTCTTTTCTTTTTTTTTTAAGAAAATTTCACAATAGTGATTAAACAACCTCCCTGTTATAATCACCATTTCTCCCACTTTGACCTATTGTTAAATCACATGCTGTTGGATATAGTCCCTGTAGAATGGGGAAGAGACTGGCATTTTAGTTAAGTAATTAGCTGCAATTTATATAAACTGTGTCTTTATATAACTTCTAATTATAACAACTAGCTTTTCGGTGTATGTGAAGCATAAAGTGTGCATTCAAGCAATTAGAAAGACATTCTCAAGCAACTTTTACTTTCCTTTTGAAGCTGAAAGACACAGGAAATAAAGTTTGTGGCATTTTGTCTGGAAGCATGAGTGCTATGCTAATATAATTATATCTCTGCTCATGTCTTTAAGCTCAGAGTTGATCCTTTCTGGGAACATAACAAACCATACTGAATTAGTTTATAGACTATGCAGAACTAGGGCATCCAGCCAGCATCTGGATAAACTGATCTTAACAGTGTGAGGTGGGCTGAGGATTGGTGGAAGCCTAATCAGCTCTTTCATCCAGTTCAAACATTCGCTTCCCTAAAAAGTCAGTGTCTCCCAAGCATTTTGCAGTTTTTACAGCTCTCTGATCATCTATTTTTTTTTCTTTATTATAAAATGTTTCAGGACCCAACAGCTGGTGCTTGCTGGCTGAAGGAATGAACAGGAAGACAATGTGTTCATGGGATTATGGAACAGGCTGAGAAGAGAATTTATGCAGAGTTTTATAAGCTTAGTCAGGCAGAAAATAGATTGAGGTGCACAGAGGAAATAATGTGTCATTCAAAGCTCAACTTACAGACACAGCCTCCACAACAAAGAAGAGGCCATGAGCTGCTCTTTCTTCTGCGTCCAAGCACTAACTCTAAGATCAGCAAAACCTTATAAGCCTGCAGTGCGATCTCACTCCCCAGTTGTTGTATGTTCGGGTCAAAATAAGACAAATGGCTGTCCTCACCTTCCACTCAGCCCTTACCCAGGTTCCCTGTGTAGAAACTTGCCAGAATGGCCAATATTCAAGCTCTCTACTTGAAAGGAACTAAGGAAAGTGGACCCTCTTTAAGAACACAAAACATCCTCAGATCGCTGACTGAATCCAGAAGCTCTTTTCCCCGGGAGCTCCCCAGGCCTTCATGACTTCACCTTCCTTCAGTGAGCTCGTGCATGTCCCTGGTGATTCATCTAAGTGTTCTACACAAGATTGTGGGTGTGTTTCATTCCTCTAATTTGGGCCAAACAGCACATGTCTACTTAGCTTGCTGGAAACGACAATCATGTTTCATTAGCATTGCTTGATTTGCTTTGCTTTTTTTTTAATCATGTTGGCTCAGTGTATGTCACCAAGAGCTTTCCCTCAATTCTTTTGCTCCTTGTTTCTGTTGATTATCTTGATTCTGTTGTAGAAGCAAAATCATTATCCTTGGGGGTTCTTAACAAACAGTCTGTGTGGCACTATCTCAGGCTGTACTTTCTGACAAGCTGTCACAACACTGTTTGGGAGAACTAGTTCATTGGTATTCTCACTGCTTAGAGACACTTGTCATCCTTTCCAAATGGTGATTTGCCTCTTCAGCTCCTGCCTGCCCCCCAAAATACATAATAACACAAACAAAGGACAATAATCTGAAAGAATGTTTTTGAATGCATTTACTGAATATGCTTTCTAAACAAAAGTTCTACGAAATTAGTCAGTTCCATAAGACTTCTTGAGCCCTGAAGTAACTCTCAGTTAATATCTAGTGTCTAAAGCTCAACCTTCATTTAGCAGTGTCATTTTTATTTAGTTAGACAGACATTCTATGTATATGTGACTCTACCTAGAAAAAGACAGAAATGACTAAACTGGTTACTGTTCATAAAGTGAATGAACAACCTACATTTACATTGCATGATCTAATAAAAGGCAGTAGAGAATTTTGCATCACCTAGTGTGCCAGAAAAATGTCCTTCATAGGTCTGCACCAAACAGCATACTTAGATATTTGTAACAAATCATGGGGGCCATTTGCAGAAATCAATGGAATCTATCTTTACCAAGCTTGCACTTCTTTCCAAACAAAAAAAGCCCAACGAAGCCAGGCGGTGGTCGTGCACACTTTTAATCTCAGCACTCAGGAGGCAGAGGCAGGCGGATTGCTGTGAGTTCGAGGCTGGTCTGGTCTACAAAGTTACTCCAGGACAACCAACGCTGCACAGAGAAAACTTGTCCTGAAAAACCAAAGCAAACAAAACAACAAAAAAGCCTGAAGAAAATAAAAATTGATAAAACTTTTGATTGTATTTTAAATGCTCTCCCAATAATGTCTAGTCTCTGGTGGCATTTAGCCTCCAACACTTTCCTGTCATTCATTAGCAAGAGGGCATTAAATTGCATTTTCTATTAAAAACAAGGTAGAATCTCATTTTGTCTTACTAAAGGTCTCATTGAAGTTTTCAGTGTTCCTTGTAGCAATGTGAGGTCCACAGTCATTCCATTGGCATGTCAGACTTTTATTTGTTTTGTTTTGTTTGTTTGTTTGTTTGTTTCAAGACACGGTTTCTCTGTGTAGCCTTGGCTATCCTGGACTTGCTTTGAAGAGCAGGCTGGCCTTGAACTCACAGAGAAATGCCTGCTTCTACCTCCCTGAGTTCTGGGATTACAAGCATGTGCCACAGTGCCTTTTAAAGGGAAACATCAACTGCACTTAAATGTTGAGTGCATTAAACTCTGATGTTAAAATTTTAAGTTTTTGACTTGCTCTTCTTCCTCTTCACTTATGGATAGTAAGAAATCAAACCACTTTTCTTTTAGGGAGCACATTGTTCCTCTAGGTTTAGTTGAAAAATCAGCAGTTTACTGGCATCATTGTCTTAGCATAACTAGGGAAGAAAAACAGGTACCAGTGACTTTGAGGTCATCATGGGAATAAGGGAAGAAAGAAAAAAATGAACCTTAGTTGTTTAACAACAATAACATAGACAGTTAGCATAGACTAACAAAGGTGCTTTGGGAATACATTGAACAGTTGATGTGAGGCAGGCTGCTAAAAATAATAACAACTTGCCAGAGTCAAGGAGATGTCCTAGCAGGTAGATGTGCTTCCTACCAAAATTGAGTCCATGAATTCAATTACTGGGACTCACATGGTTGAAGGAAAGAACTTACTGCTCCAAGATGTTGTTTTAAACCTCTACATGTATGCTATAGTATGTGTATATGCATGTACTCACACATATATACAAATAATACATGGGATAAAATAATTTTATTAAAATTAAAATATACTTAGATCATTTCAGCTCTTTCCTCCTCCAACCCCTTGCACATCTTCTCAAATCCATGCCCTCTTTAATTATTATATTGCACATATGTTTGCTAAATTTGTAAATATAATCTGCTGGGTCTGTTTAGCACTACTTATATCCATATGATTTCAGGATTGAATACATAGTATTGGATAACCAATTAGGGGCCTCATCCCTGGGACCCACTAATTCTCTATTTCTCAGCATTGTTTAGTTGCTTATACTCTGTCTAAGGGTGGAGCACTCTGAGATTCCCTCCTCCAATGTTAGCATATCTATTGGTATCATCTTTATTTGGCCTTGTTTATGTAGGATATAATCTCATACCAGACCTACTGTCTTCTGGCTCTTACAACCTTTATACCCCTCCTCCACCGATGTTCCCTGAGTTTTAAGTGCAGGAGTTGTATTGTAGCTATGTCCTTTAGGGCTAGGACCCAGCCACAAGATCAGCTTATCTCTCTCTCTCCATTTGGATCTGTTGTGATTTTCTGCTAGGTACTCTATCTGCTACAAAGAGATAGGGGTGATGATGAGGGGTGAAAGCAGTGATTACCTATGATTATAAGGATAAGTTTCAGAATGCAGTTGAGGACTGTGCTAGCTCAATAAAGTGGTGGTAGTGGGTTCTACTGTAACATCCATGACCTCACTAACCACTACTAGTTGGTTAGATTTCCAGTGCAAAGCATGATTTCCTTCTAACTGAGAAGATCGTAAGTGCAGTAGACAAATGTTGATTGTCACCAAGATATGACTGCCACTACTGCATCCTTAGGTTTATCTTGCCATTTTAGTCATCGTTGTGGTTCATAGTCTTCACAGATAGATAGAGCAGTTGGGTGCTCTGATGTGATAGCTTCCTCCTAGAGGTCCAGCTTTAATAGTACCAGAAGGTGCTTTGGAAGGTGCCGAGAGAAGGAAAGAACCAATAAAAACAACTTGGGAAAACATTTCAGAGGCAAAATACTATATCCCAACAATAATGGTCCACGCTGGCATTTTCTTCTGCTGAGATACCTGACATGACTTACTGTGGACCACAGAAACTACCTATAGATTGATAAAAACAGACAGTCAATCTGTCTTACCCTTTCTGGAAACTCAAGATGTCACTAAGATGCTATAGGACAAGACATAAAAATATTCATGAGCAAACCAAGTTGGATAAATTCAACTTTAAATTCAAACTGCATTTCTAGGAATATTAGGATGAAGCGCAGTGTTGGATATCCAGTTACGTTCGTTATTGCTGCTTAATTCTCACTAAATAGTGCAACTTCTATTGACTTGAAATTGAATTTCATTAACTCATGTCCCAAAGTTCAGGAAATTGTCTCTATCGACTTAGAGCTGTGTCATGATTCTTTTTTCTATTATCATGGACTGGAAATTCATGTATGTCATACTTTCAGCTTCTGTACAAAATGTTTGTATCTCATACCAAAGTTCATAAGATACATATCTCCCTGAAATAAGATAGGTCCAATTAGCTAACTATTTCATTGGGGAAAATCACATCTTAAGTGACTTAAAACCTTATACAGCTCCTGCTGGGTTACCTGCCTAGTATATCTCATTTCCTTTATCAGGTGACCCAACCCCAGTATCCTTAGAGACCTACATTTCTCCTTCTCTCATATGACTCTGAAGTGAGCTGCTAGTCTCATTTCTCTGCGGTTCCCTGGTATATGACTCCTAGTACCAAACTCTAAGCAAAAGTCATCAATCTAGACACATCCATTTGGCCTTGCCAGACATACCCACACATTCCCCAGGATGCTTCTCTGTAAAACTGATAGGGAGGAATCAACTTTCCTCTTTCATTACAAGGTAGTAAGGATGAAGCTATCTGAAGTTTCACAGAAACATCTGGCCTGAAAGAATAAAACCACCATTTGAGAAAACTCAAAGATGAGAGGCACCGAAGAAGCAGCCCAATGGTGCCTGAAACTTCAGGTCTACTCACCAACACCCACCATCATGTGCAGCCTCATTAAGTAAATCAATACGCTCTTTTTTTCATGTTCAAGGCAGAGAAAATTGGATTTCTTTCACATAAACAGCCTTCTAAGAAATACGTTGTTCTTTTTCTGCCAAAACTAAGAAAACCGAAAATAACTTCTTGCATTTTATAGACTTCTTCTGCAAACAATTCCAAAGAAAATGTACATTTTTATTTTTCCTAGCTAGGAGATACGGTTGGGTAGGAGATAATCTAGGATTTCACATCCCTGGTATTGCTACCAGCTCTGATAGCCATGAGTCTTGCGCTCTGGAGCTTAGCAAATGACTTACTGTTTCTTTTTTTTTTTTTTTTCTTTTTTTAAAAAATTTTTATTAATTTATTCATATTACATCTCAATTGTTAGCCCATCCCTTGTATCTTCCCATTCCTCCCTCCCTTCTGCTTCCCCCCCCCCACTCGCTTCCCCTATGTCTGTGACTGAGAGGGACGTCCTTCCCCTGCATATGCTAGCCGATGGACAGGACATTCTCCACCGTTAAGTGCAGAAGGAGACTTACTGTTTCTAAGATGTCTACACTCCAGTTTTATATTAGGTTGAATGAGGCATTTTATGGAAACCTTCTAGTGCATTTTGTAACAAGAACTTCCAGGTGACTTCTGGTATGATTGTTTTCTCATCTAAGTTTGTATATTCTTGAGGTATAATTCTATTTTTTTATTTGAGACAATGACAACAAGAAATGGAAAAAAAATGGGCATAAACTTGACTTGTTTAATAGTTTCAGATATATGTCCCTTTGCAATTTATGTTTTTAAAAGCTCCTATTTTGGTAATATAATTCATTGGCAAATATTTTTATAAGACAGCTACCATCTGAATATCAGTTAATAGTGTGTGGAGCCAAGAACACAAAAAAATGTTTTCAGTGATAACAAATTAAAACCAGGGCAGCTCCCAGCACTGGTGTGATAGGACAGGATCAGCTCCATTGCTAAGACTGAAGAATTTATTATTTAGCATTTAAACTAGTAAGTGAAAACTTGTCAGATGTTTAAAACTGCTGAAGATTGTGTCTCAGCCAGCAACATTAGATGGATGTTACAGGCTATTCATGTTGAAATCTCTGTTAGCCTGAAGGGAACATGTAATTTGGTTCAGCATCTTGTTTGAAGTGGATAGCTCCACTGTGATTATGCCCAGGGATGTCAATAGCCTCCTATTCTATTCAGCATTCAAAAATTCTAAAACATGTTCCTGCTACAATAGATTGAAGCATGAGAGGTAAGACAAGTGCCAAAGCAGTTTTGAAAAGACCAGGAAGGGTGATTTATGAATAGCAGGTCATGTGGCACACCAAAGGCCTTTATACAGCGGTGTAGGTGAATATGTAAAATAGCTAGGTGTGAGTCTACTCTTCAGTAGAGGTGCTCAGAATTTGTTTTAAAATTTAGACCTTTAAAATCTCTAGGATTTTCTAGCTTAATCAGGGTTTACTAAAGAACAACAGTACACTTTTTTTTTTTTAAGGAGGAAACAATGGAAGCATATGGCATTGCTTTCTTAAGCCTCGCATGAGAAGACTTTCCAGGCAGCATATGTCATGTGAAAATACCATAGTATAAGAGTACTGGAGTCAGAGCACCTGCTTTCAAGTTCTAGTTTTTCCAGAAAATGACTATGAACTCCTTTCCACTATATAAGTGAAAATGCAAAGCTGAGTTTATATCACCTCTGATGCTTGGAAAAGCTCAGTGTCATTACAAAGACTAGGTGCTTAATAAATGTGGTATTTTTCTTTTCTCTGACTAAACTTTAACGTCTGCATTTGCAATGATTTTTAGGAGGATCATGAGAAAGAGTGGCTGTGTAAACCTGACCTAACCCACAAATAGATCAAGTGACACTATATTGAGATTGATATACAGTGAACATGTTCTCAGTAGTGGTGGGATAGATACAAGGCTTTTTAAGTTGCTTACAGCATCTGGAGGAGCTCTTTTGAAAGCCCTCTACTCAGTGTTATAGGAGTTTTTGTCAGTCTTCAGAAAATATTCAGAACAAGACAGAAAAGAGGGAATTTACTGAGAAAAAGCTTTAATGCAGAACTGAAAGGAGAGAGAGGAGCTGACAAAAAAGACAACTGTACAAACCCAAGGGTCCAAGTCTAAGTATGGGTTTCTCCTGAGTAGGGATTAGACTTTAGTGTATTTACCAGTGGCATTGGTGGTTCTAAATTTATATTGTCCAATATATATATTATGGGTTATTGATTTTATACAGATACATAAAATGTGTGTGTACTTGTGAGTGCATGTGCATGCACACACACTTGTATGTGATAAAGGTAGAAGTGAAACCATAAGGGGAAGGAAGAATAGTTGTAGAAAGAGATGGAGAAAGGGATGAGTAAGCTGATCAATATACTCAAAGTACATGATATAATTGTATTAAACTGTCTTAATAAACCATTATTTATAATGAATATATAAAAATAAAAAGATTAAGTAAAGATATTTTATATGAACAGTTTTATCTAGAAAATTTTCCCTAGTACGTGAGATTATAAAGTGGTTTGTTTGATGTACTATACCAATTTATAGGTTGATTAGAAAACCCAAGGGTCAGAAAAATTGTTATTGCATACAAGAAGTTGAGGCCTATAATTCATAAACAGGGTTCACTTTTGTGCACTTTCCCTTGATATGTCTACTTAATTTTCCCTGCTTAACACTCTTGAAGGCAATCACCAAATTTGATCTCAGATATTGTAAACTTCAGTTTTCCCAGAAGATCCACCATACTATATAGAAGAATGTTCAGTAGGTCGCCTCAAAACTCTTCTATATTTTCTTGCTCTTTGAAGGACCTGTAGAAACAAATAGACATGAAAAAAGATTGTGGACAAAATAATCAGAGAAAATTCACTGGGTTACTCAATTATGAGTGCTTGTTTCTTAGACCCAATTTTCCGTTACTGCCAGTGCTGCTTCCTATTGACACATTACCTCTATATAGATAAAAAGCTTCACCTTTGTTGCAAATATTAACACAGTGGCCATTTTACCTCCTGAAGATATAACTTTGCACAATTTCTCATTTTATAACTCATTGTAAAGATTAGATGTTCCTTGTAAATGTTGTTTCTGTTTCCTTAGATGGAGTGATAAGATGAGAGCCATTCCTAAGACTTTCTAGCTCTTTCTGAACTGTGGTTGCCTAGTTTAATTTAGCTGTTCCACCCTAAACGGCTCTTCAAACTGACTGATTCAAACTGGCTTCTATTGGATTCTGATTGAATTGTTCTGCCTGGCCTCAACTAATTCTGGCAATATGTTTAATCCTCTGGCTTCTTCTCATTCTCTGGCTTGTTCTGTCTTCACCTGTGTCTAGCTCACTCTCTCTGCAATCTGTCTCTGTAAAACTTTCCCAGTAATCAACTCTCAAAAACAAAAAAAAAAAAAAAACAAAAACAGAACAAAGAAAAAAAAAAGTCTTATCTCTCCCTGTGTAGCTCTTAAGTAGCCTTTCTTTCTCATCCTATTCTCATGAGAGTTGGCTATATCCTATCTCTGACACATAATGTCAGTTTTTTCTGTGCTCTATTACTGTTTCCATCCTGCAATAAGCCATCACTTTCAAACATGGCATCTTCCTTCTATAAACTAACTTTACCTTCATTGTTTGTTATTAAAGGTGAATACAAAGAATATTTCTGTATTGTATTGTCCAGATTATGCTGTAATCAGAGTGTGTCTGCATTGCAGCCCGATCACATAGTTCTAGAAGGTCCCTTACGAGGGCAGCTATGCTGCTGGATTAAATTCCTCAATATTTCACTCTTTTGATTTATTACTTAGGTGAAAATACTACCTTAGTTCCTTATTTCCTACTATTTTATGAGCATAAGAGCTTCTTAGCACAATGATGTGATATTTATATATAATAAACATAAAAACATAGCAGAAACAAAAAAGAAAAAGGATATGATACATGATATTTAGAAGAGATTTTAAAAGTTCCTGTCACAGAGAATTATTTTACATAAAAGCAATAATAATCATCACATACAGGGAGCAGATAGTGAGCTAACCTCCAAGTGAAGAATCGTGATGTTTTGTGATATGTTCAATGTCATCACTTTCTGTAATTTCTTTGGGGAGGCTCAAGGAGAATATTCTGCTGAAGAATGTAAAATAAATACAGCTCAGAGACTAAAATGGTTTGGCAAACAGCTTAAACCAACTTTCTCCCTGTCATTCCTCAGATGCCATGTCTCTCAGCCTTTTCTCATGCCACCAAAGTTACACACTACCCTCCCACATTTTGTATTGCTTACTAACTCTTATTTTACCTATCTTAGAGTTTAGCAGTTGAGAAGATGACTTTCATAACAGAAAATGTTTTTCCAGCTCTGAAGTTATAACTTGTAAGCATACACCATCTTCCGGCAACCTAGCACCAGAGTGCTTGATGAGAGTCATTAAGGTCAAGTCCATTGACACAAACTTCATGTTTTTTCACATTCTAGTTCACTCTATCCTCATATTCTTTCTTAAATGAAATAATATATAAACATATAGTGTAGAGGATTTCAATACACAAGATATCCTACTTTTCCCTAGCTATGACAAAATAGTGCCTGACAGAAAGAATGTAATAAGGAAAAGATTTATTTTGCACAGTGTCAGAGTAGTCAGTCCATGGGTACTTAGAAGAGCATAGTAGCTTTGAGAGACTGTGGTTGAATGATTCACCTCATGTTAGACAGGATGTATAAACAAGACATGACAAGGGAGAAGGGCAACATACCCCACCAATGACCTACCTTTCCTAGCTTGGTCCTTCCTCCCAACATTTTAAGATCCTCCCAAAACAGTCATCATCAGAAAAGCAAATGAAGCCAGGCATGGTGGCGCATGCCTTTAATCTCAGCACTAGGGAGGCAGAGGCAAGCGGATTGTTGTGAGTTCAAGGCCAGGCTGCCCTGCTCTACAAAGTGAGTCCAGGAGAGCCAAGGCTACACAGAGAAACCCTGTCTTAAAAAAAAAAAAAAGAAAGAAAGAAAGAAAGAAAGAAAGAAAGAAAAGAAAGCAAATGATTGACAAATGGCTCTGTATTCAAAGCCTAGTACTAAGTAGCCTCCCTGTGCTTTTCTTTTGTTATACTTACAATCAACATAACACTGACTTAAAAATAATGACAGTCATCACACAATGGGCAGATACTGAGCTAACCTCCAAGTGAAGAATCATGATAGTCTATGGTATGATCAGTGCTATCACTATTTGTAATTTCTTTGGGGAGGTATGATAAATGTACTTTTATTATACTTATAATTTTTTAAGGCTTCTAAAACTTTACAACAGGTTGTTTCACATTTATTTTATCCTGAGATATGTATTCACTGTTAAGCTCTGTAATTGAACTTTTCCCTAGTTGAAAGCCATATATGAGGTCTAGATTGAATCGCCTTCTGATCTCTTATATGTATATCCTACTATCATTTTATTTTATCCTAGTACACATGTAGCCTTTCAGATTGTACTGGACAGTAGGAGTGTGAGTCTTTGTGCATTCGTGTTTAAATCAATTTGCCTTTCATCATTAAGGAGAATTACAAGTAAATTCTTTAAAATAGAAGAGAATTGCAATTGACCAAAAGTTGTTGATATATGTAGCATGGATGCTTTGTTCCTATTGATACTTCACTAAACTCAACTAAAGGGCATATTGGGACACTAATATGGGAATAGGATGTTCATATGTAAAGTAGAGATAGGAAAGGAGACTTCACTGAGGAGTAATATGGGAAACAAAGATAATTTTCATTCAGTATGTAAATCATAGGCTTCAGTGGAGGTTAAGTTTACAAGAACATGAGGAAGTTTCAGTATTTCTTTTGGGGTCATCAAGGTCTTATCTCTCCTTCCACTGAGCCCTCTTGTATTACATCTCAGTTTCTTTTATTACGAATTTTACACATGGCATTGGGATGCTATAGTAAATTACAGAACGTTTAATAGATTCCTTTTGGTACATGATTGGTTCCTATTAAAATATATAGTATTGTAAGATTATTCTTAACTATTATACAATGCCAATTTTTATTGTAGAAATCTATACCTCTACATTTTGCTTTGTAGTCACCTTTCTTTTCTTCTTGTGGCTAAGTTAAATCCTTATTTTTTTAACAAACAATTTCCTTTTTTCTGAATAGCTTCACTTGTTTATTTAATTCATGTGAGCTTCTTGAATTCTTCTTCTACTTAGCAAATCATCAATTATTTACTCCATTGTTTAGAAAATGGTCTGGAAATCCCCATTTACCATACACAATGCCAAGAATTTTTAATTTTAAGAATGCTTGAAGATAATGAGGGCAATCCTAGCCAGAGGGTGATGAGAATCTTTGATTAATCAGGGCTTCTTTTTATGGCAGAAATGAAATATTTTTATTAGTGAGTCAATCAGCTGAAACTTTTAAGTCTTACTAGAAAATGGGAGGGAGGGAGGAATGGGAGGATACAAGGGATGGGAAAACAATTGAGATGTAATATGAATAAATTAATAAAATATATTTAAAAAAGAACAACATAGTTAAGTTTCCAAATAAGTATATAATACTTGTGTTTGTAGTCACTTAATGAAAGATTAAAGAAAATTTGCAAACTACCATCATTAGTCTTTTAAAAGATTATGTTCTTCATAAAGGTAAGAAAAGTTTATTCATTGTCAAAGCTTTCATTCAACATGGTCAACAGATCTGTGTATAACCTCGGGTCTAAATCTACTTTAAATAGAATAATGATGGTGGAATAATGCATGCATAATTGACCAATAAACTTTACCCCTGCCGAATGTTGGGTGAATAATCACAGGAAAATGTAGGTTTCTGTCTGGAGCAAGACATAGGAAAGTTGGGTTTATATCATTATTTCTAAAGACATCAGGTAGCATTAAGGCTGCAAATCATAACACTCTAATTAGGAAGTTCAGGGAAAACACATCTTTAAAATATATACATACATACAGAGACACACACAGAGATAGACACATATACAGACAGACAGACAAATAGATATCAGGCCGGAAATCCTCTTCACAACATTTGTACAGGAAAAAAAAACTTGTTCTATCTTTCAATAAGCATTAAGGCAGCATATCACAGGAAATTTGCTAAGAGCTTTTAAACAAACCTTCCCATAAAACCAGGCAAATACATTCCATTATGTACATGTATAACAGGACTTCTGTTGGAACAGCAGCTCCCAAATAATGGCACAGAAACTTTTTATTAATTATGAAAGCTTGGCCTTAGCTTCAGCTTGCCCCCCAACTAACACTTAACTTAAATTTTCATATTTATACTAATCTACATTCCGACACATGGCTTGTTACCTCACCTCAGGGCCATAAGTCTGACTTCGTCAGCATTTGACTGGTAAATCCCAGACATCTCAGATTCTTTCCTAGAGTTTCCATCTCTTTGGCTGATATTTTATGGGAACCAGAGAAGCCTTTGGAAGGGAAGACAATCCCATTTCTTGGGCTGGATAGTTTAGGGTAGAGCATTGGATATGCCAGCCAGGGTGACTCTAGAGCAGGTAGGGACTAAGAGAGTCAGGCTAGAGTGTTGATGCTTGTTTTTAAACTCTATTTTTTGGGGGGCATTGAAGCCTGTACCTCCCTTCCACCAACCCCTTATCCATGGGTGTGAGAAAAGTTAGTAGGGAGAGAGTCGCAGACCTCTTTGCTTCTCCTGGCTGTTTACGGTCAGTGGTTTCTTTGGGGGTAATACCAATCTCTGTCAATAGCAAACTCAGCAAGCAGTCTCCTCCTGGCTGCTGTGTTGAAACATTTCTGTTGTCTATCTCCAAGCCACCACATTGTCCATCTCTGTTCTCTGCGAACTGTTACAACCACACACCAAATGCCATACTTTCTCTCGCCAGATTCTCTTATATATTTTCTTCACAGTCCTAGACCGCACCCCTCTCTGTGGAACATGAGGCAGGCTATTATCAACTGGCAAAGACCATGCCTTGCAGGATGCAACTATCAGCTGTGGACATACTAAAGTCCAAACTAAAATCCCACACTGGGGATTAAAACAAAGAAACCAAAGCTTTCATTACACTAGAGTCCACTTTGGTATGTTAAATAGGCACCTCAGTGAGCCATTTGTCCTGAGATTGAGACCTAACAGAAGCCACTGAAATTAGGCTGATAACTCACCCATAAAAACTGGGAGATATTGACATGCCCTCTGGTGGCAGCATAGACCATGAACATCAACATGTCCTCTGGGAATTTTGGGGTGTGGGCTGCACAAGGATGATAGAGTGGACCTGTAAGAAATGAGAAGCAGGGGTGATCAGAGCACAGTGTATGAAGCTCCCAAATAACTAATGAAATATATTATGTTGGGAAAAAACAACCTGGCATATACTGATACTTTCTCCATTGACATTTACATTTCCAAAAATAGTTTTCAGAATTTTAAAAAAAAAGTCACACATGAAGTTGACAAAGGTTTGTTTAGTTTGAGAAAGGATACACATAAAAAAATTCTTGAAAATTTTCTTAGATAAATATTCTAGCAAAATCAACCAATGTTTAAACAAGAATAACTAGCCTCCAGGTTTCATTCCTATGCACTGTTATACATGCCAACATTTCTGTCCTCATTTTTGTCTTTGTTCACTGTATAGTCAACTGTATGCCAGACTCTAAGCTAGGCTATGAATATGAATAATTGATGAAATATTATAGCATATTAGAATGGTACCCATCAGGAACCGACCATCTTGGAATCCAGACCAATGGGCTCTTATATCCTTGCCGTCGGTCCTCTAAAGGACCTCAGCAGTCTCTCCTTCAAAGAGAAGGAAAGCATCAGCAGTTGACTGAGACTTCAGATAGCACTGATACCAAAGTCTCTAGGTTGACTGAAAAGAGTCTTCCTATGAATATTCCCTCATATTGCAGTCAGTTTCTATGACTAATAGGTGCCAATAGCTGCATGGTGTTCCTGTCCCAAGCACGGCATTGCTGCTTCTAACAAGAGCCTGGTGAGTTAGTTAATACTTTCCACCCAATTTCATTAATGGCTCTCCATAACTTGATAACTCTCCTCTGGACAGAAAGGCAGTAAATAAATGGGAGAAGTGTGTTGTAAGCACAGGTTGACCTGACACTAGAGTCTCCTGCCTTCTCTGAAGTATGAGTTCACAAGCCTTGCCACATGCTCAGTCTATATCAGAAGGGCTAGGTATCTGCTTGAAAAAGGTCTCCTTGACTAACAAGGTTAGGAGAGCACTTAAAAGGCTTCACGCTACATTTTGTACTATGTTTCATTTGATCCTGACTCTGAGGATGTCAAGAACCAAAAGTATTATAGGTTAAATTTTTTTTTAAACACCTGAGAGTCTGGGAGGTGAAAAAAACTTGATCAGTATTTCACAGTTCATGACGGAGAGGGCTAAGACTTTTTCACAGCACCACTCCATTGCTTATCTGCAGCTTGAAATGGGACAATCCCCACAGAGTGGCCAGCCCATGTATAGATCTGTAAGAGATTTCAAGGTTCTAGGATTCCTCTTCAAACTTGAGCTAAGTGAGCGTTAATTCTGGGAATTCAGGAGCCCTGTTGAACATTTTTGCCTTTGTTTTTCTGACTTGTAAATAGAATTCTTTTTCCTTGATAGTCTCTGCAGGTAAAGAATAATATTTAAGGCTTTTCAAGCCTGTTTCTGCTGTGCTTCCTGAACAATTCTGTACACTACTTACCCAAATTGGGCCCTGTTCTGCAGTTTTTATTCAGGTAAAACTAATAGTTTCCCCCAGAGTGAGGAATGTGTAATCAATCCCATTGTTTGGTTTCAATGGGTTATTACGGGTGGAAGAATTGCTACAGCAGAGGCAATTTAGAAAATCAGGTACAATTGACTCCCACCAATTTGCATACTATAGTCCCCAAAGCAAGAAGTCCCAGTATTTCAACCAGAGATAGTGCAATCGTTAAATGAGACCACAGAGACAAGTGAGAGAAGAGCTGAGAAGAACAGAAGGGGGCAGAGGCAGAAAGAGGGGGGATACATTTAGAATCGTGTCCAATCCAAAAGCAGGTGGAAATTCTGAGTGTTTTTCAATTTCTAGTATTTCCAGTAAATATTCACAGTAAAAGCCTACATCAGGCAAATGCCTTCATAGATTCTTATGTCCTGGTCTTCTATGTAGACTGTACTCTGGAACTGTCTGACAACAGGAGAGCGATGTGTCTTTCTGAGAGATTAATCTAAGTTAAGCAACAAGATTCATGTTCTAATATGGATTTGGGATACACTGGGTGGAAGGCATGCTGGGCTAGTTCATGAGTCTATATGAGTTCAGCTGAGGTGTTTTCTGGATCTTCCCTTGGTGATAAAATACATGCCTATAACCCTAGAAAAGGTAGAAACTGTGAGAGAACACAGCCTTCCTTACTGCCAAATCACTTATCATGTCTATGGATGGTACCCAAGGAGCCAAATGAGGATGAAGGTGAAGAAAGAAGGGAGGAGAGATGTACCTCACAGGACAAATGCATCTCTACAAAGGAAGGCAAAGACTTGCAAGCATGCACGCTTGTGGTGAAAACCAAGGTAGCCCCTGTCCATAAAACGTATGGCTGTCAGAGAAGTCCCTTACCAGAAGTTTCTTTAGCACCTGTGGAGAAAGGAAAGGAAAGTACAAGGATAAGAAGACATGGGCAATATGTATAAAGCAGTTAAAATTGCTCACATCTCAACAATATAATAACAACCCCCAAAAACGGTTTAATGATTTTTTAAAAATATATTTTATAAATGTATTCATATTACATCTAAATTGTTATCCCATTCATGTATCCTCCCATTCCTCCCTCCCTGCCATTTTCCCCTTACTCCCCTCCCCTATGACTGTGACTGACAGGGACCTCCTCCCCCTGTATATGCTCATAGGGTATTAAGTCTCTTCTTGGTAGCCTGGTATCCTTCCCTTGAGTGCTACCAGGCCTCCTCATCCAGGGGACATGGTCAAAAATGGGGCACCAGAGTTCATGTGAAAGTCAGACCCCACTCTCCACTCAACTGTGGAGAATATCCTGTTCATTGGCTAGATCTGTGTAGGGGTTCAAAGTTTACTGCATGTATTGTCCTTGGCTGGTGCCATAGTTTGAGCAGGACCCCTGGACCCAGATCCTCCCATCATAATGTTCTTCTTGTAGGTTTCTAGGACCCTCCAGAACCTTTTACTTCCTCATTCTCCCATGCTTCTTTCACCTAGAGTCCCAATAGTCCCATGAAAGTCTTCACTCACCAGGAAAGTGGGACAGAGGGGAGGACATACTATTGGTTTAATGATTAAAAAATAAGATGCCAGGCAACAGATACAATATGGAGAAGTTAATTAAATTATCATGGAGAGAGAAGCAAAGGGGAGAAGGTTACCTTAGAGAAAAACAGAGACAGAGACAGAGAGAAGAAGAGAGAGGAGGAGGGAAAGAAGAGGTGAGATGTAAGAAGGAGAAGGAGAGAGGCGAGATAGAGAGAGAGCACAGTAGGTGGGTTTGTCTTTTTATATAGCCCTGCGGCACGTAGGCAGACTGAAGCAGAATACTAACTGAAGGAATACATTGACTACTGTCAGAAACCTGAAAAGCATAAGCAATGTACTAAAGTAAAACAAAAATGCACAAAATCCACAACCTACATAAGGTGGAGCTGGAGTGCAAGACTTGATCCACACTTACTAGCTCAGAATGTCTATATATACAGGGTCTCTCTTTCTCTCTCTGTCTCTGTCTCTGTCTCTGTCTCTCTTTGTGTCTGTGTCTGTGTCTCTGTCTCTCTGTCTCTCTCTGTGTGTCTGTCCCCCTCTCTCTCTCTGTCTCTGTCTCTCTCTGTCTCTGTCTCTGTCTCTGTCCCTCTCTGTGTCTCTGTCTCTGTCTCTGTCTCTGTCTCTGTCTCTGTCTCTCTCTGTCTCTGTCTCTCTGTCTCTCTCTGTCTCTCTGTCTCTCTCTCTCTGTCTCTCTCTCTCTCTGTCTGCCTCTCTCTCTCTCTCTCTCTCTCTCTCTCTCTCTCTCTCTCTCTCTCTCTCTCTCTCTCTCTCTCTCTCTCTCTCTCTCTCCCAGGCAATTCTCAGTGCCTACTAGCTATACGTATCTTTTCAGAGCCATGGCCAAATGTACAGAATATTACCTGAGGCCAGAGAGCAGTCACTGTATCTCCCTTCATCATTGTTTCTGAGCCACACCTGCTGTTTCATCTACTTTAGGTCACTCAAATGATGATCCTTCTGTGTTTGTATTCCTGGGAATTAGGAGTTCAAAGGCAGGCTGGCGCCAGTCCTGGGAGCTGCGTCAGCAGGGAGACAGCAGTATGCACTATGAAAAGCAACTGCAGCTTTGAGAAGCTGCATCTATTTGCATTCTTTGTTTCAAAAAGATCACTTTCAGAATGTGGCGATGGCGGAAATGGATGCAGTCATCATTTGCAGGGTTTTGCTGGGTGCTGGCAGCTGGGGACTCTATCTTCTCATCTCCTACAGCCCACAGACCCTCATGCAAAACAGGAGGTAAAAATGCCATTGTCCTTAAAATAAAACTTGACTGTGTAGCTACATATTGTAAGATTTTTTTAATTAGGGAAAAAAGTCTTTATAGACAAAAAAAAATTACCAGAATTCAGATAAAAACTAAATAGACATGGAAAATTAGAGTTTTCATTAATAGCTATAAATAAAGCTAAGTTTTCAGATACAACAAATAGTCACATTGTCCTCGAGGAAATAAATGCCACTTTCAACTTGAAATTCTACCCAGCTTTTTCCATCCCTCTATGAGACATATTTCATTTCTTCAGTAACCCCTAAAATGTTTTTATGAGTTCTTTTCCCCTAGGCATTTCTTTATTTGTTCTTTAGTTATTTGGGACCATCTTTTGTCCTCAGTTTCAAAAATATAAAGGTTCACGCAACAATGAGTGCACTGCTACATATGCCATTATTTCGTACAATTAATATATGCTATTAATTTTTATTGAATTCACACTTCTATTTCTATATTCATTAAATACTATGAGTTGATAGCCTATCAAATATCAAGTATCTTGTAAGTATTAACACTACAAATATTGAGGACCTGTCAAAAATACTCAGCAGATAAAGACACTTGTCAGCAAGGCTGTGGTCTGAGTTCAATTCCCAGAACCCATATAGTACCAGGACAAAATTGACTTCCTTCCAAACACTGTCTTCTGCCTTCTTCCCATGTCCTATGGCATGCAATCACAATCACACTCCAAAAAAAAAAAAATCAATCAATAAATAAACATAATAAAAATGTTAAAATGTAAATATTGATAAAGTCTTTACTCAAGGCATTGGTAGGGGATACATAAACATGACTATAAATTACAATTTATAATATGCAGAATGCATAGATTCATTATATAGCCTTGAAAATAGTACTACCTCATTGACTGAATAAATGAGAGCTGTACTGCTAAACAACAGTAAAGACCCTGGAGATTAACACTGGATAAAAACTTCTTGGAAAATGAAGCAATAGTGACATATGGGTCTGGGAGCACTGTGACTCCCAGCAGTCCAGGTCCATTATTCTTGCTGGCCTAGCCCTGAATCTTCTTTGATTGGCTGTTTCCTCTCTGCATGGTATCTTTTATACATTAAGGGCAATTCTAGAGTGGCAGCCAGATGGAGAGCTAAAAACATTAGCTTTTGAGCCAGAAGACTTGGTATGTACAGAAAAGATAAGAGTATTAGTCTGTCAGTGATTCGTGCTGATTGAGGATGTAGATATTAAGTATACAGGAAACAATAAATCGTCTGACGATCTTCGGGGGAAGTTTATGGTCTAGGTGTACTTGACAAGAGAATGAGAAAAAGGAAAACATCTGCAGGAAAGTCTCAGCGTGGTCCATGTGATGCAAAGGCACTAAGGTCATGAAATATCTGTGGAATCTCATGTTTCCTGGCAGACAGCTGTATTTCTACTAGGTTACATATTGATGCTAAATAATAAAATGTCATATGTATTCTTCATTGCCCTTCTTAAAATATTTTCTCCTTTTTGAAGATTTTTTTCTTTCTTGGTTTTGTTGTTGTTGATGGTTTTTTGTTTTTGGGGTTTTTTTTTTTTTCCTGTTCAGGTTCCATGATCCCACAAAGTCGGATTTTTTTTCTTCTTATTTCCATGACTGATCAATTTATCTTTGTACATCATTCTCTTCCAACGACTAAATGTCTGTTTTCTCCATGGTTCAACAAATCATCATTTTAAATTGCACTATTACCCTTGAATTTCATGGTCAGTTCTACCATCATCACTGCAAATGTCTGTTAACTGGTTTTATCATTTCCACCCTCTTCTCCTCCATGACCATTTTACCAAAGACTTAAAAGCATGTTTGGTTATAGGTGTCGCACCATCACACTCAGCCATGGAGCAGTGCCCTACACTATTCATCCCACTGAGGGACTAATCATTTCCAGAACTGCACCACTACAGGGTATTCTGGGGCCAAAATTTCTGTAACTAGGTTCTCCCATCAAACTCTACCACTATTTTTCCTGTCCCATTTTATAGTTTATAGTTTCTATATAGTTGGTTCCTTTAGTCAGGCTATTCACACAGATTAGATATTTGAAAGTCTTCTTTGATAATATCTCTGTAATAGGAACAATCTAACATAATGCTCTTTGCATAAAAGCAGCCATACATGTGCACACACACACAGTAGATTTTGCAATTCTCTTTCTATTACTCCTTCTATTACTACCTGCCTCGTGAAGTCCTTGTCACTCAGGTTGTGCTCCGTAGAATTCTGCATGATTCTTTCTTTGTGCTTCTCCTAACCAGTCATCATTTTTAAATACTATCACTTAAAAATACACATTTAATTACTATTTTCTCATCTGCAATATCAATAGCTCAACGCTGGCCAATAAATACGGTGGTGGTCTACATTGGTTAGCAACCTGACAAGATCTAGACATATCTAAAACAATAGGCCTCTCACCATGCTCATGAAGGATAATCTAAATTATGTTAACCAAAGTGGGAAGACCCATCTTAACCATGCCGTGGCACTGAGTCTACATAAAAGGAAGAACGTGAACAATCACTCACACACGCCCCTCCCCCATGCCATCCACCTCTCTGCCTCGCAACCCTGCTTTCTAACTGTGAACACAGTGCAAGCAGCTGTCTCAAACTCCTGCTGCCATGCCTTCTCCACCACAATGGGCTGTACTCTGGAACTAAGGACCAAATTAACGTTTCTTCTTTAAGCTGCTTTTGTCAGGGTAGCTTAGCATGGTATCAAGATAAACAATTAATACAGACATGTGATGCAAATCATAACTGTAAGCCTTGTTGTATGCAATGAAAAGTTTCTTTAGCATTGCAAATTATAAAAAGAAATATAGGAAAGTAATTCATTAATAATGCTAAATTTAATTTCATATGTCCTAAATATTGTGTTTGTATGTTTATATTATATAGTATATAATAACTATCAGTAATGAAATATCATATTTTTTCCTACAGGTCTTTGAAATTACACATCTCAAATTTTCCATTCCTAACTCATAGTTACCTGTATATTTCTCCTTTTTTATATAATTATTTTATGATAGTATCACAAAGTTCTTGTAATTTAAGTTCTATTCTTTCCATGCAATCAGTTTAAACCTCCATGAAATTATAATCCCATCTTCTGAAATGCATGATGTGTACCACTTGGGGGTTGTTTCTCTTCTGCAGTTTTATATAACCAGTACTTGAGAACTAAACTTTTACAAGGATTTTGATGTTTAGAAAACTATCACTACTTCCTGTCGCTATGCCACTTAGTAAAATTTCTTTTATAGAAATGATACAGTAAATATTTGTTGAGCAATGATTATCATATATAGTTAATATAAATAAATAGGCTTTATTAACAATCTTATTATAATGAACGTATTAATTCTAACAGCACACTGTAATTAAAGCATCATAAGTTGGACTTTATAAATCTCATTAAAAATTTGTTTTCTGAGTTGAAAAATGGCTCAGTGGTAAAGGGAGTTGCCACCAAGCCTAGTAGTAGGAATTCAGTCCCCAAGACCCATCTGGTAGAGGAAGAACCCACACCCACAGTTTGTCCACATGAACATTGTGATATACATACACATACAAATAAACAAGTATCAGAAATTGTTTTCTGAACTATCGCATTTAATCTTGTTTGAGGATAAATCAATGCTAGAAACACAAAGGTTACCCACATTAAATAGACAGTCAAGGTAAGCTGATATAACTTCAGTTCTGAGTCATGTTTGTACAAGAAACAATCTGAATACTGACATCTTAAATATAGTAAGTATAACAGGATTATAGAAAGTATAATTTAGTGAGCTCAAACATATATTGCCTAATTATTTTTATTCATATAAAATATTGCTCAGAAACACATTTTGAAGATTTAATAAAAGAATGTGTTAAGTAAAGTGATTAGATAGAGGATCTAGGTGGGAAATCTTGGGCGGATGCCTTGCCGTGAAAGGATAGATGTCAGGGTCGGTTGCATTTCATACACTCAGGGACACTATGATAAGATTTCCCACAAAGAATTACAGATTAACGTACTGAGTCCTGGTGTGAAGGGTAAAAACCTTGAATGGGTCCTATATTTCTCCCATCATAGGGAAACTGTGTATGAGTTACTATCATTTTACATAAGGTAGAAGCAGTATTAGCTAAATGGTGGTTAGTTTGAAGGACACAAAAGACTGACAAAGCAGATCTGGCATAAAAATTATTTTTTAGAAATTACTTAAGAACATCCAAACTACCATCACCAAAAATTCCTCTTCTCCCTTTATGCTCTGTTATAACCCCTGTCACCTCCATAGCATTTTGATAAACCTTTTCAGATGTGAGTGATTGTAGAAGTCAGAAGGGTCAAGAAAAGCCACAGAATCAACAAACCCACACTTATAGAGCCTCACTGAGCCCAAAGTGACAATAAATGAGCCTGCATGGATCCAACCTAGGCCCTCCACATGTATGCTGTAGTTGTGTAGCTTGGTGTTCTTGTGGGGCTTCTAACAGAGGAAGAGGGCTGTTTCTGATGCTTTTGCCTGCTTTTAGGACCTCTGTCCTCCTACTGGGTTGCCTTGTGCAGCCTTACTATGAGGGGAGTTGCCTGGTCTTACTGCAACTTGATATGCCATGTTTGATTGATATCCCTAGGAAGCATGCTCTTTTCTGAAGGGAAACGGAGGATAAATGGATAGAGAAGGAAAAGAGTGACTAGAAGGAGAGAAGGGAGCAGAAACTGTGGTCAAAATTTAATTTATGCAAGAATAAATTGGTTTTAAAAAATTAAAAATTAAGGGGCAGTGGTGGCACACTCCTATATTTCCATCACTAGGAAGGCTGAGGCAGGAGGATCTGTGTGAGTTAGAGGCCAACCTGGTCTACAGTGAAAGTTCCACAACAGTCAGGGCTATAACAGAGAAACCCTCTTTCAAAAAATAATTAAAGGAAAGAAAGAAAAGAAAAGAAAAATTAAAATTAAATTAAAGTTACTGTTCAACATCTACCCAACTGTGGGAGAAGTATCAACAGAAGAATTCTTCATCATTTAGGAACACTCATGAATATAATAGTAAGAACCTCATAGCATTATTAATGGTAAAAAGGACATATGAACACATAGGGAAGAGACTGAACGGCCACATGCTACCCCATCTCACCAATTAAGAGACAAAGCTTAACAAATATAACTTCCCAATTCCAGGGATTGGTGACCACCAATAAGTGCTAATAAAACCAAGATTCCCACAGATTACTCAGAAGCTGAAAAATCTCTTGAAAAACTACCACACTAACCACACAACATAAGGTCTCTTTATACTAATAAGCTGTGATTTCATGGTTGCATGCTCTGTTTATATCATGGACTTCTATAAGTACAAAAAAGTGCCAAGTTTCAGGTCATCACAATATAATGTTACAGCTATCATCAGCAATCCATGTCACAGTTTTTTTTTTAATTTAGTCCACATACAAAGAACCTCCAAGCTCTATAAATTGTGCTGACATCTTTGAAAATATTTGCAAAATTATATATTTAAATTCTATTTCATTTGGCAAGTATTTGTGCAAAAGATTTTGTACCAAGATATATTTTTCTTGCCTCACTAAATTGTGGACATTAAAATATCTAAAGTGCATAAACATAGTTGAAATCAGCCTTTGTCTTATAAAAAGGTCATTTCTACCTTCATTCTGGGTGTGTGGCAGATTGAAGAAATGGGGCCAGTCAATTAGTTGAGTCCAGTAGCATCCTGACTCTGGGTGCCTCAGCTTTCTCTTTCCATAGTAGCATCTCTCTCTCTGGAAACTTTTACCCAACTCACCATTTGCATTATTTCACAGACACTTCAAACAATATGTCCAAAATTGAAATCTACTCAGTTCTTAGTATATTCCAAGTTGGCCATATCTGAGGAAAATGGCAGCACATGCCCAAAAACCTGACTACCACACTTGTTTTCTTTCTTTACCTTCCTTTACACCCAGCACTTCAGCCAGCTTCTCTTTGGATTTACTATCAGAAGCTGAGCCAGTACCCTCAGCCTCCAGAGCCCTCTTCAGCTTTTTGAGCACTGGGATTAGAGATGTGTAAAACCATGGCCCACGAGAGACAATCTTTTAAAACAAAAATTGCCATAGCTGTTCACACCAATTTAATCAAAATTTGGTCATGGAAGGCATGCTATGTAGTAAATATACAAATAACATAAACATACTTCTACATCTTTAATTAGAGTATTAAAATAGAGATATTTCATAAGATACAAACTATCTGATGGGTTTGTATACAAGAATATACCTATTCAGTGATCACTGCCCTCACAAGAAAATAAACAAACAGACAAACCCATCAGTGTTGTTTCTTTGAATGTCTCCCTCTTCTTGTCCCCACTCATGGCTACATTTCCATTTATTCTTCTTGTCACACTTAAATCAATTGGTATTTTACAAAATGTACAGACGTATAGCTTAGGAAGGGGGGTAGGTAGTCCAGTGTCCTGAATTCTTGCCCTACTATGGAATAAACCAGGCAAGGTGAACATCTATAATCCCAACACTCAAGAGTTGAAGGCAGAATAATCAGGAGCAAAAGGTCTTCCTTCGCTGTCTAGCAAATTTAAGGCCATGCTAGGATGCAAGATAATCTGTTCAACAATGCTTTTTAAAGCACAGAAATAGAGTAATATGTCCATTTCTCAGACTACACGGAGCCCAAATTAATATCTCTGTTTTCACTATTTTAAAAAATGCTACAATGAACAAGTATAACCAAAAATCACCAGGGAAATGAGAACATGGCTGTTCTGTTTGTAAAATGGCTTCTAGATTATAAAACTAAACTCCTAAAATACTTGCACTGATTTGTAGTTTCTCTAAGTCCTAATGAAACTTACATTAACAGTAAAGTTTTATTTTTTTAATTTAAAAAATATGTATCATTTGTGTTTATGTGTGAGTGCATTTACACATTATCCTGTCTGCTTGGAGGTTACAGGACAACATGTAAACGTCCTCTCACCGTTTGTGCCCCTGAGAGCAAATTCAGGCCTACAGGCTTGGTGAGAAGAGGCCTTCCCTACTATGCTATTTCACCACCCTTAATTAAATTTATACCAAGACTTTTTTGCAGTCCAGTTTTGGAGTTTTCTGTCTTTAAGAAAAATAAGACCAAAGTTTATAATTCAAAGAGTAGTCCTTTTCATGAGAATATTGGAAATTTTTCCAATACAAAATTTTATTTAATAGCATTGATGATTTATGTTATTAATTTCATATTATATGTATATTTTACATTGCTAAGTACACAGGATATTTTGAATTGTTTTCCTCTTCCAAAAATAATCACAGAAAGTTTTGCTTCTTTAGGCTTGAAAAAGGATGCTTTAGATTTCTTTTTACAACAGTATGTGTGAAGAAAAATGCCACAATACAACAAATCTCACTTCTCTATAGATTTTGACATTTTCTACTAGCCAGGCGCTATAAACATGTGTCACTTAAATGAGCAGTTTTTAATAGCATTGTTTTCACATTTTAATTGTTGTCACATTTCTTCTTTGTTTAGGAAGAAGTCTGGTGAGCACCCGGGGGAATCTAAATAGCAAGTAAGATGTAAAACATGATGGCTTGGGACCAGCTTTCAAGTTTCCTTTTGTTTTATTATTTAACTGTTTCTATTTGCCACAGTGGGTTATGGCTTCTTTTTTTAAAGTGTTAGCAATTTAATTATATAGTTTAAGATATGAAACTTAACTTTCAATGCTTGGAAACTCTTTGAAGTCTTAAGTCTACATGAATTTTGGAATGAAGTAGATGGACATGAAAAATTACAGGCTGAGTGAAACTTCAAGACCTAGGTGTGTTTTACTAGCAGGAGGAAGAACGAATTTGTAAGCTTTTTCAAGGTAATTTTTTTTAACCAGATAGAACTGCTGTAACTATTCCACTCTGACTTTTCAGTGGGTTGAGTTAAAAACTGTTCCATAGGCTAATATGACTATTAGCACAGAGAGTCTAGACAGAAGTCCTACTCAACATCAGAATAAGTTATGTTGGAATGATGGTAGAAATGTTAGCTAATGATGGGGATTGAGAAAGCACAGTGAACAGGAAGGAAACACACCAGTAAGGGGAGGGATGAAAATAACAGGAGGAAGTAATAAGGCAGTGTCTATACGAGCCAAGGGAGCTGAAGAATTAAGTAAACACCTATGCAACCCGTTCCCCACTAACGATATGTAGAAAAAGGGATAAAGCAGAATGAATAGAACAGTAGAACACAGAAACTGGAGACAGGAAGGGGAAAGGGAAAATAGAAAACTTTGAAAGAAGAGAGTACAGGGTGAAAGTTCTTTTCAGTTTTCACTATTTCACTTACTTGACAATTTAGTTTCTTGAAACTGGAACATGAGATTTTCGGAAATAGAAGCCTTGGATGTATTTATATACTCTGTTGAAGAAAAGACTCTACTCATCATGTAATTATTTGATGCTTTTGGGAATCTTGGCTTGTGGACAGTTTCAGCCATGTTTAAATGAGGGAGCTAGTTCCTAAGTTATTCCTGGTTTCTCGTGTTCTAATGTTTCTGTACTCAAGAAATCACTGAATTCTCCACCAGTTAAAACCATGTATCTCAAATTGAAATAAGCAATTAAAATATACTTCTAGTTCATTGAAACCATATTTTAAAACAATTAAATTTTACAGTCAGAATGGTTCAAATAACTTTTGCCTTCAGGGATAAGAAGGTCTAGAATTACACTGTAGTTTTACTTTACTTGCTATTTATTGGCAAAGAAAAGGTTAACTGTGGTGCTGATCTCCATTACTATCTACAGATTTGCCAAAGTATAGAACTGAGTTTTTTCTATTGCAAAGCACAAAGCATAAGATAACTTTCTTTTCCACTGGGACAAAGACACAAATAAGGAAAGCATTCCTATGCAGAAGCAATTGGGAGACAAGACTAGGTTTATGCTTATTACTTTCGTGGGTGGGTAACTACAATGACATGTATTGTTAAACAGAATGATACTGTCAGTCAGCAAGTATTGGGAAAGTTTTTTCATTATTTATGGAATATATATCCATTATATTTCCATGACTTTCTATAATAACCATATATCAAAACCATGGACACTTCAGCTGGGACAGTAAAAAGGTACACATTGACTCTCAGTTCAAAATACTTAGAATCCCAGAACTACCATTAAAAGCCACTTTCCCCTTGGTTTCAATGTTTTCGTGTTAGAATTGGATACATCGTCACATTTTTACAGTCTTGCTATGGCATTTGCACAACTATAACTCTGAAAGTATTTAAGTGCTATTACTAGAAGACATACTAAGGAGGCTAGCCTTTCAACTCCCTACAAGCACCTGTCCAAAGACCCAGTAGGCATAAAGCTGGCCTTATAAAAATGTGTGCGAGGGTTTGTACTTGTGATTCAATTTTACCATTTTAAAAAGTTATTTTGGGGGTTAACTCAATGCAAAAATCTTTAGTCATCATCCTCGTGATGCTAGCTAGAGTGCAGGGAAATGTTTCCATGCCCATAACAGCCTCCACCTGCTCATCTGTAAGTTTCTCCAATGGAGTGAAAGGTGGGCTCTCTCTTCCCACATTCCACCAATACTAGCCTAGGTGGTTTACTGACATTGTCTTGTACAAGCCTCAAATAGGTCACATAATGAATAACTGATGGGCTTTTAAAAAATAAATCTCAGAACAACTTAAAAACATAACTGACACAAAGGGGAAATAAAGCTGGGACTAGGCTCCATCTCTGGTATATTACGAATGTACCATACTACCTCTCTTAGAGAAACATGGCATCCTGAGTGCAAACAATTAGGGAGAAACTATCATGTGGTATAGAAAAAACTGTTAAATAGATGAGACAAAATTTAAGGGACAGCATGGGTTATTCATTCATTGCTACTTGCCAAAAGAATGGGGAGTGTAAAGGGCCATGGTGCAGCCTAGTGTCTTGGGGATTGTGCTATGGACAAACCTCTGCAGGAGGAATTAGTGAGCGATTCAAAGAAGACCTTCCAGCTCTGGGTGCCTTGGCCACTTAATAGCAGAATTCCTCAAATTTGCTTGTATATGGCAGTGGGACCCAATTCCTCTGACTTCTTGTGTTAGTTTAGCAAACAGAAGCCTCTGCTCTTGTGTTCCCTCTATGCAGCATCATTCCTCATCTACATAACCAAAACACAAAGACGTTTTCTGAGAGAAGCTGCTTCAGGCTGACAGGGTGAAGTCTCTGCTTCCTCTCAGCTAGTACAAGTACACTTCTGACTGAGGTTAAGAGGGAAAGTATCCATGCTGAACATCTGCTGGAGACTCGTATCTTCAATTCTTCTAGAAAAAAAAAAGTTGCTTGAAAGCAATTTAAAGAGATTCTTGCCTGATTGCTTGCTTAACTTTAAAAGTAATTATTTCTGATTAACTTCATTAAAATATGAATGTTTTATTTTTTCATTAGACACATTGATCCTAAACTGTTAGAATGTTGGGCACACATCAATAAATAATTATTTCTAGTATATTCATACGCCTGCACATGCATGGGCCTGGTGGTGTTGTGACATCTGCATTATGTGTCATCTGCCTGTGGGAGCACAGTTTTGAGTTGTCATTGTCGTATCAGAAGCAAGAGGTGGAATGTGTTTAGAACATACTTTCATTGTGTGGGTTCTGAAAGGCCACTTTCTCCTTTCTAAGATTGTCTCTGGTGTAAATACAGCACTTGATAGAAGAGAGAGTAAAGTGATCTTGGTCTCTGTCCAGCTGCCCTGTCATGAACACAGGTAAACATACTTGCTTCCTCTTTGGATCACTCCTGTTAAAGAACTTCTACAAGGATACCAAAATTTCTTTGAGTTGTGATCTTATCATTTTGCATACTTACGTGTGCATCCTTCACACTTTTGCAACACTCACTTCAGAGACAAAAGGTACCATTGGCTCTTTTGGGAGGGATACCTAAAATATGAATGCATGTCATTAAAGAACACTGGAGCTTTACACTGAAGAAAGAAGCTCAGCTGCACAAGGTCTGCATGTTTTCACCTAGCATATAAGACTTTAACATTATCTTGGGGTTAGGTAGCAGTTTTATTTTAAAATATCAATTTTATATATGAAACTCAAGTTTAAAAATGCTTTCAGAATGAAACAACCATGAGCCAAATCATTGTTTATTTTGCATTTTCACCACTTTGTGTCAGTGTTTTGACTTTACAGAGAGCCTGTGGCTTGCTTGTACAATAAAAATGGCTCTTTGGCTATAGCTACAACTGATGATGAAGGCATCAAGATGGCAAAGGCACAGAAGTCAAGAGGTCAAATATGATGACACATTCCATGCTGTTAGTGAACTGCTTACAGCTAGCATGAGATTCATGGTACCTAAACACCTCAAACTGGGCATCAGCACTTTCATTGAGACTCTTTGTTAAGTGGGAAAGGCTAAAGTTGTAGTATTTCAGTGAGAGAATCAACAGTGACAATGGCCACTCATTACCACCACTAGGAAAAACACAGTGGTCACTTCCTTGTGGCTGCTACAGCCAAGTATCCCCTGAGGTTCTTGTTTCTTGGACTTCTGGATCCGAGTAGAGTACAGTACCCACACACAGGAACCATGGAAGAATTCTAAATTTACACATTCTTCCAATCACAAGTTTTATATCTGGAAGAAAGTTACAACCAAGAGGAAAACTGTGAATCCTAAAAGTGAACTGACTGGTCTCGAGTGTGTTACAGTGCACTAGAGAAATGAAGTGGAGGCTTGTTGCTTCTGCTCTGTGGGGAAGAAAAATAATCATTTAACATAGCCTGTTACCAAAACGGGCAGCAAGTGAGGCCTCTTCCATATTTGAGGCTGTTATTATGTCTGCCTTTGTGACTGATCACTCTGTTGCTATCACCAATGATCAATAATAGGGCCCAACAACGTCAGTGCCACCCTATGGGAACTCCCAAGACACATTTATTTTCCATGTTTCCAAGATTAATTCTAGTGTTCCTGGCCCCATATATTAATTATTGCTGCCGACGCTCTTTCTAATGCATCAGAGTTTAAAAGCTTTTGGTTACTGAGACGTGCACCCCTGAAGCCTCAGATATTTGGGGAAGCATGGAGGATAAGAACTGACAAGAATTTTCAGATATCACTATTCAGCTTTTTAAAACATATACTTGGCTATATGCATCCCTTTTATTATTTTTTATTAATTTATTCTTGTTACATCTCAATGGTTATCCCATCCCTTGTATCCTCCCATTCTTCCCTCCCTCTCATTTTCCCCTTACCCCCCTCCCCTATGACTGTGCCTGAGGGGGACTTCCTTCCCCTTTATATGCTCAAAGGGCATCAGGCTACCATGCATCCCTTTTATAATTTATTTCTTTCTGCCTTTGTTAGTATGATTTTTTTTTAATTCAAAGTGTTCAGACACTCAAACCACTGTGAAATCACCAAAGACAGAACAGTCAATTCAGTGTAGATATTCAGGGATATAGGCTAGTGGGTAACACACATGGCATGCCACAGATTTCCTTTTAGCATTGCTGGGTTATGTGGTGTTATGTAATGCAATTTTAAGAATATATACCCTAACAGGGCACAGAAGATAATTCCTTATTGTAGCAAGCGGACTGACAAAACATGCATATGGCCTCAAATGTAATGAAGGTTTATAAATGTTGCCGAGTTCTTAAATCTCCCTTACAGTCTGTTTGGTTCTCTGTATGCACTTAACACAAATATTCAGAGTTTCTCTTGCCTGTGTGTGAAAGGAAATATCTTACGCTGTTGTTTCTTGTCTTGGATACTTGTATTAGAAATGATTTATTTTGACTTCCTTACATATGTGGATTTAAGAAGACATCTCAGGGCACTCAGCCCCCGCTCATTAACTATGTCAGTTTTTAATGCAGTGTAACAAATTACACTAGCTTAGATGCTAATACAACAAGCACTTATTATTTTATAATCACTGTCTATTAAGGCTTAGCTTTTATCTGCAGGCTTGACTGGGGATGGATACACTGCCTTGTCCATTCAGGTTGCTATCAGATTGCACTTTCTTTAGAAAGTGAGCCTGAGGCTTTGGTTTCTGGTTGGCAGATGTTTACAGTTCCTCTCAGTTTCAGGCAGTGCCTGACATTTCTTGCCCCTCTCTAGCATAGCACCTTGCTGGGAAAAGCCAGTAAGGAAGAAGAAGAGACAATGACTAAAAGTTTAACAAATGGAGGCCCTCCTCAGTAAAACACATTTCAATATGGACACTAAGGAAGCATGAGCCACAGCAAAGCCCTTCTGCCACATCAGGACCATAGCAAGCAAGATGATAAAGACTGCCGGGAAACCCCAAATTGGAACTAGAATTTAAAACCGCGTAAAAATAATCTCTCTAAAAAAGATGTAACATGGCTGTTAAAATATCTACAGTCTGTGGATGTGTTACTGAGCCACACCCACAATACTTCCCTTTGTAAGAGCTTGATCCCTCTGTGATATAATGGATAATGTTGTAATTTTTCACTGCATTGGCATTGAAAAGCATGCGAACCCCTTTTCTCTCCGGGTGCATTCTGAGTCTTACTACTTTGAATAACACAGTCTGCTAGTAATAAACACCTCATAAGGTCTGATATTGTTTGACTCGTGTCACCCACAGAGCTGATTATATACTGTGTAATTATATGCTGTGGTTATTATGTGTTTCACAATCTCTTTATACATAGGACTGTTTTCTCAAATAACCACTTAATTGTATAATATTTAAATCAAAAGCTCCAGGCTTTCTAACCTTCCAGGATGTGAGACTAATAGGTGAATTATAAGCCATTGCCCTAAGGAGCTGTGTGTCAAGATTTATGGGGAGCGGTATAGAAAAAGGGAAGCTATGTTAGATGAGTCCTGAAAAACTACCAACCTTGGAGCCTCCTGGGTCATCCTAGAAGAGACACTACTTCTGAAGGCTTTTCAGTCTATAGTTGTCATTTTCTATTAAAAAGCAGCAGTGGATGGTAACCAGAATATGCTCTCTCCAGCAATTTGTATCTAAGGCAATCTAAACTATGAGCATATTACAGATGAAACAAAAAGCACAGAATATTTTTTCCACACACACACACAAAAAAAGAAGCTAAACTGTTGAGATTTTTTTATATCTAACAATTGTATTAATGCCTGTTAGCTTCTCTGGAGGCTGTGTCTGTTTTGCAATATGGACTTGATTTCTGTTAGTTCAGTGTGGTAGCCAGCTTTCTGTTAATACAACAAATACCTGATATAATGAACCAAAAAACAAAAGGTCTACTTTGACTCAAAGTTTGTAGGGCTTCAATTGGTAGTCAGTTGGTCATGATGTTCTCCTACTTGGAAAAGGCATTAAGTCATTAGCAAAAGCCATTGAAAGGGAAAGTTGTTCACCTAGGGCATTGAGGAAGCTGCTGTGGTCATGGCATCCAATACATACTGAAAGAGGAAAGAACAAGAAAGAAAAGGATTTATAGTCCCACAAACTTCTTCAAGGGCACACACACACAAATGGCCAGACTCCAACTAGGTTCCATCTCTTAAAAGTTCCATCTACTTTCAATAGTATCACAGCCTTTATCATGTGGATGTGGGGAGGCAGCTAGGCAGACATGTATTGTGATCTATTGCAGATGAATGAGTCAATAGCATCTCAGAAAGAGAGCAATTGTTTAAAGAGAGCTAGACATGGTTAAAGGAGAACAAAGCAGCCATGCCTTGGCTTAATGAGACACAGAGTTATCAGAACTTGAAGAGACCTGTACTTTTGAAGAGGGCCATGCAAGTAAAACCTGACCTCACATACACTGACAACTAAAGAAACAGAGAAATACAGAGCTGGAGGGATGGCACACAGTTAAAAGTACTTCCTGCTCTTCCAGAGGACCAGAGTTGAGTTTCCAGCACCTTTGTTGGGAGATTCACATCCACCTCTAACTCCCACTCCAGGGAATCGAATGCCCTTTCTGAATTCCACAGGCACATGTGGCATGCACTCACAGAGACACACATACATAAAAATAAAAATAGTCCTTAACAAAAGAACGAGAGAAAAAAGTCACAGAACTCTTTTCTTTTCCCTTCTAATATTAAGCAGTTAGCTCCCATTGCCTGAATCATATAGAAAGAATGAAGTTAAAAAAAAAAAAAGAAAGAAAAAACTTCATTGGTAATTTCCATAATGTTGATCTCATCAGTCATAGAACAATGGGAGAAAAGTGAAAACAGATCAGGAAGGGGATATGTGTCCGTATAACCTGTACAATTTTGTCCCATTTCTATCAGAATTGAACTTCTGACCATAGCCTACTTTCTGTTAGCTGAGGTAGGCACTCCCTTTTCTGCCTAGGGGTTTACTGGGAAAGACTTCTATTGCTTTCTTACATTGCTTTAGAAGTTACATCAATCATCCATGCCATTTAGTTAGGTTTTGGTCCCTTTTCAGAATCATGGGGCTTCCAAGAATCACTACTGAAATCTTTAATATTCTTTTTGCCATTTGTGGAGGTTAAAAGAAACCAATAATTTTTATGTTTACATAGGCTGACTAATTTAAAGCTCCTCTCTAACTCTAAGTCCTCTTTAAAGGAAAGTTCAGTGCCATAAAGAAGTAGATTTTACCCAAGGCCCCACAGCATAGCCCCAGGGTCAACCCAAGTCCTCAGAATTCCTTAAATGAGCCAGTCAAAATATGGGAAGAATTTCTAAATATTGTTTCAGTGCAAGTTTACCATGAGTGTTTTTTTCCACTCTACCCTAACAGTCTTATGTGACCACAGTAACAAAACAAAAAACAAAATGAACCAAAATCATGAGTTTCTGTCTAGATTTTGGCTAGGAAACTAAAGCTTAGCTAATGCTGAGAACTATGCCAAATCACTCCATTCTGAAACTCTGAAAGCAGAAACTTCAATTATTTCACTTGCCTAGCATATGGAAGTAAAGTAAAGAACTTAGAGTGAAAACTGAGCTACATATGAGTCTTTAGAATGTTCTAACATTACCGAATACCTTCCCATAGTCATACATAGCTATGAGACCACTGAACCGCATTCCAGCAAGAAACTAGAAATGTAAACTATGAAAGAAAGTAGACCAAAATATCAAGAACTAAAAAGAAATCAGTGCCAGGAGGGATTTAATGAATGAAAAAAAAATGCAGATAATCTTTTGGACATGACTCACATAAGGCATCAGAACAAAGGCTAAGATGAAGAGCTATTTGAAGAAATGTAGCTGTGTCTGAGAAAATACCCACATATAATGATAAGTAGAAATGGGCATCTCATTATCTAAAGCCCCTCATTAAAGCTCCAATCAACAAGCATCTCCACCAAACACATTGACTCAGGACTCCACACAGGAACTTCCTATAGCACCAATGGTCCAAGGGTAATCAGATGTCTGAGAAGTAGCTATGGCATGAAGTAGAACAAACAAGCAAGATATGAATCATATATATACATATATATACATATATATGTACATATATATGTGTGTGTTCAATATATATTTGAATACAAGCATGGTATTTAATATAAATTTTGTTAATTCAGTAGAATACACTATTTTCTACCCTATAAAATGTTTATTTTTATAGCTACAAGGGTAAAAAGTGTCCTACTACATTTATGCCTCCCATATCCTGGTACATAGTAACTCTTAGTGAATTGGAGCCAAGAACTCAACCTTTTGAGTTTTAGCACTTAAAGGAACAGCCTCACTTTTTCAGCCTTAAATTATATATTAGGCACATCTCTAGAGTCTGCAATTACTCATAGTTTAAAATTTTGGGAAACAGGTCCTGAGTTCCATTCCCAGCAACCTCATGGTGGCTCTCAGCCTTCTCCTAGGATCAGATGCCCTCTTCTGGTATGCAGCTGTACTTGCAGATAGAGCATTCATGCATTTTTAAAAGGTAAATAAATAAATCTTTAAAAATACTAAGAATAACATTATATTTCTCAAAGTAGCATTGAATTTTCTCAAACTAAGCAATAGGAGTGCTTTAGATTCTAGAAAGAAAAATAGAAATTTCTAATTTAGAATCCTGTATCTATATAATTAATAATGTGAAAGTCCAGTGTATTTGAAACCATCACAGAATAAACCTAACCAAGGAAGTGAAAGACTTATGCAATGAAAATTTCAAAACACCAAGGAAGAAAAATTATGAAAACATTAGACCATATAAAGACCTCTGTGATTATGAGTGGTAAGAATCCATATATGAGTATTGACATACTACCAAAAACAATCTACCAATTATAGTAATCACTATCAAAATTCTCATGTCATTCTCCACAGAGGTAGAAAAAAGCTTATAAAACTTATATGGAAAGACAAAAGACCCTGGATGCTCAAAACAACTGCTGGTAGAGATATCAAATATCCTGATTTCAATGTATAAACAAAGCCACATGTACTAGCCCCTACACATGTAGATAAATAGAGTAGAACATATCACTCAGATATAGATTCACATGGCTACAGCCAATTGACTTTCTCTTACCAAGATTCAAAAAATATTCTTGGGAGAATATTAGCCTTTTCAATAAATAGTGCTGAGAAGAGTGCAAATCCATAAATAAGAAAGAAAGAAAGAAAGAAAGAAAGAAAGAAAGAAAGAAGAAGCAAAGAAGCAAAGAAGCTCGAACTCAAGAAATAAGAAGCCAAACACAGAAGCAAGCTAAATAAAAAATAGAAGGTAAAAAAAATTTAAAAATTAAATAAAATATGCTCATACAGTATCAAGTCTCTCCTTGGTGACCTATTATCTTTCCTCTGAGTGCCACCAGGCATCTCCATCCAAGGGACATGTTCAAATATGGGGCACCAGAGTTTGTGTGAAAGTTAGATCTCCTTCTCCACTCAACAGTGGAGAATGTCCAGACTTAGGGGAGGGGAGGGGAGTAGGGGGGAAGAGGGAGGAAGGGAGGAATGGGAGGATACATGGGACGGGCTAACAACTGAGATGTAATATGAATAAATTAATTAAAAAATAAAAAAATAAAAATATTAAATGAAATAATTTAAAAAAATTAAATAAAATAAAAGCCACAACTCTGAAATCCAAACATGCAGTTTGAATCAGAGTAAGGAATGATGACATAAAGGCGTCTGCTCAGAGAACATAAATTATAGAATCTGTAGCTATTTCTGAGACACACTGGTAGACTTGTGCTGTGTTAAATCTACTGGAGTGTTTCCTGTTCAAAGGAAAGAGAGAGAGAATGGACAAAGAAACAAAAAGGAATGGAATAGAAGTGAAAGAAAGCGAAGGAGAAATGCCATGCACTGAACACCTAATTAAATGTTACAATTTAGTAAGGACCTTGTATTGAAATTACGTTTACGGATTAGTGCTGTTTTCTTTTCAACATGATTGCTTTCAACAATTTGGAATGGTGATGGAGACCTACCTCCTCCTTGTGATTAATAGACAGTCATTAGACATTACAAGTGGAGTTTTCTCTTACCCAATCTTTCAGTATAGAAGAAGAAAAGGCCATTGCATTTATACATCTGCCCATGTGTACCTGTACTAAACACACACACACACACACACACACACACACACATATAATTTATCATTCTTAAAATTAATCCTTCTCCTTATAGACAAAAAGAAAAACATTTCTTAAAGTGGGGAGGGAATATATACATACACAGAGAGGATGAGGAGTAAAGAGAGAATGAGACAAAAGATATATTTAGAAATGTCTGAGGTAATTTGATTTGAATTTCAGTTAGTGTACTTTGATTCCTTGCCATACCAAAAGAGTGAAATTTTCCTTTAGCTATCAAGAAAACTGATTTGTAATGTTAATAACACTTCTTAAAATTAATAGACCATGAGTCAGTGTTGACGTAGTATCTATTCCTAATTTCAGTGTATAAACAACAGGTAGATCATGTAAATAAATATGGTAATTTTGTCCCACTGGGAATTGCAAATTTTGAGTTCAATCTTCATTTCAATAAGCAAAGATAGAACTGTGAGGATCATTGACTTCAGAACATTAGCTTTAAAACTGAATATGTAAATTCCAAGGGAATGGGCAATTTTTGTTTTGTCTATTCCCCAACATAAATAGACATGCATTGCAAAATCATATGTTTTGCTAATTCTCAAGAGGGAAATGACAAGAAGAGAAGAGAAAGAGGATCGAAATGTACAAATCATGTATCCCGTTTGTTCCCCTTGGTCTTTCTCACGCAGGAAAGCCCAGAATGGTCATCAGCCTTTAACACTGAAAATCCTATGGCATTGTCAGCTGGATATACCTGGGGTCCTTCTTTTGATGAATCTGCAGCTATCTTGGGGCTTATTGATGGGTTCTATCCTGTGGAAATTAAAAGTCATTCATGATGAGCAAAATAGCCCGAGTAGCTTCATAGTAAGGACAATTCCAGGGAGCTACGTTTTCCAGTCATCATGGTATGTGAGCTATTTTTCACTAACAAGCCCAGTGAAGCAAGGCAGCTGGTCTACAGCAGCAGTTGAGCCACTGACGAGTGAAAAGTATAGATTTGTCTTCTAGACATACGAAATTATGATAAGAAATCTCGATTTGCTTCTTCGAAAAGAAAAAGAACCTCTCGTTTAAGAAACCTGTGGTTAACCCAGTGAAGCTTGCTAAAATGTATTAGAGAATAATAAAGTGAACTTTATTAAAAGGTACCCTTGGGAGCAATCCCATCATGCTCTGCAGCCGAGAGCAGCAGAAATTTTTTGCCCGGCCCTTGCTGTCTTTTTAAACTTAGCACTGTATCAAGTGCCCTTTTACAGAAAGGATCGGGCAGGTTAGTTGCTGTCACCTTTTGTTTAGTTTGCAGCCACCTTTTAAAATGACTAGTGACTTTAGTGGCTCATTAAGGACACAGGAATTCCAATGCTTTCTTATGTTTTCATCACTTCATGCAGAGGTTCCTCCCCCACTTATTATAATTACAAATTAATTACTTGTAATACTACTTGTCATTAGCAAGTATGCCTAGAACATACCGTGTGCCGCACTGCGTTCATTTACATGTGCTATCTTCTCATCCCCACAGCACTCAGGCGAGGTATTAGCTTCTTTATTATCATTGGCTTGGATAAATTGAAACTAAGATTGAGTTTTTAAAGCTCTTTTGTATAATGTAAAGTGTCTGGTAGAGGACTGAGCAGACAGAATGGACAGTGCCTGTTGTAACTGGTTTATTTTAAGGTCCTCTAGTGAATTGTACTAGCTTCTCTGTCAACCAATGAAGTAGATTGTTCCTATATCAAAAGTACTTGAGTGTTGTCCTATGAAGATCTATCTACTCAAAAATGTATGCAGAGTGGGGGTGGTTGTAAGACAGCATGGATAATTAAGGAATGGGTAGCTAAAGCCAAGGGTGCTAACACCTTGTAGAAAAATTCAAATGACACTAAATTGTATCTCCTTTTTGGCTTTCCTATGTCTTGTGCAATTGAACAAGGCTGTAATTGACAACAAGCTCAGTTTTGGCATGTATTATTTTTTTCAGTTTGTTTGTTCTGACTCACTTTGTCCTTACGGAAGTGTTTGAATCTGTTGCTTAGTGCTGCACACTTCTGAGTTCCTCTCTTCTTGCTTTACCATGAAGGATGATGCTTATGGATTCCAGAGGTTAGGTCTTCAATCTTTCTCTCATACATGGGCAGCTTTCCCCCTCATATTACTTGTACTGTTGTTATATTTTCCAACTATAAACTTATTTTCTTACTGGCACTTTTCACCTTTTGAAAATGGAAATGTTCCATGTGGCTGAAGAATGTCAGGAAGTGAAACATTTGGGAAGAATTATATAGAATGCAGTCACTCTGGATCTTCATCATTTTAACCAACAAGAGCCAAGCCAAAAAAAAAAAAATAGGCACAGGATGGGATGTGCCAAAAGTTTAGGGTTTCAGAATATTTATAGCAGATATATGATTTTGAATTGGCATGGCTGCTTAGCTTCAACAGGTCTTATGTCCAAATGCTTGAAATGTAGTTGAAGGATAAGAGCATTAGGATTTTATTTTACATGATAATATGTCTAAAATATTTGAAATACAGCCCAGAAATAATTCAAAGCCTTTTATGTCATGATGTTAGAACTTAAATAGATATGACATAATATGTACGCTTCTAAATTATAATTTATACTAATAAACACAATACTAATTTTTAAAATACATTATTCTTTGGAGTGATTTGGAGCGACAAATGTTGTTTTCCCTTAAAATATTTAAATCACAAACTGTGATGTATTAATATTAAGGATCAGAGAAATAGAAAAGATGTATGTAAGGAATGCCCAGTGTTCTTCTTTGGATGGAATGGGACTAGAACTGAGGTTAGGTCTAGAAATACAATGACCATGGGACTAGAACTGAGTTCTCTCTCCAAAGGACAATAAGTTCAACTGGAAGTTGATGGTGATCAGATACCTATATATTGTAAGAGTGTTGGGAACTGACAGATTGCAGTGTGTCTTATTTTATTAATAAAAGTAAAGCTTTAATGGGGGATCTTTTACCAACTGTCAGAGATAAGTTCAAAAACACACAAGGAAATATTTAGAAAAACTCATTTCAAAGCATCAAGTCATCAAACAACTACCTTACCTTACCGACTGTATTACCAGAGCTGAGCTCAGCCTCTGATCACCCACAATTTTGTTCGTTGTCCATTGCTTGAAAACATCTCCAGCCACATTTGAGTATATAAATGCTTAACTAGCATTAAGCAAAGATATAAAATATGGGACAGGAGAGGTGGCTCTGGGGTTTAAAGTACTTGGTGTTCTTGCAGAGGACCTGAGTTCAGTTCGCAGGACTCATAAAGCAGCAAGCAGCAGCTCGCAGCTCCTGTTCCTGGGGTTCTGATGGGCTCTTCTAGCTTCCTCAGGCACAAGAATACATACTATATGCATACATTCATACACCGTACAGCCAGACATTCATGCATACAAAATAAACTTTGTAATTGTTTATAAAGGCCTTAAATAAACATAAAAACCACCTAACAAGCACCATCATGAAACCATGCCATCTTAGCCAATCTTTCTTGAAGCATGGGCTTCCAAAACAGTCAAAGGTATATTTATAATAAAGTACAACAGGATTTTTTTTGTCACGTACTATATATTGGCAGTTAAGAGAGTAGAATACAAATGGGTATATTTTATTAGTTGGAATCAGCAGAGAGAGTCTGCCAATTACAGACGGAGGATGCCCAGAGTTTTCAGAACATTGTTTTATAATCCTCTCTCCATGTCTTGAGTGCTTATAAACAACAATAGAAGCACTGAAGGAAACAGAACCCATGACCACACTGGTTTTTGTGTGTGTCAGTCCTATGATGGTAATGCAACTTCAAAGTACTGAGAGGAGGACCACATATATACGCTGCAAAGCAAATGTTTTACTTACAGTTTGTGTTGGGGGAGGGCGGGGGGACTCAAAAAGCTTCTGGATGCATTTTGAAATGCACAGGGCTACAGTGTGTGTCCCTGAATCTGTTTACCAGGAGCCACAAGCATATTATTTATTATTACTAATGTTTAGTTTTTGATTACATGCTTTCAATGCAGTTGATTTCATGCCTAAAACACTGCTCACCAACTTATTGAATAATTACTGCCAACTCGGAAAGGCTAGGCCAAACATACCATTGATTTTAATATGGGAAATCTACAGAAGAAGGAAACACAGGAAGTTTATGGATAGATGGTACACAGTGAAGAACCTTCTTGAAAGGGACACAGAGGTAGGATTCTAATACCAATGAAGGATCCTATCAAGTCATAGCCATGTCCCCAGATCCTAGTGAGACAGGACATTAAGTAGATTTCTGCATTGTGTTGTATATTTTGGTACATCAACATGAGCAGAAGAACAGTAACCAGACTAAAGCCTAAAATTAAGTTGTGATTTTAAAAGAGGTCTATTTATATATAAAATATCAAGCAATATAAATAAGGCATCATAAAGAATGTTATTGTTGAGGAAGCATAGCCCTGAACTATAAATTCACTGCCTCTATGCACATATAATTAAGTATAAAAGAAACAGGCATAATTTGTAAAGGTTTTAAGATTGGTTTATATAATAGAAAACGAATCTTTAATGTGGGCTGACTAATGCCTTCATCATTAGTTGGTTTTGTTTTAACTATTTTCAATGTATTGTAAGAATTTTTAATGTGCATTATCGTTAAAACTCATGAATGTTAGTTTTCCAAACAATATTGTACTAAATATTTTATAATAAAAATATTGCTCCATTATCACATGTGATATAAAATTTATTAATTAACCTTGCTTGTTAATTCATGTTAAACGAAGGAAACATTTTAATTATGATAATTGGAATAATTTGAGTTGTTATAGAATAAGACATGAGCCTGAATCTTCTAACACACACACACACACACACACACACACACACAGTGAATTAAAGATAAGAATAACTTATTGTGTATACATATGAGTAGACACCGTTGAGAAAGAAAAACTTTGAAAGTAATATTTTTTTTTAAAGAAGAGAAGAAACCAAGAGAGCAGATTGACAGATTTTAAAAGTTGGTTTGTAAATCACTCGTTGATGCCTCTGGTGTGTTTCTCTTATAACAGCAATGAAGTTCAAAACAGTAGTTTAAAAAAAATCTTATCTAAATTCTAAAAGAGCTGAGGTTAAGTTGCTGAATGCTTTGAGCCATGAGTTCCCCTTTAATCTCCTAACACTGATTCTGAGTTATAAAAAGCTCATCACCACATGTGTCGGAAGGGGCGCCAAACAAGCAAGGCAGAAGATTCTTACCTGAAGCAAGACTCCAAACTGCAGTAATGTTCTATGTTGGGGGCCTAGGCATTAATGCAACTTCTATAACCCACTGGTGTGTACCTTGTGTTGTTATGGAAATTCAATGCAGCGAGAAATCAATCATGCACTCAGAGATGAAATGGGACAGTTCCTCTACACCTGGGCAGAGCCTAGGCTAATGCCAGCCACCCTCCACACACCCCCCCCCCACACAATTTCTTACAGCTTTTATAGGACAGGTAACAATGTGGCCACCAGGGGGTGGTTTCTGAGTCCTATGCCCACAAAAAGCAATTTCTGCCACAGCTACACATGTTTACAGGAACAGAAATTGCAGAAATAAACATCTGTAGGGAAATGTTTCACAAGTAGGAATAAAGCATACAAATACTTGCTGGTTGTCATTAAAAAAATTCCTTTCTTAGCAAACTATGATCTACCATATGACCGTTGATAAAGGCTATAGTAATCACTCCTTAAGGCTGATTCTTTTTTATTGAAAATAGATTTTTATATATAATATATTCTGTTTACAGTTTTCCATCCCCCAATTACCCCTAGATTTTTCCTCCTTCCCCTCACCCACCCAAGTCCCCACTCTTTTTATCTCTCATTAGAAAGCAAACAAGCATCTAAAAAAACAATTAAAATAAAATAAAACAAGAATAAGACAAAACAAATCAACAGGATAAAAGACAAAACGGAAAACAGAAGAAACACAGACAGTAAGACACACATTTGCAAACAGAAAGACCATTAAAAGCAAATCTGGAAACTATAATATATGATCAAAAGGTCTGTAAGGGACAACAAAAGACGTGCTGCTGTTCCGAGGGACTGTGTGCCCAGTGAAACTCCACTGGAGAAAACACATCTTCCTTTGAGAGCAGTTACCAATTGGAGATAGGTTCTGGGTAAGGAACAGAAGCTTGTGTTTTCTCTTTCTCATCACTGGTTCACTGAGACTTCATCTGGCTTAGGCTTGTGCATGCTCTGTGCATACTGCCTTTATGAGTTCATGTATGCATCAATCTTGTTCTATCTGGAAGGCCTTGTTTACTTGATATCTTGTATCCCATTTGGTTCTTACAAGCTTTTCACCTCCTCTTCTACAGAGTTCCCTGAACCCTGAGGGGAGGAATTTGATGGAGACCTCCCACTTACGACTGAGTCTTCTAAGGTCCCTCAGTCTCTGCACATTGTCCAGCTGTGGGTCCTTGCATTTGTTCCCATATACTCCTGGAAGAAGCTTCTCAAATGATGGCTCAGCAAGATACTGTTCTAAGAGTATAGTAGAATGTCATTAAGAGTCATTTTATTGCTGCTTTATTTCTTTAAGGCAGTTTATTGCAAATGTTTACCTTCCCAAGATACAGTGAAGAGGTTTTTAGTAAGCACCCAGCACTCAGAAGTAAAATGTTAACTCATTCAACTTCTCCACAACCCTATTCTATTTGTATAGAAATGTTTCTATACAAACATTTCTACTACGCTGTTGATAGAGAGTAGTAACTTGATTTTGCTACTTGCATATATGAGTAAAAATACATATAATGTAATCATCTCTTTTTCAATATGAACCACTGAGTTATACTGTATTGCAGTTTCCTCATAGGTAAAATAGTATCAAGCTCACAAACACAGGGTAGCTGAAAGGCTGCAACCTTCTGCCTACCGTCCCCTGTGACACAAATGGAATGGAAGTTAAAAAAAAAAAACAGGATGGAGTTTTATGCAATACAAAGCTGCTGATCATATTAAATGGGTGGGTGCATGAATCAAATTTGCCTCATAAATAACAGCTGCCTTTTAGAATTAATTCTCCTACCTTTCTTCACAATTTACAGCAATCTAAGACAGTCTTAAAAGCAGCAATATGCACAGCTGGAAGGCACGAGTCATCAGCATTCTTTGCTGCAGCTGTTTGTATCGTAAGCCACAGCTGACCTGAAATACAGACATCTTCCTGTGATCTCTCCAACAGCAATGTTCTCTGGCCCAAATCTACCTTATGGTTTGGTTTTTGTAGCACCAACACTTTTATTGTGATAAAGGGTTTGTTTGGGTTGAACTGTCCTTATAACACACACACACACACACACACACACACACACACACACACACACACACACATGCTAATGGGATGGGTGTGAGATTTCTGTGTAGCAATGTTCACTTTGGCTGAGTGAGGGCTTCTTGTGCATCTGGTAGTCAGATATCCACAATAGCCAAGGGAGGGAGAATTCTTCAATTATGCTGAGATGTCTGGCTTTGAAATATCAGATGTTCAGATGGCATTCCTGTAATGGGAATCATTAAAATTCTTAGCTGTTTAGACCGTCTAAAGAAAGAACTGTTAAAACTAGTGATCAAATAAAAGTGTAAGCTTTAGCTTTTATTTTCCATTTCTAGGCTTCCACTCCCCATTCCCACATACCCATCTTTACCCAATGGTTCTGCCCTGTTGTACACTGAAACAGCTCTGCAAAGGAGATTTTTATTAGTAAAATCGGACCACGAGCTGTTGCCGTTTGAGGATTGCGGAAGTACAGAGCTTTGCAGAGTCTGAGACGAAGGCAAAAGTGTGCCTCCCAAACTCTAGTGTTTTCTGTTCTGCAATCTGGGGTGAGTCAGGACACGTCTCCACGTGCAGAGGCAACAATGGCGTTCAAAATGATCAATGAGAATATCTGCACTTTCAGAGTTGCTTAACATGTTCCTTATGCAAAGCCATTAACCACATATTCCAAAGTTGCACAGAGCCCCCAGTTACCAATAAAAACAGCGTTTGGCCAGAGTACAACCTCACCACCAGCTCTCTGGCATATGAGGATTAATATTCCTCATCATGAAGTAATACCCATTGAAATATTTACTCTGCTTCACGGATATCTCAGCCCCAGCTTAGACAGGCTTTTTGAATATTGTTGGGAGGATTTGTTTTTCAGCTGTCAGCACCCTGGCTCCTGATTTCCTCTACAAAGCTTAATCTCCAAACTCTGTTCATAAAAATAGAATTGTGCATTCCTGAAAATTAAGAGGGCTGCACTGAACATCATCTTTTGGTTTCTGTAGAACCCACATAAGCAATGCAGGAATATCAATTACAAAAGAGTCCCAGCCAGATTAACATAGCTGTAAAAGAGATAATATTCTTTGCTCATTAGTTTAATCAATTTTTATTTATAGCAATAAAAAGTAGAAAGATAGCTTAAATGTTTAACTAGAACTGTTACAATGACAGTGCCCTGATGCAACCACAAAGATTTGTGTAAATAAATTAGAGAATCTAGTATGGAAAAAAGCTTCTTTGATGTTATCTTATGTTTATTTTCCATCAGATTTGTTGAGGTGTAGGCTACATATATAACTCTGTCTGTGTATAATTTTGAGTAATAGCATTCCACACTCTCTCCTCCTTATTAGGGTTTTAATGTGTGTTCCCACTCCCAAAATCCACATGCTGAAATCTAACATCAGTGTAACAACATTAAGAGGTGGAGAGTTTGAGAGTCCATTAAGTCCATCTGTTTGGCTATCCTAGTGAGGGCCTTCCTGACACTGATTTGAGGGAGGCTGCCCTTCTGCCAAATGAGGACAGAGAAATTGGTATTTACCAGATAGAAAATCTACTGATAATTTGATTTTTAGCTTCCAACCTGCTATACACAATAAATTTCTGGGTTTTCTTAGTGTGATTTGAATTTGGTTGTTTTGATTTTGAGATGTCTTTCTATGGCCTCAGTCTCACAGCAATCTTCTTCAAAAGTGTTAAGATCATAGATGTGAGCCACTGTACCCAGATTAAATTTCTGTTGCTTACTAATTTCCTAATCTAATGTATTTTATTATAGTGGCCCACTAAACTAAGACGCCACCAAAAGTCCACTCATGTCTTCTCATTAATGCTTCTTTACCTGTATACTTGATCAGCCATAGCTGTTCACTGTCCCTATTAGTTTTCCTGTTTCAGACTGTTGCATACCTCATCGATTATATAGCCCCTGACTCTGGCTTTATTTTTACTTAGCAAATGCTTTTGAGAGGCAGTGCATGCAACAGCTAGGCAGTGGTACGACTGTAGCTTGCATTAGATGGTTTTGTAGTCATGGGTGCAGAACATGGCTCAGAATAATAATGCCAAATCAGATCATCCTTCAGGCAGCATTCTGTCAACGTCTCCAGGCAAGCAGGCAGTAGGGCACAATGATAACCTGAAGAGGCTTCAGCCTCAACAAAGCAAGAGGCTTCCTCTCAAAGGCTTCTGAGGGAGAGGAAGGCACTGTACTGTAAGGAAGCAGACCAAGTTAGTACCGGACAATGAACACGGTCAAGCTGCCTCCAATTCTCAACCAGAAGTCAGAGGCAAGGATCATTCTTATTTTATTTTGTAAGTGTATGTAATAAGATTTAAATTTTTTTCAAGATACATAAAACACATTTGAGTTTTTCCTTTTAAAATTTTAACACAATATATTTTGATCATGTTTCTCCTCCCCCAACTACTCCCAGATATCCCCTGCCCTGTACCCATCCAACTTTTTGTTCTCTCTCTCTCTCTCTCTCTCTCTCTCTCTCTCTCTCTCTCTCTCTCTCTCTCTCTCTCATTCTCTCCCTCAAGAAAAACAAAACAAAATGAAATAAAATACAAACAAACAAAACAACACAACAAAAAACATGGAGCTCATTTTGTGTTAGCCAACTGTCCCTGGGCATAGGTCCTGCCCTGGAAAATGGTAGATACACACTGTGTATTCAATTCAATTCATTTGCTAGCAGATAGAAATTGCAAATAACTTCTTGGATAGGGGTGGAACCCTCCGTGTGTGTCCCCCTCTCATTGCTGGGAACATACCCGACTTGAACCTGTTCAGGTCTTGTGCATGCATGCAGCCACAGTATCTCTGAGTTCATATGCCTATGGGTCCTGCTGTATATACAAGGCACTGTTTCCTTGGAAGAATCCATTGCCTCTGGCCTCTGGATTGTACAATTTTTTTTACCTCCTCTTCTACATAAATCTTCAGTGGAGGGGTTTGATAAGTACATACTCTTTAGAGCTGAGTTCTCCAAAGGGAAGAAGCTGCTTGGTGATTGCAACAGAGGGAGGCTCTGAAAAGGAGGAGGAGGAGGAGGAGGAAGAGGAGGAGGAGGGAGGAAAGGAAGGAAAGGAAGGAGAGAGAGAGAAAGAGAGAGAGAGAGAGAGGGAGAGAGAGAGAGGGAGAGAGGGAGGGAGGGAGGGAGGGAGAGAGGGAGGGAGAGCGCATCCAGGCCAATTGAGTGTTCACACAAGCACCAACTGAAGTGCCAACAAATGTGGCAAGGAGATCAGAAAACATCCCACCCCCACCCCCACCCCCACCCCTACCCCCGAAAGGCAGAGGCCCTACACCATGAGGAAGCGGGCTTTAATATGTAATCTGTACTATATAACTGAAGTCAAACTGTCCTGTTACTATTAGGTCCCAAAGACAGTCATGACAAAAAGGTAGGTGCCTATCAGCATACCAAAGCTCACTCTGGCCATGAGAAGAACTCAGTCCTAGTGTCCTCTCACCCCACCTCTACCCTATACCTCTCCAGCCCAGGGCTTCACTTCACTTCTCCTAGCTTCTCTTTCCTATATAACTTTGACAATTTGGGCAAAATCTCTCCATCTCTAGGTTCTTTTCCTCTCTTTGCCACCTTGTCTCTTTTCTCTTCCTCTCTTGCTCCCTGAATGCCTCCTCTCAAGGCCCAGGTCAGTCTGGACCCTTCCGATGCCTCTGGCTATACTCTTCCTCATATCTACAATAAAAACCTTCTCCTCAGCCATACCTTGGAGCAGCCATTTCTTCATTTTCACTCAGTTACCAGGTGACAGAGGAAGAAGGTCTGGTTTTTATGAGAGCAGAGAGGGGGAAAGAAGCTTCCCAAGTTGAATGGGGCATGGTCTATGAGCTTCTTCCTAGTGGCATCTGCAAGGGCTGTGTTCTTCCCGTATGCATAAGGCTATGTGCACCTCAGTACTGGAAAACCAAAAACGCACATCTGAGATTTAATCATATTTTAGGTGTATTAGCAATAATAGTTTGTTTGTTGTTTTGTTAATTAAGTAGTTTTCCAGGAATGGAAGCATCACAACCTCTGTTCCTCTTCACCATGAATTAAAGACCTTAGAATTATCTGAATATATTTTTCTTATAAGAATCCACCTTCTTTTCTCTTTGGTAGCTGCCTTTTATAGGACTGTTATGCTTCGCCTATGCAGGTTAGAGTTAAGTGTCTTTAACTTTATCAAATACAAACTCTTTTTTTCTCTTTTTTTTATTCAATTAATTTATTCATATTACATCTCAATTGTTATCAAACCCAAACTCTTTACCCAAATAACTGTAACATCTATAATGAAACCATCACTCATGTGTGGAGTCTGATGCTCCTTGTCTTTGCCCATATGTAGTAGTATCCTTCTTAATTTTTTTGAAACCACTTGCCATTTTAGTAGGCATGCAGTTATATTCCATTGTGATCACCCATTAGCCATGGACACATAAATTTAAAGAAGAGACTTTTTAAAAAATGAAATCTCTCTAAAGATCACATTCAATTAGATTTTTTCCCTAAGCTCATGAAAACAGCCGTTGGTAATTGGTAACACTGTAATGTTCCTCATAGTCTATGTGTGTTCCTCATAGACTTTCTAGGAAGGGGTATGTGTTACTGCAAAGCCATACTATTCCGTCATTAAGCTATGGTCTGCTTCCTTCCTGGGAAAGCAGAAGCCACTGACAATCTCTGTCTTAGAAGAATGGGATTTAAACTTTCTGTGTACTATTAATTGGAAACACCCTTTGAATGTAGCTCATCCTAGAGGTTGACCAGAGACAGTTGTCAAATCTCTGTTGCTGCTTTTAACAACCCTTACACCGTCTCATATTAAAATGTAGAACATTTGGCCTACCATGAACATTTTCAAACATCTCATAAGAATGGAGGACAATATAAATCGCATACTAATAGAAAGTTTCAAAATTATCACTATAGTGCCACTATTGTGTTCTTAATAACAATTTGGGTTGCATTAAAATTTGTTCTCTCAGCTGCATATTTCAAATGCCCTATCACATTACTTCTACATAATAAAATAGATAAGGATTTTTAACATGACATAAGATATTATTGAAACTGGTAAAGTACTGATTATTTAATATCATCTACGACCCAGAACACACTTAAATTTGATTGTATAAAATACTGCCTTTGGTTGTTATATCACTTGAATTTTTCCCTTTTTAAAAATTATAGTTGTTTATCAATGAGGTGCTCAAGCAGCTTCTGTTCATTTCAGGCCTCTGGTTTTATGAAATATGTTTCTTTCCCAGTTCCTTTGTGTCTCTTATTTGTTTTAACCAATTAAAGGAATAGGGCAATGGGGGAATTTGAAGACTACACCACTACTGTCATTCTCCAGGGTTTTCCCTTTGACTAGATTCCAAGCAATAGGACATAAGCAGAAGAACAATCAAGTGTAGTTTTGTTTGCAAACGAGATAAAATCTGCTTTTGACTGTGACTGCCACAGCTTTGTTCAGGTCAAGAGTGTCTCCATTGCCAGGCATTGCTCAGTGTTCTCAGGCAGAGTCTTCTGATCTTGTTCAGTTATTACACCTGTGTTGCTTCCCTCTTGGGGCTTTCCTTACAAAGCAGACAAATTCTATGTCTTTTGTGACTGATGTCTACCCTGTCAATCCTGATTTCTCATTCTAGACGATATCCTTTCCCATTCTTACTGGATACTCCTGCTACAATCTGCTTATCACAAATTCTCAACTTTAATAGACTACCTAAAACTATCTAGCCACTTAATTACTCCATGATCTCGAATTCCCTGTTCTGTTTTCCTCCTTTGTTTGGATAATTGTCCTATTGATCTCAGTAACTTGTTAGATTACAAATCATTTGATTAAATAAACCAAATAAAAGAAGAGTGTTCTCACTGCTATCCAAGCCAACAAGAATAGCACTGATGCAGCTCGGCATCACAGGGGGAGCTAACCACATCTATCACTGTGAACCATAAAGAGCTAAGTAAATAGTGTCATTTTGTGCAAAGTTGATTATGCTGTCCCTTCCAAGTTATCCCTTTTCTGTAGCATTTCAGTGAATTTGTAGACCGAAGCAATTTGTTTAAACCAACATGTAAGTTGGACGCATGAAGAAGCCTGTGGCTTCTGAAGCAGAGGTGCCCAGGTTCAAATAGCTCTGTCTGTCTTGGCCTCAACAGCACATCCCTTAATTCTATCCAGTCTCTCATCATTGCTCAGACCATCTTGTGACATAATATTTGTGAGCACATGGTTACAAATGAAATTCTTACTCAAAGATTTGTGATACAAGGCAATGCCTCGTCCTCTTAATCCCTTTGGTCACACCATATTCATTGAAGTTGGAGGTGTTATTTTTGTTGCTGTTGTTCATGATCACACTGTGCCATTCATGATAGCAATTGTAAATAAACTGCTTTACACTTCTTTGGCTCATCAATATGTAGCAAACATAATGAATTAATAATACTTGGTACATATTTTTAAAGTCTTTGGTAAAAATTCTGGAAAAATCAGTATGAATAGGAGAATGTGTTAGAAAGAATAAACCTCACAAACTCTAGGCAATGTGAGGTTTGCTTCCATTAAAGCAGAAAAATTAAAATCATTTCAGTTGGTCCTTTAATCCCTAAAAATTGTAGGAAATTTTTTAGTGAGTAAATTCTATTAATGACTAGATGGCTTGATCAATGATACTCAGAAAGCTTGTACACAGGTTAGTAAATTTAAAAGGTCAAGAAAAATGTAAATGGAGTACATTATCAGTCTACTTAAAATGGATGTGGGGGCCCATTATTAGATCTGAGGCACATCTTTAGCTCTCAGTCTTAACTGGACTGCAGATACAACCATGGTGACTAGGAGCTGTCCTCTGGAACATTAACTTCTACCTCACATTTGTACAGTAGACTTCATCTCCCCAACTACCCAGAATCTGAGACCACACCCAACCCCTTGCTTACAAGATATCTTAAACATTCCAGAATCAATCCAAATTGCTAGCAAGGGGGCTTTTGAGGTGGCTCACTCCTTAAGAACATCAGCTCCACTTGCAGAGAACTCATGTTCCAGTCCCAGGATCCTACAGTGGCTCACATCTGTCTAGAACTCCAGTTTCTGAGGATCTGATTCCCTCTTTCTAGGCCCCCCAGGTACCAAGCATACATGTCATGCACAGACATACATGAAGGCAAAACACTCACACAAAATAAACAAATAAATAAGTATCTTCAAAGCATTTCCAAACAAGGAATATAATTACCAGCCACCTTGGAAGTTAAAATCAAACTACATCCAAAATTTCATAAAACTTGAGAATCATTTTTAAGATTGTTTGAATCTGCTTTCCTATATTGTTAGTCTAGTCAACCTCCAAATAAATGTCATTTTATTTTTCTTGATTAGGCTGATTTTATTCTATAGCAATGAAACCAACCAAATTTTAGTAGAATGGTTAATGTGAAAGACACTTTATTGATTTTGTGAACGTAAGACTCAAGCTTCATGCTTGCAGACTGAGGTAATGGTATCCATGGCCTATAGTGTAGCTCAGTGAGGATCTGAATATGGTTCCATTTCTAGCCAGGGAAGGGGATAAGGAAAAAAAGGGGGGAGGAAACAGAGTGCAAATGGAAAGAGGCAGGAGAGAGAGAGAAAGAGGGGAATTCAAACAAGCTATAGTTTGCAGTGTAGTATCTCATAAAACAACTTTTTGCATGTGTTAATTCTTTCAAAACCTCTAAAATAACCCTACAAAGTGTACACCATTAAACCCGCTTTACAGATAAGAATCATAAGCAGGAAAAGGCTAACAGCTTTCTTGGGGAACCCTGACCTGACTACTGGGTTCACCAGACCAAATGTATACCTCCTCCTCCCTATCTAGGAGACCTTTCTTAAAGGAATTCAACTTAATTCTTCCTCCCCTAATTGACAGCTTACACAAAATTACTTGACTATTGCAGACATGCATAGCCTTAGAAAACCAACTTAGAAAAACCAAACAGCTTCCAAGAGGAATATACCATGCAGCCTCTCCTTATAATTGTATAGAACAGGTTAGGGTGAAAGGAAGGGGCAGACCATCATCAGTGCCCCCAGAAATCATTCTGGGAGTATAGACTAAAATTAAAAAAAAAATCTATGATCCCTGAACATTTGACTAAGAGGCAAGTACTTTTCGTTTTGGGTCCTCCAACAACATCTTACATCAAAGCTTCATTTGAACCAAGGTATAATCTAGCTATCTGTCTAGTCAGATCCAGGTAACAAAACCCTTTAAGTAAGTTGGGAGTGGTGGTTCGTACCTTTAATCCCAGCACTCAGGGAGGCAGACGCAGGTGGATCTCTCTGAGTTCAAGGCCAGTCTGGTCTACAAAGTGAGTCCAGGGACAGCCAAGAAACCCTGTCTTGGAAACAAACAAACAAACAAACAAACAAAAACCTATAAGTATTTAAACAAAAGATTGGTATAGAGTCCTAAAACCAGCATATTCTACATGGGCTCTGTAGACTCAACCCCTGAAAGTACAGGGCTCTCTGTGATCTGCATTGCCCTTTAATAATTGAAACATCCTGATTTCAACTGTATCATAAACACAAAAATACACATCTAGGATACTGAAACTACCAAACCTCTGGGGTTAATCAGCTGTAAGACAGAAAAGCTGAAGAGCTCTTTAGTTCTAGTCCTTCTCGAATACGCCTCACAGCCATCACGCAGGTGAGAAGATGCCTAATTAAGGTCTCAGAATGTGAAGTGACTTGTACTGTCCTGTCCAGCCTCAGCACTGGACACAAATTAACTCTTATCAAATGTATATCTCACACTCTCCTTTTACTGCTCTGATGTAAATCAGAGACAGACTACCAGACTGAAGTGTGGACACTTTTAAAAAAAAAAAAGAAAAGGTCTCCTTTAGAAGGGAGTTCCTCCAACTTGCCTTGTCATGGTTATAGTTTAAATGGACAACACTTAACCTTTGAGATTACTTTTTCAATCACCATTCTGAGTTGGAGAAATATTTCCAGTATTTAGTAACAGTGTCCTTGGACATAAGGTTCCATGTTTGAGCCTCAAATACAAGGCTATCCTCTAAGGAGGAATAATGGTAAATGGAAGGAAGTTGAGTTGTAAATCACTACCACATGTGTGGCACAGTGGACATTGCCACCAGTATGCTGAGGCTGAAGCAGAAGGATAGCCAGGTGAAAGCAAGCCTAGGATATGAATGAGTTCAAGGGTACATTTCAAGATACTGTCTCAAAGTCAATAAATAAATACTTTGGTAGCAGGAACTTCACAGTGCCCCCGCCTCTCTGTCTCTGTCTCTGTCTCTGTCTCTGTCTCTGTCTCTGTATGTGTGTTTCTCTCTCTCTCTCTCTCTCTCTCTCTCTCTCTCTCTCTCTCTCTCTCTCTCTCTCTTCTTAATGTTTCCCATTTCAAAGCTGTTCTTTCTGGCTCTAACTACCATTGTGGATCTCACAGCCCTAGCTTCACTATTACAAATGCTCTTTTTGTAAAAGTAACCTTAGAATTTAATGTTCAGTTCTAACTAATTACTAATTTCTTTTAATGTAGTCTAACAAATTAAATATTGAAGAATGAATTTAATTAAATACTTCTCTGAATTAAAACATATAGGCAGATTTCAAAAATATTTATTATGAACTGGTGAATATAAAATTAGCTATTTGAAAACACTGTTGATCTGATGGGCAGAACAAAATTACTTTCTAATTAAAATTACTTTAATGAGCATATTGCACAGGACTAATGAATTACTCAAAGCTTTTCAATTAGGAAATAAATCAAATAACCTTAGAATAAATCGTTAAACCCGTCCGTTTTATGAAGTCTAACTCCAGAGCTCTTTTCACCTGTTCTTCTCTTTCTCCTACATGCAGGCACTAGGAATGTACATGCACATCAGTCTTTCACCGAAGACTGCATGCCCTGGGCCAGCCAGATGCTCAGCAGACACGGTAGATTAAGATGAGAGCAGTTTAAGCAGTTTACAATATTCCTTCAAGTCGATACTGGACACTTACTTTGTGCTACTCATTACCACTTGCACTGTCCTTAAGTCCCTCCTGTCTAGGAATTAAATTTTTAGTCATAATCTCTAAGCCTGTTCCCTTTCTTCTCAGAGTACCTCCATAACTGGCAGTTCTTCATCAATGACCATTTCTATGCTGTGCCCTTGCTCCTGTATTATTTGACTCTGTTCCTTTCCTCGTTACATCTTTAAAAGCAAAGGCCAGAGTCTGGAAAGACGGCACCATGATTAATAGTACTAACTGCTCAATTTTTTTTTATTCACTTTACATCCCAATCATAGCCCCCTCCCTCCTCTCCTCCCAGTCCCACTCTCCCTCCCTCTTCCTCCATCCTATCCACCCACCCACCCGAGCTCACCAAGTCTCATCAGGACTGAGTACGTCATTTTTCCTTTTGTCCTGGTAAGGCACCCCACCAGGATGGAAGTGATCAAAAAACAGGCAATAGAGTCCATGTCAGACCTGCCCCTGCTCCCCTTACTAGGGGACCCACATGAAGCCTGAGTTGTCATTACCTACATCTGTGAAGGGGCCCTAGGTCTAGCCTGTGCATGGCCCTTGGTTGGTGCTTCAGTCTCTGCAGCCTCTTAGGGCCTGGTTAGTTGGTTCTGTTGGCCTTCTTGTGGAGCTCCATCACCTCCAGGTTCTTCTATTCTTCTTCCCACTTTTCTACAGGACCCCCTATGCTTCACCCAATGTTTGGCTATGAGTCTCAACATCTGTTTTGATCTGCTGCTAGGCGTAGGTTCTCAGAGAACAGCGATGCTAAGCTCTTGTCTGTGAGCACAGCAGATTATCGCCAATAGTGTCACAGGTTTGCTTTGTTCCATTGGGTAGGCCTCAGGTTGGGCCAGGCATTGGTTGGACATTCTCTCACTCTCTGTTCTATCTTTATCCCTGCACATCTTGTGGGAAGGGTAAATTCTGAGTGGAAGTTTTTGTGGGTGAGTTGGTATTCCCCTCCCTCCACTAGGAGTCCTTTCTAGTTAGAGGGTTTTCTTTTCAGGCTCCATAACCTCTGCTATTAGGAGTCTCAGCTGGAGTCATCATCATGTCTTCCCAGAATCCTACCCTTTCTCAGGTCTCCAGCTTGTTGCAGAGATGTCCCCACCCATGGTTTCTCTTCTTTCTGTAGGGCTTTTGTTCTCTCACCATCACCACCCACTTCCCAGCCATTTTCCCCAGGTCTAGACTCCACCCTCATTTCTCCCTGTGCTCTCTCTTCTACCTTGTTACCTTGACTGCTCTTACAGACCAGAGTTCCATTGTCAGCACCCACATTAAGAGTCTCACACTGCCCGTAGATCCAGTTCCAGGGGATGTGATTTCCTCTTCCACCTCCTGAGAGCACCTGACACAGTATCCATATACACACTGGCACACACACAAATGAAAATAAGTCACTGAAAAATAAAAAGTACAAGTGTACAAATTCAAGCCAACTGAATTTGACTGAGTTTTGCAAAGGTAACAATTCTTCCATGTGGACTGCTGTGAAGGTATTCTTTTGAAGATCACATACATTGATGAGCTGCTTAACAAATAACAATTTTTGTTTGTTGGTAGTATTTGTTTGTTTGTTTGTTTTTGAGACAGATTCTCACCCAGTAGTCATGGCTGGCCTGGAACTTAGTATGTAGACCAGGCTGTTCTCAAAACCGTAGGCATCAGGCTATTTCTACCTTCTAAATGTTGGGATTAAAGGCATGCAAGACCATGCCTAACCCCACAAATAGCTTCATCGTGAGTAAGAATCACAATCTAAACTTGTACATGCTATCCTGAATGCTGACTGAATCAAATCCAAACTAAAATGATTTTATTTTAGTTCATTTGTGTATTTGTATGTGCGAATATACACAGATCAGAGGTCAACACTAAATGTGTTCCTCTGTCGCTTTTTTTTTTATTTTTTATTTAAATAATTTATTCAGATTACATCTCCATTGTTGTGCCCTTACTTGTATCTTCCCTTTCCCCACTCCCTCCATCTTTCACCCTTTCTCTTCCCTTAGGCCTGTGGCAGAAGTGGACCTCCTCCCCCACCATCAGGTCTCATCTGGTTAGTCTGCTTCCCATTCATCTGAATGCCACCAGGCCTCCCCACTAAAGGGAAATGGTCACACAGGGGGCACCAGAGTTCATGTCAGAGTCATTGGGCACTCTCCACACAACTGTGGAGAATGCTCTGTCCATTGGCTAGATCTGAATAAGGGGTCTAGGTTTAATGCATATATTTTCCTTGGTGGATATAGTAGTTTGTATATGCTCTTGGGTCCAGATCTGGAACAAGAAACAATCATCCTGAGTGAGTTAACCAGATCCAGAAAGATACAGGTGGTATGTATTCACTTATAATTGTATACTAGCCCACCATGGATGTCCTCTGAGAGTTGTCGCTCAGTAGGGGATTGGGACAGATGCTGGTACTTGCTATTGAGACTCCAGGTGAGAGAGACATGGGAGAATGGGGAAATAAAAGGATCCAGTGGGTTCTGAAACTCTACAATCAGATCCTCTGTCACTCTTACCTGAACCTAGAGGTTATTAGTCAGATAGATTGGTCCATCAGCTAGATGTATGGGTCTGCCTGTCTCTACTCAAGCAGTGCAGGAGTTGGCCACCACTCTCAACTTCTATAGAGATGCTAAGTATCCAAACTGAGATCTTCACAGTTGCCTAAATTCACTGCCCCTATATTTCTTTCAAGTAACCTGCTTCTTCCTTTATACATTATACAAGGAAATGTCAGGATAAATACTGCAATTTAAAAGGTACAAATAAATTCATATAACCAATTCTATTTCCCTTTCAGACTAAAAACAAGTGCTTTCTAAATTTTCTCTTGATTTTTTTCCCTAGGGATTCATAGTTTCTGGTATTAGGTTTCTTAATACTCCATATCTTTTGAGCATAAAATAGATAATAGTACTAATTCTTTCTTATACTAAGTTTTGTTTGTTAATCTTAAATATTTTTCCATATTTTTTGCACTCTTTTAAAGTCATGGGCTAAAGAGATGGCTCATGGCTTAAGATCGTTTACTGGTCTTGAGAAGACCTGAATTTGGTTCTTAATACCTAGATCAGACAGTTCATAACTGCCAGTAACTCCAGTTATAGCATCAAATACCATCTTGCCTCTATGGATATATGTACTAACACACACACACACACACACACACACACACACACACACAAATAAAAACTCAGGCTTTCTAAAGGGGGGATTAATAATTAATAGTGAATCAACAAAAATTGAGATGTAAATGAGAGGGCAGTGTAGAGCAGAGGTATGAAGAGCGTTAACTAATACTAAAGACCTTTGGAGGAGGTCATATGCACTATTCTAGAAGTTTTCTAAAATATGTACATATGTTAAAGGACTTTGAGGGAATTGCACTATGACTGGGACACAATAGCTCCCTCAGATACCATAGGCTATCAGATAAAAAGTTCGGTGCCAACATGTGTTATATCTTTTCAAGCTACTGGTGAATGATGTTCCACAGACCTCCATATACTACAAGCTATTGCTATTGATCTTAGTAGCACTCCAGAATTTAATAGTCGCATCCTATTGGAAAGTAAAATATAATAATCACCTTAAAGCACCATCACTAGTAACTATCTTTTACATTACTAGTAGGTTGTACACAATGGGAGAAGAAAAGCAGTCATCAATCTTGCAGAGCTGTGAACGGTGTGGCCTATAACAATAACTAACCTGAGAAGATAAGCTCACTGATGCAATAGTGGCACAAATGTTATGGGGAAAACCAACCACATTTATTTGGACTTATGGCCACTTCGACAGCTGGAACATGTCTGTGGCACTGTTATTAGGGCTAAGAACTTCTCACTAAAGAAAAAAGGTCTTTACTTTTGAGGGAACCTATCATTATTCTACTAAATTCATGATAGTGTTAAACCAACTGCTGATGACTTACTCTATACTCATAAAATAATTCATTACTCAACCCTCATCAGAGAAGCTTACTTTTTCAGTAGATGGATAACACAGAGACTCACAAATGGTCACTGTGCAAAGAATAAGAGAGTTTGATGTACTCAGCCACAACTAAGACTTCTGTACCATACACCTTCCTTCTGATATCATAGTACAAAAAAGGGCCAAAAGGTAGTAATAGCCATAGTTAGTAGATGATTGTTAAAATAGCAGTTTCCCCCCTCTGTAACAGGGAAGTTCTGTGCAAGATCAATCCAGACAAAAATCCCATAATAGAGTAGAGAAGTGCTCATGAAGTCTCCTCAAGTTGTTGACAATCGACAGCTAATGTGAGAGGGAAAGTCAATTTCCATTGAGGGTATATCCCCTGGTAAAGTGACCACACTCTAGTAAATGTCCTCACACCTAGGAGTTTTGTTTTTAAAAGTGAAATCCCAACCACTTGATTTTATCAATGAACAGGCAGGATTCAGATATTGGGATATAAGTCTACTAGCTCAGAGAGGCAGAGAAGGCATTCAGCTCATCTTCCTACTCAGCCAAGCCCAAGAGGAAAAAGCCCTTCCTATTCAGCTCCTGTCCCAGAAGTAAAAAGCTCTTCCTACTCAGCTGAAATCACAAAAGGTAAAAGCTCTTCACTCTTCTCCACACTGTCTTAAGTGACCTTCAACTAAAAGTCTCTCCTTTCTGTTTAACTCTGTCAGTTGGTTGTTTGTTCCACCTCTTGACCTAGGGTTATCTTTATTTAATCCTGTTTACAGAAAGCTCTTGTGTTAAAGGTGTGTGCTAGGGCTTGTTAACAAGTACTTCTTTACAGTAAGCAGAAAGCTCTAGGATCAAAGGCTGAGCCATACCACAATTAGAGATGTATTTTTGCCATTCAAAATCTTGGGGTTCACAATGGTATCAAATAGCCTGCAACATAGGAAGTACTCACATAGCACAATTTAGATTCTTTGGATTTTTTTTTTTGAAAAAAGAAAGTATAAAATTGGTGGAGGTATGGAAGTGAAAGTAGGCTTGAAATCAGATATGGGGAAGGGTGGAAGATAAATATGAGCAAAATGCATGATATAAAACTGTCAGAAATTGATAAAAATAATTTTTAGATGTTAAAAATCATAGAACTTGATCTAGACACAGAATTTCATTGATAAAAATGTTCATGTGATATATGTAATTGCACTCCATAGTCTAATTTACAATAGTCATTAGTGTTAATTATAAAATTTATCAAATATTATTTTTGAATGTATATAAATATTCTGTCACTAAAAAAGAAATTGAACTGAGATTTCTCAATTTCATTATGAATGTAATAATTTCCATTAACTCATGCCAGTTTCCTTTTTAATTTATATCTCTAAAGACTGACTTCATTTCTTGGCACAATTCAGGATAGTAGAAAATGCTGGTATTTTCTTGTTCTCAGGAAAAGGGCACAATTATGCCCAGTTGGAAGGTCTAATTATGACCTAAAAGGAAACTAATGAAAACAAGCCACAAAAAGACAAATAGAACAAAATTTAATTTTTCATAAAACAATGTGTAGAGGAGGCCTAAAATTAACTTTTCTAATATTGATGAAACAGATTACATTATAGATATACATACATCTATAGATACATATAGATACTACTTCTTAATAAATTAATATACAAATTTCTTTTTGAAAGTAAAACTCAACACAAGAGGAATTTGCTGCCATCTGCTATCATCTAGTGGCATACAACTTCAGATTACTCAAACAAGTACCTTCATTAACTCAAGCATCTTATTATCTAACCCCCAAAATATACTCTAATCAAATACGCTACCTGTATCCAGTGTTTGAAACTTTATTGGGTTCTTTTTCTTATCTTCCTATAACACCACTATCCCTTCCAACCCCTCCCCCCCCAAAAAAAAAAGAAAAAGAAAACAAGATAGGAGAGAAAGAAGGTTAAGAGGGGAAATAGAGCATCAATATTATTAGACTACTTTCTGCTGATTAAGAACATAGAGTTTCATGGGACAAATTTGATTTCTGTTATCAGTTTATCTCCAATCAGCAGCCAACATTCCAACAAATAGCAACAAACACCAACAACAGCAGGAGTACCAGCAGACAACAGCAGCAGGAGCAGCAGCAGGAGCAGCAACATCAAGGGGAATAGCAGCCTCTCCAGGCCCTGTCATGGCTCTAGAATTTGTACCCTTTCAAAAGTTCCCATAATTTCAAATGTAAACTATCTTCATTTGCCAAAATCATGCCCTTGTTAAAGTATTATGTAAATCACAGTCAGCTGATATGGACAGTATGAAGCACCCCCATATCCCACAGATGAGATTAAAATAAATACATAATTCAGATAACATTTCTCTGTTTTTAAAGAAATCAAAATTCTCACTACATTTCCCCCTTTATGGTTTAAGCCATTAATCATACTGTTTTTAGTGAGAAACTATAAACATAGACATTTTCAGTAAACTAAACACTTTTCATAACAGTAGTCAAGGTTTTCAGGAGACCTCTCCTACTCAATTATAATCTTATAAGTTTTAATTATATCCAAAGTTTTTCATTTCCTGTGAAACATAAACAAAACCATATCCCTACTGCAAAATGATTGCAGTATTCCACTCTGATGTTAACACATCATTATAATATATAGGTCAATTTATCTAAGAAGTTTTTCTGTAACCCAGTGTCTTGTGGCTACTGTTGTTCATTTTTCATTTAACATTCAGAAAGTTTAGAGTTAACGAAGCATGATTTAGTCTGTCCCTAGGTGCCTTTACTCTTTATTTTATAAGCATTTCTTTTAAAAGGCAATTAGAACTTTCTACAACTGCTCATCCAATAGGATTGTGTGGTATACTTGTAATGTGTTTATATTCTAATAGGCACAGAATTGCTTCATTTTACTGGGAAAAATGCAAGTTCATAACCAGGTTTAATTTTTCCAGATATCTCCATAATATCTATCACTTCCAATAAATGTATAATTAAAGAATCAGCCTTTTCAGAACTCAGAGCAGTTGTTCATTGAAACTCTGAATGTATCAATGGTATGATGTACAAACTTCAGTTTTCTAAATTCTGCAAAGAGAAACAATTCCATTTGCAAATTTCATCTATTTTGGTACCTCTAGGGTTACTTCCAATGGATAATGGAGTTTGGTTATACAAACACTAATTAGGACATTTTCTTATAACATCCTTGTCTTGTTGCCAAGTGATAGAAACTTCTTTTTCTGTAAACCATTACTGATAACATGGTGTCATTAATGAAAATTTGAGGCTGCTAGCATACTTATATTAATAATTAGTAAATTTCTTTATTTCTTTATACCAATAGGCCTGGCAAACCTTTGTGAAGCTGACTATGGTTGATACACAATGGATAGTTTCTATTTCTGATTGCCTGTTGCAGTTTCATAAATAACAAAGTTAATTCTGAATTACTAAGAATAAATTCAGCAGTTACTATATGTAAAACCACTCTTTCTGTATATTGAGAGTCAAAAATTATATTAAGAGATTCAGGAAAATCTAATACCATAAGGACTGCATTTTTTAACTGAAAGATATGTACTATGAATTACTTTGCTTACTTTGTCTGACTTACAGCCTGCCATTCCCAACTTATTTGCATCAGTATAGAAATAAGGTGCTTTAAAATTAGTGTTCCCTTTGCAATGTGTGGGAGAATCTAATTACTTTTTTTTTTTTATGACTGAAGACACTTGCTTTTAGGACATATGTTGTTATTTTCTTCCCAAAATCTACTACAAGCTCTTTGCCAGTCTTTGTTGATTACTCATAATGACATAATTAGTAAGATGTACTACAATTTTGGCTGGGTCTATTCCTGACAATTGACATAGTCTTATTCTAGCTTTTATGTTTAAATCAGAAACATTTTCTAGGTAAGTATTTAATTTTCATCTTCTTTGTGAGCTAAGTAAATCCATTCTATAATACTATCTTCCCTTGACATAATGAGCCCAGTACATGAAATGAGCTGAAGGCAAAATAGCCAAAATATAATCAAGTTTAGGCTCTTTTTGCTCTACATATGCATTTTGCAGTCTCTGTTCTATCAGAGTTAACTCCCCCCCTCTCTCTGCTTTAGCTGTTAATCATCTTAGACTGTTTAAGTCTGAATAACCTTGTAGCATTTGAAACAAACTACTTAACTCAAATAGTTAATCCAATGATAGGCTGTAGGCAATTCATATCTCCCATTAATTTTTGAAATGCATTAAGAGTTTACAATTTATCTCCTCAGATATGTATGTTTCATGGTTGAAGGTCAGGGAGCAATCTGTAACCTCCATTATGGCAGAATTCTTTATGTTTCCTTAAAGATTTTCTCTAAAGTATCTGCATCACAATCAGGTAACAAAAATGTTATCCATGTAATAATAAATAATAGATTGAGGAAATTGCCTAAAGTTATTTCTAATGTTTGTTGCACAAAATACTTTCATAAAGTTGAACTATTTAACATTCCCTGTGGAAGAACTTTCCAATGATATCTTTTTACTGGTCCACCGTTAATACAAGGAGGTACTGAGAAAGCAAACCTTTCCCTATGCTACTCATGCAAGGAGATTGTAAAAAAAAAAAAAAAAAAAAAAAAAGAGCAGTATTTTAAATCAGTTACTACCATAGACCATGACTTAGGTAATAAAGAAGGTAAAAGAATTTCAGGCTGTAATGGATCCATCGGTTAAATTACTCTATTCACTGCTCTTAAATCTGTTGACATCCTCCATTTTCCCTATTTCTTTTTTATAACACACAAAAGGGAATTCCATGGCTTAGTATGTTGAGCCTCCAGCTACTCTTGATCAGCTGTTCATGTGCCTGTAATTTTTTCTTAGAAAAGGGTCATTTATCTACCCATACATGCTTGTTAGTCAACCATTTTAGGGGTAGGACCATTGGTATTTTAGCAGTGCCCCCCACCTTAAAATTTGGAAACTTAATCACAGTGAAGTCCTGTGTTTTGAAAATTGGCATGGCCTGAAATTGTTTTTTATGACATATATCAATACCTTCCCCGGGAGAACCTACTATGTCACCCCTAATTTCATCATGAGCTGTCTCTGAGATTGCAGGAATATTAACCTGAGTGCCCCATTGCTTCAAAGCATTCCTTCTCCATAAATTTATGGATATGTCAAAAACATAAGGTTAGGGATTTGGATAAGAGGTTTATCTATGGCTAAGTCTAGAGCAACACTGAGTACAGTAGTGCACATATTGACAATACTTAGTTGTGTTTTTTCAGCCTGCTTGTTATTTCCTGATTGACAAGAGGGAAAAGGCTCGTAATTTTTGCTATGATTATAATTTTTGCCCCAAGCTGCCAGATCCCTACTTTGTTTCATGAATGCAAGAAACTGCCTTGGATATCTCTTTGGAACCTGTACTTATTGGTACAATGGTATCCCTTGCCTTAACATCTGCAAACCCCAAGTAGCCTTGGTATTCTTTTCGAAAACCCACTGCCACAAAAAATGGCTTGTTCATTTCTCTGGTGGAAAGTACCATGTTTCTCACAGTTAATGCACCTGGAATTTCGAGATCTGAGGACTTCAATGGCCTCGTCATAATTTCCTTGTAAATGACCAAATTTTCCACAATTGAAGCACCAGGTATTTTGATATCAGAGACCTTTAGCAATAGCTTTTTCTATGATATTGGCATGGTACAGATAAGGAACAATATTGGTCTTGTCCCTTATTTGCTCATCCTTTGGTGCTGCTCATGACTTTAGTGGTCTAATAGCACCTTTGGATTTCGTATTCATAGTCTGAGACTCAGAGTTATCTATCAACACATGTCTCACATCAGGGTTTGATACAACTCTGCTTCCAGCTGAAAAATATCTTTGCAAGAAATCTGTAAAGGCTTCTCCACAGCCTTGTACAATTTTACTAGATGAGGCAGATGTTTTGTCTGGTTCCTTAATTTTATCCCAAGGTCTTAAAGCCACTAAGCAATGTTGCTCTATAAAATCATCGTCAAATCAAATCCAGTCTTGTAAATCAGAGTTTTACCCCTCACGAAGCAACTGATCTTTGAAAATATTCATTCCCCTTGCTCTATTTTGCTGCTCAATATTTGAGACTTCCTTCCTCCACCAAGTTAATCATTGCAACTGCTGACTGGCTTCTAACACAGCTGTCACCAGCCCCTTTCAGTCTTGGGCAATTATTCTATTTTTGGTAGCCCAGTTACCTAATATTTGTTTGATATAAGGTGAATGCACTGCATAGGAAATCATAGCATTTTAAAAACTCCTCAAATCTGTCATTTCTATAGGATTCTATGCTATCTCATCATAATCATGATCTTCACCATTAGCAGGCACGTGCTGTATGATGGCTGGAGCATCTTCTGGGTATATTCCAAGGAGTGGAATAGCTGGGTCTTGAGGAAGCCCTATTCCCATTTTTCTGAGATAGCACCAGATTGATTTCCAAAGTGGCTGTACTAGTTTGGAAAACAATGATGATTTTTTTAAATACCAAGTCACCACTCCTCTATCTCTGGCAGTGCAATTGGCTCAAGGTTAAGCCTTTCTTTCAAAAGAAGCTATTCTTCTCCAACTCTGTAGCTCTGCATGCTCTCCACCTCATCTCGGCTACACATCTAACTCCGAACACTGTGCAGGTACTGCAGGGACTTGAATCTGAAAGTGTGTAGTGCCAGGTGGATCCTCAATCTGCCTTCTAGTCTGGTTTCCTTCCTTATTTCATCCTTCGGGAAGTTCCCTTTCTCCCTTTCTCAGTTACCTCCTCTGAACCCTTTTCTTCTCCCTTTATCAGAACTACTCTCTTCCAAAGCACTTCTACCTTTACCGACAATTTTTCCAGTTGCACAGCCAACTCTGTAACCCTTTCAAAAACAAGAGAATAGAGTGACCATTTTTGAATAAATTTTTAATGTATATGTTCACTTTACATTCTGATTGTAGCCACATCCCTCCTAGTCCCTCCCTCTCGTATCCTTCCCCCATCCTCATCCCCTTCTCTTCAGAAAAGGAGAGACCCCCACCCTGCCAACCCACCCCAACACATCAAGGCAAATTAGGAAATGAGCTTATCCTTCTACTGAGGTCAGGCAAGGCAGCCTAGTTAGGGGGAAATGATCAAAAAGCAGGCAACAGAGTCCATGTCATAAATATCTCATGTTTAACTTACTAGAGGACATGAAGACCAAATCCCCATTGTCCTAGGTCCAGTTCATGCAAGCTCTTTAGTTGGTGTTTCCATCTCTGTAAGCCCCCATGGGTCTGAGTTAGTTGACATTCTTGTCCTCATCATATTCTTCTTTCCTTTCCCCCAACTCTTCCACTGGATTCTCTGAGCTCTGCCCAATGCTTGGCTGTGAGTGCCTGTATCTGATTTTATCAGTTGTTGAGCAGGGCCTCTCAGAGAATGGTTTTGCTAGGCTCCTGTCTGTAAATACAGCAGAGTGTTGTTAATGATGTCAGGGGTTGGCTCTCTCCCATGGGATGGGTCTCAGGATGGACCAGGCATTGGTTGGACATTTCCTATACCATTATCTCTGTACATCTTGTAGGCAAGGTAAATATTGGATAGAAGGCTTTGTGTTCTCCTCCTACCACTGTAAGTCCTCCCTAGGTAGAAAGTGGTCTCCTCAGTCTCCGTGTTTCCCACTGCTAGGAGGCTAAGCTATTTTTTGTTTCAAGTTGCTCAGCCATTTTCCCAACCTTTTTTTGGAAACAGAATATAGGAAGAAGAAAAAGGAAAAACTAAAAAATCTCCCTCTGGAAGCAAAGCAGGTGAAAGCCTATCAACAGCAGCCGCAATAAGCCTTTTGCTGATGTCTTGAAACAGAATATCCATCCCTTCATGTCCTTTTGTTTCCTCTATGTCATTAGAAATTAGATTTCCTATTCTGCCTAGCCTCACCTTGGGCTGCTATTGCTGATTGCTGGTTGCTCCTACTGCTGTATCTGTTCCTGTTTGTTGCTGCTTGCTGGATTCCTGGTTGCTGGTTGGAGATATCCTGATGACAGAGATCAAATTTTCACCAAGGATGTCAATGTTCCTAATCAGCAGGAAATATCCATGGCTCCTTTCCCCTCTAACCTCCCTTTTCTCCTATCTAGTGTTGGGAGATTGGAAGAGATAACAATAGTGTAGGCAGGTAGGAAAAAGAACCCAATAAGGTAGCAAATGCTTGCTACAACCATCCATAATTTTTATTATAAACCCAAGATTTCTAACTTTTTTAAAAAAAATTTTATTAATTTATTCTTGTTACATCTCAATGGTTATCCCATCCCTTGTATCCTCCCATTCTTCCCTCCCTCCCATTTTCCCCTTGCTCCCCTCCTCTATGACTGTTCCTGAGGGGGATTACCTCCCCCTGTGGTAGCTCTGGTATATGCTATTGTAACTATCTATGAATTTGTTTTTATTTAACATTAATTTTTTTTCAACTTGATAAATAAAATCTAGTCAGGAAGTAATGGAAAGTTAATTACCTTATTTGAATGTTAAATTGCTAACAGTCTAGCTTCTTATCCTTTTGCCCAACCAACTTTGGGTCAAAACAGGATTATAGGTTATCTTGTTAATTACAAGTACATTCATGAACAGATTTCTTGAATGACATATGCCAGCACTATTCTTCCCACCCACCCCATCTCCTGCATCTCTCTCTCTCTCTCTCTCTCTCTCTCTCTCTCTCTCTCTCTCTCTCTCTCTCTTTCTCTCTCTGTGTGTGTGTGTGTGTGTGTGTGTGTATTGTATGCACATATGTCCTGCACTATATATGATCACTATTGATCATATTTAAGACATTATCTCTTTAAAAATGTAAAGCTAGAATGGTATCACAAGAGAAGGTAGCCATCCTCCTGTCTCTGACCCCACAGAAGTAGGAGAATACGAGTGTGGCCAGGTCTGGCTTTTTAATACATAGGTTGAGAGATTTATACTCAAGTCCTTATCTTTATTCTGCAAGATTTTTTTTCCCTCCAACTAGCTATCTCTTTAGCCCCCTCAATAATATTCTTAAAAGTTATGTACATGGTATATACTCACTTATAAGTGGATATTAGCCCAGCATAGATGTCCTCTGAGAGACTCCACCCCAGTGGAGGATCTGACAGATACTGAGACTCAAAGCTGGACTCTTGGCTAAGATCTGCAAGTTCAATGGGAGGAGGCAGGGAGGGTGTCAGAAGCTGCACAAGGAGACTATCAAGGCTGGTGGATCTGGACCTGGGGGCTGGGGGCAGGGCTACACAAACTGATGCACCTACCAAGTACATTCCAAGCAGAGAACAAAGACCCCCTGTTCAGATGTAATCAATGGGAGGAGGGGCTGCCTCTGACATGAACTGTGGTGCCCTTGATTTGATTGCTGAGCCTTGGTGGAGAGGCCCTGTGGGAACACAGAGGAAAGGGATGCGACTACCCAAATGAGACATGATAGGCTATGGTCAGACTGTGGGAGAGGGAAATCCCACCTGTGTGAGGTCTAGCGGAGGGGAATAGTGTAGAAGAAGGAGGGGTGGTGGGAACAGGAAGATAAGAGTGAGGGGATTACAATCGAGATGTAATTTAAATAAATTATAATAATTAAAATACTCAGGAAGTAAATAAAAATAATGTACATATCTATTCTCATAGTAGTTCAACCCTCAGCTCTCTGGTCTCCTCAGCACTTTTCATAATAAACATTCCAACTCTAACTATCGACTTCAACCAGCAAGTCCCCAACTTGCTCTTCACTTTTGATTCATCTGAAATCACTTTTCACTTTCAGATATTTTCACAATATTCACAATCATCATCTAAATGTTAACAGGAACTTTGGATTCTGTTCATGGTCACTACATGTTACTGAGAAAACTGGAGCTCATTTTCATGCTTTTAGTGGACTTGAAATGAAAAGAAGATAGAGGATATTTTTTAGTGTTTGATAAGAACACCACAGGGCAGGCCCAGAAGAAGGAAACAGAGAAAAACAAAAGGGAAACCCACGCTATTTGTAAGTAGTCACTAGAGAAAAGAGACAGGGGAATAGTAGCTTCAGAGTCCAGTCTATCCTTCCATCATGGGTTCTTGATATCAAAATTGTTTCATGAGGTTTGAACCACCAATTTTACCTGCTGAGCAACCCTACTGGCCATGGTCTATAATTTTCTTTTCTTCTTCTTTAGCACTTGTTTTTCAGAGTTTGAAGTAAACCATTCCATGCTCTCTGAGTTTTAAATTTTCTATATTGTTATTATGGTGGGCTTGCCTGTATATATGGTGTAGCATTTCATTCAATAAACTCTCTTTGTTCTGTATGTCTAGAGTTTTAACTATAATATTACAAGGGGGTGTTCATTTCTAGACTTAAGTGTTTGGTCTTCTAAATGTCTCAAGAAATATTTTTTTCTGGATTTAGGAGATTTTATGTTATGGTTTTATGGAAAATCTTTTCTATCCTTTTACCCTGAAATCCTTCCCCTTTTACCTTCATGAATTTTAGAATTGGCTTTTTCATAATGTTATATGGATCTTGAATATTCTGTTCATTGAATATTCTGTTCGTCTTTTCTTGGTTTTCATTTTTTGTCAGTATCTTATTACTCAAATTCCTTTACCTTGTCTTCAAGCACTAACACTGTTCTCTCCTTGACCTGTTTTATTTGTGACTCTTTCCATGAAGCTTTTTATTTGATTCAGTGAAATTTTCAGTTACTGTGTTTCAGATTGCTTTTTTTACTATTTCTATCCCATTATTGAATTTAATTTTTAAATCCTATATTAATTTTATTATACCTTCTAGCCATTGTGCTCTCTGAGAAATGTTTCAGGTTTTTTTTGTTTTTGTTGTTGTTGTTGTTAGGGTTTTGTTAGGGTTTTTTTGTCTGTATGTCATTTATTTTGGGGTGGGTTTTTTTTGTAGTTTTATTTCTATTGGCATGTTCAATCATCCTTTTGAATTTATTATCTGGAACTTTATCTAGCTCACTAAGACTGGAGGGCATCAGTGTAGGATTGATAATCTTTGGTAGAGCTATAGTCCCTTAGCTTTCTATGATTCTTCTCCTTTTGCATTGGGAATTGCTCCCTAATGTTGGGCCACTGAGTTGGATTTTAAAAACCATTAGTTTTCTCTCAATGGAATTGTTTGTATTTTTCAAGAAGGACTAGGTTGAAGAAGGGTTGAGATGTCACTTTCTTCTGCTAGACTGGTATTTTAGGAATTTGGTTCAATGTCCAGTATTCTCCTGAGAGTAGAATGCTGATTATATAAAGAATCATTCTGAAAAAGAAGGCTCCCTCCAAAAACACAGTAATTGTCAAGTAACTAATAACCCCCCCTTAAACATGAAATTCTTTAAAAATAAAGGATCACTTATTTATGATATATTATTATCATATTAATATGATATATTAATTACTGCTGGTGTGAATGGAAAGAAAAAAATCAAATAAGACTAGTGTTTAGTATTATGTAGATAGGGAAAGAGTAAGAGTAAAGAGTAAAGAAAACATTATTGAGCAGAAGGAGAGAGCAGTATATGGGGACCAACAGATGAGGTTGTTTTGGAAAAAGGTAGAATGAAAACAAAAAAGGGAAACAAACATAAGTGTCTATGGCATATACTCACTTATAAGCAGATATTAGCCACATTATACAGGATAGCCACATTATAATACACAAACTTAAAGAAACTAAATAATAAGGAAAAATCTAGGGTGAACGCTTCATTCTCATTCATAAGGGCAAATAGAATAGACATGGGAAGCAGTTGAAGAGAAGGAACAGGATGGGAACCTACTATAAAGGTCCTCTGAAAGACTTCACCTAGCAGGAGATCCACACAGATGCTGAGACACATAGCCAAAACTCGGGTTGGAGGGCAGGGAGTTGGCACATAAGGAGACCTGGAGGGGACAGGAGCTTCACAAGGAGACAAATGGAGCCAACAAATCTGGCTGGGGGACAGGGGTGCTGTAGAGACTGATGCACCAACCATGGACCACTCATGGTAAGGACCTAGACCCCTTGCTCAGATGTAGCAGATATGCAGCACAGTCTCATGGTAAGTCCTATAATATAAGGAGAAGGGATGACCTCTGATATTGATCCTGGTGCCCATTCATTCATCACTCCCCCCTCTGGGAATGGACTTGCCCAACCACAGAGGAAGAGGATACAGGCAGTCCAGATGAGACTTGATAGGCTGAGGTCAGGTGATAGGGGAGGAGGGTTCTCCCTTTTTGAGGAATATGAGTGGGAGGGTGAGGGAAGGAGGGTGAGAACTACAAACAGGATGTAAAGTGAACAAATTTTAAAAAGTACAATCTTTAAAAAATTATCTGATACTGAGAGTATCTGTTGATTTCTAAAAGACTCTCTGTTTAAAGCCTGGCTTAGGTTTCTCCCTCTCATTGGAAGAGGGGAGCTCCCCAAATCCACCAAACCCTCCTGGACTGGCTCAGTATTTCTTCCTTGTTATGTTTTGTAACATTTATTTCATTTTTGGCTATCATCAACCTCTTCTGATATTGTTATCCAACTTTCTACACATTATTCACTGGATATTCTAGCACAAAGTGCCAGCATGTAGTCTGCAAACAGCCTCCCAAAGGTCACTTTAAAGGTTGACATAATAACATAGCCTACTCCTCGTAAAGTGTAATCTTACAGATCTTCACTGGCCCTTGCTAAGATACTTAAGATGGTATTTCTTAATTTTTTACTTATTAAAAATGGATTCTTTCTTCATATTACATATCTTGACTACAATGTCCTCCCCCTCTACTCCACCCAGTCCCTTCTCACTTCCTCTTTCATCCAGATGTGCTCCTTTTTTGTCTCTCATTAAAAAAAAAAGCCTTCTAGGAGATCATAACCAAACAAGACAAAATAAAATATAATAAAATAAACAAATCCCATTACACTGAAGCTCGATAAGGCAGTCCAACAGAAGAAAAGGAGTTCTAAGAACAGGCACAAAAATCAGAGACCTGCTTTTCCACACACTCAAGAGTCCCATAATTATTTTAAGTTGAAAGCTGTAATATATATGCAGAGGACCTGGTAAAGACCATGTAGGCTCTGTTTTTGCTTATAGTTTAGGTGTCCCACTATAAAGTAATTCTATCAAAACAAAACAAAACAAAATATGAAAGAAACAATTGAACAGAACAAAGAACATGCCATTTGACTAATGAAAGAAGAAAATATTTCCATAACTAGTGGTCCTAATCAATATTTGTTTAAAATAAATACTAAATCATTTTGTCAGCTTCAAGGTATAGAGATACACTATATACTGCTGACAGCGGGAAATCTTCTTTCCAGTATATATCACTTTAACTATTCATTTCCATTTAAATGAATAGTGACAGATTGGGAAGAACAGCACAGCTTCATCACTTAATACCTGTGGACTCCCAAGCAACTTGCTCAGCCTTGCTGTACTTAGCATTGTGGGAAGATTCAATTATTTAAATAAGTCAAGGACTTAGAAGAAAGCATGGCTCACAGTTAGTTCCACATGAATGGAACATATGATTGCTACTCACCATCATAAGCCATAATCATATACCTTCCTCACAGTTACTCAATGATTTATTAAAGGTTAAGTATCAGAGTCTCTTTCAAACTAAGTTGTAATTTTACTGTTGGATGTGAGACTTTTTAAAAAATATTGAATAAAACATCCAATCATCTAGCTTTGCTACAAAATAGTATTTATGAGCAGCAATTTGCATATGCATACATATGCTTAATATAGTCTTCATATGGAAGGTAGTTGTTCTAAGTAACGTCTATTACAAACCTAATATTTTTAAGATAAATATGCCCATGTTTGCCATTTGCATTTCTGATTACACGTGGAAAAATACCTATTGAAGGATTTTTCCCCTGTTCAACTTACAGGAAAGTTTCACATTAAATGGAATAAAACCAAATTTTTATCCAACTTGATTCAATAATTTCCAAAGGCCAAATGAAATAAGCCCTGAGTAACTAATGTGGAAAATATTGACATATTAAATGACTAATTTAATTTATTTCATATTTTTAAACAAAGAAACATAAGAATTCAGGTTTAAAAATTTTAAGCCAGGTGGTGGTGGTGGTGCATGCCTTTAATCCCAGCACTTGGGAGGCAGAGGCAGGTGAATCTCTGGGTGTGAGGCAACCCTGGTCTGCAAAATGAGTTCCAGTCTGGCCAGGGCTACACAGAGAAACCCTGTCTTGAAAAACCAAAATAAATAAGTATTGTAAAAGCATTTTAAGTGATATTTGATCCTTGCAGCCAAGATTTGGAAAATAATGATTTTCAGACATGTTTTTCATCTTTTTATCTTTGATAAATTTATCAAATGACACAATGAGTACAGAGTGCCAGTATCGGTTACTTTTCTGCTATTGTTAAAAACCAGGACCAAAAGCCACTTGTAGAGTCGGTTTTGCTTATGGTTCCAGGAGAATAAGAGTGCATTGTGGTGGGAAGGTATGGCAGCCTTAGAGGCTGGCATAGGAAGCTGAGTTATCACATCTTCAAGCAAAAGCATGATGCAGAGACAAAGCTGAAAGTAGATGAGCCTATGAGTTCCCAAAGCCCATGCCCAGTGATATATTTTACCCATTGAATCTATCACATCCCCAGCAGTGACAACTACTAGGGACCAAATTCAAGAACCCAAGCCTGTGGGAGCATTTCTCAATCAAACACTACCAGTCACTAAAGAAAAGACAAAGACCAAGTAGAAAGGAAACAGTTAAACTCAAGGTTACACAGGTGGCCTGTGACAAGAGTGACAGATCATTCTGCAAAATGCTCCTGTTTCTTTCTGGAATCAGCATTAGCCTAGTGGCTAAGAAGATAGAGGGAAGATGGATTTCACAATTGCTTGCTTGTGCTTCTGGAATCTTCTCATCCCAGGAATGTTGAAGAATAGTTGATAATTTAGATTAATTTCTATCAATATAATGCTTGAGCTTATGTTTTCAAATAACCTGAATAACTTTTATAAACTTTTATAAATGGTGCATTTTAAGTCAGGCATGATGGTGCGTACCATTAGTTCCAGCATTTGGGAGGCAGAGGGAGGTGGATCACTGAGTTTGAAGCTGCTATGCCCAGATTGTGAGGACCCCAAAAAACACCAGGAGTCTGAAGTTGTAAGTAAAAGCAACAAGCCTTTATTCCAGCGTACTGGTGTCGACCGCTCAAATAAAATGGCGAAGACCCCAAGGGAAACATGCAGGCCCCTTTTAAAGGCCAAAAAAAAAAGGGAATTCTCTATTGGCACAGATCAGGGGCAAGGGTACGAGTACATCTGGGATTGTTTAGGGCTCTAGCTCAGGGTATGAGTACATCGGGGATTGGTTAGGGCTCTGGTCCAGGGCTAGAGGCTCTCTGAACTGGTGCAAATGCACCGAAACAGGTAGGTGTTCTTGAGCCTATGAGACTCTGATCAGATGTTAGGGGCTCTTCAAACTGATAGCTAAGCAATCTTATCTTTCTCAGGTCAGGTGGCTAGGCCGCTCCTAATTGGCTGTCCGTTGCTAGGGGTGATGGTTAAACATTTTCAGAGGTGAGTTGATCAAAGCACATTCTTGTGGGCTTTTTGAAACTGGAGTTGATGCCCAAGCCATTTTCCCTTAAAAATGCAATTTCCTTTTCAGAAATGGGGTTACACAGACCTCACAAAGCCATCAAGATGATATTGGGATATCATGTCCCAAATAAACTTGATGCATCTGAAAGAGAAGCAGAGTCATCAAAGTTGGAGGTTTTCTTTATTTGCTGTATTTTTTTAAGGGAAGGATCCATTCTGCTCTCCAAGCTTTCTCCTGAAACACATTTGATGAGCTTGGTCTCATTACATTCTACTAATTATAGTTTAAAGCTTAGGAAATGTTTTCTATTCAGTTGGTAAATCAATAATTTAGCTTTTAAAAAACAATTACAGTTTTAGTGTACTATTTGTTTTTATGGTGTCAATTAGTGCCAACACAACAGTTTGTAAACACAGATTTACAATTTTTAATTGATGTTCTATATTAAGCATAAAAAACATCTACTGAATATTTATTATGGCAGAGTTTTGTTTAAAAATATTTATCAAATTTTATGTGTATTTGTATGTGCCAAAGCATATGTCTGTGTACCACATGTGTACAGGAGACCATGGAGATCAGAGAAGCATTGAATCTCCCGGACCTGGAATTACAGACAGTTGTGAGCCACCATGTGGGTGATGGAAACTGCACAATGTCTATTTTAAAGTTTGACAGTAGTGTTCTTTGAATCTCGGTTTGAGACACAGGAACAACACTTACTTGTATAAAGTTAATTTTTATGAACCTTTTGCTTTCACACAGTAAGTGACCTTTACACTGAGGTAAAGATGAAATGCAGAAAGTCTGTAAAATAAATAACATGAAGACTAAACACAAACGAATCACGGAAAGAGACCGTAAACAACAACACTCTGAGATTTAATAACATTTCAAGAAAATGCCTTCATTCTCTCCTGACACCAGATTTTCTTTTTTGTTTGCATAAGATCATCATCTATTGTTATTCCTAAGAAAGCATTTTATTTTTTACCAATTTCTCTTCAGTCTAGAATAATTCAATGAAAAGTTCATGTTCTAATGGAAGCTATAGAGAGGGTCTGGGGAGATGGCTCAACCTGGAGAGTTCTTTCTACACAAACATGAGGCTCTGAGTTCATCTTTTCAGCACAAGAGACAGGACATGTGGCATGCATCTGAGATCCTAGCACTGGGAAAGCAGAGCCAGTGTCCCTGGGACTTAGTGCCTAACTAGTATTGCTAAATCCATGGTTTCTAGATCCAGTGAGAGACCCTTCCTCCAAAACCAATGTGGACAACAATCTGTCATACCCAGTGTCAGCCTCTGACCTTTACATGCAAATAAGCATTGGAACACACATGAACAGTAAGCATGTGTAACCCACTCCATACATAAACACACAAAAGAAAAAAATCGCATTTTCCTGTCACCAATTAGGCTAATTTAGACCATCTTAATTATTGCTAACCTCAAGCTGATTAGAGTAAATCAATGCACTAAGTATTGAGGATCTCAGTGAAAACACACTAGGAAAAAGAAATAATTTGTACAAATATAAAGCAATTTTACCACATCAAAGAGATTTCCCCCATGGTACATTGTGTTTTGACCCATATAAGAGAAGTTAATTGATTACCACATCAGCAGGATTACACACTAGCCTTGGAGCACTTCCCATCCAGGGATGTCACTTCTCCTTTGGACACCACACCAGGAGTCAAAAGCATGTTTGATGTCTGTGATCTGTTTTGAATACTCACCGATATATGTTTTTGAGTATATAAGGAGTTCTAAGTGCTTTGAAAATTATAAGAAAATTGAATAATGCTTATTTTATTTATAGTTTAATTGCTAACTATGAGTTAATAATCTAACAAAGGTAAAAAATGAACTTGACAATAGGACTCAACAAGGTTGAAAAGATAGTCATTTTTATAAATATTTTGTCTCATTTTCAATAAAATGAATTAATGTGAATGAAGAGATGTTTCCAGAATTTTGTTTAAGATCTTGTTATTTTGTTCCATTTGATTTTTAATTTTTGGTATTTCTGTTTGCTTTTTCTTTTTAAATGTGGTGTGCGTGCACGTGCGCGCGCACGCTCATGCCACAGCACACATATGGAGGTCATAGCATGAATTGCAGTATTTAGTGTTGTCTTTCCGCCATGTTAGTTTTGGAGATCGAACTTAGGTAACCAATCTTGTATGTTAAGCACCTTTACCTGCTGAGCATCTCATGGGCTCCTGGTGTTTGCTTTTCTGTTCTCTTTCTTTGGTTGGCATTTCATTCTTTTAAAAATAAGAAGTAAGAAAAATACTTAAATGTCATATTTGAAGTCCATGGAACACATGCGGGAAAACCATTTACTATTATTAAAATGCTGATTTCAGAGTGAATTGCTGGGAAGCATTTATTTAAAATAAAAGGTCAGTTTTGTGAGAACAGAGGAAGGCTTTACCTTATGCTGTTGATAGTGGAAAATAAATGAAAAAATTTAACACATACAGATTGGGCCTTTAAAAACTTACCTGTGGTGTTTTGATGAGAACTACAAGAACATTCCACATCATTTCTGAAATACATCACTGAGACACATGCATTCAGTGAAACCATTCAAACTAAGTCAATCAGAGCCCATGTTGAGTTTGACAAGTGCTCAGTAATGATTTTTACAGTTCTATCCCTCCGTTTCCTTTGTAAATCATTTCAGTTAGTGGCTTGGTGTCACTGTGAAACACTTTTGTTCTTGCACTTAGTTTCTGGACCTGCTTGCTTTTCCCTCTCTGTTGAATTATCACTTTCTTACATTGACTTTTAACACACTTATATTAAGATTTTAGGTTACAGTTTTTCTTTGCTCATGAGAATTTCATGAATGCATGCAATGATGTATGTCCATATCTACTCCATTCCTCCACCCTTTCCCTCCTCCAGCTCTTCCTGTGTATTCTTGAGACTGTCCCCTCTTAGTTCTATGTCTCCTTACTTTATTTTTGGACAACCCACTAAATCCAAGGAGTGCTTTACATCTGTGAATGGAAAACCTCCCAAGTGAGAATGTTCTCAAAAGAAATCATTCTCTCCTCCCCAGCAGGCATCAGCTGTCAGTACCGCCACAGAAAGGGGAAGGACCTAAGGAGCACCTGCCCCATTTGTGCTGGAATTTTGGCTAGCTTGATCTTGCGCAGGTCGTATACAGGTAATAACAGCTGCTATAAGGTCATCAAGGCAACAGCCATGCTACGCCCATAGCACAGCATTTCACAGCATTCTTTCCCGACCTGCAGCTCCAACTTTCTGCCTCCTCTTCTAGAATGTCCAAATGGGGTACTGAAAAAGAACAGAGAGCTTCTCTGAGCAAATTTGAAAGCAGCCAGGTCTACGAGGTAAATGTAAATATTTAGAAAGTAGTTTGAAAGTATGATCATTGAGGAAAAAAAAAGTAATATCCGGTTCTACTCGAGGGCCTATATCCTCACTAGTTACTGGTGCTTGAACAGGAGTATAAAAGCAGGTATTATGTGTTATATTCCATTCTATAGAGCAAGCTTCAAGTCCGATCAGAAACTGCTTGCTCATCTCATAATGTATGCAAGTGTGTACCAGTGTACTTATTGCCTACCAGGTCAGTATTGCAACATACAAGGTCCAGCACTCACTAAGAACATTGATCTTTTTTCTCTGCAAAGGACTTGCATAGCACCTTTAAGCACTATGAAAGCTATTCCAGTGGTAAGAAAGTTTCTCAGTTGACTTTTCTATGTCCCACAGGCAGGCAAAGTGTGTGATGTCTTAAACAACAGGATCTTACCATGGAGTTATGGTTGGTAACTGAAGTTAAAACAAAACAAAACAAAATAAAAACCTGTGGTTTTGGTTTTTGGTTTTTGTATTTTTGTTTGTTTATTTGTTTGCTTGTTGGAAACCCCTGAGACCTCCCTGATCAATTACTAGTAGAGAGATAACCCGTGATTTATATTGCAATTTTCATTTAATTATCTATTAAAGCATGTACCCTCTGCTTTCATGATAGAAAATAATATCAAGCAGTCAGTTCTAGGAGTACAGGGAAGGATAATTCTTTTTTTATAATTTAATTAACTTACTCAGATTACAACTCAAATGTTATCCCATCACTTGTATCCTCCCGTTCCTCCCTCTCCCGCTTTCACCCTATTCTCCTCCCCTAGGTCTATGACCGGGGGAGCCCTCCTCCCCAACTATATCCTCATAGGCTATCAAGTCTTCTTGGTAATCTTTCTCTGAGTGCTTACTCTTTCTCTGAGTGCTTACTCTTTCTCTGAGTGCTTATTTTTTTTCTGAGTGCCACCAGGCCCCCTCACCAAGAGGAAGTGGCCAAATATGGGGCACCAGACTTCATGTTAGAGTCAGTCCAGGGAACAATAATTCTAAGTAATGCAAACACATGTGATTTTTATTTTTTCTCAATCTTTTTTATTTCTTATTGGAAATGCATTGTGTTTTCAATTTTGTATACAATTAGAAAGTCAAGTGTCAGCATAGGTGTATTCACACACATTATTTCATTCCAACTTCAAAGAATTTCTATAAGGAGGAAAAGAAAATAAATTTCAGCAGTTTATAGTATGGTGTCTGTATTATTTTAGCACTAATTCTTTCCAACAATTTTATTTGTAGAGAAAAATTAATATCAGGTCATCATATATAAATGTAGACACTTTGTTCTCATAAGTGATCTCCAGTCAAAAAGAATCCAAAATAGAGGAGTAAATCACATGATTGGAAACACTTTTGTTTTGTTTTGCTTTGTTGTGTTTGTTTTTTAAGATGAAGTTTCTCTGTGAGCATTGGCTGTCCTAGACCTCGTTCTGTAGACCCTGCTGGCCTCAAACTCCAAGGTCCACCTGCCTCTGCCTCTGCCTCTGCCTCCCATGTGCTGGGATTAAAGGTGTGAACCATCAGTCCTGCCTCAAGAAATATTTTTTTAGCATCCTGCAAGTTGACATCAAATATAGAAACTGTTTTCACTTAGATCTTTGTTATTCCTCTTTGAAAATTTCATACATGTATATAATATGTTTTGATAAAATCCACTCATCATTCTCTTTCTTCTCTAAATCCTATCACATGCCCTTCACCACATTATCTTCATAAATTAACGTACTGCTTTTTTTTTTTTAATACACTAAGCCCATGGAGTTCTGTCTGACTGTAATGGGTGTAGGGTCATCTACTGGAGCATGGGTAACCTTCCAATGGCTGTGTCTCTCAGCAGCCATTAGTTGCCAGTGGGGAGAGTTTATATGCCCCTCCAAGGTCTATGCTGGAATTGTGGTATGGCTTGATATTGTGCACATCTTGTATGTGGCATCACCGCTGCTGTAAGTTCATGCAGTAGTCCTGTCATGCTCAGAAAAAAAATTTCTGATTGTTACAATCTTTCTGACCCTCTTCTATGATGATCCCTAAGCCTTGGGAGCAGGACTTTATGTAAATACTTTGGAGACTTTTGTTCTCTGCATGTTGACCAACTGTACCTCTCTGTGTTACCTTACATTCACTGCAAAAAGAAGTGTCTCTTATGAAGACTGGGAGATTAAACTAGGCTATGGCTATAAAGATAAGAACTTAGAGGACATTTTATATTTTGGCTTAAAAGATAAACAGTATTTTAATAATTCCCTAGAGCCTATGGCCTAGCCAGCCACAGGATTTGGGTCCTAATAATGATGACAAGTGCGACGTCCATCATATAGAACAGGTCAAATCAGGGAGTGGTTGTTTGCCTCTATAACATCCATGCCATGATGAGACATAGGAGGTAGGGGCAGAGGAGGCACTATGGAGAAATATAATTAATACTAAGGACCTTGAAAATACCATATTAAAACCTGGTATTGTAGAAACTTCCTAACATATATACATACACATATATAAAAGAAGTTAAGACTACCTTTCTAAAGTCCCAACCAACGCACATGAGTCAAAACATAAAGAAATCCAGCTGCTACTGATCTTGAAGCCATATCCCCAATGTCTACACTTGGAATAATTTTGAGCACTCTAGCAAGACTTTCATCTTGGCTGTGTGTGTGTGTGTGTGTGTGTGTGTGTGTGTGTGTGTGTGTGTTACCCCAAATTAAAAATGTTCTCAAATTATGCTCTTATTGTTACCAAAAGTGAGATTAGTGATATTGACTTCTTTTCTCTTTTTAAAGCAGAGTTTTGTGTCCAGTAGCCAGCAGAGGATAGGGTGTTCATTCAGGAGTCAAACTGAGTCAAGTGCTTCGTAACCTGGTAGAACAGTGTCCAAATACCAAGTAAGCTAGACTAGAAAACAAAAGGAAAGGAAATTCCTTCAGGGAGTTGCTGGAGTGATTCAGCACACTAATACAGGATACAGGGGTCTCTGAGAGCTGACTCCTAGGAGGCTTGTATGCATCATTTTGAGGTTGATGTCACTGTCAGTTTTATATCCACTGTCTCCATTTTTTAAAAAAGCCAACCATGAGGTGGAGTTTTGGCTAGGAAAAACAGCATGTTATCAGTTCATGGTTCATTTCTTTACTGTTGGAGGTATTCTTTGTCCTTCATGATTCATAAGCCCATACCATGGGTCCTCTGAGATAGGCTTTGACAAGCAGCTATAGTAAACATGAAATTGTTCTCAAGAGGTTTAACCTGTAATGTGAGGTAAAGATTTGGAGCTACAAATATTTCAAATCCCATGGTTCATTCTTGCCTTAATGGAATGCCAGGGTCATTTTCTCTAATGGAAAAATTCCTGTAGCCTAGAAATACTTAACACTCATTTTGTCCCTGAAGAATTTTCTGGTATAACTTTAATATCCTTGAGAATTTTGATAAAATTTCTAGAAACCTAGTGTCATTTTCAATAATTTTGTATAACATATTAATAGCTGAGAGATTTATTCTCCAGCCCTTTAGGAATACTTGAGAGAACCTCAGAATGTTTTATAATAGCTTCATTAGCTAAGCAAGCATTCAAAATCACCTAAAACTAATTCTGAAAATTATTCTCTTGAATTTGGAGGACTTTAGGTTCATCTTATGTGTGCTTGGACATGGGTAACTGAACTTCTGTTAACCTTTAAAAAGCAATAAAGAATGAATGAATGAACGAACGAACGAACGATATGTCCGGGTTTGTTTCCAAAGTTCAGGTTTTCAACTTCATAAGAATCTGTAATCTAAAATCACCACAACTATAAACACAAGAAGAAAGGCAGAAACCTTAGTGTACTCCAATGAATGTCATTTTAATGTCTTCTCTGAAGCACTGGTTTGCACTGCCTTTACACGCAATGGTGATTTCTGAAATGACTAGCAAGACCAGGAAAACACGGAGCTTCATTGAAGTTAAGTCCTTGAGGGTTTGTGAGCCGCCTTTAGTAGATCCCATCTATCTGTGTTTCTCACTCGGAAATGTGTTCTTTTATGTAAATGTGTAACTTAGTGATACATTGTATAAAGTAAGCAAAGGGCCATAACATCTTAATAAATGCACACAGTTGCACACAGTACCCAAGGGCCAAAAGGTATTAGTAAGTGTACACAGTCTCCACAGTCAATCCAGATAATCCAGGGAAGGGAGACGGCTGCTGCCCCAATGGACAGCAACAGGTGCTGTCCTGGAATAGCCCTCTGATCTCAGGACAACGACAGACCTAAAGGAGTCTCAGGAATTGTGCTAGGGTCAAACCCTCTTTTTAAATATGTTCAAAAAGATAATTTCCTTAGCTTGAGTCAGGACACACACACACACACACACACACACACACACACACACACACACACTCTTCCCAGCAGTATGCCTCGGCTATGCAAATGATTTTTTTCTCCTCTGAAGTAATAAATCCAGAGCAGTGTGGGTGCTGATAAAAGCAGAAACTTACATTTCATCCTCAACTCCATTACAACTCTCTAAAACACTGATATATGAAAAAAGAAGTGAACTGAGATATGAATATGGCTGCAAGTTCAGCATTGTTACCATTTGTCTAACATACGTATTTTTCCCCTTGGGACAATGGATAATGAATTTTCTGTCATTAAAGGTACATGGGAAACATACAAGGAGAGCAAAACTGAAGTCTCCTGCTGGCTGATCACATCATTAGAGAGTTTGCAACTTGTTTGGGTCTCTGGTTCTTTCCTTTTGGCTGGGTGGAAAAGAAGTGTTAACATATGCTCTTTTATAGCCAAGGCTGGTCTTGAACCCCTGATCCTCCTGCCCTCATCAACATGATAGGAACATGGACATGTACCACCACACCCAGCATGGTTTCAGATTCTTATTCATAAGATGGGAATCCTTCAAATCCATATAGTTTTGTGAGAAGATGGAGATCAGCATTCTTTATTGACTGGTCATCAGTTTTTTGGCATTTGTTTTCTTCTCATTTGTTCTCTGCCTCTATTCTTTCCCCCTCTTTCTCCTGTCCTTTCATCTTGTCTGCCTGCCTTCATTTTCTTCTTATACATAAATATTTCTTATTGATAATTGTATCCTAAGACAGGTAATATGCATAATTTTATTTAAGTATCACCTTTACCATTACTTTGAGGTAAAAAAATAGATCAGATGATCTAACCATAGCCCTCTTCAGTTTCACTATTCCTTCGCATACTACTGGTGTCTAACATGGCTACTGATGAGCTATGTAGGAAATAGTATCAATAGTCCCTAGACGAAGTGACAATACCCTTGCATTTATTAAACATCAGGCACTGTAGCTGTCTGCCCAAAGGGACAGATGTGTGAAGAATACATATGACAGAGTAGGCAGTTGTACAGCTAGGGTCATCTGGGCAGAAGGAAGCTTAACTAGAAAAATGCTTTTGTTAAATTATGGGTAAGTCTGTGGTGCATTTTCCTAATTAATGAATCATATAGGAGGTCCTGTCCAGGATTCCCAAATAATGGCCACAAATCACATTAGTCAGGCGCTTATAATGCAAAGCTCACAAGGCTACAGACTTGCCACCTTCATCCAGTCTGGGGCAAGCATATATCCTTACATACTTCCTGCCTACTTACATCTAGCTTATGTATGATCAAGCACATCCAGTGCAGTTGGATCAACAAAGCTTGTTTACAGAAGCAAAAAAAAAAAAAAAAAGGAAAATATGTAGCTTGTTATCTTACATGAACAACAGCTCCCAGCATTCCAGGAAGTTATTTGTCCTTGGGCAACTGGGGCTTTCAGGTTAGAAGCATCCGTATTTTATAGATTTCTTAAGCACAGTAATTAAAATTTAAAACATAATTTTTGCTCTTACACAAGCCCATAAACAGCATTCCTCCATGACCTTGGATTTAGTTCCTGCCTCCAGGTTCCTACCTTGAGTTCCTACCCTGACTTCCCTTCAAGATGGAAAATGACTAGAAGGTGTAAACCAAATAAACCCTTTCCTCCCCAGGTTGCTTCTGGCTGCGCTGTTTATGCCAGCAATAGAAAGCAAACTAACACAGAAGTGCACAGCAATAGCTGCGTCAGATCTCTTGGTCATGAGGTGATGTCTCTGGATTGAATAGTTCATGATAGGATATTGAAATACCTTTTCCCCTTGTGCCTACTTTGGAACTGTATACTACTTTATGCAATTTTAATATTTGTAATGGTCTTTGAATAAAAAAGAAATATAACCATGAGAGTATATGTGTTGCCTCAAATCTTAAGTAAAACAAATGATTTTTCAATGAACTAGTTTTAAATTACAGAGGACAATGTTCAAATACCAACTCTAACACTTGGGAGCCCTGTGAGTTTTGGTAGGCTCTTATTCCTCTGGTTTTATTTCTCTTATCTGAAAAAATAGAAATATAGTAGGTTTTATTGCTCAAATTATATCAGGGTGAAATGAATAGACATGAAATTATTACATACAGTAAGTAATAAATATGGAGCTTTATTAATATTATTATTGTTTGATTTCAATTTGTCTGCCATCTCATTAAGAGGATTAGCCTGGATTATTGGCCTAAGTATAGAGAGAAAACCTTCCTTCAGTGTTTTGCTCAGCTCTAAATAAATAATCACACAGCGTGAACCCCCTACAGTATACCAGACTTTGTCCTAAACACTTACACATATAATTCAATTCCTATTCATAGTAACTCTTATTCAGAGATACTGAAAGAAGTACTGTCCTTGAAGCCATCACAGAAGCCAGGTTTGAAACTGAGGTATTGGCTCTGAAGCCAGAGCTCACGCTTGTTCCGTGCTGACATTTAGAGGGTAGAAAAAACTGTTTTCATTTCTCATTTTTCTCACTTGTGGATGATTTATCTTTATATTTTAGTCAGCTAAAATATGTCATTGACTAATGATTTCCTCTGAAGACACACAGTTAAGCCTATTTACAGCTAATAAAACTTCTTCTTATATTTTTCTAGGTAACATATAGACCAGTTATGAAGTGCTTGGGATAAAACATTTGGTGAAATTGTGCAGATTTGAGACTAGTCTTACAAATCAGGAACACAGACTTCTTACCTTTCAAAAAATCACAAAGAGAAAAAAAACTGGCAGCCTCACATTTGTTTCCTTTGACAACAATTTCTGCAAAAATGTTGCTAAGTGTTTTTAAAACCCTCCTAACCAAGAAACTGCCTGCTTAAGAACACACCCCAGCTTCATCTTGCTGTGGTGAAGGGTTCTCACCACATCCTGTGCTCTTCTGGCCTTTCCTCTTGATGGGCACATGGACGTTCCCTGTTGCCCTGACAATCCCTCTACATTTGCTTTGGTTTTTCCTTGTTCCACCTAACCAGAAACATTAGGGAAATTGTACGCTGAACCTGTGCTTTTTCTTCATAAAGTTCATTTTAAAGGATTCTGCAGCGTTTTTTTTTTCTTTTCTTTTATCCTCTATTCTTTAACTGATTTAAATTTCCGTAATTTCATCTTTTTTATTTCTAAAGTAGGCTTTTAGTCAGTTGTAATTTTGCTTTCCTTTAGCAGGACTCTTTTAAAAAGACAGCTCTTCTGTTTATTGTCGATTTTGATGGCCAAGTGCTTCTTGGTTATTTCTGCTCTGCTTCATGGAATTTGTGAATTTATCTTATTGATATAAAAACACAACTCTTACTTCAAAATTAATAAGAGATAGTTTGTTCTGGAGGTAAGTATGAGTGACCATGACTCGGGAACACAGGTTTAGGTTTCCCCAAATTCTATGTCCCAACGCAGAAGTGGTTTCATGAAGCTTTAATAGTAACAGAACAAACAGGGTTATAAATAAAGACTCTTTTCAATTACATTGGTGGATGCATCAGGAAGGTTATAATGGCATGAATAGAACTCATTTCTATGCATTCTTAGTCCTTCAATTGGTAGAATGAAGGTTTGTTAATTTAATAAATTTCCAAAGGTTGTTATCTGCTAGGCAGATGATGTTGACTGTATCTGTTAGTCATGGAATGTTGGATCCCACCCAGTGGTGGACAAAGAATGGCTATAAGAACTAAAAATAGCCAAAAAAACAAAAAAAAAAAACAAAAAAAACCCAAAAAAACAAACAAAAAAACAAACAAACAAACAAAAAAAAAACCAACAGTTTTTAGTCTCTGGATCAGCAACATTCCAACCTCTTCAACACTGAAGTTTTAATCAGGCAATCAATCAGCCCTTGCAAATACAGCTTCTTTCTAGGAATTCTTGTCCAAAGACTATTTGATAATCTTTTTCCCAATGACTGTCTTCTACTTCCTTAAATAAATAATTTTTAGATATATGGCTGATCTTTAACAATCTTGCATCTGATGGCTCTTTTCCTTGGCAGGAAGGTGCAGGATTTTTTTTTCTTTCTGAGTTTCTTTTTATTGCTGTGTGGGAGCGTGGGCTTTGGGGTATTTTGGAGGTGTATATGGTGTTGGTGAATAATTGTGCAGATGTCTGAGCACATGCCTCCCATATGTGTTGATGCCAGAGGTCAATGCCATGTATACTCCTCTATTACTTTCAGCAAGACACACTTGCCATCTAGCGCCAGGTGTCCCCTCATCTTCATCTCTGCCCCATCTCCTCCAGATTACACATGTTCCTGACTTTTTCCTGGGTCCTAAGGATCCAAGGTCAAGTCCCCATGGTTACATAGCATGCAAGTTACCAACTGAGTTGTCTTCCCAGTGACTTTGGGGGTGGTTATTTACCTTCAACTGTGCAGGGATTATTCAGAACCAAATGTTTCTGAAAGATGCTATTCTCAGCTCTTCTGTGCAGGACAGCCATGGTACTCTCGTGGATGTACATATGATAAGGCTTATGTTGCTTTTTAAAACATGTAACTCATGCCAATATGTCTGTGACATTGTAGCCTAGAGAACTAACAAGAATGCTCATCATCAAGTTCCTTCCTAATGGTTGAAATAGTAAATGAGCGTAGAATTTCTACTCAAAGGCAACACATGGCCACAACGCATCCTTTTCAGTCTGAGATGGAGGGCAGACTATCTAACACTAGTCCAACTTCTGTACCTCTTGATCCTCTAGTGTCTTCTACTTTATTAATATGTGCTAATTTTCCCTGATGTCTCATTATGATAATAATACCCCAAGTGTCATATATTTTAGCAGTTCCCAAAGCAGACATCTAAAGTAGTTCTGCTGAGTCCATGTTGCTCTTCGCTTTCTTCCTGATGTTATCTCCTTTCCATGACCTCAAGGGCAACAGTCTGACTTCACTGGGATCCTCAGTATGGTGCCCCCCCATCAGCCAGGGTTGATCTAGTCACCCACCCATCTAGCTACTTCCCCCTCACCACGTTCTGTTGCCAAATCTCTCCCTCTACCTGTAGTCATTGTGTTAAATACTTCCTCTGTATCTTCTTGCAAAACATAAAAATTCTTTCTGTTTCTTCTTCCCTTTCCTAAGAAACGTGTTTACGCATCATGTAGACCACGGTCTGTTACCTCTATCTGATTTACAGTATTCTGCATTACGACACTCTACGTTCACTTCCATCACCTCTAACTCTTCACCAACATAAGCAACCCACCGATGATCGTCTATTGAGCCCTTTTGTGTTGAGTAAGAAAAGTCTCTGAAAACTGTGCTCAGGAATGACACTGATTGCCATGGCCTCTGCAAAATTTTGAATTCATAAATGTTCTGCCAGATAATACCTAAGAATGCCTGTAGCTGTCACAAGATCTGAAGAACTTAATGAGGGCTTCTGCATCAGTAGCCAACCTCTGAATGTTCCTGCTTTTTAATTTTTGTTAATGCAACAAATAAAAGTGATGCCAGTACTTTCAGCCTCTCTTTCTCCATGCATATGGACATTATGTCATCGATTCCAATGCTTTTAGTGGGGAAGATGTAATGAAAGGACAAATATTCCCTTCCAGTTACTCAGTGTCCATTGTCTTTGTCTTAATTTTTAATTGACATTTGTTGTTTTATTTTTGTTGCTGCTGTTGTTCTTTAGCAACAATTTCATAACTATGTCTTATAATGTTCTTGGCCATCTTTACTGAAAATTTCATTTTCTCTCCCAATACTTCCAATGTGTTGACTGTGATTTTTCCCATTAAATGTATAGCGAATAAAAACATTAACTTTTGTTTTATAAAATATACTATCTTTGCCTTAATAATTTTCCTTTTGAGTATACTTCCAAACATCTTTTCCCATAATTGTCATGAAGATTTTCTTTCATTTCTAGTTTTCCCTGTCAAGTAAAGTAGGCAGGACAATGACTTATTTCAATAAGCAATAGTCTTATTGACTACGCATCTTCTTCATGGTGTGAGGAACCAAGTCCAACAACTTACTATTTCTCTCGGGAGGAATACCTCTGTATGTCCCATATCACTGGACTCCTTGCATGTTCACTGAGACAGAGAATTTTCATTAGGATTATTACCCAGCTTTTGATACACAAAGTGTTTAACAAGTCCAGAGTGATTGCTACCTCCTGTTCACTTTGTCATTCAGCATAATAGCATCAATATAGTAGGTCAATGTGATATTTTATGGAAGAGACAGACTATCAAGTCCCCTCCAAAAAATTTATAACACAAACCCCATGTTACTTCCTTTTATCAAAATTATTTCTATTCTTCAGAGGAGCATCCCTTGCCATTCTTTAGAATTTTACCAAGTAGTTCAAAGTGACACATTCCAATTATTTTTTAACTATTATATTTTCTGTGTTTCTTTGCCTAGATCCCATCACTTAACACTGTGATAGTAAGACAGCCATCCTGTTAAATGTTTACAGATCAATCGCTTTTTACTCATGTATAGTATTTCATTGTGTCCTTATTTGTTAATTTTATTGTATTTTATTTCTTTCTCAGGTTTATTACTGGCAAGTCTTTATGCATGTACTCTAATGTGTATATATAAAATTTCCTAATGTTGGACATATGGTTCAGGGAATATATGCCTCCTTTATTTTAGAAGACAATGCTATAAACATTTGTTTATAGGACTATAGGCATTATACTACTGTTGCAAAGGGTGACCCTTTGTACCATGAGCCCTAATTTCTATTTTCTCAGACATTATACAACTGAATATTAGTAATGAAATATTGTATTTTTATATACTTCTTCTCAATGCGGCTAGTTTATTGCTTTAGGTTATTATACTTGCAATACCACACATTCAGGTATAAATTAAATGAATTTATAGACTGATGGGAAAGAATTCTGAGGGACCACAGATACAATTGATATGCAACTCTTCTTCCCCTCCCTCTCCCCCTCTCTGTCCTCCTCTACCTCTCCCTTCCTTATCCAGTACTCCTTACTTTACCACTTACTTTGTGGTGGATAAGATGACTACCAAAATGACATTCTTGGTGCTATGGTCTTGCCTTAGCCAGCCCGGAGGAAAGAAAATCTTTTCTGAGTATGTTGGTAGAAAACTCCTAAGAGAAAACACCCTACTCTCTCCTAGTCACATGCCGTCTCTAGTTATGGTCACTGAGGAGCAGAGCACCAAGCCAGCTACCTTGTGGAGGCCGTATGCAGTGGTCTCAAAGGAGAAATCATGCTGGGCTAACCCTCGTCTTGCCATGTGTCTGCATGTTTCCTTACATGTTACCTGCTTGAAGGAGTATGTCTTCACTGTATTCTCATTGTCCAGCATGATACATAGCATTTAGCCGTTCCTTGATAAGCGGTTGTAAAATGAACATTTGACAAATGGAAAGGTCAAGAGTCCATCTATACCTAACATAGAAATCATTTTTAATTATCTGAAATGCCAGTACATTGACTTCATTTTTCCACATATAACACATGCTACATGTATCCCTATAGATTTATTTGTCTAGAATACTTTTCCTTATTTCACCTGGTTTGGGAGTTTTGTTACTGTCACAATGAGCAAATGTTTCCTGAGCTGTCACATGATGTATTTAGAGAATTCCGAGCTCTGGGTTCCTTATATTCCAAACAGTGCCAGATGTCATGAAGTCATATACAGATGTCTTACATCAACAAGATTATCCTAACAGTTGGACTTCTTCATCTGAATACTTCTGCTGGGGAGAGTTAAGTAGCCTAGAAGGCAGGGAAAACTGAAACCTTCTGTTCAGCTGTGAGGCAGAAATGAGGCAATCAGCCACAGTGGTTGCTCAGTTAGTGTCCTTAGCTTAATGTGGCAGTGAGTGCATCATGGATGGATGTAGAAATAGTATTTGGTGAAAGTAGAGAGAAGGCATACTAGAAGGCAAACTAGAGAGGCCATCACATCTGCAGGTAAAAGGATAACTGTGACATAGTTAAGAGAATTACAAGACTATGAAACTTCAGGGATCAATGTCCCAAGTTATGCAGTTGAAAGTCTTTGATGACACCCCAAAACACCTGGCTGCAATGGTGCCTAATACAATCTCTGGAGATAGCTTTGTGTTTTATGCACATTTTATTCTTGGTCCCTATACTATCTTTTCTACCTCTTCCCCCTGACAAACTTCCAAGCCTCAATCTAAAATAAGCTCATGCTTTGTCTTCCCCATAGCATATTCTTCAGGACCATCTGCTGTAAGTTCTACTGAATCTTATGCATTCTTGTTCCTGGAGAAACTGAGGTCTGGGGGTGGTGGTGAAAGGGAGGAATCTTAGTTTTGTTAACAAAAGAATTTTAAAACAGACTGAAATGGAAGCCCCTGGGCAAATTCATTAGAGTTTGACAGAAAACAACGAGGCAGGGAAGCTGTAAATCTTGGCAGCTGCCAGAAGAGAGATAAAGAGAAAAGACCATGTGTTTGGCAATGGAAGGTGGCAAGCAGCTGCAGAGTGCAAGGGGTAGCTTCAGAGAAACAATGAGAAAGCCCGGAGTGACAGGGAAAGTGTGCTTAGGCCTTTGGCTCTTATCTGAGAGGAAAAGAGATAGAAGAGAAGGAAACTAGAAAGGAATACCAATCAATGCGTAATAAGTAAAGAGATACAAGCTGCTGTAAAGATGTTACATGGGTTAACAGGATTGGAGGCCAAAGAGGATGAATCTCTCCCTTGTGGTAGACTTTAGGTCCTGCCTCTTGCTTCCTGAGTAACAACAGAGAGCAAAGTCTGTCCTTAGGATTTAAATTACTGGATTTAAATCTAGAAGATCTAGGGCTTTGTTAACACTCACTAAAATAAAACTATTTCCATCTGGTAAAAAAAAAAAAAAAAATAGGTGTACCTGCGGCCCTGGGCGGAGACATGACATTCTAAGTTACTTAAAACTTCACATATTTTTGTCTCTTCATTTTAAAAGTTAATCCAGTGTGGCCTGTCAGTCACCTGACCAAGCCTGCTACCTCTCCCTTCCATCCAAGCCCAGGAAAGGAGAAGCACCTCAAAGCAAGAGGAGCGCTAATCCTCTTGATGAGATGATGCAGTGAGCCTTCCCAGAATCCCCTCCCTCAGTGCAGAGGCTTGACATGCTTACAGGAGCCAGTACCATAGAGCATGCCAGCTTCCCTGAAATACTCAGGAAAGTCTAACTCCTTCCTTTAAATCAACTTTTTTTTTCCCTAACTGCAATCGCAGCAACAGGACAAAGATTGAAAAAGTATAACTGAAAGGATTTGCTAAGTACTTGGTGAAGCTATGTAGACCCCTCCACATCCTTTCCTTCATTTAACCACACCAACAACGCTTTGACGGTAGGCAAAAAAGACATACCATGCCCACCCAGTTCACTAATAAGAAAATAAAATTATAGAAATGACACAAAATTTGTTCAGAATCAATACCTTGTAAATGGCAGGCTTAAACTAGAAAACAGATCTTCTGCCTTTAGCCAGTCTATATTCAGATGTTAATTCTCCCAAAGACGTAATTTTACTCTCTTCAGGCCAGCAGACATTTAACATGGAGGTAATCCAGATTGCCTCTTTATTTTTTGAGAGAGAGTGAGTGTATACACGTGTGTTTGTGTGTGTGTGTGTGTGTATACATGCGAGTGTATATATGTGTGTGGCGTGTACTTGATATCTTCCTTTATCTGTCAACAGTATCTGAGCCTTGAATGAGGATTCTGGTGACCTATAACAGCATTTATCTTGGTTGTTTTTACTGACCCTGCTGTTCCCAGTGTCTTGGTTTCTAGGTGTACTTCCCAAGTGCAGCTGAGGGGCAAAGGTCAGCCGCCTGGTGACTGCAAACAGATTGCTGTTCCAAGTGGATTTATATTTGATATTTCTACCTGTGCCATACATAGATCAATAACAATGAGAACTAACAATGAATTGCTAATATGTCTGAGTGCTTGCTGTGTTTAGTCACCATGTTCAATACAATTATTTCATTTAATCCTGAAAATAGGCTTCTCGAATAGAAAGCCTAGTACAAAGATAGCCACTAAATCTGAAAGAGTTTTCAGGATTGTGTGACTCAGGGGACACAGCAAGTATGCAAGAAGTATACACAGCAAGAAGAATTTGAACTAATGGGAAAGTGCATCCTGAAGGGTGTGTGCAAATTTCTACAAAATCACCTGATATGCAAATTAGTAAATGAACATGTGCAGAACTCAAATGGGTGAAGAATTTGTTGGATGTGAATCATCTGATACTTGCCGTGCTCAATAAAGCCTGAGGGCAAGCCTTCCCTCCAACAGCAACAGTAACCTGATAAAGCTGGGGATGCTTAACAGCTTGCTTCATCAACATGCTCTGAGGCAAAGTGTTTATTCTGAATATTCTAAAGCACTCAAAAGTTTTCCAGACCATGAAACAGTATCCACCTGACTTGCAGGAGGATTGATAGTATAGTTAGCTGCCTTCCCTGTGATATAAGAGATGGCTCAGTGGTTAAGAGCGCCACCTGCTATCCCAAAGGTCCTGAGTTCAATTCCCAGCAACCGCATGGTGGCTCATAACCATCTGTAATGTGATATGGCGCCCTCTTCTGGCTTGTAGGAGTACATGCAAGCAGAGCAGTGTATACATAATAATAAATAAATACATCTTAAAAAAAAGAAAGGATTCTGTTATTAACATTAGTTCCTCCACACAAACATAGACTTCTAAAAGAAGTGAGATCAAATGAGTAGAGCAGTGTTGATCTTCTCTTGTTTGCATCCAATACTTGTGTTTCAAGGCTTTGGATGAAGCCCACAGTGTCCGGCATACCACTACAGGCTCTGTGTTCGCTTCGCTCCTGTCCTGCTCTTCTTCTTTGAGCGTGCTGAATTTCCAAATACAAAGTCCTTCTTTCCCCCCAAAAGCATCCTCCATGCTGCTCCTCAGGCTCCCTCTGCCTCCTCCAGTCTGATCTTGCTTCTCTGCCTGGTCTTTGCTTAGCTTGCTGTTGTCCTGCCCAACACTCTAGGACTCTGCAAATGTCACCGCCATCCCTCCTCTGGTACTTTTCACTGTCCTTCCTCTGATCCATGCTGGGTTAGTATTGTTAACCTAATAAGAATAATATTTCTGTGTTAGAGACATATTAGTACTTCTTATCAAAATAAGAGTTTAGAAGCAAACATGTCAGCCATGGTGCCAATAAGTATGAGATAGAAGCAGGATTGTAACTTTGAGGCTATTGTGGCCTACATAAGAAAGACGCTGGCAAAAATACAATAAAATAATAAATAAACAAATAACTAAAACCACCTAATAAGCAAATATGTATTGCTTTGTGAGCCAGTTGGGCATTTGGTACCAGACATGAACTTCTTTTGATTAGATTTCAGTATTCATGATCACTTAGGGCACATGAAGTTCTAATGAGAAACCAATTCAAACTGACAACATATAATTAATTCACAGGTAGTTCTGATTCTTTTCATTGTGTATCTCAGACACTACACATGTGATTTTTGTCACCAGTTCATTGTGTGTGTGTGTGTGGGGGGGTGTAAATCAATGATTCCCGGTCATAATTAAGACTTCAAGCATTCCAGTCATAGTAGTAGCACACAGCTACTCATGGTCCAACACTAGGGAGGTACAGACAGTGCAATAAAGATTTCAAGATCACTCTCTGCTACTTGATGAGTTCAAAGCCAATCTGCTCTACATGAGACCCCGAATCAAACAAACACACAAACAATAACAACAGAAATAATTTACATATCTCAAGAGATGTTGTTGAATCGGTCTCAGACTACTTCATACATGATTACTGCAGTAAAGTCACATGATGGCTTTTGTTTCCTGTATATAGGAAAGTTATATTAGTTCATGAATATAGCATGGTTTATTACATGTGAAATAGAATTGCACCTAAAGGTAATATATATATAGCAATTGAAAGCGGTCTTTTTGACTTAAGTGCCGTTATCACCAGAGCCCTTTGGTAGTAGAGGTCTTGGCCAATATGAATGACTACAACAGAACATCGGCTCCCAGAGCCTACAGTGAACATGGCAGTTTCTTATGTGCCAGGTTTTGGCACTGACTGACACTTTCATTTCTGAATGATTTCTCTGTAGATCCTGACCTTTTTTCCTAAATTAAAATCAATCTTCTCAAAAGCCTCCTGCTGCTTTCTCAGTGAAGTTTATGCAACTATTCTACATCATTCATGTTGTGGCAACAGTGTCCACAGCACCTTCACCTGGAGCATATTCTTATCAACCATCTTGAGAAGCAAAGCCTTCTGTTTGGAGCAATCCTGTCACTTCCTTGTGCTTTATTCCATTGATCCACCAGCCTATTGCTTTGCCAGTACCATGCTGTTTCAATTACTGTTGCTCTGTAGTGCAGCTTGAGATCAGGTATGGAGATTCCTCCAGAGAATCTTTTATTGTATAGGATTGTTTTTGCTATTCTGGGTTTTTTGTTTCTCCATATGAATTTGAGAATTGATCTTTCAATATCTTCAAAATACTTTGTAGGTATTTTGATAGGGATTGCATTGAATCTGTAAATTGCTTTTGGTAAGATGGCCATTTTTACTATGTTGATTCTCCCGATCCACAAACAAGGTAAATCCCTCCATCTCCACACACATTTGCTCACTTGATTTTTTGACAAAGAAGCCAAATCTATTCAATGGAAAAATGATAGCATCTTCAACAAATGGTGCTGGTCTAGCTGGATGTCTACATGTAGAAAAATGCAATTAGACCCTTATTTGTCACCATGCACAAAACTCAAGTCCAAGTGGATTAAAGATCTCAACCTAAAACCAGAGACATTAATTCAGTTAGAGGAAAAAGTGGGGAAGAGCCTGGGACACATAGGCACAGGAAACAACTTCCTGAACAGTACACCAACAGCCCAGGCCTTAATGTCAACAATTAATAAATGGGACCTCATGAGGCTGAGAAGCTTCTGTAAGGCAGGAGACACTGTCAGTAGAACAAAGCGACAGCCTACAGACTGGAAAAAGATCTCCTTGTGCTTTATTTTCACTTCTGACACTTTTGCTGTTTTAACCAAGTTCAAAATTTCTTTCACCCCTGCAGTCTTGAACCCTTCAAGGTCACTCAGGAGAGCTGTAACCATTTTCCTCCAACTTTCATATTTGACTTCACTACAGGAGTCACAAACATTCTTAATGACGTTGGGATGAAGAATCCTTTCCAGGTTTTGAGTGCCTTTTCAGACTCACAGGTGGAATTCCTATACATGGGGACTATAGTTTTATACAATGTTTTCCATTTTCTCTTGGTGCTGCCCATTGAACCTGGACCACTGTGTGTTCTAACAAATGGTCTATCACTTAGTTGTCTTATTATTCTTAAATAATAAGATCTGAAAGTTGATAATATTCTTTGATCCACAGACTGAAGAGTAGACAATGTGTTTTCAGGATGAAAAAGAAATCAATCTCATTGACCATTTCTATGAAAGCTCTTAAGTGATCAGGTACATTGTCAATAGGCAGTAATATTTTAAGAGGTTTGTTTTTCTGAGAAGAAGACCTCAACATTGAAATTAAAATGTTATGGTAATCCTGGCTGTTGTAGACCACACCTATAATCCCAACTCTAAAGATTTTGAAATATAAAGATTTCCATGAGTTGAAGACTGGCCAGGGCCATATCACAATACTATGTGCCTCCCCACCCTACTCCACTTTCCAACATCCGCCCCCCTACCTGGCAAAGAACTAAATTTTTCTTAGGTAAACATGTAAAGAAGAGATACGATACTTCATAGACTCATTTGCAAAGCACAGGCAAAGTAGATCATTGTGGATTGCCCTGGGACTTTTTGAATGGTAAATAAGCATTGGTTTCAAGGTAGCATTAGTCTCTCACAAGACTGTGCTTTGAAGTATTGCAGACAGGTATTAACTGCTCCCTTGTAACTATGGAAGTCCTAGATGGCATCTCTTTCCAGCTAAGACTGTTGTGTCTGCAAGGAAGGCTGTCTTAAAGCCCAGCGTCCTCACCAGTGGTCAGAGCTGGAGCTTCTGAGCACTGCTGTGGCTTCTACATCAGGGCTCACTGTTTCACCTAACACTTGTGAGTTTTGAAGACCACTTCCTTCTTTATGCCTCCTAAGCTAACTTTTGACTCTTCCAATTTCTTTCTTACCTCTTTCTCTTTTGATAGAACTGAAGAGATGTAGACCTTGCTCTCTGCTATAGTTTGGCTTTGGACTTACGGACCCATACAGCCCACTAAACACACACCATTCCAGCAGTGAGGCTTTTCCCTTCCTCCTCAGCACAGAACTCACTGGAGTAGCATTTTTCATTTCCTTTAATAATCTTTGATTTGTACATACGACTCTGCTAACTCATGCTGTAAAAGGATGGAATTTGGCTCTATATTTCAACATGCCTTCTTCAGTATGATTAACATTTTATAGCTTTTATTTTAAAATGGGAGACCTGAGACTTTTCCTTGTTATTTCAAAATAAGACAATTAGATGCTTATAGTTTTGTTTGCTTCTTTATGGGACTTGGCTTCAGTTTGTTTGTTTATATCAGGGTCTCATTTTGTAGTTCACAAAGGCTTAGAACTCAATGGTGTGTCCCAGGTGAATCTCACACTCAATGTGGACCTCCTGCATCAGCCTCCTAAAATCCTGGGATTTTAGTTGTAAGTCCCCACACCTGGATCCCATTAGATAGCTATTCATTTCCGTGATTTCTATGGAGTGTGTCTCAGAGGCTGGAGATGGAGACAGAAAGGAGAATTGCTGCTCACTGGTCACTGAACACAGTCAATCATTTAGATTGTTATAGGCAGGTACAGTCTCTGGTTCTCCTAAATGATTACAACTGTGACATAACAAATGACTATTCACAGATAAAATAATAATGAAAGATCTTCAACTATTCTAAGAATTGTGACACAGAGGCAAGAAATAAGCCCCTGCTAGAAAAAAAAATTACCTCTGTAGACTTGCTGAACTTGGGATACTTAAAAAACTTTGGTCTACAAAACTTGCTATTTGTGAGGTACAATTCAACAAATAACAATAAAATAAGCATATGCTTCTTTTGCCATGTCTAGTGGGAGAGCTTTTTTCTTCTGGCAACCTCTAATAAATGTGTTTTAAAAACAGATTTTCTCAGCAATAACTACGCTAGCTTCCGTTTGCATCTTATTGGCTCAAATGCACTCACATATCTTTCTGAAATACTTTCTATATGTTAGAAAAGCTCATTGGCTTAGTTCTTGAGCCAATCATTAACAAGAACAATGACCTTATCCTGACTTGAGAGGTTTGCTTCAGGAGCATCATACTGCTGATTCTAAATCGTCAGAGATACTGCGAAAGGCTCAGTTCTGCCATCTACTCAGAATTGCACAGATTTGTTTTCATGCTCTTTGATTTTAAAATGTTTTACATTTTCTTATTTGTGCACATGTGTGTGCGCATGTTTCTGTTCGTGTTTTTGTGTGTGCCACAACACATATATGAGGGTCAGGGGATGGTTTGTGGGGCCACTTCTTATTTCACCATGTTGGTCCTATAGAATTAATCAGGTCCTCCTGCTTAACAGTGAGTGCCTTTAGTAATGAGCCACTTCAGCTGCCTTGTTCCTTCTTCTTTCTTCTTTTTCTTTTTTAAGGTTAAAACCAAAGTCAAGTAGATGATATAGAAAAATGGAGAAGGAAAGTGAACTTCTAAAAGGGAAATAGAACAGATCTAAAAAAAAAAAACAAAAAAAACCCTAACTTAGGCAACATTGCACTTATCTGTCGCATAGTTAAGAGTGAGAAATGGCAAGCAGGATGCAGGGAAGGGAACAGGTACAATGAGTTCCTACCTAAAGGGCTTTCTTTTTCTGTCAGAAAATCCTGACTCCATCCACACATTTAAAGAGACCATTTGGTACCAGCAGCATGCAGGAGGCATCCAGCAGCTCAGAATGCTTAAGTTCCATGTATGAAGCACCCAATCAGTGATTTGTTTTGTCAAATTTAGAACTGACTTTTCTCCAAATGATTTTTTTTCAAATCTTCTGGGTATTTATGTACATCCTAAGGTGAAAAATGGTCTTCTCTTCCTGCCTTTTCAGACTACCTTGTTCCTGTCTGTTCTGCCCTCCATATGTCCTCATAAATATAATTCTGGCACTAGAATGTAGACAAGCTTTTGCATACTCAGCATTAAGCCACTAAGATATGAGATCATGTATACTCTATGCCATTTAATCACTTTGCAGTCCATCGGCAAATTTAGAAATTGAGGACTTACCATGTGGGAGGGGCTGTGCCAGTTGCTGAGGGCTCTAGACAGTGTATTAGTCTTGTTTCTAGACAGCATCACTGGAGCACAGGGAGCAGAATGGAACAAAGTCCCAAGAAATATTGTGACAAATGCAAGTTGCACAGCACCAAAAGCTAAGTGTTAAGAACAAGGAAGTGAAGTGAGTCCACACGAGTGGTGAGAAATGCTTCAGGAAATGATCCTTGAGCTAAGACCTGTTCTGTGTCAGCTGAGCAAAAGGAATCAGCCTAGAAACTGCAGAAGGCAGGGCTCAGGAAATACTGAATCCAGACTGGGGGAGCTGGAGATCCCTGCTGTTCAGGGAGAAGCTCCTGGTATGGAAACCAGATGGTCAAAGGCCTAAAATACACTACTTCAAATTGAAAGTGTTTGTCTGGAAGAAGAGGCAGCCACAGGAAGTTGGGGAGATATTTTAGTAATAAAAGGTTGAAACCTGTGTCTAAGGAAGATACTTGAGTACCCTTTGACCCCCTGTGTTGTGTTACAGCAATTCCTGGGAGACACGAACAAATGCCTGCTCGCCACAGATACGAACCTAAGAATAGCACTCAAGTCCAACTTGGTGAACTAATGAATCTTACTAGAATTACTTACAGAAATATATGTGATGGGGGGCATTTCTTAAATAATAAAAAATTACTCAAAGAGAACTGTATCACCAAAGCCAAGATCAGCATGGATACCTGAGGCACAGTGTGCACCCCGCAGGTAGTTCAACTATTTGAAGAGTACTTTCTAGAGCGGTTTGTCTATCCTTCCAAGTGGCTCAGCTGGTCTTCATTTGTTTTACTCAGTTTGGCTGGTCCTGGGTTGTTTCAGCAGCTTGCTTAATCTCTGCTTCTTCTGCGTGACTGGTCTGGTCAGAGCCTCTTCTAAGCATGTCGTCTTGTCTGAGAGTATTCTTTGTAGTCTACTTGTCTGAGAGTGACTGAGCAGTCTTTACTGAGTGTATTCTCTCAGGGAAGGAAGATCTTAGTGAATCTGGTCAGTTTCAGGGACTTCCTGAAGCTATTTTGAGTTGTTTATTTTCTGTCTTAAAGAGATTCATTGCAGCTTGGAATGCTCACTCTGGGACGAAACTGCTACACAACACCTGACAGTAAAATCAAGATTAGATATGGTTGTTATAGTGCAATTTTGTCCAAGAGGATTTGGTTGTGGCAGTGGCAAAGAGAATGGTCTACTCCACAGGAAGAGATGAATTAGCACAGTAAAGGATGAATTAGAGAGGACCATAAAGGGATGGAACTGTGGGTCTGAAACCAGGAGCTTACATGCGGGATTACCTCACTGCCACTCGTGATGTAGGAATTCACAAGAGGATGTTAGGTTGGCTCCCACACATACTTTCACATTAGGACCCTCGCCTGGCTAGTGGTTGTGGTTGCTCTTTTTTTTTTTTAATACTAATATTTACATCTCATCCAAATAATTGGTCTTGGCTGGTGTGAAATTGGGATTTTCTTAAAAATAATCTAGGTCAGATATTAAGAGCCAGTGAAAATAATGATGGTTCAGTCCTACCAAAGCTCTTTCTTTATTGCTGGCTCTATTTTACTGGGATGTTTTTAGAGAGGGGGTTGTAGGAAGAGAGAGAAAGAAGCAAGCACTGTTTCTGTCATGGCTGCCAGTTTGGAGCTGCTCCCTATTCTGAATTATCTTGCACAGCACCAGCCCTTGAGCCTGATTCTTATGCATGCGATCCAACTCAGGCGGGATGCTGGCTTTTTTTTTTTTTAAAGAGATCTGCACATAGTGCACTTGTCACTGCAATATTCTAAAATCACTAAATGCTTCTACACATTAAAGATTGTTCATTTGTTTCTTGGTTTAAAAAAAAAGTATTCCTTCATTGATTTAAGTAACAAGAACCTTGTAAAATTGTAGTAATGAGATGCATTAAACTTTTACGACTTTTAATACTGGTCCACAACATAGGGTTTTTTTTTCTCTCTCTCTTTTTCTCTTGAAGAAAATCCTCTTGTGCTTTATATGGATAAACATTGGGAGAGCCTTTACTCGTGGCTGTTTCCCTGCATAAATGCTTTATTCTTCAGGAAAAGCATTTCTAATCAGAGCTCGCTCCCCATCACTCACCCCCATTCTTTGTTCACGCTGGGAGGTCAGCACCTAATGTTTCTGGCATTGTAATTTATTGCTGTTGGGAAGATTGAGTATTTGTATAGTATTTCCACCATAATTCAGCTTTGTTGCAAAGTCTTATGGAGTATAACTTGAGAATACTTTCTAAAGCATACTTGGCTGAATTCAAAACATGGTCTAAAATATATTTAGACTTAGCAAATGGGTATAAATATAAATAGTATAGAGACAGATTTAATGTAAAATAAGGTGTGTGTGTGTGTGTGTGTGTGTGTGTGTGTGCGCGCGCGCGCGTGCGTGTAAGGATGTGCAGATGGATGTTATATGTAAGTCTGAGGCATGAGCTTCTATTTTCCCTTACATTTGCAGGAGTTAATGAATGAACTGGCCAGGACTTGGATGTGAGCGAAACACCTTGTAGAACTAAAAGACATATTTCAACTTCTAGTTCCCATGTTCAAAGATAAAAATTGCTTGCTTGCTTTATGTTTGAGAAGTAAGCTACGTAGGATGATCACAAACAGAACAGACCAGGGAGGAAGCATCTCCTTGTGAAAAACTCAATGGAATTGTATCATCAAAAGAGAAACAGAGAGAGAAAGGAAACTCCCACTTCCTCAGATCTAAATATGATTCCCTAAGGGAATCTTAGAGAGGAGATGGTAAGGAAAGGAGTTGAAAATGGGACAGGTCACTTTTAGGACAGGGACTTCATAAACAGCACTGCCATTCCTTTGTCCTTTGTCCCAGCAAGAAAGGCTATTGGTACTGGACTGGTCAGAGGCCAGCAGGGCCAGAAGGAAGCTTTCCTGGCTTATCTCTTCTAAATGAGTGCCAATGCCTGGATGCTATTTGTGTGGGTGTGACTGAAACTCTGAATGCTAAAACCCTTCTGGGGAACAGTTTTGGAATGGGATATGTGGATTTGGGAGGTGGAGTTTGGTTACATCTAGCTTCCAATTTCAGCCTATCTCAAATACTTTTAGAGTCCTAATACTTGAAGCAGGAATGCTACAATAGCCTTGAAAGGCATTGAGGATGAACCCCCTCAACGTACTTTGGGACTCACCTTCCGTTTCACTGAGAACACTAGAAAGCTAAGCATCAAGTTTACCATTCCTTAGGCCTCCCGTCCCCGAGTAAAGACATGGAATTATAATCCACTCCAAATATTAAAACCTTACTTGTTATTGTCTCTTTCCACCTGGGCTAGTAGTCCACTCCACAGAAAATCTGATTCACCTGTGGACATACTAAGAAGACAGGAGGAATAATTATCCCTCTAATGAGAGTATATGCCTGTTCTTCCAGGATAACCTCCCTCCCACGCAGCCGTTTATGGAGCCTGCATTATACAGCCTGCCCACTATTCTCTGTTACTCAGAGTAGGGTGACATTTTCTTTTCCTTCTTTCTAACTTTTTCTTCCAAATACTGGCCAAAAGCCTAAACATGGTTTCCTAGTCATCTGAGATTTCTCATCCTATCTCTGAAACGCCTCCCACTCCTGCCAACAGCTGCTTGGGTACCTCCATTACCGAACCTTTCTGCTTTCTTGGGCTCGGACACAACCAGCGGGCATGGTTTTTTTTTCTCCTTCATTTCTTCCCTTCTCTGCTCCTGGCTGCTGCTGAGGCATAGCTTGCCTGGACTGTTCTTTTTTTTTTTTTTTTTTTTTAATGAAATTCTAATAACTTGCCCTTGGGCTTCCTTCAAAGTCCATTTCAAAATGCTTTCATTGACAAGAAAAAAGTCCCAAAAGAGAAAAACCCCAATTCCCTGGGAACACAAATGAGCACCTCTGCCTGTGTTACCAATTATCAATGGCTGCGGTATTAGTGAATTTGAATCTAAGAGCTTATAACTCCACGCACAATGGAGTTCCTCAAAATAAATCTTTCCATCAAAGCAAATGGTAGCTCAGAATTTCCTATCAAGAAGATTGCCAATATCCAGAAATCTGTAAGTGACCTATACTTTCAGGGCTTTCCCTCAAACTTTTAAACAAACCTAGCTCTCTTGCTCTGACCTCAGTGACCCTACAGAACAGATGATCCATATTCTCTTAGTAACAGTGCTTCATAGTTTTGAAAAGAGTTATTACATGCTTCAGCCATCTCTGCCAGACAAAGCAACATAAACTCTTTTAGTGTGATATCAAGGTTACCCTCTATGAAGCTATTGCTCTTTCCATAGATGATGTCTAATTTTCAGTATCCTTTTTGAAACACCATATCTCTGCATGAACATAAGCCTTTAAAACACCATGGAATTTGAACTGTACTGTGGCTGTCTTTACTTTGTATCTGTAGCATTATAAAATTCAGTAGTTTTCCTTAGCATAAGCTGCACTCTTTAGATAGACTTTATATGCTGTTACTTATGCTTTATTATTTTTAAACAGTTTTAGATTTGCCTATTGGGCAGGGCATGGTGGCACATACCTTTAATCCCAGCAGTCAGGAAGTAGAAGCAGGAGGACCTCTATGAGTTCGAGGCCAGCCTGGTCTACAAAGTGAGTCCAGGACAGACAGGGCTGTTACACATAGAAACCCTGTCTTGAAAAAAGCAAACAAACAAAAAATAAAACAACTAAAAGCTTTGATTATTTTTATTTTATACATATGACTGTTTTGCCTGCATTTATATGTGTACCATGTGCATGCTTTGTGCTCATGAAGGTCAGAAGAAGGCATCAGATCTCCTGAAAGTGGAGTTACAAAATTTTGGGGGCGGTTATGTGGATGCTGGGAACTGACCCATAGTCTTCAAGATCCTCAGTTGCTCTTAATTGCTGAGCATGTCTCTCCCTAATACAAACTGCACTTTTTATAAAAAATTGTTTATATTGCTTAAATATAGTCTTTTACTATGGGATATGGATTCTTAATTGTATACTAAATAAGAAACCTTGTACAGACAACCAGATGCCCAGAAAGCAAAAGGCAACAAAAATCAAGACCAAGAATAAGGATTTCTTTGCATATAAATAAACCCACCCTTTCCCACTGTCTGCAGCAGCTTTCCATGATTCATGTTCTTTGGCATTTTCTACTTCAGTCCTTCTTTCTTGGAGATGTACCTTTATGGAACTCCCACATCTGTCTCACATATTTACACACACACACACACACACACACACACACACACACATACACACACACACAAGACAGCTAGTCACTCTACTGTGAGCCCCTCTAGAATATTGAGCCTCTCCTATGCTAACCAGAAACAGTCATTTTACCTAAGGAAGTTATATATCCTAAATGTTACTTGTTATTCAACATTACAAAGTTGCAGCAATGAAGTCACATGAGGCATGCAGATTTCTGAGCCTGTGAACATTGTGAGGTAGTCGGCACACCCCAATGTGTACTAGGATGTGCTTCAGAGCAGAAGCCAGCAAGACTTCTATCAATGAGTTTGCTATGCCTGGAATATTCACATGAACCCTGAAATTTGCTCTCAAACTATGAGTGTGAAATGTATTTATTTTCCTTAGACACTTTAAATTCTTTCTCTCTTTTACCAAGGTTGAATGTGCTCATACACTTATTGTCATGCAATCACTTCTACATAGAACTAAATCTCCACCGAAACTCTTCAGTTTTTGACAAATTTAAAAACCATAAAAGGAGTTTCTTCCCATGAATAGCCTGGTTGCACACCTACAGCCTCAGAGCCTATCAAGTTAGTTTCGTTACAGCTTCCTGAACCATAGATCTCCCATCATATTCCAAACCCACAATGTGTCATAGAAAGCTTAATTTCCTGATGACTAGCATTTGAAACAATATGCAAATCTATATTCATATGTTCAACGTATTTGTTCATATATTCAACATTTATTTCATAGTTTGTAAAAGAGTAAAGGTAGAAAATGCAACTGCTTACCAAAAGGCAATACTGTGTACCCCCTGATATGACTGCATAAATAAGATGAAGTCAAGTAATGTGATAATATTTGTATAAGACAGCATAAATAAGACAAAATAAAGTGATATTATGATAATGTCTATATTAATACAACAGTATAAATAAGATGAAGTAAAATAATGTGATGATAGTTGATTTTTTTAACCTGTGTCCCAAGGTCCGTAATCTGATAAAGGAAGGAAAAATTGCTCTGAGTTAGGGTCTACAGAATGCATTTACCAGAGATAGAGAATGAACAACATTGAACAGAACAAGTGAAATCCTTGAATTTATGAAACTCATAGATTACAAGAAGCAGACAAAAATTATGTGTATGGGGGTTGTGGACAAAGAGAGGGGAGAGAAAGATAGAGACATTAAACTGGGAAATTATGTAAGCAACTACAATCAAGAAGAGTACTTTCATATATGTATATATACATAAAACATAGGATATGTTATATATTGCATATGTTTACTGATAGTAATAAATAACCCATCAAAACACATTTGAGCCAAAGCTCAAGAATGAAATGAGAGAAGCAACATTGTACAGCATAATGTCTTGGGAATTTACTAAGTGTGACGAAGACAGTTTCAGCAGGAATGTGTTTGTTGCTATGTAGTGCGTTAAAAAATTTAAGGGCAAGAGTGAAAAAGGGGGAGACAGAGGGACCTGCCATTGCTCCCATAAGAGATTAAAGGCTTGAAAATGAGTGTTTGGGGAAGTTATTGCACAGGTGGGCCCTGGATATATTATGAATGAGATCAGACAACAATGCCAGAATCCCTGGATGTGGAATGGGAAAGAGAGGAGCCAAGAACGTTTTCATGGTTTTGAGTACAAGCACCAATGTGGAGAGCAGCGCTGTCGCCTGCAGCAACTCCTGGAGACAGGAAATGGGAGGTGACAAAGTAGAAAAAGCAAATGTAGTGTCAGCTACATAAATCTAGATTTTAGTGAAGTGTCAGCACTTAAAGCAATAAATTAGAAGTTAACAACCCACAGATGATACTAGGATTTAATTAGATAACCTAAGAGGAAAAAGAAGAAAAGGAGACAAGAAGGTAAGGCCTGACACATGGGCATGTTTAGAAGACTGAAAAACAAGGGCCCAAGAGCAAGGGTAGACAGGGTAGGTAGGCATCACAGTAAGCATCAGGTAGGAACACTAGCAATCTATAGGCGCAGAAGAGGTGTTGCAAGTTGTTGCACTTCTTCGTTCTCTGTGCCCCCCACAACCCCCCACATACACATACACTTGCCACCTTTTCCCTGAGTGAATAGCTTCATCATGCCACAAGTATGTTAGCCTTAACGTAAGAGATTGTTTTTACTATAGAATTTTTATTAACTAAACGGACTCCAACATAGAACCGTTAAATAATCAATTATTCCAGTCTATGGGAAATAGGATTCATCTATCAAAACTTCCACTTCAAAACAAACTAGAACTCTAATGTTTTTCTTAGCTGGTGAGATGGCTCAGAGGGAAGAAAGTGCCTGCTGCCAAGCCAAGCTTGTTTCCTGAGACCCAACGTTGGACGGGTAGCACTGAATTCAGAAATCTGTCCTCTGAGCTCCACATGTGCACCATGGCAAGTGCGACAGCTGTTCTTGGTTGTCAGCTTGACCACACCTGTGTTTAACTAAAACTCAAGCAATGGGTATACAAATGAAGGATTTTTTTTAATTAAATCACTTTTAATCTGGATCATTTGAGGTGAGAAGATCCACCTTTAATCTGGGCGGCAGCTCCTGCTAGCAGCCTATAAAAAGGACATGGAAGAAGGAAGCTGTTCTCTTGGCTTGCTTGCTCCAGCTCTGTGTAGTAAGCTCATTCCCATTGGCCATTAGAGCCTACTTTTTTGGGGTTTCCAGTATATAATGGAAACCAACTGAGACATCCAGCCTTGTGGACTGAACAACTACTGTATTTGTAGACCTTTCATTGACAGATAAGCTTGTTGGATTATTTAGACAATAGCCTATAAAGCATTCTGATAAAGCTTCCCCTCCACATAATATATATATATATATTCATATATTTGAATGTATTTCTATCATTTCTGCTCCTTTACAAAACACTGACTAATATACAATGCATACATACAATATGCAAGCAAGTAAATAAATATTATTTTTGTTTTTAAGTAGTATGCTTCAATTTGGAAAGTGCATCAGATTTTGAGCAAGTAGAGTAGGCAGCCCTAGGTCCTGACAACAGCCTTCCACTTAAATAACTCAAGCATGAAGTTATCCTTAGATTCCACTGCTCCCAAAGCTTAGAAAAAGAAGGAAATGTCTTTTATGTCTCTACCTCCAAAAGAACATGATTTTAAGGTTTAGTAGCTTCAAATGAATGACTAGTTTTGGGGAGGTTCTACCTATTGAGAAAATAGCAGCTTTTCATGTTTGTCTGCAGATTACTGAGTGTGTCGTACTGCATATGACAAGACAGCTGAAGCGTGTCACTACTGCAAGGAAAGATCAGTTACAGGAAAATCCTTGCTTCAGCACCATGCAAACTTTTTGGAAAACCTACAGTGGGGTCACTTATCTATCCAGAAGGTGACTGATGCAGTGCATGTAAGCAGATGGTCTTGCCCCACAGCTTTATTCTCAGCTGGACACACATACACTTTTCCATATGTTCCAAAATTAAAATTTTTGCCTGTCAATTGTGACAACTACATCACAGAGCTTTAACTACGCAACTAACATTTTCCATTGCATTTTGGCATACAATCTGTTTTCCTAGCCGTACATGACTTTAATCAGTGATACAAAGTAGGTAGAGGTATTTTTCAGGAGGATTCTCCTCCCATTCCATCCAATGAGAAAAGTGGGGGCATTCGCAGCTAGCAAATTCTGATGTGCATTGTGGCTACATAGTTTCTTAATTATTGTGAGCTTTCATTTTCTCTCTCATAAAATAAATATGAAGACACCTACTTGTAATTGCTATAAGGATTGAAAAGTTGACATGAGCAAAGCACCTACTGTGTTGTCTCAACCGCAATCGTCTATACTATATTAGTTACTGTACTAGACTCTCCACTGTGTCTTTGTTCAGTCTTGAACCCTGGAAGGAACAAACAGAAGTAAATGGGGTGACAGCTAATGTTTTCATGTGACTTCTGGGCCAGCATTTTGATTTAGCTCAGGATTCCAGGCAATAAAATAAATATAAAATATTATATAAAATATAAAAAATAAAAATTCAAATTGTACCAATTTTATGCTGTATTTCAACACATCAGCACACAGAACACAACAAACCCACACTGTTTACATTTTGGTGTACTAAATATTTAGATAGACTTAATATTTTCAGAGCAGTGGAATTTTAAAGTAAAGAATAGGGGAAAAAAACAAAGCGTACTTATGTAGATGAGATAATGTCATAATATGAACCAGAGGTTTCTCATTTGCTGACCTCAAGTGTTTAAATTCATAACCCCAACATTACATCTCAGGAGATTTTGTATTTGAAATCTGGCACATGGTTTTAAGAGTTATCAAATTTCTAGAGACCTTTTCACAGGTGCTATGGAAATGGAAGTGGTTATTATTTATGACTAAACCAGCTGCATTTTTTAGTGTTTTCTCTATGCTTGCTTTTCATGCAAATTAAGCTGAGAACAAGAAGCAGAAATGATCCTGCCTTCATGCCCAGAAGAGAAAGTGAATTTCAGGTGAAATATGGTCTTAAAAATAATAGAAAAATCATTATTATATTATAAATTTTTTCATCACTCTTATAGTGTTTATCTACCATTTGGTTTTAATTCACTCATCTCACAATAATGTTCAAACTGGAAAAGAAGAACAAATAAAACCTGAAAGCTCTTGTATCAACCATTTCTTGAGGAACCAAATTTATCATGCCATTTGTTATGTTCCAAATATCTCATAAATATGGTTCTACTCTTCCTTTTTTGACCATGGAGTCAACTCATTTCATAAACACAGAATGTTTGTCCTAGCAAGATAAAACTAAATGATCTATTAGTAAAAGGCATCACATTTTGTAAGTTATTTTTGTTTTGCAAGTAGGAAATCTGTACATACATTGTTTTGTCTGAGACACTGTCTCTTTATGTTACTTAGGCTGGCTTCAATCTCATAATTGTCATGCTTCAACCTCATATGTGTTTGGACTGTGGGTATGTGTGAGTAACTATCCCTAGCCCAAGTAACAGCTATAAAATTTCATTTCATCAAGACAAATCCAACTGACACATTGGTAGTAATAAGTCCTTTGAAGATGCATGGGTACAATGGTGAAGATCCAAGACTCTAGATATGCATTAGGCTTAAAGATGATCAAAGCAGTGACTTTTAGCCCAGCAAATGTACTAATATCAATTTAATGCATCTGTGTGCAGATAAGATGAGTGATGTAAGCAAAAATACTTAAAATAGTGTCTGGCAAACTTGTGGGTGTTTCATGAAAGTAATCTATACTTATTACCTTAATTTTGAAAATGACATGTTTATTGTAGTTACAGTAATACTCTTCCTTTGAGATCTATGGAAATAATGCAAAATACATACTTACATCAAACCAAATATTCCTTATTCAAGGAGAATATAGGCAGTAAACTTCGAACCCCTACCAAGACCTAGCCGACGAACATGATATTCTCCACCGTTGAGTGGAGAGTGAGATTTGACTCTCACACGAACTCTGGTGCCCCTTTTCTGACCATGTCCCCTGGATGGGGAGGCCTGATGGCACTCAGAGGAGGGATAGCCAGTAACCAAGAAGAGACTTGATACCCTATGAGCATATACAGGGGGAGGAGGTCTCCCTCAATCACAGATGGGAGGGGAGAAGGGGGGAAGTGGGAGGGGGGGAAGAATGGGAGGAAACAGGGAAAGGGCTAACAATCAAGATGTAATACAAATAAATTAATTTTAAAAATTTAAAAAAATAACATGGAAACAAATAGAAAAAAAAAGATATTGTGTTCTCTATCCATCAACACAAACCAAACCAAACAGAAAATACAGGCAGAGGCTTCAAGAGATCGCCTAGAGTCTCACAGATATGAAAGGGTTCTATAAATGCCTCTGAGCCAAAGCATGACAAACACTTTTTAAAAATCTAAAGCCAAGATGATGACTTAACCTTAGTGATATTTATTTTGAATAAAATGCAGCCAGATATAAAATAAGGAACAGCAAATGCTAATGCCAGATATACTGTAAGAAAGAACATTTAAAAGAGGAGGAGATAGAAAATAGATATATAAAAGCAGACAATAATAGCAAGACATAGACAAAAAGATAAAACTTAAAAGTAACACAAATTATTATGTCATAAATTTCTTTCATCATTTTTAATGTGTTTTGAGGAAAACAGAGTTTGGCCGAAGGACCTATAGAAACAGGCAGAAATAAATAATTAAAGACTGAAATTAAGAGGCCAAGGGAGACTGAACCCTTGGGTGAAGGTCAGGAGAGGATGATAAAGATACAGAAAGAGGTCAGACATAACAATGAACTCATGCTATTCAGCAGGAAAGTAGTTAGGTGAGGTAGATGGCAGTCCCAGGCCAGCCTAGACTATGCAATGAAATTCTGTGAAAGACAGGAGAGGAAGTATGGCAGAGAGGAGAGAGGGAGAAGAAAAGAAGAGAGACAGGGAAGAAGGGGGAAAGGACTAGAGGGTGAGGGAGAGGGAAAGGTGGAATGGAGGAGTAGGATTGGATCATTAAACACTTGACTGCAAAGAAAGGCAAAGAAAACAGTTCACCCTCTCTCGCCCTTTGTCCTTGACTTCCATTAGCCAAATTCTACTTTCAAAGAAGTAGAAGGTGCTACAGATGGAATGGAGACATTTTCCTTTCTGCAAGAGGCCATTAATTGTGGTTATCACCCTATGTTAAACTACGGGGTATTTGCATGTACCATCGTCTCACTTACTTTTTCTCTGATCCAGTATAACTACCCCCGTATTGTCCTCAACATTTCAAAAAGGACAAGCTTCTTGGGGATACCAAAAGGAGCTCAATTCTTCTACAGAACCTGTCAAACTTATACCCCATTATCACCATAGGGAAAATTATCTCCATTAAGATTTTCCTATTACAGCCATTATGACCACTACTGACCTTATCTCTGTGAACACAGACTGATGCCAAAGCAAAAGAACACAGAACACACAAGTATTGATGTAAAACTGGAAGAATAGCTATCTGACAGTATGGTGATGGCTGGTTGTTTCCTCTTGAACAGAGTGTCCTTGTTATCATTTTATATTGTGTAATAGATACATTCATATTTTCATAGCAGATATGATCTTAGCTAAGAATGAGCAAATTCAATAGATACTTCATGTTCTTTCTGAGTAATGTGGCTTAGAAGGAGAAACAGTTTGTAAAATCTGATGTCTCACATTCTCTAGATCATGAGAGTGTATTACAGGAATTAAGAATTGTCATGCTAGGTTTCTTTAAGGAAGGCTCTGAAATGTATTGCATTTTTTTTAACTTGGGGTGCAGAGATATAGCAAAAAGGAAAGCTAATCACCCACCAGGTGGATAGATATATGTACCTGCCCAAATTTTCACAAGCAATGGCAGGTATGATAGAAGTGGATACCCCATGAGTAGAATTATAGAGTCCTGTTGCTAAGTGACCTATGATAAAAATGGAAGACTGGAGTGGAGGGAAAAGATGGGAGCCTGGAATACCAAAGTATGGACATGAGTTAGTTACCAGTAGGGAGTTTATTTTGTCTTTTGCAAATGTGTATCAAAGTAGAACCATGCTTCAGGAAAATATGGCCCGCAGGATAGATTGCCATGAATGGTCAGATGTGACGTATTAAGGTGAGGATGATGGCTGCAGAAATACAGAGATTTGGAAGCTTCAAAGGAAAATTTAAGAGAAGAAAGGAACAAAACTGGGAAACTGCTCTGATGTGGACAGGACACTTCAGAAGAAGATGGTGACTATAAACATGTCTCTGGGGTGGTATTTATAACACTAAAGCATAGAACTCAAACACACGTGCACATGAAGGACACAGAAGGGAAGGAAGGCAAAGTCACTAAAACCCTCTGAATTCTGTTTGTTTTCCTTCTATTTGTTTGTTTTTTGTTTTATTTGGAGTTTTCTCAGTTGCTATCAAGTTTAACCAAACTTTAAGTCTTTTAACAATGGCATAGCATTCCTCGCCTTGTCGGCTCTCCTTGTTGTTCACTATTTGTCACCGTAATCGCTCTTTGAGTAGTGACACAACCGTTCTTCGCCATGGTTGTCAAGTGTCTGCTGACATGAGCTGCAGCAGGCTTGGGCTGCAAGATTGGTGGCTCTGTATTCCTCTGTGCACCAGACTAAGTTTTATCAGCCTCATTACCGAGCAAGTAAAATAGTAGCATACCCTCAAAGGAAGAGGAGGCAGGCAAAGGGGCCAGAAGTGCTGACTTGCCTTCTATGTTACAGCAGCTTTCCAAAGCTTAAACCTAGCCATTGCAGAAGAAACACACTGTTACTAACACCAGGTTCAATGGATCCAGAGTCCATCTGGGTCTAGTCACTAGTGACACCAATAGGTTAAGACCTTTAATTATCTGTTTCCTATCAACCAGTTAACTAAGCTACTTAAGAAAGTCTTACTTTTTAAATCTTTTCATATATTTTTGCCCAGTCTGTTTCAATTTGAATCAGTATTAGAAAATTTCCTCCCAACTTTCTTTAACTGTATGTATTTTACTAATATATTATCACTTTTCACCTGTATAGTTTATGACATTTCCTAATGTGTTGAAGTTATATTTTACATAACTGTGTTTGCTTCTTTTAGTTTCTCTCTTAACTGAGCTATCACACAAATAATTGAGACTTTTATATTTGTTTAGAAGGATTTTCAGCACAGTCTGGAGCAGTTTTAGTCTGTTCTTAGCCTCTATGTGGTCCTGACTCCATCTTTGCAAAACTCCCCAAGTTACTTGCTTTTTAGTTCTTACTTTGCCCGAGCTGACACCTCTTCATCTCTCTTGCCTCTCTGGCTGTGGCTGAATCCCCTGCTGCACGCCCCCCCCCCACTTACTCTTCTAACTACCCCTTACCTGTCAGGAAGTCTAGAGCTATTCGCTTCCCTGATCAGTGAGTGGCTGAAGGCTGCTTTATTAGCATACAAGGGGATAGTTGGGGGACAGAGGTTATTTAACATTGAGGCAGGAGATTCTCAGAACAAGGCTTGCAACTAGATATGGAGGATACAAAAATCAGCATTTGAATTATGCAATAATCTTATGCCCACCCTAGTGAATATTTAATCTGAGTCTTGACCCAGGCATAGTAGTTCCTGCCTATGATAGAAGCACTTAGGAGATTGAAGCAAGAAGATTGAGTTACATATCAAGACCTCTCTAAATTAATTGCTTAATTAATTTAATTAAATATACTTACTATAACATTCACTAAAACAACCTTGTCCCAATTTTATTAATAAGGAAATAAATATTAATGCACAGTATCTCTCTATGATACCATGGCTAATAGTCACAACTCCAGGATTCAAATACAATACACACACACACACACACACACACACACACACACACACACACACATGCACACACACAAAATCTTCACCAGTGGTCATGTTTCTACTCCAGAATCATTTGTTCCTGCCCCCTTCATTGTGTTGAAGTAGTGACCAAATGATTCCTTGTTGATTTGGAAACTAGAGGAGAAAATTGTATTCTGCTGTTTAACCTTTATTTTTAGAATTATATAGATGCCTATGAGCAGGAGGAACACATGGGTCATTGACTTGCCTGGTGAGAAGGTGAATTAAAATACCACAAATTACTCCCATTAGACAGGCTTATCAAGAGTGACTGCTAGGCCAAGATAGCATCTAACAAAAGCTGTAATGATTCATTGGTTTTCTGACTTCTAATGAAATCTTACACCAGTGCAACCCAGGATCGTTGTGCTTTGATTTAGGCACAGTATGAATTTCTTAGATGCGATTGGCCTGGTGGCCACCACTATCAGTACCGACTCCTTCTAGAATGTTTCCAATGGTAATTTTAGAGTTAATTTTTTCCTTAAGAAGGAAAAAACCCACAGAATGTATCTAAGGCACAGTGCTAAAGAGGGTAAGGAAGTTAATTTTGCTTCAGAGAACACAAATTGACACCAAGAAGATAAAGAGGATCTTCAGAGATCAGGTCAGCTATTGCAACAAGACATTTGTGGTCGGGAATAATACATTTACAGGCTCAGCCTCAGACACAGTTGTAGCTCATTGTAGAGATCTGTAAAGACTCCTACACAAATTAGTCTTCTAGGAAAAGAATCTACCAGATCCCAATACATGGGGATGAAAGCATGGAGCCTGAGACCGAGCTCAGAGCCCCAGTCTTTCCTGAACCCAGACTAGCAACCCAGCCATTCTGCACTCTGAAACACCATGCTTTACAAGGACAAATCACTTTTTGGAGTCTATTTGCTGTTAATTAGAGAATTGATCACCATTTAAAACACTAGTTTTTTTTAACTTTCTTATTTTATTTCCTCATACAGTTTAATAAGGAAATAAATGAGTTTAAAGAAGTCCAAAGACATGTATGCTAATGTTTTTTCTTAGGCAGCTATGGTAAGCAAAGAGTGAAATGTTTAAAAAGAATGTCACATATCAACATGTGAACAAGTTTGCATTGTCATCGGCATGTATCACCCTTGTCTGTTGTAGCTTCCATTTAGCTTTTTCAGGTGGCCATGCCTTAGAGATTGAAAAATGGACAATGTATTAGCTATGTCCCCACCTATGATATAGGAAAGAAATGGCCAGAGCCTCTCTTTCTCGGGTTGCCTTTTAACTATATATCCTAGGTATTTTCTTCTTTGAACTAAAAACTTAAGAAGGCTGTTATAATAACTATCAGCAGCCATGGAAATCTCACTGGTTCTGAGGGTGGGCAGAACTTTGCATGCAGTAAAGCACAGCTGAAACCAAAGCGCGGGTATCAGCCCTACATTCTTATCAAGAGGTTCCAAAAGGCCTTGCAGTGTCTTAACTCCTCAGTGTCACCATGTACATTCAGAGTTCGATAACATGGTCTGAAAAATAAAGCATCCAATGGCTAAGAACTCTTAACTTATATTTGAAGGGCTGCCAGACAAATTCCAAAAACCTCAGGTGAGCAGCTTCTGCTGGACAAATGTAATTGTCACCTGGCAATGAAGGGAGATAGACTTTTGAACTTTTCTTAATTAATGTGCTTACAGAGATAATGGCTTTACTGAAAGCTTTGGCAAGCTTAGCTCAGATTTGCTCTGTACAATATTTATCCACAAAGACAAGAACTTAGGACAGCATTCCTTAACCTGTAGGTCACAACCCCTTCAGTGGTTGAACGACCTTTTCATGGGGGTCAGCTAAGACCATCAGAAAACACAAATATTTACATTATGATTCATAACAGAAGCAATGTTACAGTTATGAAGTAGCCACAAAGTAATTTTATGATCATTGGTCACCACAAAATGAGGAACTGTAATAAAGGGCCACAGCATTAGGAAAGTTGAGACCCACTGTTTTAGGGAGAGTATAATACCTCTGGGGTAATAGTACAGGCTACTATTATTTTTAGATGCAGAGCGACTCTTGAATAGGGAGCACAGGTGGGAGAGTCAAAGCTAGAGATGGCCACTCTAAGCTACCATGCAGAACTATAGCCACGGGGCAGCATCACTGGATGGAATGATGCTAATCAGGGAGCTGGATGATGGGGTGCAAAGGAAGGACCAACATGAGGAACACCATGGAAACGGACAAGGCCTCATCCAAGCAGTTTCTTTCAGGCTGAATTATATGTAATAGTTGCAGGGTGTTGGGAACTCGAAAACCTGATCTCTGCTTCTCTTCATTATATCCAAAACAGGATATTTTAAATAGCACTGATGTGAGCAGGGGTACCCTTATCCCTACTGTGTGCTGGCTTCCACTCCTTCTCACCCGAGAGTGGGAAGCATCACATACTTTTCTCTTTTTAAAAATTTCTTAAACCAAACTGTAATTATATTTGTATGTATTTAGTGTGTGCTGGGGGTGGGGTATGTGTTTGTATTTGGGAACACCTGTGCAGAGGTCAGAGGACAATTCTCTGGAGTTTGTATTCTCCTTCTACAACGTGGGTTCTGGGGATCAAACTCAGATCGCTAGGCTTAGAAACAAGCACCCTTAGCCGGGCGTGGTGGCGCACGCCTTTAATCCCAGCACTCGGGAGGCAGAGGCAGGCGGATCGCTGTGAGTTCGAGGCCAGCCTGGTCTACAAAGTGAGTCCAGGACAGCCAAGGCTACACAGAGAAACCTCGTCTCAAAAAACCAAAAAAAAAAAAAAAAAGAAACAAGCACCCTTTAGACCATCAAGCCATCTCACCAGCCCCAGAGAGTCACGGTTTCTAATTTTAGAAGTAGTCCATCCTATTAAAAAGTGACCATGTATACAACATCATCTAAGGCTTTGCTTATTGTTGCTGCTTCCTCCTAACCCAAACAAAAGTGTGCCCTTCTGGTATAAGGAGTTGATAAGGATGGATCAGTAAGTGTAATTTACCTTGCTCAGCACTATTAATTTCCATCCCATTAACTTAATGTTGGTCTCACGATAGTTTCTGCTCAACAAAATCCTGTTAAATGACCTCATGTCTGATCATAATTTTACCCTGAACATCTAGCAGGAAGCTGATTGCACCTGAGGCCTAACAACAGCACTGTCATGGTCAAATAGATTTATGAAACTAAGTCCATGTTAGTATATGAGGGCAAATATCTGACCATAAGCCAAGTAAGCATAACATGGCTATTTCTATTTATTAGAGACTGTTTCTACTCCCTGTGGGCAGGTAGTTCAATTTTCTAGTTCCCCAAATCAAGGCTGCATTAGAAGTGCTAAAGACTAAGAAGATTTCAATCACCACATATGCCAAGTCACTATATGGCTTGTCTTTCACAGGAAGGGTTGTGTGGTTCAGAAACTGTAGGAAATCCTCTCTGTCAAATGACCTGAAGAATTCTCTGCTATCCAAAATAGTGTGTTAACAAGTGTTGAGCCAGGAACCTAGGCTACCTCAAAAAGATGGCAATACAATTTTAAGGGGGGAGGTTCAAGATCCACAGCCCTTACATCATGCATGAGACTTCTGGTGATATGTGAAGACACAGGATTTGGATATCATTCTTCAAATGGGGGGCAGAGTGCCAGGAGACAAGTATATTTTCATTTTGTGAAAGAACGAGCAGGAAAGATTGGGAGAGAAAGACTGCCTTGCTCAGGGGAGGGTGTCTCTCTTGCTCTTTGCAGTTCTTTTTGGGACCCTTTCTAGGATCTGATCTCACTCAGCATTCAGCTTCATGCAATCGCCTGTTGCTAGGTTATCCCTAAGTAATGCAGAAAGGCCTTCCAGGGCCTCCAATGAAGGAGAGCTGGTAACAGAAGTGAACCCTTCCTTCTGGGGCCTTCCTGGGGGATGTCTTCAGTAAGAAAATGAGCACATGAAAGTCAGATATCTCGACAGAATTCTGGCTAAAATAGAGCAAGCTTGGATGCAGGCAGAGTCGATAGCCAAACTCTGCCTAGACACGGTAAGCAAGTCCTCAGTGGTTCCTGCCTCACAAATGTGTCTGTCAGATATATTGGGCCAGAAGGTTGAAGAAGATGCTCCAACATTATAGAGAGTTTTAGGTGACTATTCAGGTAGCAAACTGTCTCTGTCATCTTCTCATTTGGAAAGCTACTAACCTGCATTCCTGGCATACTCAGGTAATCAAGTTTATTCCTTTTCAAGTCTCTGATTGAGTTGAAAACCAGGTAGCTTAGTTTTACAATGAAGCTTATTTTTTTAGGGGTTAAGATGTTTTTAGGTCTAGATAGATATTTAAAGTTGATAATGACAAGATGTGATGGAAATTGATTTATATTCAGAATTTTCAACACACCAAGATAGGAAAGATGTTTTATTGAAGGCTGTAAAATACAAATAGCCAAAACACAAAGAATGTAACATTTATGTAATTCCTGATTGTGTCATGGTTCTTCTTGCTATAGGTACTTAATTGTATATATGTGTAATGATATAAAGTATATGTAAAAATTAAAAATGTGTAATTAAAAAAAAAGAAAGTCAGGTGTCTCTCTGGATGGCATTTGAAGGGTCTGTTTAAGTCTGTACATCTTCACCTGCTTCAAGTTTAACTTTCAGGGTTTTTTGCTGTTGCTTTTCATTTTCCTTGTTGTTTTTGTTGTTGTTGTTGTTATTCTATTACAAATAGAATTGTTTCCTTTATTGCTTACTTGGGTATCCTGCTATTGTTACTATGTAGAAGTATATGATATGTGCACAGTGATTTGGTATCCTGCTTTACTGAATTAGCTTATTATTTCTAACCATGCTTTATCAGCTGTTTAGAGTACCAATAAGAGTGTCTTCTGCAAAGAAAGGTAATTTATTTATTCAACCTTTCAGGATACCTGCATGTCCAAGTTCCATACACATTTTCCCAATAGCCAGATATTTAATCAATCTAAGCCCATATCCATAGATAATAAAGCTAAAGAAAATGTGCTCTGCCACTTTGGAAATCTATCTGGTGCTATCTCAGAAAAATGGGAATAGGGCTTCCTCAAGACCCAGTTATTCCACTCCTAGGAGTATACCCAGAAGATGCTCCAGCACACAACAAGAAAATTTGCTCAACCATGTTCATAGCAGCCTTATTCATAATCGCCAGAACATGGAAACAGCCTAAGTGCCCCTCAGTAGAAGAATGGATAAAGAAACTGTGGTACATATACACTATGGAATACTACTCAGCTATTAAAAACAAGAATTTTCCAAAATTTGTGGACAAATGGATTGAACTAGAAATGATCATAATGAGTGAGCTAACCCAGAAGCAGAAAGAGTCAAATGGTATATACTCACTTATTACCGGACACTAGCCCAAGGGACAGGTCCCATGAAAGTCTGCACCTACCAGGAAACGGGGATAGAGGTGAGGACATCCTATTGAGACTCTAGATGAGGAAAATATAGAGGATAGGCAAGTAGGGGGACCCAGAGGGTCCTAGAAACCTACAAGAAGAACATTATGATGGCTAGATCTGAGCCCAGGGATTCTGCTTGATCTAAGGCACCATCCATGGACAAAACGGGCAGTCATCATCAAACCCCTACCCAGATCTAGCCAAGGGACAGAACATTCTCCACAGCTAAGTGGAGACTGGGGACTGACTTTCACAGGATCTCTGGTGCCCCATATTTGGCCATGTCCCTTTGTTGGGGAGGCCCAATGGCACTCGGAGGAAGGATAGCGGTCTACCAAGAAAAGACTTGATACCCTAGCACCATATTCAGGGGGAGGAGGTCCCCCACAGCCACCGTCATAGGGAAGGGGGATTGGGGTGAAAGTGGGAGGGAGGGAGAAATGGGAGGATGCATGGGATGGGATAGAAAATGAGATGTAATAGGAATTACTTTTAATTTTCAATAAAAATGTGTTATTATTAAAAAAAAGAAAGAAAGAAAGAAAGAAAGAAAGAAAGAAAGAAAGAAAGAAAGAAAGAAAGAAAATGTGCTCTGGGTATGTTAGAGCACACCTGAGATCCCAGAACCAGGGAGGCTGGGCCAGGATGGGGTGGATCATGAGTTTGAGGCTAGCCTGAACTACAGATGGGGGATAATATATAGGACACAGGTATACATGCACAAAATAAAATATCATGTAGTCTCAAGAAGGCAGAACAATACACTAAGTGAAAATTTCCAAACACAGAAAGACAGGTCACACACGATCTCACATATGTGTGCATCTAAAAGAAGCCCAATTCATAAAACAGATAGTAGAATGGTATTACAGGTTGGTAAGGACACTGGGAAGGTGTTATGAGAAGGCTCAAATGTTTCAGGAGAAAAGAATACGCTTCCTATAACAACACCCACCATATAGCTTTGCATACCAGCCTTGCTACAAGAGGATACAGTGTTGTGAGACGTCCCTGGGTAGCTGCCTGAAAGGATGTGGATCACAGGCAAGTCCTCAGGCTGGTTGTTAAGGCAGGATGCACCAGCTCATAGGTAGCATTGAGAATCGGCAAGAAAATGTGAACACAAAGAGCAAATGATGTGTAAGAATTAGGAAAAAGGCAACCAGGTGAGTTTACCAACGTTTAGAGGATTGTAAATGCCCACACAGGAAGAACTGTTTGAATCTTATTGTCTAAATTATCTAACACATGTTAACCTACTGGTTGTAGCTTCATGCTTTTCTAGTGTCTTCCTGGTTTTCTTATTGTAATAGAACACTGGCAAAAACAATTGCGTGGATATTCTATCAGTAAGAGGAACCAAGGCAGTAACCTGGAGGCTGGAACTGCCATAGAGGCCATGAAGGAACACTGTGTACTGCCTTGTCCCCCATCATGCTCAGCTTGTGTTCTTATGTACCTCAGGCCCACTTGTCCAGGGTGTCTCCTACTACAGTGGACTGGGCCCACATCAATCATTCATCAAGAAAACGTCCCACAGACGTACCTACTAGTCAATCTGATGGAAGCAATGGTTCCCTACTTCTCGTGATTCAAGTTTGTGTCAAGTTGACAAAAATCACCCTGTGTCACAAATATCAGAGGCAAATAGTAGCTCTCTCACAAAAGGTATTTCCACGGGCCCATTCAGATTTACCTAGATTTTTACAAATCTCATGAATGCAAAGTGTTGTCACATTTTGAATCAAAGCAAGGCAGTGAATTGTCTCAATAAAAATATGTGCCTCAGATCAAGGTCAACTAAATCACCAGAAGTTGCACAGGTTAAACATGATGGGAAAAGGCACAACCACAAGGTTTCTTCTGCATGTGGAACGGGGAGTGGGTGACCTGGCTAATGATGAGAAATCTTCATGGAGACACCTGTCTAGGGAGGTTTGTGATAAGTTAGTACAAGAAGGTGGGGAGGAGGGTGGTCACTTCTGGAAATTCAAGACAATTTTATGTCCTGATAGGTACAAGACCTATATGTACTTGCAAAGAGAACTCTAGTCCCACAAATTGATGTAGTATGCTAAAAGTACACATCAGTGAACTTGACACACAGTTAGGTTTGCAGCAAATGGTCCTTCCTTCTATGACACTAAGGAGTAAGGTGTGTTTGTTGTTTTTGTGTTTTTCTCCCTTCTTTGCACTAAGCAGTAAGCTGAGCAATGATTAAGGTTCAATAAATAATTAATTGAACTGCTCTGTTAAGAAAAAAATTAAAACCCCCAGAACATTGCTTTGCCTTAGAGAAAGGAGCAGGTGTGTTGTTTAGTCGAGAGCTTGCCAGTGAGCTCAGAATAGCAGACTTACTTAAGGAACTCCACTCTCAGAGGTACTGAATCACGGCCATGATGGGGAGTGCTGGATTTAATAGTGGCTGAGGCCCTTGGGACTGTGCCTTATGAAGACAAATAGTAGACATAATAGCAAAATTAAAATATTTCACTGTTCCAAATTTAGAAAATGGCTGTCTTCTTTTGTAAATGATAATGGCTTGCACACAGTTCAGTCTTTTCAGCTGTGTAAACGGTGTAGCACAGTTTAAAGGGTTTTTTAATTAAAACACTCACATAGACTGCGCCTTTCCATTTTTATAGTGCTTTGAGGAAATCATAGGACTTAACAGTCACATGTACCTCACAACATTATTTCACTGTGACTCCAGCACAGACGTAACCTCCGTCCGTGTTCAAAGCACACGCACTGGCAGTTAACACTCCCACTTCCCTGTTTCCACGAACAGAACCAAAGGCTTCCACATTTTCCGGAGAGTGTGCCTATATTCTATTATTATTTCAAAGTGCCATGCCACTGTTACCATTTAAGTTAGTATGAGCGATGGATAAAATAAAAACTAACTAGTCATTAACGAGCTGGAAGTGCTCCTTCTAAAGCACCACCCTCTTCTTGTCCTGTTTGGCCTCCATGTGAGTGTTCATGCATGTGGATGGATGGAAGTGACCTTAAATCAAGGCTATCTAACACACAAAATGTCATTTTAACTGTTGCTAAACTATTTCACTCCCCTGATGACAAGGGGGTTTCTTTTCTCACTTTAAAATAAATGATCTGACCAAAAAAAGAGTAATATTTTGTCTTATATGACATGAGAATGTGTTTTGAATCAAGACGGAAGTAAACATTCCCTATTCATTGCTGGCTGTGTAAGGCAGGTGCTATTCATATTTTTTTTCTGAAATCTGTAAGATTTGTAAAAATTAAAAGTTGAGCCTCCTAACTTCAGGAAGATTGTAGATAATAACAAAAATGTGTATTAACAGTAGGTAAAAAAAAAAAACAAAGATAAAAGAATCAGTGAAAAAGTAACAGTGTAAAAGACACACTTTTAAGTAAAGTTTAGCATGCAGACTGAAATTACATGTGAGTTGTCAGGAGGAAGGGACGTTGGTGACCCCTTTCCCTCTGCCACAGGGACTTCTGTGAAGGACACTAGTCTTGTACCTGCCTTGAAACTTAAGCAGCTTCGCCTGTTCTAAGCATCCCATTTTTGTTCTAAGCATCCCTTTGTTGTTCTGAGCATCCCATTGTTGCTCTATGAATCGCTTGTTCTCTGCCCAGTTGGTTGATCCTGCGTTTGTTCCTGCCTGCTCCGGTTCACACTGGACTATTTATGTAAACTTTCTGGAACTGACATGATAAACTGGTGGATAACTGATATGATGATATGATATGATAATACAGGAAATAGCATTTCCTCAAGGTGACATTGGCTTTATTGTATCAGATTTGAAAAGATATAAAAACACAAGTCAGAAAACCCCAGCTCCACTATGCTCAGATTCAGTTGGCCCAGAAAGAAGTTCCTGGACCTGTTCCGTCAAACAGCCTCAGTGAGTGTGCTAGAGAGAGGGGGGCTATAACAGACAATGCTTTACTATGCTCAGCACCCTCCAGGCGTCTTAATATATTTCGGGAGTGTAACACACCAGAACTAGCTAGCAAGCTGTGGGTGTGTGTGTTTGTAAGGTCAGGATTTAACAAAAAGAGGATCATTGCCTGAAATAGGATCATCAACCTGTGTTTCTAGTACACATACTAATTCTTTCACTTCTTGGACTTGTATAATGCTTTCCTATTAAGACATGAATGGCCTCAGAGATTACAGAGGCAAGGGATTTAGACATTGCTGGTGGTAGCAGCAAGCAATAAGTTCCCAACTCAGTGTTTTCTTAAAGATAATTCTCACAGCTTCACTCAAATGCTTTTTTTTCTTTCATTCAATGAACATGCTACAGCCATGATCCCCACATATATATGTACATATGTGTAATCACATTCATACTACAGTAACAATAGTTACTAGATTCTATCCAAGAAAAAAAAGAGATTTGTTATTAGTTTTTCAATTCATAACATCAAATGACAACTTTAGAGTATTTTTAATATATTTTATTAATTTATTCATATTACATCTCAATTGTTATCCCATCCCTTGTATCCTCCCAATCCTCCCTCCCTCCCATTTTCCCCTTACTCCCCTGCCCTATGACTGTGACTAAAGGGGACCTCCTCCCCCTGTCTATGCTCATAGCCAGCCAAGGACAATACATGTAGAGTAAGTAGTAACTAAACAATACTAGCATAATTGTTGGCTTGCAGGTACCATAAGTGTACCTGATAAGCCCAAGGGAAAGAAAATCCTTGAAGAATTTCTTCTCATGACAAAATAAAGGAAGCATAGCAAGGCCATAGAAAGGGCCATGAGAAAACATGAAAAGCCATTTGGAGGTTCGAGTTCAGATCTACAGTTCTACATTTCGGTGTTATTCTGGGACAACGTTGTTTCTCAATCTCTCTCCATCTCCCTACTTGTCTTTCAGCCTCCTGTATCTGTTGTAAGGACTAGATATTTTCTAACCTCAAGCACATATAGAACAGAAGTTCTCTTCTCTGCTCAAATCCAAAATGGCTTTGAGCGAATAATAGGTTGTTTGACCTACCTCTGTTATTAAAGCCAAAGATGCAGCATCCCAACATGCATAGCCAAGTTGCCTGGACAACTTCAGAGAAAGCCTGCTGCTCTTTTTTAAGGGGGGAAAAAAGGAGACAATAGGAAGAAGGACAGAGAATTGCTGGCATCATTTGAATATTTAAAACAATATTTTGTAGTTTATTCCTTAGTGCAAAGCTTCCAGTTCTTTTGCTTCTAAACAAAATAATTAACCACACATTCAGTAAGGACGTAGTTTTTAGGTAAGAAGATAAAACTTCATACCTGGACATCTAAGTGTAAGGAGCTATTACCAGTGCCAACCAACTACGGCTGCAAACACTAAAGCAACTATTAAAGTTATATTATTATTAGCTGATATTTCCAGCCAGCTTTCAGATGTAGTGTTGATGATGTGGAAGGAAGTCTTGTGGCCAACACCAGGATTAATATGAATATTTGAGCTTTAATATACATAGGGGCTATGGTACAGGCTGCTTTGTACTTGAGATGGTTGTTGGATGTAAGATTTCTACATCATATATTAACTTCTTCAATTTATTTTCCTTTGCTAAAATTAATTAGCTATTGGCACTCATTAACTAAATCTCGGAAAATCTATACCTTTATTTCTTTATATTTATTTCCCTTCATTTAAAGCTATTTGTGACCTCGACTACAAGATATTTCTAGGATGGAAAAATAGATATTTTCCAAAGGTTTTCTAGGTTCCATTAGCAACTGGTCGTTCCTGAGCAGCCAATCAGAACTTTTATTTAGTCAAAATTGACAGTGATTAATAGATGCCTTGGAGATCTCCTTACTGATTATCTCCATCAGAAAACAGAGGTGGCTTTTGGGAAATACAAAGTCTGGTGGAGCACATGTTAGTTTTCATTGTTATTACAATGTATCAATTGCTTATAAGTGCTGAGCAGGAGGCCTGTGTTTGGTTATTAATCATTTTGATTAAACTGTAAGTTTGTGACCAATCCAGTTATTTCCATTTTTTCCATTTTCAAATTCATTGATTTTGTAATATTTAAGGAAAATATTATCATGATAACATGATTTTAATATATACATCAATGATTATAAAAGTGACCACTAAACCTAAGATGTGTTCTGTATGCTAAGCTAGGGAAAGGAAGTCATTTCTATGTGACCGAGAGGCTTTTCCATGTATACATGGCCCTCGGGAATAAGAGGGTTTTATTAAAACACTTTTCCAGAATGAAAACTTGGTTAAAAAAATAATAATCTGGAACTAAATAGGCAAAGCTAACTGGAGATGGGAACAATTGTTAGATGGAATTAGAAAAAAAATTTTAACGACATTGAAATTTATCTTCATCTGTACTTGGAACGTGTAGGACAATATACTCTAACGTAGGTAGAATAATCACCCAAAAGTATGTACCAGTCTTACATGGACACGTCTGCGCATACATACATATGTTATCCAATGCTCTTTAGTATCACCCTTTACAGATCAGGAGCTTGTTGGATCACATTCCACCTTTCCATGTGTTTGTGTGGTTTGGCTGCATAAATGCCTGTGCTCCTTAGACATGCAGTATTCACAGAGACCAGAAGTGGGCATCAGATCCTCTGGAACTGGAATTATGGGGCAGTTGTTAGTGACCACATTGGTACTGGGAACCCAACACAGGCCATCTGCAAGAGCCACAAGTTCTCTTAACCAATGAGCTGCCTCTCCACTGCCCAGATCCATTTAATTCTGGAATTCTGGAAAGGGAAAGGCTGCCCCATCCCCTCAGTATAAGAACCCCTTACCTCTCCTATTAAAAGGACAGTCAAACCAAAAGTCCCAAAGTAATCTTGGTTTCCTGACAGCATCTGTGTATTTCCAGTCTTGGGCTTTTTCATGCTCCCTGTTCTCTTTGCCTTTCTAGGCAAGAGAGGAGCTGCCTTCTGTCTTCTTAGAAGGTTTGACTTCTGTGCATTTTGTTAGACTAGGTGGGTCAGCAGGTCTGCGCTTACACATTGCCCAGGTGGCCCCTTAACACACTGTGATTGAGCATGGAGGAAATAAGCAGCCTGTCCCAGGGCTGGGGCTGCCTGGTGCTTGGCCAGGTGAATGTGATTAGCAACTGACGTTTGGCTAGAGATTCCCCTGCAATCCCAACAGATGTCCTCTTAATTGAAAGCTCGCTGTGATGCTGGTGATTCCGAGAGGCCCCAAATTCCCTTTAATGTCTTTTGCTCATTAAAAACACACCTCCCATCTTCCAAAGGAGAGACTCCCTTAATAGTTATGCCTAAGTGGCAGGGGAGAGGGGCTGTACACTCAGCACCTCAGAATCACCCTTTAAAGTAAACCCTTCTTCCTTCCCTGCCTTCACACCAGATGACTCCAAAAATACCCTTGAGGTTATCAAGCTGTTTGCCAAATGTTGCATAGAAATGGATTCCGGGGAAAGCAATGCTGTGGGCCTACAGGTGTGTGGTCCTGGATTAGTGTAGATGGCTAGACTGCCTTATTGTTTATGCCCCGTTTTAGAGCCCAGCACAAGAAGATGCAGAGCAGAGGACACTTCCTGACCAACTGAGAAACTAAGTAGTGAAATGAGTGAGAAAAAGACAAAACGACTCCCTGAGATTTGTCTTTTCAGGGTTAAAAATAGAGTGCGGGTCTGTTCCGTGCTCCCCTGCTAGGGGAAATAGTATCAGTTACATAGTCCCCTTCGCCTGTACAATGAAACAGTACATTCCATGTGCAGAGAAAAGACTCATTTATCACATGAGGCCTCAGGCCTCAGGAAAAGGATATAATGATATTCAGAACTTGCCTGAATCCTGTGAACAATAGCCCAGCTTGCTTTAAAGATTTGATACTAGAGGGAATCCTGCAAGAAAGGTTTAATCATGTGCTCTGCCATAATATATAAGTATTTACTGTAACCCATTATATTTAGTAGATTGTATTTTATAGCCCATAGTTCCAAAATTTTAAACACTAAGGAGAATGGCCTTCCGGAGAACATGATGTCAGGCTGTGAGATGTGTTCACTCCATATATATTTGCTGAGAGGTAGGTAAAATGTTTTGTTATTTTGATTATATTAGGTGGCTGTTTCCACTGGGCTTAGTAAGGAAGACATGCTGAAAACCTTATAACGAACCATTCTGTAATCAGCAATCTTCTCTTCGGACTTTCCTAGCCAAATAAACTGGAATTTATTTTCTTTTTTTTTTTTAAATACATTTTTATTAATTTATACATATTACATCTCAGTTGTTAGCCCATCCCATGTATCCTCCCATTCCTCCCTTCCTCCCACTTCCCCCCTACTCCCCTCCCCTCCCCTAAGTCTGTGTCTGAGGGGGACCTCCTCCCCCTGAATAAGCTCATACGGTATCAAGTCTCTCCTTGGTGACCTCTTATCTTTCCTCTGAGTGCCACCAGGCATCTCCGTCCAAGGGACTTGTTCAAATATGGGGCACCAGAGTTTGTGTGAAAGTTAGATCTCCTTCTCCACTCAACAGTGGAGAATGTCCATCGGCTAGTCCGGGTAGGGGTTCAAGGTTTTTACTGCCTATTTTTTCCTTGGCTGTTGCCACAGTTTGCGGAGGGCCCCAGGGCCCAGACTCGCCTGTAGTTTTCCAGGACCCACTGGATCCTTCCATTTCCTCTTTCTCCCAGGCTTCTCACACCTAAAGTTTCAATAGGATGTCCTCCCCTCTTACCCACTATTCTGATAGGTACAGTTTTTCATGGGGACGTACACCTTGGACTAGTGTCTCGATATAAGTGAGTATATACCATTTAGCTCTTTTTGCTTCTGTGTGAACTTAACCCAATTAGAGGAAAAAGTGGGGAAGAGTCTGGAACTCATAGGCACAGGAGACAACTTCCTGAACAGAACACCAACAGCCCAGGCCTTAACATCAACAATTAATAAATGGGACCTCATGAGGCTGAGAAGCTTCTGTAAGGCAGGTGACACTGTCAAGAGAACAAAGCGACAGCCTACAGACTGGGAAAAGATCTTCACCGACTCTTCATCTGACAAAGGTCTAATATCCAAAATATATAAAGAACTTAAGAAATTAAACACCACCAAACCAAATAACCCAATAGAGAAATGGGGCGCAGAGCTAAACAGAGAATTCTCAACAGAGGAATATCAAATGGCTGAGAAACACTTAAAGAAATGCTCGACCTCCTTAGTCATCAGAGAAATGCAAATCAAAACGACACTGAGATTCCATCTTACACCCATCAGAATGGCTAAGATCAATAACTCAACTGACACCTCATGCTGGCGAGGGTGTGGAGAAAGAGGAACACTCCTGCATTGCTGGTGGGAATGCAAACTAGTACAACCACTTTGGAAAGCTATCTGGTGCTTTCTCAGAAAAATGGGAATAGGGCTTCCTCAAGACCCAGCTATTCCACTCCTTGGTATATACCCAGAGGATGTACTACTACACAACAGGGACATATGCTCAACCATGTTCATAGCTGCCTTATTCATAATAGCCAGAACTTGGAAACAACCTACGTGTCCCTCAATAGAAGAATGGATAAAGAAACTGTGGTACATTTACACTATGGAATACTACTCAGCTATTAAAAACAAGGAATTTCCAAAATTTGTGGACAAATGGATTGAACTAGAAATTGTCATAATGAGTGGAATTTATTTTCTCATAGTCACAAGTTCATTGCAGAACCTGGGCTCAATCTCAGCACTTAAAAAAAAAAATCTATGTCTGGTGTACTGTCGTTGACATTTTATTATCATGTTTCTGTCCCTGGAGCTTTGACTTTTAGCTGCAAACTGAATTTACTAATATTAGTATGCAATTCATAGCTGACCTCTTGTCTAAACTAACCTGTCTCTGAGACTTGGAGTACTGTACCTTTTTATCCACCAGCCTAACTCAGTGCTACCACAAAACAGGTACTTAATAAATGTCTGATGAATGAATGGTGCCTGAACAGGGTCAGGGTTCAACCCGATTCTCCCTATATCTAAAGCCAGTCATAACCATAGTACCACTGTCTTCCAGTGTCCCTGTTCACTGGCCACCAATGAAAGGGTGTTCAACTGCAGGACATTGGTAACAATGATGCTGAATGTTCTCTATATTCTTCTTTAGGAGATATAGAAATGGCAGGGAAAGGATAGGGAGTGGGATGAAAAAGAATGTCATAATACGGATGTCATTTTCGTAAATATATTCAGAAATTTTGGTCATACTTACCAGTTTACAGCAATTAAATGGGAAGCAGTCATTCCAACACTTATTCATTTAAATTAAGTAAAAATATGAACTATGCCAGATGTATGCAGACTCAGAGTCGAACCTCTCATGTGTAAATAATATACTTTGCTTGATATTTGAGGTTTTATGTAAATAAATTGCTGCTGCAAAATGCATTTATGAGAATTCACCAGAGGTATATCTTCAGTAATGTGTTTTATAAGGATGAATTCTAATAGAGATGACTTGAAAAACACAGAATACTCAAGTTTTAACCTCACAAAAAATTGCAGGGAATACATATCTTCTTCTGTCTTTTTGGCAACCATAACATGATGAAAGTACACCACCTGTACTAAACAATGAGAAAACTGTGCGCATAAGGTGGATCTGTATGGTATAACAGTGCCTGTGTTCACGTGGGGGGGAGTGTGCATGCAAATGTGTGTAGAGATCAACTGCCTTTCCTGACGTGATGTTTGATGTTAACTTGCTTTTTGAGACATGCTGTCCCACTGGCCTGGAATTCACCAAGAAACCTGGGCTGTCTATCCAGTGAGGCCCCAGGAATCCCCCTGCTTTTGCCTTTCCAGCACTGTGACTACAAGGGAACACCATGGTGTCTAGCTGTGTGTGCCCTGGATATCAACCTCCGGTATTATTCTTGCAAGACAAGCTCTTCGGAAACTGAGCTGTTTCCATAGCTCCATAAAGTGTCCAGGCCCTTTTCTTTTATTAGTACACAGAGAATTAGGTTTTATTATGACATTTTAAACAAAATTTATTTCTGTTGATTCTCCCCAGCCCTATGAATGGTCACCTTGTACTCTTCCACCCCATACCTGACTTTCCACTTTCATGTCATATATGTCATATTCCCTTCTCCTACATTCTCAACATCTCTTCCTCCTCCCCACCCCCCTGGTCTCCTTACTAGTTTCATAGCCTATGTCCATTGGACATATTGGCAAGACACCGGGTCATCCGCAGTCATAAATATTCATACAGGTATTATCTGAGTCGATCCAAATATGAGAGGGAACATGTGATTATTTTTTCTTTTATTTTCTTTATTTACTTTGTGTGTGCATATGTGTGTAAATGTTCATTTAACAGAGCATTCATAGTAGCTCCCCAGCCCCTACCCAGGACATGGTGACCCCTCAACCAAAGAGATTTCACTGGGTTTATAGTACCAGGCCTCTATTGCCTCCCAGTCTTGATTACCCCGAAACGCGTAATGTTAACATTGTCAGTGAAATGTTGGTGTTTTAGCCATTAGGGAAGAGGTTTCTAACTCAGGTTCATCTTAATTTTCCTGTGTCCTGTATCCAAAGGGTAAGGTGTCTTCAGCATTAGGGCCTTAACACACAGTTCCAGTAATAACCAAGAGCAACTAACATAGCTTGTATTGGCCTTCTTTTGTACACAAGCTTTTAGACTTATTTTTAATTTTATTTGTATGAATGTTTTATGTATGTATGTATGTATGTATGCATGCATGTTTGTATGTATGTATATGCATGCCTACAGCTTTAAGGTTTCTAAGAGTGTTTTAGATGCCCTGATATCAGGTGAGTGCAGGGGATCGAACCTCATCTGTGAAAGCAACAAGTGCTTTTAACTTCTGAGCCATGTCCCCATCTCTAGGGTGTGTTTCTTTACAAGCCTCAGAAGCCACCATGGAGCCTCTCTGGCCCAAAACTCTTAGAGACATATCCCACATCTGGCACTGGGATTTTCATTTAAATATTTACTATTTCTTGAATAAGCATGCAGGATACTTTTATTTATTCAAACTCCTTTAAAAAATAAATATTCTAGCTAGCTTATAAATTAGTAGGTTTCTACATAATGGCATAGTGGATGCTCTCTATTTCTATCATAAACATCATCAACAAAAGCAACCTGGGGAGAAATTAGTTTAATTTATGTTATACTTCCAGGTAACAGTGCATCTTGAGGGGAGATTGGGGGAGAAACTCAAGGCAGGATTCTGCAAAGCACTAACTGAAGCCGAGACCATAAAGGAACGCTCCTTACTGACTTGCTCTCCATGGCTTGCTTAACCTGATTCCTTATGCAACCTAGGACCACCTGCCAAAAGGATGGCACTGCCCACAGTGGCATCACAGGGGTCTTACAGTGGCCTTCACACAGCTAGAAAATGCTCCCACAGTCTTCAGATGGAGGCAGTTCTGTGTTCCTCAGGTGACTCTAGTTTGTATCAAGTCAACAGAAAGTAGCCAGCATGATGCATTTTTGTTAATACCTTCTTAGTCTCTGTTAATCCTGTTCCCTTCCTTTGTTTTATTTTTTTTTCCTTCCACTCTACCACTCTCATCCACATTTAAAACATTCTAGACCTCGCCCATCAGTTTACTTTTATGTACCTGTGGCACTCTGTGTTATAGAATAACTTCTAGTTCCATTCATGAAGGATACTCATAGATGTCAAAAAGAATCCATGTTGGGGGTGTGTAGGACAAGGAGCAAGAGATAAAAAGGCTAGTAAAAGAGGAATTAAAGGAGACTAATGGAACAGTAAGGCTGTAATGGGGTGGGGAGAGGAAGGCAGGCTAGAGGAAGGAATATGGGAATAACAACAATAAAGACATTTCAGAAGAGTCATATGGAAACCAACTACTATGTGAGCTTCATAAAATATTTATATAAAACACATATTGAAAGAGTTAAATGGACTCACTCTATAATGAGACATCTATACTAGCTACTGCAAGCTAACAAATCCCAGTGCTAGAAACAGGTTACCTCTTTTGACTACTAAATGATACAGGCTGTTATTATTGATCTTGCTATTCTCCATAATGTCACACTAAGATACCATTGCTTAAAATATGACATACTTGATCTTAGAGCGTGGAGAAATTAAAGTAGACTCTTCTTCCTTATGGACAAGCTTTCGTGGGACTAGATTGTACTTTGTATGTGACAGAGGAGAAAAGTGGGCATCAGTAGCATCCGGGATGTCTGTGAACTACAATAATGACTGGCCCTGCATATATTCTCACTAGTAATATAGTGGATCATGGGATCAGGAATGCCATGGGAGGAATCAAACACTTCCTGATTGGATTTAGAGCCCATTCCAAAAGTGAAATCCATATATTGGAGCCACCAACTTCTGGTGGACATTTCATAAGGGAGAGCTTATTACTGTTATTTACCTAAGTGGTCATAATATTAAACTGACTCCATTAAGTTATTGTTATGCCCATAGATTAGTGAATATCTCAGTCATCATCAGTGAAGCTTCTATTGGAGAAGGTGGTGATTTACACAAAAATCTAGGTTCAGAGAGTAAGTATGCAATGCTCAGCCTTATGTGTGACACTTATTCCACACCCTCACCTCCCAAAGCTTAGGAAAGAGCAGAAAGATCCTTCAAGCAAAAGGAAGACGATGGTTACTAAGAAATCAGGTTTTCTAGACACAGCAAGGTAGTTGCACATACAAAATCACAGTGAGTGACAGCATGCTCAAGACCTGCTCAAAGTCAAGGCAGACAAAAATCCCAGCATGGTGAGAGAAGCAGCCACAGGGTCGCACCCTTAGCTGAGGAGCTATAGGTAACTGCTACTGCCGGGAAAGGGGGAGATAGTTTGCTTTAGGGGTATAGCTTCTGATAGATTAACCATGTGCTAATGGAAGTAGGCCGCCCACGTTGGACTTGATCAATTTTAAAAAAGACAACGGGAGGAATAGATGTTGCATTTGTACTTCATGTGATAAATGTATACGAGTTTGCCCTGGTTTTCCTGTTCAGTTGCACTAAGTCAGTGGCTCTGTATCAACCCTGTATGTGTAGTCAACCCTGTGTGCCCGGGTTCCTTTTCACTTGTTAGCTGTATCATCCACTGTTATGTGGGTGAGTTTTGGTTGCTACTTATTTTCCAAAGCTTTTGGGACTAGGGGCTGGTTAGGTAGGGCAGCGGGCACTTGCCGTAAAACCTGGACGCTCTAATGCCTGCGACCATCCTGGAATGAGTTGTGTGTGTTCACTCTTCCTCAAAGCAGCTGTATAAATATAAATGACCTGACAGGATTCACCCATGCTACAGCTCGGCCCAGGGCTTCTCAGTGTGGGGACATTTTTATTATCGCCCCATTTCATTTTCTTTTTGTAAGTTAGTTTCAGGTTTTCTTATTCCTGGGTCAGTTTTGGCCCCATGTATAGTTTTTGAAGTTTGTCTTTTACAAAGACAAATTATTTTAAATTATATGATTTTTTTCTTTTGTTTTTCCTCATTTGGCTTCTTGAGAGTGGGTTTTTCTGTGTAGCCTTGACTGCCCTAGAACTTACTCTGTAGACCAGGTGGACCTCAGTCTCAGAGATCCACCTACCTTTGCCTCCTGAGTGCTGGGATCAATGGTGTGTACCACCACCTGGTGTATGAAATTTTCACAATATTCATGAGTATATATCATATATGAAACAGGATATTATAAGTATTATGTGTGATTGGGGAAAATATTTTGAACCTTAGAACTTGTAATTGTTGTAGAGTACTGATTCCAGTCAATAATTTTTTTGACTAGGAGTTAAAGGCATAGTCTTCTGTGGCTCTTACATGAAGTTCAACACATTTTGTAAGCAGTAGCTTTTCGGTTATTTCATTATTTTGTTTTTCACATTCTGTGTTTAATTTTATAGTTGTTGGGAAGTATTTGTTATCCCATTAGATTTCTAGTCTCATTTGTTCTTAAAAATGTGTAATCTTAGGATAAAGTCTTCATTAGAAAATATTTCTTAAAAATAGTATATTTAATGGTGAAATATAATAACAATAATGCTAATAAAAATTTCTGTCAATTATTTTTCACTTATATTTTCTTGTTTTGTCAGAAATTTAGCTCATTTCTTCCTTTAGTCTCAGTCAGATGGGTAAAGAAATTGAGCTACATAAAGACAAAGTAACTTCAAAAGTTACACTGCTAAGCAATGATAGTATAATTTAATAATTATTTAATAAAATACTTTAATAAAATAATTTAATACTTATTAGGTAATTATTTAATGATTAGTAATTTAATACTAATTAGTAATTAATAACAATATATTTCCCACAGTGGAGTCTATTCTTAATTTGTTCAAATAAACTGTAAAAGTTAATGGATGACATAAATTAGTTACAGGTTCTAAAAACAGAAAGCCCATTGACCCTTAATCTCTCAAACTTTTAAAGTATTGTAAGTTATGGTTTTCAGGAAAAGAAATGTTTGTTTTAAGGACACTTCAAAGTAGGAAAACCATCATCTGGTCAGGAAAATGTGAAGCTCACACCATGGGTCTTTGAAATGTTTAATTCACATTCAAACCACATTTGCTGCATTCAAGAAATATATTCCATGTGTTTCTGCACGTTGGGGAAGATTTGTTCACATATATGAAAACTAAACATGACTAAAGTATGTACACTTAAAACTAAGCTAGAAAACTTAAAGTCTAAGCACTCAAGATGGAACTGCCATCGACTAATTTTTATCTGTACTTTATAATACATAGTGCAAACTAGCAACACTGACCATTTCTTGGGGGGTTATCGTGAATATATCTGTTAGGCTGTGCAGTATCTGATGTGAAAATAAATTATCTTGGGTTAGCCCAGGAAGGAAGACGGGTGGGCTTATTCTTCATTCCCTGAGGCATGCTCTTGGCCCACCCTTATCCTTTTGCATGTTGAAAGAAAATGAAGTATACCTGAAACTTATAGTGGAAAAAAAGAGCAAGAGAGGACTTCAGAGAGCAGTGAGAGAGGGGTGTGGGAGCCCAGGTTTACACATACCCACGAACACAGGAACAGCAACAACATCATTACTTTACTTTGTAAACACTTTTATTTTTAACCATAAACACTGCATGGGCTTACACATTGTATGAAGTCCCTCTTTATCTGAAATTTAGGCCACCCAATCAGAGGAGAGGCTGGTAAGGGTGAACTGAAAGGAAGACAATGTTCCTTTCTCCTTTCTTTCTCTCTCTTTTTCTTTCTTTCCTTGTTTCTTTCTTTCCTTGTCTTCTTTCTTTCTTTCTTTCTTTCTTTGTCTATTCTTGATTCTAATTGATTGTGTCAGCTGTCTTGAAAACATTCTAGCCTTATTTTCTTATAATCTTACTAATTTTAAACTTTAAAATTTCAGCCAATTTTAGTGTATATGCCTTCCAAAAAATGTCCAAACATGCTCACTTCAGTGGGGAAAATATGTGTTTATATATCTAAAAGGATTTTCCTCAGTCTTATGAAAATGTATATTGTGAGTTTGTAATCAAATATGGGAATCTCCCTATGAGCACATTTATTCATTTAGTAAAGTGCTCACAATAATAAAAATTTATTTTAAAAAATAATGTTTATTTTTAATATACTTGTTTTTCCTTATGTGTATCCATGTAAGTCTCCATGCACCCTTGCATTTATATGATCAAATAGTCCTGAAGACCAGAAGAAACATGTTGGTCATGGCTACCTAGAAAGTTCCAGTCAGTATAGTCTATATGAGACCTCCTCTCAAAAAGCAAATGTGCCTGCTGCATACCCATAAGGATGTGAATTCAAATCTATAATGTTCATGTAAGAGCAATGAATTAGCAATAGCATGAAATGGGGAGATCTCAAGGACACAGTGGCCATCTAGTCTAGCTGGAGTAGTAAGCTCCAAGCTTTATTAAAAACCCTATATTAAAAATGAGGTGGAGAGGGCCGGGCAGTGATGGTGCTCGCCTTTAATCCTAGCACTTGGGAGGCAGGTGCAAGTGGATCGCTGTGAGTTCAAAGCCAGCCTGGTCTACAAAGCGAGTCCAGGACAGCCAAGGCTACACAGAGAAACCCTGTCTCAAACCGTCCCCCCAAATGAGGTAGAGAGACATATAGGAATACACGCCATGGAAAAACAAAGCAAACTAACAAAATATTATTTGAAGAGTCACTTGGGTTCCTAAGCCACCACGACTTACCAACCTTGCTCTTCCTGCTTCTGGAAAACATGTAATCTATGGCAATGCTTACGTTAAAGTGTGTGCAATCTCTGCTGCCTTGCTAGAAAGACAGAGTCTGGTTCAGAGTGCCCAAGTCCCAGTAAGCCTTCCTAACAACTTCCCCTGTGTTTCTGTTACTCTGTCACCTACACTCCCAATAACAGGAGTTTCCCAGTACATGGCAGGGTCACAAACACTCTCCTAAATGTTCACACGGAAGTCAAGTGAGGTTGAATGTAGTGATTCATTAAGGAACAGATTATATGTATAGAGTGTGATAATATAATCACTTAAATAACTGCATGGAGGGTGTGGATGAGAAATGGTTATATGGTGTGTGTGAATGTATGTGTGTGTGTGTGTTGCACAATTGTGCATCTGGTGTATGTAGGGTATATGGGAGGGAATAAATGTGTGTGTGTGTGTGTGTGTGTGTGTGTGTGTGTGTGTGTGTGATGAGTGTGGTAGTATGTGTGTGGTGTCTATGTATATGATATGTATGTGCTGTGGATTGTGTGATGTGCAATGTGTGTGGCATGTGTGTATACTCTATGTATGGTGTTTTTATATATGCAAATGTGTGATGTGTATCCTCTGTGTGTGCTCACACATATGCATGTGTGAGATATGTGCATTTGTGTATGGCATGTCTGTAGGCTTACTCTGTGTGGTGTTTGTGTATGTTTATTGTGTAATATGTGTGTTTGTGTGTATGTATGTGTACATTCTGTGTGGTATTTGTGTATATGAATATGTGTGTGATGTGTGTGTGCTTGTATATATGCCACATGTGTAGTGTGCATGTGTGAAGGCTGGGTGAAGAATAATGTGTAAGACTAGACATTTGTGTGAAGATTAGTGCTTTCTGTAGCACTAGTTCTGACTATTTCTCAAATCAGAGTCCTGAGTTTCAGAGGACTTTCTGAAACTTTCTCAGGATGGTTGGTGTAACACAGTAGGGGGGGAGGGACTTGTGCCTTTGACTTTAACTGCAAGAGAGGGATACTTTAATCACACCTTACATCTCCAAATGACTTTGAGCAAGCAATGAGAGATAAGACATCCGAACAAGTGGAGCAGTCGGGGAGATGGAGTCAAGGATGGTTTGCAAAACTCAATCAGTGAGGAAGAGGTTGAATTGTGAAGAATTGTCAGAAAACTAAATGAAGCTGTTCCAGGACACCTAGGTAATTAGGAATGGCCCAGGGAACCTGAGTGTTAAGAGCTAAGAGACCCATTCCCCAGCCCCACATGTCAGCATTGCTGATGAAACATGGAAAAGCCACTGCATAATCAAGGACCGTTCTCTACTTGCTTTGGGTCTATGAAGTGGATACAGAAGTGTCCTCTTCCTATGTGTCAGGACGCTCTTGGACATCACTATGCATGAGAAAAATGTGTGAAGGAATAGGCTTTCACGTGATGCCATTTTAATACTACTGTTAAGATTTGTGAGTAGCATTAATTCCAGTATCATTATTGAGCAAAGGCAATTTCACTATCAGCGACCTTTTCTTTCTTCTGAAGCTTTTTTATGTAATTAATTTATTCATATTACAACTAAATTGTTATCCCATCACTTGTATCCTCCTGTTTCTTCCTCCCTCCCGCTTTCACCCTATTCCCCTCCCCTAGGTCTAAGACAGAGGAATCTTTTCCCAGCTTCTTAGAGTTTCTGCCTGAATTTGGGCTCTATGGATCCCACTCCTAGTGGACAAGTTGGGATTTATGCAGAGCTAATTCAAATTGGTGAGGCCAGTATGATCACAAATACCTCTGCCTTACTGTTTTATTTACTCCTGGTTATTATGCCTTTTCCTCCTGTAATATCCCTGTCTCGTGATTTTTTTCTTTTACCTCCTTTTCTTTTCCCAGATCACTTTTTTAATTTGATAAAGCCTGCTAATATCAATAGTGTTGCTTGTTATTTATCTTGTATTCACTCCACTTTTAAAAATAAAATCCAGAGTAACAAGGTGTTGTGTACAGCATTTTGCTTTAGCTTTGATAAACAGGAAGATCTCTGTGAGGTTAGAGCTAGCCTGGTCTACCTGAGTTCCAGATCCAGGGGCTACATAATGATCTATGTGTAGAAGAAAGGAAGGAAGGCAAGAAAGATGGGGGGGGGGGCAGAGGAAAGAAAGAAAGGAAAGAAGACTAGATTTAAGATAAAAATTAAAAGTACTCTAAAATAAAGATATGTTCAAGCATATTTGAAATTGTTTTTTCATGATTCATGTTTACAAAAGTTGTTATTTCCTTTTATTCTAAACACATCACAAATACTTTCTGCTCTTAGATGTCTAGACTTCAACATGATGAACACCTCCCATTCAGTGTCTAAGGCAGTGTTACTGACTGCCAAGCTCACCCACAAGGACAGGAAAATATACACACACTGGCATCTGGTGGGAGTTAGCAGTCCCCACTGTGACACATTGCAAATTGGAGGGAACGGAGAAGTGCTCATTTCTGTGAGTCCCAACCATCTCCTCCAGTCTAAACACAGGCTGTCCCTTGTAAACCCACCCAGAGAACCCCGCCCACAACTGGTCCAGGCATGGAGCAGGCACCGTGTTCAACACCAGGAAAGGAAAATAAAAACGACTGGGTTGTAAACATTTTCCCCCCAGAAAATTTCTGACTTAAAAACTTGAAGCCATGTCCAGGTACTGCCTAGAGTGGCTGTCTATCTATACTCAGGGTGGGAAGAAGAGCACAGAATTTGGAAGCCCAGCCCTTTAGCTTGAATTGAGTGATGGGGCTGAATTAATGTTTTAGAACACGGCCAATTTATAAATTACGGAAGCACGGAGTCCATTATTTTCTACTGTCTTTCTACAGAGAGGGCAGGCTACTGTCAATAGTGAAGTGCTGTGAGCTAATGGAAGCTTCACTGAGGCAGGGCTTTAGTATGGTAATCCTGGGGGTTCTGGGCAGTGCTTCCTTAATGCATATCACCAGACTCTAGGAGCCCTTTTTAGCAGATAATATCTTACCCACTTGTCCTGTAGCTTCCTAGCTTTCCTCAGAGAGGAAAATAAAACGACACGGCACAAACAATTACAAAGACATCTGACAGACGGGTCAAAGACAGATAAGACAAAACAATGAATTTTCACAATCATTTTTATTGATGCCTGTTTTACACTGTGTCCTTTCTGACCTGTATCCCACCTCATATCTGCTTTTCTTGGTGAATTGTTTGAAGCATGAATGGAGTCTTCATTTTTGTTTTTTGTTTGTTTGCTTGGTGTTTTGTTTTGTTTTTACTGTGTCTTCTTAAGAAGTAAAAATCAAGAATTCAGTTTCCTCCTTCACAAATGCCTGACATATTTAGCGTACTGATGTCTACATTCTGTTTCACCAAGTGCAACAGAAATAGTTAATACATGTCATGCGATGAGGTCCTTAGCTCATTTTTGAGAATCTGAAATAATTCCATCAAGATTTTTTCATCCCCATCTTATATATTGGTGTTTAATTTGTCAACGTAACTGACATCAGATTGAACTCTCACTGAAATTTTGTCTTTCATTTAATTTTTGAAGAAATTTTGTATGTTAAAAATCAATGTTTTCCATAACACATTAGTTTTATCTAATTAAACCATGTACAATAGAGAATTTAAATTGTCATCTTGATTCTATAAATAAATGTCCAAAAAAGAACAGAAAATTGTTGAGGACTAGAGAACAGTCAAGCCACCTGTGAAAGGATCAGGCTGTCCCCTCCGCTACCATCTGCAAGCACTTGGCTTTATCTTCCTTCTTTGCTTCTAAGAAAAGGAGCTGTCTGAGGCCCTCCTATGATCATTTTCAAACAAAACACAATCCACCAAGAGGCAACATGTCCTCATGTCAAAGATAACATAAGCAAATGTAGTAGAAGCCATACTAAAGGACTAAAGGCATATGTATAAAATTGACAGTCGACATGGAGGGACATTTTCCTGAAATGAAACAGTGAGTGTAGCACAGGAAGTAAAATGGAGATGGATTTATGCAGAGGAGTGGAAGCCAACTGATGGTGGCTACCATTTTTTGCCAATAAAGCCCAGCTTCTCCCTAAATGTGGATCACATGTCTTTTGTTTATGTAGCATTTTACAGTTTACAAAGGTGTTTATCACATTATTTTCTTTGCTTTCCACTTAGGTTACATTGCTGCAGAGAATTGGAGCTTCGTGCTGTGGGTTCTAAGTCTAGTTAATGAAAGAATTTTGAAACAGACTCAGAAGGAAGTTTAAGGAGCATTTTATTGAGAGCAAAACAATATAGCAGAAACATTGAAAACTTCAGTTGCCACTTGAAGGAAGAAGACATAAAAGAAAAAGTTGTTTTGAGTTGGGCATGGAGACCAGTAAGCAGCTGCAGAAAGGGTGGAATACCAAAGAAACAGAGAGCCCAGTGTTTGGTGAAGCATGTTTAGGTGTTTAGCTGGTATCAGAAAAAGACATAGAAATGAGAAAAATGAAAAGTTACTGTTCCTGAGCTGTAACATGGCAAAGTCAACAAGCTTAACAGTAAAGATCCAGAAGCAAGCATCCTGGCAGGGGCCTTTCTAAGGGAAAAGTACTTTATCTCATTAAGGGCATAGTAACTCTTCTCATCCCCTTAGCACTTCTGTGTAAATCGGCTTTCCTGAAGATGGTCTAGTAGCCAGGTGGCTTTAAGAACCAGTTGGATTAATGCTTGAGATAGAATAGATAGCCAGTTCCAACTTTTAGGCTGACCAGGATGTCTTGGGTCCATCCAGGATTATGGGCAGAGCTCAGAATCCTTTCTTCAGACAGCGAGGGAATAGCTTTCTCTTTGGCCTCAGAAAAGCTCAGACACCTGTCCCTTTTCCTGTTCTACTTTAAATTGTAAAGTTGTGTACTTTAAGTTGTGATGCCTCACTTTCTAGTGTTACCAGGGAAACAGCAGACAGGATCAAAGTACCGTATGAGGAGGGGCACCATCCACATGGCTTCTAAGACTCCTATCTGTCTAACTACCTTAGTATTATGCTAATTGCAGAAAGGAAGTACTGTTCCTCATACTATAGATGAAATAGTTTGGGGACCCGGTCTGGACAGGTGTTAAGAGCAATTACTCTTGCAGAGAACCCCTTCAGTTTCCAGCACCCATATGGTAGCTCACAATCTGTAAGTGCAGTTCCAAAGGATCCTACATCATCCTTGGCACCAGGCATTCTTGTGTTGCATGTACCTAATGCAGGCCAACACTAATACACATTGACTAGAAATCAATATCTCTTTAAAGGAACAGAGAGAGAGAGAGAGAGAGAGAGAGAGAGAGAGAGAGAGAGAGAGAGAGAGAAGTTTTGAACCAAAACCAAACTTCCTACAATAAGAAACAGGGCACCAAATATTTTCTCATCCAACCCAGCATTCTTCCCCTCAGTATGCACCTTCACAGATTGCTGACCCTTCACACAATTTGCAGAAGGATCTCTTTCTTTCTGGTCAAGCCTCTTCACCTGGCTCCTACCACACACTGCTCAGACAAACGCAGAGGCCATTTCACTAAGAAACTCATCCTGTCTTGTTTGTAGGGGCTAAGGATCTTGAGAACAAGGATTTGGGGGGTGGGTGGGTAGGGAGTAGGAATATCACAATACTCTAAGGCCAGTTTCAAATCATTTGTGTGCTCACTGCCTGTTTTTCAGGGAGTGCTTTCTCACCCTTTGTGCAGGCATAGTTGTTTTCCTGTGTAAATATTATGCAACTCATACCCACCCATACGGAGAGAGATTGGATTCATCAATTTATGAACTTATTTATGATAAGAACAAACTGGTATGTGAATGTACAATGAAGACTCTCAAGGGACTAGAAGAGATGTAGCCTGTGCCCAGGGGATGCTCTAGTGGAACACAAACTGATCACATTCTTCTACAATCTTTCCCGGAGTTACATGCACACAGGCCAATTGTATCATGATATTAAACCCAAAGCTATTCAAGTCACATGGGGCTCTGGGGGGACATTACCTTAAGATCACCAGCTCTTCATTACTCTATTGCCAAAGTAAACCAATTTATTACCTTTGCCCTCAGCATTTGTTCGTGGTGTTAACCAGTTTCAAAATTTTTACAAAAATTAGATATCGGGCTGTGACTCTTTATAATGAAATTTCATTCATCACTGAGCTGGGTAAAATTCTTAGTGTTCCATGTGCTATTTTTAAGCTACTTTAAGTGTGAATATAATTTCTGTCATCTATATTATTTTCAGCAAATGAACAAACCATGGATGTGGACTGTTCTACTATATTATTTTCAGCTTAATGCTATTAGAAGCTATTGTGCTTCGAGACAATGGCAATTGTGTCTCACAGCCAATTCTGAAGGCAGTGGGAAATTGAGAAAGTGCTTTAATAAACAGTGCTCCCTTTGCCTTTTGAAGAAAATCATATTTATTTGATCAGGCTTTCTCCATATAACACAATCTGCATGTTTTAAAAGGCAACTGTTTCCCACAGTTTATTCACTTAAATGATATTATTGTGTCACACAGAAGTAGCCTCTGCCTTGCTCCATGTCAGCACTGATGCGTGGAGCTGGTCGGAACAGAGAAAGTCTTTACCATCCCACAGGGGCTTAAGATTTAGAAGAGCAAAGGCTGTTTGGGGGTAGCTCTCAATTTTTTAGAATGTTTGCAAGAGTAAACTACAGGGGGCAGCAAATATTAACAGGCTCTTCAGAATATGCTGAAGCCAAAGAAATTCCAGGCTGCTCCACCTCCCCCTGATGAGAAATTCCCAGTGTTGATGTGAAATGTATCTTCCTGTGGCTTTACTTACAAGATACACAGAAGTGAACCACAAAGACCAAATGCCCACCAGCTCGCACTCATCTTTTCACAGTATGCTCTTTCACATTCAGTACGTGTCATTGTCTTCCTCAAATTCTGCAAACAAGTGTGAGAAGCTGAAGTGACATTGATTAAAAACTCTGGGATCATCCAGGCACTGGAGTAAGTGCAGGGCCCAGGAACTGCACACACAAAAGGTAAACAGTGAGTAGCAAAGGGCATCGTATCCATTCTCTACTGCGAGTACCCAGAGCAAGCAGAAGACGTGGTCATTCCTGAAAATACTGACTAAACTTTCCTCTATTTCAAACACACAGTGCATTTAAAATCAAACTCAATGTTGATGAAATTTCCAATGAAAGCCCATGTGTGTTTTTTAATAGCCAGAGAAAATAGCACATTACTCTTTAACAATGCTGAATTTGACTTCTGTTTTTATTTTGGAAATGAGAAAAAAAAAGAATTCCAGTCATTTTTCAAATGGCTTTGATCTCATCTTGTGTGTCCTATAAGGTAGCATCTCTTGGCGGCTTGAGTGCCTGCTAATCCTTGTTTAGGAGTCTGAAAAGAAGAAAAGGTAACACCTCTATCCGTTAGCCCACCTTAGTCTGCAGTGTAAGGTATCAGCGGCTGCTACTGTCATAGTCGCTGCTAACAACATGTAGGGCTCTATACAAGACCTAAAAGCAGAGGGTGAATGTGTTTCCAGACTAACAAGGCAAATTATTGGAACAACTTAGGAAACAACTGGCTGACTTGTGGCTTTCCAGCAGCAAGTCGTTGGTGGACTCCTGGCTCTGCTCCGTTGTTACTGCTCTCTCTGTCGATCATGCTGTCTTCTCTCTCTCTGCCTTTGTGCAACTGCTTCCTCTGCTCCTACTGAAATACTACAAAAATAGCAAAACACGGGAAATGCAAAAGTTAAATAAATAAAAAGAAACACCTCTGAGCCCATCAAACCAGCATAAGGAAATGGCAACATGCCATTTTAGCTAAGACTTTTCTTTCCTATTTCAAATAGCATTTTCAAGTTTTATAGGACAACATATATTCAGTAAGCACTAGTAAGTACATAGTTCAGAAAGCTTTCACTTTCCAGCAACATAACTGCAGCTAGAGACTACATCAGGAATAAGCCATAACAGCACTACCCACAGGTCATCTGAACTCACTTCCAGTCTCTAGCCTTTCCCAACCCCAGTCCTGACTCCATCAGGAATCATCAACTTCTGTTCATATATTAACCATGAAGCAGGCTCTTTTTTTTCAAATACCATTTTGTCAGCCTCATAGTTGTGAGAGATATCAATACAGTTAAATGGACCTATAGACTGATAACTTCTTTGCTGTAGGTTGTTCTGTGCTTGCATGCTTTCTAATATAGTTTATAAAGTAAAACAATAGGCAGACACAATACATATGACCTCGTTTGTCTATTTTTTAATACATATCACATACAACTGCTTTGTTTTACATTTTAATTTTACAAATAATATTTAACCATAACACATCATTTTGGGTGTTTTTCCCCACATTGTCATAGATGTGTTTTCTACTCTGATATCCTTTTAGTTTATATTGAGTGGGCCTCATGGTTTCATTGAAGACTCCATACCCTTTTACCTCTTTTAGTCTTTGCTTGCCTGCTGCCTGCTAAGCCTCACCTTTGATCCAACCTACACCGATCCTTATCACTGTCTTCAACATTTTATTTTAGTGAAAATTATTCATAATTGGATATATTGTAAATTATTAGCATTTGTTTCTGTATCCCCAGTATTTAACTCTGAGAAAATATTTGTGGCATAAATGAATAAATTGGCTGAGCATCTCTCTGGGGCCCCTTCTCCTTTTAGCAAATTGGTTCAGAATTACTGAAGATGCCAGAAATGTGTTCTTTTCTTTCTGCACCACTTGACTTTTGCAAAATGGTCTTTGTTCTGCTGGAGAAGTCATGTGCTAAAATCCAACAGGTTCTACATTCGTCCAGACAAATTCCTCTCACCAACAAAAAACAAAAAACAAAAAACAAAACAAAAAAAAAAAAATAGGAACCTATGTGGAGAGAATTACTGAATCCCCTGGCCCTGAGGACAGAGACCACCCAGATGGAATTCTGTTCCTCGTTTTCCATTCCCTCAAACTCAAATTCAAGAAAAGAAAAACAGAAAGTAAGAGAGAAGACCTGGGAGTGATTCATACATGAGAAAGAAGGAGCTAAGAGTTGGCAAGGTGATCTAAGTAGGTGACAGTACCTGAAGGGTTTCTAGCCCACTCACAAGAGCAGGCCTAAAATCAAGTGCTCCTCAAGGAGACTGGCTTTGGTCACCATGATCTGCGAGCTCTAGGACTACTGCCTCCCATGGTGGCTTTAAGCTTCAGAGGAATGACTGCTTTGTCTCAGCTTTACCTAGAATCCTCTAACTGTTACTAATAAGTGTTTTCTGGGCCTTGACAATGTGTCCCCAGGCCCACAATTCTCTGTAACTCCTACTCCACTCAGTAAGTAAGAGGCAGGGGCAGAAAGCAGGCAATTGCGCAGCTTCCCTGGTAAGATCAAATTACTGCTTTGCAAAATCATTAGCTGCTAATTTTGTGTTAAATTGTACATTACCAACTCACACGTGCAACAAATGACTCTTTTATATGTTAACATTATTTTAAAAGATCGTTTTAGATATATATTAAAAAAATACTTCTTTAAAAACAAAACAGTAAGGTAGCGATGTCTAGGGGTGTGGCTCAGTGGTAGAGTGCTTCATAAGCATGTGTGAGGCCCTGGGTTTGTCCCAAACAATAAAGAGAGGGATACAGGGAGGGAGAGGAGGAGGGAGGGAGGGGGAGAGATGTGTTTCAGAGCCAATAGATTCTACTTTGCTATAGAACTTGTCTGTTTAAATGCAAAGACCTATGGGTTTCCCAAGGAGGGTGATCTTCATCTAAAATGTTTACATTTATTTTGTGTGTTGTGTGGCCACATCCTTTGCAGTGTACATGAGGTGGCCAGGGTACTTCTTGTGGCTGTTCTCCCTCCACCATGTAGGTTCATGTTGCCAGGCTTGTTGGAATGTACCTCTATCCATTGAAGCATCTTACCAGCCCTAGGCCTGTATTTTTAAGATAATACAATTCACTTCCAAAACTCCCATTACAGTGGGAAGTGATGGTGCAAGGCCTTAATCCCAACACATCGGAGGCCCAGTCTGAGTTTAGCTTGTTCTACTGAGTTGCAGGACTGTCTCAAAAAACAAGAAACAAAAACAACAACAAAAGAAATAAAAAAACTCCTATCACATATTTATACTTTAAAATGATAAAGTTCCACTCCTCAGTAATCTTAAAGACTATTAAACTTACTCTACGGAAGAGCCCTGTTAGCTAAATTTATCATTGAGACAAGTGCTGTCAAATGCAGCCCCTTTGCTGCATCATTTTGGTCTGCTTTCACAGTAAAAACAAAACAAAACAAAAACAAAAACAAAAAAAACTAATGAAAATAGACAATATAACAACACTGCACCTCCTCGTGTCCAGTGTTCCTGAGGAAAAAAATCAGTATATAGATAGCCTAAAAATTATCCAGTCACTTACCATGGGATAGAAGACCCTCACAGGAAATTCAGGTATAATTAAAAGTGAAATGGAAAGGGAGATTATTCTAGAAATGAGGATGTTCTAGGATATCAGAAAATAGCTGCCTGATGTTAACATAAAGTCAACTCCTTTGCATACAAAGTCTTTTTTTTTTTTTTTTGCCTTTTTTTAAACATACACTTTTTAAAAACAACACTGACTCATCTCAGACCCAAGAGGTAAGCTCAAGCAATTCAATGGTTTCTGGAATTTCTGAGTCTTCAGGGTGAGGTAGGGGAAAAAATTGTAAACCTCGGCTGGCTCTCTGCTACTTTCATAACTACTACTCAGATTTGTGTAGAAAGAGGTAGAGGAACTAAAGGCATGTACTCACTCTCTAAGTAACCGCTCTTCTGTATTTTCTGTTCTTAATCCATTTCATTTAAAATGCTATGGAAGTCTTTTATCAGACTTTTTAAAAAGGCAGAAATGCCAAATCATATATTTGCACGTTTCTGATAAGATTATATAAGGCATATTCATTTGGATCATTCTTCTGATTCAGATGCTGGCAATGAACCAGTCTGGGAATGTTGCCCATTCATTCATTCATTCATTCATTCATTCATTCATTCACACATTCAGCGCTTATTTATTATATTGCCTATGTGCTACGTGTCTTGTAAGAAGACAGAGTTTAAGGGTGAATAAGACACATCCATTCAGAAATAAGGTTACTCATTTACTTTTGCTTATGTTTCCTTCTAGTAGTTTAAGGTTCATCTTGGAATCTTTGGTCCATTTGGAGTTGACTTTCATGAAAGGTTATAGATATGGGTCTAATTCAATTATTCTACACATGGACATGCAGTTTTCCCAGCACCATTTGTTTAAAATGCTAAACCATTTGTTAAGATCTTTCCTTCAGTGTGTATAGTTAGCATTGTTGCAAAATGTTGGACAGCTGTAATTACATGCACTCATGTGTGGGTCTTCTATTTGGTTTCATTGCTCAAGTGTCTGTTTTTGTACAAATACCATGCTGTTTTTAATGCTATGCCTTTGTAATACAGCTTACAATCTGGAAAGGTAATCCCTCCAGCAATTTGCTCAGAAATGCTTTAGGAATCTGGGGTCTTTAATTTTTTCATACAGATTTTATATTCTTTATTACTTTTCTGAGACAGATATCATGAGCGTTTTCATTGGGACTACATTGAATTTATAAAATGATTTTTGGTAAGATGGTCATTTTCACAATATTAATTCTACCGTCTCATGAGCATGGGAAGCCTTCCCATCTTTTAGTGTCTTCCTCAATTTCTTTCTTCAGAGATAAAACCTTTTGTTCATAGAGGTCTTTCTCCTCCTTGTATAGGCTAATTCATAGACCATTGGTGTTAATTTGAAGGGGAGTGCTTCTGTGATCTTTTCCTCTGCATGTTTGTTACTCATATACAGAAAGCCTACAGATTTTTGTAAATTGTCTTGCTGCTTTGCTCAAAATGTTGATCATTTCTAGAAGTTTTCTAGTGGGTTTTTAAAAAACCTCTTATGTATACTATCAGCTGCAAATAGGGATAATTAGACTTTTTTGTTGCCTATTTTCATATCTTTAATTTCACTTTCTTACTTATAGTGCTCTTGCTAGAGCTTCAATCACTGTAATGTAAAGAAATAGTCGTAGTGAACACCCCTGTCTTATTGCTGACTTTAACGGGATTGCTGCGATATGTTCTCCACTTAGGATGATGTTGGTCGTGGGTTTGGTATATATCACCTTTATTATGTTGAGACATACTCCCTCTAGTCTTATTCTCTCTAGGAATTTTATGATGAAAGTATGTTGGATTTTTGTCAAAAGGGTTTTGTGCTTCTTTTGAGATAATCAGGTAATGTTCCACTTTTAAACTGTTTGTATGATTTATTGCATTCATTGACTTACGTATATTGAACTGTCCCTGTATCTCTGAAATCGTGCCAACAAGATCAAAGTGGATGATCTTTTTTTTTATATTTGCCTTACAAAGTTTGCATCTACATTCATCATATATGCTAGCCTATAGTTTTGTCTTTTTAAAAATTGTATCTTTGCCTTATATTTTGGTTTTGGCATTAGAATAACAACAGCTTCCTAGAAGGAGCTTGAAAGCGGTCTTTACATTTTATGTTTTTGAATTATTTAAGAAGTATTGGTTGTGGCTCTTCTTTAAAGTTTGGTAAAATTCAGTTATGAATGCATCTGGGCCCATGCTTCTTTAAATCAGAAAGCTTCTTATTACTGTTTTGATCCCCTTGATTTTTGTGACTATGTTTAAGCTGTTTATCTCTTCTTTGTTTAAATTTGGTGCTTCAGATAAATCTAGAAACTAATCCATTTCTTTTAAGTTTTCTATTTCCATGAAGCATAGGTTAAAGTCTCCTCTTATAATGATATGAATTTCTTTAGTGGATATTATATTATATCCCTGTTCATCTCTGATTCTGTTTATCTGAAACTTTTCTCCTTTTGTTTGTTTATTGGGCCAAGGGTCTGTTGCTATTGTTAATCTTTTAAGTAAAACAACTCAGATTTGTTGGTTCTTTGTATTTTTGTTGTTGTTCCTATCCATTAATTTCTGTTCTGATTTTTATTATTTCTGTCTATTGGTTTAGGCCTTGGTTTGTTTTTTATTTTCCAAAATCTTTAGTTGTATCATTAAGTCACTTAATTGTACTCTTTCTGATTTTTTTAATGTTGATATTTAGAACTACAAATTTTCCTCTTATGGCTACTTTTAATGCATCCCAGAGATTATTTTGTGTTCATTTAATTCCAGAAAATCTTTGAGAAACATTAGAATTAAGTGACAGCATATATAAAAATGACCTAACAGATATTTACAGAATATTCTGCCAAAATACCAAAGACTATATATTCTATTCAGCAACCCATGGAATTTTCTATAAAATAGACCAAAAATACACAAATCAAGCTCAAGAAGAGTAAAAAATGTGAAGTAGTTCCATGCAATCTATCTGACCATACTGCAATAAAGCAGAATCAACAGTAAAAGAGTCTCTAGTCATCACACACAAACCCAAAGCTACGAAGCAACAGATTACTGAATGATGGATGGGACAAAATAATTATGAAAAAAATCCCTGGTTTTAAATATTTTTATTTCTTCTAATTTTTTTACTTTATCTGAAATCTCTTGAGGACTTTATGTATATTGAACTATCCCTGTATCTCTAAAATGATGCCAACTTGATCAATGTGGATGATCTTCTTTATATTTGCTTAAAATATTATATATATATATATTAATCTTTATTATTTCTTTTATTTTTGAGATTATAATATATAATTACTTCTCACACCTCCCTGCAAACCATCCCAAATTTCCATTCTGGATTTATTTCAAAACCAGGGCTTTCTTTTGTCATTGATTGTTGTTATTTGTATTTATGTACATGTGTATGCATGTATATTCTTAAATGTATAACATGCTTAATCTGTATAATGTTACATGTGTGCATATATTCATGGATGACCATTCGGTATTGGATAGCTAATTAGTATGCTCTTTCTTCTGGAAGATTAAACTCTTCCCTAGTATTCCTTAGATTTTTGTTTATATTTGTTTCATTATGTTATTGTTGTTTTATATCAATACAATGCCCAAAACTATATCTGCCTTGAATCATGTGGCAAGAAAATAGACAAATGACTATATGTGCTATATCATTTTATGTGTTCAAATGATTTCTCCCAACTAGGTAGTAAATTCAAAAGAACTTTCTAACTGCAAATGGTTATGTAAGTGAAAGGTATTATTATTTTGATAGGTAAACATAAGCTTTGGTGTAGTTTTGATGAGTGCTTTTTAAAAAGAAAACAAATACTGTAACCAATGCCACCTCATTATTCTATTAATTGCTGATAGTGCAATTGCCTTTCCTTTAAAATTTTTGTACTGAGAAACACATATATTTGTTTTTTTTTAACTCTAAATTGTGGTTACATATAATCCAATACTTAATAATGTATTTCATAATATATTTTCTTGAAGCTGTGATTTTAAGACTTGATGTAACTCTCCGAGTGAGTATAATTAGGGAAAGGCAGACCTTAGACAAAAGGGCTGGTTTCATTAAAGCTGGTGGTGGGATAATGAACGAAGGTGGATATTTCTGTTTGTTGTGAAGGTTTAAATGACTGTCAAAGAAATAAATGAGGTCCCAAATACTGAATTAAGGAGGACGTTCTGTGTTCTGCAATTGTCAATCTTGCAATTGATTCTTTTGAATTAAAAATGTCATTTCTTTGTAACTTGTTAAAGTTATTTCTACATAATTGTGTTTGTTTCTCTCAGTTTATTTCTTTTTTTAAATTTTTATTTAAGTAATTTATTCTATTGCATCTCAATTGTTACAACCTCACTTGTATTTTCCCATTCTCTGCTCCCTCCCTTTTTCATCCTATTCCCCTCCTCTAGGGCTGTGACAGAAGGGGACCTTGTCACTCACTATATGATCACAGCCTATCAGGTCTCTTCTTGGTAGCCTGCTTATTCTTCCTCTGAGTGTCACCAAGTCTTAACCTAGCTATCACACAGATAATTGAGACTTTTATATTTGTTCATAAGGCTTTACAACACAATCTTGAGCAGTTTAAGTCTATTCTTAAGCCTCTATATTGTCCTGACTCCATCTTTGCCAAAATCCCTAAGTTACTTACTTTTTAGTTCTTTCTTTGCTCCAGCCAAGTCTTCTTCATCTCTCTTGTACCTCTGCCTGTGGCTGAGTCCCCTACTCACTCCTCTAACTCCCCCACCCCTGGCTGGCAGGAAGCTCATCCCTATTCTCTCCCCTGCTCAGTGAGAGGTTGTAAGCTGCTTTTTTGGCATTCAAGGGGAAAGTAGGGAAGCAGAGTTTATACAACACTGAAAAAGGAAATTCTCAGAGCAAGGATTGCAACCAGATGTGGGGGATACAGAAATCAGCATCTGAATTACACAATAACTTTATATCAACAGTAACTAGAATAGGTTTTGAAGAAACAAAGTTTCAAGAGCTTCAAAGGGGCAATAAAAATTTCAGTGTCCAATGATAAACATCTGATTTTTAAAGCAATGTATTCATCAATGTTTGTAACTGGCAGGTTAGTAAGTCAGAGATTCAGATTTGAAAAGAAAGTGCAGCAGCATAACTTTTCTTTATAGGAGCTATTTGGTAAAACATCCTTTGTTGGCCCAGTGGCTGAATCAGTTAAGATGTATGCAAGTAGGCTTCTAAGACCCTCTGGAACCTTCTACTTTGCCATTCTCCCATGATTCTCTCATCTAGAGTCCCACTAGAATGTCCTCCCCTCTGTCCCAGTTTCCTGGTAAGTGAAGGCTTTCGTGGGACATGCCCCTTGGGCTAATATGCAGATATAAGTGAGTATATACCATTTGAGTCTTTCTGCTTCTGGGTTAACTCACTCATTATGATCATTTCTAGCTCAATCCATTTATCCACAAATTTCGGGAATTCCTTGTTTTTAATAGCTGAATAGTATTCCATAGTGTATATGTACCACAGTTTCTTTATCCATTCTTCTATTGAGGGACACTTAGGCTGTTTCCATGTTCTGGCTATTATGAATAAGGCTGCTATGAACATGGTTGAGCAAATTTTCTTGTTGTGTGATAGGCAGATTTGGGCACAGGGGTCCCGCTCAAACTAAGGCACCAGCCAAGGACAATACAGGCGGTAAACCTTAAACCCCTACCCAGATCTAGACAATGGACAGAACACTCTCCACAGTAGAGTGGAGAGTGGGATATTACTTTCTCACATACTCTGGTGCCTCACCTTTGACCATGTCCCCTGGACGGGGAGACCTGGTGGCACTCAGAGGAAGGACAGCAGGTTACCAAGAAGAGACTTGATACCCTATGAACATATACAGGGGGAGGTAATCCCCCTCAGGAACAGTCATAGGGGAGGGGAATAAGGGGAAAATGGGAAGGAGGGAAGAATGGGAGGATACAAGGGATGGGATAACCATTGAGATGTAACAAGAATAAATTAATAAAGGAGAAAAAAAAGATGTATGCAAGTGGTGTCTGTATAATAACTTGTCTTTTATTTGTGTGTAGAAATCAACACATCACTGCCACAATGGTTCTTTAAGGTATATTTATTTGTTTGTATGCTTGGTTGCTTGATTCTTGTGTGTATACGTGTATAGACATGTGTATGCTACAGCACATCTGTAGAGGCCAGAGGAACACTTCTGGCAGTCAGGTTTCTCCTTCCATCAGGATAGTACCAAGGACACCTGAGATAAAGCTCAGGTTGTCAAGCTCGGTGGCAAGCATCTTTATTGGCTGAGCCATTTCATTGGGTCCTGCTTCTTAACAGAATAGCAATAAGGCGACTTATGTAGGTTTATGTTTGATAGTTATCTCAAGCCAGCCTCTGAGACCTCAATAAATTCACAAGGTTATCATGAGATACTCTCTTTAAAAAGAAAGGGCAGAGTGTGATGGCTGGGAACATGGGTTATGAAGTCCGACAAACCCATCTTCCAAAGAAAGTGCTGTCATGTAGTAGATTAATATGACTTTGGGCAAATTGTTTATTTAGTATTTATGTACCTCATTTGCTGCCTTGTAAAATAGAAAAATTCTTACTTCATAAGTTATTTTTATCAGTTAAGTAGAGTTACTTTTCCTAAGTCTTTTCCTATTGCTGTGATAAAACAGCCTGACAAAAGTAAGTTAAGGGAAAAGGGTTTATTTTGGTCTGCGGTGAAAACATATGACAAAGAGTGCATGGAACCAGGAGTTGGAGGCAGTTGGTGGTATTCATCCATAATCAAGAAACAGAGATATTTGAATGCTGGTATCCAATTAGCTCTACCTTTCTTATGCAGTCTAACACCAAAGTCCAGTCATTCCATTCCCAGTAACAAGTCTTCCCACCTCAGATCACCCAGTCAAATTAATCTTCCAGGAGCATTTTCAGATGCCTACCTTCCAGGTGATCCTAGAGCTAATCAAGTTGAAAATTGAAATTAACCATCATGAACACAGATACTTCAGCATTCAATACATTGTAAAGTTATGAAACCGTTTTTAAGTCATTGACAAAACATTTATTGAATAACTACTATGGACCAGAGGAAACACAAATGCAGTTTGCATGTGTATATCTTCAAGTAATAGTGCACACCCACATCCCGCCTCTGCATTATACAGAGATGCATAATTACAGTTTGTAAGCACTTTTTTTTTTTTTTTACCACTGGCACATTAGCAAACAACAAACACCCTTGCATGGTGCAGTCTGTTTACTTGGCAAAATGTAGATAATACAGCTGCTTCACACAACAGGCAAATGGGGGTGGAGTGCTGATTGCAGGGTGAATTGAGCTCAGAGAATATATTTAGTTACAATGTGACATCATTTAAAATTTTGAATTATGTGTTTCACACATTTTAAATAACATTGGTTTGTTTACTTAACAAAACCTGGGGAATCCAGTAAATTTCCCACATTCTTTTTTAATGCAGTTAGCCAACACAACTTCAAGCTATAGAGCAAGCAATTTAAAAATCCATAACATCTACATGGTTATCTGGGTCAAAATATAATCTTGGAACAGAGTAACCATGTGCTGTAAAATATAATTGATATTACAGTGAAGGCCACTAAGGTGAGTCTTCATTCTGTGACAGACATTAGCATTAGGAACAGGTTCTTTCCTTGTGGCAATTACATAGTTACTGAAATGCCATTATGCCCATGGTTCCATGTGTATTATGTTATGTGATTATATTATACTGGACATACACATAAATATGTGAAAGCTCAATAACTTCTCCAGATGCTCCCAAATATCACTGTGCTTGACCTGTGGACAGAACACCTGGACTTTAAATTTTTCATTTCATTTTCTTCTGTCCATTAATATCTTATCTATACAACCTGTTTGGAAGTTCTTTACTACCACTTACCATTGACAAACTAAAAACCTTATCATGAAAATATGTTTCCTGTGTTGAAAGATGCTGTGAAGTCTGCTAGGTCATACAAGGATGCTAGTTGTAAAGATTAAAAAGTGAGTCATAAAAAGTTATTTGGTTCAAAAAATAAAATCATCTCCGTGTTTGGGTATATAGAAAGCATGGACTCTGCTATCGGTAAGGTTAGGATTTGTAAAAGGGGAAACAGTATCTGGAAAGGCACAGTAAACCCTGGGTTTCTCTTTACCTAAAACATCATGACCCTTGGGGACTCTGAGACCAAACAATCTAGTTTCTGAGACCAAACAATCTTGTTTTGTCTGGGATTCTCCTACATTAGCTCACAAAGTTTCCTGTACCAGGAATCCTTCACTCCCGGAGACGTAGGCGATTGTTAGGCCAGGTCCTCATCTAGGTTAGTATTCCCTTCCTCACAAAGTTGGCTTCACGGGGAGACATCAGGTGCAGCTGAGAAGATGAAGGTTGCCAAATGGGACCTATTATCATCTTGGAAGATCTCATCCGCATTTCCCGTTCTGTTTCCTCTCAGAGCACAAGTTTGTCTTTTTCCATTTGATTCAATACAGTCAACACTTTGCTTGCACTGCTATAGTCACTCTAATTGATTCCATCTCATCCGGAGCACACGTTCTTGCACTACATTTTCCAGCCTTGACAGAGTGGCCCTGCACTTTACATCATCCTCACTGGAATCCCAAAGCTAACTTTGTATTTCCTTCCAAACAGACCTACCATCCTGCCCCAGTTCAGACTCAGAATGTGAAAACATGGAGCCCCTCTCAAGCCTCTATGGGCCCTCAGGAGCACACGGGTAGCAAAATAATTGGTTCATACACAAACAGAAAAAGTACAAGAGGCTCTAACAAACCAATAGAGTATAATCAAGTTACCTAAGAACTCCTGTTTCTATCATAGACTGTACAGTGCAGAGACATGACTTGCTGTGTTTTAGCAGTCAGCTTGCTGTATTTGCTTCATGAACAGAATGCATATGTATATTCTAGGATTCCTAGAATACTGTGCTCTCTTCACACCCCTGGCTCCATTTGGTTTTTGATTCAACAGGTCCTAGTTTCCTTACTGCTGTATTAAAAATATCCACAGGCAGGGTGTGTCTACCTTTATCACTTGGTCCACCTCCAAATTCAAATAACAGGCCCTCAAATAGTTCATATTTCTCTTTCTTCCTTATTTTTCCCCTAAAATTACTTGATTTTTCTGTGCCTTCGGCATCATCCAAATCATAACCCTCCCAGCACTCACAGTCTTAGATGTCAGACTCACTGCATTCTCCCCTGTATCGCATGCTTCTCAGCCTTCGATCCACTTTGTGCACAAAGATCTTCCCAGTGAGTAACCCTAATGTCTAGTCTATCAGTACAGTCTTGGCACAGCCATCCTCCCAGAATGCATCACATACTACTGCATTTTAAGTTAACACCTACTGAACTGGTATTAAAGGAATGTTTTCATTTTCTGTGCCTTGATTATTTCTTTGGTAAAGTGGATATAAGAGTTATTTTTGTGTTGATGCCAGCAAAATGGCTCAGCAGGTAACAGGTACCTACTAACACATATGATAAACTCAGTCCAAGCCCTTGTCCCACGTGGTGGAAAGATTAAAAACTGACCCTTGCAAGTTATTCTCTCAATACTGTGACAATTAATGAGATCAATCAAACAAACAAAACAAGCCTACACACCTGGGCTGGGCAGAAGTGAGAGGTGGAGCTAGGGTTCCTGTGCTTCAGGGAGATGGAAGGATCACGGGAAGGAAAGGAGATGGAGAGGAGAAAGAAGGAAGCAGAGTTGCCTTGGGTTATCCTGGAGAGGAGTACTTGGCCAGATCTGCATGGCTGAAGGAAAGCAGCCCCCATGAGAAGGATGCGCAAGTGTTTATGGATTATGGATGGACCCAGATAGGAATGATTAGGGCAAATGGTCTGGGGCTGGTGGGAATGAGGTAGTGTAGGGGGTTAATGTCTGTCCAGCCTCAGGTAAAATAAGGCTTATCTAAAATCTAAAACAAAAAAACAAACAAACAAAATCTACAGATCCACTAACTTGTTAATCTTGTTACTTCCATGATTTCTAAAGATGGCCTATGATCCTTTCTGCAAATTCTGTGCAAGAAAATAGTTGTGAGGACTCTTGCTACATGTTTCTAGTATTTTTAGTTTTGCCTTTGGTAGTTTTTCTGCTGCTATAACTGCACTCATTCTAGAACGTGCCCAGGGGACGGTGTCAGGAGTCACATACAGGAAATCTACAGAAATCTACATAAAAGGGAGTCCTTGATGGGGACTACCCATAACCACTCTAGAGGTGGAAGAAAATGTACTGTGCTGTCCTCCCTATTTCATGTGGTGACCAATCAGTGTGTCAGAGTTCATCTAGGCCTAACTACAATTAAATCTGACCTTAGGGAAACTGACTCAGAGCCCAGCAGGGTGTGCATTCAGGAAATCAACATATGTGCTCTTTCCTCAACTTCTCAACTTCTCAGATGTATGGTCCTGACTGATACAACTTAGTAACACTGTCCATTGAATCCCCAAAGAATAGCTGCTGTAAGTTGTGCTAGGGTGGATATTAGGAAGAAATCAGATTAAAAGTGCTTGCTTTTTTTCCAGAGAACCTGAGTTCAGTTCCCACCTCCTAACTTTCTTATTAACTCCATAGGTACCAACACATATGGCATTCACTCCGACAGACACACAGACATACATATAAATTAAAATAATAAAAGCACATGCCAAAGAATGAAAGAAAAAAAAATCATGTCTCTGTGTGTAATCCTCATGGATAAATCTGAATGCTGAAAATCCTAGACAGCTGTTGTGTAACAGCAGTTTGCTGCTGGCCCACGGCTAGCCTAACTTCTGTGTCCCGTGTGACATCTGTGCAGTGCTTTCAGGATTGCAGTGAGAATTAGTTAATGTAATTTAACTTTACTCTTGCTCCATAGTAAGAGTTCCGTGTTAATCTAACTGATATCATTAAAATACTTACAAGGAATTAAAAGTCTATCAGTCCAGTTTTCATTGTGTGTGCACATTTCTGTGTGACTTCAGTTAATGCCCACATGCATCTTTGAGAAGTAGAGTTTCCTATTTCAGACTGAATACATACGTCATCTTTGAGGTGTTTTCATCACACTCCCTAGGAATGAGGGTTTTTTTTGTAGAGGGATAGAAAGGCAATGCACATCTGTGTCTCTCTGAAAATTACCAAACTCCTCTATGTATTCTTCATAACTTGTCTGTAGAGTCACTATTTTCATCTTACAAAGAAAATAGACTCAGATATAATTAAGAGAACAAAATCAAGTGTGCTCAAAATAATTCTAAATTGCCTTCTACTTTTTCCCTCCTTGGGGAGTTAAAAAGATTTGTCTTTTTGTCTGTGTTTTCCTCCTAAAATGTATGATCATGAAGAAATTCCCCTACCACTCTGACCTGGAATACTGAAAGGTATAAAGCCAGAGGACTATGTTGGGTCACTTTTTAAAAATCTTTTCAACACTAGCCCAAGAGGGATGTCCCATGGAAGTCTCCACTTACCAGGAGATTGGGACTCTAGGTGAGAGAAGTATGAGAGAATGGGGAAATAGAAGGATCCAGAGGGTCCTAGAACCCCACAAGAAGAACATCATGATGGGCGGATCTGGACACAGGGGTCTGCTCAAACTACTGCAACCAAGGACAATACATGCAGTAAACACTGAACCCCTACTCAGATCTAGCCAATGGATAGGACATTATCCACAGTTGTGTGGAGAGCGGGGACTGACTCTGACATGAACTCTGATGCCCAATATTTGACTACTTCCCCAGGGCAGGGAGGCCTGGTAGAGCTCAGAGAAAGAATAGCGCCAGGCTACCAAGATGAGACTTGATAGGCGGTGACCATATGGTGGGGAAGGAAGTGCCTTTCTGTCACAGACCTAGGGGATGGGAATAGGGTAAAAGAAGGAGGGAGGGCAGAATGGGAGGAGTTAATAAGGGGTTAACAATTGAGATGTAATCTGAATAATTTAATTAAAAAAACTTGTCAAAATGTTATATTCGAAACCAGGTACAGTAAAATATAAGTAAAAGTCAATGGCAGCAAGACCAAGCAGAATAGGCACTTCTCAGCTTCTAGCCAATGCCTTTTCATCTTGAAACCATAAGGGGAATAATGGAAAACAAGAAGACCTTCCTGGTTCTTGCCCTAATGTGCTCTTCTGTTTGTTGTTTTAAATGTTTTTGTTACAACCAGCTAGTTTGTGCACATCCACATTCCCAGGTGAGCATGTGGAGGTGAGAGACAACTTTTAGGATTTGATTCTTTCCTTCCACCATGTGGGCTCCAGGGATGGAACTCAGGTTGATGGTGTGAGTGGCAAGCAGATTTACTGCTAACCCAACTCATCAGGCCTAGCATTTGCTCTTGAGTTGCCATCAGAAGCATGACCCTCAAGAAGCTAGTACTCGTCTCTCCCTTCTAGTTTGTATAGTTTAATTTACCCAATAGAATATAGCTTCTTGACTTATCTGAAACCAGATGGTGGCCTCATTTTCTAATCTTTCTTCCTGAATATGAGGACCAACTGGAGCTCACTATGTAAGCGTCCAGAACAATGTCTTGAAGAGTACACCAGGATTTATTTCCAGAGGAGAAACAGACAAATCATAGGGAAAGTTGTGTGTAGATGGATTTTAGCTTCCTGTGAATGTATTCTTTTCTGTTCTTTCCTCCTTTTGTTTATCAACTCAAATTGTCCTTAAGATCCAAGTCCTGGAAAATTTTTAAAATGCTGATCCCAGAGGCTACCTCTCATTCCTCCTGGAGTGCTGTCCTCCCACATACAACACAGGCAGTGGGGCACATGCCTATAATCCAACACTCAGGAATCAGAAACAGGAGGCCTCCCAGTTCAATTCCAGCTTAGGCTACATATAATATACAGTTTTCTCAGGAATGATCTTTCCTACTAGCATCTTAGCTCCTTCAGAGAAAAGACAGTATTTATTTCTTTCCCACTGTATCCTCTGATGCCTGGTCTAGAGTCAGTGCTTAATAAATATGTCAAATGAATGAATAAATAAGAGCAGGACTGTGTGTTGCCAGTCACTGCTACTTATCAAAGATAACCTTAGAAAAGATACTGTAGGCTAGTGAAAGAAAATTGTTACAATATTTATATTCTCTTCTTTTGGTTTTAGGTCAATGTGTGGCTACACAAGAGAATAATCTCTGTTTGTCAGTTATCCAGGCTGAGAGCAACAGCCTTGGTTGTCAGAGGCAAAGAAGCCTAGTGGACCCAAGGCATTTGCTCACTTACTTACCTAAAAGTGATGTTCTCATTTCTAATTCTGACCTTCAGATTGGAGAGTAACAATCAGCTCTGGGCAGTGAGAGTTTTGTTAGGTTAAACTTGGTAATGGCCTACTGTTGTATATTGTCAGCCTTTGGCATGAGAAAAGGCAAAAGTAGGTACTGGCAATTTCTATAAATGATGCCATATGGATATAAAGTAGATCTAGAATAGAAGCCTCACTTAGAAAAAAACAATTTGAGAGGGTATCTAAAATCTTGTTTAAGACTAGTCAGTTGGTTAATATGCTGTTTATTGGCTGAGTATGAACATGGTTACAATCGTAGCTTACAGCAATATCATCAGACACATTACTGGTGGAATAGACAGTGGACTTCCTCAAAAATATGACTGAAAAATGCAGGATGTGTCTAGCCTATAAGCAATGTTACTAGGAAAAGACTGAAATGTACACATTGAAAATTCTGACTTAACCCTGGGCCATGGTGGCCCATCAGCACTTCTAGTATTTGACGTGCAAGAGCAGAGTCACAAGTTCAAAACTAGCCTGGTCAATCAACACAGTGAGTTCCAGTTCAGCCTTGGGTACAGAGCAAGTTCAAAGAGAACAAAACAAGCAAATCAAAATGAAACCCAAATTCTGACTTAAGAAGTAACATCAAGGCTCATGGTTTGCGGCTTGACTTAGTAGCTCTGCTCTCCTTGGAAGTTATTGTGCTTTGAAACTCCGGGAGTATTTGGAGTGGTCTCAGAGGAGGTCGATGAGACACTTGGCTTCAAGATTTGATCTACTGTCTCTCCGTCTGTTTCTATGAGGAAATGTGAAGCAACGCCTAATGAGCTTTAAGTCTGCAAGATTTTCATGCCAAATTAAATGAAGGAATTCCAAAATTCAGAATTCTGCTTCCAGTAATTAATATTAAAGAGTATTCTGCTACTTAACTGGTTAGTTATTTTAATAATTCCATGCTTTATAATTGCGATAGAAAGATAGATATTAATCATTGAGAAACATACCAAAGCAAACCAGCAGCCAGTGCTATATGCCACTGGCCAGGGAGTGCTGTGATAAGAGGCCACGATCCAGTTGTGTTCTCCTTAGTATAGCTCTTGCTCTGCAGGCTACACACACATACTCATATGTGCAAATGCAAAATTTAAGATGGGGTGAGCAAACAAGTGAGTGAATGCATTAAAAGAGAACCTTGCATGTGTCCAAACAGTATGTTCACTATTCAAGACTGAAACCAAAGCAACAGGAGGCCTAGGATAGCTTTAAAGGGAATTCCACAATGGTGCTAACACCTTGTAGCTAACAGATCTAATTTACTTGACCTCATAATGGACCATGAAAGGACAATTTTGAATCAATACAACTGGCTCCTATTTTCCATCCATGGCCAGGATAAAACAAATGTTCGATATCACCAACCATGAGAGCTTGGTGAGCAGAAGACAAAAGCACAAGTCTCCTCAGGAAGACACAGATCTAGAATCAACCACAATGCTGTGAACACCAAAGGAAGCTCTAAGCTCTGGAGAATGGAATTAACTGAGTCCTTTTCCTCTGAAGCAGCTATAGCTCTTTCTATTTGTGACTAATATGCCACTTTTCTGATGGCTATAAATGATTTCATCTTCAGTGCATCCCATAAGATTCTGAGTGTCACAACCTCCCTTGAGAGTGCCAATAGCTGAGGTGGAACTGGGCCCTTCTTACCATCTCAGGTAGACCTGAACTACTCATAGGCAGAGTTCTGTTCATAAACACCCTTGCTTTACATGTTTATTCTACTTAGCACCCTTCCTAGCTCCATGTTTAAGAAAGTGAGAACTGATTTACTTGGGAAGACTTGAGACCCTTGTTTGTAGTGCTTACATGGGAAGGCAGGGGAAAGGATGACACCCAAGAGGCTTTGCTTATTGGCCTGTTTCATCTGTCTAAGTAAAAAAAACAATGAGGGTTATTTTTTTTAGAAAATATTGAAAATTAGGTCAAGTTCAACTTAGATCTGAACATTCTTTTACATTTTTTTAAAATAACGGTTTGTTCTGCAAGTGGAAAAATATGAATTCTTATTATTAAATCTTTATCACAAAAAAAGAACCATTAAGATACCAGAATAACAAAAGGTAATATTCTCATTAAAATATGCAAGAATATTTTGTGATAATTGTTTATGCCCTGAAATCCTTTACAGTACAGGAGATAAAAGACCACAGTCAAAGCTCTAAATCTCAATGTCTCATAAAATCCTACAAATAGCTAAAAATGGGATGTTTACCTGTTCGGGTAGCTCCAGTGGTACTTAATCAATCATTAATTTGTTGTAAAGGTTACTCTGGGCTATTCTTGTTTGACTTCTTGGAACAAAGCTCAGTTTAAGTTTCTTTTTCTCCTTTGGCTAATACAAATATTTTAAATGTGAAGCAGCATGGTAATAGCAAGGGACAAGAGATACATGTTTAAAAGGCATCATTGTGTCAGGCCCCGTCCCAGCACTGGAAGGCAGAAAGGAGTATGAAAAGATCAAGGCCAGTCTAGGCTACCTAGGGACACCCAAGTCATTAGAAAAACAAAGAAAAGAAGAAAGAAAAAGGAAAAGTAAAGAAAACATTTAAAACAAAAGTTGTTTTGTCTATGTGCCAAGCCATGACCCTGAACTTTGTAACTTTTGAGGGTGTTTGCGGAGAAGCTTGTATTTTCTCTAAACATTAAAAACTAGTTCTTGTTTGTCACGAAGACAAGGTCAGAGAGTGAAGATTTATGCAGTCCTCACCATGATCAAATGCGGTGAGTTACTGTTGAATGTAAAGTCCCCAAACTTTAAAGGTCAGAGGAGTCTCTCAGATTCTAAACAAATGAGTTCTTAGTAAACAGGCTTCTGCCAGGAGCCAATAACGAAACATTCACGGAGGAAAAGGTGGACTCACATTCTTCTGAGGATATTGTAGAATGGGTATCATATAATATTGCCCAGCTTAAGTCTCACAAAGGAGGCTGAGAGACACAGCATTTTTCTGGAGTCTCGAAACATTTTTTTTTTCCCTTGAGAACTGGGTCTGTTCCCAGATTTCTGGATAAAAGTAAAATAGTTTGTAGTCTGCATGTTTCTGGCAGCTCCTCAGTGAAGAGCAAGGTTAAAGTTAACAGAACCCATCTGAGTTGAGCTTCTCAGCTCTGTATTTTTTGGTTTCACAAGTAGCCAAGATTAGACTTCAGTTCCTTACATAGCCCAGGCTGTACTCAAGTCCTCCTGCTTCAGCCTCTTAAGTACTGATATTATAGAGATGTACCATCATTCTTGACTTGTTTTATAAACACTCATTTTTCCTTATGAGATATTTTTAAAGAAACATAGACACACATACACAGTTATGTGCCCATAAACAGGCCCATGTATGTATGTGTATACACACGCCCACATACCCACATTCACATATATGTATGTATAGTATGGTATATGTGTGTGTATGTGTGTGTGTGTGTGTGTGTGTGTGTGTGTGTGTGTGTGTGTATACCATACAGCAGTGGAAGACACATATAATTGGCAAATTCTGGACTGTATGAGATCTAAGTAAGGGCAAAACCTAAAGATGTTATTTGAAGAAGAGGACACTTATATTTTGTCCTATTTTCATTTCTGTTGGTATGATGAAATTGCCAGCAAAAAGCAACTCATGGGTGAAGGGTTTTATTTTAGTGGATACTTTCTGGTTACAGTCCATTATTGCAGGGAATTCACGGCAAGAACCTGAGATAGCTAGGCACTTTGCATACACATTCAAGAACAGAAAAAAAATGGATGCATGCATGATGCTTGTTAGTGCCCAGACTGAGTTCTTTACTTGTACAGTTCAGGACCCTCTGCGTAGGGAATGGTGTTGCCATAGTGGGATGGTTCTTTCCATATCTATTAACTTAATTAAGATAATTCCTCACAGACCTGCCCATGAACAAACCAATATGGAAATTACCCAGAACTCTCTTTCCAGCTGATTCTAGGTTGTGTCCTGTGAAAATGCTAACAAATCACACCACCTCATAAGAAAGCCAGGCATTCAGTATTTGTTAAATTTTGGTTGAGTATATAAAAGAATTTTGGGCAAGTAGCATTATTTTTCCATCTCTCCACAGTACTGTAAGAAGTGGTCATAGTTTGGCTATTTTACATAAGGCCTGGGGCTCAGAGGGTTTGTGGGATCATGCCCTAAATTGTTGCGCCAAGAGGCAGAGCCAAGCTTCTAGCCACATTATCTGAAGATCGTGTTGTTTCCCTAATCCCCCTGGAGGGGTAAAATACTTTGTGGATGCTGCACATTATCTAAGGGAAGGAGGTCACATTTGGGCTAAGTAGAGTATATGTAAGCATCCCTCAGCTAAGTCTGGTATACCACAGTTGTCAGCTCTCTGGCCTTCTACATGCATGTGGGAGTATACAAGAGATGTTTAACTCATGTGTGAAACAGGATAGTTGATGGTCATGAACTCTAACGACAGGAACTGAATAATATCTTCCTATAGTCACTCTGTTAGCTTTTGAGTTGTGCTAACTCAGATTAATCTGGAACTTCCCAGAGAGTTTTCTTTTCAATGCTAGAAAGACAAATAAACAATTATTTATTGCAGTGAACTTTTTAAAGCAAAACCATGGAAACATTATAATTAACTTTAATATATAAGCCCTTGCTTGATCTATTGCTTCTTGTAACCTTCACTGAAACCTTAAAAGGGGATTATTTTCAACTCTTCTTCAAAGAAAAGTTGACTTCTTCCTTCCCTCCATCATAGTTGATGCTTGTCCATCAACATCCAAAATAGCTTATGTTCCCTCTACTGTGTCATATTGCTCCAAGTCAGGCAACTCTCTCACCCACTAGAAAAGAAATGTTTATTTTAATGTTTTGAAAGTTTTGTAAGAACCATGGTTGTAGAGCCCAAATTCTAGATATCTGCTCGACATCCATCAGCAGTTCCTCAGAGCCAAGCTCTACATGGCAGGGTCAACTGCACAATCCTAGGAGGCCTGCTCAACAATCTGGCAAAATATCATCATTTCTGTTTCTAGATAAAGAAAAGAGGACTCTGGAGGTCTTAGTTCGCTCCATAACACACAAGGCTCAACAGAACCAAGAATTGTGTTCTCTCAACCCCAAAGCAATTTCCAGTGTGGTAAAAAAAAAAAGTGGAGAGATAAGAGCCATTAAGAGAACAAAGTAACGAAGTGTTGCTCACAGACTCCAATGGAAATTGATTGTCATGGAGAATATAAGACATTTCAGGCAGGTGTAAGTCAGGAGAAGGGGTCAGAGTAGAAACATATTTCCCAGTCATTTTCCAGGCAACTGTTACCATACCTTAGAAATATCTACAAGAAACAAAGAATGTCTATCTACCTTCCTTTGAAAATAAACTACAGAACAAAGTTTTTTGTTAGCTGGATCACCATAAAAGTCATGAGAAAGTCACTAAACCACAAGTCACTGGTTTTTCTCAGTTCTTTAAATAGGGGTGGTAAAATGTAAATTTCAGGGACATGCCCAATGCAGAAATCCCCACGAAGAAAAAAATAATTCACTAAAATGTGACTAAGTCAAAAGTTACATGAATACTCAAAATCTAAATGAGATATAGTTGTGCCTTCAAATCCTGGAAATGCATGTAGATTCCCCTTAGCAGATAAAATCCTTGTGTTCTCTTCTCTAAAAGTGAACTTTCCAAGGAAAATTGATGGTCCAGATTGTTGTCAGGGTTGGGTAATATAACTCTGTTCACACCAGGCAGCCTCAGTCTTAGAAAGTCTCTGACTGATGGCCTCCTTCTCTTTTCTTCTTATCACTTATTTTTCTCCATAGCGTCATGCACCAGTGACAGTAGCCTTCAAATCGTTCCATTCCTTAGAACCAAACACCTATATTTTGAGAAAGCTCCAGTCTTGTTACAATTGGTTGAGGCTCAGAGTATAATTTTCCAGCCTCATTCATTAAGGTAAAATTTGTGGGAGCAAGAAAGTCATGTGATGGGTGGAGGGGGAGGGGGAAGGGTATGCAGCAAGAATGAGCTCGAGACATTTCCAAATCCCCAAACTCTCATTCTGAGACTGGCAGGAATAGGACGCCTTCCTCCATGTTCTGGGCCTGCACAGCCCTGCGCTTGTAAGTTATATACATAGCATGGTGGCCAGGTTTCAGGGTAAACTTTCTCTGTCCTTACAAGAACACATCCAGCAAATATCAGGAATTCCTCCTCATGCAAATAAGGCATTCCCAGCACGTTGGCCTCAGCCAATGATGGACACTCTCTCTGAAAACCCCTCCCCCAAGGTTTATATAGTCTTTGTTCCCCACCAATAAAGAGAGCTGTTTCACTGAAAACCACCACCAGAGAAGGCTGTTTCTCCGACACTCATGTCAACCAGGATCCTGCCTAAGCCACTCCCCCTATCCAGCCCTGTTCACAACAGTGCCTGAATACCCCCAGGGGAAAGCAGAGCTGGAGCAGCAGAAATCAGTGAAATAAAGATGAGACAAAGTGAGCCACGTCTTCCTCAATCATTACCTCATTCAAAGGTCAACACTTACTTGTAATTGACGTTAGAAGTGCTAAGCATTATCCTAGCACCTCAAGCTCAAAAGAAGTGTAGACTCTAGTGAAGGAGTAGAGAATTAAAGTAGTTATGTAAATATGGCAGCTGACAATTATCAATCAGAAGAGAAATTAGGCAGGGCCATAGGTCAGTGTTGATGGGGTGATATTTTATGCCAAAGGGACAGGGTGTGTGTCAATGTGTATTCGTTCATTTGGAATTTATTGACTGCATTCATTAAGCTGGTATCACGTGAGATAGAAGATGAATAAGATGGAGGCCCTGACCTTCAGCAGCCCACAGCTCACTGGGAGAACCTCACCACCTGCTCCATTAAGCAGACAGATTAAACGTCTTGGGGCATATTGCTGTATTAATAATGTACACAGTGACCAATCTGAACAGATTGCAAGTATGCCAAGACTCATGGTGCTTTCCATAAAATAATTCTCACTTCAAGTAAACATTTCAGCTGGTGAGTAACTCTGTTTTCCACCAACATCATTCATATCTGAGAGCTTCCTTAACGCAATGATGACTTGTTTTTCTAAGTTGTTGCCAGGGATTGTTTGGGCCCTTATTGAAATGTACTTGCTTAGTTCCTCCACTGCAACTTGGCTGGTGTCTTGTTGTACTGGCAAATGCTGTCTCCTGTACTGAAATATTTGTTCTTTCTGAAAAATGTGGACTGTCCCTGGATGGGTTTCATTACATTTTAAGATTAAAAAAAAAAAAACAGACTTTTAAAGTGACAACAGAAGATAACTTTGTATGGACAAGATACTCATAAATGTAGGTCATATTCTAGACAGTGTGCCATTTTATTCCATCTCTATGACACTTTGTGCAGATACCTGGCTCCAATTTTTCTTATTCACTGAGAACATAGAGAGAAAGTCAATTATGGATTTAAAAAAATAGTAGCTTGTATAAATAAACAATTTTCTTCAGTGTGCTTTTAATACAAATGTGTGTCCCCAGACCAACAAATGTTGTAATAACATCACATTGTTAGCAAGACAACTCAGTCATGTGACTGAACCACACTGGGCAGAGTTGTCTTTGTTTTCCTTTTTGCTCGGGGTGAGATCCTACCACACAGTTATTTCTTAGCAGGAGCATAAACTTGTTGTTTTCTCTACTTCTACTCAATCTCTAGGTTCCTTCTTCCAGTTTGCAGTCTCACCCTCAGTTTCTGCCTTATGAGATGATGTAAAAAAGAAAAATGATTTTGAAACATCACACAGGTGGTACCACTCTTTGCAATTTTTGTTGCAGGTCTGAGCTCTGTAGCAGTGTTTGATCAGTTTCTTTCTGTCAGAGAAGTGAAAGAAGCAAGCGCTTTGGCCTAGCTGGTGATAGATTGTATTGTGCTGTTTTGAACAGGCTGCCATCTTGCAGAAGACAGCTCCTCCCCAGCAGAGCCTCCAGATGAAGGTGCCGGCTTGCACTGTAGGCCGGTTGTGGCCAAATGCCTTCTTTCCTAACTGTTCTGAACAGTCTGGGCAGTTCTTCTTACTCTGTGTTGGTGAAATCTCACACCACAGTTTGCATTCTGATTTTCTATTTCTTTCTTGCTATACTAAGTAATTTGTCTTAAGTTCTCTTCTCTCCACATGTTGGAGCCCTTCACCTTGCTAAATTTTTGCCCTTACCATGACATTTTTATATAGTCGTTCCCACTGCTATGAGACCGTGTCAGCATCAGGGGTGAATGACAGACAGGAACTCTGCTATCGAAGTTACTTCCAAAGGCCATGAAAGTCAATCATTGGATAAGATCAAGAACCTAGTTCTAAATATAAACTCTCTCTCAGTACTTGGAAGTAATAAATTCTGCCAAACTCCAGCTCTACCCTAAGATTCCCCATAGGAACTCTTCTTGTCCTAAATATTCCCTTTTCAAGGGACTCATTCAAGGTGAAATTTGTCTCATTGAATGCTAAATTGCTGATTCCATGCCATATCTATGAGCCCTCATCTTCCTTTGGTGGTACTGTATTAACATAAAAACTTGCATTTTTCAGCTCTGAGAAAGTTCCTCCTGTGTGCGCTTTTTGGAGTCCTTTTGTAATATTAAAGGTGCACCCAGGGCTGGCAGCTTTGGATTGGTTATTCAGTTTATTTGTTTGGGTTGTATGTTTTGAACATGTGCCCAGTGCTTTTAAAGAGAGTGATGGGACCATTTGTACAAATGAAATTGAAAGCAATGGAACAGGCATTGCCAACACTTTAATTATGAACCTAGCCACGTGTGGACTGATTTGATAGTTGAAAGGGCATAAGAGAGGGAAAGGTGGGGAAGCTGGTGGTCTCAAACAGGATGGCATGATGACCAGTTTATCTGCTTAGCAGCAGGAAATTTAAAAAGACACAAAGCCCTTTTACCCCTGTGGCTGTTCAAAGATACGGCAAAGTGCCTTGTGTCTTTTTTCCAATACCAATACCCTTTCTACCCAGAGGCACTCTCAGGACTGAGGGGCAAGTTCTGGGGCAGACCAGACAGTGTTGTCACTGATATCAGGTGATGGGAATAGTCCTCTTCTGATTCCCACAGTGTTTCTTTCAAGAAAAAAAAAGAGTGGCAACTCATGAGGTACTGCATCCCCAAGAGTGTGTGCGTGTTTGCGTCTGTACCATAACCATTCCTATTGCCCACAAGGAAGAATGCCAGGTTCTGCAACCTCTCTTCCTGTGACAGACAGATTCCCAGAAGCTGTGCCCAGAAGAGTTGGGGAGTTCTTACCCACTGAGTCTTTACTACGGCTGAGTGGTGAACCAAAAGAATTTGGAAAGTCTGAGAGGCTCAGAGGGATGGGCAGTTGAGATACACTTCCTTTTCTTTTAATTCTTGAGGTTTCTCCCCCTTTTGCAGCTTCAATTTCAACCAATTGCATTTCTTTCCAGACACAATTTCAAGAGCCTCTCTTCTCCAAGCTCTGTGTGGAACAGGAGTCATTAGAGGGCAGAAAGAACACTGTCTCCTCCCTTGCAAAGCGTGGTTTTATTCTTAGGTTTCTGGAGGGCTTGTTTATTGTTTCACACCTTATATGAGACTGGATTTCCAAAACAACTATTATCCTGGTCAAGTAAATATGGAGGGGGCAGCAAGTTAAGAGCATATATTCACCTTAAAAAAAAAAAAAACTATTGGGAAAAGGCAAACAGCACCACAGAGTTCGTGGCCTATTCTCCCCTAGTGAAGCAGCTAGAACAGAAATGTCCTGGCAGGTGCTGGGTCTTCACTTGGATGTCCAGTAAATTCTGTGTAATTACAGCTGCCTGCTGAAGGACCCTGAGTTCTCTGCAGGCTGTTAGGCCGTTAGTTATAGCCAAGAGGGAAGTGGGTAGGATCCAAGTCCCCACAAACGTGGTAGGAGCTGGGCATTTCTATCAGAGTAGAGGCTGCTAGAATAAGCCAGCCAAGCAGGGCAGAATTCAAAAGCTTATAGACTTAGGTAAAACCTGTGCCCTGTCTCCGTCTGCTACGTGAAACAGTAGAAGAAAGCTCAGGGTGGTATGGAGGAAATTAGTAAAAGATAGTCAGCTCTCTGCTCGGCTGTACTGGGATATCATCCTAGGAACAATTAAACAAATCAATGAATCTGAATTGTGTTATCAGGATAGTTTTCAGAATTGCCTGAAGAGATTGTCCAAAATATTGACTCCCAGGAAATACCCCTAAGCTTTAAGTCTGGAGCAATTAATCGTCTTAGTTACTAGTAAAATGTGTATTTTAGAAAATTATAAGGGACACTACAAGAGATTGGTCTTCAGCTTCCTTTGGGGACTAGAAACTGCACACATATGTTCACTGTGGGCCAATAAAGACTATATTATATCCACATATCTGCTAGGAACTCTTGGAGGGAAATGTCTCTGCAATATGTATTGATAGTTTCTATTATTAGAGTTTACCAAGAGTATTTTCTTTCTCAAGAAATTGAATTCCTTAAGGCAAAAGAAATGGGAGCAACCTCTTTCTCTCTCACAAGTAGCAGTTATTTTTGTTCCTAATTTAACTCTGAAAATAATATGCGGGTATCCAAGGTAGTTGCAATATGCTTCTGAACAAGTTTCGGATCGTCTTGTTCTGTACCCCGAAGCCCGAGCACTCGTTCCCCTTCTTATTTAATCATGTTCCTGTTTGGATGCGATGGACTTTAGCCTGCTGTGAAGGCCAAGTATCCTATGTTAATGAAACTGAAGAGAATAAGTCATTAAAGGGTGTTTGTATTATATTTAGATAAAAGGGTTTCATCACCTGTGCCTTGCTCACACAAACACACACACACACACACACACACACACACTCACACCATACATGATTTGATATGCATTGTTCACATACTTCACACAGGAAGGAGGTCTGAGGAATGAGTGGTGAGGTCAATGGGCCCCTTGAAAACTAAGCAATAACAAATTCTAGAAACACCACAGGGGAGTGTGAAACCTGGGCTGCCACTTAAAAATGGAAATCAGTAAAGGGGTCATTTGTTTTTAACTTATGAAATGAAAATTCCTTCACCAAGAACTCAAGAGCTGGGAAAAGAGAAATGTAAGAAATTATCTAGCCTAGAATTTCTGAATTGTGCTACCTAGAGTTATCAAAACAAGCTTACATCACCCTAACTAACCATTTGGATCACTTGAATAGCTTTTAAAACTCAGATTATAGAGTCCTACTCGCAGGGCACCAATTCAGCTGCTATAAGGGGGCTGTGAACATATATTAAAGTTCTTAGAGATTCTAATATATAACAGGGTTGTAAATAACCATTTTAGTGTTTAGTAATACAAACATTTAGACTTGTGAAGTAATAAGCACACTTATGCTTCCTAAAGAGAGGATCATATTAAACTGAATAGATTTTCATGTGTTTGAACTACAGTGTCTCACTGTGGCACTCTGGCTGGCTGGGCTGGAACTTTGGATATTGACCAGACTGGCTTAGACCTCACAGTGATATCCCTGTCTCTCTAGGCTTCCCATGTGCTTGGACTAAAGTTGGGTGCCACCAAACCTGGCTCAAGATTTTCAATAAAAAAATTTTTTTTTCAGGCAATTGGTAGACTCTAGAAAAATGCAACCCTACAAAGGTCTATTAAACGCACTTAGTACATTCTGCCTCTGTGCAGGGGCCACTTTAGAACTGGCCAAGTTGAGCACCTTGGTAATATTAGAATCTTAGAATGAAGCTTTGTTGGAGTTGTTATTTGGGACAGGGAAAAGGCACTGAGCTATAAAAGAGAAATGATTCAAGCAACCTTGGCTCTTTTTACCTCCACCTCTTTGAGGGAATCTCTACCCTCCCTCCCCCACCCCTCCACCCCAAGACTGAGACTTAGGAAGAAAGCCCTCCCTGCGGTTCCCCCCCCCCCCCTTGGAGTCTTTTTGTGGGGGAAGCACATGTGCCTCCCTTGGTGAGCTACTGTCTTTTACAGGCTCCAGATTGTTGAGAGTCCCATGCTGGTTCTTCTCCATCCTGAATTAAGAAATAAAAAGCTGAGATGCCTAGGGATGTGCAGATCCCAGGCTGCTTGCTTACCATGCATGGGGTCCTGAGTTCCATCCGCAGTACTGTGGGGACTTCAAGAAACTGTTAACCTTGTCTTGTCTGGTGTTCTTCACATTAGCATTAACTCAGATTCCTCAAATTCCTCTGTTCTCTTCCCAGCACAGTGTCCTGGCATGAGAACATTCAAGGTGGGATTAAACAAAGTGGGTCTGTGAGAGATGATTAGGTTTTAGTTGGCATAAATTCCCACGGACTCCATCCAGGTCACGTTAGTATTTTTTTTTTTACTTTACTATTCCAGTAAATAAATGGATATAAATAAATCTACCCATAAAAAGAGTCTTTTGGAGAGGGGCGCGTTTAATGTGACCTTTTAACCAGTTTCAGTACCATATTTATTTACTCTGAGAATCTAAACACCTTTTTAAAAATACTGTTTATATTTGGGCAACAGAATCAGAAAATAAAAAAATATAAGGTGAGAGGTTCGTTTAGGGATAGTTATGCATTTAGTATGTAGGTGATTGTTGGAGAGCTCTCTGCTGGTTTAAAATGAAAATGTAGTTTTATGTAGAGTGTACTAAAAGCTAAGACATTGGAAGTAAGGATTTGAAATTTAGAACAGAATAACGGCTCAGGTGCCATTCCACCTGTGGATCTTGGATGACTCTAGAACACTTGTGAGTAGTTGTGGGTTGAGCATATAGTCACGAACCATTGAGTTTCTCTGGGTAGGAGACTTGGGTAACCTGTATTTTCTTCTGAATTAATTGGACAGCATAATGGGGAATGAATTGGATCCCAAGCAGGATAAGATTGGGAAGAAAAGCATATGCAAAAAAAAAAAAAATCCCTACAGTAGCCCAGAAGAGAGTATGTACATTTGTATTGCAAAGCTGGGCTTTTAGTAGTGAGGAAGGAAGACAGAAAGCAAAACCTTAAGGAAATTAACAACTGTATAACTAACTAAGAATGGTATTTGCCTTTAGGCTCTTGTCTAGGCTTGTTTGATGTTACTAGTAATGGCGGTATGGCTAATCTTTTCAGAAAGAAGATAATGTGGTAATAGATGATCAAACAGGAAATAATGTTTGCAAATATTGTGAGGCATTGAGAACTATTTCTATCTAATAGAGTGTACTTGGTTAAAAGTAAAAAAGGTCAGTACCAGTTAGAATTATGAAAGAGTTCCCGTACTGAACTGATAAATAATTCTGACATCTTAGAAGAAAATATGAAGCTGAAATTACTCTCATCATGAATTCTGTGGAACTATGAATCCATCCAGTTTTCCTCAGGTTCTATTATTCCTTGTGACAGGTTGGTGCGGGCTATGAGTGGTGAAACGTAAATGACCAAACTAGGTTACATCATTGCCTTCCAGTGTGGGCTGAGGGAGAGAGGGGGATGAGGTGGCACCTCATCAGTCACAGTGGGCTTTAAGCAGATGTCATCACACTGATGCATGCAGCAGATATTTGTTTGAGTCCAGGTGTTGATGGTGGTATAAAGAATGTGGAGAGGCTTGGGGATGCTCACAAACAGATATAGAAAGAAAGCATAAAGATTGGGATTAAGAAAACACGAGAGCCCAAAGACAAGGTAAATTCGTTCTATTTAATGGGTGTGGGAAACTTCATAAAGAAAGTGATATGTCACAAAAATGGACTACTGACATTCAATTATCCCTATTTCCTCAGTTCCTATCTTTGCTCTTCCTTTTTCTCTTTCAAATATTTATGAAATCCTACAGTGCTTGCAATACTGTTAGGAGCTTTTCATTTGATCAGACAGGAATCCCCTCAAATAGCTATGCCATCAGTTCTGAACTTGAGTGAAATTAAGTGTTATAACTGAAATTTATGGCAACAAGAAAAGTAAAACCAAAGAGACCAAAAGAAAAACAATAAGAAACAGTTGAAAAATAGTAGTCCTAATGTCTTTAATAACTGCATGGAGACCAATAGGATCTGGTGACTGTGAGCTCCTTGCCCAGGATATGAGGTTCCATTTCTTTCTGGTTATTTGTGAGCCCCAAATTTTATATAGACACATTTCTTATCACATGGAGATTGGTTTAGGCTATTTTGCTTCTGAGTGTCTAAAAGTCATTTTCTGAAACCCGGGGAAGAAAGAACTTTAAAAATAATTTCAAGTCTCTGTTAGTCCTTTCTTCCTAAAATTGTGAAACCTGCACTTTATTGGTGACCTTGGTTGTTGGGTGTGTTACTTGCTTTCAAAGACAGCCAGGCTTTAAGTTTTACTTTTTTTTTTTCCTGTTGAATCTTGAAGCACATTCTTTCATTAAGGAGATTCAGCTCACTCTGAGTTGCTGATTGCCAGTCATTAACAGCCTGCTGCATGTCACAGGCTTAAAGATAAGAGTCAGGCTTGTGCAAATCAAACTTAAGCAAGCACTGCTGTACTTTTCTGTCATTCTCTTAAACCTTACAAATTTTGGCTGGCCATGGGGTCAATAATAAAATTGTGGTATGCAGTTTAATTTCATTTCCAGGTTATGTGCTACGACTTTGACATTCTTCAGATACTGGAACCGAGACTTCCATTCTTCCTAAGATTCTCTCCCCAGGGCCTCTCTGGGATGCATTTTCATTGTGTGTGTCCCATTCTCATGCCAGTCAGCTAAAGAGAGCCTGCTTCATCAGCCTCATCAGTTTTGGCTCTCTGTAGAATGTCCTCTATTCAGTGATTAATTACTAGCTTTCCACTGACTTCTTAATCTTTGCCTGTACTTTAAAATATGCCTTTCTTTGCATTATGGTAAGACAAAGATACTAAACAGAATGTAAATATCTATTCTTACTATCCTCTCATTCATCCATCCATTAAAAATGTCTTAAAAACTGGGGCCAGCAAGATGGATTAGGGTACTTACTGCCAAGACTGACCAACTGAATCTGAGCCCCCATATCCATGCAATTGAAGGAAATAAGTAACTTCTGCCTTGACCTCAGCATGTGCCTTGATACACAAGCGTCCTTCACCATAAATGCACTAAGCACGTGTATTTCAAAATATCAAAAATGGGGCTGGTGAGACAGCTCAGTGGGTAGATACATACCTCCAAGCACGATGACCTGACTTCCATCCCTAGGCTACAAATGGTGACCAGAAAAAACCAAGTTGCCCTTTCATTTCTAAGGGCATGCTGCATCTCATATTTATACACGTAGAGGTTCATGCATGAAAGTATGTGCCCATGCACAGATTTTAAAGTAAAAAACATATTTAAAATCTAAAAGATGGATGAAAACTATAAGCTATTAAAACAAAAAAGGACACTAGGCAGTTGTTCCTTTCAATGAAAACTTCAGCATTTAAAATCTGAAGTGATGAAAAGTGTGCTTATGCTCTACCTTAATGACTGTGTGCCCATTCATAATAGCAATAGTGTATTTTTAATTTACTTTTATTTTGTTCTGTGAAGCATGCTCTCACTCTGTAGTCCTGTCCGGACTGGAACTCACTATGAAGACCAGGCTGGCCTTGTACTGATAGAGATCCACTTGCCTCTGCCTCCTGGGCCCTGGGACTAAAGGAGTGCATCTATCTACCAATAGTGGTGTTTTAATAAGTGGTTTCTGTCATTTAAACTGCATAGTTTTAAAAACAAAATTGACACAATTTTCCTGTTAAGAAATACTGAAAACCAATGCTTAGTGAATGCATTAAAGGAGCTTCTTGACAAATCACCTGTTAAATTTCAGCTGACAGCTTGTCATATGATAATTATAAATAATTGTAATATACGACTATCGTAATGCATGCAACAAAAAATAGGAAAGTAATTAGAGTACATCCTTTGTTTTCCCCCTTCACTTCTTGCTCAGATTAAAAAAAAAAATGATCCAATGTTTCACTTGGGTTGGGATAGCGCCAGTGGTTAATGGAATGCCCCACTCTACTAAAGAATTTAATGGGAATATCCATTTGTCACAGTTGCATGCTGTAATCTCCAGTAGCTGAGCCAATGGAAAATAGCATTGTAGCATAATGTCCTCTATACAGTACAGGTGAGGGTGGAATGTGGCAATCGAATTGAGCCAGCAAAAGAGAAGCCTGAAATTTTTAGGCCTTTTTGGGGTAATGATAGGGACTTCTTAGATGTTGCCCTGGCTGGGTATGAGGAGAAGTGCATTTATTTCATATGCAGAAAAATGTGGATATTTACATAGCATTGCCTTTAAAGCCCTACCCACCCCCTTCCTACTGCAAGCCCACTAGCCTTCCCATAGTAAATCAGCCATTTCTTGGTGCTGCATTTGAACTTTCAAACCTGAGGAGTTGGAACAAATCATGTAACTGTGTAACGCTGAAGGCAGACTCCACAGCAGTGTTCAGAGGAGTTACTGTTTTCCATTCTTCTTTGCAGTGTAGGTGGAATTATAACCACAGGTATAGGAATGCATCTCTGCCCCCACATTACGCCAAGTGCTGTGTAGTTTAGGCTCTCACAGTTCTCTCATCTTTCTTCATGCTGCCTCTGTGCTAGGAGAGCCCATGCAGCTCAGTTCAATCTAGGAATTTCTCTCTAGCATTTAACTTGTAGAGGTAAATGTTTGAGGATTAAAAGCACTCACTATTATTTCATTTCTGTGCTCAGCAACAAGTTAATAAAGAATGTTAGACAGCCTTACACCTGTAGGGATGATGTGATGTTGTAGCCTCAGTGCTTACGGAACCACATACATGTCTTTCAGATCTATGCTGTGTTTCTCCATTCTATCTGGATTCCATAAAAAGCCCTATACTCCTCTTAAGGAAAATATTATTAACAATTTATTGAATCTTTTAGATTATAATTTTTCATCATTACAGAAATAAAAGCAGTTTGGACTTGAAAAGATATGTGCACAATTTTAGCTTGGCACCGGCAAGCTCTCAGAATGGTTAAGTTCTGTACTTCATCTGATCCTTTTTCCTCACTTAAACCCTGAAACTAATAATATTCAGCCAGAAAGGCAAAGGTTACAGTTGGAGATGAGGCAGTGGCTTCTAGATTTTTTCCCCTTTAATAACTAGCCACATGATCAAAGTAATTCTTTCCTACATTTCTTTCATTGAAAAAGGAAACAAAAACCCAAAACCAAAAACCAAACCCCCAAACTATTTGTAACCACTATATTCATGAACCTCTCAAAAGGTCACGATGTGCCTTTTGGAAACCAGTGGAAGCTGGGTGTGATGGCATAGTCCTGTAACTCTGTATCAGGGTACAAGAGGCAGGAGGTTCAAAAGTTCAAGGTCAGTTTTGGCTACATGAGTCTTTTTTTATATGAGACCCCATTCACCTAAGCAAAATATTGTGATATGATTACATACTTACTACATAATACAAAGTAACAGTTGGCTGCTACCATTGTCATTATCATTGTTTTTAAAATTTTGCTTGCTATGCTTCCTGATAAATGAAAATGAAATCTCATGAGTACTTCTAGGAACAAACTCCTTTGGATGGGGCCCAAAACAGACTCATTGTCACCCTAGCTGAATTATGCACTCAAGGGTATGTGTGTGTGTCTGAGCAAAGCTCCAGTGTGCTAGTCTTCAAAGAATGCCAGAGCTAGAAGGGAATTAAGTCAGATGCAGCTCTGTTGCTTCATTTTCTTTTGGGTAAATGGCTATCATTTTTAAACAGTCTATATTTGCTGTTCAGCCATGACTAGGGAAAACAGTTTACTTGACCCAGAACTTAAAGGTGATTGTCAATATTTTAGGATCAGGGAAAAGGGACAGTGACACCTGAGTTTGTTTTCTACCTCTGACTTAGCTGCCTTGTATAACTTTATAGTCTCAGAGATGAAGTTTCCTTACCTCTAATGATGAAATGAGACTAGCCACAAACCTGCCTTCCTCTTCTGTTCTTTGAGAAAATATCCAGAAGACAGTGCAGTCCAGCTGCCACAGGCGATGCCGCAGCATTAGCTGCTGTGTGCATTTGTTACCAGTGTGGCACAGTGTGTGTGCCTGGCTGGAGTTTCATTCCCGCTTCTACTTGGATGTGTGGAGAAGTCTGGGCTCTCTGCTCACTCTATCTTGCCTTCTTCAGCAGCACCACCCTGCATATTTGTAAGTTTCATTTGTACAGTTACAGCTGAGACTAGATGCCACTCACATCCTTAATTTTTTAAAGAGATATTTGGTTGTAATAGGGACTCGAACATTTAGGACCTTCTGGTGTTGAGGAAGTTGGGTTTGCCATTTATTCTTACTGTGATCTACACAGCTTACCTTGACAACAGCCAGTACTGATTTCTCTAGCTGGTCTAACTTGCTCCTAGTGGGGGAAGAGAAGACTTCCCAGACTATATATCCAGAGAGCAGCCAGGCTTCACTGCTGAGCCTTTCTCAGCAAGGTTACATGTGGAGACAGAGGGCATCTATCTTCCCAATATCCAACTCTTGATGAAGAGAGTGGGACCACTAGTTTGAGGGAGGATGTGGCAGTGACAATCAACCTGGAGTTTGTCTGTTGGATGAAAATAATTTATCAGGAAGTCCACATTTCCAGATGAACTCCGAGGGCATAAGGAACAGTTAGTTGTATCTACTCAAGCTCTCAGCTTGTTCCATGGAGCTTGCGCAGCAATGAATTTCTTTAGGGTTCTCACTACGTGGCTCGCAGTTCAAAGATGAGGAAAGGAGGTGAAAAAAAATGAGGGTGAGTCGGGCAATGCTTCTTTACCCCTAAGTTGTTGAGAAACTAAACTGCATCTCTCAAGATCCCATCCAAATGGTATGCCTTCTCTTTGCAGTGTACGGTGGGCAGAGTAATCTTGAAGATCATGGCATGCAGAGGATGGAGCAAATATGCAGGCAGCTAGAGACAATAGTCAGGGTGTTAGATACTGGACCACTGAGTTGCTTCTAAGAGGGTCTGCTTACCTTTGCTCCTTCCAAGACTGGAGACTGCAGGAGTAAGTGTTGTTTGCATTGGCTGGCCTGAACACAGCATGAGCAGTGGAGGTGGCTTGAAGGCCCAGGCTTGACTTCGCTTGACCTTTCTCATGGTGTTCCTAATGCATTTTGATGGGCCAGTTGCCAAAGGAGGCTTCCAGCTGCTGACTTCCCACCACAGGATGGAGACCGCGTGAGTTGGGAAGAAGGTGAAAACATGTCTTTAGCTAGCAATCCGCACCAGGCACCTTAGCCACCCTCCTCCAATAACTGGGTGCCTCTCTGGAGAGGTTTTATTCTGTCTTTCGGGAGAGCCGGAGGGAGAGCATTACTTCGCTAACGTATGAGCAAGTAGCAGAAAGCACCCTAAGAGTTCTCACTCCAAGATTTAGCTATAGTACTTCCCTGCCTTCCTCTCTGCCTTCAAAGTGGATCCTAAAAACGTCCGAGAAGAAGGCTGCCAAGGTGAACTGGGGTAGACACAACTGAATCTCATCAATGAAGGACCCTTGTATTATTCAACTGCTTTGAATAGGGCGCGACCAGCCTTTCTTCCTCTTGTGCTTCAGGAAGCAGAGCGGGAAGCGCCGGGTGTGCCTGCACCCGGATGAGTTGAGTGAATCGGAGAGGGTCTTTTCTGGCTGGTTGGATGGGTGTTGGGGAGTGACGTCACCGCGCCCCCTCCCCTCCCTCTTCTTCCTCAATCTCTCTCTCTCTCTCTCTCTCTCTCTCTCTCTCTCTCTCTCTCTCTCTCTCTCTCTCTCTCTCTCGTGCTGTGTGCGCGCGCACGCGCTGTCTGTGTGTGTGTGTGTGTGTGTGTGTGTGTGTGTGTGTGTGTGTGTGTGTGCACGCATGCACGCGCCCCTTCACTCAGCTCTCCAGTCCGGCCTTCCTTACTCCAGCCCTCTGGCCCCCAGTGAGTCGGTGGTCCAGATTGAGGGTTCGCCAGCGGGCGCAGCGGACTGGTTCTTCCAGCCCGGGACGCACCCACACTCACAGTCAGGCGCAGACGACCCGCACACACAATCCCCAAGCGGTGGGCACAGCGATTCCGTGGGATCTCCAGCAGTTATGAGGATTTTAGAAATCACTCAGAAAAGGAAACAAAGAGAGAAGCCTAGAAAATTACTTTCCTGAGCTCCCTCATTTCTTTTCCCCACCAAGCCACCTTGTCAGCAACTGTGACCACCAGGTTCCCGCCAGGTTCAAGGTGTGCGCCGGCAACCCCGCCCCAGCCCTGGCCTGTGCAGCCTGGACCCAGTTCCTGCACGGCCGGTACCTCTTGCCCGCTCCCCTCACCCCTGCGGGCCCAAGTGTCGGGCTATCTCTCTCGCGCTTCACTTTTGGGGGGAAGAAGACAAGAACCGGAGGGAGGCGCTGAGGGGGGCAGCCGAGTTGCTATTTGTGGCCAAAGAATCTGCTTTAAAAGCAGCAGCAGCAGCAGCAGCGGGAAGGAGGAAACAGAAGAGGCGGAGGGAGGAGGCGAGACACGGCCGGACCCCCCAGCCACTCGCCGGAGCAACCCAGCGCCAGGAGGAGGGCGCGGAGCAGCGAGGAGGAGCGGGAGGAGCGCTGAGCAGCGGGAGGAGCGGGAGCAGCGGCGAGCGGCGGGCGCCAGGGCCGAGGACGCGGCGCTGGCGAAGGGAGGCGGGGCGCTCCGCTTCGCGGCCGGGACTCCCGCGGACTCGCCACTTGCGGCTGCCGCGCGGGCTGGGCGGCGGCGGCGGCGGCGGCGGCGGCGGCTGCGGGACTGAACGGCCGCCCGGAGGCGGCGTGGCCTCGGAGGGCTGGAGCGCGGTGCTGCTGGCGGCGCGGGCGGCGGCTGCCCCGAGCCGACGTGAGCAGGTAAGCCGTCCTGGTCCTGGAGCCTCGCGCCTGCCAAGCCCGGGACCACCGTACGCCCGGAGCTACTGCGCTCTGTTCCCTCCTCAGCCAGGGGTCGGCGACTTGCCCCGGGCAGCAGCGGCCCGTTCTGGAGGGAGATTTTGGATTCTTTGCTCTCAAGTGGTGCGGAGAAGGAAAAATAGGAGACACCCGAGGGTCCGCGGCTGCCTGCGGGAGGGGGATTGTTTGGAGCGCTTTCTTTGGCCGGATCGGAGCTCTAGTTCTGCTGCGGGGAATCTGGTGTACTCACACACACACACACTCGTTCCGTGGGGAAGGAAACGCATAATTTATTACGAAGAGTTGAAGTAGCAGGAAACAATTCAAAAAGAAAGCCACCAACCAAAGATCCTTTGCTTTCCTACACGCTGATCGTAGCTTTTACATAGACATCTTAAAAACAACAACCAAAACTTGCCCTGCTTCTTTCTCCGCGACCCTGATTTTCTTTGAAATCTTTAACAAGTGAAGTCAGTTTTTGTTCCGCTTAAATATTTTTTTGAACAATAAGTATGAACTTGGTTTCCATCAGCCGTGCATTCTAAATTACAAATAGTGGTGCCATTCTTCAAAACCCAGGCTATCACAACCCACTTGTGTGTTTCCAGTTCGCCTCCCAGTACTCTTTCTAGCCTAGCATCTCCTGTTGCCTGGGTTTCTTAGACTGACTGCCCCAGCCTCATCTACAATCAGCACCTTAAATACCCTGGAAGATTCCTAAGGGCTCGCTGGCCCTGTATTTGCTCTTAAATTGTTTATCGGTTCTCTCTTCGGTGCTCTGATATTCAATGTTAGTGAACTAAGAAGCGATGGCTCACACATTGTGAGCCCGTTACTAACTAATAACTGCTTAGTTCACATATTTGAGGTTGTAATTAGTTACAAATGCGGACTTTGGTGTATCCTTTTTTGCCGGTCTGTAGCACACTTACACTGACTTCCTTCAACCAGAGAGAGGTACGTCTGATTGTTTGCCTTTTTCTCTGTTCCAGAGTGTCCACACCAAAGTCTCAACTTGATGTAAATCCAGGATAATGTACCCAAATTCAAAACATTCTGATTTAAATGAATCTTTAGATGATCCGAGTTGTGAAAGTACTGTTGACATTCATGGAAAAGCTTAGTAGGCATTATACTCCTTTTGAACACATCTCCTATATGCCCCTGGTAGACTTTGTTCCAAAGAGGAAGCACATTTTCCGTGCTCTGTATCCAAATTCTCGAAACAGATCTCCTAAATGGACGATAAAATTTCCCCTTCCTCCTTCCTCCCATAATTGTGTACTGTACTGTCCTTTTCAATGGAGCTAGCAATTCTGTGACAGATTTTTAAAATTCACCCTCATGTTATCAGCTATTATTGTACTTTCAAAGTGTGAAATTGACAAGCTGGTCAGTTTCATGAATTCAGCTGTCAGATTGTGTCCAGTTAAAAATTGCTAAAAGCTGTAAATGTGCCTGCCTGGAATTTTCTTTTGTGAAGGAAAGAAACAAGGGCTTGGAGGATTAAAGGGTGTTATTAATTGTAAATATTTTAAAATGGGTGCTGTTATTATAAACACATTGAGATTTCTATAACTGTAAAGGTGTCACTTAGATTTGTCTATCTAATTTTAAATACTAAGCACTTAATATAAAACCCTTAGTAATGGTGATGCAATAGAAATGGGATTCAAATAGGAAAAGTGGTCCTCAGATGCATTCAAAGGCAAATGGGTGACATTTAAAGAAGCAAATGTGTTAACTGTTCTATTGTGGCAGCTATATGGCAAAAATTCTTGGTAAGGTAAGTTGGAAAATTAATATAAGTAAATAAATACACACACACACACACACACATATATATATACATACATATATATGGGCATGTAGATAATTATAGCTTCAAAATTGCTTAAAATACTGTATGCCATGATTTAACATGCTTTTTAAGATAGACACTAATTTAAAACCAAAATACCCCCAAAGTCTAGAACTAAAAATTGGATTCCCCTCAACTGCTGCTGTTTGCTAAGCCACTAGGGGCCTGTATAACTGTTCTTATATGCAGGAGACACCCTGCTATGGCTTACACAAACCCTTCCTAGAGAGACATTTAAGAAAAATTTAACTAGGTAGTTCTATAAGTTTTTTCTTTTTCTTTTGTAAAAACACCAACCCATTCTCTGATGTTAGCTGCGAATGCTGATTAAAGATACTTCAAGGCTATTACTTAGTTATTCCATGGTGTTATTAGGGTGTTATTAGGTGTTTCATATAGACTTTGAAATAAAAACAAAAACAAAAACAAAACAAAACTACTTATGCAGATTCTTATAACATGCCTGTTTCTTAATGTATGGTATAATCAAACAAGAAGACACATAAGTAACTTTTCCTTCTTGCTCTGATAAGGATCTTGTTTGCATAAGGCAGGGTTAGAAGATAAATGAAGCCCAGGTACTTTAAAGGAAGTACAGGCACAGATTGATGGTGTGGTTTTGAAACTGCTGTGCAAGTTTGTGTGGAAGGAGAGTCTGAGTGTAATTCAGGCAGCACTTGAGTGACCGGCGCTGAAGATGTACTGGTCGTTTTTTGTCAGTTTCACAAATTTGAAATCGATCAGCTGTGTCAATTCTGATGACTTTAGGCTGTAAGGTCAAGTCTACTTACACTGATCTTTTGTTGATTTTCAGTTTTTCAAACTGAAATGGGTGATTCTTTGTAGAAAAGCACACTCTAAATGTTTGCATAGTAGATTCCTTCTGGCCTACTTGGTCTATCATGGCATTGGACAACTCTGTATTTTAAAGAATTCCTTGAGTAAATGTGGAATCACCAACACTGTCTTATATGAAAAATGCCACTCTAAAGAGGATAGATTATTCAAGGTGATTTTTTTTAAAAAAAGCATTACTCTCTAATTTCAGTGTGCATTTGTGGGTAGTCTTGTAGCTTAGTCCTGAGAGCGTTAGACTTATTAAAGGCTAATATCTTTAACATCTATAACAAAGGCCTTTAGTCCTAGGTCTCAAAAGTTTCTTTGAAATAACTTTACCTTTTATGTAGGATACTCAACAGGATGGCCACAAAACATGCCTGCATTTACCAAGCCAGATATTTAAGGTCCTAAATATAAAGATAATAATATTCAGTTTTCCAGAGGACCCAATGAGTATTTGATTGGTCCTGGTTTTTTTTTTTTTTTTTTTTTTTTTAATAATAGGACAGTCGTTTTTAATTGGGAAGGTCAGTATGAGTAAGTGGCATTGTATTAGATCAGACTTATTGGGAATCTCTTGCTGCCTCCTAGATTTATTTAATTTTTTCTTTCTTAATCCTTATACTGTTCAGTCTCTTGGAGAAAGTTGCCGAGGAAAGCTGTGCAGTTGTGGTGGCACAAAGGTAATTTGCTGTCTCAAGCAAAATAAGTGCTTTAAAGACCTTCTGTTTTATATTATCACTGGTTTGCCAAGAAAGACCAAAGAGAGGAGTTATTCTCTGTAGACTGCGAGATTGAGGACCCCTGTGTAACAGTGCTTCAGCTGAAGCTGTCTGGTAATGTGGAAGGGGATTGCTATGATAGTATTTGCCAGCAAATTTCGTTGAACCTGCATCATTTGCCTGAGTGTCTGTGGCTTCATATCACAGTGACATTTCTACCAGCGGATGAGTTTGTTTGGTATTTTCTCTATGGATAATCTCATTTGCTTCTAATCAGGAGTTGGTAATGCTTATGAAAACGTCATACTTGGCTTGAGTATATTTCAACAAGGAAAGTGTCCAAATTTTCCTTCTTTTTTTAAAAAAGGAGAAGTATATTTTAGTTCTTCACAGTTAAGCTCCCAGAAAGACAGCTAAAAGAATACATGGCTGGCGTTTGCTGATTGCTCATCTCATAAAATTATAGCATCCAGTGTAAAAGTTGATCGTTTTCTTTGTGTTATAAGTCTTGGCAAGGTCAATGAGAAATGTTCATATTTTGTAGCAGTCTGTGACCCAATGCAACCTAAAGAAAAATGCCATGACAAAATTGTGAGACCGCACGAGACTGCATTCTTACCAGGCACACGTCATGGAATTACCTTGAAGTGTTACAACCCTTGTTTCCAGTTTAACAAATCGCCAATGCTTTTTATTCAGCTAGCTGCTTTCATTTCTTTCATTAACATTTTATTAATAAAGTCTCTTTAAGACTTGGCATTAAAGAAACTTAAGATTCTGTTTATTCATATTGGTACACTTTCTCAAAGCAACTCATAAGGAAAATGGCCCAAGATGATGCCTGCAGTAACCTCTCTCTCAAGATAATTCAGTGGCCAATTTTAATTAGTTTCTATGTGATGCTGATGTATTTAATCAGTCTATATCAATATTTTCTTTAAAAGAAAGCCTTTTCATGGCTCTTTATCCATATTGTTCTGCTCCCTAAATCAGATTTCTGTATGTTACAGGCAATACAATGACAAAAAGGTGACAGTTTGGAAAGGAAAGGAAGCTTATTGTGTCTGCAAGGTCCAAGTCATGGACATGGGCAGGCAGGCAGTAACGGGCCAACACTTAAGTGCTCTTCTCTCCCAACCTGTGGCAATCAAGCCCAGCTTTCCTCTGCAAGTGGCTGTGCATGGATGCTGCTGGAGCCTCCACTGGCTTCAGCACCGACAGCATAGTGTTAAAAGCTGAGTCCCACAGCAGAGCACTGTCTGAGCCTAGGCTTTGTCTTAGTGCTGGGTGCTCACTGACCAGAAAGATGGCCTCACTTTGCTGAGGCTTTGACCTTCAGATCACAATGTCAGGAGCTTCGCAGCCTTTTCCACATTGTTGTTTACTGGCTTTAACATTCCTGAATCTGTCAGCTTCTTGAGATTAATTGAATTTAGAAAATCTTAATTGTCTTTAAACAACAACAACAACAAAAAAAACAGCCTTTGAGCTAATGTAGCAGTAGCTAACGAAATTGAGACTGATGGATTGATTGTATTTTTTTTAAGTGTTTCTTGACCCTGTTTTGAGATTTGTGGCAACTTTTTAAAAAAATAAATAGAGTGTGATCAGCTGTAATCATTGGATTCCAAGGTATAAGGGACTCCTATGGAATGCCAACTCACTTCCTTATTTATTTACTTATCTATTTATTTGTTTTTGCAGCGAACAGACAGTAACGATAGATAGCTTTGCTCTAAGGCAAACTTAGGCTCTCAGTTCTGTCACTTCCTGCCTGAGGAGGGAGGCAGCATTTGAGAGTCTCAGTTTCACCATCTCTAATGTGGAGCATCCATGTGATGATGGTCCAGTTAACTGTGTGATAAAAATGTCCTTTTTTTTTTTTCAGGTTTAAAAACGAATCCTAAGTGTAGTAGCCGTGTAATACTTATGCTTCATGCTCAGCACGTGTTTTATGGTAAACAGCTATTGGATCTTCATCTGCTTGCTCTAAATTGTTGCTGACTGATTTAAAACTCAGATGTGTTGGATGTGGGTGTCTGTATAAGCTTCCCTCCTCCTCGGCAGTCTGCTGTGTATTTGTTGTAATCACTGCAGAGCCTAGAACAATCTTTCTTGCCCAGCGTGTTCATCGCAGTCTGTGCATATTAGCATGCCTCAGTACACCACTATCTCAGAAAAGCTTTCAAAGTAAAAGCTAGAAATGACTTTGCCTAGAATGTACAGGGAGCGTTTCCTTTAAAAGTCAAGAATGAATTAATAGATTCCCAAGGATAGCTGTTGATGTGGAACTGCAGTTTGGGGAAAGAAATGCTTAGAAATGCAGTTAATTAAAATACTAAACCAAAATAAGTGCCTTAAAAAAAAGTGCATTGCATCTTAGAAAGCTGTGCAGCCCTTGCCCAGTGCAGCTGTCTTTTCCTGAAAGATCCGGTTTCAAGAGCAGTGATGGATGGTGGGTGCCTGTAGCCAGTTGTGGGGTTTGTTCTGAGGTCAAATGTGTTGATGGAAGATAGGAATTTACTTACTGCCTTCTGTCTTTCCCTAAGACCCACCGGTACAGTTTCACAGGAAGAAATTAGACTAGCCACATCAAATGCTGGCACACTGTTCTATTATAGGTCAAAAAGACATTTGTTTTCAGTGTTTAATATAAGATTTTCCCCCCATCCTTCCCAATGTTCATCCTAACAAAAGAGACATATTGAATAGCACTAATCATTTCTTTTTCCACACGTAGACTCCCCCTATTCCCTGTGAAATATATTCCATCCCCGTGTAGTATCTTAATTGAAACATTACTAAAGGTTTTTTAAAGGGGGAAAATTTACCAATTTATACTTTTTAGATACATGTGTTTATAGCTTTTTAATCTTGCTCATGATAATTTGACTAGCAGAGAATAATCACCTAAGAAATAGCTTAAATATTCCAAATCTACTTACTGTTCATGTAATCACTTTTATTTATTTTTCCTATGGAGTAGCATAGTAGTTTCCCATAGGAATAATTGAAAACAACTTCTGTTGGAGGCTTCCGTGGATGGGTGCTGTTCTGAGCTCTTCCCTTGATTCTTGCTTTCTTCTCAGCACGAATTCCCCTTTCCTGTGATGTGTAGGCCTTTTAGCTTCCGTCTCTCTATTATAAAGTCTTTGAATGCTGATTAATCTACAGCTTACTCAGATTCTCCCTATGCTGTCTCCTGGGATATTCCTGTCTAGTTAGCATAGAACCAACAATTTCTGCATAGATTACCCAGAAAGTAGGTTTCCTAGCATCTGTCAAGTTCCAGTCCTATATTTTTATCAGCTGGATAGATCACTGTAAATAAAAGGCTTTCCTGCTTCCCCGGCTCTGTTTTGTAAATCTAAATAATGTCTCCTGTACATATTTGTAGTAGTTTTCCTTCCCACCAGACCTCATCTGATTTAGCTCTCTGGTTGGATCCTTGGTGTCATCCTTTATACCTTTCTTCTTTCATTCTTGGTCCTATCCAATTTTGTAGTTCTATTCCTGGAACTTCTTTATTGTATGGCTTCTTTTTTCTTTCTTAGTTTACCCTGTGCTTGGATGCTCAGCAATCCATAAATAGCTTTCCATGTTGTCTTAGTGTTTTCTCTGTTCTTTTCTGAAATGCAGAGTTTTTTGTGTCTACCCAATCAAGTCCTAACTACCCATCACAGCAGGCACAGTCCTTTGCAGCCTGACTGTAATTTGCATGTCCCTCCTGCTCTCCTCTCCCAGAGCTCCCAGGTGATCCTTGTTTGAGCTGAATGGATGCTGAACTACCCTGGAGGAATCTCTGCCATGGGACTCTCTGGTTCTCCAATATGGTCCCGAGAAGCCTTCTTCCTCCATGTCTGCTGTGTCAGTTTGTGACTACTATTAAATATGAAAAGTAAGATGGCAGGCAACAGATATGATATGGAGAAGTTTATTATAGAAGTATAGGAGAGCAGGAAAGGGGGTGGGGTTTGTCAAGGGGAGGGGAGAGGGGGAGCAGAGGGAGGGAGAGAGAATGATTGAGAGGAGGAAGAGAAAGAAAAGAGAGGGAGAGAGGTGGGTTTGCCCTTTTCTTATCCTGGACAGCTGATAGGCAGGTGATGGCATCATAGGTTGCTATGCATTTTGGGGGCAGATATGCTAACTGCTACTGAAATCTAAGTATTACCTAGTCAACTACCGATCAGCTCAATATATATTTTGTTTTGTTATTTTTTGATTGAGTTGTACTAAGGAGATATGAGTTGAATTTAATTTAAATTATGAATGTAAAGAGTAACTATTGATCATAAGCCAGTGGTTCTCAACTTGTGGGATGAAACTCCCACCGTGGTCACATATCTGATACCCTGCATATAAGATTACGATTTATAGCAGCCAAATTACAGTTATGATGAAATAGCAATGAAACAATTTTATGGTTGAGGGTCACCACCACATGAAGAGCTGTATTAAAGGGTTTCAGCTTTAGGAAGGCTGAGAACCATTATAAATATATGTCTATGATAATAGCCTGGGTTTATGAGAGATACAGCTTAGTAGTTGAACCCCCCTTTTTTAATATATTTTTTCCTTTTTTTATTACTTTATTCTTGTTACATCTCAATGGTTATCCCATCCCTTGTATCCTCCCATTCTTCCCTCCCTCCCATTTTCCCTTTATTCCCCTCCCCTATGACTGTTCCTAAGGGGGATTACTGCCCCCTGTATATGCTCATAGGGTATCAAGTCTCTTCTTGGTAACCTGCTGTCCTTCCTCTGAGTGCCACCAGGTCTCCCCCTCCAGGGGACATGGTCAAAGGTGAGGCACCAGAGTATGTGAGAAAGTCATATCCCACTTTCCACTCTACTGTGGAGAATGTTCTGACCATTGGCTCGATCTGGGTAGGGGTTTAAAGTTTTAAAGCCTGTATTGTCCTTGGCTGGTGCCTTAGTTTGAGCGGGACCCCTGGGCCCAAATCTGCCTATCATAATGTTCTACTTGTAGGTTTCTAGGACCCTCTGGATCCTTCTACTTTGCCATTCTCCCATGCTTCTCTCATCTAGAGTCCCAATAGAATGTCCTCCCCTCTGTCTCAGTTTCCTGGTAAGAGTAGTTGAACCCTTATCCAGCCTGTGTGGATGGCCTAGGTTGGTTCCCTTGAAACTCAAGCACAGAACTCAACAAAACACGGGAGAGATAGGCAAAATTCAGCATTCCTTTAGTACTGTTGATATTGCAGGTACAGTGATAGTGCTAATGATAGTGCAGTAATGTTGCTAGTAATAGTTGCTAAAATGTACTGAGCACTTACTGTGGTGCTAGGTTCTCTGCTTGGTTCCTTCCCTTCAGTATTATGCTACTAATATAATGAATATTAAATACTAATTAGATATTTCTATGTCATAGTTTTACAGGAAGGAAAACTGGTTAGGAGAGAGCTCAGCGTTGAGTACATAGACGTCATAAGGGTGGATCCAAGGGCCAGGATTTTAAATAAGGCAGTGTTAGCACCCAAACTTTATTTACTCTACACTTTTGTGTATATAAAAAGTGTTTAAAACATATATTTCACACATAACAGGCACAAGTTCAACCAGGAGCATTTCTGCTTCTTTGACACAAATTCACAAGAAGTATAAGCATGTGTAGATTCTCTTTGGCATTTGAAGATTCTCTTCCTTATGCTACCACGAAGTACTTTTGCCCCAGGGATTTGGGCAGTTGACCTTTGACTGGAGTTGCTTTCCAGCTCAGCTATGTCAGGCTTCCAAGGCAGTGATGAGCTGCTGAACTCTGGGCTCAGTCCAGGGTATGGCGAGGTGAAGGATCTGCACCAAAGATGATTTTAAAGTAATAAACCTTGGCACTTTCATACTACCCACTAGGAATCAAAAGCATTTTTATAAAGAGAAGTATAAATCAAGGAGGCATCTCCAAACAGCAGCCTCCCATCAAAGAGGTGCAGTTCTGCCAATGGGGTGATGCCCAGGCGCTCTGTTGCTGGCCGCCAGCCTGCCACACATTGATCTGGGAGACTTCTGTCCATTAGAATGGCTTCTAAAGTATTTGGTTTTACTGCTCTCCTGATAATTTTATTATCAATAACAGATGGATGAGTTGATTTTTTTTTCTCCTTTTAACCTGTTTTATTTGAGACTATTGTTTTTTGGGGGATGGAATAATGTTTCAGAGGACTGTTTCTGACTAATTACGGTTGTCTAAAAAAAATATTTAGGATGTTATATTTGTTTGATGATTTGGAAAATTGTTTGTTTCTTTGACAGCAGGGCACCCTGAAGTTTTAAATCAGACATGGTACATAAAGTCACACGAAGAATGCTTTTTTCTTTTATGGGCCTTTTTTGTGGCTTAACAGTTAAGTCCTTTGGGTCCAAGTTTCCAAAATGCTTCTCACATGCAAACACTACCTATTTAGTCACACACTTTTCTACAAATTAATCTATTAACCACAACCTCTAGGAAGTGTGGGGCAGCACTGTTTTCTTTGCGTTGAGAACTCATCCACTTTTTGGTTCTTAATATATGTCTTTAAATAAAAATACTTATTAATTGAGACTAACAACTTTAATAAAATGTTGTATGCTTACTCAGTTACTATTTTAAAGCAATGATGGCCTAAATATATTTGAATCTGCCTTTTTTTCTAGATGTAACCTGAATATGATGTATTTTTACATAAGCCAGTATCAGATTAAAAAAAAACCTTAATTTAAAATTTGATTTTAAAGTTCATAATTCAGAATATTTTCTCTCGAATAATTTCTGTTTTGGTGGTATTTGAATAAGCTCTATCCTCCCAGCCTGCTTCTGTTTGCACAGCTCCAGCATCCTTCTCTTGGATTCTACGTACCTTTGGCATTACCGCCTTTTCTTTTCTGCTCTGGAGCCATCTTGATCTTTAATAAGCCCTGAGTAAATACTTGTATTGATACTGAGGGGTACCACCATGTGTGGCTAACATGTGCTAAAGTCTGTCCACAGGTACTTAGGGCCTTTGCTGTTGTTTGAGACATGGTCTCTCAAATACCCCAGACTGGCTTTTACCTGGCTTCTTAGCTAAGGGTCACCTTGACCTCTTGGTCCTTTTGCCTAAACCTCTTGGGTTCTGTGCTTACAGGCAAATGTTACTACACTTAGGTTTTGTAGTTGATACATTATTTTTAAAAATAATTCTCGTAGTGAAAATCTAATAGACACTGTTATGAAGTCCCTGCATTCAAACAACTGCTGGCTAAGTTGATTTGGATTTAAATGTTATTATCAACTAGAACATACTTGGATTTGACTCTTGTTCCCCTGACTGCGAACCTTGAAGGAATATTTAACAGAGCCACCTGATTCTTGGTGTCCTTTCCAGTGCTTTTCTCTTGCCTCTTACCATTCACATTCATTTCCTCTTTCCCATTACCTATCTCAATGGACATGTATTATAGTTTTGCTGAAGCCTTTACAGTCCCTGATGTTGGGACTTCTCTGTAATCTTGAACATTCTCTATTCCTATTGGAATCTCTCTCATTCATTTTCCAGTGTACACAGAAAAATTCTGCATGAGTTAGTTTGCAGTCCATATCTTACATGTTTAGGGTCTGCAGTTTATGAGCATATTGTTCTCCCTTTGCAGTGCCAAACTTATTTTGTTTGAAAAGGTTCCACTTACCTAGTTGGTTCCTAAACCACGACAAAGCCAAATTTGAGTAGACTGTGTGTATCCACTCATATGCCACTAGACAAGACAAATCTGCCTTTACATCTGGCTGTGGTAAGAATTCCCAGATGCACTTAATTCTGACACATGGTCATTATTGAACCAAAAGACATCGCTTGGCATGATTATAGCTCTTATTTGTTTTCATTTTAAGGGGCTTCATCCAGGCTGCCAAATGTACAACAGGTGCCTTGATTTTATACTTGCCAATCTGTTGTTATTCAAATGACCGCCCTAACAGAGACTAATGGCATCTAATATAATGATCTCAGTTCTGGCAAGCCAGGCTTACAAGAGCAAGGGCAGTAGGAACTGCCTATGCCTCACATATAGGCCCCTTGTTTATGTTGAGCCATGGACATTTTCTCAAACTCTGTTACTTGAACAGTAGGATTTGTAGCATCCTGTCTTATTGGAGCTAGACTCGCTGGGTGGTAATGGGACAGGCTAGCTGCTCCAACTTATTAGTGAATGGCAATGCTATGCCTGTAAAGCACAGCCAGGCAGTCTGCTCATGCCAAACAGCTGGCATGTAAGATGGCTTGTATTTCCTGTTGTTAGAAATTTGCCATACTGATTTCATAAGTCCGTGGGAAGACTGGACTGTTACCAGAGATTGCTATTTTGCAAAAAGGAGGTGATGACTACATGTTAAAGTCAAATGTTATATGCAGCTTGGGTTTTATTCATTGTAGAACATTAATAGTGAATAAAAAGTTAATGTTAAAAGCAATAACGTTTGACAACTGGCAATGCATACTTTTCAAAAGTATGAGTGACGGGATAGGTTGGAACCGTATCTCACAGGGTGAAGGTATGCATTATTACTGCAGAGATTTCTGAGATCTCATTGAGTTTTTGAACAGGGCTGCTCTCCTATTGTGAATTCATTCTTTAAAACACTGCCCATTGCAGAGTACAAGATGCTGAGGGGGTGTAGGGACGAGGGAAACAATGCTGACTGTAATGTGCACTGACAGGTGTCAGAGATCTCGAGTTTTGCAAACCTTGAGCTGCATCATCCTCACCTTCAGTTGGAGAGCTCTGTGCTGTCAGTGGAGGAAGAGGGTTTCTCTAAGTCACAGTTGTGATGAATTCCTAAAGGAAGAGATGGGAGCCTGATTTTTGCTACATATATAGCCACTCTTCACTTTTGCTTCTGCCACAGTTAACTGCGCTCATGTGATTTCCTGTGAGCCAGCATATAGCATAGATCTTAGAATAGGACTTGCCTATTATTGGACAAGCTTTTTATATTATTTATTCCCATCCTCCTTGAAAAAGGATTTGTGGCAGCTATTAAATCATACGCTTCATTATCCTTAATAAATCACCTTGGTAGAATAGACAATGGCTTTTTGTACAGATGGTTAGTTTCTATGAGAAATGTTTAAAATATGCATCTTCTCGGACCCATTTTGAATGCTATTTCATGTCGTGACATCTGTAAGATGATAGGGCCCTTTAAGATGTACACTAGTATACGTTACTAGTCAGTGATTGGTGTTCATAGTTTTAAAAGTAAACAATGAGAAATGGGTGGCTTCCAACCTTTTTAAAAAGGTATATTACTTGAAAATATATCTTGTGCTTAGCATTGTTTTAGTCAAACATGGTAAGTTCTGTTGCCTTGTTGACTGGAAAACCTTTCACAATCTTCTTTAGACAGAAGAAAAGGCAGGTAGAAATGGAGGAGGGCTTGTAAGATGTACTGTTCTTCTGCTTGGCCCTTAACTTTGAGGAAAAACAATGAAGCAAGCAGAGGTTTACTTCCATCCACACACCCATATCAACAGTGTTTCTTTTTTAAAATATATTTTTAGTAATTTATTCATATTACATCTCAATTGTTTTCCAATCCCTTATATCCTCCCATTCCTCCCTCCCTCCCATTTTCCCCTTGCTCCCCTCCCCTATGACTGTGACTGAGGGGGACCCCTCCCCCAAGGCTACAAGAGTGACCGTCTATGCAAGTTTTCCCCCTTTTGGAATATTTATGCACTAGGTGAAGCATCACACATGTCTCCATATGTGTGGGCAATGGCTAAGAGCCCTTGGGGCAGCATCTTGACTCTTTTGTCCTGGTGAGGGTCATTTCTCAGATACTAAATGGAAAATTTCCTAAACATTACAAAAAGTTAAACTAAATTTCATATAGTTTTGCTAAAGAACCTAAGATGCCAAATATTCACGAGTCCCCAGTTGACTCCTTTGAGGCCAACAGTAGTCCTCTCCTGATGACACAGTCCCTGCCATTCTGATGGTGAGAGAGGTCAGGCCCATGCACTGCTGCCTTGGGAGGAATCTGCCAGTGCCGGAGCCTAGCATCTTCTCATCAGCACCCATGGGAAGCAACAGCAGACAGATCTTCTTGTTCCTAATTATCTAATTTAAGAAGCCAAGTTTCCTTATTACTTAATTAAATTTAAATGTAATTAAGAGCTCAATTGTGCTAGTTACATTTCAAGTGGCCAAAACCCACACAGAGCTAGTGACCATGTAGAGCAGCTCTGACGTAGAGGTTTTCGTTGTTACATGAAGCCCTGTTGGACAACACTGGTCCACTAGACTTCGGAAACACCATTTGCTCCTTTCGTAGTTGGGAGTGAAATAAAGTAAAGGGCCACCATTTGTATGCTTAGAGTACCCAGTGATTTTATTAGCAAAGGATGTATCAGCCAGATGGGCGTGAAAGATAGCGTGGTTCTGAAATACATTTATTCTCGGGGAAAGTGAGTTGATAACAGATTCTGTGCTTTTTGTCTAACGAGTACAAGTTCTCTGATTTTTGTCTCGGCTTGATGTGGGGAAATAGACTTCTGTGGAGAATTAATACGGAAACAGATCCAGCATCACCAGGCTCACATCACTCAGATTTCCAGGGAAGCCTCTTTGCTGCTTTCCAGGTGATCTTTGTCTGCCTGTAACTATATGGGTGGGATTAAGGAACGGTGGTGAAGTTGAAAGTGGAGGCTCAGCATGATGATTTTATAGCTTAACATTCAAACAGGAATCCATCTTAGAGAGAGGGGATGCCTCTAATGGGGCAGCCGACTGGGCTGTCCTCCACAAAGTGGGTAGATCTGCTATCTTAAATTCCACCTGCAGAGAGGAGCAGCTGTATCAGGGGCTGGTGGAGCTGGGCAGGAGGGAGCTGTGCAGCCCCCCTGAGCCTCCTGCTTGGCAGCTTTCCCGATGCCCTTTTGCTTTATTATAGTGCTTTTTAAATTTTGTCAGCGATCAAGCCAATCCAGTGTCACATGTAATTAATGCTGACAAGCACATATCAGAACAACCTGTTAGAAATTGCTGAAAGAAGTCTAGGGGCAGAGAAGTGACTTCCAGGCTCCAGCTCTGACAATCTGTTGGCAATGGGAGGCAGGGAGAGAGATGGGACTAGATCAGTCTCTTAACCCTTACTTCTCCACACCGGAGGATTCCCCCCCCCCCCCCCCCCGCAAGGGTTTAAAGGCTCAGTACCAGATTTCTGCAGAGCCATCAAATAGAAGAGCTGAGAGAAGGGGATGAGCTCCGTGGTTTAATATAACTCCTGGAAGCATTGTCTTTTAACTCAGTTTTTCTTTCAGCCACAGAACCCGAGAGACAATCCCTCTATATGCCTTTCTCTTTTCCTTCCCATTGTGGGCTTCTGTGGCTCTGCACGGAGAGTGCCATAGGTTTTGGGTTTTGCTTGGGTTTACAGTCTGCAGGGAGAATCCTTTTTTCTCATCGTCACTATTGTTAGTCAAGAAATTATTTTGTTTTATGTTGTTTAGAAGGCATATATATGTTGCTGCCATTGAGGATAAGACATTTAAACGCATTCTCGGACTTTGTAAGCATGTGTCTAATGGTTGTTATAATTAACATAAGTGAAAGCAGTCCTCTGAGAGGTAAAGGTTTTTTTGATGGTGATTCATAGTGGATATAATCAGTTTTTTTGTATTTAACTGTGCTTATAACTTAAAAAAAAAGGCTTTTGTTGAGATATCTTACTTTTAAAAAAGATTCATGAGTTATTTACTTACGAGGGTGTATCTGTGTATGAGTGCCACAGTATGTATCTGGAGGTCAGAGTTGTGCAAGTGATTTTTCTCCTTCTACCTTTACAGGGGTCTCCAGGCTTCGGGGGCAAGGGCCTTGCCGTTACCTTTTGAGTCTGGAACAAAGCCTGTTGTTTTTACTGAAGGCTAAGAATGTGTGTGTATGTGTGTGTATGTGTGTGTGTGTGTGTTTGTGTGTGTGTTAAAGTAATCTTTGTTGTACCAGAACAGTTGACTTTGTCCTGACAAACATTTACCTTAAGAAGGGTAAGTTTCTGTTATAACAAATGTGTTTATTTATTTATTTTCTTCAAGGCTTCCTGGCTGGGTGGAATGTGTCTGATGAGGTCTTGTGTTCAAGTAGGAGGTCTGCCTTTGACCAGTTAATCTGCTAGGATTTGGGAACATTCACCTCTTACAAACTCTCGTTTTTCAAGTCTTGGCTTTTTATTATGTAGCATCTTTCTCAGTAATTGGAATGAAATCGGGCTCCTTCCTTTAATTACAGATCTAAATCTTTATGGTTACAAGAATATTATGAGCTATATAAAATGGCCACACGTTTTCACCCCAGAAAGATTTAATAGCTCATCTCCTCATCCCCATGCTTCTGGAGGCATTGCCTATGATGTTCTGGGTCATGATGAATAAGCTGAACTTAATGCCATAGAAAGGACACTAGGACTTGCCATTATAGGGACTCCACAATTCATATATGGCACTGCTCTATTTTAATACTGTTTCCTGGGCTGCAGAAGGAGCAGGCTGGACCAAAAGATGCACTATGCTTCTGGCTTTACTGACACAGTGTTGCTAAGCTCATTAAAAGGGCAAACAAATAATTTCTCTTTAATTACCTGAGTTTCAGTTTTAAGGGTGGTTAGGTATGGTTATTTTTCAGAAGCACATGGTTTGTCTCACCATTGTACTTCCTTATATGTGTGGCACTGGGAATTGAACCCAGGTCTTACAGATGCTGGATAACCACTCAGTCACTGAGCCATCTCCTCAGCTCATGTCAGTATATTAAGTTGTTATCACTGTAGACTTACTGAGTAAATTATTGAGCCTTAGCATTGACTCTCGTTCTGAGTGGTCACTAGAAACAAACACACTGAATACTCCACTTGGGTGTGTGTGTTTTTTTTAAAGTGGCAAAATAAGAAAAGATAGGACTGCAACAGAGTGGTTTGAAAGAGAGAATGAGCCAAAGAAGAACTCCAGATGAGGGCTGGAGAGATGGCTCAGTGGTTAAGAGCAGTGACTGCTCATCCAAAGGTCCTGAGTTCAATTCCCAGCAACCATATGGTGCCTCACAACCATCTATAATGTGACCTGATTCCCTCTTCTATCTGATGTTTTCTTCTGTCATGCAGGCATACATTCAATAGAGTGCTTATGGACATAAATAAATAAATCTTAAAAACAAAACAAAACAAAAAAGAACTCCAGATGAACCCTTCCTGTCAGTGACAAAACCAGAGCCATTGTCATCTTTCTCATCTAGACCGGTTTGTCTTTTAAATCCATAAACATGATAGAACCTTACTTAGAAAATTAAGAATTAGAAGAAAAATGTCCCTCATAACATTTTAGCCTGAAAACAGCCACCGTTCTGACCTATCCTAAATGCCTAGTCCTTCATAGTGAGCCTTTTATCTGGTGTGTTGTCGGTGAATATCTAGGATGAATATTTTCCTTTTGTGTACCATCTTTTTCCTCATGACTGCATCTCCATGGATGTCCAGTATTTTACTGAAAGTGATGTGTTGATTTCTCTGTTGGCCATTGCTCCCCCCACACACTTGGATTATGGTCTCAGTTTGTGCTTTTCTTTTTGGAGATAGTTAATCATGTAACCCAAGCTTATCCTCAAATCTGAGTTCTTGTGTCAGCCTCCTGGGTTCTGGTATTAGAAGTATAGATACCATACTTGGCTTGTACTCTTTAAGATTACTCTATAGAAGTGACTTCTATTGGTACAAAGGTTTGCATGTTTGGTTTCTTTTGAAACAAATCACCAACTTGCGATCCAGAGAAAATGTATGTAATAGCCATACTCCTGGAGAAGAGTAGAGGTGCTGGCTGTCTTCTGTTCGTTCAGTTTGGAAATCACATCTAGGTTTACTGACTCAGTAGGCCAAGTCGCTACCTTATTGTTTCTTTTTGCAGTTTCATAAATCTATTCGACCCCCCTTGTTTCCTCCCATGCACGTTGTCTGTGAAGTTTTGACTATGCTATCAGAGACTTGGGTTCCCAGATTATAAAGCTTGTTTGGTGACTATGGACAAATGTACATAGACATACAGGAGTTGGCTTTGCTAAACCTGATATGATTGAGCATATTGTGCCCACCTCCTTCGTGGAAAATTACCTGATTTCTTTGAGTGCCCAGAATGAAAATGTCTTAAAGCCTGCTCCAAGATATATGTGCTTATACATAGGGAGGATGTGTTCTCAGGTGGCTGCCATGGGGATGATGTGTTCTCAGGTGGCTGCCATGGGGATGGTGTGTTCTCAGGTGGCCGCCATGGTGGTGGTGTGTTCCCAGGTGGCTGCCATGGGGATGGTGTGTTCTCAGGTGGCCGCCATGGGGATGGTGTGTTCTCAGGTGGCTGCCATGGGGATGGTGTGTTCTCAGGTGGCTGCCATGGGGATGGTGTGTTCTCAGGTGGCTGCCATGGGGATGGTGTGTTCTCAGGTGGCTGCCATGCTGGTGGTGTGTTCTCAGGTGGCCGCCATGGTGGTGGTGTGTTCCCAGGTGGCTGCCATGGGGATGGTGTGTTCTCAGGTGGCCGCCATGGTGGTGGTGTGTTCCCAGGTGGCTGCCATGGGGATGGTGTGTTCTCAGGTGGCCGCTATGGGGATGGTGTGTTCCCAGGTGGCTGCCATGGGGATGGTGTGTTCCCAGGTGGCTGCCATGGGGATGGTGTGTTCTCAGGTGGCCGCCATGGGGATGGTGTGTTCTCAGGTGGCTGCCATGGTGGTGGTGTGTTCTCAGGTGGCTGCCATGGTGGTGGTGTGTTCCCAGGTGGCTGCCATGGGGATGGTGTGTTCTCAGGTGGCTGCTATGGGGATGGTATGTTCTCAGGTGGCTGCCATGGGATGCTGTGTTCTCAGGTAGCTGCCACAGTGGTGGTGTGTTCTCAGGTGGCTGCCATGGTGGTGGTGGAACAGAACAGCTCAGCTTCTTACCACCTTTACTTGTGGAAGCTATTCTGTCAGGTCCCAGTTGCAATGGGAAGCACCCTAGTTTTTAAAATGTGTATTTCTGTAATTATTAAAGTGATAATTTCTCCCTTATGTGTTTGCAAGTAATTGTTCCTATTACATGGACTATCTCTTTATTTTCTTCCTAGGGGATTTCATTCATTAATTCTTGCTCTTTATACATTATCCATAGTAACTCTGTCATATTTATAACAAATGTACCTTAAGTCTGTTTATGAGCCTTCCTTAATTGTTTTTTAATTTTTTATTAATATTTAAAATTTAATTTTATATGTATATATATGTATATATACATATACACATTTGTATAGTATTTGTGAGCAGTGCTAGCAGAGGACAGAAGGAGGTGTCAGATCCTTTGCCTGGGATTATAGTTAAAGACAGTCATGAGCTCCCATGTGGGTGCTGCGAATTAAATCAGGGTCCTCTGGAAGAGCAGCCTGTGCTCTTAACTGCTAAACCATCATCTCTCCAGCACATTTAGTGATTTAAAAAAATATATACATTAAAAAAATATTTTATAGTTTTCACAGTTGATGGCCTGTCCTCTGTTATTCCTTTGCATTTACAATTAAAACATTATTTTCTTTCCTAGGAGTTCTATTGGAATGTTTTTGTTCCTCTCATTCTTGTTTCATGTATCATTCTTCATAAAAGTGGTTCTTAATTTATTTGAGAGTGAAGTATCTGAAAATATTAAGTAATTTAAAATTACAATTGTATGTAAACCCACCATAAAAACCTAGGTACTATTTTCCCAGAAGATTTTATTAAAACATCATAAATTCACAACCAAGAATTACATTCACACAGATCAATACATAATAAAAACTTCTAAACTAAGTGGCCTCTTATTACATAAAGGCATTTCTAGTTTTCTTTTTATTGTTATTTGTTTGTTTATTTGGAGACAGATCTCACTATGTAGTCCTGGCTTGCCTATGGTTCTCTATGTAAATGAGTCTGGCTTTGAATTCACAGAGATCTCCTAACCTTTGCTTCCTTAATGGTAGAATTAATGGCCTGTACTACCATACAGAGCTGTTTTTGTTTTTAAAAACCCGCTTCAATTCCTTCTATTAAAAAACAGTATACAATTTAGTGAAATGCCTGATAATGGGCTAAATTTGAAGAAGATGCTGTTAAGTTTTTTGTTTGTTTGTTTGTTTGTTTGTTTTGAGACAGAATTTCTCTGTGTAGCCTTGGCTGTCCTGGACTCACTTTGTAGACCAGGCTGGCTTTGAACTCACAGTGATTCTCGACTACCTCTATGTCTTGAGTGCTGGAATTACAGGGGTGTGCCAATGCACCTGCCAGATACTGTTATTTTTATAATTGTAAATTGGAAATACATTGAAACGTACTGAAAAATCTCATTTCTTTGTGAAGTGGAGGAGGAAAGGGAGAGACACAGATAAAGGGTCAGAGAAGGGAGGGAGGGAGGGAGGGAGGGAAGGAGGGAGGGAGGGAGAGAGAGAGGGAGGGAGGGAAAGAGAGAGAGAGATAGAAGGAGGGAGGGAGGGAGGGAGGGAGGGAGAGAGAGAGAGAGAGAGAGAGAGAGAGAGAGAGAGAGAGAGAGAGAGCGCCAACTGCTTCATGGCTCATGATGGTCTTGAATTTGTATTCCTTTTGTTTCAGCTTTTCCCATAGCTGAGGTTATGGGACTATACTAAACTTCCTGAACTTAGTTTGAAAACCTCACTTAAATAATTTGTGATATATGTTGTGGTAAAAGGTAGAGCTCTAAATAGATGTAAAACAAGCATTTGTCCATAAACTGTGCTCTAAACATTTATTCCTTCCACAGTGATGTGCTAAATATCTTTAAGGCATGCTTCTATGTGTTTTGTTTTGTTTTGTTTGTTTGTTTTACAGTTTTCTCTGTGCTAATTTTTCCTGCTTATCTGTGACATGACCTTATACTTGTCCTTATATTTTGTATAAGATATGATGTTTTAGGCCTTTGTCTAATAGCATGGAATGTACTCATGTTCTTGGAATGTGCATATTATATGTAGATAATTATATGAATTCTATAATGATAACATGTCACTTTTAGTTTGAAACTTCAAAATGAAATGAAAGAAGAAACTAAACAAGCTGCTTTCTTTTTCGAAAGATTTTCTTTTCTTTTCTTTTTTTTTTTTTTTAGCAGAGAATGTTGGCTCCTTATTAATTCAGTTTTCTTAGTTCTAGAATATTTTCTCAATTTATTTGAAGAAAAAGTTCACTTTTGTGTTGTTTTATCTCCTTTTTTGATTTTTGTTTTATTATGGTTTTAAGGCAATTTCTTAAACAACTCTATATCAAATGTGAGGATTGTCATTAATGCTAATATTTTTGAGAATGAAATTTTATTGTGTACTTGATACATGACTGGACTTAGTGGCTATTGTAAAGAAGAAAATTCAGAGAAGAGTGTCGGTTTCTAGTAATTAGCCACTGATCCTGGTGTTTTAGACATGAGCCAGCGGCTCTCTTTCCTTGTGAAATAGAGCGTACTTTTCAGTGTTCTCTGTCTATGTTCCACTAAGTGACCCAAGCATTCTAGTTCTGCATTCTGAGCAGTAGTTATGCCTGAATTAATTTACATGTTTCAAGGTCACTAACTTTGATTATATTATATTTTCATCACTTTAACCATCTCTTAATTTGAATAGAGCATGTCACAGTACATAAAACTCAAAGTTCTGAAATGTGAAAATGGCATTAGGATAATGTTGCTTTCAGATTTATTCCTATGGATACTAACAAGTAATTGTTACTGTGTCCCAGACATGAAGAAGGAGGTGGTGATAAGGATCAGCTTGTTTTCTTTGGGCTCACATCCCAGGGCAGACATAGTATGTAACAGTGCACAGCACCAGTCATCAAAAACACAGAAAGCAGTGTCACAAGACATGGGGCCACCAAGTGTTTCTGAATCATTGCTGACTTAGTGATATGGTCCAGGCAGGGCTGTGAGAGGAGGGCCCAGGAAAGCCTCCAACACTTTGCAGCAGCGTGTGTGCACAGCTTCTGTTCTTCCACTAGTTTGAAAACCGGGTTTCCTTCCTAGCTCTGATTTTAGAGGTTATCATTCTAGAGCTTGCCTTTTCTCTGTATGCATGCTACTCTAGGGCCAGATGCATCTCTGCTCTCTGCTCTCCCTACAGCTGGTGCCATGATCACTGGTGATATCTAAGCCAAGCAGAAAAAAAGAAAGGTCATTGAGTTCCTTTGCCCACTCCATAGCCTGGTCCAGTTTGTGGACTCTTAAGCTGAAGCTCTGTGGTCCACTTGAATATAAGCTCCCATCACTGCCTTTCATAGGTACCGGCTTTAACTCGGGATGCTTCCACAACTTGAAATGTCAGCATCTGCTTCCCAACCCATGCAGTTGCATTCCTTAGTTTAACCATGCTGAGTTTTCCTCACTCTAAATTAACCCTCTGTGTTTTGTGACCACTAAGCTGTCTACACAAAGGTCTTCTGTATTCCCTTTCTTTTACTGCCCAAGTTTTATGTTAGGAAAGTAAGAGAAAATATTTATCTTGCTCAAACCCAGAGGAAGGGCAAAATGATATGTTAGAAATCTCTCTGTGTCCTGTCCCTTGGTCTAGCTTTCTGGATGGATCAGAGTTTGAATTCTTTGATCCTTGTGTTTGTGGTGGTTTTAGTGATAGTGGTTTGTAAGTGTGCAGGTGTATCTGTACACGAGAGGCCAGAACTGGGCATCATATGTCCTCCTCTTTGTTCTTCCCTTACTGCCTAAGACAGGGTGTTTCACTGAAATGGATCCATGGGATTTGGTCTATTTTGATTAGCTAGTGAGGCTCAGGATCCTCTCTCTATCTTCCAGTGCTGGGGTTATAGATAGACACTAGCTGCCATGCCTGTCTCGTAATGTAAGTGCTGGATATTCAAATGCAGATCATCATGCCTGCAGATGATTCTAACATTCTTACCCACTGAGTCATCTGCCCTTAGTGTTTTGATCTCTAAAATAGAAACAATAGGAATGTCTACCTTTCTTACATTGTTGCTGGGACCATTAAATGAGATAATGCACTTAAGAAATACTATGCAAAGCCAAACACAGTGGCACACGTCTGTAATTCCGGCAGAGACGGACAGAACTCTGAATTCGAGGCAGCCTGGTATACAAAATGAGTCTAAGACAGCCAAGGCTACACAGAGAAACCATGTCTCAAAACCAAGAAAACAAACAAACAAACAAAAAACAAAACAAAACAAAAAACCAACCCCCCTCAAAAACAAAACAAAAACAAACAAATAAAAAGAAATACCATGTTGTATATGTGAGAAGTAAGTGACTAAAGCAATTTCTGTCTATTGCTATGTTGATAAAATTACCTTGGCAATATCTTTTACCATTCACTTAAAGCTTTTAGAAATGAAGTAGCTGTTGATTATATTTTTTTTTGTGAGATGAATGAAAATAAACAAATTAGAAGATGGCTGATGTTTGCTAACTATTTTTTGGAATATTATTGAATTTTAGATATATCTTAAAAATAAAAGGTAAAGAATGGGTCAGGGAGAGAGCTTTTTAGGCCAAGTACTTGATGTATAAACATAAAGAAGTGCACACAATCTGCAGAAGCCATGTAAAGAGCTCTTGCACATGGCACTACACTTATGTCATCCCAGTCCTGAGAAGACAGAAGAGGAAGGTCCCTAGGGATCACTACCTGACTAGCCTAGTCTAATATGTGAGTGCCAGGCCAATGAGGGACTGTCTCAAAAGTCAAGTGGATGACATTCGAGGAAGGACAATGAAGGTTGTCCTCTTGTTTACACATGCATGTGCATAGATGTGCATGTGGACCCATATACACAGGAAAACAGAGGCCCACATGTGCCGGTACACACATGTACAGATGTGCACACGTGCACACATACTCAGCCTATTTTATAAATCCTTAAGTTTTCCATATACAATTTCAAAATTTCAAAACAATTTAATTTTTTATATTCAAGATTTAGAAATCCATCTAAAATCCTAGTAAAACTTGGGAGCATAAAAACATTAGAGAAAAAAAACCTAAAGATCTCAAGTTTGTTTCATTAGTTGAGAAATTGTATATAGAATTTTATATGTCAGACTGTTAGATGAATTTTTAAACACAGAGCAAACCATTTAAAATATACATTTGATGTTGAGTTAATTTTCATTCCATTTCATAGTTAGGAATGGTGCTTGTTGCCAACAGCATTCCCCAGATGTTCTCCCATGTCTTTAATTCCCTCATTTGAACCTATAGGAACTGGAATTCTGCCACAGCAGGTTTATACTTCAGCAAGCTCTTCAGTCCAGGGCTGCAGAAGAACAAGGCCACATACTCTCACTGTTGTCCTTGAAAGCCTGTTCCATTTTGTTTTGCTGTTACCTCTGTTGGCTTAGCCTGGGAACGAACCAGCTGTGCTGCCCCAATTCTTAACAACTCTAGGTTCCATAAAGAAGGTGCTAACTCAGTTATATTACGTGCAAAAGAATAATAGGAAATGATGGAAAATATGTCTTCTGTATCATGGAGTTCTATAGTCAGTGAATGATGCATATTCCCTTACTTTTGCTCTGCTTTGCCCTTTATAAGACTCTGCCTGAAAGCAATGTGTGGAGGGAAAAGTTTATTTCAGTACATTTACAGGTCGCATTCCATCACTGTCAAAACTCATGGCCAGAGTTCAAGTATACCGTGGAGGAATGGACAAGGAACACTTTTTACTGGCTTACTCTTGGCTCAATGGCTGGTTGTTTCTTGAAGCTGGCTTTATTACATATCTGAGACACACCTGCCTATGCCTGCGTCCTCCCACATCAAAATCAATCAACCCATGCTGATCTGGCGAAGTAAGTCTTCAGTGGAGGTTGCTTCTTCCCAAGTGATTCTTGGTTGCATTACATCGACAATAGGAACCTAACCAGGATAGAAATTAAACTTATCAGAGTACTAACATGAAATATGAGGTTATATTAATTTTATGTATATTCTATTTTGAGGTGGTATGTATCATTATTCAGTTCCTGACAATATGAAGCCCCATAAAAAAAAGGGTTTGGAAATGGGGAAACGAGGAAGAAATAGATAATAGAGTTAGAGTGATAATAGGAATAGATAAAATGAATATACACCAATCAGAGAAACACAATATCTAATCCAGCCTTCTTCAGAGATAATGTTTTTACCGTTGAAAGAAAAGCAGTCTTCTTTGAGAAGTCCTGTGATCCTGTAGCATGGCATAAACTTAAGGAACATCACATGTTAACAAGACACATAGCATGGTGCTACTTTCCTCTTTCTCTTTCCTGACAGTCCACTGTGGCTTTGCTAAGTGTTGCATTTCTGAGATATGTGGTTCTTGTGAGAGTTCCCATATTGATCGTTTCTTTCCCCTTGGGACTCATTGCTTATTTTCTTCCTAATTTTCATGATGAGCAGTCCTGTTTAGCTGCGGTGGGCTTTTTGTGCTGTTGTTGTTTTTGCTCTCATGTCTTCAAAAGTCCTCTGCTTCCAACTGTTGGATTTCATCATCTTCAGTGACCTTCCAAATCAGTTCTCTAGTAAGGGAAATGGAAGTAGATGGGTTGGTGCAGACACTTTATTGGCAGTTTTCATGGTAGAGTCTGTAAGTGTGCTCAGGATTCCTGGCCAGTCAACAGTCATATGTATAAATCTTATGTATGTGTATAGACACATGCACAATAGCCTGAGCTGCTTACATTCCATGCACATTAGTGCTCTCTGAAGATTGCAGGCAGTTTTCATTATTGCCCCTTTAGCTGTCATGCTGTCTGAATGATTTTAGTGGACACCACTAAGGTAGGCAATAGATAGAGATAAATTACAACTTGTACCCATTTCCAACTGTCAAGAAAAAAAAAACTGAAGGAAAAGTAGAAGCACTATCACTTGGCAAGCCACTTTTTGCCAGATTAGTATATGTAAATGGTTTTTACCGAGTGAAACTTTCTGTGAGGTTTTGCAGTGTTTACAACAGCTGACTCATAAAAGAAACACTGCTGAAGTGAATAGCCAAGCATTTCCAAAATGATAAGATTCATTCTGTGCTGGGAAGAGATGGAGCATGTGTGGGGTTTTTTTTTTTTCTGAGTCGGTAGCAATGATATGTGTGATTCAGAAGGACTTGGCATTCAGAGGAATGTAGTGTGTGTTTATGAGGGAGCTTAGCAAGCTTTAATTTTGCTCACCTTGCCGTTTCTCTTCCTGAAATGACTAGATTTGCTGATTTCGGTGAGGGTGTTCTTCTTAATTGTATGTGGACTCTGTAATCTCTAGTCCAGCCACAGCGCATGCTTACATAATGTATTCCTCAGGCAATTTCATAATGGTGTAATGGAAACAAGCCAAGTGTACTTTGACACGAAGTGGGCAAGACTTTTAATTTTTTATCCAACATAGTTAGCATTTAACCCTGCTAGACATTCTCCTAGGATTCAACAAAGAGACCCAGGAGATCTACTGATCAGAAATGGAAGACCCGAGACAGGTGTGAAGTCCTAGGAGCACCGTGAGGCATTTATGATAGATGTGTTCTCTGACTCCTGCTTCCTCCTTAAAGAATTACAGAACAAAAGAAAAGCTATCTTTTAAAAGGGATCCATGGCCCAAGACCTCAGAGTTTACCAGGCTTGCTACAGATTTAGAGCTTAATAGACCGGCTCTGTGGATCTTCTCCTTCCTCCATTTTTCCTCCTTCACCTCTCCCTCCCATTTCTCCTCTTTTCCTCCTTTCTTCTCCTCCGCTTTTTAATTTTATTTATTTATTTATTTTTAAGAAAAGCAGGCTGCTGTTCACTGGTTACCTGGAACTGGGTAGTCTAGCATCTAGACTTCTCACCCTTCCTAATGCTGCAACACTTTAAGAGGGTTCCTCATGTCGTGGTGACCCTCACCCCTAAACTTATTTTGTTGTTACTTCATATCTCTAATTTTCCTCTTGGTATGAGTCATAATGTAACTATCTGAAACACAACCCCTGTGAAAGGTGGCTCGATCCCCACCCACCTCCCAAAGGGGTCAGGACTCACAGGTTAAGTACTTCTGATCTAGAAGATGATGCTGTAGAGGTAAAGAATTCTGCCTAGTTATGCAAGCCCATAGATACCCATGTCACCCAGCAGCTGAACTTCAGGTACCTACCTTCTCCAGGACACCTTCTCCTTGGGGAGGGGTGTAGGTCGAGGCTCTTTGGTTTTAAGTTATCCCTCTTCTCTGGCCTCACTGGAGACACACGCTGTGCCCTGTGCATCACAGGAAGGGCGAGTTAATACAATTCGAAGTGATGTAGACTGCAGCAGGCCTGGTTTGCTTTCCAGTATGCAGCATGCAGTGCGGTGCATTATACAAACACTTTTTCAAAATGCAATTGTAAAGCGGATAACGGATGTAAGCTGTGTCCACAGAACAGGTCAAATGCATCTAAAAATGTGTTTTCCTCCAAAACCTAATTTAAAATAGCAAGAAAACTTGATTTGGCCAGCTTACACCTTGTTTATGGGAAGCTGAGGAGGCTAGTCTTAAGGCTATCTGATGAGATTCTTATCGATCGGGTGGTATGCCTTTCAATATTCAAGATGCTACATCTGAAGCCCCTTGCCCTCCCACACAACTTGTCTGCACATCAGGGCTGACCCACAGTGGTTTCTTAGTTAAAAGAAATCTTTGGTCTATGGTTATCACTGTTAAAAAGAACCCTTAGATCATTGAAATAGTCTCCACATTTTATTCACTATTTTATTTTGCTGTCTTCTAGTGTTGTATCATGCATTCTATAGAAATACAGCATTGAACTGCAGCACAGGTTCAATGTTGAAAAATAGGATCTTTATCAAATTAGGGCAATTTAATCCAGCCTAAATATGTCCTATCTGTATCCTAACTTATTGTGAGGTTTAGCTAAAATAGTATATTCCATATTTGAGCTCATTGCTTGGCACACAATAGAATTTTCAGTAAACATGTATATATGTGTATATATTATATGTAATTTTAATTCTTGGAGAATTTAAGACAATGTATCTTGCTCATATTTACCCTTTGTTCCTCTCAACTCCATCTAGCCAGATCTTAAAGCAAGCAGATGTCCTGGTCCTCTGGTTCTTACAAGCTTTCTGCCTCCTCTTCCAAAGTGTCCCCTAAGCCTTAGTTGTCGGTCTTCTGTTGTAGATGTAGCAGCTAGCGATAGGCATCCTACAGTCTACATTTTGGCCAGGTATGGCTTTCTGTAAGGATCTCTGTCTGCTCCAAAATGAAGCTTTGTTGATGAGAGGTGAGAGCTAAACTTAGCTGTCAATATAAGGATAAGTAGAATGCCCTTATGAATTATACTGGCTTAAGAAAGTGGCAGTGATGGATTCTTCTCTAAGTTCCATGGCATTACTAGCCATGGGTAGTTTGCCAAATGTACAGTGTTAGGCATGGATTTCCTCCAAGAGTCCTATATGTGGTTGTTGGTTACCCCAGGATATGTGTCATTATTGTTACCTATCCAAATATCTTACCATGCTGGTCATTGTTGTTGTTCATTGGCATTATAGCTGGATAGAACTTTGTTAGTTTGTTTGAGACAGGGTTTCTCTGGTAGCCTTGGCTGTCCTGGACTCCCTTTGTAGACTAGGCTGGCCTCAAACTCCCAGTGATCTGCCTGCCTCTGCCTCTGCCTCCCTGAGTGCCGGGGTTAAAGGCATGCACCACCATGGCCAACTTGGATAGGACTATTGATTGCTTTTGTTCATTAGCAGCTCGTATGGCTCCTTCTGAGACTGTCAGAACTAGTCCCCAGTGAGGAGGCTTCTAGGTCAGATCTAGCTCAATTTCTTCAATTCTTGTGTCCTAAGTCTGTGGTGTCTTCAGCAATAAGTGATAATCTCCTTTTTTCTGGGGTTTACCAAGGACAATGACATTAATCTGTACCCTTTTGGGAGTCTTTAGACTTTTCTCACTAACAACTTGAAAGAGGTTTCCCCTGTCTAGCACTTTCTTGTGAAGTTTAAACAGTCAAGGCTAACCTAAAATGACAGGTCATTGCAATGACTGTCCAGGCTCAGGATAGAAAGCAGTTAGGGAAAGGGAAGAACACCACGAGGAAGGGCTTGAAGGAGCTTCTTATGTTGAAAGGCGTGTTTCATAACCTGATAAGGATGTAGTTACATAGACATGTGTTTGAAAACTGGTCCTTCTATACTTATAAATCTCTGAATTATAGTTCAGGATTAAAAACTGGAAAATAATTTGCATGTGCATATTGGGAACTTTTTGATGTGCTAAGCTCTTCATAGCAAATGCAAAACATATACACATTGCTGGTAGAACAGAAAGAGTGCTTCTAAGAATCCTTTGTGAGTATTTCATGTTATAGGATATTCCATGGTTTCTGCGAAGAGATAGATACACTCTGAATTATTTTAAAACATGGCTTGAGTAGTCAGGGTTCACTTAGGGATAGAATTTCACAAATTTTAATGTCACTTTACCCTATTTAAAAGGTTAAAGCTTTAGTGTGAATGCAGATGGACCATGGCCTACATGCTGTTAATATATACATATATGTATATATTTAAATAATTTTATCTTTGTGAACATTATACATGCACACTGCATCTATATCACTTCTCCTCCCCACCCCCAGGCTGCTGCTTCCTCTCTCCAGCCCCTATTTACCCCTTATGCTCCTACCTCCCTGCAACTCTTTCCAAATTCATTATCTTTAATTTATGATGGACACACACACACACACACACACACACACACACAACTGCACAATCTGTGTGAGAGCTTGTTTATGCAGGAAACTGATTCTTCTTCTCTGAGCAGCCATATGTTTTAGAAATACATAGGCAATAAAAATTTCAGTAAGCTTCTCATATCTGGTAACTGGTCTGCAAGTGAACCTGGTATTCATTTTTGAACAACTCTGTATTTTACCCAGTAATTCAAGTAGCTGACTGTCTTAAAGTATTGCCACCAAGCTTACTGTCCTAATGTGCTCAGGCTCCCGGGACACAGTAACATAGAGTGGAAGGTGTAAGCGATAAACATTTCTCACAGGAGTAGGAGGTAGAAATCCAAGACCAAGGTGGCAGGCTAGTGTGCTCCATGATCATTGAATCAACTCTTCATTTGTGGATTGTGTAACCAAAATGCCTTCATGGAATTTACATTCCTTTTCAGTACTAATTGTACTAGTGAAATAGGTCACCCTGTGTCCAGCATATTGAATATATTATCGTTATTTTTGATGATAGTGCTAAGTGCTAACTAAATGTGCTTTGGGATATTGTACTAATAATTATGAAAATGTGATCTCTCGAGAAGATGCTCTTCTACATAATTTCAGGCCTATTATTTTAAAGGGATTCTATTCAAGTCCATTTAGCCATGGCTTAATTGGATTGGATCCATGTTTAGTTTAATACAGAAATTTTAATAACCTCCAGCAAGTAAAAAAAAATCTCTGAGTGATGGGACTTGATATATATCCTATAGGTTCCAGTCATAATCTGCTTTGAAATGTAAATGGTGAGCTGATTTATGTTCTATGGTCTAAGGGAAAATGATAACTCCTTGAATACTCCCTTTTGTTGATAGACTTAGTCATTTATTCATTTACTATGGGTTTGGGGGATTGAAATGTGAAGTGGAGATTTCTGACTCTCCTTATGTTAGATAAGCAACTTATTTCTTGACAACAGCTAAGGGGAGGCAGAAGAAGTCCTCTGATTCTGTTGCTTGAAGCAGCCTATGGACTTCCTTTAATGTTTTAGGGACCTCAACTCACACAAAACTGGATTCTTGGCCTGGCTATAGAATAGAATTCAGGGCAAGCCAGTGTGAAGAAGGCCTGGAGCTTCTGAAAAGACACTCAAAGATTTCAGAACAGACACTGACAGTTCCTCCCTGGAGAGAGACATACTCAAGTGTGGGTGTGAGCTTCTCCAGGAAGGGGAGGATTGAGTGCTTACATCACTGCTGCAGTTTTGGGAAGCTTCTGAAGACACGTGTTAAGGGAACAGAGTGAGGTCGTAGGGCAGGGCCCTATGTCTTGGGTAGGGTTGCAGCTGCTAAGATAGTTCCCTGGCTCACAAGCATGGAAGGGGAAGACAGTTTGTACTGTAGATGGAAGTTAATCCTTGCTTTTGAGATTCCCAGAATATCTACAAAATGAGTGAGGTCTTACTAGAAGGTCATGTAGGCTTAGGCCTTAAGCATGGCTCCATCTTTGTATAAAAGGAACACTGTCTATGTCAGCAGCCCTTAAGGAAGATGACAATTATGCTGGAATTCTTGGCTCTTAGCTGGTCAGAGGCTTTGAATGAGGGTTTTCTTCCTCTTCCTATATTGCTCTAATTCTCTTCCTTTGAATCCTGCCTCAGTGTAATACAAGTGCTCATTAAAGGAGCACAATGCAAAAGGAGTAATCAATTCTACCTTGAGTGAGTGTATGTATATGGAGGGTAAAATGTACCAAAATCTGATCCAAAAAGTGAGTAGAAATCTAAGAGGAGTCTAGGATGAAAGGCTAAGGACACATAATAGGCTCATTGAGTATTCCTGATAAACATATCCCTTTAAAGATACGTTGAGAATGGGAGTGTTGAGATTAGTGGCCAGGCATATGAAGCTGTGGACTGTGAAGTCTATAGACTTCTCCTGCATGTGTATAAGACTGTCCTAGGCAGTAAGCATTCTCCATTGATCAGGGAGATAGAGCTCTTGCCACTAGGGAGCTTGACATCCAGGAGAGCAGAATAATAGATGCATGTGAACATACAGATCATTTAGGGTTGAGAAAAGATGTCTGACCTCATAAAATCCAATGATTATAACCTTCTCTGTTGGGGTAACATTTAAGCTGAGGCAGGAGGGGTTAGAAATCATTACCTGCTTATGTGTAGGTGGTACCTACATCCACTTAGGAGAAGAAGAAGGTAATAGTGCTCTGATAGCTAAGAGGTCGAATGTTTCAATTTGAAGCCATTTGCTACACCATACACGTTGGTTGACATTAGTCTGTTCAGAAAGTTGTCTTTTCTTCTCTAGAGCATGCTGCCATGGCACTTTCTATGAATTACTCCAGCTTTGATTTTCAGTCTGATCTTTTGCATCCTAGTTCAGGAACCCAGGCCAAGAAATAATGTACAGTCGTGTTTCTCTAACAGCACTCAGTGTTAAATATTGTACTAGAGTGTTTGAGCTTTGCTCAGCTGCTGCTGGGGCTCGAGGAAGATTTCCTATAGATGTTTGAAATGACTGGAAGGATTTTACTTACCTTTTCTATTTCTGTGATGAAATGACCTGACAAAAGCCAATTAAGGGAAATGGAGTTTATGGTGATACATTTCAGGGTACAGTTCACCCGGTAAGGGAGTTCATAGTGGCAGGATAAAGCTGGTCACATTGCATCTGCAACCAGGAGGGAAGACGGATGAGATGTTGATGGTAGGCTTGTTTTCTCCTTTTATTCAGTTGAAGATCCCAACCAATGGTGCTGTCTACTTTAGGGTGCACCCTCCCACCTCAATTAAATTCCTCAAGCTAATCTCTTACAGACATGCTCAGGAGTTTGTGTCCAAGTTCTAGATCGCGTCCAGTAGACAAGCAGCTTTAACTACCACAAGGTTAGCACAGGAACATTACAGCATAAGTGCTATGTAAATACTGCATTCAATTTGGAAGGAACTTTCATTCTTTTCTGTTTTCTAACCTGTTAAATTTCCTAAGCTTAAAACCAGACTCTACAACATACACAGTGACTTGGGGGGAGTGAACATTTTGAGTTTTGACAGAACTGTGTTCCAGTTCTGATTTCAAGCCAGGGGACTCTGAACACATTGCTTACTTGACAGCTTGATTTCCTTTTAGGGGTTTTAGCAATGTAAAAGTCATGTCTGTACCCCCAGAAGATATGTTATCAACATCCAAATAAGTCCTCCATAATATCCCTTGTTTTGTGTACTGAATTTATAAGCACTTGTAAACTTCCCTTAATAACTTTAGCTCACTAAATCCTTGTGTTCTCCTTTTCTGTGTGCAGGCATCAGTCACCATGTTTTTAACCTGGCAAGGTGTAAGTGCAGTAGTTCACCTCTCACTGGGCGAATTTTCAAATTGTAGCAAGTGCCTGGCTTTGAACAATTTAAAGTCCATTCTCTCTGTCAGAACACATGGTTATATTGGTTGGCACTTTAACATTTTATTCCCAGTTCTTCTAGCCTTTGCTTTTTCCAACTATGTTTGTTTTGAAATCAGTTAGGATACTAGTGGTTTTGTTAAGGTAGACACTACAAGGGCTTGGCTGAATGTTTCAGGGGCAGAAGACAAAGGAAACAGATGTACTAGATCATTGTTAGGAATTGTCAATGGCTCATTTTGTGAACTGTAAGAAATAGGAAGACTGTAGAAGCCAGAATGCTGAGTAAGCACAACACAAAACAAGCCACACACACAAAATATATATTATAGTATTTCTACTATAATATTGACATTTGGCCAGTCTAATGGTAGTTGGTCCTGTCACTGCTGTGCCCACAGAATACTTGATGACATTTGTCTGCTTCAAAATTTTATTTAAGATATTGAAAGATTTGAGAATAGTATCTTTATATGATTTATTACTAAAGATGAGGTTTTTTTTTTTTTGCAAAAGAAACCCATTTTATTCTAATCCTACTGAAGAGAACACTTGGTCTTTAAATATTATAAAATATTTCAGAGTTTGCCTGTTGAATATCAAGTCTATCAATAAGGAATCCATTTTATTAATGGATTAATCATATAAGCTGCATTTCCAAAAAGAACATAGTGACATACACCACAGTCTCCCAGCACTTGGGAGAATTAGGAATTCAGGGACAGCATTAATCATACAGTAAGGATTTTAGTCCACCCTGGGACTACATGAGACTATGCCCCCAAAAAGTCAAACTAAACTAACCAACCAAGCAACCAAGCAACTAAGCAAATAAACACCCCCATAAAATATCAATAGAAATATAATCATAAAAGAGACCTATTTTATATGATGATACATACAGATTTATGTATCAGTTCTTAATAACGTCAGTATCTAAAACACCTGATTCAAGGACTCATCATTTGAATTGGTTTCAGACTGATTCAGATACTGATTTTTAACTGCTCATAGCACAGGCAGAAATTTCTTTCTTTAGCGGATCAGGGGGGTTAGAGGTGGGTGGGGGGTGGGAAGATGCTGGGCTTGGAATCTTAGCCTGGGGCTGAACATGGTCTGCCTCTGAGTGCTGATTGTCTCACCCCAAGCACTCTGACTAGAAATACTGGGAAATTGTTTTAGTGATGCAGCTGAAGGACAAGATTCACAATGATAAATCATGTGGGCAAGCCCTGCTCTGTAATAGGCTGTCCACTGTCCTGACTAAACCCACAGGGCAGGGAACTTTCACAGGTGACCATGTCAGGCTTAGTTCTTCATCTTGGCACAGCTAGAGTTATCTGAGAAGAATTGAGAAAATGCCTTCATGAGTTTGGACCATTGACAAACCCATGGGTCCTTTTCTTAGTTAGTGACTAAAAGGGAAGGCCCAACCCATTGTGACAGGTGGTCCTAGAAAGCAGGCTGCGGAAGCCATGGGAGCTAAGCCAGTAAGCAGTGTTCCTCCATGGTTTCTGTCTCCTGCTTCCACATTCCTGCCCTCACTTCTGTCAGTGACGGAGTGTGACCTGAGATTTGTTAGCTGAAGTAAAGTATTTCCTCCCCAAGTTGCTTTTGGTCATGGTATAGTATTGCAACAATAGAAGCTGTAACTAAGGTAGGTCTGTAGGGTTCTCCATATTGCTTGAAGGTTCAGGAACATAGAGGGGCAGTGGTGGTCCTGTTCCTATGTAGAAATTCTAAGTGATCAAAAAAAGAAGCAGGTTAGTTATTCATCCCAAGGGGGAGGATAGAAAAGCAGAAGAGGTACATTCTGGGATTGCCCTCTACTCTGAGCTTTGTGATGAAGAAAATAAGATTTTGGGAAAGCCTGTAAGAGAGCCAAGACTCTCCTGTATCTTCTCCACACAGTCTAAGGGGTTGTCAGAGTCCGTACAAGTTATAGAGATTATGTATTTGGGGTAGCAGCGTCAGTGGCTATAATAAGTTTCTCTAAAACTATGGAGATACACACACACACACACACACACACACACACACACACACACACAGATTGGTGTGTTGGTGGGTGTGTGTGTGGCAGAACTAGAGAGCACAGAGGTAGCTACCAATGATCTAAAGGCAGGCAATTCTCTTAGTCCACTCCTTTTAATCGCATTGTCTTGGTCATTTTAGGTTCAGGCAAAAGGGTTAGTGAGATCAAAGGAAAGACTAAAAGGAAGGGAACTTCAGAATAAAAGGGAAAGGGAGATGGAGGCAGAAGCAGGTGGATCTCTGCGAATTTGAGGCCAGCCTGGTCTACAAAGTGAATCCAGGGCAGCCAAGGCTACACAGAGAAACTCAGTTTCCAAAACCACCAACAACAACAACAAATAGGCAAGGTGAGGAGAGGGTTGATGTCACCTCTTTAAAAATTATTGGAATTTATTGAGATTGTTATCCCCTCCTTGTGCTCACTTGTATCTTCCTGTTCCCACCCTCTGTCACGCTTTCATCCTATTCCCCTCCTCTGGACCTCTGACAGAAGGAGACCTCCTCCCTGACCATATGACCGCAGCCTATCAGGTCTCATCGAGATAGCCTGCTTCTCCTTCCCCTGTGTGCTGCTGGCCCTCCCCACCAAAGGAAAGTGATCAAATTGGGGACACCAGAGTTCATGTCAGAGGCAGTCCCCTCTCTCCCCACAATTGTGGAGAATGAGCTGTTCATTGGCTAAATCTGAACAGGGGGTCGATGTTGGTGTCCCTTTTTAACTCACAGACATTTCTGTGTAGCTAACTATATTAAGATCGGAGAGATGCCTAGAATTTGAGTTTTCTGATGGACAAATCTAGGCATTGTTAACTTTGGAGTTAGGATTGTGTGTGGTGGCTTAACTTTTCTGTATTAGAAAAGTAGTTAAACTGAATTTTTGTGAGTTGCCATGGTCATGGTGTCTCTTCACAGCAATAGAAGACTAAGACAAATCCTCACTTTTCACATTTGAATGGGGAAAACAATGGCATGTACACTGTGGGTAGTTATATTAAACACATGCAAATTGTTAAATTGTTTTTACCTTGTATTTTGTGGTCATATTTGTTTCAATTTTTGTCTTCTTGAGACAAGGTCTCATGTAGTCCAGGCTGACCTCATAGTTGCTGGCTTTGAACTCCTGATCTCCCTACATCAGCTGGGAATTACGTTATGTATATGCATGGCTTTTTAAATTGACAGATCTTTGTATTTGTCTTCCCCAATTTGAATTTTTTGAATTATACACTTTAGAGTGGTTACATTCACTTAAAATGTACAATCTGGGATTGTAGTCTTCTGTGGTCTTGATTTTTAGTATAATGGTGAATATCCTTTTCACTACCCTTATGGAGAGAGGAAGAGACGGTGGTTTGTCTGATATGCTACCTGTGAGCATCTGTCTCCTGGGAAATGCACTTTAAACATCTTGACACAAGAACAATCAATGCAACTGTTGTGAGAGACCACATTTCCTTTATACCCTGGTTTTAGAGTGTATAACTGTGCTAGACAGGAGAACAAGACACAGCAAAGCCCAGAAGTGAATGTTCTGTTTGCTTTGTGCTCCCTGATTATGTGGCAGAAGAGAGAATTATCTGTTAATTCCCGATATCAGAAAGCTCACAGTGCTGGGTCACAAAGGGATTTTGGTGTTAAGGATCTCCTGGATAATTTTACTGAAACAGTCAAATATAATGTAGGAGATTAAAATGCATTCCACATTTACAATGAGCTTTTATGTTAGAGAAATATATGATTGAAATTAATATGTTCATATAAAATAGAAAGAAAGAAAATGTATTAGAAGGATCTTTCTGTATTTTCTACTTCCGTTTATCCATAGTCAAAGGAATAACATACTGACACACAGACATTGACTCCACTGAGCAGCAAGAGCAAGGAACCAGAGAGAAAGGGCAGGGTGCTGCACACATTGTCTCCTGTGGCTTTCCTTTCATCTTAACAAGGCTAAGGATTAATCCTTTGTTTCTTCACTTTGCAAAGTCAGCTCTTGTTAGGACATCCTTTCTCAGTGTTTGTGCTGCCTTCTGGTTCCATGATACTTTGTATTTAACTAAACCATCAGGCGTGGAAACAAGTAGACTAAGTTCTTTTACTTCATGATTTAAAGTTTTTCTAAAGGGCAGCAGAGAAACCCCACAGGAGTGTACTGTAGGGGCAAATGGCTGTTTCATAATGAAGATTGTTTATAATGACCCTAAAAGACAATGTTACAATTATAAAGCCAAATCACCAATTAGTATCAAATTTTGTAATTGTTAGAGGTAATTATGTTAGCCATGACCTGTCCTGTACAGTAGCAATAATCTATAGGAAACATATCAAGGTGTTCTATTTGTTCTTTGCACAAAGAGAAATATGCTAGTCTTCTGGATCTGATTGGGGGTCCTAGCTACTGGTTCTCACTGCCCAACTTTGACAGGCCACTCAACCTTTCTGAACCTCTGTGTGTTAGACGGTGAAACAAATACAGTCTCTCAGAACCACTGTGACAACTGAAGACATTGTCTGTCTGTCTGTCTGTCTGTCTGTCTGCTCTGATAATATGTTAACAGTGAAGAAAAATAGGTCAATTGCTGACTTCTAGTAGGCAGTCAATAAAATTTGATGTTATAATTATTAATGTATGAGGCAGCATTGGTAATATATGTTGTTAAACTGATTTAAACTCCATTTTTTCCCACTAGCACCTCCCTATCTATCTATGAAAATTATGAAGAAAATCAAATAACACAAAGCAGAAAGTAGCCAAGACAAATTTCCCACTTCACATACAAATACAAGGTAATACCACTATTTAAGTTTAGGTGTTTAAATTTGTTTTCAGGTAAAGTTAATTAAAATGTCAATTTCCATAGTTTAGGTTGACAGTAGCTTCATGAAGTCAGACACTTGAAATTAAAGTAGGTAATGAATGTTGATTCATTTGGTGTTTCAGATTTTCTTAATTATAATTTACTCATTTATTGCTTGATTTATGAGAGTCTCACTTAGGGCTTTGCATGTTCTAGGGAAGTTCTATGGCACTAAAGTCTGTCCCTACCCTTTAACTATCAGGCTGAAAGGTCCCAGGCCCCTATTAAGCTATGCACACCCCAGATCACATGAAGACAATCTGTTCATGAGTTCCTACTGAACTATGTACAGCTCAGACCACACACAGACACTCAGTTCAGGTTATATGTGCACAATTAGTTCAGGAGTATGGTGTTGGCCAAAGTTTATGTTTATTGGTATCCACGATATTTGTCTTTGAAAGTCTCTGAACAATTAACTTTAGTTTGAATTGGTCTCTATTGTATTAATTTCAATCTGACCATAATTAGCAGGTGTTTTGGTGTATATATGTATTTTTTTCTCCAGAAACCTTGAAATTCTACTCATTCTAGGAAAAAGATAATACCTACTTTAAATTAGGATGAATATTGGGCAGACTATACTTATTAAGTTCCCTTCTCATAAAAAAATGTGTCTGTCCTCTTATCTTAAAAAAATCTATAATTCTATGACAATAATGTAGGATATATGTATGTTTATATATGTGTATATATACACATATATATTAAAAATAAAAGATATCAAGAACTAATAAGACTGTAGAGTTTTTTAATTTCGTTGGTGACTTCTGAGTAAAATTAAAGAAAAGGAGATGAAAAGTTTACTCCGTAGAGTAAACTACTGTTTTCTTGTAAAAAAAAGAAAATCTCTTGGCTCTCAAGCTCGTTATTGAAATTTATTAAATCAATCCATCTTGCTCTCTCTGGTTTTGGCTTTGGTTGGCGATAGGGTTTTATTATGTAGCTCTCATTGGCCATGAATTATTCATGTAGCCCAGGCTAGCTTTCAGTTCATAGCAACTCTCTCACACGCTGAAATTCCAGGTATGAACCACCACCTCCAGTAGTAATTTTTGTTTTGTTAAAAAAAAAAAAAGCATTTAACAGAAAGTGGAGCTACATAGAAATGGAATTATGCTAATGTGAGGTTATGTCATTAACATAAAGCTTTCAAAATTATGACTATAATCAACAATACTCCTTCATGGGACCTTACTAAGAGAAAATACCCTATAAGAAAGGGATTCTTTGTTGCTTATGCACCTTGTATGCTCCTGTGGACATCAAGTGCTAGAATTCTCCCCATAAGAGTTAGACCTGCGGCACAAATGCATGTGTCACGGTTCTGTGCATGAGGGTCACACCTGCTGTGCTAATATGCATCCTAGGGTTCTCCATGTTGCAGCTGGACCTGCAACACAGAAGCGTGTGCAGCACCTGTTTTAGAAGAAATCACAGCGCAGTACCGGAAGGCAAGGACTGCTCTGCCACATGTGAGTCCTGGTCCTTCTGATAGGTGCATTCCATTTTTTTTTTTACCTGAAAGAGTCTCCTGGAGGCTTTTATGTAAAAAGACTAAGTTTAACTAATTTAAGATGCTAATATGTCCAGTACTAAAAATAAATAAATAAATAAAATTGAAGTATCTTTTCCCTATGTCTAATAAGGCAACAAATGTGATAATAATTTACTTGAGTTACAATTTCTTTTCTCATGGTTCTTCTTGTTACGCACAATAATATAAATATATGTGTACTAATATAAATGTATATGTAATAAAATATTAAAAAATTAATAAAAAGTTCTTTTCTCTTTTTTTTGAGGGCAATATTTTATTCAGGTACAGAAAACTTAGAAGTGTATATTAAACCCAGTCTAGTGGTGGGTTTTTTAGCCTTTGCCTTTCGCATCTCTGCAGTGCAAACCGTTGGTTTTGGACCCAGGACATTGCCTCCCCAGTAGCAGTAGATGTCATCGTCGTAATCCTCCTTATAGCTTCTACCAGCTTTGCCAGAGCTCTTTTGTCTTCCCAGTTTACCTGTGTGAAGGCAACATTGGTACATCTTCTGTGGACTAGCTGTCCCAGCCTGGCCTTCTCCTTGATGATGCAGTAGATGACCCCAATCTTGTGACACAGGGCAGCCAGGAAAGCCACCACTTCTGTGGGGGTGTATGTTGGACATCCCCTTTTGCAAGCATCTTTCTTCTTAGCATGGGCCGGCAACCTATGCTTCTCTTGCTTTGTCTCTGGCCTGTACTTGTGGGCATAAGCAGCTGCTTGTTGGTCCAGGGCCTAGGTGAATTGGTTAATAGCAGAAGGTACCTTGAGCAGCTTATAGCAGATTGCCCCTTGTTACTGTAAACTAATGTAACAGGACAATTTGAAGAAGTGAGTGAGATCTTATTTGGGCTGGACGCCTTGTCTAATAACAAAGTTCTTAGAACCTTTCTCAAACAGGACATTTAGCCCCTTTGGCCCCCTGCTTCTTGATGTGACACCTAGGGATGGGGACCCTTTTTTCCCTATGTATTTCTTTCTTTTGGACATCTTCCAGCCATCTTACACTGAATGCAACTGATCTTGGAAGCTAAGCAGGGTCTGGTCCAGTTAGTGCTTGGATGGGAGTTACACTTTCTATATGAGTTTGCTAACAGAACTTGACACAAAAGCCTTTGTGCAAGGAGCTTGATTGGTGTGGTTACCATAGCAACATGGTTGAAAGGAAGAAAGATTTCCTTTAGGAACCTTTTCTAAATGCTGTTTTGTAACCCATAATGATATCGCTGGCCTGCCATCCCTGTGTGAAGGGAGAGAGATCACTTTGAGGGTCAACCTGGTGTCTTGTGTTTATAGATTATGCTAAGCAATCAAGACTGCTTGGCTCCTCTTACAGTCCCAAAGCTGAGCTTGCCCTGGTCTTCAGGATTCTGTGAGAACAGGAACCCCACACAGGAACTCTTTATGTCTGAGAATGCACAGAGGAACTGGATCCAGACCAACAACTAATTCTGTTCAGTGTACTTTGTAAACATACTGTCTGTAACAGATTTTTAATTCCCTGTTTATCTTTGTTTGAAATCCTTCAATTTATCAATAATTTGTTGTGTGCATGATGTTACTGTTTTTAGGAGACAAAAAGGGTTTTAGCCAGTAAATAGATCAGCAGGGGCTTCATTAAAAACCTTTCCTGGTGGTTCGGTATTCTGGAATTACTGTAAACCCTAAGGCTTTCATTTGCACTTTGCTTTGTTATAGGGTAAACGTCTGCTCCATTATCACAGCAACTGTGTACAAAACACATCGAATCAGTCAAGTACCCACCATAGGGTGTTTTCCAGAGCTTAAAATGACCTGATGGTTATTTTACTTGTAACCTCAATAATAACAGCACTCAGGCCTATTATAACTTTTTTTTTCCTAATCAGCCACATGCTTGCAGTTTTTCCTTTTCACTCATTAGTTTAGGTCTTTGGGATCAGACACTCCGAAATAGACCTGCTGGATTTAAATAGAGATTCATAACTTCAAGGTTGTCGAGGTGTAATTTTGTGCAGGAGGAATAAGAAGAAAAAAAATTGCCTTATATTGATATAAATATGTAAAAAATTGATACACATAGCTTCTAACTTTTGGGTCCCATGATTGGTACAAAATTCTTATACAATAACATAATGAAATTATGTTTGAGTGATTTTTTTTGGTTTGTTTATTTATTTATTTATTATAATTTATTCATATTACATTTGGATTGTCATCCCTCCACTCTTATCTTACTGTTCCCTCCCTTCCTCCCTCCTTTTTCTGATCTATTTTCCCTCCTTTCGACTTCTGGCAGGTCTGGTCCTCCCCCCACCCCCACTATCTGACCACAGCCTATCAGGTCACATCTGGATAGTCTGCATCCCCTTCCTCTGTGTTTTCACAGGGCCTCTATCTGACTTGATTTTTGATACATAATTTTTTAATTCAAATTTTCTAGATTGCACACTTACAATTTCTAAACAAATGTTGTTGTTGTTTTATTTGAGTTATCTGAAATGATCTTGCCATTTAAACAAGCTATTGGGAAATGTCCGGTCATACTTTGAGTCTAATTCAACTCAAATATTATTATATATTTAGGAAGTGGCAGATTGTCATGGAAAGTTTTATGTTTTGGTGGCATGCCACTGTCTGTGATTAAGTTTGTTTGAGCCACCGCTGAGGCATGACTTAGGGACTGTATCGGATGCCGAGTTTAGGAAGCCACGTCTCATTCTCCTCCCCTGTCTGCATCCACTGTTTCCTCCTTCTCTAAATAGAAATGAGGTGGAAATGGAAATAAAATGCCACTTTTTAAAAGGGATACCATTATAAAATATGAATAACGAGAATACTCGTCTGCTACCAGAATTGGAGCTATGTATTGGAATGAGACCCCTCCCCAGATAACTACATGACTGCACTTATAAATGGAACTGGAGGTTCCGTCATGGATGTCCTTGGACAAGGTCAAGAGCTTTTATTTAGCATCTGTTATATCTATAGACATACACATCTCTTAGGAAGTATGCAACCTGTGCTGTATGCATGTGTGTGCTGTGCAATTTTGCATAAACAGCCTTGCTCTAGTAAGGGGCTTCTCTTTTCTCCTAAAACCAACCATGCCTGAGTTGTTTCTGTTCTTTTCAATTGAATGTTGTATTATGGGATTGCTTCTTTCTGTGTGTGCTCCCAGTTTTAATATATTTTGACTTGCCTATGTCAACTAGGGTTTCCTCTCTAGGTATTTGTTTTCCATTTCTATCCTTTCTTTGATCCTCTTGCTTCAGTTTTTATGGACTTTATTTTCTCTTCAGCTTCAGGTTGGCAGCTTTCCCCTGCTTCCCCGCTCCTTGCTTCCAAATACTTCCTCTTGGCTCTTAGAGCAGTTTTCTCAGGAGATTGTTCCTGCCACCTGCTCTCTCATTCTCCATACCAGCCCTCCATGAACCTGTGTGAAAGGAGCTTGTGTAGATGTTATGTTCAACCTGATTCATTTGATTTTGTTGTGTTTTTGAGACACGGTCTCATTATGTAGCTCAAGCTGTTTTTGACCTCACTCTGCAATCCAGGATAGCTTGAATTTGTGACCCTCCTGCCTCTCCCTCCAGAGTGCTAGGATTGTTAGGCAGGTGCCACCCACACTTAATTTGCTGTGTGTCCTTTTGGTTTTCAAAGTAAAAATAACATAAATGTTTTACTTATTCATTTTTATGTGTATGAGTGTTTTGCGTGCATGGATGTTTGTGTACACATGTGTGCTTGGTGCCAGTTGGAGGACAGGAGAGGGCATTGGAGTCCCTGAAACTGAAGTTGCAGACAATCATAAGCTGCCACGTAGGAACTGGGACACAAATTCAGGTCCTATGCAAGTATATTCAGTGTTCTTAACCATCGAGTCATTGCTCTAGCTCCATTATTATGAATTTTTATCCAAACCTTTGTGGCTATCAGATGACATAAACTTTTTACTGGGATTCAAGACAGCATCTCAGATTCTTTTAATACACACACAAAGCCCACTTTACATGTGCACACTTTGTTTTCAGTTGTAAATCAATAAGCTTATTGACTTATTGAGCAGCCATTGTATGCCAGGTGCTGTGCTCTGGGGAGGCAAAGATGCATGATCCATGGCCTGTGCTCCTTTAGAGATTAGCAATTTAGAGGGAGACCAGTGTGTAAGTCTGATTACCCTCCAGTGTTCTGCACCACAGGAAGAAAGAAATCACTCAAGAGGAATAATTAACTCAGACTAGGAATGGGAAGAAAGGTAAACCAGAATCAAAGAAGGGGGCCCACACAAAACTGTCAATTACCTGTAATTTTTTTTTCAATAAAGTACTGGTTTCTGTGGAATTACAAGGCAGGGATTATTTCTTAAGTAAGTATTTGTGGAACTCAGCAGAGCATCTCTTGCATATTTATCAAATGTGTAAGTGAAAATCTGTGACCGAGAGGATCATGTCTCCCATCCTGTGGAAGAAAGAGGAGAGAGAAATGCATTCTGTCTGTGGCTTCTTCAAGTTTTCAAGGCCATTTTGAATTTGAATCCTGAATTATTCCTCAATGCCTGGGACCTCCCCCTGGCCTCCTCACTCACTTTCCTCCCTTGGTTTTAGTCTGTTCTCATCTGCAGATTTAACAATGGCCCTAATTATTCTTCTCTTCAGGTCAGAGTCCCGCCCAGAATTAACCACAGTGATGGTCATTTGTTCTGATCCCTCTGAGGCTGACTCTGTTTCATCCATAGTTCTCACCAGGTGTGGCCTCCTGCCCCCTCAGAGCTATGCAGTGAGGATCCCATTTTCTCGGGTTATTGATGAATGTGTCGTAAGAGAATTGAAAACCGTGAAAATCAAAATATAAGTCATTTCTTGCTTCTTGCTCTTGATATACTGGGCTATTTAGTCTAACAGAGGTTAGGTTATTTTAATCGCTTACTTATTTATTTACTTATTTATGTGTGTGCCTGAATGTTTTTGGTATGCTACTGTGAATGTCTGAGACTATCCTGCCTGAGTCTCACCTCTTCTTCCACTATATAAATTCTGATTTTGAACTCAGGTCCTCAGGCACCTCTCTACCCACTGAGACAGTTTTCCAGCTTAGATGATGCTTAGATGACTTTGACAGCAGTGGGTCTGCACTCAGCTATTAATTATTACTCATCTTCTCTCTTCTTTCAGATGAGGGGAACTAGATGTCTTTCACTTACTTTTTTATTTTTGCCTTTTCTTTTCTCTCCAGAGTCTGCTTAGCTTTCTTCTACTATTATCCTGTATTTCCCATAGTGCCTTGCTGTATAGGACAGCTTGCTCTGGAATGTAAGAGTCTCTAGGACCTTCAGTGTGGTGTTGAGGATACAGGCATGCATCACTATGTCTGCTAAATGGATTTCTCTCTCTGCTGTGCTTCTGAGGTAATGCCAAGGTCATTACTCTCTTTGAGAAATGTTCATCCATTCTTTTTTTTTTTTTAACCTTTAAGTACCCTAAGCAGTTTTCTGGAGAGTTTGGCATCTTTGTCACTTTCACTGGTGTCAGTGACATTCTGTAAGAGGGTGCTAGGAAGGCCAAACATGTTCTAGTAAAGATTAGAAGAGTAGGATAAATTCATCTGTAATTTTGCACAATATCTGCCTTTCCTGGCTGATCTTTCACTTTTCTTAAGAAAAAAAATTAGCCTGATTATTTTACCTGTGATCTATTTAGATGTGACCCATTGCTTAGTTAGCTTAGCAAAGTTGAGAATATAATACTGGATATAAAAATATTTTTATTAATTCTTTGAATATTTCATATAATATAGTTTAACCATATTTATCCTCAACTCCTTTCAGATATGCCCACCTCTCCATTCCTCCAATGCCCTGGTGATGTTGTGTGTCCAGTTAGTTTGTCCAAAACACTGTGCTGTATGATCAGTGCTGTGTAGAACAGTCAACGTACCAGGGCCATAGTCTTAAAGATAACTGGTTAGCCCTTTCCCATCACCTCTAAAATCTAACCTCAGCCTATCAAGTCCCATCTATACTACCTGTAACCTCTTCTTCTGTAGCCTGGCAAGGCTGCCCTGCCAGGGGGAAGTGTTCAGTGGCCAGAGTCCATGTCTGAAGGAGTCCCTACTCTCCCATTGTGGGACCACAAAGAGACTGTGCTACTACATGTGAGCAGAGGGTCTAGGTCCACATCATACTTGGTCATTTGTTGATGCATCAGCCTCTGTATTGTAGTGTAGTTATCCTGTATTAACCCATTTAGGACTGAGAACTTCACAGTGTTTTATTCTCTGCATGTTGACCAGTTGTGGGTCTTTGTGTTAATCACCATACACAGCCAAAAGAAGTTCCTCTGATGAAGGTTAGGAAATACACTGATCTCTGGATATATTAATAAGTTATTAGGAGCTATTTTTGATACTGTGTCTATTTAGCTGATTATTAATAGTAGGTTCTCCTATAGAGCCTATGGCTCATCTAACTGTGGGTTTTTGGTCTTTTTTGATCATGCTTCTGGTACTGGTTCCATTTTGTGGAGCAGAACTTAAATTCAATCAGAGAGTGATTGGTTACGCCCATAATATTCATGCCACTGTTGCAACAGTGGGCATGTCTGGCCAGGAGTTATTACTGTAGCACATTTGGTTTTATAGTTAGGTAAGATGGAGGTTATTTTTTCCCTCTGGTAGTATGCATAGGACCTTCCAGCACTATGAAAACTACTTAGTGGGGATTGAGCTTCTAGGTTTCTACTTCTTGAAATTTTCTCATCTTTATGACTCAACTATGTAGTATCTTCCATAATATGGTTTTACTGTCAAGTTTTAGAAGGTAACCAAAATTAATGGTAATTTCCTGTAATGTTTAGCAGACTGCTGGAGGCCACTGGCCAGTACCTCAAAAAGAGGTAACCCATTCCTGGTACTGAGGTTTTTATTTTCAGAATAAAATGTCTAGTTGGGATATGGTATTCTGCTATAGGGAAATTCTATATAGAAATCTGTGTATATGTATATGTATGCATTTTGGAAGCTTATATATTTATAGGTTTCTGTATGGCTTTTTCAAAAGGCTTTGGGTGGTAATATTCTCTGTGCAGGGAATCTTGATCATGATGAGTAGAGAACTTGTGTGAGAGTAAGTAAGCAGACAAGGAAGCAAGCAGTGCTTCTTGCTACTCTACATTTTTGATTGTGGTGTGATGTGGCTACCTGGTTTTATTTTACTGATGTTATAGACTGTGACCTGGGACTGTGAACTGAAATAGAGTCCTTTTGTCTCTAAGTTGCTTTTTGTCAGAGTATGTTATCATAGCAACAGAAGTGAAACTAGGCTACGGAGTTTGTGTGGGAAAGGGCAAGTTTCTAGGTGATCTGCAATTTTCCTATCAGATTCAGTGTTGTATATGTTGAAACTGAATTACCATTGCTATAGTTTTATATGCAATATAATTTATATTTTCATCAGTATGAAATGCACAGGTAATTTTAAATTTGTTATCATGATTAAGATATTTTATAGACACATGTATGTGTATGTGCATATATATGTAACACATGCATGCTGGTGCCTGCAGATGCTAGAAGAGGCCATGAGATATCTTGGACTGGAGTTTTGGGCATTTGTGAGCCACATGATCCAGGTGCTGAGAATCTCCACTTTGTAATTATGATTTTATAATTGTGGCAATGTATTCCCCCCTTCAGGAAACAAATATCAGCACATTGTGTCTTGGAATGAGATGGTTCTTTCAGAAATTAAGAAGTGATTATTCTGACTGGCGTGGCAGCTCATACCTTTAATACCAGCACTTTTGAAACAGAGGCATGAAAACTTTGTAAGTTCATTGTTAGCCTGGCTGACACAGAGAGTTCCAGCCAGGGAGATCTATACAGTGAGACCTGGTCTCAACCAAACAAAGCCAAAAAACCTCCCAAAAGTAACAACAAAAACTCATAAATGATTGTCTGTTTCTTGTATACCTTAGGAGTTTTTCTCCTGACAGAGTTTGATTTTGTGTTGTAGCTATTAGAGTACTACTGGAAATTTTGTTATGTGCAGGCAGTGTAGCATATACCTATGATCCCGTGGCAAGGAGAATCACTATTCAAGGCCAGGTTAGGATACATGTCTAAACTCTACTAAAGAAATCACCTATGGATATAATCAACTATGTAATAACTAACATGTTAAATTACTTTTCTTTCTCTGTGATAAAATACCCTGACAAGCAACAGCATATGACTCCTAGGAAGGGTTATTTGTTTCAAAGGTCTTGAAGGATACAGTTCATCTTGGTGGAGAAGGCACAGCAGTGACAGGGGGAAAGTCTTGACAGCAGGAGCAAGAAGCTGGCTGTTCACATTGTGAATGCTTCAGGAAGCAGAGTGTGAACAGGCAGTGGGTAGGTCAGACAAGAAAACCCCAAGGCTTTCCCTACTGACCCACTTCCCACCTTGTAGAAGTTCTACAACCTTCCTAAACAGCAACATTAGTTGAGGACCCCGTGTTCAGACAGATGAGCCTATGAGAGATATTTCACATTCAAATTACAATGTCCGTGTGTATCTTTGAATCACCATTTGAATGTTTATTCATTCAGTTCCACAAACACTCATGGGCCTTTCCCTTGAGCCAATTCAATCAGGTTTTATTGACTGTTTACCTTAGGCCAGGTCCTGTGGAGAATCAACAGTTTATACAGCATATCCTCAATGTGCATACTGCCTATAGGATTCCAGAGGTGTGGACACATGGCTCAGTTCAGTGGTATAAATGCTGCACTGTGCTGGGGTTGCTATGCTTCCCTGTAATGCTGTCAGGCTTTTCTCTGGATAAAGCAGAAAAATTTGTGAGCCAAACCAGGCTGGTTCCTAATTGTTTCCCAACTTTATTAGCTGCTATTAGTTAGCTTCTGCATCATTACACCCTTTCAGTCACCTTTGCCCTCAGTCACAAGGAGATTCCACAAGTCACAGTGGCATTCCACATCAAGAGGCCTTGCTTTTCGGTTCATGGCTTTCTCCAAACTGATCCTAGGCAGCACTCTGGCATGTTTCGTTACAAAGCACAGGGGAATTTTTATCCAGAGTAACACCTGGTAAGGCATAATAGGGAAAGGTGCTGGAGAGTGAAGGTGCATGCCCCCGTTGCTTAACCAGTAGGGGATGGTCTGGTGATCAAGGCCTCTTAGTTGGCTTTAATTCCTTCTTTCCTTTACCTTTCTCTTCTGGACCCACTTCTGAAATGAATTACTAACACATCTGTGTTTTAAACCCTTATTTCAGGGGAACCAAAATATTTAAAGCTTAGAAGTTGGCAAAACAAAACAAAGACATAAACAAAACAACCCGTGAAATGAAACCAAACCAAACCAAAAACCATCTTCCTGATCACCTTGCAAAGTCAAGCCCATCTCCTTGTGACAGTGGCCACTGATGCTGAGGATTGCCTGCTGCTTAGAGTCGGGAAAGCTTTGCAGGCAACCCCAGTCCTTGCTCTGAGTCTTTCTTTAATAGACCAATAAAGTTTAGCTGGGTGCATGGTGCAAACCTGCGATCTCAGCATGCCGAAGGTGGTGCACACCTGTAATCTCAGTACTTGGAGAGGCAGAGGCAGGTGGATCTCTTTGAGTTCAAGGCCAGCCTGGTCTATAAAGTGAGTCCAGGATACCCAAGGCTGGACAGAAAAAACCTGTCTTGAAACAAAACAAAACAAAACAAAACCAAACCCAGCAAAATACCAATCAGTTCCTAGAAGCAGAGGAAGGGGAAACTTAGGATAACATTTGCATTGAGTCTTTCAATTGTAAGGACTTTTCAAAAGAAGAAGAGGGAAAAAGCTTTGCCTGTCAAAGATCACATGTCAAAGCCAGGGATACATGTATGCTGTTTGTATCCAGGAAGGAGCATGTGTGTTTGATGGTTTTTCAAAGTTCACACTATGGCAATAGATGCAGTTATTGAATAGAATTAAGCAGTTCCTGTTTTTATCAATTATGAAAACCATGACTATCAGCAGTGATTAATTGGATCATTATACAAACAGCCCTATAGTAATAAGCACCCATTGTGTGGGGGGGAGGCATATGCTCTTCCTATCCATTAGGGCGGCACTTTGGCCCAGAGGGATGATGGATTGGCCTGTGTTGTCTTGCCACACAGCTGTCACAACGGCTCTGATAGCAGGTGATAGTTCTGTTAGAACATGTCAGCTTGCTGCTTATCTCTTATGACATCTATTGAGGGAAGCTCCCTTTTAGGTTTGATTCAGACAGTGACCTTGATATTCCTGGTGAAGAATAAAGGCTCACAATTATTACTTCACGGTGGAGAGGCTTGTAGCTGGTGTCTCACACCCATCTTATCAAATTATTGGCCTGAAACTGATAACATGATGAGTTCTGGTTCTTGACAATACGGCTATAACTGCTGGGTTTGTACAAACGCTAAACCTCCCACCAGCTCACGTACAGGGATACACTGAGGTAATATGTGTCACTGTGCTTTCAGGGACTCTGATGCTGAAACTTAACATCTGGTTCAGAGTGGGATCTTTAAGGAATCATCCTTTTCATCCAAGAAGCAAGAAACAAGGAGCAAGTCAGTAGTTTAACTGACAGGGTTTTGTGTTTTGTTTTAAACAAATTTCAGGGAGGCATAAATGGAAGCAAACCTGAATTTTGAAAGAGCTGCTCAGTGTAGGATTTCTGGCTTCGCTGTTGAGACCATGGAAAGTTGGGAAACTTGCTAAGGGCCTGGAAGCTTCCATTCTCTCATCTGTGAAATAAAGATGCTCTTAGCCTGCCTGCTTAACATTCTATGTCAGGCAGTTATAAGAAACTTGAAAGCAATTTTTGGTTAGTTAGGGAATATATCAACATAGAGTGGCAGTATTGTTTTAGTCATTGACTATCTAACTATTTTTAAATGTCAAAATGTGATATAAAAGTGTTTTAAAATTGTTGTTTTAAAGACAAAGTTTTGTCATAGTCTCTATGCTAGATCCAAACTTAAAATCCGCTTGTCTCAGCATTTTGAATGCTAGGATTAGAAGTGTGCCATGGTGCCTGGACTATGGAGAAATAGAAGATAGAATGCTAGACTGAGAAAAAGAAAATCTTCATTTGAGTACCAGAAATTTAACAGGTAGCTGGTCACCTTGCACATGGCATTTTTGCTTTTTATTAGCTCTGTGGAACTTTAACTCCTAGATTTTCTCCTTTCCTATTGTTTTCTGGCTTGTGGCATCTTCCCTCTGCCTGACATTTCTTTTCTTGTACAGTGGTCTTTCATTTCTCTGGGATCAGGAAATTCAAATGCTTTGTGTATGTCTAAACCTGTGGTACTTCATTGCTTATGAAATATGTCTGAAAAAATGCATGACTAAGGCTCTATATCTGGAGTTTGATTCAGTGAATTCTAGTCTAGACCCAAGGATTCAAATGTTTATTAGCGTCTCAGTCGAATCTTATGTAAATAATGTTTTGAAAGACATGGATCCTGAACATACATTACTAAAATCCAGTGATCATTTGTAGAGTCAGATGAGATTGGGAATTTTTCAGGATGGTATGACATAGGCACATATAGAAGCAAAAATATCATGGTTTATTATTTTCCATCATGTCTGTGGGTTTACTTCCATTATTAAGTTGGATTTATGTAAATGTGAAGAGATAGACAGCTCATAAAGATTATTGAGTGTTTCTGGAATGGACTATTGTAGGCTCTGTTTCTTTTTTTTATTTTTTAATTTTTTATTTTTTTTATTTTTTGTATTTTTTCTCCTTTATTAATTTATTCTTGTTACATCTCAATGGTTATCCCATCTCTTGTATCCTCCCATTCTTCCCTCCCTCCCATTTCCCCTTATTCCCCTCCCCTATGACTGTTCCTGAGGGGGATTACCTCCCCCTGTATATGTTCATAGGGTATCAAGTCTCTTCTTGGTAACCTGCTGTCCTTCTTCTGAGTGCCACCAGGTCTCCCCCTCCAGGAGACATGGTGCCTTCACTTACCAGGAAACCGAGACAGAGGGGAGGACATTCTAGTGGGACCCTAGATGAGAGAAGCATGGGAGAATGGCAAAGTAGAAGGATCCAGAGGGTCCTAGAAGCCTACAAGTAGAACATTATGATAGGCAGATTTGGGCTCAGGGGTCCTGCTCAAACTAAGGCACCAGCCAAGGACAATACAGGCGGTAAACCTTAATGGACAGGCTCTGTTTCTTAACAATTAAACTTTATTATACAACCCAACTAGCTTACACAAGAGGGAAAAAGGGTTAAAAGGAAAACAGAGTGAACCTTCCAGTATCTGTTCCACGGGAAGGGTCCCTAGGTGTCTCTGGCCTGTGTGTTGTTCCGACCTGTTCGCTGATCCACGTGCACTCAAGCCTGGTCTGAACCTGCTGCTGCTCTCTCCTCTCTGCCTGTCTGTGTCACATGGGAAGGGTGGTCTCCTTCTCTCATTGAGGGTCGATTAGAAAAACAATAGTCCAGGTGGAGTCCCCACGTCTGCTTCCTGAATTCCAGGCCCAGGATGGCTCCACTCAGTCTATCTCAAGGTATCCATGGTGTGTTCAAGGGTAAAGCCCACCAAGATTGCTTTCACCTGTGACAAAGCTTTCAGTCTTTCCTACAGACTATAGTATACAATACATTTAAACGCTTAGTTAAGATATATATTTTTAGTGTTTTTTTCCTCTTGAAAGCATCAGAAAGCCGTATGTTTTTTGTGGGTACACTGTACTTTATTCCTGCCTAGGTTAAGGCAGTTTGGTTCATTGTCATGGTTGAAACATGGTGGTACACAGTCAGACATGGTGCTGGAAAAGGGGCCAAGAATTCTATATACAGATTGGTAGGAAACAGGAAAAGTGCGTTAGCCACTGAACCTGGCTTGAGCTTCTAAAACCTCAGATCCTACACCACCCCTCCCCCCCCCCCCTGCCCAGTGACATGCTTCCTTCAACAAAGCCTCACCTAATCCAACAAGGCCACATAATAATGCCACTCCCTATGAGTCTATGGGGGGCATTTTAATTGAAACTACCACAGGGCTCCACAATACATTCCCCTTCCTCTTTAATTTGGGGGACTGTGAGGGGATACATTTAGTGAATTGTCAGCTGGTTAGTGAGCTTGTTTCAGCACAGGGCCCCTCTCTTCCTCTCATGCTCTTGTTGGGGTAAGTGACACAGGGCTTTTTACTCCATGGAGGCTATTTGAACTATGAAGTCAGCTATGCTGTTGCTGTAACAATATTGACCACACAGTCTCTGAGGGTGATCCCAGCCCTAGCATCAAAGTTGGAAGAGTAGCTGTCAATGTTAACATCTCTGGAGACTACTTGATTCTCAGGATAGCCCAGGATGTTCCATAGAGAACACTCTAATGCCTGCTTCTCCACCTTCTTGGTGTAGTCATACTTGACAGCTTTCTTTAGGTATCAGATGAGATGCATGACAGACACTTTGTGGGTTGCCAGTAACCTTCCCATTTATGTTGTGAATGACCTTGTCCGAAGCATTAGCAGTACCAGTGGATTCAGTGATGGTGTTCTGGGCTGTCCTAGTCATCAATGCTATCCACTTTTCCTAGGTGGCAGTGAAGGCACGGACTGTGGTCATGAGTCTTTCAGTAATACCAGTGTTGTCATGATGACCTTTCCCAGCATACATAAACAGTTGGTAGTGAATTAGGCATTGCTGACAATCTTGAGTGAGTTTTCTCATGATGCATATCCATCACTGTCATCAGGAAGTTGGCAGAAAGGGCAGAGATGGTTCCACTCTTTAAGTGAACTGCTGCTTTCCTCATGGTGGAAAAGACACCTTTGGCCATACAACGTATTTGGCACTAGCATCAGCCCATTGGAAAGTTGTGGAGTCTAGCTCCTAGAGGATGCAATGACCTTCCCATTGATAATAGGCATTTGCAGCCTTGAATATTCCAAGGAGCTTGCTATATGGGTAGCATCAGACTGAAATATTGTGAAGTTGGTGAAGGAAACATTGTTGAAGATAGTATTCACTTTGCTAGAGTTGAAGACAGGCCTGGTGACCATAGTCAATTCCATTTCCTGTGACCTTTACCATGGGTCTCAAGAACAGGCTGGCACTACATGAGAAGATGTGGCTGTCTCTGGAATGGAACCAAATAGAAAGTCAAAGCCACATATACTTTGAAGATTCCGTGACATATAATCTTTGGTTTTGGTATTTCATTGTAGTTATTTTAAAGTTGGTGAGTGTTGAATTACATTAGAAATTCTCATGCATAAAGACTTGGTGATACATTGGCCTCATTGTGAAGGAAGCAAGTGGGAGCAGGATTGGTTGCTTTCAGCTTGCCCTCATACCTTTGTAGTCATACTCTTTATTTTTACATTTATATTTGCAGATCTCTGATCAGTTAAGGAAATGAAAACCAGATGACATAGTGGGCTTTAAAGTGTTGCCTAGGATAAAGGAGTACAGCAAAGTCAACTGGGGACTCTATACCGGCTTCTACCGAATGCACCAGATTTCCACTGCTCATCAGATTTGTCCAGAACAGTATTTGTCTCCTAATCAGTGTGTGGTTTTATATGAGGAATTCTTGTGTTCAGTAGGATGCCTATTGCTTACAAATTAGATATTAGATATTGCTTCACATCCCCAGCCATTCATTCCTCTCACTGTATGCTTCATTAAGGGAGGCGTATTTCTAGGAAAAATAGAAGGACTGTGGATGTGAAAGACAATACAAACAGCAAAAAAGCACTTCAAGGTTGGGGTTATTAAGCAAGTTCAGGTTCTGAATAATCATGCAAGACTCTTTGCATTTTATTCCATAAATGTATTTAATAGGGAGATGATTAAGATAAGAAGTGAGCTTTGACCAAACCCATATTTTTCCAAAAAAGCAAAATCGTTTATAAAAAGCAATTCTAACTTTATTAACCATTCACAAATAAAATTACCCATGTAGAGATCAAGTGAAACTTTCTGAATAATAGTTCAATCTCTCGTAATGTGCAGTTGCTTTGTTTGTTTGATTACAGTGATTATAGTGTTCATTAGTACTGACTGGGTAGGTGCACTGGCTCATATCTTCAGATAAGCTACGGTCTGTGAAATCTCATGGCTTCTATTTTCATCGCCTTAAACTGTACTTTCCACTTCTCTCGGTGTCAGCAGCTATTGCTTTAGCATAAATATTTTTATCACTGTGATTGTGATGGAACAAAGACAATTCCTGGTTCTTCTTGCATTCCAGTTGTCCTAGTTATTACTCTGGTGACAGAATTGGGTTTTTGTTTTTGTGGACTAGGTACTATCAGTGTGAATGCATTTCTGATACCTTCCTAATATATCTTAGCAACAGCCAAATGGAGGGAGCACATCTGGATACTGAATTTAGGCAAAGTGATTTTAAAATGTTTTTAATAGTGATCCAAATAAATCTCTTATGAAAACCTGCCTAAGCATATATGATAAATGTATGGAATGTCTGAATAGCTTCACAGTTCCATAGTACAGGAGAGTGATCATGCCATTCTTTTTTAAAATTTATATTTATTTTTAAAATAATACAATAAACGAACACGCTGAGCATCCTTGGATAGTATCTTGTTTTAATGTTTCATACTTTTTCTTTCTTTGTATTGTTTGTGATTTCCATACCTTTATTTTAATTTTTTTCAGGCCGTTTTGTACATTTAAAAATGTATTTATTTAATTGCTTTACAGCCTGATCCCAGCCCCCCATCCACCTCTCCTCCCAGTCCTATCTTCTCTCTCCCCTTCTCTCTACCCCTTCTTCTTCTCAGTGAAGGGAAGGCCCATAAGGGGCACCTCAAGTCAGAGCAGGACTAAGTGCATTTTCTTCCGCAGCCAGAAAAGGCAGCTCAGCTACAGAAAAAGGATGGCCTCTACTCCTGTTGTTGATAGACCCACATGATGACCATGCTGCACATCTGCTACATAGTGTAGTGGGTATAGATCTGACCCATGCAGGCTCCTTGGTGGGGCATTCTTTATGAGCCCCAAGGCCCCAAGGTTAGCTTACTAAACAGGTCTTCTTGTGATGTCCTTGACCCCTCTGAATCCCTTAATCTTTCTTCCTTCTCTTCCACAAACTCCCCAAGCTTAACCTAATGTTTGGCTGTGGGTCTCTGTGTCTGCTTCCATCAGCTGCTGGATGAAGTCTCTCAGAAAGTAGTTATGCTAGGTTCCTGTCTGCTAGCAGAGTAGAGTATTATTAATAGTGTCTGTGGTTAGCTCTCTCCATGGGGTGGGTCTCAAGATGAGCCAGTCATTGGTTTGCCATTTCCTCAATCTCTGCTCCATCTTTATGGCCACACTCCTTGTAGGCAAGGAAACTTTGGGTTGAAGGTTTTATGGGTAGGTCATGTCATTCTTAAGCCAGACAAGATGGAAATACGTACTACAGCCTTGCCTTAAGCAGATATCACTTAGCACTCATCATGCCAGTACTTACCAATACTTAATTGATCTTTTTAGGTAATCTCAGAGCATGGACTTTTTCCCCCCCTGAGATAGAGTTCCTCTTGTAGCCCTGGCTGTCCTGGACTCACTTTGTAGACCAGGCGGGCCTGGAACTCACATCATCTATCCTCCTGCCTCTGCCTCCTGAGTGCTGGGACTAAAAAACCCCGAGCATGTACTTTTGAAGCTACGCACCTCATAGAATTGTACTATGGTTTTATTCGAATGTGGCAAGGACTATTTAAATCTCTGGAGGGGCAGTGATGGTAGATTTGAGTATGTTCATTACCCATGAACATAGGTTCTCTGTTTTAACAAAATCAGATGGTTGTAGTTTGGAACTTGAAACCAATTTACTGGCAATGTTTTTGCAAGTCTTTGAAAATGTGATATTTATGTGCACACAAAATATGTCCCAGTTATCTCCCAAAATAACCACAAAGAATATATGCTGTAAATCATAGCTTGGACATCCAAAAGATTTCTCTGTGTCTATTCATATATCTGCTTTTCTTTGTATTACAACTGAGTCTTATAGTCATCGTCTGTAATTGTCAGCCACTGTCTAGCTTGCTTTGTGGGCTTGAGCTACTCAATTTACTAAACATTAGTTTCTCTGCTATAATTTGGATCATACCAATCTTATATAATTGTCATAAAATTGAGTGGCGGCAAGCTTGGAATAAACAGCATCATCTGGGTTAGTTTCCTCTCTTCTGTCTTGTATTTCTGGATGGTAACAATGGGTTTTGATCCTGCAACACTGGCCTATGGGCACAGGCCACACAAAAGTAACAGAAGGATAGTTTCTGCTGATAGAGAGACAGAGTCATTTCTGTTCCTTCTCCCAACCCCCTCTCTTGTAACAGAAACAGAAGACCATGTTTTGGTTGGGTATAGTCACAACTAGAAGGCTGAGGATGCTCCAAAGTCCCTTAGTTCCTTTATACCACCTGTGTGGCTAACACAACTTTTCCATGAGGTTGACGGGCTTCCTCTCCTGTCTGCTTCATTGGACTTTGAATGTTCAAGAGCAAGGATCATGACTCAGTTACTCTTCACTGAACTAAAATGTAGCCAATAGGCGCAAGGTCGTTTACTTAGAAGTAGAGAGAAAATGCTACAAACTGAAGGAACTTCTTGCTGGATGTCTCAGCAGTAAGGATTTAAAGTACAGGCTTTAAATGTGCCTGTAGTTGTACCAGCAAGAGAAAGTGGATTTCAAAAATAAAGGGTGATACCAAATACGGAAAGAACAAACAGTTTGGGTTTGTGTTTTAGAAAATATTTTAGCAATAAATATTTTTGATAGTATTCTTTGACATTTGGTGTTTTTGTCAAAATAGCTGTCATGGATAGGGATATGAAACATGCCATATTTTTATAATATAAATAGGAATATAAGGAACTCAGAGGTTAAAGATAATGCCCTAAGATTTAGTTGCTAACAGCATCTGAAAATGTAAATTGTTATGCTCTGTAAATTATCTTTCATTTGAATTCAGTTTTCTTAATGGCAAAACTAATTCCATTTGATCTTATAATTTGTTATAAGTGGTTAATTCTGACAAATAAGTAACAGGTTAAGCCTAAAAGCTATTATTATTATTATTATTATTATTATTATTGTTATTATTGTTATTGTTGTTGTTATTATTATTATTATTATTATTATTATTATTATTATTACTTGAGGTGTGCATTTGTTCAGGTGAAAGAACAATTTCACAAACACAATTTTTTCACAAACACTTTGCAGGTGTATCTACTCACTGTTGATAATGAGATAAAAGATAGAAATAGTCTCAGGATTCCTGTGCACCCCTTATGTCTTGAAACAGGCATTTCTACACTTTTGTCACCATTTCCCTGCATAAACTGACATCTTTAAAACAGGAGAGGAACTGTCCCAAGTGTTCCTTATGAAGAATCTATGTGTATGGATGACTGGAAGAATTAGAGCCCTCAAAACTCCCAAATCACAGTGAGAGGGTGCTGGGGGTAAAATCGAGGGGCATCTCACATACAAAGATAGAGACCTCAACCTACTGTTTTCACATTAGAGTAACTTTCTGGGAAGGGTACAGAGAAAGAGTCAGGTACTTATTCAGTGGGTGAGTGTGGCTTCAGTAGAGAGGGAGGGATGAGGGAGAGGAGAGAGAGGAGAGAGAGAGGGGAGGAAGAAGACACACACACACACACACACACACACACACACAGAGACAGACAGACAGACAGAGAGAGACAGACAGACAAACAGACAGACAGACACACACACACACACACACACACACACACACACACACAGAGACAGGCAGACAGAGAGAGAGAGAGACAGACAGACAGACAGACAGACAGACACACACACACACACACACAGAGACAGACAGACAGAGAGACAGAGAGAGACAGACAGACAGACAGACACACACACACACACACACACACACAGAGAGAGAGAGAGAGAGAGAGAGAGAGAGAGAGAGAAAATATGACCTTCACCCTCATACTGTGGAATTTTGAATTTTGGATAGTTTCTGTACAAACTGTAATGGGAGATTTTCTCTTTTTTAAAAAGGGTGGTGAGATGGGCAATAGTGGAATTGGGTTGGGGTTTCCCAGTTATTGGGGTAACTCCTCTTTTCTGTCCACATGTGAGGCTTTCTTCTGAGTCATGGCATCAGGTAAAGGATAGAAGCAGCCAGTTGGATAAGGATAATGAAACAGAGGTGGCATTATAATTCAGCAAAAGGCAGGTGATGGCCATTTCAGTAGGCAGGGCTGGCCTTCTTTATTTTATAGTTTTAGAGGTCACATGGTATCCTCCTCCAGAGAGGCTCTTTGCCACTATAGTATTTGCTTTTCTCTCATGCTGATCTAGAAAACTTCAAGAATTAAATAAATTAATTTTGCCTCTGATGCAATTGATTCCAGTTGTGAAATGGAATCAGGGTTTAATATTGGCAACAATAAATAGTATGTCAGAATTTTCATATATTTTTCCCTTGTATTATCTGGGTAGCACTAATAACATGGAATTATCTCATTTAGCTCTACCCTTCCCACCCCCACTTTTAAGAGTGTTAGCACTGTTTATAGGGAATTGTGGTAATATAATCAGTGGCTAAACCTGGCATTCAGGGGGAGGCCAAACATCAACCACAGACCAGAGAGTAGAGCTAGGGGTAATGTGTGACCCTTATTTCACTACATCAAAATAATTAAAATATGCTCAGAATGCACTCATACTTTCTAAATATCAGTGTAATAAATGCCTGAGCACTGGTTTAAACACAGATGATGGGGATATGTTTAGATTATTGTGTATTATAGCAAAGGGCAAGAGGTGTATCAACAATAGCTTTCTGTGATTTTTCTCTTGATTCATCTGAGCAGTTGCCACTGGAAAGTAATAAGTCACACCTCCACTTACTATGTACTTGTGAGGCTGGAAAGAGAGAAACTGGTAAGACAGCAAAGATTAGTTTGGCACGTAGGTGTTATGTTTTAGATGTTTCATTTCTACTCCCTGAAAAAAAAAAATAAATTTAGTTACTGGTACACCAAGTTGACTGATGAACAAATTAGACTGCGAATTTTTTTTTTTTTTTTTTTTTTTTTTTTATCTTCTAGACCCACAGCACTGTCACTCAAATCCAGCCTGACCCAGAGAATCCTCATGCATTTATGCAGGAATTTACTAGTGTAGTTGTCTGACAGTCAGTTTAGAGAAAGACTGAATGGCTCACGCGAAACAAAGCAGGAAATCAGTTGTCTTTTAAAAGATTCTTACAGAAGCCAAGAAACAAGGTAAGCAGGCATTTGATGTGAGGCAGCCACTAGATACCATGATAGATGCACCTACCTAAAGTAGGGAGCAGAGGGTGGAGTAGAATGGCTGTTTCTGTCTGGTACTCTGAGCTGTGGTCACAGAGCAGCATGCTTATGTAGTTTGCAAACCCATGGGTGTCAGTATTTATTCACCACCTCTCCATTAACAGTTATTTTAAATTACCAAAGTAATTCCATTAGTATTTGCTTTGGTAAAGTAGGGATTTGGGGCTTGAAAGTAAAACTCTGTTTGTTTTGTGCTAATGTTTTATTTGTTATTTTTATTTTGGGACAGCGGTTTAAGCTGAAGCGGTTAGGCTTCTCTTAAGTTACCTGATGAGCCACCTCAAAGTATCGTGTTTTGTTTTGTGAGTCTGAGAAGTCTTCCCTGGATTGACTGAGGTCACATACCAGCCAGTGTGTACATGTGTGTGGGGGTGGGATGGTGGGTATTAAAAGTGTAATTAAGTGGGAGGATTTCTCTGCAGAGAGCTGCTAAGGTAAATAAGAGTAATGGCTATTCATTACAAAGTGCATCTGAACACCAGAGACAGAAGGCTAACTGTTAATTGAAACTGACAGTATTGGCTGTTCTGTCTTGATTGGGGAGGCAGCCACATTTTCATCGAAGCCTTTGAGCTCCACGGCTCCTCCTGAGTTTCATTTCTGGGAAGGTGGGGGCAGGAGTCCTCTTTGTTAACATTAAAGACATCAGAGCTTGCAGGGTAGCATGCGCTTCCTCTACTGTCATCTTTTAACCTGATTCCATCCTTCCTTTCTCTTTATCACTGGGCTACATATTTAGTGTTTGTGTCTTACAAACTGTACAATATCTGATCTCCTCAGAAAAAAAGAAAAAAAAAAAGCAGCAAGTCCCCACAGGGTCACCCTGAGGCTGATCTCTTTAATGAATATGTATATGGATCCAAGGATTCTTTTTCAAACCAACCATAACAAAAGCCGTTAGGAAGCCTGTAAAGTAGTGGCTCTCAACCTTCCTAATGCGATTCTTTAATAAAGTCTCTCATGTTGTGATGCCCCAACCATAAAATCATTTTGCTGTTACTTCATAACTGTAATTACATAGCTGTAATCATAATGTAAATATCTGCATTTTCTGATATCTTAGACCACAAACCTTGTGAAAGGGTCATTCGATGCCCAAAGGGGTTACAACCCACAGGTTGAGAACTACTGCTTTAAAGGGCCACAGGAACCTTGAAGTCGTTTCCACCAGAGGCCTAGTGATACCATGCAGACATGAACCATATAAATGCATTCATCTTGAAATGAACAAAATTTGAGAGACCAATTACCTACAAATTATGTAGGTAACAGATTTATTTCACTAAAGTACACAGGACTTTAATTAGCATGAACTAATATACATTGATGCTCAATGCTTCATCACCTGCTGAGATTTTATTAATCCTCATAAGACTGTGAGTAAAGCAGCCTTGAGATACTGTGTCCACCTTTACACATGAAACCAAGGATCCAGTCCTTAGTTGATTTCTCACAGGCACTTAAGTGCGGAAAGGAGGCAAGACCTTCTATGCTCTGACTCACAGCTCCTTGCAAATTTATATCAATGAGAAGTCTGACGGAAACAACTCTGTTTATGTGCAGTTGCTGAAGCTTGAGTAGGAGGCATGGTTTCAGATCAAATATATTTAACTACCTGCAAATTTCAAGGAGGCTCAGCCTTTTTGTTCTAACTGCTGAATAGCAGCTGCCATGGGCAACACTTCACATGCAGTAGGTTCCTAGACAACGGTTGCTCAATGAGTGGATGAGTAAGAACACCACAGCTTCTGGATGGTTTGCTGTGCTCTCCCTAGAATGCACCAGGAAGTCACTCTTTATTATGATGACTCAAAATGACTTGTGTAGGTTTACACAATTCCTATTTATAATGTTTCCTGTTAGCATCGGAACCTCTCTGCTGATTTATTTTGCTTAGACCAGCAAGTATAGTGTTGTTTGGTTCTGCATTCTTTGAAAAATGTCTATTAGAAAGCATTATGTCTGCATCTTTAATACAGGCATGGTAGAATGGCTCTATTGGTATGATTAGAAAACAAAACAAAACTTCTGTCTGGATTTTTGTTTGTTTATTTACTTTGGTTGTTGGTACAGGGTTTGGTTTTTGTATATCAGGCTGCCTCAAGTTGGGATAGCACTTGTGTGCCAGCATGCGCTGAAGGGAGTTGTGAAGGTTTTCCCTTCCTTGAGCTGCTTCTCTGTTCTTTTGTTTCTCTTCCTTCTTGTTTTCTTCTTTCCTTTTCTCCCCACTTCCCTTTTCTCCTCCTCCTCTCCTCTTCCTGTTGTTATTATTATTATTATTATTATTATTATTATTATTATTATTATTATTATTATTATTATTATTATAGGGTTTCTTTGTGCATCATAACTCAGCCTCACACTTTATGTCCTTCTGCCTCATGCTCCCAAGTGCACGGATTACAGGCATGCATCACCATACCTGGCTTCTATGTAGCTCTTAAAGAACCTTACATTTCATAATCTAGGAATTTAACCTACATCATCAAATAGTTCACTAATTTAAAAAAAATTATTAATTTATTCAGACAACAACTCAATTGTTATCCCATCACTTGTATCCTCCCATTCCTCCCTCCCTCCAGCTTTCACCCTATTCTCCTCTCCTAGGTCTATGACTGAGGGGAACCTCCTCACCCACTATATGGTCATAGGCTATCAAGTCTCATCTTGGTATCCTGCTTATTATTTCTTTGAGTGACACCAGGCCTCCCCACAGTTCATTAATTTTTAAAAAAGAGTTAGCATAGTAATACTTGGTTGAAGGAAAAAAAAACAGGAAAAAGGAAAACATTACCATATAAATACTCAAATATTTAAAGTGTTGAAATTACCATATACTGATTAAAGAATAAAAAGAGAGAGTTCATTTCAAGGAAGTGTAAAGGGTGGGATTCCATGTAATCCCAACCTGAAATGTTTTATACAACTTTGGTTTGAGCAGTTCTGAACTCAGTTTCTCTTTCAAGAAAGATTCTGGTAAACTTGTCTACTGAGCAGGCATGGACACGAAAATTAATAAATGCACTTAGGCATGAAAAGACAGGTGCACCCTTCTCAAGGTCTCCACAGACTAAAGGAGCTGCTGATAAGCACCAAGTTCTTTCATACCAGCACAATAAAATACACAGTTCAGCCTTTGCTCCTTGGGACACCCCTGAGGCAGCAGGTAAGAGTTTCAGAGTTGCTCAGCCATAGATGATGGGACGTCTGAAAAGATAACGTCCTCTGCCATGGGTACCTATGTTTTCATGTGAGCACAGAAAGGATTTTTACAGCTGCATCATGGAGCACTTAGGCATTCTTTGCACATGTCAGGATTCCTCTTTGGCTGTCTCACCATTTGCAAGGCCTACATTACCACAGAATAAACCGATTACAATTAAGCAGTCTATTTGTTTAATAACCTTGGAAAATGGATTGAGAGCCACAGTTTGAAATTCATTCATAAAGGAGGTTTCCATGTTACTGCATATTATAGCTTTGGCAGAACTTGGGCAAATCTCCTGCCTTGACACAGCCATGTGGGGTTTATGGCCAGCTATAGTTTAAACTTGTTTATAACATGATCAAATTTTCAGAGCTTTAGATCTCTTGAATATGAACTAGTACCAAGGCATACCATGTGATGGCAATTTTCAGTTTTCTGCAGATGGCTGGGGATACAATGTTGCGGTTTATCAAACATTAGAGCAGCTTAGAGAGTACAGAGTTATTTTGCTGGGGTCATTCAAGTCCATTAACTAGAATAAAACAAAATTTCTTGGCATGTAAAATATTGTGAGCATATGTAAATTAAATTCCATGTTTATTCAGAGGGACCCTTCAGGTACTAGGAAGGAGGTTCTGGGTTATCAATAGATAGCCAGAAGACATGCTTTGCTCTGTTTCCTGGGAAGTAGGTTGACTGCTTGGCATTTCTGTTTATTTCAATTCTGGATAAATTAATGCTTCAGTTTCTTAGACACAAGATTATAGCTTTTGTTTTTAGACTCCAGAGATCTAGGATGTCAGTAAAATAGTGATCTCGCTGTTTTAAAGCCAGTTGATTGGGATGAGGATTTGACCTGATAAGCTACTTAAATGTAAGTTAGTGTTTCCTGTTTCAGAGTCATATGCTACGATGCCTAATAAACATTTGGGGCTGTAGAGTGCTCAGCTGCAGTAATAGGTAGGTGGGAATCATTGAACTGAAGTGAGGTTAGTTTCATATCTGAGTTGCATTTTGCTCTGCCGGGCTCTGCTAGTTCCTAACAAAGAATGGTTCTTACTTCTATGTATTTAGAAATCCTTCCAAGGAATTTAACATTCACATTCTAGTCTTATTAAAATTTACTTATGCCTCAGCAAATAAGAATTACAGCAAGCTGAACATGGTGGTGCTTACCTTTGTCATCCGTACTGGGAAGCTGATGAGTGTGAAGCCTGGTCTACATAGCCAGACCCCGTCTCAAAGGACAGACAGATACACACACACTCACAAAACAATCCAATGCAGTGAATCCCTATTTACTTTGGTACTCATCAGCTTATGTGCTGTCTTCTGACTTCTGAAACCTTTTCAGCTATGGTACCAGCATGGGCAGAGTTGACTTCAGAAGGTCTCTCTGTTTTCATCACAAACATCTCTTGGCAATTAATTTACTCATATATGCTTCTAGACTTCAAGTTATAGAACTTTCCCCCCTTATTAATTATATGATAAAATGCATCATTATTATTATTATTATTATTATTATTATTATTATTATTATTATTAATTTATTTATTTTTTGAGACATGGCCTCTCTATAGGCCATCTATAGTTTGCTGATCTTGAATGTATGGTGATCTTTTTGATGCTGCTTCTCACTCATCTCTTTTTATTAATATATTTTAAACTTAAAACTTGTTGAATTTTTTCCTGTATGCTTTGAGCTTTATTTGAAACAGGCTTTCACTATGTAGCCCTTGGCTGTCCTGGAATCACAGAGATCCATATACCTTTGCCTCCTGAGTACTGGGATTGAAGGTGTGTATCACCACAGCTAGCCAGTCAATTTAGAGAGATTACACTAAGAAGCTGTTGTAACTCCATTCTCTAGATCTAATGTATAACAGCTGTTCCAAGTGGAGATTGACATAGATAATTTGAACTCTAGACTTTCCATTAAGAAACAGATTGTGTAACTATTATCTAGTCTTAAAATGTTTAGACTCTTAAATGACCTTACAGTTTGTTATTACGTGGGCTACGTTACAATAGAATTGAGATGATAGCAAACAGTATATTGATTGAAATTGTTCATTTATAAGAAACCCATTGAATTGGTGGTATTATCAAGCCCATGGAGTTAATTTCCCATCATACTTTGTTGTTCTTTGTAAGTGGGCCTTTTTATTTTGTCATTTAAAGTAAACACAGATGTAGGCAATAGAGTAATCGAAATATTTTCCCATTATGTTTTTGTCCTAGAAATTGTAATGAGATCATAAAATGACTTCTGAAAGTACTAAGATGTTTCATGCTTCAGGCTAAAGGTTATTAGAAAATCAAAAACAAAATAAAATAAAACTTGCATACATGCAGAGGATATCAACAACTTTGTGTTGAGACTGGACGAAAAAGAATTTGTCTGCAGTAACAAACATTGACTTATGTCCCTTTTGTAAGGTCAGTCATCAGCCATTGCTCGAAGATGACTGTAGTTCATGTGTTTAAGTATAAGTTCATTTATCATCCCCCAATCTCTAGCCATTATGTTGGTATTCTCTGATACTTATTTTATGTTTAAGAGATTTTCACATGTGTGTGACTATGTAAATGCACATATGTGTGAATGCCTTCAGATGACATGAGTGTTGGATCCTCTGGTGGTTTCTACAGATGAGAGAGCTTGTGAACTGCCCAAAGTGGATGCTAAGACCTGAGCCCCAGTCTTGAGGAAGAACAGCAAGTGTCCTTATTGGCTAAGCCATCTTCCTAGCCTGAGGACTTATTTTTAAAAATTTCTTTCTTAAATTCCTAGAATCAAGAGACATATCTTTAGTTTTTTGTTTTTTGTTTTTGAAGGAAATAAAATTTTTTCCCTAAATGTGGCTGTAAAATTATCAATTATGGTAGATCCTACTAGAGAGTTTCCTGTAATTATTTGCAGTTCTTTCAGCATGGTGGATACAGATAAAAGCCAATTCTCTACACAGCTTGACAAGCAGTGTAACCTAATGGGCAGCAGTATGGGAAATGGGCTTCAGTGTTTTTGAATTTCCACACTCTCTGATTCCTCAATTACATCCTCTTCCCCCATGAGCTAGACATGTTGCACTTCCATCTGCTGTGTACTGTGGACGCATCACATTTATTTTTGTAGGGATATTTTTTAAATGAGTTTAGGGAGCAGCTGTTTCTGCATTCCTGCTTGCCTTCTTTTTCTTTGCACATATAGAGGGGTGCATCCCTGCTGTCCCTGGTGGGGTTTGTGTATGTCTGGTTCAGGATGCTGCACTGTAATGCCTGAAAATGGGGAAAGTGCAGCCAGCAAGCCTTTTTCTTAGATTCTGAGTATATTTCTATCAGTACCACAGCTGTGCTGCGGGGATGTGGTAAATGCATCAGCTCTTACTCGTTCTCCCTAAGGTATTTGGGTGCAAAGCAAATCTATCCTAATCTCTTCCCCTGATACTTCCTGATTTGAGTATCTCCTGAAGCCTCCCTTGGTAAAATTGGTCGACAGGCTGTGGAGTTCTTATGAGGTGGTAGACCCTAGCTGGTAGGATTCCTGGCAGGAAGTTGGGTCATGTGGTGCATGCCATTGAAGCAGGTCCTGTGACTCTGGGCATTTCCCATCTCTCTCTTTGTTTCTCTGCTCCCCAATGCTAACTCTTTGCTCCAGCCCATGTTCTGGCCCATACCATGTTGTATATATGATATTATGCTCTGCCACAAGGCCCGAGTAAAGGGAGAGAGCTAACCGTGCACTAAAACAGAGGCCAGATTGGCCATTCCTCCTTATCGCTGTCTATTTCTGGAATCTTGCCACAGTAATGGAAAAGGGAACACATCCCCTTAATCTATCCTGTGCTTTTGCATGCTGCACTGACAGTTGCTTGAAGAAATTGGTTTGCTATTGTCCAAAAATGGAGCATTTCAGCTTTGTTTTCCACTTAAGAAATGACTACAACACGTAATTTCACACATTCCAGATAAATCTCACACACTTCTTGCTTCGTTACCCACCCAGTCCTGATTTTCAGTCTATCTCATGTCTGAGATAGATATCAAGGCAGGAATGAAGATTTGGACATTTACTATAGATATTCTCTGGCCCCGAGCACTTTAAATCTTTTAAATTGTTTACCTTTTGAAATAGCTCTAAGGTTAATACTTGATTCAAGAGAGCTGTTTGTCTGCTATTGTCCACCCATTAAAGTTGCCCCTCCAGGAACACTGAACACCTCAGTCCCTCAGGTCCCTTTCTTCTCTATCACTCCTCAAGCTAAGTGAACAACAACAACAAATCCTGATCCTCCTGCAACAAATCTCTCAAATCCTCCCTCCCGCTGCACCCCACTATTGGTCTTCCAAACTTGTGCATTTTAATGTCCTTGCAACTGGACTTCTCAAGGCTTCTAATTCTTTTCTTTTGAATTCACCCTGCCTATAGGTAACAGTTGCTCCCAAAACAATATGGAACATCCATGATGTTTTAATACAGTGCTAGCTTTTTAGTGTCTAAAGTAGTGGCGCTGACTTGATCCTTCCTAGTGATGGGGATGCTGTCACACACATCATATAGCACAGTGAAACAACTCCAAACCACTGTGGCTCTCAAGCATCTGAAACATGAGTAGTTATGCTAAGTGTGTGTGTGTGTGTGTGTGTGTGTGTGTGTGTGTGTACAAATTTTGGAAGTCAGGTCTCTTCTTTCACCTTCAGGTTGGTTCTGGGGACTGAACTCAGGTTCTCAGGCCTGTGCTGAAAGTGTGCTTATCTGCTGAGCTGTGTCCTAGGCCCTAAGAAATATATATTATATTGCCATTAAGGTATGCTTAACCTAGCCCAATATATGCAATGGATAGGTATTGACCACCAATTGTATATAAAGAACCATAAATATACCTAGTGAATGAAATATAAGATTCCTAACTATCTTGGAGGCAGCACTCTACTGGCTGAAAAAGACAATGTTCAAGAAATAGCAAACAATGGCTAGAAATTGCACAGAGGATTAGGAGGAGGCAATAGGAAAGTAAAAGGCAGACCGGGCAAAAGAGGAGTGGAGAGGGGAGTGTAGGTTGTAATATTAAAGGGAACAGTTAGAGTAAATTTTGCCTGAAAGCAAAATTTTGAAGGAACTGACTTAGCTCCTAGACACGGAGAGGTGATGTATTCATTCTAGAAACAGAGAGAACCCAGACCAAAGACCAAGGGCCAGAAATGGGGCTGGAAGGGTAGAGTGAAGAACTGGAGAGAGGGCAGCACAGATGAAAAATAAAAGTTAAGAGAGGAGGTGGACTTTGGAGAAAAAAATTTTTTTAAACTTTTATTTTGAGTAAAAGGGATTAGAAAGAGTTGATGAAAGATGGTGTCATGAGCTGCCTAAGTATGAAAAGCATTCACTGGCCACATGATGATAAGAGTAAAGGATAAAGAGAGGTGAGGGAGGCACAGATGAAATCGGGGTCTCTGTTGGGAGGCTGTTTGCTGCACAGGCGATTGATGATCATGACTACACCAGCAAGGTAGCCCCAGAAACTGCCTGCACCTGTGATGTCTGACTGCTTGGTTGTTTCCAGTGGGGGTGGTCCAGAAAGGCCTGAAACTCAGTCTTATCCTTCCTAATCCACTCTTCCCTGACGAAGAGGGAAGTTTCCATGATTCTTCTGTCTGTAGTGATTTCATACTCACTTTTCTTCACAATTTTATCATCTATAGATGACTCCCTAAACAATATACTTTTCTAATTTTTTTTCTAACGTAAAATAAAATTGTATGCATTTTTTTTTCGTACGACTTTGGCACAATCCCATGCTTGTAAGGTCTGCTGATGTTTTTACAGTTGTCCACAGTTTTTTCTTGCTCTGGAGTATACAGTGTTGCATTTGTTTAGGGATCCCACACTTTTATCTGTTGAACTACTGTTCAGTTTTAGTCATTCATGAATAGCTCCTCTCTGAGCACTGTGTATGTATTTTGTTGTACATGAAAATGTGTCTGTCTCTCACTGACAATGAAATCATGTATCATCCTGTGTTGACTGAGCACTAGGTACCTTCTCTTGGGAAGTGTCTATTTTTGTCTTTTGTGTAATTTTCTATTTGATAGTCACTTTTTTTTGTCAGTTTATAATATTTTTTGATATTTTGTTGCTATCTTCTCTTGCCAGTTGTGTGCACTCTAGATGTTCTCATCTGTGTAACTTGTTTTCTCTTCATTGGTTCAATGACATTTAACGTTGAATGCAATAGCATCTGATGGCTTTTTTCTTTATATTAATTCTTTTCATGTGTTGTTCAAGAAATCTTTTTCTCTCTTCCAGTAGAAAGATGCACATTATAAGAGTAATATAATGTGAATCTTTACACTAAGTTGTTAGTCTACTTAGAATTAGTCATTGTGTGGTGTGAGGTAGGGCATTGTCATTGTTCTAGAAGCAGTGGACCTGGAAGAATGGAGCCAGTAAATGAAGCTGACTAAAGTCTCGTGCAATAGCCAACTTTATTCAGAGCATCAGACAATTTATACTCTGAGGGTCAAGAGGAGTCACATGAGTAAATTGTACAATCACAAGGGCAAGCTGCACATGGTAGACAAGCCACAAAACAAATAACAATTACCAGTTGTAATAAATAATCTGAAGTAAACTCACTCCTACTCACTATATGTGAGAAGGGCACAAAAGCATAATCCAAGAACAATTGTGTGGTTTTTTTTTTCTTTTTTTAAAAGAAACTGAGGTCATAAGACTCTTGTCTTGTTTGTTGTTGTTTTGGTTTTGGTTTTGGTTTTAGAGTTTTGTCACAAGCACACAAAAATCTCACACAACTACATTCTTGGACCATGCTCTTCATTATAGAATGCCAATTCTTTGCTGTTCTATTCATTTAAAAATAGTTTATGTTGTAACCCAGGAAATGATAATGATAATAATAATAATAATTACATTTTTATAGACAGGATCTCACTTACAAACTTGCTTTGTAGTCCAGCCTGGCCCCAAACTCACTTTGTAGTCCAGTCGGGCCCCAAACTCACTGAGATCTCCCTTCCTCCCCCACCTCCCACCAACATGGCCCAGACCTATTACATACATTTTGCCTCACTACTGTTAATACACCTGAAGGTTGAAACAACTGTTTCATACTGCTAAACCACATCACAAATACTTAGAGATATCATTTGTGATAGGCTCTGAATTTTAGCCAAGTGAAACAGCAACAACAACAACAACAACAACAATAACAACAACAACAAAACCTGAAACAAACAAACAAAAAAGCAAACCAATCGTCATTGCATCTGCTAGAAGCTGCCTAGATGCTCACAGCACTTTGAGGCAGAGGTGTAGTTTGAAGATTAGATTAGAATCCTAGCATATTTGTGGACTGATGTATTTGTTTCTCACAGAACAAATTTGTATGAGTTAGGATTATTCAGAGTTCCTAATATGTCATGTGCCATATTTCCACTGCAGGGAGACTTATGGCCATTTATGTTTCAAGTTTTCATTGGCATGCTTGTTTTGGGGTGTTTTTCTTCTTTTTCTCATGGAGCCCAGGAAGGTCTTAAACTTGTTGTGTTGCCAAGGCAGAGCTTGAGCTACCAATCCTCTAACTTCTGTATCCCAAATGCTGGGATTATAGACACATGCCAGTACACCTATCCCATGTGGTTTCATGGAAGTTCATGAGTTAAAGCATTAAGCGTGCCTTTGCCTCTGTGTGTGCCTCATATCACATGTAACTGTGATTGCATTTGAAATGTGCCTGTGCCTCTGGGTACCTTACCCAGATCACATCTTCTTAAGAATTCACCTCTGCCTAAACTGGCATCTTTAGTGAAGCTTTCCTAGTCATCATTCTGGCAAACGGTATTCCCAACGACAAGGGGCCTCGGTGACTGCTACCTACAGTAATTGCTGTGCCTCAGTTATGCTTCTGCTATGAATTTTGGTGTCTGTGTGGCTATATGATGTTGACAGGTCTAAAACCTATGAAGTTGGTGATATAGGAATAATGTAATAGTGTACATGTGGTTAAGAGCTCCATAAACTTCCAAATACTGCATGCTGCATAATTCTTAAGAAAATAAGTGGTCACTAACATTCTATTTTTCCAAGATGAATCTGAAGCAACAGGACTGACTCTGGCTATTTCCTCACATTTATTATTTCATTTTGCATTTAAAAGAATTATATCTTATTTGAATTATAAAAATGTCAATAGTAGAGGTGTTTGTTATCTTTCCTCCATCACAATTTGTCAATTGTTGATTCTAAGGAGAGTGTATTTTAGAAACTTCAAGAATGTCATATTCTATCAACTAAAACATATCCAATGATGTTTTCCTACCATAGCTACAGCACACTCAATTCCTTTTTTACTTAGTTAATTTAATTTTCCTAAGTGAATTTTGAATTTTCTGTGACAGATATGATCAAGTCCAGAAGGTTTTTGACATGTCCCGTGATTCTGCCCAGCTTTATTACAGAAAGGTCAGTAATTGAGCTGGGTTTGTTTATTCTTCAACGTTAGCAAAGAGGAGGAGGAGGAAGAGGACGAGGAGGGGAGAAAGAGGAGGCAACAGCAGCTCTGAAAAACTGAAATAGCTATTTGGGGTGGGGTTTAAGAAGTTTGAAAAAGAAATGGCATAGAACCAGAGGGCAAAATTGTTTTCCTGGAAGAGGATAGGGGCAGAACCTACGCCAGGAGGTTAGAGCAGTGGGTACCAGTGTGCTGGGGGAGTTACAGACTAAAAGAGTAGGGTCTGAGGAAAGATGTGCAGAGATGGCAGGCCAGGAGAATCTAGTTGGTACTGCTCTCTGATGCCCATGGTGTGTTCCTTCTTTTTTCCTATCTGTCATCTCAGTAACACTGAGCTATCTTTCTTTCTCACCCATTTTCCTACACTTTTCCACTTTTCAATAAGCTTTGAGATTATACATAAGGACAGGCTTTATTCAGATGCCTTCTCTACCTCATGGAAGACCAGTGGTACACTACTAGTAATAACAAATAAAGTAGACAAAGGCAGAAATTATACATGTCAAGTGGGTTAAAATGATATCAGTTGAAAGTGAAATATGTAATCAACAAATTTTAAGCATTTTTTGAGTTTCATACTTATGAACAACATACTGTGATCATATAGATACCTCTATTACCAATTATTTCCTCTACTCTCTGGAGCCCTTCTTCCCAGCTAGTGTGTGTGTGTGTGTGTGTGTGTGTGTGTGTGTGTGTGTGTGTGTGTCTTACTGTGTTTAACTGGAGTTTTTTATAGGATGTTGGGCAGAAGCCTCTTTACTTGGGCCACAGGCTGCTTATCAGTAGCTTTTCCACTAAAGAAAATAACTCTCTTTCCCCTGGCAGCCAGTTAAACAACCATTAACTCCCAATAACACCTTGTGGAGGGGCGGGGGCACTCATGAGGTCCTCTACCATCTGTGATGTAATATTGAAGGCCTCCTCATTTTTGTTCAGGTCCAATGCAGGAAGCCACAGCTTCTGTGTGCTCATGATGATAACATCCACTCTATCTAGAAGACAGCTTTCATTGTTCTCATCCTCCATCTCTTAATATTCTTTCCACTCCCTTTCCCACAGTGCTCCCTGTTTCTTAGAGGGGGATATAGATGTTGAACATGCAACAGTCATTTGCTCTTGATAATTTGTCCGGATATGAGACTCTGTCATTTCATAAAGAAGATTCTCTGACCAAGGCTGAAAATAGGACTAGTCTATGGATATGAGTACAAATATTTATGTGTAGTTCAATTGCATGAACCTTTGGCAAAACATTAGTAGTAAATGGCTCCTCTTGGTGCCCATGGCCTCTTTAGCCATGGGTTGTTGCCTATATTTTCAGAGCCAGGTTTAAGTTATTCATTCCTGTAGATCATGGTCACCCTCAAAACATAAATGCTATTGTTGTACAAGTAGGCATATCTTGCCCAAACAGTTGGTATTATAGCATGTCCAGTCCAGGGTTAGATAAGATATGATATGATTTTTTCTGTCCCCTAACAGCCTATGTAGCACTTTCTAGCAATGTGAAAGTTAGCCAGCAGGAAGAACATTTCCAGCTCAGTTCTATCATGCTGTTTCTCTCTGCAATCAAAGAGGTTGTCACAAATGAAGGATGAAGAGGGTTGTGTGCCCACTTCTAATATTGGGGAAATAGTTCCAGTAAAAGCAGCTTGGACTCTGTATTGCTATTGTTCATGAAAAGTAGAAGCTGATTGAACAGTGGTTCTCAGTTTGTGGGTTGTGACCTCTTTGGGCATCGAATTACTTTTTTACAGGCGTTACATATCAGATATTCAGTATATCAGATATGTACATTAGGATTCATAACACAACCTATATTACAGTTATGAAGTAACAATGAAAACAATCCTATGGTTGGTGGTCACCATCACATGAGCTATATTAAAGAGGTGCAGCATTTGGAAGGATGAGCATCACTGCTAGATGATGTGTTGAGTTGATGGCATAAATCTGATGAAGCAGCACCATGGTCTAGCTTTCTACAGTCACCATGGTAAAGCATGCTCCTGCTCTAGGGCCATGTATGCCTGGAGCTGCCTAGAATGTTTTGCTTAAAATATTCTAGGCTCCAACATTTTGTTTTAATTTATTCTAAAACTTATTTTGTTTTATTCTGTGTGTTTGATTGTTTTGTCTGCATGTATGTATGTGCACCCTGTGCATGTCTGGCACTTGTAGAAGTTAGAGGAAGGTATCAGAAACCCTTGGCCTTGAGTTTCAAATGGCTGTGAGTCACCTCATGGGTGCTGGAAACCCATCCCAGGTTCTCTACAAGAGCAAAAAGTGCTCTTAAACACCAAGTTATCTCTCTAGAACCAAAATTCATTTTATATCTAATTATTATTATTATTATCATTATTATTTTTATGTGTATGAGTGTTTTGTCTGCATGTATGTATATCTATGCACCTAATGTTCACGATGCTTATGGAGTCCAGAAGAGGGCATCAGATACCATGGGACTCTAGTTATAGACAATTGTGAGCTGTCAGGTAGATTCTGGGACTTGAACTACAGTCCTCTGGAAAAGTAACCAGTGCTCGTAGCTGCTGAGCCATCTCCCAAGTCCTATTTTTTTTTTAATTTTAAAATTGTATGTGTCTGTGTATAAGTATGTGTATGTAAGTTCAGGCACCTAACGAGCCCAGAAGCATACCTTGAATCCATTGAAGTTACAGGTGGTGTGAGCCACCTGATATAAGTGCTCGGAACCAACTTAGGGTACACAGGAATCACATGACAGACTTAGGTATCAAGAATCACTTTATATTTCTTCTCCCAGGTAGCTTCAATCATGTAATTCCATTTTCTTTTTCCTTTTTTGTATTTTGATTCTGAGACACATCAATCTCTCTCCCCCCCCCACCCCCCACCCCACTCCTCTTTCTTAGTTTTTTGAGACAGGATTTCTCTCTGTAGCCTTGGCTGTCCTAGACTCTCTTTTTTGTAGACCAGCCTGGCCTTGAACTCACAGCAATCTGCCTGCCTCTGCCACGCTGAGTGCTGGGATTTCAGGTGAGTGCCACTGTCTCCGGCTGGGGCTGGGACAAATTTCAAAAGTAGATATTGTCTAACATATACAAAAGTAGAAATGACCACAATACTAAGCTTCATTAATTGTTTTAGGTTATATTGTAACATTTTCTATGTTGACTAACAAAGCCAAAATCAATTCATATTTAAAGCAGGCAGGAATGCAGTTGCCTTGGGTCATTAATTTATAAATGATGTCATGGTATTTGCCATAATACTGTTTCCCTCAATTTCTTATGTTCTGGCTCAGTATTTGACTTGTTTCTGCTGGTGAATGGTGATTCGCAATCATTCATTCTCTGTCTCTATCTTTCCCTCCCTCCCCTCCTACACACACACACACACACACACACACACACACTGGATAAAGTGCTTTCTCAGACTAGTATTTTTGATCCATCTGTAACAATTAAGGAGGTATATTATATAGTTTGGGGTTTTTTGTTTGTTTGTTTGTTTGGTTTGGTTATTCAAGACAGGGTTTTTCTATGTTATCTTGGCTGTCCTGGACTCACTTTGTAGACCAGGATGGCCTCGAACTCACAGCAATCGGCCTGCCTCTGCCTCCCGAGTGCTGGGATTAAAGCCATGCGCCACTATGCCTGGCTATATTATATAATTTTTAAAGCACATGGTATTCAGGAAAAAGCTTTTGTTTTCTTTCTAGTATCCTTACAAACTAGCCTGATTTTTCTTTAAAAAATAAAATAAATGAATTACGGGAGTGTTTTGTTTGTTTGTTTGTTTGTTTCTTGTGCTTTTGCTACTTTCTGTTTGTAGTTTCCCTAACCTTAGCTTACGCAGTATGACATTGTTTTTTGGCATTTCAAGGACTATGCACAATGTAGCCACCACAGCCTTTTCATCCTCTATGTGTGGCTTGATGATTTTTTTTTCTGTGCCCTTTATTCATTTGGCTAATTGACAGGGATTGTGTGGCATGGCTTTGACCAGGAGAGCTGTGGTTGTTAGCCAAGGCCCTCTGCAATCTGGAGGCAAAGGAATTGGCAGCAAACAATAGGAGGGCAATTCATATTGCAAGCTTCTACTGAAAGTTTGAATACACACTATAGGTCATCCAAAGGGCATTCAGGTTCGGACAGAACCACAATTAAGGGGATGTACTAAAAGATTCTTGTCTTCAGAAGCCCTAGTCAGATTAAACTTGTCTATAGTCTCTTTTGCATGAGTGACAGTTACATGAATGACGGTTCCAGTCCAGGCAGCCGTGAGTGAGCCTCCTGTCTGTGCTAGATTGCCAGCTTGGACTGTAACAGGGTTTCACATTGATAGGGTAGCACCTTTCCTGGTAGTTACTGCCATTTCTTGGTTTCAGTCTCTTTTAAATACACATTCCTTCTTAGCAGACGTGTGTGTGTGTGTGTGTGTGTGTGTGTGTGTGTGTGTGTGTGTGTGTGTATGTGTGTGTGTGTGTGTGTGTGTGTGTGTGTGTGCCTTTGTGCCTACACACCCAGCCGAAAGTTTGGTGGGCTGTGGGTGGCCTTCTCATTTCTATTGAACAGCTTTGTAAGGAGCCCAGCTGTTCTCCGTCAAGGGTTTTCTCTTTTATTAGTCTCAGAAGGCAGCACTGGCAGGGTGCAGCATGTTGGTACAAGATCCCAGCTGTTGTAATTGAGCCTTTGGACTCCCTGATCATTTGAAACTTGAAAAAAAAATTGACCTCATCATAGCATTTGTTTCTTTTTCTTCATTTGTTTGGCTTTGCATATCTTATAGTACAGTGACCACTCTAAACCATAAAAACAGTATGGAGAAAAATTGAAGTCAGACTTGCTTTTCAATTTTTTTTTGATGTGGGGAATTTAAGAACTGGATAAAATGTTAATTAATGGGGATTCAGATAAATCTGTCTGGTCATACCTTTATTTGGTAAATAGCCTAAGTGACCTTGCCAAAATTTATTCACACTTGTAAAAATAGTGTGATAAGAGAGCCCTTTCTTAGAGGTGCTTTGAAAAGTGGTGCAGAATTGAAAAGATTTGGTTCTGCTTAATTAAAAGGAAACTTGCTTTCAAACAGAGATTCTGCTTTAAAAAAAACTTTCCTCTATTATGTATTTCCCCCTCCCTACACCCCCACCCCCAGTTCTTTGGTGATTCTGTAGGACAGGAACTTGGGATCGATGCTCTCTGATGCTGACCGGCTATTGACTAATGGAATCAAACACGTTAAACAATGAAAATATCCACTTTCACTTCATTGTAGAAGATTGACAGACAAGAACATACATAATAACATTTATATTTAAGAAATGTAACTTATTTAAAACAGGGAACCTTGAGGGAAATGCTTGGTTGGGACTGAGTCATTACCCAGTTAAAAATAACCTTTCCAGGTCATGGCGTTTTGTTTGCCGCAGTGAAATAAGTTTATTTCAGCAGAGTGAAGCCATTATTAGCTTGGCAGAGTCCACTTGTCAGAATTTTATGGAGCAGAACACCGTTTGGCTGGGAAATTCAATAAATACTGTAATGTGAGAGGAGTTAAACTCCAAGGGCTGAAGGGGCAAAGAGTGGGGGATTTGTGGCTAATTCATCGTTTTACAGCTCCAGTATAGCATTAGGATAGATGATGAGTTATCATTAAAGGTCAGGTGCACAAACCTTTTGTGAATTGCTGAGGAACCAGGTTGTATGAGTAAAATAAAAACTTTAAGGTGCATTAGGAGGTATAGTCTCAATGGAGTGACATAAATATGAGGTGTCCTGGTACTCAAGTTTTTCCACTTTTCTTTTTGGAAGTTAATATCTTCTTTATCTGCTGTCCCATCCTATCTTGGGGTTTCTAGAACATTCCAGTAGAGTTGAAAATCCCACAGCAATTTCATATAGTCATCAGAACAATACTGTAATATTAAAATGGAGCTGAGCCATTTGTCATCATAACAACAAACAAATACAAACAATTGGCCACTCCCAAGTCAGGGTCTGCTGGCTTCACCTTGAGTAAATTTGTTAGCGTGGCAGAGGGCTTAGTTCCTAACTCTGTCGTAGTTCTGTAACTTCTGCCAGTCTTTGTTTCCTTATCTGCAAAATGGTGCTAGGAACAGTATCTACCCTACAGAGTTACTTGAAGATAGAAATGAAATCATGATTGTAGATTTAGGGGTTTATCAAGCAAATTAAGCATAAGGACTTGATATTTCTCAGTTGAACGCACCAGTCACTCTCAGATACTTAAGAACGTACTAAGGCGAAAAGTCTCTAGCTTACTGGGAGATAAACTCAACAAACATTGTGTCTGATGCCATTTCTTGGCTGTGTGCCCTTATCCTTTGACTTCTGAGTGTCACAAATCTACTTTGTGTTTTTGCATAATTACCAATGGATTTGTAAGGTACTTATTTGTGTTCTGGTCTTAAGATTGAGGATCTTATAGACAGCTACATTCATTTTTATGATTGGCAAGTCTCTTCATTATTCTGATGGTGTTGATATACTGTAGTCTGCTTGATCTTGTCATAGATTGTTGTGGTTGCCTCTGGATGGAGTCTTCAGGGGTGGTTAGGGTTAGGGTTATTTGGATAGAGAGAAATGTCCAAGAATTAGAGAAAAAAAAGCTGTTTTGAAGTAAAATGTTGCTGTGTACCTGTCTGAGATTATTTTCTGACTACTTAAATTGCTGAATTTAATATGAAGAAATATACAGTATTAATATGTGAGTTTTTATGGACTTGTCTCTATACTGAGGTTGGCTGGAAAGTCCTTTCATATGTTGTACTGAAAAGGATGGGTTGGGTGTATTATAGGCAGGTTTTTAAGAAATTGAGGTTATAAAATTCCATTTAAGCAGGTGAAAAAGTTTAGGAGATTTGTTATACAACATGGTGACAGTAGTTAATGACAGTGACTTCTATGTTTGCGAACTGCTAAGAATAGATCTTTAAATGTCCTGATAAGCATGAGAAGCAATAGCTGTGCTAAGTAATTTGTTTTTGCCATTCCACAGCATGCACCTATGTAAAAGTATGTTGCACCTTATATGAATATTATTTGTATTCATTTTTACAAAAGAAAATTAAGAACATTGGCTACCATGACCCTACTTTTAACTCATATGTACGTATTGTTGGTATTTGACGGATTCACCTGCTGAGCTTTGTAAGGATGTACAATGAATCCCTTCACTTTGTAAGATTTATTAGGACTTTAAAGATAGGGTCCATACTGTGTCCCTGGAGAAAGGGTGCTTAGTGCAGGGTATGAGCTCAACAGCTTGACCTCCTCACATACGCTGCACAGTATGACCATGAACTTTTGAATCCATTTAACTATAAAACCTCCCTGGAGTCCATTACTGTAGAATATGAACACAGTGCGCCATGTAACATCAACAGGTTAAGAAATAATAGGAAAATCCAGGTTGGCTATTTTGTACTTCGTTTAGTGCTTTGCCTAACACACTTTCCCCACTTTCTCTTATTAATTGGTTGCCATCTCACTTTAGTACCTTTTTTTCCATTCGTCATAAGTATTTTGACAAATCTTTTCCCTAGAGAGGCTGCAGATCTCCTGACCTTGTCTCTTCTTTTACTTAATACCTTTATCACCTAAGGGTACTTTCTTTGAGACTGATAATTTAAACTAATATGGATTAAGAGACTCCTGCACCTCAGGCTGCAGAGGCAGCCTCTAAGCCTTCCAGAGGAATCACCAAAGTCAATTAAAGAGCAGCCCCTGGACTTCCAAGATTCTTCAGATAAACAATGCACCTCTTGACAGCTGATTGCCAGCTGCTGACAATAAATTGTATTTCTTGTGCCATTCCTTCAGTCTGAAGGCGCACCAAGACAAAACATATTTTGAGTCATAAATTGTAGAGACTCACTCTCAGGGGCATCAAAGAATGACTGGGAAGGAAATGGCTACTCTCTCTCCCACATTGTCCAGTGGAATCCTGCTTGTAATTATAGCTAAACATAGGAGAGGATTTCTTCCCAGAGCAATGGCTCCCATGGGTATTTTTTACTAGAGCATGTTAATTTATACTTATAATATCTGCACAAACTGATCAATAACAAGTCTGAGATATGCAGAGTCAAGCACTAGAGAGACTATTTAATCTCAATAATTGACGTGAGTGTAACTATTGCCAATCTTATTTTGATGTGTTCTTCCTTATTTGGGCATGTATCAACTGAGTTACAAGGGCTCTGGCCTCTCCTTGTGATCTCAGTCTTTTATGGGACACAATACCCCAGGCCTTGCAGATCACACATGATAACTAATGGTCAATTTAGAGTTATCATACTTTCTCAACACTCTAGTGATTCACTCCAGGAGTCTTCCCTGCCGAGAACCTGTGGCACTCTTGTGACTCAGAAGTAGTGTTAAGTATCTCAGATGGAAAACTAAAGTACTTTAGCTTGGCAGAAACTGCTCTGGACATTATCTGTGTATTTCTCTAGATATGTTCAAAGGAAAATGTTAATCCTTTGGCTATCTGAGAAGGGCATTATGCAGTCTAAACCCCTTCAGGAGATTTGTGACCAGATTATGAACCACTGTATAACAACAGTGTTTGAAATTTTTGTGAGTCTTTCTATTGTGCCCCTGAACATAATATGTGAGCAAATATGTCTCCTTGGCCTGCTGACTGCAGCATTCACAAAACCCCAGGATTTGGCTGAGTTTGTGGAATGCCAGCCTGAGGCATAGAAGCTTGTTTTTGTGCTGATTAAAAGGCAAGCTTGAAATGGCTGAGGAGATAGTGGTATTTCTGCCTCTGTGTGACTATGTGTGTGAGGATATGGCCCTTGGTGATGTGGTGTGCTCTCTCTCCTCCTCCTCCTCTTCCTCCTCCCTCCCCCTCTTTCTCTCTCTCTCTCTCTCTCTCTCTCTCTCTCTCTCTCTCTCTCTCTCTTTCTGTATTTATGTTTGTTGATATCATCATGTGTAATAAAACATTTCACACGTACTGGAAGTGGATACTAGCTTTAAATTTCCCGGATCATCCAGAAGGAGATTCCTTTTAGGAACAAATATTCCTGTTGGCTCCTTTCCTCAACCCTTTGTGATGTTAATCTGTCCTGAAGATTTGTGAGAGAGGCAAGGCTGAACAATAAATGTGAGGGTATGTGAAGTGCTGAGGGAAGCCCGTGGTTGCTGTGGTTAACGTCAGAAGTTCCAAAAAGAAAGGAGTTAGACATAAACAAGAAAAGAGAACGGATTGGAATTGCTTCACTTTGCATTGCTGGCCTCCATGTTCTTTGTTCATTCATAACATTGATTCATATCACCCCTAGCTGTCGATATTTATTCCGCCATTTCTCAGTACATTGTGTTACATAGCTGTTTTGCCTCTTCATGGGGGCATAAAGGAGCATGTTCTCTCGCCTAGTTCATGATGCTTGTTCTTTCTCAATGTACTGAGCAACTTCATATTTTGTGTTTAGTTTTGTGTGATAAGCACTTGGCTCAGAGGGGAGAAATAATGCAATGAAATTGTCACGATAGGTAAATAGGAAATACCCAGGCTGTGTGGACTGGACAATACTTTAAGAAAGGCTCAAAGGTTTCTTTTGTTATATAAAGGATAATGTTCATGGTAGGTTATATTATACATATATACATATATTATATTTCATATATTATATATATTATGTATAATTTTTTTCTTATTGCATTGACTAAATACATAACCTAAATAAAGCTTAGGGAGGAAAGACTTATTGTCTTACAGAAGGGCATGGTGGCAGGATCATGAGGCAGAAGTCACATTGCTTTCTTTATTCAACAGGCAGAGAGAGATGAATGCTGATGCACAGCTTAGTTTCTCCTATTTTCCTGCTTCTTTTTCTTCTTTGCAGAACTTCAGCCTTATGATGGTGATGGCCCCATTCAGGATGGCTCTTCTATTCTCAGTTGAATGCTCTTGAATACCCAAAGGTGTGTCTCCAAAGTGACCCTACCTACTGTCAGTTGGATTATAAAAGAATTGGATTAAAAGCATAAATATTGTTTACTCTGCTCAAATTCACCCATTAAAATTAGATTTATAGGAGCATGTCTTTGGCAAAAGAGATATAAAACAATAGAAATCAGGAAGTGAAATGAGTAAGAATTTCAATAAAATTTAACACTTGGGCTAGTGAGTTGGCTCAGTAGGTAAGGGCCCCTACCACCAAGCCAGACAACCTGAAACCAATCCCCATGATGTGAGAGAACCAACTCCCACAAGTGTCTTCTCGTCTATGAGTACCCACACACAGTAAATAAATGTAAGAAATTAAAATTTCATATGCTACTGTCACCTTTATAATCACTGATCTTCATACTACTGATCTTTATAAAGCTGGCAACAGTTTAGAATTTAAAATTAAGGTATGTGCTGCCTAAACAACATTCTCAAGATAGTTGTAGGACTGTCAATGAAAGCACTAACTCTCAGATCTTTCCCAAATTATAAACTGTATTTTGATACAAACAAAGTTGTTTTTCTTTGCACATCTGGGAAAGGAAACATATCAATAATTTGTAAGGTTACATAAAAATATCCTGCTGTTAATTACTACCAGTCTGCCTGAAGTCATTTCCCTGTTAATGCATGCCTATTCCCAGAGGAAATATAGCAAAGTGAATGTGTTATTACCCAGTTGGGCAATGCCCGGTTTACATTTTATTTTAGGCACACTTACTTAACAGAAAAGCTTTAAGTGATAACTTAAGGGTAGGAGTCACTTCTGATGAATGAAAGCCTGGACCAACCAATTAGCTATGTTTCTTCCTAAGGATTTTTTCTCTGTTTTGTTGTATTCATACAGCTGTAAGGACAACCTTGTAGCATCTTTGGGCATTGCCATCACAGTGTCTGTTTTATTAAATGCCGATTTTCTGGAGTGTTTGCTTTTACATAGGCAGCATCCAATTTTCTCCATAGGTTTTTATTGCTCTTCGAAAGTCCATTCTCACCTTTTAGCTGGCCTCAAGTCAGCCTTTTTTCTTTTCATCTTTCATCCTGGATCATAGAAATTCTATGATTGTTTCTGTAAATATGCAATATTCTCTCTCTTATAAACTACACAATTGAAAACAAAAGCATCACGGCAACAAATTTTCATTTCTTTTTACCTCATAGTTTTCAGTCCACTGAGCATTTTCTAATTCAGTCCCCATGAATGTTCCCTGTAGCCAGAGCTTGAGAGTTATCCAACATAAAGTAAACACTACGCTACTTGTGAAAATAGTAGTTTATATTATTAAAATGATCATTCACTGTTACAGATTATTTGCTCTTAGAAATTTGTCGTTTACAATTGAGGTAATAGAAACAGCGCGTAGTGGAGGATTTCCAGCTTCTCCTCTAAGTTGAAGCACTTAGATATTCACCACCAATTCACTGTGATGTCTTACCTAATTGGCCTTTGCAGAGACATGGCTTTGCTCTATACACTGTTTTGAGAGTTCAAAGTTATCCATTCCTTTTCTCCCAGGAGAAGACTATCTCAACATCCCCAGTCCTGCCTCAGGAAGCACAAAAGCTCCTGGAGCATCTTAATTAAATGTTGCCCAAGGCTTTTATTCTCACTGGCAAAGTAAACAAAGCTTCACCAGACCCCAATCCAGGCGGGAAAAAGGCTCTTTCCTCAAATGTTGTCTTAAAAATTATGTTTTACTCTCTGCTGTTTCGTCTGCAGCATTACAGATTATGTGTTTTAAATACAAATATTCAAAAATTAGTAATTCCTTCCAAAGGATTTTACAGTCTTTCATTTAAAGCATCCATCGACATAGCCACCGATAAAGAATTGTCCATTTGTTTCACTGTCAGTCATTATGAAAAATTTCCCCCTCCACCCCCAGCTTTCCCTGTCTCTAATACAGGTGAGTAGGCACTTTTAAAAATTACCTTTAGATTCACTTTATTTCCAGTGGAATCATGAAATAGTTTTGTAACCAACAACTGACATATTATTTACTGCTAATGCATTTTTCTCTATTTTATGTGCATTTTGATTATATTACTCTTATCTTACTCCATGTATGTTTACATAGACCCTGGGGCTCTTCAACCTCATCCTGTTATCTCCCTACTGTGGCTTTTTCTTATCTATCATTCTGGAGCCTCTGAGGTCATTCCTCTTTTAAGATGATCCATTTAGTATTTATACTGTATATGTTTTTTAGATCAGTGAATGGACCCAAATGCTTTTAAGGTATATGATATTAAAAAGATAATTCTGATCTGGAAGAGAACATATGAGCTATGTTAATGGAAAATAAAGCTAATTGACCAGTTTAGGTAGATTTGCAGCATATGCCCCAACTTTTGGGCACCTTTCCCTTTCTCCATTTCACATGAGAAAGGTGAGTCTGAAAGGCTTTCCCAAGGTGGGGAAAAAGAAGTTCAAATAAGTAGCTGTGACAGAAAATTGCAGACCCTCTGGTAGAAACTGAGAGAACAGGGACACTGAGGACTGCTTGCTGAGTAGGAGGGAGGGAGGAGGATGGTGTTTGAAGGTCAGTGTCACAGTGATACTGCATTTGTGTTGCTAATCCATGGAAATATAAGAAATTCACAGCAGCCAAGCAATTGATGAGCTTTCCAAATAGAAGGAACATCTGCACATGGGATGAAAACTATTTTGTGTATTTGAAATTGCAATTATTTTATTCTGAAGAATTGTGAGTTTAGAAAGTCAATTTCTAAATCAATAATAACCTTGGAGTGTATTTTAACAATAAAAGTTAAACGGTGCATTTTAAACAGGTGATCTGTGATCAAAACTAAGTTGTCCAATGGTAATTTTGACTTTGGCTTTGGGCATATAAATAATGGCCCTACTGGCTCTACGGCCTGAAACAGGACATGATGCAGATTAAGTGCATAAGCCATTGTGGTCCTTCATAGAGCTGATATAAAGTTATCAAGACCAGTGCTAGTCGGGCAGGACCAGGCAGTGGGTCATAATGAGATAAGCTAGGAGCCTAGGGGAGGACAGTTACATACCACAGGATGCAGTGTTAGAGATGAGATGGCTGAGAGAATTCTGGAAATCTGCAGAGCTCCCACAGTGGTTCAGAGAGCTATGGAAATGATCGCTGTTCTTTAATGGGGCTGAGAGGGGTTCTATCTCTACCCATCAAAGAAGTGGACGCCAAAATTCTTAGGGCATTGGATACAGTACTCAAAAAAGTAGTGTACTGTAGAAAAATTGACTTGAGTCTAACTCCTGAAGTGCTCTCATTGTTATTAAAAATGAGATTAGTCATAGACTGAGCAGAACCCCTTTGCCCAGATCTGCCCATCATAGTGTTCTTCTTGTAGGTTTCTCGGACCCTCTGGATCCATCTATTTCCCCCTATATCCTATATTTCTCCCACCTTAGGGTGTCCTCACCACTATCCCATTTTCCTGGTAAGTAAAGACTTTCATGAGACATACCCCTTGGCCTAGTGTCCAGGTATAAGTGAGTATATACTATTTGAGTCTCTCTGCTTCTGGGTTAGCTCAGTCATTATGATCATTTCTAGTTCAATCCATTTGTCCACAAATTTCGGGAATTCCTTGTTTTTAATAGCTGAGTAGTATTCCATAGTGTGCAGTCATCATCAAATCCCTACCCAGACTGAACCAAGGGACAGAATATTCTCCACAGTTTCGTGGAGATTGGGAACTGGCTTTCACAGGAACTCTGGTGCCCCTTATTTGGCCATGTCCCCTTGATGGGGAGGCCCGATGGCACTCAGAGGAAAAATAGCAGACTACCAAGAAGAAACTTGATACCCTAGCACCATATTCAAGGGGAAGAGGTCCCCATCAGTCACAGTCATAGGGAAGGGGAATGGGGTGAAAGTGGGAGGGAGGGAGGAATGGGAGGATGCACGGGATGGGATAGCAATTGAGATGTAATATGAATGATTTTTTTTTCAATTAAAAAAAAGAGAGAAAAAAAATGAGATTAGCAGATGTCAAAATGTTTTCAAGAATTTCAATTGTTTTCCCAGGATAAAAAGCAAGAATATTTATAGGAGCATGAAAATATCCAGAAATAATAAAAAGAAATAAGTGTCTAATATCCAATAAAGAAATGATAAAACTGTTTCTTCTTTTAACCAATGGGAGAGTAAATCTTCGGGTTATTTTTAGTGTTAATTCTTACAGTCTGATGTTTCCTGATATTGAGTAGCCCTATATGGCATATTCCTTTTTTAGAGTGGCCTGTTTATGGTTTATGATCCAACTTTGTTTAGAGACTGAGATGTTGAGTTCCGAATGAGGGACTGTGGTAGAGGCTGATATTCGGCACTAAGGAATGTGTGAATGGGCATGTTCACAGCTCCCAATGGTGGTAACTAGTTTCACCATCTATAACAAGGGTTGAAGCTTCTATTTGAACATATATTTGTGTGTTTGCCATTTGAAGGCACTCCTCTCTCATAATCATCCTTTTAACATGATTACCTTTATTCTTTTGGAGGTTGAGATTTTTGTATAAGAGTCTTTCATGTGTAAAATAACTACACATGGGCTCATTGGTAACATGTGACATAGCATGTGCCAAGCCCCAAGTTACATCCATAGCCCAGTGAAACAACAGAATAAAAACAAAGCCAAGACCCTCTTCTGAACCGAATGAGTTTCCTCACAGCTCTCTTAAGTGGCAAATCAGGATCAGGGTACGACTTAGCTACTACACACTCACGATAGCCTGTGCTATTCCACCACCATTCTCACTGACTTACATATGGCACCTGTGGCTGGTGGGGCAAAGCCAGATGTTTTCGGTTTCATCATGATAGCTAAAATGTTGCTGTTCATATAGTAAAGAATAAAATGATGGTGCTGGGTATTATTTATACCCTTATGTGTCCCTAAATATTCTCTGTAGTAGGGAAAATATTGTAAATAACTGATCAAATATATTATTGGATACATTGCATTGAAATGAAAGAAGTCCTAAGGTTTGTGTGTGTGTGTGTGTGTGTGTGTGTGTGTGTGTGTTTGTGTGTGTTTGTGTGTGTGTGTGTGTGTGTGTGTGTGTGTGTGTGTCTTGTTGTGCATGTGGATGTTGGAGGACTAGTTGGGGGAGTTGGTTCCTTCCTTTTACTATGTGGGTGTTGTGAATTAAATACTTTTCTATAATGGTAAAATGCAGTAAACAATTAAGAAAAGGTTGTTGAGTGTATTTAGTTGAAAGGGAGGGAGGCTTCTTTATTTGTGTATTTATTTCATTGTGATACTGCGGGGCTACCTATGCCTCTGTCTTCTTATATGATAACCATGAACTACAACACTAAGCAACACTTCTAACTTCAGTCTCAGGTTTTTAGTTTTTATTTTGAGATAAGGTCACATTCGGTTGCCCAGTCTGCGTTTGAGCTCACTGTTTTGCCAAGGCAGATTTTGAATTACCTCAGCCCTTGACTATAGACTTGGACCAATGGAGTTTTAAACACAGAATAAAGACTGTTACCAACAGATGTATGTAGTGAGAAGGTGACTAATTCTTTTTTTTATTTTTTATTTTTTATTAATTTATTCTTGTTACATCTCAATGGTTATCCCATCCCTTGTATCCTCCCATTCTTCCCTCCTTCCCATTTCCCCCTTATTCCCCTCCCCTATGACTGTTCCTGAGGGGGATTTCCTCCCCTTGTATATGCTCATAGGGTATCAAGTCTCTTCTTGGTAACCTGCTATCCTTCTTCTGAGTGCCACTAGGTCCCCCTAATTCTTAAACTTTAAGGAGTTCCTATTCTTTCTTGTGTATCAGTTGAGTTTCTGTACTTAATTTTTTTTGCTCATTAATGTATGAACACTTTTAAGGAAAATAAGAATTCAAAATAACCAGAGAAACCCAGGCTGTTTAATGGGAACCATGCTTATTTTCATAACAATTTTACAGTTCTAAATTATAAAATAAGCCAAATATCAAGTAGATATTGTTTTTTCTCCTATTTTTTTCCTGAGTTGGTCTCCTTTAAAATATGAGATTGTATATTTGAAAAGAGAGACTGAGTATATTGTTGTATCCTGATCATTATGTCTCTGTCTATATAGTATATGGAGGTTATATTTTATAATAAAGAAGTAAATTGTGTTTGAATTGAAACACACAAAACACTAATCATATATATTCTTCATATTTTTGAAAAAGTTCTCATTTAATAATTTTTTGGGGGTTAGAATAGATGATTGGTTTTATTTAAATTTTTATGCTGCCATGGCAAATTGAGAAAGAACTTTGAAGTAAACTGGTTTTAATCATAGCTACTAGTTAGTTTCTTGTCACTTGATACTAGCTAGCATCATAGTAAGAGAAAATGTCTGTTGAGGAATTGCCTCTATCAGAGTGCCCTGTAGGCATGTATGTAAGTTATTTATTTATTTATTTATTTATTTATTTGATCAGTATCAATGTGGGAGGGCTCAGCCACTAGGGGAGGTGCAATCCCTGAACAAGTGGCCCTGAGAAAGCAGGCTGAGCAAGCCAGGAAGAGCAAGCCAGGAAGCAGGCCTTTTCCATGGCCTCTGTTTCAGTTCCTGCCACTAGGTTCCCCTTGAGCGCGCCTGCCTGTATTCTTCCCTCAGTGAAGGACTGTGACTTGACCACTGTCAGGGGAAGTGAAATATTTCTCTCCCAAGTTGCATTTGGTCATTTTCTTTATCAAAGCCATAGAAATCAAACTAGAACAATATCCTAACACAGTCATAATTCACAGGCTAGTTCTTGTATCCTAGTGTCTCCCCCCCAAAAAAGAAAATGGGAGGTGGGGGAATAGGACTGGATTTCTATGCATTCTTTTTAGATTAAAAAAAAAATGAAAGAACTACAAATCTCTACCTCTAAACTTTAAGACAAATTAAAAAACTTCTCTAAGAAATAAATCACTAAAAGAACTGTTTTTCCTACCCTCTGTATTCACAGAATAGACCCCATTACATTTTATATAAGGGATAGTTTCAAGAGGAAATGTGCTACTACTGTCAGAATTTAAATGTGTGGTGAGGACACAGTGTTTTACCCATCATATTAGCATCCTGGCAGCTCTGCACCACTTTGGAAAGCAAGAAATCCAGCATGGGTCTACAAACACCATTACTGCCCACCACCTAGGCCAAAGCACATTAAAACCTGTGGATGTTTAATAAATCCTGGTTGATAGCATCATACATTCTAAACCTAGGGGTAGAGCTCGCGTGAGCTCTTTACTTCCCACGTAGGTCAGATGATGCTTTTGGAACTTCATTTAGTTCCTGGTACTAATATTTACAAAAGAGAAATGCTGTGAGAAAGCTGAACAGACACAAGGAAATAGTGAGTGAGTAAGAGAAGAAGTTCTGAGTGAATTCAAACAAATCCTAGATGCAGAAATGTGTCTTTAATATGTAGACATTATAACCTAAAGGAATTGGTACTCTTAGTAATTTCCCATTGATCTTAAATGTTTACATATATTAAATATTTTAGTGATTACATAATATATCACTGGGCTATTCAGAAATCATTGGAAACTATGTTAACACAAAAATTATGTGATTTCTTCTGAAGCAACATTTTCCCATGCTTAGTGTTTGCACAAACATCTCTGAGGCATGTTTACACATAATCTTTATACTTTTGTATTGCAGAACAGGAGCCATATTAGACTTAGTCTTGAGTCCTGAGTTGAAACATTAGTCCCTTGTATAACATTTAAAAACTGTTTGATTCCTTGACTGTCACTTTCCTTATGCCTTAAAAAGAAAGATAGATTCTTTTATTTCTATTTTCATTACAAACTATAAATTATATTCAGATTTTAATCATTTTTATTTTAATAAAGGCTCTTAAGAACAAGGAAACCTTGAAATTTCCAGGCAAATGGATGGTTCTAGAAATAATCATCCTGAGTGAAGTAACCCAGACCAGAAAGACACGCATAATATAGACTCAATTATATGCTGATAATAGCCAAATAATACAGGATAACCACACCACAAAACATAAACCTAAAGAAACTAAATAACAAGGAGGACGCTGGGAGAATGCTTAAATTCTCATTCAGAAGGAAAAATAGACACTGAAAGTAGTTGAAGAGAAGGAACAGGAAGGGAACCTAACATAGATGTCCTCTGAAAAACTCCACCCAGAAGGGGATCCAAACAGATGCTGAGACACTCAGGGAGTCTTATGGAAGAGATGGGGAATAGTGGGACCTGGAGGGGCCAGGAGATCGACAAGGAGACTAAGGGAGCCAACAAATTTGGATGGAGGAGGGGGGTTGCTACAGAGACTGATGTACCAGCTGAGAGCCATGCATGGTGAGGACTTAGACTCTCTGCTCAGATGTAGTAGATAGGCAGTACAGTATCCTTGTGGATCCCATAACATGGGGAGTAGGGACTACTTCTGATATGGACTCTCCCCTCACATGTTCATCACTTCCCTTGGCTGGTGGCCTTGCCAGACCACAGAGGAAGAGGATAAAGGCAGTCCAGATGAGGTCAAATGTTAAGGGAGGAGGGCTCCCTTTCTGAGGACTTGGGGAGGGAGGGAGAGAATATGAGGGGGGGTGGGATTGAAGGCCACGAGGGAAGGGCATACAATTGGGATGTAAAGTTAACAAATTAACACTTTTTTAAAAAGAAAAAAAATCTCTTAGATTTTGTGTTTAAATCTTCATTAAAGTGAGAAAAAGATATTCTTGCAAGTAGCAGTATTGTGTAATATAGTTTAGGTAGTTATATCCTTTTCATTTTTAATGGTCATCTGTCAGTTTGCAGCTAATGTATCTGTTTAAAAATTCTTTTTTTGAGATTATAATATAATTGTACCATTTTTCTTTTTCCTTTCTTCCCTCCAAACTCTCCCCTTTCAAATTCATGATTTCTTTTTTTTTCTTTTAATGTTTGTGTGTGTGTGTGTGTGTGTGTGTGTGTGTGTGTGTGTGTGTGTGTGTTAGTTTTATATCAACCTGATGCAAGTTTGAGTCATTGGATAGTCTGTGCTTATAAGGACAAATATTTAGAATGCAGTTAGGCATTATGCTTTTATTTTGTTCAGGTATGTTCCCTTTAGTTCTGTATTCTCTAGGACTTTTATTATGAAGGCATATTGGATTTTTAAAAGGCCTTTTCTGCATTTGTTGAGGTGATCCTGTGATTTTTGTCTTAAAAATCCATTTTTATGGTTTACTACATTTATTGACTTGCATATGTTCAACTATTCCTACATTTCAGGGATAAAGCCAGTTTGGTCATGGTGGATAATCTTTTTGATGTATGCGTCTATTCTGTTTGCAAGTATTTTAGAGTATTTTTGAGTCTATGACCATCAGCAATATTGTCCTGTAGTTCTCTTTTTTTTTTATTGTGTCTTTATCTAGTTTTGGTGTTAGAGTGACACTGGCTTTAGAGAAGGGGTTTGGAGAGGTTGGATGTGGTATGGAAGTGGCTTTCAGGTTTGGGGTAGGTAAGAAGAGTCCTGGTACAAGCCTAGAGCTCAGTTACAGAGCAGGCAGGGTAGCCAGGCTAGGTCAAGGCTGTGGACGTGGGTCAGATCTGTAGGGCAGTGCAGGTTGTACAGAAGGGAGAGCCAGGCAGATTCACTGGGCTTGACCTCAGAGACAGGCGGTGCAGGATCTTTCAGGTGGAGAAATTGGATGTGGTCTAGAATGTATTTTGTTCATATTCACCTGGCACTACTTCCATGTAACTCTCATCACTGCCCCACATCTCCTTTCCTTCTTTACATCCTCTTTTAAAAATGTTATCATTGAAATCCCTGACTGTATGAGACTGGGATGATGGCCTCCACTAGGCACGGGCAATCTTCCTTTATCCACACTCCCAAAGAAAAGTGACTGTCTTTCCCTGAGAGATATCAGCTGTCGATAGCCCATCAGGTGGGAATGGGGCCTTGGGAGCCCTTTCCTTATCCATGCTGGAAAGCTGGCTGGCTTGATAGCTGGCAATCAACTACAGCTGCTGAGTGCTGACGTGTGTGACAGTTACCTCATGGAAGACAGCCTGTCCTAACTGTCCCCCACATTCCAGCTCTTACATTCTTTCAGCTTCCTTTCTCCTGTGTTTCTTGAGCCTTGGGGTAGAGGATATTGAAATAGATGGCCTTTCTATGGATTAGCACTCACAAGTACTAACTCTTTTTTTTTTTTTTTGTTTTGTTTTGTTTTTTGAGACAGGGTTTCTCTGTGTAGCCTTGACTGTCTTGGACTCACTTTGTAGTCCAGCCTGGCCTCGAACTCACAGCGATCTGCCGGCCTCTGCCTCCCGAGTGCTGGGATTAAAGGTGTACGCCACCACACCTGGCACAAGTACTGATTCTTAGCACTTGAAACAATCTTTGTAAAATGAATATTCCCTACAGACCCTGAGGGCCATACAAATACACTGTATAAGCATGAAAAGTTAGAAGGCAGTTTGACAACATGACTGTTCAGGAGTCATTGCCAGCATCCCCTCCTAGGGCTTACAGTGTCCTCAGCCATGGGCTTCTGACAAGGCTCTCAGCATTGTATAAGAAATGCCTCACGCAGAGAAAGGCCTCTAATCCAATCCAAAAGACATGTTACTTCTATCACTGCCATTTCACTACAGTACCAGTGAGCAAGTCTTGCCTGATAAGTGAATATTTTAGTGTTCAGAGTCAAGCATTAGATTAGTCCATTGGTGTCTTTTCTCCTTCGGCAGCCTACATAACACCTTCTAGACCTGTGAAAGTTAGCCAGGCAGAAACTGAGAGTTTTCTGCTCAAACTGAGGTTTCTTGATGCTCTGTAACCAAACTATATGATATCTGTAGCAATAGGATCTTTGTCATTTGCTTACAGTGGGCAATCAAGAGCAATAGCAATCATGTGTGTTATTTTAAGTGCCTTTGGGGGATCTTCTGGCCAAATAACTCATAGGGAGGTATTCTGAGATACATTGAAAATTTCATTTAATTACCTATGCTATCATGGAAACAGCATTGTCCACACATGAAGGAAGTCTCTATTCAAACTCTCTTTTTTATTTTTATTTTTTAAAATTAGGTTACAGTCTACAGGAACTTTTAGTGGTTTTTAAAAATTGGGGCCAAATAGTAATAAGAGTTTTGTTTGTTCCATATTACATAGTTATTTGACAATTTGTGAGACTTGGTCTTCTTGACCTTTTGAGTTGCAGCAATCCATATCCGTTGTTAAAAAATATTAAAGGTAAAATTTCCTTCATACTTTAATGTGCTTTCTTTGAGAATGGAAAGATACACAAAATGGGGCCTTTACACATATTTTAGTAATTCAAGACCGTGCTCTTAAAGGCTTTCAGATGAAATGAACATTGTATCCTTGAGGAAAATCTTACACACAGCCAATAGCTGCATCTTGTAATCAGATATTTAGGCTGGAGAAGTCTGCAGCCTCAACAGCTGAGCTGAGGAGCAAACACCAAAACTCAACTGCCCCCTTTTAATTTTTGCCATTATAAAATAGAAAAATGTTCTAATAAATATGCTTTTGAGTTTTTATGGGAAGGTTTTTTTTTTTGAGGCAGTGTTCTATAAGACTTAAATCTTCTTTCAAGCAGTGTGGGAAATGTTTTACCTAAATTTCTTACATAGACTGTTGCTTGAGTTTAGTTTAACTTAATGAAATTGTCTCTTCCTTTTTTAAAAAAAATGAAATATAGAGTGGAAAAGTAGCATATGAGATCATGCTAAAATGAAACACATAATTTTCTCTTTTCATCCAAAGAAAGAGTCCTCTATATGGTCGGGCTTCTTCTTTACCAACAAAACTTTTGAAGGTGTCCCCCATTGCTCGATTTTGTTGGTTTCTTTTATCTCACTGGATGTAGAATGTTATGAAATACTTTGTTCACAGTTTTTGTACCCAGAATGAAGAAATACTGTTTAGAGGTGCTGTGTCACCCTTTCCCTTATTATAGAATTGAAAGTTTTGTTTTGGGGTTTGAGGACTAAGACTCTACCCTTTCCCTTCATAGCATAGTCTTATTAGATGTTAGTCGCTGCTCGCTGCTGTGTAGAAAACTGTCCCCAAATTGACAAATTATAGCAATTGTTTCTGTCTTACAGTGATCTGAATTACATATCCAGGAGTAGGTGAGCCTTTGCCATGAGGCTGTTGTCAAGATGTCTCTAGAGCCGAAGCCCTCTTAAGGCCTGGCTGAGGGATACTGGGTTCTTCACTCACTCGTCTGGCTACTGATTAAAGTCACCTCCAGGTCATTCATATGGTCACCATCAGTGATGAATTCCTCAATATCTGATGTTCTTCAGGGTCTGTCCAATCCTCAAGCAGTGGAAGCTAGTAAGAGAGCTAGTAAGAAAGACTGAGAGAGAAAGGAAGAAGAGGGTATGCAAAGTGAAAGACTGGGAGGGGAGTGCATGCTCTGTGTGCTGGAAGAGGTTGCTAGCCCTGGCCCTCACTTGGAGTCAAATGATGTTTCATTATGGGATGCTTCTTTAAATGTATGCGTGTGTGTGTGATGTATATGCATGAGTGTGCTAACACACACACACACACACACACACACACACACACACACACACACACACACACAGGTATGCACATGTGGAGGCCAGAGGAGAATGCTTAGTGACTTCCTCCACCACTTTCTGCGTTATTCCCTTGAGAGAGGACCTGCTGCCAACCCAGAAGCTTCTCTTTTTGTCCTGGCTGGCTGGCTAGTGGGTTTCCTGGATCTTTTGATGCTTTTTACCCATTGTACCATCTCCTAAGTCCATGGATATGTCTTTATATTACCATCATGTGTTTATATCCTGCTTAGAATCTAGAAATGGTGAGCCTTGTATATTTAGCTAAAGTAACATTTAGTTATTACTTTCTGGTGTTAAAAGGAAGTTGATAATGTTGTGTCAAACTGAACAATTGAAATATAGTTCTAAAATTGGTATGGAACACAACAATATTCTAGTGGCTGCCTTGTCTATAAGCAGGTGATATATGCAGACAAAGTTATAACTTGTTTATCCTTATGTCCAGCCATGAATGGTGTTCAATAGTTACATGATTTCATATTAATTTATGCATCACCTGAACCCCGTCTCCACCAAAAGGACCATTATTTTGAGTATTCCATAATGGTTGGTATTTGTAGTGCCAGACTCATGATCCCTAAAATCTTAATGCCTGCATTCCAGATGTTTTTAATCTCTAAACTGTCAGGGTGTTACTGGGAACATAAGGTAAATGCCTTGAAGCAAAACAATAATGTGTTTTTAATGAAGAGGACTTTGTGTGTTGCTGAAATCTGAATCAAGAGTTTCCCTCTCTTGCAAATAGCCGTTCATGCCACTCTTTGTGGGGGAACATATGGCTCTCAGCACAGTGAACTATGCAAAGCAGGAAGAAGAAGAAAAAGCCCTGCTCCATGCATGTGTCATGTCTAATGTAAGACCCCATGTGCAGTTACCAGAGAGGACAAAACATTAAGGGCAACCATAAAATAACCTTCGGATCCAAGGCTCCTTCTTGTTTCTTAAATGCTGCAAATGGTTTCACATTTTCAAGTAATTAACACTCACTTCACTTTTAATATTTGCATTTCCTTATTAAGAAACAATCTTCCAATAATTCTTAATGAAACCCTGAAATGCTGATATTTAGAAAGCATTAGCTTTCTGGAAGTAAATTATCAGGGGAAATTGTTTTGTCTTGAATTTTCCATATTTAATATGGTAACAAGAAGAAATAAAAATATAGAAAAGTCTCATATGACATACATACAATCACTTGACTTTGTGCATGTGACCTCGTGTGTAATTTATGCTTGATAATGTGTATGTTCCCTTGTAAAAAATACTGTCTTTCAAGATAACAAAGTTGTTTTAAAAATGTTATAGCTATTTCTTGTGAAATGTTTTTCTTTCAGTTGTGCTATCTGTTTTTTTTTTTAGAATGAAAATGGTATTCCTAACAATGTTATAATCTCATGCATGGTTTATACATACACCGTATTATGTAATTATCATTGCTATTTGTATTAAGATTGGCTATGGTAGACTTGATTGGCTCTTCTCACATCTGTGCTAAGAGGTAGAAGCTAAAGAGTCTTTTTCTGCAGATATTACCTCCTCTGAAGCCATGTTGGCAGACAACCCAGGAAGCTTGATTGCGGGAATGGCCCTGTAAGGGGGCACTGCTCCTGAGCACACCGAGCCTAAGGTTTACTACCAACCTGGAGAAGTGTGCATAACTGGACATTTTGGTGCCCAGTGGGAGATGACTCCTCCTCAGTTGTAGAAGAGAGTGGGCCAGGCACAGTTTAGGACCCTTGTCTCCTGGCACTCTGTGCTTTTATCTCTTTGTGAGGCCCCTTTCGGGAGGAAGTGCTGAATTGGCTCACTCATCTATATAGCTGTATCTCTGGACATATAAAAATTTCTCCTTGCTATAAAGAGAGACATTTTTCCTATGGGTTAACTGGAAGAAAGGAGGTGGAGAAAGTGCTTTTAATTTCAAGGGTCAGAAGTTAGGAGAAAGCCCATAAATATTTCCCTCCTGAGCTCTCATGATGTTCACTAGGCCATGAGTTTTGAGAGAAGTTATCCTCTAAAGGCACCCACTTCTATAGTGACAGGATGGGTTAGTCTGTGCTGTTTCTTTCCTCTATACCACAGGATGTTGCCAAGGAGCAAGGATTTAATTTCAGGGTGTACTTAGAAAAACTCTACAAATTAGATTAAATTACAAAAATAATAAAGGGTGCTTATTAAATTCTATCAAAAGAATTTCCTGTGGTTTATATATGCTGTGAGGCTGATATATGCAGTTTCGTTAATAAAATTCCAACAAAACTGATGTTAATGCTTTGTACATAAAAAGACATCCAGAGCTAGTCAAGTTTTATTATTCAGACACGAATCTCCATTGTTTCAAGGGAGATGGGTGATGAAACACTTCCATACCAAGAGTGGTTACTGAGAACTATACTGACACACTCACTTCAGTTCAGAGACAGTCCTGTAATGATTATTTACAGTGCACATATTGAGAATTTTAGGCGGTTCATGCACTTGCCCCCTGCATGTCTTTAGTGTAGACATTGGAGCAGACAGGCTCTCATTTTCTAATCTCTTCTCACTATTTTCCCCAAAGCTATTTTTAATGCACCTAAATTCAGCATCCAAGTTTCCTTGACCATCTGTGGTTCATGTGTTGATGGTGCCTGAGGGAATTTGGTTTATAGCTCACCAGAGAAGGGAGGGATAACGGACTGTGTGTCTCCTGTTAGGGTCCTTTGCAAGTGTAGTTAAACTGAAACTTACTAATCTCATCTGTGTTCACTATCTTTTATGACAATTTTTCTCCTTAGCATTCACCATCGTTCTACTCCTTCCTTTCACCGACCCTGTATCTTTTAATTTATCGTCTTTAGACCAGGATTATTATTCACAGTATGATTACACTATAAAATTCTCTGTGCCAGTGGGCTTCATAGTCAGTAATTAGCTATATGCTTTTAGGACCATAGTACCTTCCAGGATGTGTTTGATGGATCTGAGCTCTTTTAACCTTTGCCCTCAGCTTTCAGTTGTAGCTTTAGATGTAAAGCCCCATGGAAGAGCCTCTGTGTTTAGCATTTCCCTACTGAGATTTTTCTCTCCATCAGAAGTTACTGCAAACAGGAGTAGGCTGTGGCATATACTTTGCTGAAAAGAACCACTCAAGGAAATTTTATAATAATTCTAAGTTTGTCTTATCCAATATACTTTCTGAGATTACTCCTTGTTTAACTACTTTTGGTAAAGTTTTTTCTTTATGCTGGAGTATGATGGTTTCTTTTTATTTCCCGTCCTGCCATTGTTTACCAATCAGCTAGATGCCTTGTTAGGATAACACGGACAGCTATATCTATCTATCTCCAGTTACATGGTGTTGTTAGCTGAGGTTTTAGATGCCTGCTTTACGGAAAAAAATATGTCATAGCTTATCCTTTATTTTAATATTTTTTACATGTAGCTTTATTTCACAATTGTGACAGAAGACATGCTTAAGACTTTGCTACCATAGCTCCCTCAAATCATAAATCTTTCAGTGAAAACTTCTGTTCAAGATTAAGTGGTTAATCTATTAAGTAAAATATAAGAACTATTTAATATGTGATGGGTAGAACTATCTAGAATCAAAGTGGAACTGATTCAGTCATCAAAATTCACAATGAATGATGCACAGAGAAGGATGCGCTCTGAAAGACTGTGTCGCATGCACAGACGCCAACATGAACCCCTAAGCACCATAAAAGCAAAATGAAGCAAGCAATTTGCAACCTTAATCAATCTTCTACTTCTACTCGTGTCAATAAATAATGATAATAATAATAACAACAGTAATAATAAAGATCTCCCTAGCAGGAAGCAGTGGCATCAAGAATAACTGTCTAAAAATATAAAAGGAAAGTATGTACTGCTTTCGTAGTTAAAGCGATAGCTCCTCTCGCCAAATAAGGTACTTCCCCAGACATGAGAGAAAGATGAAGAAGGGGAACCACAAGAAAAAAAAAAAGAGATAGAATGTATATGTGCACACTGAGTTCTCAGGTTCTGCATTTTGGAATCAGAGAAAACAAAAGACCATTTACAGAACTAGAAAGCAGATTTAAGTAGGAATAAATTAGAAGTGAAGGAATGAAACTGCATTCTTGCTATTTTTAGCAATTTTAAACAAATACGGTTTAAAACTGGTCTGCAGCAACAGTAAAAATAAAATGATAAGGAACCAAATCACACCTAAAATATAAAATATTAATATCATTTACCTTTATGCCTTAAGTGTAGGAAGTTAAACTCTAATGTCATTTGCATAAGATAATATATACAGATATTTGTATTTTATACATACACATATATGTAAGAAATGTTTAATTATAAAGCATTTCCTTTTAGAAAGATATTAGACCAGGCATGGAAGAGCATGTCTTTAATCTCAGCACTTAGGAAACAGAGCCAGGTTGGCTATCTAAACAGCGGAGCTCAACCTGTTCTCCATTGGGAGCCCTTGGTACTAACCAATTCCATTTTACCATAAAGATATAAAAACATCCCATGAACCATGCAAAAGGGAACAGAACAATATTAGAAACTAACATGACAGATGACTATGATTCAAATCTAAGAGAAACTTCATCATAAAGCCAGAGGAACAGAATGAATGATGGCTATGTGCTTTCTACAGTGCTGGGATCCAGACTTGGTAACTGTATGCCATTTTGAAATGCTGTCAGTGAAGATCCTGCTGCACTAGCGTTTCAGTGTATTGAGCTCTTCTCATTGGATGTAGTTAGTACATGTAAGCTGTTCTACTTGGTCATGCATCCCTTTGTTTTCTCCACTAAGAAGTCCAGAAACTGAGATTCCAGAAATGTCATGTATTGACTCAAGAAGCTTGCTGTTGATTAAGTACTGCTAAACATAACTCAAAGTTCAAGCCTGAAAATATTTAGCTAGTCACCTCACAGGTAATGAACAATGGGGACACAGATGTGTCTTAGTGTCTTTTTCATTGCTGTGGTAAAATAACTCCCATACAAACAAAATACTAGAGAAAGGTTTAGTTTTGCTTATAATTCCAGAGAGGTAGAAGCCACATTGTATCCACCCTCAGGAAGCTGAGAGCTTCCTATAAACCCACAGAGCCTACCCCCACTGATATATTTCCTCTAGTATGCCTCTGAAAGCTTCCATAGCCTTCCCCAATAGTACCACCAACTGAAGACCATGTTTCCAAACACTTGAGCCAATGGAGGATGTTTTTTATTCAAGCCACAGCAGGTAAGCTTTGACCATGTAGTTTTGTATACACAGGATCTGCATAAGGCTTTGGGAGTTAAACCATGGTATATGAGAATAAAGACACTGGCATGATGCCGTGAAACTGTGTTTCTGCTGAACGGAAAAATTGTTCTTAGACTGAGGAAGAAAAGATGAAGTGCACTTCTGAGGAAGATTTATTACAGTGACCAGGAGAGACCGTCGAACAGATGTTTTCTTTCCCTGACCAAGAAGGGAGAAGATTGATGGTTACAGAATATCAGAAAGACATGGGCATCGGGAAGAGGTGGGGGAAATAGTAGAAAGGATTGGAAAGGGGGTTTGATAAGGAACAGAAGGACTATGCAGAGAATGAAGAGGATAATGGCAAATTAGAGAACTCATTGATACATTACTGGATAAACATGAGAATGCAAAAAATTTGTAATGTAAAGGGTGTTTTGCTAGTGTTTCTGAGATATAGAGTGTCACACAATACACGGAAAATCGAAAGGGATGAAGGGGGAAAAACAAACCTTAAAAAACCCTAACATTGAAAGACATCACTGTGATCCTGATTATATGGTTGCAAAAAGTTGTTGCTTCTTCAGAAAATTAATTGAGGAGATTCTTGTTTATAAAATATATTTTTCATGTCTTTAGAAAGAAAAATAAATAACATCATTAAAATCTAAATGTATATTTACATTTAGTACCCTGCCCACAAGATGGGCAAGGATAAAAATGTAGCAGTTTGAGGAAAAGGCAAACCAGTGACTGCCCCAACTTGAGACCCAACTCATGGGAGAGAGTCAACCCTGACACTAGTAGTGAGAGTCCACTATGCTTGCAGACATGAGCCAAGCTAACTGTCTTCTGAGAAGTTCTACCCAGCAGCAGATCAAAGCATCCTGAAACCCACAGCCAAACATTAGATGGAGAGCTGGGAATCTTGTGGAAGAGTTGGTGGAAGGGTAGAGAGACCTGAATAGGTCAAGAAGTCCACAAAACGACCATCAGAGTCAACCTACCCAGGCTAGCAGCTAACAGTTTCTAATAGCTCCTTTGCTACAGATTGGGTTGTGTATCCAACTCCCCTCTTTGTGCTGGGCTTTGGCCTGCCTTAGTCTTTTATAGGTTTGTGAATGTTGCTTTAGTGCATTTACTTGCAAATTTCATTTTGCTGAGTGGATGAAGAATATCCTACGGTGTAAATTCACCACATTTTCCATTCATTCATCAGTTGATGATTGATTAAGGTGTTTTTGTTTCTTGACTATTATGAACTAAGCAGCATTGAACTTGGATAAGCAGGTATCTCTAGAATAGAATATAAAGTCCTTGAGTGTATTTTATTTTTTCACCTTAGTCATTCTGACTGGGGTGAGATGCAACCTCAGAACATTGTAATTTGTGTTTCTTTGATGACTAGGGCTATTGGAAAAAATTTTAGTGTATTTTAGTATGTTTTTGGTATGTTGGTTCTTGATCCACTTGGAGTTGAGTTTTGTGTAGGTGAGAGATGGGGACAGAAGTTTCATTCCTCTGCATGCAGATATCCCATTTCACTAGCATCATTTGTTGAAGTATCTGTCTTTTCCCCAGTATGTATTATTGTCTTCTTGGTCAAAATCATATGGCCCTAGGGGTATGGGTTTATATTTGTATCTCAGTTATCCCATTGGTCAATGGGTCTTTTTAAATTGTAATATCATGCTGTCTTCATTACTGTAGCTCTGTAATCTGTTATGGTGATATTTCAAGCCGACTTTGGTTACTTATGATTCTCTTGGCTGTCCTATGTCTCTTATATTTTCCGATGGAATTTAAGATTTGTTTTAATTTCCTTTGAAGAATTGAGTTAGAAGTTGATGGAGATTTTATTGAATCTATAGATCTCACAACATTAATTCTGCTAATCATGAACACGGGAGTTCTTTCCATCTTTTGGAATCTTCTCCATTTGCTTTATTCAGTACCTTAAAGTTTTCATTGTACAAATATTTCACTTATTTAGATAGACTAATTCCATGATTTTAGTTTTTAAACAGTTGTAAGTGGTATTGTTACCTTAATTTCATTCTTGGTGTGTTTGTAATTTTTATATGAAAATGCTACTGATTTTTGCACGTTAAAATTATTTGCTGGTACTTTGCCAAATGTATTTATTCATTGTAGGAGTTTTCTGCTATACACTAGTTTTTTTTTTTAATGCATGGAATCATATTATTTGAAAAAAAGATACTTGAGTTCTGAACTTACTATTTGTATCCCCTTTAACTTTTCAATTCACTTATTTCTCTAGAGCAGAAATCACGCAGGTTATTGAGTGAGAGGGAAGAGAGTGGACAAGCTTGTTTTATTGCTTATTTTAATGGAAATGCTTTGTTTTTTACTTTTAGGATGATGAGGTCAGTGAGCTTCCTTTTTGTTGAGGTTTGTCCACTGTATCCCCAATTTCATGAATAGATCATGCATTTTATTAAAGAACCTCTTCGCACAAGAAGATTCTATTTTCTTTGTAAAAATCATTTCTCTCTCCCTTTCTCTCTCTGTCTCTCTGTGTCTCTCTCTGTCTCTCTCTCTCTCACACACACACCCACATCCCCCCCCCCCCCTCTCTGTGTGTGTGTGTTCAGAAGATTCTCCTTCTACCATGTGGGAACTGGACACATGGACCTCAGGTTGTCAGATGACAAGTGTCACTACCTACTGAGCATCTTGGCCAGCCCCAAAATGCCATTCACTTGGAAATAAGTGTGAAGTTTCTTAGGAAGAAGAAATGTTCTATTTTGTTACTCATTAAATTCATAAATAATATATGTTTACTATCTAGAATTTATCTTATTATTTTTATCAGCTATCTATAGCTATACATACAATTTATAATAATTTTTAAGATTCAAAATATTGTCAGGAAGCCTGTTGGTTGGCATTCAACATAGAGTGAATACTTCAAAATATTTAGCCTGACAGTAGGTTATTATTTTCTTTAACAAAATGAAAGTAAAAATTTTATCCACTATATAGATTGTTTTAAATTAGGTCACTTTTAAGCCTTAATGGTGCCATAAATGCAAACATTGTAGACTTACAGAAAATTATTCTGTATTTGTCTAGCTGATGACAATTTAAGGATAATTTTTAATTTTAGATTTATTTAGTATTTTCTATATAATCTGTTTGCTCATTCTCCTTTATCAAAATACCACACACTGGGTGGTTTAAAGGACAGCAATTTATTGTCTTCATTCAAGGACATATGGTTGGTTTTAATGTCAATTTGTCACAAATTATAATAACCCAAGTAAGGATCCTCACCTGAAGACGTGTCCAGATTGCCTGGATTGGTATGGGAAGACAGACCTGACTGTGGGTGGCATCTTTTGGTGGTAGCCCATATAGGAAGAGGATTTCCGAAGGCAGTTTCCCAAGCCTTCCACTGGCTTGGCTTTCCCTCGTTGGTGCCATGTTGATTTGTTCCATTGCTGCTGTCCTGCTGATTACTTCCCCAACAGTAGCTTTCCAAGCTTGCAATCACGAAATGCAACTATTGGCTCTCCCAGAACTTTCAGTGCTCCTCCTCCCAGATTGGGACAACTGAGGCATTATGCCCTGTGAGCTGAGTAACTGGGTATAGTTGCCCTCCAGTGGGGACTACTAAGAATGATGAGGAACCTAGCATCAACTACTGAGTTTTCAGAACCCTGCTTGTGATTTGGCAGTTGCCACTATTTTAAAGCTCATTTAATAAATATTCACCCGCCTCTCCCCTACCTCAATCCCTCCCCTACCTTCTCTCCCTCATGCCTTTGATTCTGATCTTTTGGAGACCCTTACTAAAACAGGAGATCTCAGACTGAGCACATTCCTTCTGGAGATTGAGGGAAGAATCAATTTTCAACTTTTCTCCTTTAGTGAGTGATCGCCACTTGCCCCATGGGTCTTCTCACTCCCTGATCACTTTATTTTCTCTTTAGATATCTGTGTCTAATGGCCCTCTTCTTGTAAAATATTAAGGGCCAGAAAACCCTAATGAGTCTTCTTAACTTAATTAACTTTTTGAAACCCCCATCTCTTAGATACTCCTGGGATCCTGGGGGTTAAACATCAACAGGACATGCCAAGGGGGCATAGTTCCCTGATGTCAACAGTCCTGGCCTGCTTGCCTTTTTTCCTCAGTGGTCGTTTAGGAAGCAAGGCAAGATTACAGTTAGAGGAGACATATCTGAGAAATGGTTGTGCTGAACCTTCTAGAGAACCACTGGCTAATTTTGGACCTCGGTTCCCTCATCTGAACGATGAGATACATCTTTTGTGGAGAACTCTTTGTGAGATTAGTTAGCCTTAAGGTAGACAACATTGGATTGTGTTAAACAGATTTGAAGTTGAGCTTCTGTTTCAAGCCAATTTTAAATGTTTCAGAAGGCAATTTTTCTTTTGTTCTTCTCTAAGACAGCAAACAAATGCCGTGCTGAAGCACACCCTTAAGACTCTTAAGTGAGCTTCATAAATACTAGCTATTAAGCCAGAAAATGCTTTTCTCAACACATTTTACCAATTGTAATATTGTTGGTCATTTTTTCGTTTTCTTTTCCTTTTTTCCTTTTTTTCTTGTTGATACTTCTCTGTGACATCCTGAAGTCTACATAGATTTCACTCAAAAATTGCTCCAGGCTATTTTATTTTTATTCAACAGTATCATGAGGCTTTGGATCTACAGGTACATAATCCTTTTTCTTATGAGCACAACACATACCAAAGTCTAGTTTGCATATTACATATAGTGCCAGCACTTTTCAGCCTGAACTCCCGGGGAAACTGAGGCTTAGAGCCCTGAGGCATCTGAGGTGTGTGATGAATTAGCCGTCACTGTGTACATCTAGAATGGTTCTGGCTTTGTGCCATCCTTGAGAGAATTAAGAAGTGATATTGAAATCATGGAACCCCACTTTTTGAGAAAGGCAGACTGAATTTTACCTTGGATTTATTGACAATGACTGCTGTTTCTCTCTAAGACCCTGTTGTATCACGGACTTGAACACTCTTTGCTCACTGATGTTGAAACAGGAGGGAGGCAGTGGTTCTTTCGTTTCACACACATGAACTTGGAAGCACGGCAATGTCAGCAACTGTGTCTAGAGACTTCCAAAAACAGTGGCAAGGTGAGAAGAGCAACCTGAAGGCAGTAGTCTACTTCTGGAAGATGAGAACGCCAAATTACATAGTGGATGCCAGGTGTTCTGTAAAGACATGGATCCAAGAGAAATCTGAAGTGCAGGATGTATTTGTATTATGATTTAGTATTCTCAAGCTTGCAAACATCCTTGTATTTGGTATTTTTGTTGTTGTTTGGTTGGTATTAGGTAAGAGATGCAAGTTTCTCTGTAAAATACAGAGTTCCTAACTTAAGTTCTATGCCCAGTTCTTGTGTTGAGGGCTTGATATTCACTTCCTATTACGATTAAAAAAAAAACCTGTTACATATACATGGCAAACTTACTGGGTTCTAAAAATGTTTTGAGTCTATCTATTTCTGGCCTTTACACTTTTAGTTGAAATGACTTTGTTTTCTAAAATCAAGATTCTCCATATTCTTCAACATGTTTGTCAAATAGGTTTAGTTTATTAAGAACTTTCCTGACCACTGAAATTATATTTTCTTTCTCCACACATATATTGTGTTTATTATTCCAATCATGCACATCCACAATTTACTATTGTGCTTTGCTAATATTATATATTCTTATATTTCTAAACAAGAAAATTCATTAGTAGCACTTCCTGAGCATTATCATTTTTGTGTCTGACATATTAGCCTAAAAATATAGGATCTACAGAGCTGAGCTTCAGGAAATACGTACTTATATTACTTATAGATTCTTTACAACTACATATAACTCTATAGTTTTAGCATACAGCAAGCTTCTTAAAATTCTTGTTGTGTACAGAAGACATGAGTTTCTTATTGAAAATTTATACTAAGTTTGTTCATTTGGAAATATTGTGTTCTGGTATGCATGTGCATTGGTGCACCTGTGAAAATCAGAGGGCAAGTTGTAGGAGCGTGTGTGTGTGTGTGTGTGTGTGTGTGTGTGTGTGTGTGTGTGTGTCTATGTTGGTATGAGTCTCTCTCTCTCTCTCTCTCTCTCTCTCTCTCTCTCTCTCTCTCTGTGTGTGTGTGTGTGTGTGAGAGAGAGAGAGAGAGAGAGAGAGAGAGAGAGAGAGAGAGAGAGGTTCTAAAGTCTATTATTCCTCCTTCTCAACATACTTATTATTGGTATCCAGGAAGTCTTTTGGGTTTTGTATGTTAATTTTATAATCTGTCACTCTGCTGATTGTATGTATCAGCATTTTTGCATAGCTCTTAGGTTTCTTAGCTATAGCATTGGATCATCTGTAAGTCAGGATTCTGTGACTTCTTTCCTGCTTGCTTGTATCTCTTTGATTTTGTTTTTTTTTTTTTCCTTATTGCATCGGCTAAGAGTCCCAGAACTATAATAAGAATGCTGAGCCTGTATGCTCTTGTTTCTGATTTTAGTGAAAATGTCTTGTTATAGCCCTTTTACTTTGATGTTGACTCTAGATTTGTTGTATATTATCTTTGTTTTTATTGTCTTGAGATATGTTTTTTTTGGTTCCAAGTATTTTTAGGACTTTCATCATGAAGGGATGTGAAACATTGTTGAAAGTCCTTTTTGAATCTGTTGATTATGTGATATTTGTCCTTGAGTTCATTTATGTAATTTTATTATTAAGGTGTTTTAATTTCACCCTAATTTCTACATAATATTTGCTTATGTTGGTTTTAGTAATTAAATTCTCCCAAACTATTTAAGAGTAAGTTAGATAAACATAAGTAAACCAGGCAGACATTAATAAGCAGTTCTTAAAACTACTATTTTTTTCTCATTAAATGTTATAAATTTTGGTTGGTAGACTTGCCTGGTTTGTATGTATGCCCCCAGCTTATTCATTCTTGTATTAATGTGCATTTTAACGTTTTCTGGTTTGTACCATTAAGAAATAATAACATCTATTAGTATTGGGTATAAACTTAATAGTGAACCTGGTGGTTTGGTAAGGTTAACTTTACTTGCTAATGCAGAAGCTGTTTTTCATGAAGGTGTTAGCAACAAGATATGAGTATTCTGTTTTCTATACCTAGGTAATAGTCAAGGCCTTTGACTTCTGATTTAATTGTCCTGTTGTTTATGATACTTTGCATTTTTACCGTGACTAACAGTCATATTGGCATTACGATAATGTCTTTTATGAAACGCTTAATGCTTTTGTCTCTACTGTGTGCCCCCTAAAAGAAGAGGCATGGGCTTTTCCTGCCCATACATTCAGGATAGTGCCAGACATGTGGTGGACATATGTCTGGAAAATACTTCCACTCTGAGGATGCCCTTCTTAAAATGATACCTTTGATGAACTGATGTTTTTAAATTTATTGAATTGTAACTCATCTGTTGTTATTATCATTTAGCCTTTTATTCATAAATCATGGCTAGCTCAAGGACAAATGTATTCTGTATTATTTTTTCATAAGATATTATATATCTTTTGTATTTATTTGTCTTATCCACAGATATGTGGTGTGAAGCAGGTCAACGTTTATTTTCATACATACAATTTCCTGTTTGATCAAGTACCACTGATTCAAAGAAGTAGTTTTTCCACTTTACCAAGGGACGCAGTTGTGTGTACACCAGGGCCTGAATCAACTTGGTCTTCTTTCCTGAATTTGCATTATATTGTGTTTCTACTTAAACAAAACATCAAAATGCATCTTTCCAACCTGGGCCATATTATAATCATTTTCCTAAGTCATCTTCAGTTTGTTACTAACACTACAATTTCTGTTTGTGAATCTTGTTAACTTTTGTTACATAGATTTCTGGATAGTGTTATAGTTTTTAAATTTCGAGCCTATAGCTGTAGTTGACATTAATCTTTCCGTCATTATCCTTTCTTAACTTGTTGATTAATTTCAGTTGTGATTGTGTATGCTTTCAAACTAGTTGAATTGATTTGCTAGTTCAAGTACAGACACATCTAATGCGCTTTGTGATGATTTTGTCCCAAGGAACACACAGACACTGTTGAAAACTTCATTTCTTTAAAAATTCTGATTAAAACTGATCCCACATTTAGATTATTAGCCCAACCTGAATGGTGGAAATTTTAAGAGGGTAGAAACCTTTAAGGAAAACAGTATTTAAAGTTATGCTAAGCATTTCCTGTCAGTGCCAGGTGGTGAGATCAATTGAAAGCTCAGCTATATCTATTGCTTCAGCTAGACCACCAGGACAGAGTGGCATGCTATGTGGTTTTAGTCAATAGCTAACGATATGTGAAGACAATTTCATTCTGTCTGACCTATTAGACAGAAAAGAATAAGTACTGAAAGAAATAGCAGAGAGGTCCAAGTGAGTTCCTGTTTATTTGTCTTCATAACACAACGGATGGGTTCTGTTAGCCTGGTCTGCAACGGTGGCTATACTCAGAACATCTTGATGAATCTTCTTGGGGCACTGACTGCTCTGAAATGCTGCAGATGTCTCTCACCCTCACTGGGTAGAACTGGTGGGTGGGGTACCTCAGATCAGCAAGTGTAAAGTCTTTCTGGGAAATTCTTGAGGACAGGACCCGATTCCTAAAGGCACAGTGTTACTTCCTTTTCCTTACCTTGGCAAAGGCTGTGATAAGGCCAACCCAGAGGGGGAAGATCTCATTTGCAAAGCACTCTGACCGTTGACTCACAGCTGGATCTGGTTTCTAAATCTTAAGAGAAAGCCTTTTTTTTTTTTTTAATTATTGGGAAAGTCTTGTTTTCTAACTATTATTGGGAAAGTCTTGTTTTCTAACTGTTTGAATTCGTTTATTATTGATTAGCATTACTGCTGTCATTACAAAGTTTAAAAACAATAAATTAAAAGAAAAGAAAAGAAAATTATCTGATCTATAACACAGTAGACACATAAAACCATTTTAAGTGTAGAAAGCCTTTCCGGAATCAGAGATTTAAAAGTGTGACCAAAGAGGCCTGATCCGCCTGCTAGTTCTTTGTACATAAAAGCCTATTTTTTCTATTTGTGTTTTTTTCAGGACACAAATGAGAACTAACATCAGGGACTTTGCTTTTCAAGTAACATTCTAAAGTGTGTTAAACTTCTCCATGGGAGATTACAGGGAGGGAAAAAAAATAAATGTTTTTCCCAGGGCACACCACCTTATCAAAACGTCCCCTGCCCACAGCTCCCATGTTCTCTACTCCACGACATTTCTTAGTTTTCCTTACAGCGATTATTACCACATGCCTCCCCTTCCCTTTTATCCCTTGTATTTTGTTTTGCCTCATGGCTTTGGGGATTGAACTTGGGTCTCTAACATGCTAGGGTAGCACTGAACACTGTACAGCTAACACACTCCCATCTCCCTTTTATATTGCTCCTTGGCTTGCATCTCTTCATAGTACACTGTGCCAGTATCAGAGACCTCACTGTCATGTGTACTGTTACATGACTCCAGGGCCAGTCTATTTCTGCCTTGTATTCAGATTTTTTTCTGGGAGCAAAAGCAGGAGATTAGTCACTTTAAAAACAAAACCCAGTTCTTTGTAGGTTTGTGTTGAGCTTATACTGATAAGAAAAGGACATTGTTTGAAATTTGAAACAATACCAATGTCTCTTTATGTTTTTTTATCCTGTGCATTACGTCATGTGGACATTGGCTACATAGACAATAGACATAGAGCCTCTTAGTTGTCACATTACGCATTTGAATGCAGAAAGGGATCGGTGGACAGATCAGTCCAAATGCTCATTTTTGTCTGTGAGCCTCAAAATATGTATATAAAAAAAGATAGATGCACGGTGTCTATGACAGCAGGCCCCATTTGCTTATTTTATGACTCAGAAAAATATGAATATTCATCTTTAAAATATTATATTTGTTATTATACTAAGAATGTGAAAGGTATTAAATATATTTTTACATGCTATATTTGTAAGTGAAGTATAGATACCATTATTAATATATGTGATGGATGCACTAAAGTAACAAGTTTGTAAATGACAAAATGCAGTATGATGTGTAGTTTTGACTGTAGTGAGACTTGTATTTGGAAGAAGTGTGGCTTGTCAAAATTTCAGTGAGCTCTATCTATGGTCATTAGTTGTCTTAATATCCATGTGTAGGAAACACTAAAGAAAAAATAAAAAGATGACAATCTGCAGTATAAACATTATGAAGACCACAGAAGGAGGACAGTTTCCTAAGAAAATGACATTTTAATTTGTGGCTTGATTCCCCAACACATGATAAGTGGGCACTCTATTCCCACCTCACCTTTACTCACCTGTTCCCAGCACCATTACCCCACGCTCCCTGGGTGTGTTCCTGCTTTTTTCTCTTCCTGCCCAGTCCACTCCCCCCACAATGAGATGTGAAGCTTGAATCCAACGATAGCCTTTGGTTGAAGTGTCATTGACATTTCGTTTTATTTTAGTTATATAACTATTCCTTTTACAACTGGCGTCTTGAAAGTTTGGTATTGAAAAAGTTACTGCATCTCATTTATTAGTTTGCTTTTGATGATTTTTAGACTTCCTTTTGATATCGGTACTGTGTACTTCATTAAAAGATTTTATGGGAGCATAATAAAAGGAACAATATTTTATAAAGCTTATTTTGTGGAGGTCTTGAGTATATTTTTTTTCAAAGTGAATCTATGGGAAAATATTTTTATCACTGCTCGTCTGACACATCTTGCTGTGGGAAATGCATAGTGCTTTTATTGCTGTGGGAAATTTTAGTGCTTTATTATCAAATCACTTTATAATGCCAACTGCTTTTGAAAAAGCACCATTGTGTGCCTTCCATTTTTCTTTCAATATGACCATGTTGCCCTCAGCAGCTTTACACTAAAGTGCATTTACTCTGGCATCTTTCCCCTTGGATAAGCATCACCATTTGGGCGAATTTACCTTCGGAACCACCTGTCTTCTTCTCTTTAGCCAGCTTGTATCCAAGCTAAATTTTAAAGAGAAAACAATACATTAAAAAAACTTTCATGATAATATGTAAAATTGGTGTGCCTTGAGGTGTATGTGCATTTTATTCCTTCAGTTACTAGCTATGATAATTTAAAGTTATTTCTGGTTGATCCTTTCTCTTAAGCACATCCTCGAAGCTCTTTCACTCAAACATAGACAGGTGTGTAATGATGTTCCACTAAAGAAACATGAGTCTTTTGGAAGTTTTTTTTGTTTTGTTTTGCTTCGTTTTATTTTTTGCCCCTGTAGTGAACTTCCACTGGTGAATTCTTTGTAGGTCTAGGCCAAGGACTCTTGTGCAGAACTACTTATTAGCTTGTTTTCATCCCCTTCTGTGCAACTTCTAGAAACATGTTTTTTTCCTATCCAGAATTAGTGCAACTCTCCCGGAGCTAGTGTTAGTGAGGATATAGGAAGATACTGTGCTAGGAAAGCAAGCAAGCACCTGCAGACCCTCTGAGACCAGCCAAATGCACAGCTCTAGGTTTCTGGTTCTGTTGTGTCCCTTTGGATTATTTATTGTCTTTTAGATGATGATGTTGGTGAAAGTGGTTCATTTTTTTCCGATTTTTATCTTTCTCTCTCTGGTTTCACTGAAGTGCAGAGGGAAAAAAGAGCAAAATGATCATAGTGTAACAATGAAATGTGTGCATCTAAGTAGTGGACAGTAACTTTGAGCTTCTGACTAAGAGTTTTCCTTCCCACCTTCCTTTGCTTTGGTTTTGTTTGTATTAGTGGCCACTTGCTTGATTTTACAACAGACAAAGTGGTTTCTCCACCTCTTGTGTACTCAGTAGAAGTCCAGAGAGTTGAGCATCCATCACAACATGACTGGGGAAACAGACATATGAGATTCCACTTTCCTAGTCTGTCCTGGCATCCTCTCATCATTCCACTTAATATGTAATTCTTTTTTAAAAAAATGTCACTCCCTTGGAGCTTCAGTAGCAGTGTGAGTGGTGGGAAGGCTTCTCTTCAAGGACGCATATCAGGCTTATGTTTGCTGATGTTCTCAGATCATTTTTTATTTAATGACAATAATCACACACCTGTTCTTGCCGACTACATTTTCCATGAGTCTACTCAAATCTGATTATACTTAAGGACAATAAGGGAAATTTGGTGCAATCTATAATTCTGATAGAACTTCCAGGTATGTTTGGCACATTGTGAAAGCCATATTGAAAAGACCTTAAATGTGTGGTTTTAAACCTATTCTACAGTATAGTTCCTGAAATCACCATCCCTCCCCTTCACTTTTCTTAATTGCTCTTGTCTTAGGACAGTGTTTCCTAGCTTTGTTGACAGTTTTGACTAGATTATTCATTGCTATGGGTTTTTTTCCCTGTACATGAGTATTCATTAAGCATTATGAGTTCTTATTTATTTATTTATTTATTTATTTATTTATTTATTTATTTTATGTTTTTTTGAGACAGGGTTTCTCTATGTAACCTTGGCTGTCCTGGACTTACTTTTAGATGAGGCTGGCTTGAAGTCACAGAGATCCGACTGCCTCTCTCTGAATGTTGGGGTTATAGGCATGTACGAGCATGCCCGGCTTGGATTGCTAATTCTTAACAAAACATTAGACAACCTCCACCCCCTTTCATTTATGTTACCACTGCAAAGAATGTGTTCAGATAATTCCAGATATTCCAAGAGGGAAATATCAATTCTCAGGTGAAAGCCATTGTCTAGAAGTTTGCCACTAAGATCTATCTGTAGATACATCAAGCAGTAGTAGGCTAAATTAATTTTCCTTTGAACTCTAATAATAAAGTGTTGAGAATGGTAAATGGGAGAACGTAGATGGATCCATTGGTGTTGTACCTCAGTTCACTGTCCAGAGCTGCCTCATTATAACTTAGCAAGGCAGAGTGAAGCTGACTCCTGGGACTTGCTGGTGACCCGCATCCCCTTTTTGGTGAGCGACAGGTAAATGAAAGATCTGAGTTTGAGAAGTCAAGGTGGAAGATTGTTGTGGAGTAGTGCTGAAGGAAGTGATACCTGAGGCTGATCTATGTATTATATATGTGCCCTCTCCACATGTGTACATCCACATCAACACACACACACATACACACACACACACACACACACACACACACACGAGAGAGAGAGAGAGAGAGAGAGAGAGAGAGAGAGAGAGAGAGAGAGAGAGAGAGAGAGAGAGAGAGAGAGAGAGAGAGAGAGAGAGAGGAGAGACAGAGACATGAGACACAGAGAGACACAGAGACACAGAGATATGAGACACAGGGAGACACAGAGACACAGAGACAGACAGATACAGGGACAAAGAGAGAGCAAGAAAGAGATATTGATTAAAAGACCCTTTATTATACTTAAAACTCATATTAAGGACAACATGACCAGTGCTAAAGTACTCAGTTTAATGGGGGGGCGTGTTAAATACACTGCAATGTAACTTTAACAGCTGCTTTTATAGTAAATTGTACATTAACACAGAGATTAAAACAATACCCTATGTGCTCTTGTAGGGTGGGAAATGGCTGGCTTGTATTTCTGTATCTTTTGAGGAAGGTGAGTTTCTTAATTCTACACTGTGTTTGGAAGATGAAAATGAATAACAGACTCCCCACAGCCACATAAGTAGACTTACATTTGAGCACCTGTACTGTCAGCATTCCTTAGATTCGTGAAAATTAGGCAGGCTTTGTGGTGTCACAATGGAAATATTACACACCTCTAATGAAACTATCCTAAGATATATAGTTTTTGGATAATGGCTTCCAGGTGATGTAGGGTCTGTTTTGTTCATTTGTTTGTCACTGTATACTTCTCATGACACAAAGAAGATTGAACTAACGTTAGTGATGCCATCTCTGAAAGGAGCTAATATTTCTGTGTCCCCACTGTGGGAACTTACATGGTATAAAGTGCAGGCAACTCACTACTAGCTTTTATCTCTATGCATTAGATTTAAACAGAAAAAATCTTTTAAGTGATAATGGATTGTTACTTTTATTTATCCTTAGCACTATTCAAATTCTTTTGATTTCTCCAAATAACAATTGCTTAGCTACCCAGAATGCCATATTAACATGCAGCATCTGCCCAATATAAAATGCTCAACTCACACATGTAATAGCTCATAAACGCCTCTCAATTTTTATAATTGTTATGAAAACATGTCTAAAATAAATATCCTTGGATTTTCCATTTGTTGTACTATAATGGGAAAGAATGTAGTTTTAAATTGTTTTTTGATTTTTCTCCTAAGACAATTTGCTTGAATCAATCTGGTCTGAGTATTTTATTTAGAGTTTTTTTTTTTCCCAGTTTTTGTTTTCCCCTATTTTAGTTAATTATATTCCAACAGGGTTTTTTGTTTTGTTTTTGTTTTTTTTTTTTTTTTTTTTCTTTTTTTGCATTTAAAAATAATTAGAATGGAGGTTTCTGGGATGATGTATTTAAGAATGTGTGGTGTTTTTGTGTGTCACTCTGACATTTATGCACAGCTATTAAATAAAACCAATTGAGCACACGAGTTCTTTTATGTAATATATGAATGGCTTTCTGGCTCGAAAGTTCCATTCTTGTTTTTATTCCCACAGTGGGGTTTTAAGTAGTGAGAAATACAGCAAAGTAGGAAGCTTTGCCTTTTGGGGGGGTTAAAATCGGGATCTGATAATTTATGTATTAATGGGATAAATTGCTACATCTTGATACACTGACATAATGGGATACAATGGTTAATAACAGAGTTAGGATAACTAGCATTTCTACTGTTTTAGTCACTTTGGTGTCTTTATTTTAGCAATAGTCCAATCCATCCCTTTAGCTGTTTTGAAATGCACAATAAACTATGCTTCAGGAAAGTCTCTGTACTCTGCTGTAGAACTAGAGCTTACTCTGCCTCTGTAACTTTTATGTGTGCTTATGTAAGCAACCTATTTCTATCATGGTAGAGTGGTAATTGTCCTATGTACTTGGCTTGTTGAATTTAACATGATAACCTTTGGGTTCATCCATGTTGACATGAATAAGAGAATAAGATGATTTTATTTTTTATATTTAAGTATTATTCCATATATATATATACTTTATTTTACAAAAACCTATCTATCAGTGGGCATTTTCAACTGATTGTAGATCTTGGTTTTCATCTGATAAATGTGGGTATGCAGATGTCTTTTTTGTGCGATGCTTTTTGTTGGGATATGCATTCACAGTGTTATGTCTGGATTATGTAGTAGTTCCACCTATATAGTTTTGATTTTTAAGATTTACTAAAATATTAGGATTATTTCACAGGTATATTTTTTTCACTATGCCGACTACCACAGATACTATATCTTAGCATAATATTCCAAAACTATTTAAAATCAAGCAATGGGTGAATTTCCATCTTTAAAAACACAGCAGGAGGTTTAAAGAACATGTTCCCTGAAGTGGGACCTGGGTAACATTTATGAAACACAGGAGGATACATTTTTACATTGCATTATTTAAAGGGTGGCCAGATTATAATTGTTATAGATATAAAGCAAGATGGATAATTTCCCCTACTGTTTAAATAAGATTGAGCAGACTTTCTCCAGTAGCAGGGGTCTTGGGTTGTCTCCTCAACAGTCATCAAGAAGCAGTTCTTTACTTTAAGTGGAGCACTTGCCTTCCATTCCGGGAAATAAACTGCCCCTTTCATTAACCACTTGTATTTATTCTTTAATGTCTTCTATAGAATTAGGCCACTTTAACTTTTAGGAAATTTTGAAAGAATCTTGAGCTTTTGTTCTTGGAGTAGATGATTTGGATTCTTTTCTATTCTTTTTTCTTTTCTTTTCTTTTTTTTTTTTCTTTGAAATTTTATCTGGAATATCTCCCATAGATGTATCTATAGGAACTGCCCAATTTGTTTTTTAATCATCAGATTCATTGATATCATCTTCATCCTCCTTCTTACCATGACCACCAGCATCTTCATCATCATTGTCATCATCATCACTGAGTTTTGCTTTAGCCTATGGAGCCTTGCTACTCTTTCCAGGGCAGATGACTTCCAGGCATGTTTAAGAGTTTTATGTGTTTCTCTTCTTGATTTCCTGATGGTGTATCTTCTTCCATAATGACTAGGTGCTGTCCAGAACTGTGCATAACCATTAAGCCATGCTTCTGCCTTATGACCAAAAGTGATGTTATTTCAAAGCCCCCAGGAGAAACCATTCACTGTGCAAAGATTTCAAAGACGGCTTTCAGGATTCCTAGCCTCTGCCTCAGTGGCATCTAGTTTATCTTTTATCAAGCTGATTTTTTAAAATGATAAGATGCACAATAGTTGTTCTTTTTCATCATATTATCCTCCTTAAATCAACCATTTCTGTTTGCTTTTAGTTCTAACCAAAAAGATAGTTCTGCGACCTTGTTCATGAGCACTGAGTCTCCTGTAGGGTGTTGATAGACATTTCAGTAAGAGAGAAGACAGATGGAGTTCCCTGACAATTCATGATATTCTTCTTGTTACTCTTTTGTTGATGTTGGGATGTCTTTGAAGAAATACCTCTTCAGATCCTAGTTCATTTACATTAGTAAGGTTCTCCAAAGGAACAGATATGATAGAATGAGGAAAATAATTTTATATACACATAAAATGTGTGTGTGTGTGTGTGTGTGTGTGTGTGTGTGTGTGTGTGTGTGTGTATGATTTAATGGAGTGGCTTACAAGCTGTGACGTGGACAGTCAACAATAACTGCCTGCACCAGAGATGACAAGAATCCAGTAATTGTTCAGCCTATGAAAGCTGATGTCTCTGTGTTCCTAATCTGGTTCTGGAAACTGGAGGATGCATAGAGAGCTGCCTTTCTTAAGTCTATGTAGAAATTTTGAAAGGTCGGGTTGTAATACCAGTAAGGGAATGCCTCACCAGCAAGATTGATGATCTTTCCAGTGAGAGTAAAGACAAGCAGGTAAAACCAAAATCCTCTTCCATTTCTGTGTCTTATGGAGGCTGCCACCAGAAGATATGGGACAGATTTAGGGTGGGTCCCAATCCTCAAATGACCCAATTAAGAAAATCACTCTTAGGTTAGCCCACCTGACAGTGTTTTAGGTGATTCCAGATGTGGTCAAGTTGACAACCAAATTAGCTATCACACCATGTTTTCCTTTTATTGAAAATAGCTTTATTTTTTCCCTACATAATAAATCCTAGTTATAATTTTTCTTCCTCAACTCCTCCTAGGTCTTCCCCACTTATCCTCCCATCTGTATATGCTCCATTTTTATTTCTCCTTTGAATACAAACAGGCTTCTGAGGAATAGTAGCAAAAAGTAGTACGATAGAATAAAAACTAAAACATTGAAATAGGACAAAACAAACCAAAAGAAAGAAAGAAAAGAGTGAAAAAAGGCACATGTATCTGATATAGATACAGAGACACACTTTTAAACATACTCAGGAATCTCATAAAAACACTAAAGTGGAAGCCATACTATATATTTAAAGAACCTGTAGGGTAAAAACAGAGAACATATATTCAATAAAGATTAAGAAAAATTAAAAATAAGATAAAAATTTAAAGCTCTGACATGACATTATGAGACAATGAAGCTGTTGAGTTCATTTTTGGTTGGTCATCTACGGCTGTGCATGCACCCTTAAGACAAGTTTTGTTTTCCAGTGAAACTTTTCTTGGAGAATGCTACCGTTGCAAAAGGCTATCAGTTGGAGATTGTATCTGGGTTAGGGATGGGTGCGTATATCCACTCTCTTTTCAGCTATAGGACTACATCTGGTGCAGACCTGTGCAGGCCCTGTGACTGTTGCCTGAGTCTCTTAGTTCGTATGTGTGCTGATCCTGCTGAATTAGATGTACCTTCTTGTTTCTTTGGTGTTTTCCTTCATCCTTTCTGGCTCTTATGTTTTTTTTCCAACTCTTCTTCCACAGCGTTCCTTGAACCCTTAGGGGCTGAGTGCTCCAACCTTTCTCATTCTATATCTGGCTGTGGGTCCCTGTATTCTTTTCCATCTGCTACAGGAGAGAGCTTCTATGATGGTGGCTGAACAAGGCACTGGTATATGAGTACACAAATATCTTTATGATCCTTTTATTCCTGTATTTTTGTTTTTTGTTTTTGAATGGTAGCATCTGATCCCCAGGTTATCTAGCCTCAGGTTCTTGGCCAACCAAGCAGTGTATGGTGTAGGTTTCATCTAGATGAGTGGGCCTTAAATCAAAGTAGATTGTGGCTGGTTACTCCCACAACTTTTGTGCCACACCAATTGCCCTAACATATCTTGCAGGTATGACACAATTGTAGATCAAAGGGCATCACATAACTTTTAAAATTTAAATTACTTGTTTCCTTACTGTTGAGTTGTTTAAGGTTCTTCTCTCCCCTGAGTGTTAACCTGTGGATTTTGGAACCTGATGTAAAAACCCCTTGACCGAGCTAGTGCTCTATTCTCCACTGTGGTCTCTTCTATACTTTCAGAGTTTTTTCTTTATCTTTGTTTTTCATTGATCATGAGATTTTATATATGTACATACATACATACATCTGGAAACCTTGATATATGATTTATATGGCCAGAAATGGGGATGCGGTTTCATTCTTTTGCTTATTGTATAGCTTTTACACAATGTTTTCTTTCAACAATAGAAATAATTTCATGAAAATAAATCTCTCTCTCTCTCTCTCTCTCTCTCTCTCTCTCTCTGTGTGTGTGTGTGTGTGTGTGTGTGTGTGTGTGTGTGTGTGTGTGCATGTACACAGGATACAGATGGGAAATGAATGGTCTAAGTGTTAAGTTGATTCCCTTAACATTGAAACTTTAGCTCCTACTATGGGTTCCCAAGGATGTGTTGACAAGGACTCAGAAATTGTACCTTATTGTTTCAGGCAGGAGGGAAGACACTTTTCTGTGCCTTATTTGTGCTCCTCAGTGTTGAATGTGCTGTTCACTAGGATAGTCACATACACATGAGGCTGTTTAATTAATGTAAATAATATCTGCCCCAGTCACCATACTTCAATCCATTATTACAGTGCAGTAACAATTCCGTGGTGCAGGAAGATCTGTTGGACGGAGCTGGAAACTTTTGTGATTTATCAGGATAAATTGTTCAGGGATCTGCCTTGTCTTAGAAAATCAATACAAGATACAGCAAGAGTCTAGCTTTTGAGTCTTTTCATTTACGTTTACTGTGCTGTGTTGAGGACATAGGGAGCTTGTAGGGTGCCCAGAGAAGCCTCTGTTGGCATTGCTGTAGATACTCCAGTTCTGCCTTCTGCCTGAATGGCTATGCTTTCATCTCTTACAAATGGAAGCTTCCTGGTAACACATCCTTTGTACAAATAGCTCCTTCTCTTAAATAATTGGAAACTTGTTCCAGTTGATTTATAGTGGCCTAGTAAAGGAGGTTGATGAGAGCTGTCACAGTATGTGAGGATTCTCCGTGCAACTGACTGCATTTCTGTAGACATGTCTACCCAGGTTAAATATTATGACATTGCTGTTTCCACTGTATAGGCTTACCATACGTACTATGAGATGGAGGGGGCCAAGTGTTTAAAGGTAAACAGGTAAAAACCTAGTTTTTTAAAAAAATGATAATAACAGTGACTTCAAAGTTCTTGTGGAGATTTTTTTTTCTACTTGGTGATTAATTCTTTTCCTTTCTTATCCTGTTTTCAGTGTAATGGTTGTATTCTTGTGTTAGTCAGCTTTCCATTACTGTAATAAATACCCAAGATAAAATCAGCCTGAAGGATAGAATGGCTTACTTTTGCTCATGGATTTTAAGTGTTGCTAAACTATAAATGACTGGCCCCAATGCGTTAGGAATGTAGTGGCTTAGTGTATCAAGACAGGGGCATATGGCAGAGGAACTTCATCTTCATGACTGAGACACAGAAAGAGGAATAGGAGGGGTCAGCCCCTAAATACCCATGTTAACCCTGCCTCCTCTAGCCAGAAGACCACCCATAGATCCTACCCATTCACGATTTCACTTTGTCCCAATTGGGCCACAAACGAGGGACTAAGTGGGTGACACATGTCCCTTGGAACACACATTTTCAGCCATTTATTAACTTCTCTGTTGAGTGATTAATATAATTTAAAACTATGTGAAGTATGAAACCAGAGGTTTTAAAATGGTGAACTTCATTCAGTTCATTGTAGTTATTGTGCTTTGTTCCAGTAGATCTCCTTATAGTTAGCTGATGGTACATCGTTGTCTTGAGCCTTTTCTTGGGTATGCCCTAGGAGTTACTGAACACTTCTTTGCTCCTGAGAGTGGCAAGACGTTCCAGAATAATTTTCTACATTTTTGCCTTTCTTCTATTTTCCACCATCTACATAAACACATGTTCACACTATGGAAAGTTGGAGAAATATCAGTACTCACTTTCGTTGAAATATTAATGTGTTTATTGTAGAAAATGTCCCTCGGTTAAAGAAAAGGGTTGGATCCAGCTTGTGTGATTCTGAAGCCCCGTTCTGTCTGTCTGTCCTGTCTGTCCTGTCTTGGATGTTACCTTCCACACAGGTGCTTACTTCCAGGCTACTATCCCGTTGATTTGAAAGCTCTCCTAAGAGCTCTGTGCTATGGCAGCAGACTTTAAAATATCATCTCAAGCTCACAACTGTATGTGTTTTATTTGTCCGTCTCTTTCGACGAGTCATGAATGGGGTGAAAAGCCAAGTTGGTCTCTCCTGATGTCCTAAAGCACAGTGCACCTAGTGCCTCTGCCTCTTTTCTATCTTAAATGGCTGAAGGCAAACAGCAGTGATGTTCATTGACTGTCATTCTTTTTATTTTAAATGTCTCCTTAAAAATTTATTTCCCATTTTTGTATTGCAGTATCAATTTCATTGTACTGATACTACCTAGCATTTTCTTTTCAGTAGGGTTTATGGAAATGAACCTCTGGTATGTGCATTTTTCCTCCTCACTTCTGATCACTTCTTAGGTGTCTTGGCCAAGGGCATAGCCTATTTAAGTGTAAATGTGTCTTTTCACTGTTAGCATTCATTTCTAGAGAGTGCAATCCCGTCACTGACCCATGTGAGAGGGAACATTTGCAGGCTTATTTGGAAAAATTTGGTCTTAATACACTTTAGCTGAGTGCATGGAAAAGGCAAGTCGCCCTTCCCTGAGCAAGCTTCTGTGGGTTTCTGACTCTGATGGCTCGGAGTCCTTATGTAGCAGTTGGCTCTGATATGCTTGCACAGACACAAATTGAATTCGACAGGACTGATGTCTCCTGGACTTTGCTGCCATCTGAAATGCTGGCTTGAGAAAGAAGCCGTGGCAGGGGGAGGAGAGGTGGTGAAGAGAGCTGATTCCTGTGGCACTTTTCCTACGAAGCTGGGCGATTTCTAACAGCTGATAGCTGTGAACTGCTTGATAAGCTGTTTTCCAGATGAGATTGATAACCAATCACTGTTCCGGAGCAGCTGGCTAGCTTTCGGATTCAAGATGTGTTTCAGTGTTCCGCTTACTTCTTCGTGCTTCCCACAAATCTGTCTAAAAACAAACAAACAAACAAAAGAAGGGGCCAGTGAGTAGACTGCTAATTACAATGATTCTCCTCTTCCTTTTTGCTGTATCTTTCCTGCATCTGAACCATTCTTGCCTCTTAATGAAAACCTTTTTTTTTTTAAAGAAGGACGTTTTAATTTTCAAATCCAGTGTCAGAAAAGACAAATTGTATATAGTAGCTGCATTGCTATTCTTTTAAAAATCCACTTACTTTGGAGTGTGGGATTGCTTATGTGTATTTCCCCTATATCCTGTCAAGCATTCAAGTGTTTCAGACATTGAGAGATGGGAAAACTAAAGGTGTACAGTTTCATTTTGCCAAGGAATCCTGAAGGTCTTAAGTTCTCATCACAGACAGAAGGCTGTAGTCTGTGACGCAGCCACTCCATTTTCTTTTTAATTAAGAGGCTACTCTCTGTAAGAGGCTATGCTAGATTTACTGAAGGTCCTATAAGCACAATTACACATCACTTTGAGAATGACACTCGAGATTATTTTTTAGAGTCTGTCTATGATCACCTCACTCCCATCCCATTACTGTGTCCCTGCTAGGACTACCAACTCATTTTCTAGGGGAAAAGGCTTCAATGTACTTTTATTTATTATTGTATTTTGTGTGTATGCACTCATGTACACATGTATAAATGTGACAAAACACATATATAGATGTCAGAGGACAATTCTGAGAGTTGGTTTCCTCATTCTACTATGGGTTCTGGGGATAAAACTCAGGTCATCAACCTTGTGAAGCAAGCACTTTTACTCTGAGCAATCTTGTCAGACCAACTATCACTTTTGAGTTTATATTATGTCTCTCCTAGAACTCTTGCTATGAACTTGGTGACATTCTACATTGTCCCTGATGCACCTGTCAGGGAGTTTTCCCAAAGCCTAGTTCTGTATAGTTCTCTGTCCTCAAACAGTATAGAGCTTGTTTTTCTGCTGGCTGTGTAACGATCACTAGACACAGACTGATATCCAAGGATCTCTTTTGTCCTCTCCTTTGTTCCATTGTCTGTTCTCCTATTAGTTACCTCATTCTAACCCCGTGGCTCTCACAATATGATCCCAAACCAGAAGCACATCAGCATTTTCCAAGGATGAGAAATACAAAGTCGTGGACCATACCAGACAATGTCAGAAGTGTAAACCGTTGTGGTGCCTAGTTCTCTGCTTTAACAAGCCATCCCTGCTTCAACATGCCAGCATCTTACCTTTTCCAAAGCTTCAACATGGAGTTCGGGGAGTACCTATTCCCCATCTTGTTAAAAATCCTGCTTATCTATGCCCAAGGCTTTCCGACACCACATGACAGTCCACAGCCATCTATAATTCCAGTCCCAGGGAATTCGCCACTGCTTTTTATCTATGGACACCAGACAAGGATGTGATAAACAGACATGCAAACGGTGCACAGTCGTATATTCAAGCAAAACATCCATACAAGCCTTTCTTTATTCTGTCGTTAATAGACGGAAAGGTCTAATGAGTCTTTCTTAGGGCTCTGGTGTGCCTTCTTCTATGATGGGGCTTATGTAGAATTTTCTATCAAGTGACTGTGCCCTCTTCGTGTATAGTACCTAAAAGATGGCACAGGAGCAGAGGAAGAAATTTCTGCAGATTGGTTGTAGGTGTCTTGGCTGCAGGAATGCTAAGGACCCTGAATTTTACAAGTCAAGTTATTTCCCAATACAAAGAAATGTCATCTCCAGTGTTTATTGTGTTTTTACAATAGGGCATGTCTCTCTTGGTTGTGGTCAGACAGGGGGAAAGAGTGAGAAATCTAAATGTCTTTGTGTTTTCTTCTTTTCTTGTCTCCTCCCTTCACAGGCTCTGAAAGGGTTCCAGCTGAAGTTTCTGAGCAGAACAGTCACTGCTGCTCCCTAGGCTGAGTTTCCAAGCTGCTGGTACATGCCATTGACAAGCTACAGGATGGTGCCCGTGGCCAGGCCGCTGTTGCTGCTCCTCGCCTTCTTCCTCTGCGCCTGTGCTGAGAGTAAGCTATCCTGCCCTTCTCTAGGGAACTGTGGCCATAATGAGTGGTTTTGTTTGCAGTTGGCACCAGGCTCAGGCCTCTGAGTATATTTCCTTTGGAAATATACCCTGAGACACTGTGGGATCCTCCTTGGCTTCCTGCCAGCCTTTGAAGGAGATTATTGATGTGTCTTTCCCACTACTTCCTCTTCTGTTTAATACTCATGTGTCTAACTGCTCCTGTTGCTTACTTCCATTTATATATATATATATATATATATTTTTTTTTTTTTTTCAGACTCCATACCAGCCTGGTGTCAAAGATAATACAAGACCAATGATATCACTTAACTGTGGTTGACCAGTTGGTAGTGTCAATACATAAACATTGTCGAGACGCAGTAGAAATGTCTTTAGTTGTATAGATAATTCTATGTTTAGAAAAATGCACAATGTCACATTGAGCCCAATTAAACTTGCAAGCCCCTTGTATCTGTCACAGCAGCTGTTCCGATGTACTGTTTCCGACAGCTGTCGTGGAGTACAATATTCAAACAAATCAAGCAGAACTGACAACTTTGTGGCTGGGTGGAGGGTCTGGAAGTGGGAAAAGAATTCTGTGGAATGCAGACACTAAAGTTTGGATTTTTGGATTCAGTTTATGAATCTGGGATTGCGGTTAATTAGCTTGCCACCTAATGAGGGTGATCACATCTTCTTTGTAACCAGCAATCATTAGCTCTACAGTGTTTACATCTGTTTCTTTCTTCATCTATTCTATTGCTTTGGGGAGACAATAGTGTCCATTCCTGGCACTTACTCATTGGCATGTCTATTTCCTCATGAGTGGTGTAACTCATATGTGATTTGGTCATTCTCTTGGGGAGTCTCCTGGTGTGATTAATATGTATAACATCTGCAGTCATTAACTTTTCCCTCCACTGGCTGTCCCAGGGAGATTAAATTTGATTCATGTTAAGGATATCGCAAAGACAAAGATCCTGTGTCATCTTGGTCCTTTCTTATTAATTGTGTCTTGACAAGAATTCCCTCACTAGCAGCCAAGTGCATCATTTAAATCGGGCTCTATTTTCTAAAGGAATCTTTCAAGGAGAAAAAAAAATAATGTTATTAATGAATGCATATCGAACATGTATGTTCTAAGCACAGCATTCTGTGGTTAATAGTATATATAGTCTGCTAATTAACACAGGGGAGTGTTGGTTTAAGGTTAAGCCAAAGAATTTATTATACCATGCCAGGAAATAATTAATTGAGGAAAGATCCACATGTAAGGTGTTGTTATTTTAAAGGCATTTATGTCAAAACTTACTTCAAAATCTCAATTTGCTTTATTAAAAAATCAATTCAGTGTATTGTGAATTCTGTTTTGGCCAAAGTTTAGAAAGTAAGTTGTTTCACCATTGTTCATTTTTGGTAAAAGCGTATTAAGATCCTAGGAACCCACTTAAATGCCAAATCACAGCTGTATGTTTTTCTGGAACTTACTAGATACACATTTAGTATCTAAGAAGTCATCCTTTCAGACAGTAAAATCCGCTTCTTTGGAGAAACTATGGTTTTGCTTAAAAATGTGGTGGAAAGTGGCAGACAGATGTCAAGAATTTAGGAACCAGTATTATTGAAATTATGGTTTTGTTTTATTTTTTCTGCCACAGATTGCCATTTCTCACTCCTCCTTCCTATCTCCTTTCTCTTTCTTTTCTATTCTTCATCATTTATTTTGTATGACTGTCGTAGTTTACCTTCTATTGCTGAGTTAGAATATTGACCCAAAGCAACATGGAGAAGAAAGATTTTATCTCACCTTGCAAGTTGCAGTCGTTCATGGAGGGAAGTCAGGGCAGGAACTCAAGGCAGGAACCTGGAGGCAGGAACTGAAGCAGAGACATGGAGGAGTGGAGTATCCAAGCTTGCTTTCCATGGCTTACTCAGCTTGCTGTTTTAAACACTCCAGGACCACCTTCCCAGATGTGGCACCACCCACATTAGGCTGCTGGCCATCCCAACATCAATCATCAACCAAGAAAACACTTCACAAATTTTCCTGCACGCCGGTCTGATGGAGGCATTTTCTCAACTGGAGTTCCATATTCCCAGATGGTTCTAGCTTGTGCCATGTTGACATAACAACCAACCTACCAACCAACCAGATTATGTCCAGATTATATCTCATTATATTACGCCATTCTGTTTTCTAAAATCACTTTAAAAACTTGAAAGCACGTAACACTCAAGGAATTACTGGTTTCATCATCATGTTATGATAATATTGTCAGGTTCTCATTATTCAGGTTGTGCGTTCATTTCCTTATTTCTTCTGTAGAACATAATGACACTCTCTTTCCCCCTTTTCCTATGTCTCATGTTGATGTAAGGTATTGAGTTATGATTCAAAACTTAATAGTGACCTGTCAGAGATGTTTGAGAAATCTGAAAAAAAACTTCTTTTTTCTTTTGTAGCAAAAGATGATTTATGAATGGGGAAATGTGAAGAAGACCCTATAGTTTACTACGCTAATTTACTGCACCCAGCTTACTCCCTATTGAAATAATTATCTCTAAAGAGCCTTGATTCCATCTTATAACTGAGTCATTCGTGCGCTGTTGCATTACGTAGAGCTCTTCGAGTCTTAGTTCACGTGTAGGCTGAGAAATTCTGATAATATTCCCTTAGGAAATTATAGTGTTTGCTGTTGCCAGTTTGAAGTGCCCCGCTAGCTCGCACAATTTCTTTAAAAGGTTGGATGTGCATGTGTGATTGTTTTTACTCTTATTTTTATGTCTTGAGTGCTCCGGGTGATTCTGCTAGTTATTTTTATAAGAGTGTGCACACAAGAGAACTGTGGTCCAAGAGTCAAGTGTGACTTTTCTTGATATATGGTGAGGAGCTCTTGCTGATGCTGGGCTAGCAGGTTTATTCCTTAGTGTCAGCTCAAACACACACAGATTAGAGATAAAGCCAGACATTAGTATTTTAACTCCAGTACAAACCTCTTCTCTTTTGTGTGAAATATGCCTTGTATTTAATACTTACTAGTCTGTCTTTTTTCCTTTTTAAAAAAATATTATTTACAAGCCAAAAGCCAGCTCTTGGCATCTTTTAGTTACACCAATTTCATCTTACATTTTGACTACTATAACTTGGTGTCAGTCTTTACCAAGCCTCTGGTAGATACATTAACTTTTATACCTTAGGTCTTCAAATGGTTAATTTAGCAATTCTCAGTTGCTTTTTGCCAGGTTTCATCTTAAATGGTGATCTCTCCCTCATTTTCTATCCTTGCTGAAGCAAGCCCCTTGCTGGAACCTCCACAAACACAGTATTTCTCCCAAGGATGAAAGCATCAGATTTCCTGTTCCCTGGGGATATATTCTATATCCTATGGAACTTAAAAAAATCTCATTCGTTTCAGTGGATGGATTGGCACCTGTGCTGAAATGTTCCTAGAGTTCAGTTTTGAATTCTGGCTGCCATTTCACTAAATCATACACTTTACCTTCAGTCTTGTTGTTTTTGGAGTGTGGATGATGACAATAACAGAGGCTGGTGACACAATAATAGAATTTCTAGTATTTGAGTGTCCTGAGGATTAAATAAATGGAAGTAAAACACAGGACAGCTGGGCTTTTAAGATACGGTTGTGTTACCTCCAACAACCGTCTTTACCAAACACTTGCCTTAGGTCCTTAGTTGATTTGGAGATGACAAACTTTGGGTGACAGAGAAGCCAGACAGGGGCCTTCTTGCTGCATGTTAAAATTGCTAGCCTGCTTTTTTATGAAGCTCTATACATAGAAGATAGTTATAAATCTTTGTCTGGGGAATTAAACTGAAGACCAGAAGAAATATGACACGCGTGTTCTTTAGGAAGTCTTATCAAAGAAGCTCATCTATAGAATCACCAACGGAAAAGTCACATGGCTCGGGTGGAATGGGTGTCTGATGGTCCATCTGTCCCTTCTGTTGTTCCTGGTGATGCATTCTCTTGAGCTTCTCCGAGGACAGAGCTGGTGATACTTTCTGGAAGCAAGCAGTATCACATGGCCAGTGGCCCAGATAGAAGATGGGCAAGAACATACTGAGGAAAAGTAGAAGTGGCCATAAATATGACCAGAAACATTTCGCAGCAACAACAACAAACCGTTTAAACAAAGAGACAGGAATCGTGTGGTGTGGTGGAAGAGCAGATGAATTGCATTTTCAGAAGCTACTGGGATATCTTCCCATTGAAATTAGGAGCGGAGTGGGTACTTTCCTGTTGCTCAACTGTCCATTTTCCAGGAGGCAGTTCCAGTTTGCACAAGGAACATCTTGTGCAACGTCTAACATAAAAAATTCTTTTTATTTTAGATTATGAGCGTTCTTTCTCCCAATCTCCAAAAATATTTAAATGTCCTTTAAAAGGCAGTTGCTTCTGCGGATGTAAATATAATGAAACTGAGGGTCTCTAAGTCTGCAGGACATTCTTGGATTGTACATTTGAACTGTGTGAACTAGAGGAAGTATGAATTGTTCTTAAAATGTTAAATAAATAAATAAATAAATAAAAAAGAAGTGTTGCTGTTTACTCTGGGTGTAGGGCTAAGGTCCTTGTGGTCAGTGCCACCTGCAGCTATGGTCCGCTAGTTTTTCAGGTGAGGCAGGAGGAGAAGGCTGTACAGGTAGTCTGCTTTCCGTCTTCTCTGAATTGACAGAGGCGTGTTGGGCTAGAAGTGCTGTTTCTCCTCCTTTCTTCCCCCTTTTATCTTAAAGTGGCTGCATTAGTGACAACCAGCTGTCTGAAGTTAGGAAAACACCCCAGCTGTGCTGCTGTTCCTTGGCTCCACTGTGGCATTTCTGAGGCTTTCAGAATTAATTGCTCTCACCACAGCTGCAGACACCTAGTAAGGTTAGGCGTGTGTCACAAAGCCAACACGTGTGTAGACTTCAGAGCACTTGATTGAGCGCGTAGGGATTTGCTTTAAAAACGTAACAAGCAAGTTTAACTTCCATTATCTATGATCACTGTCTGTGTTGAGGCCCCAAGTGTGAAGGATACAGCAATGTCTAGGATTTTGTGAGTGTTTATTTGAAATAGCCTGTTGGCATGTGATTATGGCTGTTTATGATTTCTTAATTTTTTTTTTCTCTTTTTGGTTTTAGTTCCCTCAATTTTCCTCACTCAGCTACTGAGTTCAAATAATGACAGCTTCGGAGGCAGCTGTCTCTCCTCCTTTCCCCAACATATGTGTTTCAGTTGCTTAAAAAAATCTCCAAGCCAGAGCCCAGCTTTATTTTTATTATTGGTTAAAAGTATGTATGAGAGAGAGAGAGAGAGAGAGAGAGAGAGAGAGAGAGAGAGAGAGAGAGAGAGAGAAACAGAGAGACAGAGACAGAGACAGAGACAGAGACAGAGACAGAGACAGAGACAGAGACAGAGACAGAGACAGAGACAGAGACAGAGACAGAGACAGAGACAGACAGGCAGGCAGGCAGACAGAGACAGAGACAGAGGGAGACAGAAACAGAGCATACACCATGTGTGTGCAGGTACCAGCAGAGGGTATCAGATCACCTGGAACTGGAGTTATAGGCTGTTGTGAGCTGCGTGATGTGAATTCTGGGTTTGAATCCAGGCTTTCTACATAAGTAGCAGGTGTTCTTCACCTCTGAGACATTTGTGCACCTCACAGTATAATCTTGAAAAATCATGAAAAAAAAAAAAAAAGACTAGGGATTGATGGAAATGCTGCTTTTAGACACGTTATCTGACCCATAAATTTTTATTTTTTTCTTTTAGTTTCTTTTGTGCCATTTTAAAACCATTGTGTGTGTGCGTGCATACACAATGTGTAAAATTTACAAAATGGAGGAGTGTACAATGATTGAAATGTGATTATATGCTAGCATGTTGCTGCCTATCTTCAAATTCCCATAATATCACATTTTTCTTGAGTCTAAGTATTTATGTTTATACTGCAGAAGCAGTTTAAAATTATGAATGAATTTCAGTACTTTACTATGAAAGATACTCAATTTAGATTTGTTTTATGAAACAAGCTGTGGATTCATGCTGTAATTTGATATAGGTCTGTGAGAATCACAGAATAGTATTATGGCAACCATTTATAATAACTAGTATTACTAAGTCTGTCACTAAAATATATAAGTACTTATATGTTCAGTGTAGCAAACTAGTATATAATACATTAACTTTTAGCTGAAAATACAGCAAATATAATAATCTAAATACATATAACAAGTCTATTACATACATTGAAATATTTTTCTTTTTTCAATGTAGTAAACGTACATAATACATTAATTTTGAGCTGAAAATGTAGCAAGTATAATAATCCAAATTACATGTAAAAATGTATTAGATACATTTAAATATTTTCTCTTTTGCTTGTTAAATAAGTGCTTATGATGGATATAAAGTAATAAAAAATAAAATATTTTTGCTAATTACCAAAATACCATTCAAATATATAGTGACTTTAGATCGATGCCAAAAAGCCTGTTATGTCTATACTTGTGTCAGAAACAAACTTTCCTTACAATATTTCATTTGAAAGTGATGTTCTGTCAGATGATGTCTACTATCTTGGCAAATCAGATGCAGGTTCAGGTTCTTGTTAATACAGCTTCTATCTTACTGGTATATAGTGTAAGGAGAGCAAGACGTGACTATAGACAAAAGTAAATGTGGACTGAGATGTTAGGGAGTGCAAAGTACTGTAAGCATCATGAAAGGTGGGATCCTAGGGAAGGTATGAACCACACACATGGGAAGGTCCTGTCTATCCAGTTGGGTACAGCCATAGCTAACAATGGGGAGTGGCCAACTCTGAAAAACTGGATTTCAGAAGTTTAAAGGCAAGAAGAAGGATACTATTTGGCTTAAAAAGACAGAATAAGTTCAGGCTACTGAAGCACAACAGCTTCACGGGGCTAGATTGACAGGCAGGGAGGAGCCAGACCTGGAAGCCACACAAGGAAGGAGCTTGTACTATGCAAGTGTGCAGGGAAAGAAGAATGCTCTTAGAATATCTTGACTACAGTGCTACTGTCCTCTACTGGAAACAAATACATATCTTCATGAAAATGGTCCAGTCTCCTGATCAAGTTAGGAACTCATCATCTAAGCTACTTAGCTGAAATTTCCTTCCTATTAGCCAATGCAGAGTTGGAACACTAAGCCTTTCATTTAGCAGCAGCATGCATTTCCATGTCTGCTTTCATCTCTTTATCTCTGGCTAGTGTTCCTTTCCTTTTAAAGTGGATGAAGTTTTGTTTTGGAACTGTGTATGTTTTCTTTCCATCAATATTCCTTTGCTTTAAGAGGACAAAGAAAGGACATTTTAAAGCAGGTCTCTAATTGGAAGTTGGTGGCCAACATAGAATTTCAGGAAAGAAAGAACTTTAATAGGTTTTTCGTTATATTTTTCAAGTTAGACAAAATTAATAGCAGTAGGATTTGTAAGTGATTTCTTAGTGGTGTCTCCTATAAAGATAGAAGCTTTTCAAAAGAAGCTTTTCCTGGTATTCTCTTCATTTGTTGTATGAAGGAGTCATTACTGCTTATGTGATTGGATTTTGTTTTGTTTTTGCTTGTCTTATTTTATTGTTATTGTTTTGTCTGGAACAAAGTTTTGCTGTGTAGTTCTAGCTGTCCTGGAATTTTCTCTATAGACAAAACTGACTGGCAGCTTGCAGCCATCTTTCTGTTGTGCCTTCTGGGTGCTGTGTATGGAGGTATTTCACCACAGTTTGGTAGGACTAAGCTCAGTGGGAATGTAGGCTAATGTATGATTATTAAACCACAGCATGAATGCCTTCTTCAGGATAGCATGTGGCACTAGGAAGGAGGTTTAACTTACATTTTAGCTTCTTTCCTCTGCTTAACTGGAATCAATTTCTCAGTTTCTCTGACCATTTGGGGTGGTTCACAGCTCTTAGCCCTTCTTGTGAGGTTTCAAAGGGATCCTGATTGTTGTGAGTGCCCGAGACCCAGGCACTTAGTGAAGCTTTGTTTCCAAACCATTCTGTGCACATATGGGTGATGCCTGGTATATGCAGACATTAGCATCATTCATCTCTACCTATTGCAATGATGTTTAGATCCAGGAAATACTTAAGAGAAGTAAGTAGCAAACACACAACAACAATAACAACAACAAAAATAAAAGCAAATATAACCTCACCGTTGTGAATCTCTATTGAAACTTTTGCATACTATAGAGCCCAGGTATGTGAGTGTAGCCTGGCATTTCATAGGCTTGAGACTTTTGACATTTTGGATTAGATGGATTCTTTACCTTGCCTTTTTGAGTATTTTCATGTTAGCATCTTACTTTGAATTGTGCCAGCCAGATTATTGCCACACATTGCTAGTGTCCTCTGGTATGAAAAGACACCTCTGGTTGAAGACTACTAGATTGTTTATGGTAGGGGCTAGAGGAAGTAGACAGCTGTCTATATATGTATGCATGACAGGGTTTGAAAGAGTACCACCTGCTCTTCCAAAGGACCAGGGTTCAATTCCCAGAAACCACATGGCAGGTCACAACTGTCTGTAACTCCAAGATCTGACACCCTCACACCAATACACATAAATTTAAAAAAATTAAATAAAATATTTTTAAAAAAGAAAGAGAAAATTTTATTAGAAATATGCCTGAGCACTCACAGGTTTGAAATGATACATTGTAGCCTTTTTATTACTTGTATAGTCAGGGCAAAGTTGTCTTACTTCTTTATGCTCCAGTTTTGTTGTCTGGAATATTGGATCTACAGTCTTAGACAATTGGTATACAGCAAGTGCTAACTAAATGTAGCTGTTGTTCATCTATGAGCTGTCTTATAACATATTAATTAAATTTTATTAGTATATGGTTTGTTTTATTTTAAAGTCACTTTTGTCCCAACTAAATCCTTCCCATTGCATACTACTTAGACCTGTTAATAATGTAATGTCATTTGTTCCTAAACTTTGTAAGAGTAGACTGTGGTTTTGTTTTGCTTTGTTTTATCTTGTTTTTTAAATGGTCTCACTATGTGGCCCAGGCTGCTTCCTGCATTTTCCTCCCAAGTGCTGGGATGATACTTGAGCACAGCTACACTGGACAATGGTATGGTGGTACCTGCTTTATCACCAGTTTCACTTGAGAAGCAACCAAGGATCAGCCCAGATGGTGTGCTTAGAGCAAAAAGACAAAGTATTGGTGAAGCACCTGGCACTTAACTCTCTGTACTTTTTCTCAACGAAGATGCAGAATAGCTAAGCAAGCAGACGGCAAACTGCTAGAGCCCTTGGCCTCATCGGGAGAGGTGATGCTACCCTGGCATCAAGCCAGAAGTCATCCAGGACTGACCACTGCAGGCATGTAGTACCTCTCTGATGATAACGTCAGTGAGGAAGTAGACTCAGGGAGCACAGTCATGTCATGTCCTCAAGTGATTCATGTGTCAGCAGTAGAGAAGCCCTGAGTAATTGGTAGGTTGACATATCTACTTTCCCTCAAAAAAACCAAAAGTGAACTTATCCATTTGGAAAATTGAGTGTTTTATGATGAAATTACTTTACTTTTCCTTAGGCTTCCCTGTTATTTCATCTGTTAATTTGACCCTACGTTGTCAGCAGTAAGATCTGTCTTCAAAATTCTATCATGTATCATAAATAGAGCAATGCCGCTTCCATCATCACATGTATACAGCCTGCTTCCCAGGTCCTTTTATTAAGGTGGAGTCAGACTCTATGCTTTGGAGGTGTTAAGCCGTAAAGGGGGAAGTTACTGAATGGAATGAGAGTGACACTGTAGTTATGTTTCCCCTAGCAACAAACAATTGAAGTGTGGTGAACTCTCTTCTGGAGGGAGGAGGGTGATTCCTAGCATATAGCAAAGTTGAAACTGATAGGGATCCTGAAGCTCAGTAGGTTACAATGTTCATATGGTCACTCTTTGGGTTCTCTGGGCAGAGAGCAGTTGCTTGGGAGAGGACAGCCTTGGTTGAGCTGCCTGCAGCAGAGGCAGGCGTCCCAGGGAGGCAGCTTGGGAGTAGTGAGCCTCACTTATTACATTGATCTTTTCCACGATGGAGCTGCCTAAGGCTCACCAAACGCCTGGAAGGAATTCCAATAAATCCATTGGCTCACCAAGCTCGACTGGGTGAAATCCTTTCTTTAGACTATTATCCGTGCCCTATCTAGGTGAATAAATGTCTGATCATATCTCCACAAGAAAAGCTACACAGCACATTACTGTAAAATGGAGCTCTTACTAGCTGAGTGAGTAGCCTTAGCCCTACATTTGTTTGAGCCTTTCTTATGTGCTTGCATTATCACAGAGGTGGTAATCTGTGTCAGAGATGTTTAAATGCCGTCTTTTCCTATGCAAAGGAGCCCATGGAGATACAACGTTAAAGCTTAGTGTGAAATGTGTCGCATGTCTTTTAGCCAGCAGTCCATCAGTACTTCCAAAAAGGGATGTATTGTAAATATTTTAGGCCTTGTGGCCATGGGGTCCCTGGAGCAGCTCCTCAACTATGCTATGGTAGGAAAAAAGACAGCCACATTATACATAAATAAGTATGTGTGGCCATGTTCCAATTTGTTCCTAGGCTCATAGTATGATGACCTCTGCTTTTGGCTTGACTCCATCTTCTCACCAGGCAGGAGAAGTTGAGCAAATCAGGAAAGGACCTTGCTTAGCCTAGTGAGATGAGTTAAGGGGAAGAGAAGTGCTTGATTGCCCTCTTTTGCACTCTGCTTAGTTAGTAATGTTTATTGGGAGCAGATTAATTAGAAGGAAGTTCAAAGAGCATATCTCTTGGTAAACAGAAGATGTTTAATAGCACTTAACCTTTGGAATTTATGCAGAAAAAGATTTGAATGTTATTATGCTTTATGTCTTTTGGGGGTGCTTCAGGTATTTGGCTGTTAGTGCTACTTCAATTGCAAGCTCCTGGAAAATGAATAATTTATCAGCTGTGAGATAGTTCTCATTGCACTGTGCGCCTGACATTTGGAGCTATGAACATCTTAAATAAAAGAGAAAAAATGTTGGAAAGTATTGTGTTTGCTGGAAATGTGGTAAGAGCCCTGCAAACAGACAGTTTGATCATGGGTATCGAAGCCTGATATTGGTTTCTTAAAGGTAGGCAAGAACAGACATGTCATGGAGAGTTGGTCTCCTTGTGGGCACTCCTGCTGCAAGGGCCACTGTTATGTCTCAGTGCTTATAGATCAAACACACTAAAGAAAACACTGCCAGGAAGGCACCATTGATCCTGCAGCAAATGCTCAGAATACACATCCAGGCTCTATCATGTCAAAGAATTGAAAGCATTTTGGAGGCACGCCTGGGGTGGGTGATATACAGTGTCCTGCAGTTGGAATCCCTGACACACATGGGAAAATGCAAAGCTTCAGCCATTGTCATTTCATCCTGGCTGCTGGCAGAAGGCACACAATTCCTACAGAGGTGTGAAGGTTATAACCACATCCTCATAAGGATTGAGGTTTGTTCTAGTTGTATGAAAAAGGAAGACTAATTAGATTAAATAAAAACCCTGGCTGAATATGACGGCAAATGACTAATGGGTAAGTCTATTCAACTGTGCAGTAAAATCCCAAGGGGAAATACTGAGAGCCTCACAGTGAGAAGCTTTGCAGGAAGCAGAAGAAGCTACTGCAGATAGCTGCTGCCTCTGAAATAATCAAAACAGCAAAGGCTATAAAAAGATCATTTAACAATTGCAAAATGCATAATTCTCTTTTAATTTTAATTGTTCTGAGTTACTGGGATTGAAACTGGATGGGTATTGTGGTAATTATAATAAAACAGTTACTCACATTCTGGGATCACTTTCCTCTAGAGCTTGTAGTTGTCCAAATGAATCTGACCCTACCACTGGGCAGGGAATAGACTGGCTCACTTCCCTTTGGTCTGTGTCCTCAGCCCTAGGTTTATGGCCTCACAAATTCCAATCACTAACATTTTTTTTTTGGTAAGCTCAGAAAAATGCTTCCTGGCTTTCCAGCTTTGCCAATACTATCACTCTCCACTTCTGCTTTTTCAAATAATATATTTATCTTCACAGTCTATCTTTTGCTCAGGTCAATGTACTCTTTTTTATTAATTTATTTTTATTTTTTTACATATACATATAAAATAAACTACATAGAGCAAGAAGAACCAGAGAACATTCAGGAACTACATTCATGTTACATTCATATGTGTCCCAAGGCTGTGAGAATGAAGAGGAAGGAGCCAGCCCTCTACTGTCAGAGTTAGTAGAAGCAGTAAAAAGACAATTACCTTATAGGAAATGGAATGTTGCCTCAGATACACAGGGAGTGGTGCTCTGAGCAGACCCCTGTTGGCGTGCAGTAGAAGTGCCAATGTGGTAAAGTCACAGGATGTGCTTGTTACAGTAGAATAAGAGAGCTTTTATTTTGCAGTAGGCCTGTGATTCGATCTGTTGACACCTTGGAACTAAGTAGATATATAGGTAAAGACTGACTGATGAGGTCATGATATGTGGCCAGAAGGACCAAGCATGGGTAATTGGTAAAATACTTCTCAGTTCATTCTTAACTGTAGTCTACCTATAAGTAAAGCTTATTCAGGATGTGAAATATTGCAGGATTTTATATGAAGTTGGGAAGTATTGTCTAGCTATGTAGAAGACACACCAGAACGGATGAGAAGTAGCTAGATAGGAACTTGTTTTTGTTTTCCTTCCATCCTTGTTCCTTCCTCAACACACTGACTTTAAGTTAATATCAGTCTCGTACCCCTCTTAGACTTGTCTGTTGTTTGTTTATGTTTCTGTCTAAAATCCTCATTTGTTATGTTCAATACAATTATGTCTCATCTTAGATTGTGCCTCATCTGTTTCTCAATATGTAAGACTTGGATGTAGCTGTGGGTAATAAATTCAGAAGCCTATGTTGACCAAGCAAGTAGGATTCATTATTGAAGCAAGCTGCTTTAATTTTTCACAAACTATATTAGTTTTGCATAGGAAACAACTATCTTTTCTGGTGTTGTCTTCTGGGGACTGCATGCTCAGAATCTTGATTTTCCTAGAGCAGCTTGAGATCCAAATTTATAGGTGAATTGAGACCTCACTTTTACGATTATAATGGATTACAAACCATTAAGTACCAGTAATACTAAGATCAAGGAAGGGCTTCTTTGGAATGGAAAACTTTTAGATTCCCAAGGTTTGAAGCTCCATGTAGGGGTCCTTGAAATTTGTAGAATTGCAACAAATGTAATTTCTCCTCTCTAGCAGTTTCTAGACTTCCTTGTACTTAATGATGCAAAGCAAATAATGAAACAACATCACAAACATCAGGGCTGAGTCTAAGAATGAAGAGTGGAGTTCCATAGCCTTGCCTCTCATACTGTGGTATACGCAAGGAGAAATTCAATGTACCTTTACTGCAGATAGAAGGATAATTTGGGCCAGTATGAATATGGAATGATAAATGATTCATTAATCCTTTTCTCCCCCTTGTATATTCTAGCAATGACAGGTGTACAGACCAGAGGTAGCTTCTGATAGCTCAAGGCTAGCGAAAGGGCTCATCCTCATTCCTCTGCCCCTAGAAGTCAGTCAGCATGGTTGTTACAGACAGGTTTCTGTTGGGAGCTAGTCTGGTTACCCAGTGTGAATCTTGGTGCCCACAAAGCTCAAGAGTACCTAAAGAGTGGACATTCAGGGAGCTAGCATTTAAAAGTGGGCACCCAAGAGAACAGCTGTTGGATATAGATATTTGCTTGTACATTAATATGTGGTTAATAAGATATATCTTAAAAGTGGCTAAAGATTGATGCTAAACCATTTTCAGTATCCACTTGAATGGAATCATTTCTAGAATGTACGTTCAATTTTTTAGAATTAAATTTGCCAAATGAAGCTTGATGTTGGGGTGTATTTGTGTATGTGCAATGTGAGAGTGCAAACATATATTTGCAGATACATGTGTCATGGGCGTATGTTGATGAGTAGAGCCAGAGGACAGCCTTGGCTATCACTCCTACCATTCTTCAGGAGTTGGCAATTGATTAGTTTGTTTTTTGTTGTTGTCTTGAGATAGGGCCTAGAACTCACCAAATAGACTAGGCTGGCTGGTCAGTGTACTCTTAGTGACTTCCTATTCTTGTCAGTTTTATAAATTGACCCCACCTTTTATTTTATTTATTTATTTATTTTTATTAATTTATTCTTGTTACATCTCAGTGGTTATCCCATCCCTTGTATCCTCCCACTTCACCCCACCTTTTAAAAGAATATTGATATTTATTACCTTCTTTGACTCTAAGATGCTGTGAATAATGTAGCCTTGGCCTGGCTGATGCATTATTATAGGTTGTGCTAGCTACTTTTATGTCAACTTGACATAAGCCAGAATCATTTGGGAACAGAGAACTTCAGTTCACAAAGTTCACTCACCAGATTGTCCTATGGATAAGTCTGTAATACATTTTCTAGATCAATGAGTGATGTTGGACAGCCTAGACCCAAAGAAAACAGGCTGAGCAATAAACAGCATTCCTCTATGGCCTTCAGTTCCTGCTGCTAAGTTTCTGCCCTGCATGGGTTTCTGCAGTGACTTCCCTGGATGATGGACTACTAGTTGTAAGGTAAAATAAGCCCTTTCTTTCCAAAGTTGCTTATATCAAGGCAATAGAAACCATAACTAAGACATAGGTTCATAGATATTTTCTAATTGTATTAAGAAGAAATATGCTATGGTTAACAGAACAAAACAGACAAACCATTAGCTTAGCATAGGAAGACCTGAGCTTGTGCTGTGTTTTTCTATTTACTTAGTTGGGAGGTCTTGGACATACTGTTTCTTTATTCAACTAATATGTGTTCTATACCTTACACTTGGAGCGTCTCACTGGGTGCTGGAGGTAATGATATAGTAAAGGAGATGAAGGTAGCAGGGTTTGTGCCCCCTGCCACGTGTAGTCTAACCTGCAGTTGCTCATCTGTAAACGATCTTTTTTGTCAAATTGTTAGGAGTTAGCTGAGATATGTAAGTCATGATTCATACTTGAGAGATGTGGCTGCAGCATCTGCTCTGCCCTTGTTACCATGCCTGCCCTTTCAGTTTGTTCCTGTATAACTTGTGAAGCTATTTTCCTCCAGATCTCTGTTAGCACTCATTCTGTTTGGGTCCTAAAGATCAGAATACTCTTCCTTTATCTTTTCCAAGTGTTTTGTATTATACAGCTCCTAAGTGACTTATTTCACAGATCTTCACCATTCTAGACCTTTTAGGCATATCAGTGATAGAGACAGGTCAACAACAACAACAACAACAACAACAACAACAACAATCCACTTGTGAAGGCTAAATCTTAATAAGTTTGATATGATAAGGTAAAGAAAATGGCACAGTGTAGAATCCAAGTTAGAAATATTTGAGTATGTGTATGTGCAGAGGCAGGGGACTCCCACTCCTCTCGTGGTGATTCAAATGAGATCTGCTTCTGCTGCCTGACTGCTGACATGACCACCTTGACTCACCATGCCTGCTTTATTTAGTGCTAGGGACTGAATCCAGGCACTCATGCATGCTAGGCACACACTCTACCTATATCTGTTCCCAGCCTCAGCTCTCTACTTTTGTCTTTTAAATATTTTTTTTTTACTACACACTATTCTGTAATTATATTTCGATAATAAAAGACTAAGCTTCAAATTACTTGTTTCTCTTAAGGATCTAATTTTGTTTGAAGGTGAGAGTTGCTCAATGATAATAAAACCAAGGCGGTTAAAAAGGTGCATTTAGTGAAGTTTAAATAGTCATGAAAGATACTTATTTATAAAATGCCAATTATATCTCTCAATATCTTAATAATTATATATTTCATTAAAAGAGTACTTTGTAGTTATATAGTGTAATTATATGTTTGAACAAACTGTCACTAGTACTAAATGAGCTTCATTAATTACCAAGACAATTACTTTATATCGCTGATGAAATATGTTATTATCTTATGTACTTTGGTAGTGAGTTCGTATAATGTTTTGTAATAATATTTAACCATTTAATCAATTGCATTGAGTTAAAGTGTGAAAGAACATTAGTGTCTTGTGAATTTGTCACTTTAGGTTTTTAATATTCAAATAAAGTTAAGATGTTTTCACATCAGCCACTAATTACAAAATAACAGAGGAGGTCTTAAAATTTCCAGCTCCCAAAAGGAATGTTATTTGAGAGCTGTGTGGTTCATTGTTCAAACTGCTTACCCGGTATGCTATTTAATGTTCTGCTCACTTGACATAAGCTAGAGTAATATGGGAAAAGGAAACCACAATTGAGAAAATGCCTCCATCTGAGTGGCAAGTAGGCAGTGCTATGGGATATTCTCTCCCTCCCTCCTCCCTCCTTCCCTCCCTCCCTCCCTCTCTCCCATTCTCTCTTCCTCTGTCCCTCTCTCTTACCCTTTTTTCTTTCTTTTCTTTCTTTATTTTATTTATCAATTATCTATCTATCCATCTATCTATCTGTCATTTATCTGTCATCTATCTATGTATCTATGTATCTATGTATGTATGTATGTATGTATCTATCTATCTATCTATCTATCATCTACCTATCTAATTATCTAATCACTTTACAGCCTGATTCCAGCTCCCTCCCATCTCTACTCCTACTCCCACCCTCACATCTCTCTCTTCCATTCCCCCTACCCTTGTTCTCAGAGAAAGGAAGCCCTCCCCCACTCCATGGGTACCAATCCACTGTGGCACATCAAGTCGTAACACAACCCTCAGAAGGCAGTTTTGCTAGGCTTCTGTCTGCAAGCAGAATATCATTAATACTATCAGGCTTTGGCTTTCTTCCATGGGTGGGTTTCAAGATGGGCCAGTCATTGGTTTGCCATTCCCTCCATCTCTGTTCCATCTTTATCCCTATACTTCTTGTAGGAAGGACAAATAATTTAAAAAACAAAAGTAGATAGCTGAGACTGGAAATGGATAAGCACATTCTCTCTTATTGAGGCCAGACGAGGCAGCCCAGCTAGGGGAAAGGGATGCGAAGGTAGGAAAATGAGAAAGAGACAGCCCCTACTCCTATTGTTAGGGGATCCACAGGATGACCAAGTTGAACATCCGCTGCATATGCATAAGCACCCTAATTTCAGCCCATGCATGTTCTTTGGTTGGTGGTGCAATCTCTATGAGTCCCCATGGGCCCAGGTTAGTTTACTCTGTATGTCTTCTTGTGCTGCCCTTGAATCCGCAGGATCCCTCAATTCTTCCCACTCCTCAAAATAAACTTCCTGACTGCAGTCTAATGTTTGTCTGTGGGTCTCTGCATCTGTTTCCATCAGCTGCTGTATGAAACATCTCACAAGGCAGTTACACGAGCCCCCTGTCTGCAATAGTATCATTAACAGTGTCTGGAGTTAGCTCTCTTCCATGGAGTGGATCTCAAATTGGGCCCGTTATTGGTTTGCCATTCCCTCAATCTCTGATCCATCTTTATCCCTACACTTTTTATAGGCAGGACAGATTTTGTGTTGCAGGTTTTATGGGTAGGTTGGTGTCCCTCTCCACTGGGAGTCCTCCCTCACTACAGGGGGTGGTAATATGAATCAAATGGACCTTACATATACCTACAGAACATTTCATGCAAATACAAAAGAGTATACTTTCTTCTCAACATCTCATGGCACCTTTTCCAAAATTGACCATATAATTTGCCACAAAGCAAACCTCAACAGATACAAGAAAATTGAAAGAACTCCCTGTGTTCTATCAGACCACCATGGAGTAAAGCTGGAATTCAACAACAACAGAAAGCATCCAAATCCATGGAAAATGAACAACTCCCTACTTAATGATCACGGGGTCAGGGAAGAAATACATAGAAAAATAAAGGCTTTCTAGAATTCACTGAAAGTGAAGGTAAACCATACCCAAATTTATGGGACACAATGAAAACTGTGCTAAGAAGAAAGTTCATAGCACTAGGTGCCTTTATAAAGAAATTGGAGAGATCTCACACTGACAATTTAAAAGCACACCTGAAAGTTCTAGAACAAAAAGAAGCAAACACACTTAACAGGAGTAGATGGCAGGAAATTATCAAATTGAAGGCTGAAATAAATAAATTAAAAGCAAAAGGAACAATACAAAGAATCAACAAAACCAAGAGCTTTTTGATGTTGTTGTTGTTGTGTTTGGTTTTCTATTTGTTTGTTTGTTTTCTGAGAAAATCAACAAGAGAGACAAACTCTTAGCCAAACTAATGAAAAGGGGTATTTTCTTGATTAATGGCTTATGTGTGAGGGCCCAGCCAACTGTGGGTGGTTTTATCCCTGGATAGGAGGTCTTAAGAGTTATAAGAAAACTGCCTAAGGAAGTCATGGGAACAAGCCAGTAAACAGTATTCTTCCATGATGTCTAATTCAGTTCTTGCCTCCGGATTTCTGACTTGAGTTCCTCTGCTGACTTCCCTCAATGATAGTCTGTGAGCTGTGAAATGAAATGAACCCTTTCCTCTCCAGGTTGCTTTTGCTTATGCTGTCTTACCACAGTAATAGAAAAGTAAACCTGAAACCAAGCTAGAGTTTTGGCCTTCACCCAGAGTCTGACTATCACCAGCTGATAGAGAGCCCTAGCTGCTGGTTAACTGATATAGAGCCCAACTGTGTGCCTCCAAAGGGCCACAGTGGCTTACTAGGAGCACTGGAGAGCTACTGGACTAGAAGCCTTTCTGCTGTTAGCTGTAGAGCTAACTTCTGCCCAACACTTGAAAATGTACCTCTGGAAAAAAAAAAGTGTACCTCTGGAGGTACATGGAATTTGTGCCATTTTGTCACTGTGGCCTGAGTTTTAGAAATTCACTATTAAATATTTATTATGAAGACATAATAATATGATTCCAAAGTATAAGTTATATGAACATATACTTACACATGTGCAATCTTTGGGTCATGCCCCCCTTGGGAGGGGCCTCATATCAGATATCCTGCATATCACATATTTAAATTGTGATTTGTAACAGTAGTGAAATCACAGTGATGTAGTAGCACTGAAACAATTTTAAGGTTGGGTGTCACTGGAACATGAGGAACTGTGTCAAAGGGTCCAGCATTAGGAAGGTGGGGAACCACTGTCTCAGAGCATAGGGCAGCATTAGTTATACACTCAGGAGTTACGTAAGATCCCTTCAGTTATCTGCACAGATCCATTCAGTTATCTGCACAGATCCATTCAGTTATCTGTGAAGCTGTGCCTGCTATGGTCAAATATCTGAGTCTACCATCTAAGTCCTGTGCCAAAGGGTCTTAGTATCACCTTTGAGTTTTTTTTATTTTTATTTTTTTATTTGATTTTTGCTGTTTTTTTTTGTACTTGAAATCTACTCTTCATTCTTCCCCTGGCTTGCTGTTTTGTTTTTTTGTTTTTTCAAGACAGGGTTTCTCTGTGTAGCCTTGGCTATCCTAGACTAACTTTATAGACCAGGCCAGCCTCAAACTCACAACAATTCACCTGCCTCTGCCTCCTGAGTGCTGGGATTAAAGGGGTGCACCATCACCACCTGGCTGGGTGGCTGTTTTGTAACTGAAGTAATTTTTGCTTTTTTTTACCCACTTTAACTTTTTGGTTTTCACGAGAGTATATCTAGCTGAAATCTCTTTTAAATTGCTGCTTTATTTTTGAAGACAGTATCATGTATTTTGAAGTAAATGTATCTTGTAGAATACCTGAACAGGCCCAGCGAGTGACACTGCAATGTCTGGCGTGGTTACCTTTTTTGGTTCAAGAATTTAATCTCCACTCTCAGCATTCTAAAGAACGCTAAGTATTATTCACCATCCTCACTATTTTAACTGTGGACATCTTAACTTGCTACTTCTTTATAAATGAACTCTTCTTCCTTTTGAGTGAGACCTCTCTGGTTTTACCTGCTTTTAGCCTTGTACCCCAACTATTAAACTCTTTAGCCATGTAAGGCCATGCTTTAGACTCTTTATATGAGGTAAGGCCATATGCTATTTGTTTCTGTGTGCTAGCTCATGTTTTCCAAGGTTTGATGATGTTAATGTGAAGAAAAGATTTTGTTCATTTTGGTGGCTAAATGGTATTCCTTGATTCATATTATCCATTGCCCATTAATCTATTGATGGACACTTAGGTGAATCACATTTCGTGACCAATACTAATAATGCTGACATAAACTTTGATGTGGCGATGTCTCTGCAGCATATTGACTTCCTTTCCTTTGGGATTATTGGGTCACACAGTCCTATATTTCCGCTGTTCTTGAAGAACCTCTACACTGTTTTCCATGATTGCTATACTGATTTATATCCCCACTAATACTGTGCCAGGATCCCTTGAACTCCACAAACTTGACAACAACACTTATCTTACATCTCCTTGCTAATAGCTGTTCCAACAGGTGGGAGATGCTGCTGCATGACTTATGTGTACATTGCCTCACACAGAGCTGGCTGTCAGGTTCTGACTGGCTGAATGTGGAACAGGTGTGGATTTCCCACAGTGTAACACATGTCTTTTCCTAGGCTGAGATGTTCTATCCTTTCATTGGTGTCTCATAAGGCTTACATAATACAATCAGTTATTCTGCTTGGTTCAAGGTGGCTTCATCAGCAATGTATAAAATCTTCGCACCTGTAAGGCAACTCGATATTGTTGGCACTGCACAAAGAGACCTGTTCAAGGACCCAGTATTCTTCTGAGAAAGTGCAAGTTTGTATTAATGTGTCCCCCAAATGCACATGTGGAAGTTTGGTTCCTAGTTTATAGCTCTATTGAGAAGGACTAGCATCTTTAGGATGCAGGAACTATTGGAAGGAAGATGGACTATTGGCGATTACTAGGATGCCAGTTCATTCCCTACCTCCTAGATTTTACAAGTTCAACAATTTTGCCCTTCCGTGGAGCTCCATCTCACCCAGAACCTCGACAAAGATGTTATCATGCACCACAGAATGAAACCATGAGCCCAAAGAAATCTATACTTTTTACAGGTAACTTTTCTGGTGCAGAGATCTAACACAGAGAGCAGGTAACAGCTAGTGTAACTAACCCAAAATCTGTGCTAGATATAAGGTAAAATATTTGAATACTGTGGTGTATATGTCATGATTATTATTATTATTATTTGAATGGAGAAAAGTTACTGAGAATTACTTTCTATGGACAATAATTGATGATGCTATCTATGAAACTGTAATTAAGCAACTTTGTGTCTGTGAGGAAGATGCAACTTAATTAGGGGATTAGAACACACACTTTTCAAAGTAGATATTAAAGATTGGACATTCCTGACTTGAGTCTGCTGTGCCACACCCTGTACAGCCTGGGCCTGAAAACCGGACTGGGGCTGCAAGAGAAGGTCAAAATGGCACACTTACAGTAATACTGGGGTCAACTTGACTATGCTGGCTTTGCTGGGACAGCAGCAACTAAGCAGCATGGACCCTCAGCTTTCATTACCTTTAGGACAAAGGGAAGAAGTCCGCTGGTGAAGGTATAAGGTCTCTATAGATGAGTAGCCTTAGATTATGCTCACCGGGGAAGAAGATGCTGCGTGGCTACGTATTCTACCCATTGGTCAATCCTTCAAGACTTCTTTGAATCCCCACACTTGTCTGTCCTGATTTCTTATGCAATCCGACTGTCTCAGTCTGTGTAATCAAGAAATACTGCTGTCTGGTGGAATTTGAAAGAGGCTTTATAGTCTCCTATGCTTACTTTGAAGTAACTTAAATTATAGAAGCCAGGTGACCAAAGGGACACATTACTGTCTTTGTCCATTGATTGCTTTAGAGAGACATGATTTGGTTTAAAATTTGCAGTTCTCAGTATCTCCGGCCTATCTGGTAACACAGCTTCTATTGCCAAATTGTCCAAGGGACTGTGCAGAATTGTTGAAGGTAGAGAGTGGCTACATCACCTGTAATTTGTTCCCCCCTATTTTGCTAAAGCTGCTAAGGAAAATATCAAAAATCAAAAGAAGTTCTTAAGGCTCTCTATTCAAAATAGAAAATTTGGACAAAGCTAATTGATTTTAGGCTCACTGTTGTTCATTATCTTAATTAGTCTAAGCAATTAAGGCATTAATTGATTTGAGTTGATCCCTTGCTAACAAACAGTAAACTGGTTTTTGGCTTGATCTTCTATGAAGTACTGTTTCATTTCTTCATGCTCTTCTTCAGGTGAGGCATTTACACAGTGAAGAGGTGTGGATTTACTCTGTCCATCCCATGGAAAGAGTAGCATAGGGGTGTTTTGTTTTCTTGCCATAGAACTGTGGCTTCTGAGGTCCTTCAGCAATATCAATACAATCCCAGGCTGGCTGTGGTTGCTTAACACTGGCCACTAAAGCAAGCAGCTGCAGCATCTCTGAGGACCACCTGCACTTGGCATGGGCTTCCCTTTGATGCTTTGCCTTGCTTGGGTACCTCTGTGAAACCGAGGGCCTGTTCCTATGGGGCATGTGTTCATATAACTCACACCTTGGGATTGTATTTTCTTTCTCAGGTTCAGAGCCTTGGATAATCACTGCTTCCTAACTAGATGAAGTTCTTTGGAAACTCGGAAGTCCCCTGTGAGTCTGAAAAAGGGATGGGGGAGTTGCAGGCTTGGAGGGCTCCAGGTGGATTGATCAACATTATTAGGAGGGGCTATGGAAGTGCTATTTCAAGTGTGACAATCTCTTTATTACTAATCCAATATTTACAGTGCTCTATCAGACTAATGATGGAGAAGAAAGGCAGCAAGGGGTTGTTTTAACAGGAAAACTAGCTAAGCTCCTGAAAATCCTGTTGTATTTAATTTCAGTAGAATTTCTGCAGTAAGCTTGTGTTGATAAATATCTCTTAGATATGAGGTTTCCCTTTTTAATTTGATGCTATCGTTTGTTATGTTCCTTTAGAAGAGAATCATTAGAAGGAATGAAATTCATGATTGGCAATTTCCTCCTTTTTCCCCACCTTAGAGTAAGACTGGAAATTCTTTGGATCAGTTTGAGTCTTGTGATTTTCAGATTACTACAACAGCGTGGCACTCAGGGTGCAATAAGACTGAAGTGGACATCTGGCTGGGAGGTGACACGCAGTGATGACACTGTGTTGAGCATAGTCATCCTCTTCATTCTTACTGACACCGCTCTGATGACTCTGCGCAGGACAAAGTTCAGCAAACAAATGTAAATTCTAGATATTATTATTGAGCAGTACTCTCAGGGAATTATGGTTACTGTGTCTCTTATGGTTGATTATGGCTGCTATTTCTTCTAAAAACAATAATTATAATTATCATATAATTATAAAGCTATCTTCTTTGTAGATGTACATACACCATCCTTGAAAATGTTTGCCATGAAAATGAGTGATCCTTCTCTGCTCTCAGTGTACCAGGTGTTTAATAGGATGCTAATCTGGGAAGAAGTTGGGCCTTTCATACTTATAATTTGCTACTTCTTTCTTTTTTTCCTTCTTTCTTACTTTCTTTCTTCTTTCTTTGTTTCTTTCCTTTCTTTCTTTCATCTTTCTTTCTTTCTTTCTTTCTTGTAGACAGAGATGCTGGCTCAGAAGTGTAAAATGATGTTCCCTAACTAAGTTAAATCAAAGATGAGTGTTAGTTAATATTGTGACTCTGGGGAATTAGTCTTTTAAAAATACTCTTCTGTTTGTATTTTTAAAAGGAATATGCAAAGTAATTACATTTAGAAATACATTTAGGTTACTGATAAAATATACCAAGAGAATTTGTATACTGACTCTGCAGGAATGACACAAATTTGATAATCTTGAGGCCGGGTGAGACCAAGTGTAAACCCCAAAACCAGGATGGCTGTAATAAAAGACTGTGATAGGACGTACTTTCCATGTTCATGGACATGATGAGCTTTATGTACTTATGAAATGAAAAGTGAAGAAAGGAAAAGAAAATTGCTTTCCACTGTAAAGTGTAAAACTTGCCTTTAGGCTCCTAGTGTGTATTCCATGTCCCATCTGGGGAGTGTTTCCCAAAATACAGAGTATTCAACACATTGCCATGCATCGTCTTAATTATGTACCATCTTAAGGCAACCTCTGGTCTATCTTAAAATTCATGGCATTTTAGATAATAAGGTAGATTACAAGCAGACTTGTATTTCCTGACTTCTAAAGCAGATTTTATTAACCTGGTTGCCTTTTACAAACAATCTTCTTTTCCTGTCCTTCACTCTTTCTTGATTATCTCCTCTTCCTTTGCTTTAGTCATCTATTCAAAAATACACAGGGAATTCCAGTCTCAGAGCTGACATGTTTGACTGGAGCTGAGGCCATAACAAAGAGGATAAGCTGGGAGGAAGAGCAGTCAGCCTACCCCTCCGATACTCATCAAGTGAGAGTAGGTGGTTGATTTTTGAGAGCATGATGCATGTATAACAGAAAACTCAATAGATTTTAGAAAAAAACGGTAGAGTGCCAATATGATGTCCACCCTCTGTCCCATTTTCCTGGTAAGTGAAGACTTTGATGGGATGTGCACCTTGGTATAGTGTCCAGATATAAGTGAGTATATACCATTTGATTCTTTTTGCTTCTGGGTTAACTCACTCATTATGATCATTTCTAGTTCAATCTATTTGTCCACAAATTTCTGGAATTGCGTATTTTTAATAGCTGAGTAGTATTCCATAGTGTAAATGCACCACAGTTTCTTTATCCATTCTTCTCCTGAGGGACACTTAGGCTGTTTCCATGGTCTGGCTATTATGAATAAGGCTGCTATGAACATGGTTGAACAAATGTTCTTCTTGTGTGCTGGAGCATCTTCTGGGTATATTCCAGGGAGTGGAATAACTGGGTCTTGTGGAAGCCTTATTCCCAGTTTTCTGAGATAGCACCAGATAGATTTCGAAAATGGCTGTACTAGTTTGCATTCCCACCAGCAATGAAGGAGTATTCCTCTCTCTCCACATCCTTGCCAGCATGTGGTGTCATGTGAACTTTTTGATCTTAGCCATTCTGATGGGTGAAAGATGGAATCTCAGAGCTGTTTTGATTTGCATTTCCCTGATGACTAAGGAGGTTGAACATTTCTCTAAGTGTTTCTCAGCCTTTTGATATTCCTCTGTTGAGAATATTTTGTTTATTTCTGAGCCCCATTTCTCAATTGGGTGATTTGGTTTGGTGGTGTTTAATTTCTTGAGTTCTTTATATATTTTGGATATTAGGCCTTTGTCAGATATAGGGTTGTTAAAGATCTTTTCCCAGTCTGTAGGCTGTTGCTTTGTTCTGTTGACAATGTCTCCTGCCTTACAGAAGTTTCTCAGCCTCATGAGGTCCCATTTATTAATTGTTGACCTTAAGGCCTGGGCTGTTGGAGTTCTGTTCAGGAAGTTGTCTCCAGTGTCAATGTGTTCCAGGCTCTTCCCACTTTTTCTTCTAACTGATTTAGTGTCTCTGATTTTATGTTGAGGTCTTTGACCCTCTTGGACTTGAGTTTTGTGTATGGTAACAAATATGGCTCCAATTGCATTTTTTTATACCTAGACAACCAGTCCTATTGGCACTCTAGGTGAGAGAAGCATGGAAGAATGGGGAAATAGAAGGCTCCAGAAGGTCCTAGAAACCTACAAGAAGAACATTATGATGGGCAGATCTGTGCCCAGGGAACCTGCTCAAACTATGGCAACAGCCAAGGACAATACATCCAGTAAACTTTGAACCCATACCCTGATCTAGCCAATGGACAGGACGTTCTTCACAGTTGAGTGGAGAGTGGGGTCTGACTTTTACACAAACTCTGGTGCCCCATATTTGACCGCGTTCCCTTGATGAGGAGGCCTGGTGGCACTCCAAGGAAGGATAGCAGGCTACCAAGAAAAGACTTGATGCTCTATAAGCATAGACAGGGGGAGGAGGTCCCCCTCAGTCACAGTCATAGGGGAGGGGAGTAAGAGGAAAGTGGGAGGGAGGGAGGAATGGGAGGATACAAGGTATGGGATAACAATTGAGATACAATATGAATAAATTAATAAAATATATTTTAAAAAGAAGGTAGAATAAGCAGGCATAAGCAAGCAGTTCCTTGGATATGGCAGATATGGATAGTAAGGGAGGATAAGGAAAAACATGGATTTCTCCCATGACCACCTGGATGAATTTTTGGAATACTTGTGGAGATAGAAGAAAACATTCAAAAGAATGGGAATTTTGATCGAATGGAGAAACTTGAGGTTGGCCAATAAGTAATGCCAATTAGCTGTTAGTCTAGTCCCAGATAGACCTCAAGGCAGTTGCAGATAATCTATGAGTAGTCACTGGTTTGGAAATCTTAAAAGTGACAAGAGAAAGGAAAAATTAGCTAAGGAATACAGAAGTAGGCAGCTGTAAGACTCTTCCTTTGGATACGCCCAAGTTTTCAAAGATGAGTGTGCAAGATGGGGAAACTAGAAAAATGAAAGGCAAGAGAACAGTTTGGTGAGTTTTCCTTGCAGACCTCACAAGTGGATGCTTTCTATGGATGTGCACAGGACTCTTGCATTTGGAACCACTTGGAATATAGATGGGGTAAAGGGCTGGAGGGGCAGGGGAAGTGAAATGATGTGGTAGCACAATTGGTAAGGGAGAATTCTGAAGTCTCATCTCATTTTTTCTCAGCTCATAACAACTTAAAGTGGAATCTTTTTGATGTAACATTGTAAGTACTTATTTAACTAAAAAGAAAATAGCAAACAACTGGGTGTCTAGACATTATAATCTTTTCCCCCTCTTTTTGCTGATCTCTTCAAAGACAAGTCTGTATATCCCCGCCCTGCATGTCTGGGCTAGGAAGGAGGTCTAAACCGTATTGCATATTCATGGTCAATATAGCTCTTGAGCTTTCTTGTGATCTCTGATTTGCCCTTCTACAGGTTTGATTTAACTCATTCATTCTTAATTACCTTCCCACATAAACTGGTGATTATGTGCATAAATTACACTCCTTTTTGGTCGTCAAACACATTCTAGTGTTGATTCTGCCTGGTTCACTCCCCCCCTGAATTGTCTCCTTTTCATTGTAGTTTCTCAAGAGGACCTTCAGGTCCCTGTGTGCCCTCTGAATTGCAGATTCTCCCGCAGCCTTCTCAATTGCCCTTGTTTCTTTTTATGCTTTCTTTAAGATAAGGGCAAGGTTGCTGCTTATTATTCTAATTACTCAATGTAGTGCTAATCAGTAAATATTTGTTGGATTAATAAATGGATCTCAACTAGCCTGATCAATTGAAAACAAAGATTTTTGAGAAGCCACAGGACCACCAGCAGGTCCCACCAGCTACTGGTATATTTCATTTGGAGTAATGGCCTTAAAGCTTTCTTCATAGCTTGTTGTTTCTGGCTTTATGTGCAACTATGAAATGTGTATCAATCTTGTGTCTGTATACTCAATATAAATTTAGACAAATCCCTTACCCAATGATAGATGCAGAAATAAAACAAGGGACTGAATGATAGAGAAACAAACAAACAAACAAAAAAAAACCTATAAAACTTAAGAAAGGAGGCCACAAAAATAACAGGTTGTACTTATTCACTTATAAATGCAATATTTATTATTTTTACATATGTATGTTCATATATATGTAATATGAAAGCAAAATGTTTGTGCACAACAAAGGAAATGTACCACAGGTCAAACATTTAGTCTAGAAGTGAAGGAAAATTATTTCCACTAGTACTTCAGACAGGAGATTATTATTCAGAATTTACAAAAATACAGCAAAAGTTAACCCTCTCCCCTAAAAGGACTTCTAGACACAAATGTGCTGATGAACAGACAGTTCTCAACAGAAGAAACACAAGTGGCCAATTAGTATTTTTAAAAGTGTTCAACATCTTTAGCCATATTTAGGGCATGCAAATTAAATTACTTTGAAGATTCCATTTCACTCCAGTTAGAAAGGCTGTAATAAAAAAAATAAATAAATAAATGGCAAATGCTTCCAAGGATGTGGCGAGAAAGGGGCACTTATCTGCTGTTGGCGGGAATTGGCACCGCCCTTAAAGAAATGAGTCTGGAGGTTCTGCCAAGAACTAAGACTATGACAGTGATATGACCATGCTATTTCCTTCCTATTGGAGTGAACGCAAAGCCTTTGTATTAGAGTACAGAGATGCTTTTATGACCATGTTTATATCTGCTCTATTCATAAGAGGAGGAAGAAGGAAGTAGCCTAGATGCATGTCAACAGGAGAATAGATGAGTCAAGTACAGCACACATATACACAATGGAATTGAATTCACTTGTGAAAACTGAAGTCATAAGATTTAAAGGAAAATGGATACATCTCTAATGAGGAAAGACTCAGGCCAAAGTTGTACGTGTGTCCTATATGAACCCTGGCATACAATTTCTGCCCGAATAAGTGGGGTGAGTGCAGGTCTAGGCTTTGGAATTAGAAACCTAAGAGAAGAAAAGGAAGACAGAGAGGAGGGGTGTTGGACATAGACATGGAAGTAGCAAAAAGGAGAATGCGTTCTGAGGGAGGGACAAGATCAGGACACAGTGAGCAAAGCCAAACTGTGTTTGGAATAATGACACCCTGCTGTCTACATGCTAATTAAGAGCTTAGCATAAGAAAAATGAAGTCTTCTGAAAACCAAAACCAGCAGACATCATTCTGTATGGCTTCCTCCATCTTCAGGACGACAGGCACTCTCCCAGTATTGTGGAAAGCACCTTAGAGCTTCCAGGTTACAGTAATTCTGACTTGAGAAATGCATAGTATAAAAACCAGCATTCAAAGATGAGAACAGAAGACAAACAGCAGGAGGTCTTTAGGAGGCAGAGGCAGTTCATTTTCTCTCATTAAAATGGTACCAGTGAAGGTATGTTATTTTACCTTTCCAAGATGGATATTCAGTTTTTCCCTAGGAAAGCTGAGAAGATTCTTCTTTTTCCCTTTGCTTCTCAATGATGTTATGGACATAAAAAGTTCATGTTTTTGAAGAGTTCCTCTTTTTTGACTGTGTGTGTGGAGAGGCAGTAGCATTTACAGGATGAGGACACCTCACCCTGAGGACCAGTGTTTTATTTATTTACATTTATTTATTTGTTTATTTGTTCACCTTATATTCTGATCATAGCCCCCTCTCTTTTGTCCTGCTATTCCCACTCTCCCTCCCTCTTCCCCTGTACCCCTCTCCCTGCTCATCAGAAAAGAGGAACCCTCCACCAACCCACCCAAGCACATCAAATCACATCAGGATGAAGTACATCCTCTTCCCCTCTGTCCTCGCAAGACAGCTACACTAGGGAGAAGTGATTGAACAGCAGGCAACAGAGTCCATGTCAGAGATAGTCATGGCTCCCTTTACTAGGGGACCCACATGAAGGCCAAACTGCCTGTTGGCTGCGTCTACGTAGGAAGCCTAGGTCCAGTCAATGCATTGTCCTTGGTCAGTGCTTCAGTCTCCACAATGCCCTCTGGGCCCCGGTTAGTTGGTTCTGTTGGTCTTCTTGTGGAGCTACTGTTCCTTCCCTTCTATCCTTCCCCAATTCTTTCACAGGTCTCCCTGTGCGCCACCTAATGTTTGGCTCTGAATCTCTGTATCTGTTTCAATCCACTGTTGGCTGGAGCCTCTCAGGGGACAGCTATGCCTGTCTGAAAACATATCGGAGTATCATTCATAGTGTCAGGGCTTGGCTCTCTCGCTCAGAAGTGGAAATAGAATAGACAGTGGAAGAGAGTGAAGATAGGGAACAGGGTAGGAGAGGGAACGTGGACAGAAACGAGGGAGGAGATCAGATTGAGGGAGAGTGGGGCCAGGAGGACAGAGTGCTTGCGGAGAGAAGAGAAGGTATGAGAGGGGGCGTTTCTGTAACAAGCTGGAGAACGGTGAGAGGGCAGGCTTCTGGGAGGATAAGAGGTGACTCTAGCTGAGAATCCTAGTAGAAGGACTCATGGAGAGCGAAGAGAACGTGTTTTCTATTGACTGATGGCCTTCTGAACTGATGGCCAGTATAGCTTCCACCTTCCTGAAGATAAGGAGCTCCTTTAATGACTCCTGTGGGAGAAAATCTTTAATTCCATCATTTTTCTTCTTCCTTACCTATCAGAAAAGCATATCCTGATACCCTCTTGCTCTTAGCAGATGTCCTCTAGGATTCTGTGGAGTCTTGTGATAGTACAACACTCACTGTCCAAGGGGATACTCAGTATTGGAAATGCACTTAAGCACGGTGGGAACAGAAGAGCTTTCTGGTATAGAAAAGCTGCCTTTGAGTCCTCTTGGCTAATGAGCTTCTAAGAAGAATCTGTGCATGTACTATTATGAGTTAAATAACAGTTTAGAATCATGTTCACTGATGGCAACATGTTCCTTAAAAGTTAAAGTGTAAAATAAAGGCGAAATAATATATTTGCTATTAAGATATGTACTGGAAAACTGCCTCGTCTACTGATAAAAGGTGAATGAAAATTTGAAGGCACAAACTATTTCCGATGGCGTATCAGAGACTAGAAAACCACAGTAATTTCTGGTGATTGTCCCATTGCCCAGAAGTTGCTGATCTGCACTATTGAGTGCTCTACATTTTGAGAGTGCTCCATCATGTACGGCAGAATTACCTTCTTGCCATCTCTCATAGTTGAGCCGGGTTTTGTCAAAACCACAAAGACCTTCAAGTCCTTACTGAGACCCATTTTTCAAATCTAAATCGTTCAGCATTTTTTAAATACTTCTTTTCAAGTTTGCCCTCAGTGTAGTAGAGGACTCATGGACCTTTTTTCAGATTTAATGTGCAATGTTTTCTAAGTGAACAGAAAACCCACTGGTTTTTCTGCTTTGCCCAGGCCTCTTCTTCCAGAAGGGCAGTGTTGAAACTCTGTGGTGGATTGCATTTCAGAGAAGAGCTAATCTCTCCCAACTCTGTTATCTAGAGCATTAAGCCCAGCAATGTGTGCTGCTGTATTCCTGACTTGACCAAGGAGAATCACCAATCAAGAAACATGGCTTTCATTTCAATGACTTTTCATAAATTATTTTAAATTGTTCAGTGGGGCTGGTTTATTTTCCTTTGTGTGTTATGTGTGTTCTAAATGACTGGCTGCATTGGGATTTAATTCTGGTTCCTAAGGGATGTGAAGAAAATGGCCTCATATTCTTCAAATGAAAAAAATGTGGGCTAATTGAGAACACTATCTATTTAGATTATTTCAGGAATTAATCTTTTTTACTTGTAATTATATGCAGTATATGGCTAGTGTTTCTTGGTCTGCCTTCTCTTTCTGTGGGGATATGTTGAACGGCCCTGAATCAAACCAGAAACTTGATTTAATAACTTGCCAGAACAGCTGTTTAGCATCTGTCCTCAAGGCAAAGAGTTGAACTGATAGGTTTCATAAAGAAAATGAGGAATCATTATACAGTTCATCTGAATTTCATTACTTGTTAGAATTCACTCAAAGGATCATAAATCCTGTATTTTTCATTATTCAAGAGTTATGAAAAAGGGTGTGTATTTTATGATAACAAAAATCCTGAAAGGGCATTAGAAATTCATCCTTTAATCAAAGAACAAAAAGAGTCGCACTTTCAGGTGGGTGCTGCACCTTAAGGAGAGGTTGGCCCAGAGAATAGAGTTGTGTCTCTTCATACGGGTGCAGAGTGTCCACGGAAGGTCTGTCAATACTGCAGTTAATATTTTGAGTTTGAGATTGCTCACGCCAGGATCTAATGTGAATTACGGAAAGTTTTCCAATTAAGCATAGATTTTCCTGACATCAAAGTTTTTATAAAATTTAACCTTTTCACCCTCTCAATTTGCTTTGGTGGCACTGGCCTCTGAATCACAAAGGCTTTCTTCCTGTGCTGCACTAGGTTGACTTTTGTCTTATTTTGCTACTCAAGTTGAAGGAGCAGCACTGTTTTGGTGCATGCCAGTCTTCTGGGAACAAATTAAAATAAGAAGCTGGGCCAAAACCACTGGCTAGAACTGGTGCTCAGCCTGTTTTCCCAATTCTATCAGCCATGGCAAATCACATGATCAAGACGATAATGGGAGTATGTGCTTTGCCTTTGTGGCATGCTTCACACTGTCATGAGTAGCCATGTGTACCCATTTACGGATCAAAAACAAGCATTTAAGAATGTGGTCATCATAAATATAAGAAGTTGATTCCTAACACTTGTGCTATTTGAAAATGAAAAAGTGCTCTGTCAAAACAGGAAGAATGCAGAGGAGCTCACTGACAGTTAGATGGATACTACATCTGACAGCAATCCCTTTATAGTTTATTTAGTCACTACTTGCGGTTTGTCTATTTGCATTCCAAGCATTCCAAGGTTGCCAGAGCCTGCTTCAGTTTTCTTTTGGAGTTTTGTCGCTTTGGCAGAGGTTGTTATGGATAATGAATACTGAAAGGATAATTCTTGGACATATTAAGAACAGTAAGAATCTATAAAAACAAAGGGTAGAGATTATACAGCCAAAAACCATATTGGTGTTAAACTATGTAATTTCTAAGAAAATGGCAGCATAAGTCTGTATGCTCTATGCTCTGCCTAGGGGCTGTTGGAGGCAGTTTTAACCTGGGATCGTAGAGTAGAATTGGGAACCGTAGGAACTAGGTTCTTAGAGTAGATCCCTTCTGTGGTTTTGTAGAAAAGCAACCAGGGATGAAACAGAGAGATTCTTTAGTAGAAACGGACTGAGGCACATTGTGCTAGCCACTTTCCCATCATGTTGCCAGTGACTAGAGATGTACCTACTATATTTTGTTGGTAGGAGTGGACTTCCCTCAAAAAGGACTTGCAATTACAATTATCATTCCTTTGCTATGTCTGCCTTTTCTGTATGGTCCCTGGCTTTTGCCTGTGCTTTCAAACACTGATATTTGTGAGAAACTGCACAGGGACTCAAGCATGCATGATGTGGTAAAGCCCTGGCCTATCTGTTATAGTGGAACTACCGAACACAGATGTGCCTTGAAATATGCAGTTACCGTGACCTTCATATTACCTAAGTGATTGCTCTGACCCTCATTTCTTTTGTGGGAGTAATAGTGAAAATGTCATACATACAATGAAAACAGCAAAGCATTATGCTTGCATCCTATTTTAGACAATATTTTTTAGAAATTTATTCCCAATGCTTTTTGTGAGATAATGTATTCATAGCAGAGACTACAGGAGAGAGCAAGCAATATTGTCCTTGACCTTAGAACTTGTGGCTTGTTTTTAAAAATTTAAACAATTATTAAGGGGGATGGAAGGGGTGCATTATTTAAATGACCATCCACATTTACCAGTGAACTCTGGTAGATAGCATTGAATACCTGAAAGCTGTGCCAATTGGTTTTTCTCCCTTCAGCATGGTTGTTGTATGAAATAATGTGTGCTTTCCTCTAAATATACATCCAAGAGCTGAGCAAGCCAAGATCTTACCAAGAAAGGACCACTTAAATGTATTTAAGAGCTTCATGGGCCATGTTGCTAGCCTGCCAAGCTTGGTCTAATTACCAAGTGGGTGATGAATTATGAAGAAACTGGAGAGTCTGTGTCTGCCTTTCTCATCCTAGGGATAGATACATGCTTAGTCCTCAGAAGGCTGACCTTTTTCTTTTAATCAACTTTGTCGTTTAATTTTGACTGTAATCCCATTAAGATTTTCCTAGGTGCTAAACTTTAAGGCCAAATGAATATTTGAAATGTCCTTGTGTATATGGAGTGTTAATAATATATGATTCTTCCAGGCCAGAAATAATAATAATAATGACTATGACAATAATGATAATAATAGTAATAATAAGTACTATTATTATTAGAAATTGATAAAACTGATAAATCATATTATTACTATGAGAGAAAATATCTCATGTTTTCAAGAGTATCTTTGTGAAACATCTGAATTTTCAAAAGGAAAGAACTGTCGAGGAGAAATAGTTATTGAGAAGTCCCAAGTTAGTACTGTCTATGTAGACCTGGTATTAGCAACCATATTTGACGACAACCTGGGTTGAGTACTTACAAAAAGAACAATTTTGGGAGGTCTCACAACCTTCTATAGCATAAGCAACCATGAACTGGAGCCAAGAACTCCTGTCCTTACTATATAAGCTACAGATTACCCCTTGGCTTTCTTCCTGCCCTATCTCTTGTCCCCTGGTGCTCTCCCTCCAATGGGCCTCTGCATCATTTCATGTAACTTCCTTCTTTTCCTACTACATTATAATTATCTTGAGACCTTTCTGTATAACCTTCCTGTCCACATTCTCTCTTTACTGACAAAGTCATTTTTTCTTCTCTACTCCTTCTTTCTTGAGTTCTGCCTTGTACGTACTCAGTAGGTTACTCTATTCTACCATTTCCTGCTACATTCATGATTCTTATCTCATGAGTAACACTTTACACTTTGATTTCTTGACTAGGTCTTTTCACAGCCGTTGTGGTTGATCCTCCATTTTTCATTCACCTGCCTAGAGTTTCAGGTGGTGCTTGGAGCAAGCAGGTACTCAAGAAATATTTTCTGGTGAAGAAAATGACCCTGTTAATGAGAATGAGCAGAATTGTATTGAAAATATTTTACTCCTTATCAGTAAGATAAGGTCTTGATCTAGGCAACATATGGCAAAGCTAAGATGGTAGCGTCAGAGCTATTGGTCTTTCATCTGGCATCCCCAATTTCTCTATTACCATGAAAAATAAAAGTGAGGATAAATTCTGGTCCATGAGTAAACTAAGATATACTGCTTCTGACAGGGTCTCTACGACTGTTTCCAGATGCTTATGGTTCTTGGCTTTTTCCCTCTACGATTTTGTACTGTTTTTGTAGTTCAGAGTTTTCTAGAATTCATTATATAGTCCAAACTCACACTGATTTCCCATTCCCAGCATTCTAAAAGCTAGGATTATTAATATGGGCCATAGACAGTTATCTAGTTTATTTTTTTTAAATTAACAAGATAGTATGTTGAAAGGGAGATGATGAATATACCATAGCCATACTATTACCTGAAGAAACCACACTTTCTGTCAAAGGATGTCTTCAGCAATGAGGATTGCTAGTAGGATTTAACTACAGCCTGACTCATCAGAGGCAAACTTAACAATTATGAGGGATCTTTGCTGTAATGAGAACATTGTTATTCTGTAAGACTGTGTCATATTCTCTTTCACTTATGGATGGGAAAGTAGAGTTAAGTAAGTATCAGTTATCAGAAGTTGCATATAACCTTTTATGCAGCTGAGCTTCCAATAAAAATGATTCCTAGGATGCAAACAAGTAATTGATAGTGTCTATATATATATATATGGACAGACCCTTGGTAGATGTGCCTTTTTGCTTACCTAAAACAGAATTAATACTTCTGTTTGCTTCTAACACCGTCTAGGTTTTCTTCATCTTCATTCTAACTGCCTGTCTGTGGAAGGAGTGGTCAGGTCTTTATTTATTCATTTATTTAAGATAGACTCTCACTATATAGCACGTAGACTCTCAGCTTCCCAGGACCTGGCATTACAGGCATGTGCCACTGCATTTGACATACTAAGAGCCATTGAGTTTGCAGGTGACTTACTCTGGTGAATGAAAGTCAATAGAAACACCTGCTGAAGTTTGTGTGAAGGAATATTCACTCACAAGAAAAGCTTTGGATGAGGCATCGGATAAGGGGTTACTAACGCATAGGAAAGTCGCCAAGACAGGCAAGTACCCCTTAATCCTCAGTGCTTTCTCTTGGTGTGATGCTTGGATTGCTACAGGAAGCCAGGCTTTCCAGCCCAGTGATGGGGCCAGCATGAGCAGACAATAGGAAACTGCAGAGTACTGGCGCAGTCACTAGTCACTAGTCATTGAATAAACCATCCCACCCGAGGGTTCTTGTGAGAGGATGTTATCTTATCCTAACTACTAAAATCCCTTACTGGGCATTTCTGTTCCTTACAACTGAAAGTCCTTTAACATATTAATGTTTCTCTTGTCATCTATGTACACTGCCTACAGCACAAAGTTACCCATTTGAAGATGCAAGTGACTGTGATTGCTGAACAGAGACATTCACTAAGTCCTCAGCCTGCCAGCACTGACAAAATACTAGATACTTGTTAGCCACAGCTCACAAAGAAATAGCTCTCTGAAGTTGTGTACAGATGTCTAAGCAAATGCACATGCTTTGCCTGACATATGAATGAGATGAGTGTGTTTAATCTTGTAGAGAATGCACTGTTCTTTTTAGTTTTTGCTAGCAGGCAGCTTTCGATCCCATTTAAAAAATATATTTCTTGTAAATTCAACATTTCTAAGAAAAATAGCCAAAGTTCTTGAGTGTTTTGACTTCGGTGGAGCTGACTCAAAATCTGATTTTTATTTGACTTTTGCCTTGGAAGTTGCTCTTAGTGTTGTCTCTATTGCAGGACTTGGGGTCAGCTGATTCCCATATTGGGTTCTTCCATGGAATTATTTTTTTCTAAAGAAGAACCTTAAAATTGGAAGAAGTTAATTTGCTATGTCAAACTGAACAGGAATTTACTTTGAATGAGATATGGTTGAACAGAAGGCCTGAGGCCACCAAGAAAATTTTAATATTCATGAATTCTCAAAGGAGATGAATCTTGAGAGCTGGTGGTAATGGTACATGCCTGAAATCCCACCCTTTGAGAAATGAGATGTTAAAAGAATAGAAAGAACATTGTGTGTGGCTGGAGGTCATTGCCATGTACTTATCCCACATATCACAATTTAAAATGTCTTTTGATAACAATTTTTATTGTTAAAATTGTATTATTATAATTATTGACATATTCACCAACATAGGTTAAATGTTTTCTGATATTTCCACATGTTACATTCTCATGCACGAACATGTTATGCATTGGTCTATGTCTGTCTGTTTTTCTTCCTCCCCTTTCCGTGTCCCTGATAATCACTCTTAGACTTTTGTCCTTCTCTCTGTGTGTGTATAGTGGTGTTATGAGAGAGACTGCCTTATTTGTATCTCTCTCTATTGGGGTTATTTCCCTTACCATGATGATTGTAACCGATTCATTCTATAGATGACAGGATTTCATCCTTTATGATTGCCTAATGCTTAACTCTGTGTGCGTGTGTATGTGTGTGTGTGTGTGTGTGTGTGTGTATACATTATATATTCTATTATCTATTCATTGTATGGTGGACACCTATGCTGATTCCATAGCTCAGCTATTGTGAATACTGATTTAGAATGCATGCATATACAAGTATCTCTATGTATGTGAGTTTATTCCCTCTTCTCGCTCACTGCCTCTCTGCTTGACCAGGTAGTCATCTGTTGCATGTTCTGTCTGTCCCCATGCCTGTTGACCAATGGCACAAAGTTCAACAATTCTGGCCTTGAAAGGATATTGGAAGAAACTGAGGCTCCTAAATGTCATGGAGCTTCGCTTCCCTATAGCCTCTGTTAGATTTTGACAGGAAGGCGGAATCAACATTAAGTGTCCAGCCTTTGAAACTGGAAGCTAATTACTATACCAGAAAGCACTATTCTTTATATTGTCAACCTAAATGTTTTATTTACAAACTATTGTGAAACTATTTGAAATTCCAAATAAGTATGATAGACATGGAAGAAAAATCTCCACTATCAATAGGGCAGTGATAAGTTTTCCTAAAAGAGAACACTGAGATAATCTTGCAGTGGGTATTGTTGAGTCCGGGGACATGCAATAAATGAAAACAACAATACATTCAGGAAAACTCGTTTGGTGATGGGTGGAAGAGGACTGTTTGAAGGCTTTTGTAGCTGAAACACAAGCTGGTGAATTTTTGGTATGAAATATGTCTAGCAAGAATGAATGAAGTGAGGGAAGGACTTGCTTTGCTATGAAGTTAATTTGGACTTTGCGATACTTGAATGCAGCAATATGAAAATCTGAGCGTGCGTCCGGACTAGTTGGTTCATGTAAACTGGAAAAATAGTGAATATAAATCATTTTGGCTTCTTGGATTCTGCTCAATAGATACAACCTCAAAGCATAGTTCACAATAGTGCCTCAAAAGTATAACCCGGAAAAACAACTTCAAACCATTGGGATTTCTAGGTAACAAACATTCTAAGACTGGTAGGTGTCTAAGATTAGTCGATGCTTGGTTACTTCCTTGTACTGTGCACGTTGCTCTGCATTGTACCTTCTCCATTCCTTGTTCAAGACTAACACGTGTGTGTGTGTGTGTGTGTGTGTGTGTGTGTGTGTGTGTGTGTGTGTGTGTGATCACAGTAATCTCCTGTTTCCTTCTAGGGAAGTGACATCAGAATCCTTCGGGTTTGATGTTGCTTTGGACTTGCCTGTCACTCCCCGAGAGGGAGCCGAGTGAGATGCTGAACAGACACTGACAATGGATATTCATGTGTTTGGCTAAACACTGCTTTAATTGCAATTTCTTTTCTTTCTCTCTTTTTGTAACTGGGTCCTTCTGAGGTTAACTAAGGGCATGTTATAGAAGACTACTTGGGCCTGGGACCACATGACCAGTCTCCTTTTGTCAGGCTTTCAATTCTTTTCTTTTCTTTTCTTTCTCTTTCTTTCTTTTTTCTTTTTTCTTTTTCTTTTTTGTTCCTAGTTCCTGAGATGTTTTCTGCCCTGGACTGAAATACAAGGGCAATAGTAATTTTCTTTCCCTTCTTCTGAAAGATTGACCTTTTGAAGGTTTGTTAGTGCCTCATTATGAGGAAATGACAGGATGAGATATCCCACTGGTTTTTCTTCTACATTGTTAAGTTTCCTAAATATATGGGAAGAACATGAACTGTCTGCAAAAAAAAAGAGGCCTTCATACTTGAGTATATTTACCCAATGTATTTAGCCATATTTTGAATATAGAAATTAAATATTGTATTTTGTATTTTAAAATTACTTTGAAAGAATAGATTCAAGTTATTTTTATCCACAAAAATGTTAAGTGTGTGAAATATTAGAGTTAATTAACTTCATTTAATCATTCCACAATGGAAATATCTATCTGGGTATCACATAGTAGTTAATTAAAATTATATTTGAAAATGAGTTACATAAGGTGCTCATTCCTTTTAAACTCATGTGAGAAGACACTTTGTTTGAAACTACTCTTAATCCTTCATGTTTCTCCAGCGCTTCCCTGTGACTGCATAGTTCTCAGTTCCCAACTGAATTAGTGCTTCTCTTCCTGTTCTTACTGTCTTGTCCCATTTCCTCTCATCTTCAGCACTTTCCTACCTTTTTTTCTAAAATATCACTATTAGGTCATTTCTTTTGCTTTATGAAAAGTATGAAGTGTTCTCTTGAATAAATTAGCCCGTGTTTGTAAGTGATTGAATTTATTTTTAGTTTTGAACTTTTAAGTAGAGAATTTATGTGAACTCATGTATGTGAGAAAACGTAGCAATTTTTCAGAGAATGGGGGTTTAGGATTATTAGGACAGGATGTTAAGTATTCTATCAAAGTAAGCATCCCTTTCCCCCACTCCCTCCCCCCATATGTGTATGTGTGTGTGTGTGTGCATGCATGCATGTGCGTGCACATGTGTAGCAATATTCTGAAGGAGATGCCACCAAAAAAGACCTAAGTCTCATGGCTATAGAGATGTGTTTGTTGAATCATCAAACACTGAGGTATAAATTAATTAGTCCCTGTGGATGTGTTTTATCTTCCTACTCAGATCTGTTTGCTTTTTGTAGATTTTTTGTTTTGCATGTGTGTGCGTGGATGAGTGTGTTCTTTTGGAAAGGTACAATATTGGGGATTAAACTCAGGGCCTCATGCATGGAAGGCACCTGCGCTTCTGTTGAGCTATAGCCTCAGCCTTTATTCCGATCTTTTGGAAAAATATACACATAGGTTGTCAGTCAACAAAGAATTTGAAGGCTGACATCTCCATACTGTTGTATCTGTGGTTCTCCGGGCATGTTTTGTACATCAGATTTGAAACTTACGGTGACAACTGAAGACTAGGAAGCAAACTTTCTTATTTTATATAGGGATGTCTTCTTTTGTTTACTTCAGAATCTAATATATGTCATTTCCTCATTCCACACATTTATGCTGGAGAGACTTATTGTACACCAAATGCCAGTTTTCTTGTTTGACATTAGAAAGGACCAAGCGTCCCAGACTTGCATTTCCATCCACGGGGCAGGTCCTGGGCACGGTAAATCTGGTGAGTTGTTATTGGTGGCTCCAACATCAAGTAGAAGAGCCTCACAGACCATAATATACCTACGTTATATAACTGAAGCATACCATTCATTATCTCTGGCAGGTTCTCACCTTGTTTTTATTTTTTTTTTAAAGGAACATATCATTTTCTTCTTTTTAAAATCATTTTGGAGATTTTTTTCCATCCCTTATAATATTCTGCCAGAGATTGGTAGGAGGCTGTGAGAAATTTTAATGTGGGAATTGGAAAAATGTGAAAGTATGCTTAAACCAAATAAGATAAAAAAAAAAACTTTTATGCTGTCTTGTTGGTTGCTAGGTATCTCCCAAACCTGTAAACTCCTAGGGTGGAATTTGATTTAACAGGCAATATGCTTGAAATATTATCTCAAAGTGTGTACCTGGCTACAGCTAGAAATACTCTGTGCCCTTTCTTATTTGGAATGGCATTGCAGTCCTCCCATGAGAAATTTAATAGACTTTTTTTTTTCAGTCAAAGGAATGGAGAATAAATCCTACACAGACCCTTGTCTCCCATTTGCTTTGTAGAGAAGTTAGAGTTTTAAAACTTTGATCTAGTTACTCTGCTTGTCTTTGATTCTCTATCTTGACAGAATGCACATCCTGCTCAGAGCCACCTTTTAATATCAGCCTATGTCATACACAGGTATTGCTTAGGCCTTTAAAATGTAGTTTGGCTTTCTTTTTAGTATAAAGTTATAACACTTTCCAGACAACATTTTATCATTTTTCCCTCCAGGAGGCTTAATGATAAAAATTACTGCATCTCATCCTAGGTTTGCAAGGGCTATAGAAATCTGTTTGGCTTCTTCATTTCTGTTTTTATTTACTTTTATACTGAACTTGATCCCTGATTTATGGGATTGCTGTACAGATCTAAAGAGCTAATGTATGGAGCATGCTTATCCTGTAATAAGTGCTCACTAACACACTTCTAATAGATTCCTTCTAATAGAGTGTATTTAATCCTAGAGGATGATCTTGTGGTTTAGACATAAACTTGTGTTCCACCCAGCACATGCACACACTATCTCTGAGTGTCTTAGGGATGCCCTTGGATTTCAGGTTGGCTGTGTTTAGTCATAAAAGTCTCTCTGCATAGTTGATTGATGTCTCAAAACTGAGTGGTTACTGAATGGTTCTTAGTGTGGAAGCAGCATGCTATCTTAAAGGAGTTAGTGAAACAGACAAAGTTGTCACTCTCTTCTTCCCGTCATTCATTTATTAAGTGTGAAATTGGGTCATATTGTTCAGTGTACACTGTACTCGATGAAGTTCAAGGATTATGGATGTTTTGATAGTTTTGCTTGCTTTCAAAGGACAGTGTTTCCCATAGGAGGGTCCCTTTGCATTCAAATGAGAATACTTGTGTTTGAACATTTCCCCAAGAGCCAGTCTGGACAGATGTTTTCTAAAATGAGCTGCTGAAAACAACTAAAACTAGAATTTGGAAGAAAATAGTCTAATCTTCTGGAGTCTTCTTTTAAAGGCGTGTGTGTGTGTGTGTGTGTGTGTGTGTGTGTGTGTGGTGTGTGTATATGTGTATATATGTATACACACACACATACGAATGAGCATGGTGCTTTATTGGCATTTTACTGAAAAAAGACAACCACAAAGAGCACCATATTTTCTGGAAGTGGGTATTGTTTGGGCCATCATTTTAGTCTAAAGATGATGATGTGATAATGTTTGTCTCATACATGTTGACTAGTTCCTGTTGTGTAGCCATGCCATTGCTTGGCATTCCTTGACACCTCTGGTTCTTTGGTGCTGTTATTTATATAATCCTCCAGTCAGTTTTAAAACAACCCATTTATGGTATATTTAGACCCTCCAGTGGATTGGTACCATTTCAAACTAAAATGCTGGCTGATTTCCAGTTGTTTCTGATGTGTCTGCTGCCTTGATAGAGATGCATCACACCCCGTCTGTTTTACATGCAAAGTTTCCCCAGGGGCATTCTGGAACCTAGACAAAGTAGCAACATTATGGCTGAATGAATTTTCAGTTCCCTAGCTGTCGGTTTCCTTCAGAGAACCTTCAAATGTGTCTCTTCCCCAAATTTTACTAAATTAGTAACGAAAAACTATTGGGCCATTGGGCCTTCCTATGTCCCTAGTCTCACTCCAAATATAACATACCTTTTTTTTTTCTTTCTGCATTTGTACATCTTTTTGTACAGGCCTTTTTGTTTTCCTTTAAAACATAGTTCCTTTCATCTTTTGTCTTTGTCTTCATTCACTGCAAAAGAAAAGCTTTTTCTTGAAGACTTGGAATTTAAGGATGGCTTTTTTACAAGCTCAGTCCACCAGACTAACAATGTGATGCTTTTGCCCTTGGAAGTATGAGGACAGAGGGCGTCCTGACATTCAGCTCCTGATGCCCGTGTGTCCCTTTCTCAGAAGACCACCATTCAAGGTACAGAGATTTACTCAAAACAACCTTGAAGTGAAGAAAGCTGATTTCGTTTTCTCTGTCTTTAACATAGTGATGCTTATGAATACTGTCTGAAAACCTGTATATTAATCATATACCCACAGAGAGCAATAAAATTCTTTGAATGAAAACATTCAATGTAAAATAAATTCATGGGGGTACTTTTCGCAAAGTATAATTTGTAACACTTAAAATCAAAACACAGCAGGCACTTTTTAATATTGTTCTGAAGATATATCTTCTTCCCAAATACATTTTCTATTTTTCAACTCTCACACAGCTCCCTATTTTTTTTCTTATTTTGGTTCAACACACTTAGAAATAACTATCCTTAAAGTCAGTCTGTAGATCATATGGTTTTGCCTTCAGCCTGTTACTTGAGAAGGTGACTGAATGACAGTTGTTTCATTGATTGAAGAGTTCTTGCTGTGATCTTCATTAGGATTTTTTCTGGGTTCCCATTTTCATTTACTTCTTGGCTGTATGACATTGGATCATTACTAACGTTCTTAAGTCTCTCAGTCCTCATTTGTAAAGCAAAGCTAGCTACCAGATGGTTGTGAAGAGAAACGATAATGTGCAGTCACAGAGTTGCTATGGGGTAAATGTTTTCTTTTATAAAGAACTGTGTATGTGACACTGAGCTTAGTATGAATGGGGTGTTGTAGTTGCTCTAGTTGTGAGTCACATTACACAAATATAATGACCAGGTTGGGAATTCAGATGGGTCCCAATGGAAGTCTTCTCTACTCCATTGTGTCTTGAGCTGCAGCCAGAAGAGGCTACTAAGGTTGTCTGGAGTCACCTGAAGATTTATTTCTCTGCAGGGTTGATATCTGGCAGTTTTGAACATTGGGACTGCCACAGTTATGACTCCATTGATAATTACTGTGTTTGTGGCCTCTCCATGAACTCTTTTTTATCACAGTCACTTTATAGTAATTACAATTCTTAATTATTGGCTCAGGATACCCACTCTTCAGGTTTTGCCAGGTACAAAGAAGAGAAAAGAAGGATAACTCCAGAAAAAGAGGGGACAGAAACTGTATCTTCTTATGAGTTGGAATTTGAGGTGACATTCAGCCACTTCCAGCATACTGTTTGAGTAGTTGAGAAACACATTCCTCCAGAGATGAGCAGAAAGAAAATGCTTATGGTGTAGATATGCATATTATGGAAGGTACAATATATTTCAAGACAGTTGTCTAAAGAAAAAGCTTTCTTCCTCCCTTCCCTTTATCACCATCCCTAACCCTCTTCTAACCTTCTTTCTGATACGCAGAGGTAATCTCTTTCTAAGTGGCATATTGCAGGTAGATCTGGGGCTTACTAGTGTTAGACTAAAGAAGAGGAACTTTTGTGTAGACAGTGGGAGTCCACTGGAATTTTCTTTTCTCTGTATAACTGTCTATATTTATGTACATATGTGCACAGATATTTTCTGTATGTAATTGTGTATCTGTTTGTTCATATGTATGCACATAGTTATTTTTTGTAGAAAGGAACAACTTCATGGATGGGAATTGCATTGATGTTATAAAGTACTTTTTATTGAGGAAGCTTATCCTAGTGGGTTTCAAATTCTCATTTATTTCCCTAAATTTATCTTTCAGAACTGGCAGTTAAATCATAAATGTGAAGTTCAAGTTGAGTAAACCTTACAGAGAGATATCATAGCATATGTGGAAATAGAACATTTTGTGTGCTTTATTTTTGGGGATGCAAAGAGAGGCAGACTCTCCTTTTCATAATAATTTTAACTTAATGACCTGAATTCCTGCTGTTGGTAAAAGTATGGACATTCTATAGAATATGGGGTTGAACACCTGTGAGTTGGAGTCTTGACTTCTAAAAACACACAAATGCTAAAAGCAACATTAAAAACTTCCCTACAAAAACCATCTCAACAACACACAGTGTGCCTAAGTTAAGTTATGTCTGCTTCTTGGACTTGAGCTCTGGAGAGAAAATATGTAATCACTATTAGAAACCTGTTGATATTTCCTACAAACTGTGCAGGCAACTCTGTCCCACTGTAGCCCCTCAAATGTGGTGGTCTGTCCAGTGTTTTAATAGGGAAGAGCCTCCCTAGTCAATTCCCATGAGGAGGACAACACTTGGTTTAAATGTTCACAAAGGCATCTCTATGGGTGTCACTCAAGGGAAGAGGATGTGTTAATTATTGAAGTGCAAGTTCAGGCTTCCTCTTGAGCTCTCCTGATGTTATATTGTTCTTCCTGCTGAGAGTGCACATCCTAGCAGGAGTCAGAGACTCATGGAAAGAGCTCCAGTAAGTAAGTTTGTAGTCTGACCAAGACCTCTCTTTTGTTAAAGTTCTTTGGTTGTTTGCCTAATGCACACGGCATTTTTTACAGTGTTGGTGAACTTCATGCATCTGCAGTATTGTGACAGTTAATAGTAATTGAGTGTACTCTTCTGTTGTCTACCGTCCCACTGAATAGTAATACATGCCAGACTTGTAACTGGGAAATAAGATTTGTTGATACTTTTTTTAATTTATGGAGATTTGTGTTATAGCCTTCCATGTCTTGTGTGAAACAATCCCGGAGCTTTTTGCAGGTCCTTGTTTATCACCTAGTTTGAAGGGACCAGATGAGTTATTAGGCAATTTTAATGTATTTTTTTAAAAAATTTCGTACATGTTTGGTTAAAATAAAACTATATAATTTATCCCCTTACCTTAGCTTTGTTAGCCCCTCCCAGGTATCCTCCTTACAATTCCTCCCCTATTACCCACAGATTGACAGTCCCTTTTTCTTTGATTAGTATTGTTACACATATATGTATATGTATGAACAAATATGTGAGTTGAATCTGCCAAGTCCATTTCTGTTGCTTGTGATTTATGGTTTCAGGGTTGACCACTTTCTACTGTATGTGGCACATTCCTGAGAGAGGTTAATTCTCTCTTTTCCAGTAGTCATCATTATTTCCTATCGTTTATTGTTTAGGGATGAAACCCCTGAGACTTTACCTATTTCATGTTAGCAGGTCTATCGATACTGGCATATTTAAATTTTGTTTATGCAGTTATTTCTAAGAGTTGCTGTTATACAGAAGACTTACTGATATTCTGACCCTGACAGTATACCAATCCCTTCCTCTCCAATGTTCCTAAGCCACAGATGCCGTAGCTGAGATGTAGATGAATCCATTGGGACTGGGATCTGTCAATCTTTATATTGTGTTCACTGGAGTTATTCTGTAATGGTCTCCACTTGCTGCAAAGAAAGGCTTTTATGACCAGGGCTGGAAGCTACACTTAATCTGTCAATATATAGATAACATCTAGAATGCAGTAAGGAGTTATTGTGTTCTAGAAAAGTGGTGGTGGTAGGTTCTTTTCTAAGGTTTATGTCTTCACCAGCCCCAGGAAATTGGCTAGGTTTCCTTACCAGGAATGATTTCCCTCCTATTTACTGGAACTTAAGTCCAATTAAACAGCTGTTAGTTGCCGCTGATGTGTGAGTGTCACTTCCTGTGTTATTATGGTTATCATAAATGCTGATCGTTACCATCATTGCTACTGGGTAGGATCATTAACTGATTCCTACCGTTGGCAGTTTGCACAGTATTTTTTTGGTAGCCAGACCACAGGAAATAGGCTTTCAGGTCAGATCCTGCTTCAATAATCTGTGTCCCATGTCTTAAGTGTGTGGCATGTTCAGCAATAGCGGCTTATCTTCAACCTCAGATAGGGAACCAAGGCCTTTCTCAGTAGTCTATATTATTTTATGAATTACTTGAACTACCATTTGAAAGGAGGTTACTTGTCCTCGTTCCTGAGATTTTCATTAGTCTATGGGTCTTGTGGGGAGCATTGTCAGCCCAAGAGGAGTAGCTTCCTTTAAGTGCCCCCCCGCCTTTCTGTGTGTGTGTCTTTCTCTCTTTCTCTCTCCCTCTCCTTTTACCCCTCCCTCCCCCCTCTCTTTCTCTGCATGCTTATACATATTATGATACTAGGTATATGCTATGTGTGATTCCTTGAGGATTTGTCAGACAACATTGATGTTATATTGCTCTCGTCCCTCCTTTTCTTTCTGTATTAACTTCCTCCTCTGCTTTCTTGTTAGAGCCCCCTTACTGTTTTTGTTTGTTTCTCCCTTCAAGTCACCTGTATCATGCTATTCCCCCATCAAGATTACACCTCCCCCATTCATATAGTCGTTCTGTAGTTTCCTGGTTTCTAAAGTTAATTTATATTATATACTCACATCTGAAGATTTGGAGCTAGGAACTACAGATGTGAATGAATAAGCAATATTTGTTTATCTGTGTCTGGGTTATCTCAATTAAGACCAGGAATGGAACTGGATTATAAGACTGTAAAGATTAAGAAAAGGCATTCCGTATTTTTCTGAGTCACATTTTTTTTTCTGGAAATAATGGTGATAATGGGGATTTTTGTAGATTACCTTTAAGAGATGTTACAGGGGTTGCAGAGATGACTCAGTGATTCAAAACACTTGCTGTCTTATAAACGACCAGAGTTCAGTTCCAAGCACCCAAGTTGGTGGCTCATATGCATCTCTAACTTCTGATTCATGGGATTTTACTCTCTCTTCCGGCTCCATGAGCATCCACACACGCATGGCAGACACATATATAGACACTTCAGTTTAAAAATTAACATCTTCCCCATTTTAAAGGTGAAAATTAGAGTATGTCTATTTAAAATAATTTATCAATGTCCTTGGGAATTTTCTGTTCTTACTTTTGTTCACTTGGTACTTTGTTATTAAATTGACTTTTTATTTCATGCATGGCCTTTTTGTTGCTTTTGTGTTTTGAGCCAGGCCTTCTTAATCTAGACAGGCTTTAAACTTCAATAGGTAGTTGAGGATAACCTTGAAGTTTTGATCCTCCTGCCTCCACTTTTAAGGTGCTGGGATTAGGCATACAGTACCAAGCTTGGAAGTAAACATGTTCTTTAAGAAAAGTTATATAAATATGCTTATTATAGTTCTATAGGCTGAAAATTGCACAAGTCAAGAGTTCATCTGTACCTAGCGAGTCTGGGGACAGTGAATCTGGGAACCCAAGGACATATTGGCATGAAGAAGGATTAACAATGGCATAACTTCAGTAGACTTTCGTCTAGCTGCACATGATGGAGGGAATAACAAAGTCAGATGGTAGGTGGGGCAAGCAAGGGGCAAAGACCTCGAGGTAACCATTGCAACTCTTTGATTGTAGGTGGCTTTTCTTCCTGTCTCATCACTAGTGTTGCTCTTCTTCTTTGCCTTTGTCTTCCAGGACCTCAAAAGAATGAGTCAGTTCTGTTAGGTCATAAATGCTGCTATTCTGAGATTTAGGGTCAGTGTATATACCCCAGAAAGCCAGGTTCAGCCACTCATCTTTGATAAGCAATTACAGGGGTCAAATTCATAATGAAACAAAACAAACCAGAGATTTATTCAGTGTACCCATATTGAGTAAATAGCAAGATCCAGTAACTCCTCTAGTCTGTCTTCAGGGTTGTAAAATGAGGGTAGGATTTAAATAGTGGGCAAGAATTAGGCAGGACTAACCAATCTGTCTGAGTCCTTTGCTCAGCTACAAATCCCTCTGGCAAAATATTCGGGAAGTTGAAGATGAATTTCTGTTGTGGATGTCCCAGGAGGACTTCAGCCACTTCTCCTACCAGGAGGCAAATCCTAAAAGGGTACTCTATATGTCTTTATGTCCTTTTGTCCAATTGTATGATAAAGAACATGAGGGACAGATGGCAGATTGGGCAGATCATACATCACCATGTGATGGCTTTATATGACTCTGATTGGCCAGCCTGTGAGTATATAGCAGAGCATCATTTAAAAAATTAGAGTTGATCCTTCTATTTCCCCATTCTCTCATGCTTCTCTCACCTAGAGTCCTAGTAAGATGTCCTTCCCTCTGTCCCACTTTGCTAATAAGTGAAGACGTTCATGGGACATGCCTCCTGGGCTAGTGTCCAGATATAAGTGAGTGTATACCATTTGACTCTTTCTGCTTCTGGGTTAACTCACTCATTATGATCATTTCTAGTTCAATCCATTTGTCCACAAATTTTGGACAAGATTATGACAGGTGGATCTGGGCCCAGGGGTCCTGCTCAAACTATGGCACCAGGCAAGGACAATACATGCAGTAAACTTTGAACCCCTACCCAGATCTACCCAATGGATAGGACATTCTTCACAGTTGAGTGGAGAATGGGGTCTGACTTTCACACGAACTCTGGTGCCCCATATTTGACCACATCCCCTGGATGCGGATGTCCGGTGGAACTCAGAGGAAGGAGAGCAAGCTACCACAAAGAGACTTGATACCCTATGAGCATATACAGGGGGAAGAGGTCCCCCTCAGTCACAGTCATAGGGGAAGGGAGTAAGAGGGAAGTAGGAGGGAGGGAAGAATGGGAGGATACAAGGGATGGGATAACAATTGAGATGTAATATGAATAAATTAATAAAATATATTTTTTAAAAAAAGAAAAAAATTAGAGTTGAAGACCAGCTGCCCTTCAGTTACATATGGGTTAGGAGGCTAGGTCTAGTCCATGCATGCTCTTTGGTTGGTACTTTAGTCCCTGTAAGCTTCCATAGGCCTAGGTTAGTTGACTCTGTTGGTCTTCTTATGGAGTTCTTGTCCCCTCTGAGTCCTTCAATTCTTCTCCCCACTCTTCCACAATACGCCCCTAGCTAGGCTGCTTTGTCTGGGCCCAGTGGAAGAGGATGCATTTAGTCCTGATGCAGCTTGATGTGCCAGGGTAGGTTGGTAAGGGGTGAGAGTGGGTGGCACCCCTTTTCTGAGAAAAAGGGGAGTGGAAAAGGGGGAAGAGGATTGGACACAATCATCTAGATTTAATTACATCTCCTCCATCCTTTCATTCCTAAATTAAGAAAGAAATACATCTCCCAGGACAGATTTTCTTACTCAGTTTCTGGTGTCTGCTTCCCCAGTGATTCTGAAAGGGGACTGAGTAGAGAGGAGGGAGGGGCCTGCAATCTTGAGGTAAAGTGAATAAATAAATTTAATAAAAAAAATTAGAGGTGAATGTCAGTATGTTTACAAAGAGGTTCAAAACTGTATATCCTGGTTATTTCTCTGATAGTGTAGAGATTTAGAAATGTTTATGTGTTTCTAAGTGTTTTTAAAAAATATTTTGTAGTTTGCTATTTCACAGTGGTTCTCAACCATCTTAGTGCTGCAATCCTTTGGAAGAGTTTCTTATCTTGTGGTGATTGCCAAACATACAATTATTTTTTGCTACTTTATAACTATAATTTTGATTTGTTATGAATCATAACATAAATATCTGATATGTGACCCCAGTAGGGATCACAACCCACAGGTTGGGAACCACTGCTATAGAAGGGGTATGCATGTGTAACTGCGGTGTATAGAACGGGAATGTGTCTACGGTGTCAATTTAGAGCTTAGTATACATCTGGGGTAATTATTGACTTTAGTAGGTTCTGAAAATACATATGGCTTTAAATTCCATAATTGGAGCTGAGGAAAGGTGGGCAATCACTTGTGGGGGAATAAAGAAAAGATTCGCCAGGGTAGCAGACACCAGGAGCTGGGTAAGAAAGTCCGTCCTGGGAGATGTACTTCTTTCTTAATTTAGGAATGAAGGAAGGGAAGAGCTGTAATTAAATCTGGATGATTGTGTTTCCTAAGGTGTATTTTAATTAGCTTTTGAGGAGAAACAGGTGGTATAATTGAAAACTGTGGATCCTCCTCAGCGTTGGGTTTCCACAGTTAGCTCTTTATACTGCTTACAGCTTGCAGGACAGTTTTTTTTTTCCTTACTGTCTTTTTTTTTTTTGCCTTTAATCAGGTTGATTTTTATATAACAAATTATGTTTTCCAAATTTTCAGTCCATTTAAAAGACCTGTATTATTTAACATATTACTTAAGGTTTATAAGCAATGTTTCAGTTTTACATATTATCTCCTTACTATACTAAATTATGTGAAGCATTTAAATGAAATTAACTTACTTCCTGGCCAACTGCTTATCTTCTCTCTAGTATTTAAGCAGTGTAAAATGTAAGATCAGCAGACAGAACTAACATATTTGTAATTCTGAGAACCATTTATTAAATCACACACACACACACACACACACACACACACACACACACACACACACACGAGAAAGAGAGAGAGGAGAGAGATTTATGCATAGAAGAATCTATTTATGCATAGAAGAATCTATTAAGTGAAACTAGTGTAAAATATGAAGTACATTTCCAAACATGGTCCTGGAAAGAGCCTTGGGTTCCATTTGATAATTATACTCTGTGTAATCCTATAGGAAGGAGACATAGAGTAAAAGACTTTCAATATTATTGCACAAAGAATTTGTTGGGGACCTTGGCAGGGGCATCCTTTGCTCTCACTGAACTTATATTCTGAAGACAGAGTGTGGGAGGGGGAGAGATTGAGAAGTAGAGCTTGTCTGTCTTCCTGTATTGTCCTGGAAGAATTTTGCTTGTAAACTTTTCTTCAAAGAGGAAGCCATATAACAAAAATAGCAGCAAAGACACAAGCCTGATAAGCATGAAGGTGTGGGTGCTAATTTCTAATAAATTGGTTGTTAAAGGATTGAACAACTAATGGAAATTGAAGGGTCCTATGTCCAGTCAGTGTGGTGAATGAATGTTCTTGTTTGTTCTTTCTCACTCTCTGAGTTCTATGAAGAAAGCCATTTCCTAAATATGTAATGCATTGAGGACTTTTAGAAATATAGATGTAGTTTAAAATGTTTGCCTGCATTTTATTCCCATACTTTACTGCTGGGATCTCAAGCTGTCATACAAAGAAGCTGTCATTAGAAGCAGCAAGGAAGAGGCATTTGGACTGTATCAACAAAGAGCCAGCAACCAGGGGAGGTGAAGACACACAGGGCCCTGAGATTCCCCAGCTGATGAAAATCACTGCCTGTTCTTCCTCCCCTGAATCACCCATCTTTAAACTGAGCGCATTTCTTGTTCACCTTGCAAATTGCTATTCATACTGCCTCTGATATCAGTGTCTTAATAATATATAGGACACTACAAAATGCCACAGGGAGCTACAATTTCTGAATTCTGTGTAATTACATTGCACATAATACTTGTTGTTTTCTGAGAACTGTGTGGCAATTAGATTTTGAAATTTTGGAATTCCATTTTGCAATTTATTCCACTGAATCTGACACATTGTTGTCATACTGTGTATCACTTATTTTATATTAAATGAGATCCTTGTGATTTGTAAGAGGTACATGAGCCTCTAAAACATGTCATTTGATTATGTCCACTACTGAACTCATCCCATATATAGTCACTCTATGAAGTTGTTTTCATTTATTCATTCGTCTATCCATTCATTCAACTTTTCTAATACAAATATGTTTTTTAATCCCTATTATGGAACAAGTACACCATAATAATTTTTAAGGGAAAAAAGATAAAGAATTAAAAAAAAGGCTGATGTTTTTTGATAAATTGTATTAGATGTGATACAATCTATCTATTAGATGTGATAGTAGCAAATCAGTCAGATGAAGAGACCTGACTCAAGTCACTGAGAACTTTGTTCATTAGCCTTTGTGGATTGGAGTTTTCCCTGCAATTGGGAAGTTGTGGCACAATCTTCTATGTCTGATGCTTAAATAGTGATAGGATATACACTTCATAAATACCACCTTGGCTTCATTGTGAGACAATAGTTAAATTGTGGATGATTCTAAAATGGGCAGGTTAGAATTCTACCATTTTCTGAATCATAGAACATAAGGACTGTGCCCACTTGGGGTCAGTCAAGATGACAGAGGTTGCCTAAAGATCTTTGTAGAGGTTTGGAGATGGCATAAAAATGTGCATTATAAAAGCATAACACATGGTGATGCTAATGGAGCTATAGATCTTTTCTAATAGTAGTGAGAAATATGAAGTGATCAGCAATATGTGCTATTTTGGTTGAATACTGAGAAAAATGGGATGATATAAAGAAAAATGGTACGATAGATTTGAAGGGGAATGAGTTGGGCTTTACATTATTGGATATCGACTTACATGTATATCCACTGATTATCTGAAAAAAGGTAACATTTATTAAATGCACTTTAGGTGCAATATGTATGTCAAAATCTTTGCCTTTAAACTTTAAAAACTCCATTATATCAGTGCAGAGAGAATCACCATTCACGTATGACTAAAATCTTATATTCAAGTCAGAACTGATATTGAACATTTGGGAGCTAGATTGTAACCTTGGGTTAGTCGACAACATAGCCCAAACATATTAGCACTATTTCATAATGATTCCAAAAGTTTTTTAAAAAACTGATAGGATATTTATATACTTCTAGTAAGAAAGCAATGAAGGCCCACATTGATTATATATGTGGTGGTCTACTGGCCACCAAACTGAAAATTATATATATATATATATATATATATATATATATATATATATATATGCAATATATATGTATATTAAAGGTTCAAGTTTGTACCATGGTTATTTTGGTTGTAATTTATAAGGTTTTTAAATAAAGCCCTGGTACTTAAATGCTTCCTTACAGTGTCAATATTTGTAGTAAAGATCAAAAGTAGGGACCTTGACTACTTTATTGAAGGAAGAAGGAAACTCTTGGAGAATAGTGAAGTCTGGCTCATATTGTAATGTAATGTGACCTTGTAATACACTAACATTTTTTTCATCTCTGACTGGAGCCTAATCATCTTGTAGCCCAGGGGAGCCAAACATTTTATATGTTTTAACAAGCTAAGTGATATTATAAAAGTGCTGCTAGGAGGAATTATTTTAATTGGACGTTAAGACATCTTGGTCTTAAATCACAGTTAGTGCATTACTTAAGAGTTATGTTTCAGGTTAGCGTGCATAAGTGGAGTAGCTAATTTTACTTTGGCCATCAAATAATCTCTGGTATTAGTGTTTTACTTATTTTCACTTGTGTTAACACCAGGCTTCTTAAATGATTAAACCATACATTCAGATTATGTTTAGGGTTTATGCGTACTGGTTAATGTGATTTCACACTATATTTTTCACATTTTGACAGTGTTTCCTGCAGTGATGTGATAATCCGGAAGGAAAGCCTTCCTTCTGTGGGCTTTTGGAAGGAGGAACTCGGTGTGTTAGGCAGGATTCTCAAGTGGTATCTAGAAAAATTTAGAAAACATTTTGGGTTTTTATAAAGAGAAGTAGGGTATGCTACTGGGCCTTGGGGTAGCTTCAAGAGGTCTGAACAGGAGTCCCCAAATACTTTGCCCTCCACTGTAAAGCATTATGTAGCTCCAAAAGGGTCAGAGTTCAGAAATTTCCTTTATTGCCTCAGCTACCAAGAGGTACTGCCTGCCGTCTAGAGTGGGAACAAAGATGTAAAATGTAATGAAAATAGAGGGATAATTGAGAAGTAAATGAGGTACGCAACGAAGAATTTAAAATGGGATACAGGGAGAAGCTGAGACCATTCCTCTAGGTGTCTGCTGGAGTACTCAAAGGAGTGTAGCCTGGGGTGTTGGGAGCTCTGTGTCTTAGTATTTAGGAAGGAAACATTCTTCTGCTGTTGTTATTAATGACTTGCAGGGCCATGAAAACATATGCAGTGCTGAGAAGAAGATGGACTGCAACATCTCCTAGAGGAGTCTAAGTTTATACTTAGGCAGCTGGAGAGGACTGGCGTTTAGGAGGTGGACGATAGATGGCACAAGGAAGATGCCACAAATGCTCTGGACATTTTTTCAAGCACATTTGACTTACATTTCAATTACCTTTAATTGTTTGTGTGTCTGTGGATGTGCATTTTAATGATGACAGTTATTGTGCACCACAGAAAAGTCACTTATACTGGTGAAGAGAAAAATTCCTATGGTATGGACTTCATTAGCTACTTTTTTTTTGCTGGGTTAAAACACCATGACCAAAACTCATGGAAAAAATATGTTATGTTGGCCTAGAGTTCTGGAGGGACAGTCCATAACAGTGTGGAGCCCACTGGAACAAGAAGATGAGAGATCACATCCTTACAGGCAGAAAGCAGAGAGAACAGATTGGAAATGAGGCTAGGCTATGAACTCTTAAAACCTGCACCCAGGGACACACTTCCTCCATCGGGGCTGCACCTCCCAAAGGTTCCCTAGTCTTCCCAAGCTGTTCCAGCAATTTGAGACTGAATCTTCTAAAATACTCAAGTCTATGAGGGACAGTTCTTATTCAAACAGCCATATCAGTTAATATGAATTACCTTGATTATAAGATATATAAGAAAATTTTAATAAGAAATAGATATGAAGTTTGTATTAAATATGTTAATTCTGTATATTTGATACAAAACATCAGAGATTTGTATAAATCTTCTATATTTATTTTAGAATAAGTAAATGAAGAGTATATAGGACTGTGAAATATATGCCATTAAAATATTGTAAAATGAAAACGTGTTATATTTATCTCACTAACTCCAGTTATTGACATTTTCTTGTGTTCACCTGGAGGAGGGGTTATTTCAAGGTCTGCAGATGAAACATTACTCTCTTAAGAATACTTTATAATTGACATTTTGTTTTGGAGTACCCAATTCTAAATTGACATATTTAATTTTTTAGGAAGCAAAACAGCAAATCAATGAGAAATTACAAGAAAAAAATATTTTAATTTGTCTTGTGTTAAATTGAGGTCTACTTGAACTCTAAGAAAACATGGAAGATAGCAGCTGGACAAATTTGAGGAATTGAAATGGAAAAAAAAAACAACAGTAAAATTTTCAAATATATGTAGTGTAAGCTTCCTGAGGAGAAAGTTAATATCCAATCCACAGATGACTGCCCTTTCATGTGAAAATTGGTATCCAAAGATAAATGCTTATTTGCATAAACTACTTGACTCTCATTCTTTTAATTAGCAAGATTCTGCACTAGTCAGATCAACCTCATGTTATTCTTCAGTTAGTTCTTCAGGGAAGAAATGGATATAGCTGAGGCGATAAGGCGTAAGTTCAGCTGAGTAGATTACCTCAAAGGTTTCCTTAGAGTTATATTGCCTTTAAACCCTCACGAACATGAATATTAAACAGTTAAAAGATAATGCAACATAAGTGGCCTACTTGCTACCAAGAGAGGACCACCGTAGTTTCAATGGTATCGGTTCAGATGGCAACTTTGTGTGCCTAGGCATCTGTATTGACCTGTGAGCTATTCCTTTGCCTTGTGAAAAGCTGGATATTGATTTGTGTAGAGCATGCTTGTTGGTGCTTAGTTACTTTTTAGGTTTATCGTTCCGTAATTAAATGCCTTCTTTTAGATAACTATAACAATTTATTTTCCGTGGTTGAAACCAACATATCTGTCTCCTGACAAGACTTAGCATCTGCTGGGTACTGTTTTCAAGAGTAGGCTATAGGAATTATCCTCCAAGTGATCACGCTCCACTTTCGCCCTCCTTGCCACTTCAGGGTATTTGTCATCTTGGCTAAGGTACTCTTGCCTCAGCTCATGCTAACTGAGTGGTGCACATTGAAACCAGTATTTCCTGTCCCCTCCACAGAAGCACCTTTCCAAGCTTTGCTCATGTATATGTGCTTCCACGTAAGCTGTGTATTTATTTCCCTTAGCGATCATGGCTTTGGAGTGTTACCAGGCATATAAACTTTAAAAATTCAATAAGGAGTATTGTATCGTATTTTTTCTTGCAAAATAAAACAGTTCAATTTTGTTATCTATTTAAAATTATTTAATAATTATTTGGTCTTTATTCTATTACTTTTAATTTAATTTTCTTCATTAGGTGCTCTTCTTCAGGTCTAGAGAGGAAGAGGAGGGGGTAAACTAAGAGTGTCTCCATTGCCACAATACTAGCCAAGAGAAACACCCTCTGCCGCCCAACACCTGCAAAGCCTTCTTATCCTTACACTTTCAAGAAAGTTAGCCTCATTTCCTCACTACCCACTTCCCTTCAATCTTTCTGCAGAGAAACGCAACTAAAGTTGTACCCATAAATTCAGCAGGAATCAGCACAGCTAAGAAGAGTGGCCGTTCCCTGGCATCAGTCCTTGTAGCCCATCTATAATATGTACCACTTTGTCCTGCCAACCATCATCACCTTGGTTGCTAGGGCCTCAGCAGATGACCCACTGTGGCCACTTGGCTTCTCCATCTTTTCTAAATTTTCTTATCTTGTCCGAACTGGGGTGGGGACATAAAAGAAGGCAATGGAGTTGAAGACGAAAATATCCTTTTGAGAGATATGGAATGACTTTGGATAATATAGCCATACCTGTTATTTGATACTTTGAGAAAAAAATGTCAAAACATAATTTCCTTTCATCAGTATTCTTTTAGTCATAAGCTAGGAAGTTGCGAGAGAAGATTCCTCAAGGCTCTGCTAACCTCTTATTTGGCTGATGACTGTTTATCCCTACCCTCTTTCAGTCTTCACAAGTGAGTGACAGTGGCATTCCATGCTGACTTTGTTTTTTTGTTTTATGTATGTTCTAGGAAACCCATATTCTGCCTCTATATTTCTTTTCCTGACTTGTCTCTTGTCTAATATTTCTGCTCTATCCAATCTCTTCAAATTCATGAGATCCTTGGAGACACTACTCTCTCTTTGACTCTGATCTGTGCAGGTTCTCGGCCTTGGGTTTTCCACTCTTGGCCTCTAGTGACTCAGACAGACTAACTGATGGCCTTCCCTTCTTTTCCTGTTGGAGGATGCAGCATCCTCACAAACTGTGTGATTCAGAGTCTCCTAGGCCCATTCCCTCCGTTCCCTACCATCTTTGTATTGCTGAAGAGGACTAACTCTACACATTTTCCAGTCTCAGACCTTTGTCCTGTACAAGGAAGCAACAAAATCAGCTTTCTAAAATACAGCTGCTTAGGAAGGTGGAGTTGGTGGATGGTAGGGGGAGGGGTGCACTATTCAATTCAGAGGAAATCTAAAGGAGACCCTGCTGGCTATCTGCAGGGGACTCACTGTGCTGAATGCTGCTAATGTTTAGAAATAATGGAATTTAGTGTGTTGAATAGTTTTGTCTCTCTACTTTCTAAATGAATTGCCTAGAAAATTGCAGATCTATTGGCTTAAGGGACTATGTATTTTCCCCTGTCTTAGGATACACACATATAGCTATTTTGAAGCATGCAATTTCCGTGAAAGAAAAAAAAAACCTTGGCTTCAGTTTTATTGCTGGAGTTTTATGAGAACAGAACAACTAACTGTAAAGTGTGGTATTAAGGAAGCCATATTAGGATTGCTAAGATATGGCCTTCATCTTGTATATATCTTTTCTATTTTTTCCTGGCACAGCTTTATGTAGTTTATCCCAGAAAAACACCTAAAATTGAAAGAGCAACAACAACAACAACAACAACAACAACAACAACAACAACAACAAGCTTCTGTTCTTTTTTTTCTTCTGCAGAAACCACTCATTTCATGGTGTGTCAGGTTTGGACCTAGCACTTAAAATGTTTGCAGTGCGTCAGAATCAGAATCAGAGTTGTTGGTACTCGTTCCTCTTTTCAGTGATTTGCTCAGGTGCTGACACTGAATTTTTAGCTAAGACTGTCAGTATAAAAACAAAGACAGAAGAGCATAGTCTATCATATTAAAACACAGAAGTGCCCTTAGTCTTAAATATTAAATGGAATTCATTCAGGAAAAAAAAGTGATAAGATGTCCAGATGATTGTACTGTAATAATTAGTGAGAAATAATTGCTTAAGGTTTCAGTTAATGCACTTTATTTTAATGGAATGTTTTGAATTAATAAACACCCCCATATGTTTTCCCTGACCGTAATAGCCACAGTGTATCTTATCAGATAATTAACTTCCACAAACATAATAAGCAGCCTACAGAGTAGCAGTGACACTGTTATAACAAAATAGTCCTGTGAATTGTAAAGTCGTAACAGAAGAAGAATGGCTAAAGTTCAAGCTGCTGCTTCTTGCAAAGGGGCCAGCCCTCTGTTACTATAGTAATGCAGGCAGACATTTGTGTGAAGAGATATCAAAGCTGGGAAGGACGAAGATGGAAACAGACAATAGGAAAAGCCTACAGACAGAAGTAGAAGGAAGTGAGTACAGCTTTCATGACTGCTGTCCACCCAACTCTTAGCTGGATATGGACAATGCCCAGTAATGTCTATGTTGGTCTTTACTTAGGATAAGTGACTGAAGAACCCAGTTTTGTTCTTTAACTCAGGTAAATGTCTCCCTCCTGGGAGCTCTTTGCAGGATAAGCAAATGGAAATGAATCAGCTTGCTTTTTATTTCCTTCCTGCCTTTTGAAGAAATTTCATCAATAGACAATTCCAGATTGTGCAATTGATATGGCCTCATTTGGTCCTTGTGTATCCCCATAGTGAGATGTAGCAACTCCTTGGGGCAAAGCACCCCTAAACTTTCACACAGAAGCTGTTGTACCTGAGAGAGAACTCAAATGGCTGGTGTCCAGTTTGTTTTTGTTCTTGAGTATAATATCACACATTTCAAATGAATATAAATATTTTTTTACTCCAGTTAAACATGCCTTGGAAATAATAGACCTTTGCAAAGTAAAATTTAAAAGCACTTAATTTCTAAGACTAATCAAATATGAATATGTACTTTTTGTCTTTCTTGATTTTCTTTATTTTGCACTTTGCAGCATTGAAGTGAACTCCCGGGTAGATTATAGTGTTCAGAAAGAAATCATGAAATAACTTTATTCTACCTCATCGCTTGGCCGTGTGTAGTTGTTGGGAAGGGTCAGTGCTGCTTTACTGGTAGGGGTTGTGTGGTGAATACTCACATCATGAAACTGAAACACACCTTGGTGATCATGGCGCATGAGAGATTTATTTAAAATTAAGCAGAAAAGATACTCACATGTTTGTACATATGCCTTGAGTATTGTTTTTCTTTTCTTTTAATGTTTATTTTTTTTACATATACATTTATATTATTACACATATGTACAATAGATTACCTATAGCAAGAAGAACCACAGCACAATCAGGAGTTATATAAATGTAACATTCTTCGTGTTTTGCTATTTGCATTTGACAGTCTTGAAGAATACATCTTTCCCATCTTGGTGCATGTAAATTTCTGAATGTAAATCAGTATCCATCACATCTTGTCATTATCAGTTTAGAACACCTATATACATCTACAAACATGTTAACCCCTAAACAACTAAGCTTCATTGTAAAACTAAGCTACCTGGTATTCAGCTCCATCAGAGACTTGAGAAGGAATAAACTTGATTACCTCAGTGTGTTGCAAAACAACTTCCAGGTATCTGAAGAAAAGTATTATGTAGGAAGCAGGCAGCCCAAGCTTCAGATTCATGGACACCAGAGCTTACCTGAAGTATAGGATCTGGTAGTTTGGACATTGGTGACCCCATTGTTAACCCATTGGGGTCACAATCACAGTTTGAAGCTGCTCAGCCAATGGTGGGTGTCCTAGGGTTGGCTGCTACCCAGAAGTCTGTTTTCTCATGCTTTTCTGTGAGCAGTTGGGTAAAGTGACGTCCACTTGGTGTTTATATCTGTAGTGTTTAGTTCTATGATCTATTTTCATGGAAGAAAAGATCAACGTCTTTGACACATTATTTTCACAATGGGAAAATCTTTGCAATCCCCAAGAAAATCTTGGAGAGTGTGTGCTCCTGGGAGGAGGGGAGGATGTGTTTCAGAAAAGGTGCTTCACACTGTGCTAACTGAAAACGAGAAGGAGTATAACCTTTACTTTTTCAAATAATAATTAACAGAAACTTCAAAAATAAAATCTTGAAATGATTTGTTTGTTGATGAAATGATGTTGTTGATGAAAACATTTTCATCTCCGCATGTTTTTTTTTTCTAGAAAAAATTTGGAGTATATAGGTCACTATGGTGCCCAGCTTGAGATAACTCTTTGTCAACATCTGGAGGAATATGCAAGTAGTGTGAAATGTCAAGTTCAAGTGTAAGGTTGATGCCCAGTAAGATAGTGGAGAATGCATCAAACGAAGGAAATGAAGTCATTAAAAGAAGTTTATGCATTTAAGTTTCCTTTTCCATACTACTTTGCTCAACTGCTCACAGAAAAGCAAGAGAAAACAGACTCCTAGTGAAGATTTCATTAGTAATAGGCATACTACTTATTTCATGGCTTGGTTTAAGGAAATATCCTATGGTCAGCTTTCAGGTTAAAAAAATCTCAATACAGCATTTCTTTCACCTGTGCAAACTTGTGCAAGCTGAGCACAGCTGGCTGCCACGGGCAAAAGTCATAGTGCGTTGACCTAGTTTGTGAGAGAACAAGTGTTCCTGGCTCTCGGAGTTTCTTAGTATTAACATCCTATCCATGGTTGCCTTTTCGCCTTTGAGTTATAACCAACAAAAGACATGTAGTAGTTTGGGCATTAATTTGTGTTGGGAAGGAAATCAAGACTTTTAGGTGTCCTATTACTTGATTATCTTTGAAAACCACTTTCCTCATCACAAAAAGCTGTCATTGAAGACTCCCTTTTCATCTAAAAATAACTTTGAAGCATCAAGCCACTTCAAAACTTTGGAGCTACCCAATTATACTTCATAAAGTTTATTTCTCAGTGTAAAAGTCTAATTCTCCGGAGACTTCTAGTGTTCCTTTACAGTGTATGTGAGCAGAGCCTTTGTTTTCTTAGAATTCAGATACTAGAATTTCCTTTCACAGTAGGTCTTTACTTAACTTAAGAAATGTACTTCATATGTGGGATGCATGCGCTGGCTGTGGCAAGCTGTTATCAAAAATTAGTACTGTAGAACTATCATGTAAGTAGTTAGTAAAAGAAATACTCATTCCAGTAGTGAAAAACATAGCTTTACACTTGAAATTGACAAACTCAAATGCTTGTAGGTTGCAATCAAAGAGTCTCATGAAAGCTGGGTGATGGCAGTGTATGCCTTTACTCCCAGCACTCTGTCTGCAGAGGCAAGCTGATCTCTGTGAATTCAAGGCCATCCTGGTCTACAGAGCAAGTTCTAAGGCAGCCAAGGCTACACAGAGGAAACCTGTCTTGAAACCACCCCCAAAAGAGTCTTATGTATAGGTATACTCCTGAAATCTCAGAACTTGTGAAGTGGAGTCGAAATCAAGAAGTCAGTCATTATTAGCTATATAATGAGTTGAAAACCTTCTTAAACTACATGGCATCATCCTGTGGCTTAAATCCCCTTACTCCCAAATGAGTGGTACTAAGCTCAATGCAAGATAGTAGAGAAAAAAGTACCTTCTGTACTTCATGTTTGTGAATTGAAGAGTGTATGTATGCTACTGGCATGAGGGGTAAAATATAGAAGCCCCAGTGACTCAAAGATAGCCAGACAAAGACTATAATTGTTTTTAATCACCCTGTCACACTGCAGCCATATAGCAAACATTGCCAACCAACATTCCTCTGAGTCAGGAATAGCTGGAAGGCCGGAGACTTTAGCAAGAGTCCTGCCATCTATAGTACACTATGGCTTGTCCCTGACTCCAGAGCTCATGGTGTCACTTAGAGACTGCTGTAATCCCCCTCGTATGTTACATCCTTAATTTACTGTACAGCTCAATTCCCACTGTTCTTTGTATAAAGTGAGTAATTAAAGCTAAAATGATTCAATCTTGTTTTTTGACATTTTTTCTGCTTTTTAAATTGTTTCTTTGAAAAATGATTACAAATGAGAGTTAATACATAGCTTCCCAAGAAGGAAGGAAGCAAACAGCCTCCAGTGTAAATAGTTACATCAGGGTTAACTGGAATGGACACTATATGAAATGAACAGTGATGCTGGGTTTTCTATGTAATGGGTCCTTGAATGAACTATCTATAGATTTAGTCTAGTGCTTATTCCGATGGTCATTTTAAAGTTAGGATACCTACCTCATAGAAAGCAGGAGAGATTCAAAACTTATGGGGATGTTTCCCAGTGGGAAGTAGGGCAAAGTTTCCATTCAGATATACTCTGCTTTTGTATGTACTTTTTCCCAAATACTAAAGGAAATTGCAAAAATAATCAAAATCCAAAAATCACATCTTTTTTTTCCCTCTGGAATTCTGGAGCTACAAATAAGAGAGGCTAGTCTATCTGGAGAAAATGCTGTGGTTGTGTTTTGAAAATAGAATTCTGCCAGCTACTGATACTGGTTGAATTTTCTTTTTTTGTAGCTAAGTTATCAAGAAGGATTTATCAAAGCTCTTGTACTTTTCTTTCTTTATTTAATTTTATTTTTTTAGAAAAATTGTTATATTGGGAATTTGGAAAACTCAATCGGAATTGCTTTGAAGAAACTTGTAGTGGTTTTCATATAGAACCTATAGATTTACCAAATATTGGGTTAAATGAGATTCTTATAGCTATATAAGCTCTTCTGATAACACGCATACAAAAATACCATAAGAAATTTTAGATAGCTGCTTGATTTTCATCGTGTGTTCCCTTCTGGTGTTATGTGTGGTCAGATCCATTGTAATTAGACAGTATGTTCGGGCCGGAAATAAGCTGAAAATATCAGGTCACCATCTACATTTTATTCATGATCTTCTGAATTCATGTGATCAGAGAGAAGACAAAGGAAAACAGACCTGTTTTTACAGTAAAATGATATTTTGCTACTAAGATTCCTTTAGCTAAGAAGGGATAAGTCTGTTTACCTTAGAAAAAGTCTGAGAATGACTATAAGATGGCATTAAATACAAATGAAGCAATTAGAAAGGGCACTTGCGATAGAATCATGGGAGTGAGTTGACATTAGTAACCTTTGGCTCAAGGCTACTGTGTACCTCAATCACGTCCCACGGGATCATTTCTTCTAGAATTTGAACTTGGAAGCAATCGTGTCCTGCTCTAGTCTCGCATTGGAAAGAAGGCTTCTTTCAGAAACTCTTAGTTGATGTTGCACACATGTTGTTTTATCAATTTCTTGGCATAATTTGAAACTAGTTTCTTTCAATTTTTTGGCTACAATATTCTAATTCTGCTTTTCACGGCAATTTGGTAGTGTCATTTTCAACCTGGGAAAGAGAAAACTAGATTTGTTTTACTTGCAGCCATGTATTGTATATTTTTTAAGTTGGTAGTTTAGAAAATTTTAGTTCTTGGTTTTATTGGTTGTGTGTAATTTCTGATGGCTAGCTATGTGTTATCAGGACATGCCCGGTGTCTTGTATAGTGACAGAGTATAACACCTGTCAAAAATATGACACATACCAAATCATCACTCATTTATATCTTTACCTTAGGAATGGAAATATAATTTTGATGCTCATATAAAAGTGAGTAGAAATCATGTTTTCCCATAAGGCCAGCTGTAGTGAAGTATGAGCAACTTTAATACAGTTTTAAAATGCAAAGTCTATCCCAATGTAGCAGCCCTTGCTGGATCCCACAAAATTGCCTTTTGCCACTTTAACACTTGGTGTGTGGTGTAGCAGCCATGTCAGGGCAGCAAGAGAATCCAATGTGCTTAATTGCAGGGCCATCTCTCTAATACCTCCTTTGTCACAGTTATGATTGTCCCATAAACCTTACTTTATGTCCCCCTGAACAAGGCATATGACTGGGAAATGCTTTTTACCAATCTGTGAGCTCAGAGAGAATTAAGGAACTTTGCTATTACCTCAGAATTTCAATATTTCTGCTTGGAATGGGAAACATCATTTTTCCTGTCATTCAAGTTCACATCTGTACTCCTAGGTGTAAAATCCCCTAAAGCCCCTGCCCTGGAGAGCATAGCTTACATCTGGAATTTTGGGTGCTGTAGATCTTCCCTCATGGAAGCTTCTGTGGAAAGCCTTCCCCATAGCCTTGGCAGACAAAACTCTATTCTGCACTACACTAGGCTGTGCTACCACTTGGGGAGGAATGACTTTACACCTTCTCTGCTGTTTCTTGGTTGCTTCATAGTCTCAATATTTAGTTTCTGTTTAACTGAAACCTACTGTTTTAGTTGAAAAATCCTGTTTGTTCTATTTTACTAATAAAGGCTTAGGATGCAGATGTTTTGGTGAAAAACTTGCTAGCTCAGAGAGGCAGAGAAAGTACCCAGCTGACCTTCCTACTCAGCACATATCCTGATGGTAAAGGCCCAAAGTATTACTAGTTTAGCTGAGAGCCCAAGAGGAAAAGGCCAAAAACCCAAGGCCAAAGGCTTGCTAGCTCAACGCCTGAAAAGCCAAGGAGCTGAGGAACTCAAGAGCTAGAGAGCTAAGAGCCAAATTAAAATCCCAAGCTAAACAAGCTAAAGCATCAAAGACCAAAGACCTCTTCTACTTCTACACTATGTCTTAAATACCCCTCAACTCAAAGTCCCTCCTACTCTTTATTTTTTAAATATATTTTATTAATTTATTCATATTACATCTCAATTGTTATCCCATCCCTTGTATCCTCCCATTCCTTCCTCCCTCCCATTTTCCCCTTATTCCCCTCCCCTATGACTGACTGAAAGGGACCTCCTCCCCCTGTATATTCTCATAGGGTATCAAGTCTCTTCTTGGTAGCCTGCTATCTTTCCTCTGAGTGCCACCAAGTCTCCGCATCCAGGGGACAAGGTTAAATTTGGGACATCAGACTTCATGTGAAAGTCAGACCCCACTCTCCACTCAATTGTGGAGAATGTCCTGTCCACTGGCTAGATCTGTGTAGAGGTTAAAAGTTTACTGCACGTATTGTCCTTGGCTGGTGCCAGTCAACTGGTTTCTAGCTCCACCTCTAGACCTAGGTTTAACTTTATTAAATCCTGTGTACAGATAGCTCTTGCATTAAAGGAGTGTGTAAGACTGGCTGAAGAACACCTTAATAGCCTGTTTACAATAAACAGAAAGTTCTGGATTAAAGGTATGTGTTAGAGCTCAACCACAGCAAACAGGATTTACAGTTCAATCTCGGACAACAATGGGACCAAAGACACGTTTTTACCGTTCACAATCTCAGGGATCACATTGACATCAAATATTCTGCAACAAAACACAGCCACATTTCTAAGCTGTGCTTAGGAATCTTGAATAAGTTCATTCTGTCATATTTGTTTTTGTGAGACAGAGTTTCTCTGTGTAGCCTTGGCTGTCCTGGACTCACTTTGTAGACCAGGTTGGCCTCAAACTCATAGACATCCTCCTGCCTCTACCTCTCTGAGTGTTGGGATTACAGGCGTGCGCTACTGTGTGGGGGATCATACTGTTTTATTTTTTTTACAGGTGAAGTAAAGCTATTTTTGTTTGAAATATTAGAAAGATTACTTAAAATGCTATAGGAAAAAAACTTTATGAAAAGTAGAAGTACTAATGATGACACATGATAGGATTATCTTGAGAAAGTAGTGAGTCCTGACAGTTAATGGGCTTGAATAGTTTCAACTTTCTAAAATGCATCACCCAAGGACGAATTGTGATGTGGTGCGTGTCAGCAAACTAGTTATTTTAACCATATACTAAGGTTATTTTATTTATTCTTAGCCAAAATATTATTGGTTGTCTCAGTAAGATATGGTAATCATTATAACTCTTTGTGCCTATTTATGAAGAATTGAAAAATATTTAAATTTCTTACAGTGCTGGAGTTTGCCACAAATGTAATCATTGTATGTATTTTTTTTTAACAGTAGCTTAAATTCATTGAGTATAACATATGTAACTTTCAATAAAAGCATAAGTGAGTGACTCATTCATAAATATTTCTTTGGCATAGTGGAGCAGTGTCTCAGTTCAGTAAGACAAAGAAGCTAAATAAGCAACATCTTTGTGCAGAGTAATTGTACAGTCATAGGAATAGTAGAGAAACAGCAGAGTAGTTGGTTTTATTTGGAGGACTCTGAATGTCCAACTACTCTGCCATTTCCTTTGGTGTGACAGATTTGAATATTCTTCGGGCCTTACAAGGCTTGCTTGTCATAGGCGAAGGTGAGGGTGTTACTGGCATAATATTGGGGAGAAGCCAGGAGACCCATACATCTCCTGCCATGCTCAGGCCTGTACTTACAACATACAGAAAAGCCTTATTGCTCCAAAATGTGAGTAGTGAGGGAGAGAGAGACCTTAGCCTAACAGGAACTTTCTGTTAGCCAGGGAGAGAGTAGAATCTGTGATGATGTGTGTATAGATAGATAGATGGTGTCCCAGGGTGTTGAGGGGGTGGATAAAGAACACGTATGACACAGGCTTCCCAAGGGAAAAATAAAAAGGAGAATGACTTCTAGTTAGATATGTAAGAATTTACACATGCTGGATAACATCATTTTGTCTGTGAAACAGAAGACCTGAGCATCATTCTCTTTGAGGTGAGAGGTTAGAGCAGGGCATGCTGCTGGAGACAATATACAGGTAGGAGAGTGACTGATAGGTGGCATTAGGGTTCATTTCAGGTTGTAAATCATGTCTCTTCTGTTGTACTAGCCCTGACTGTGGTGTGATTTTTCTCAGGTAGGGTCATCCCCTCAAAAAAGGAAGGAAGAAGGATACAATTTAAACAAGGTTGGTCAGCGGAGTGGAGTGAGTGCTCAGGAACATTCAGGATAGTGGTCAATGCAGTTTTACTGCTGGGGCCCTGGGCTGTGCATTAAAGGATGACAGAGCTGCTAAGAAGGGACCATTTTTGACATACCCCAGGGTGAGTCCGGTGCCTTCAGCACACGTTGTGACCACTTTTGTGTCTTCGTTACAATTCTCACTGGGATGCTTAGGAAGTCCTAGGTACCCTTTGTCTGGGGAATTGGTATCACAAGTATTTAAGAATCTGAGTCTGCACATCCCTTCAGATTGCCTTCTGTCCTTTTGTCTTGCAAGCAGTGCCTCTGCAAAAAGATCTTTTGTAGCATTTTTAGATCCACCTCAAAAGGAAGCCTTTACTCTCTACAGTTCTCAAAACATCAGAGACTAAAATTTGTCAAAGGCTCTGCAGCAGACTTTAAAGCATAATTTCCTTTTACGGAATTAGGAACTACGACGTGGTTATAAAATAAGTCTAGGAAATAAATGGTGATCATACCTTTTGGGATCCCAAGGACTTCACCTCTGCTCCGCAGAAGGAAGTTTTATGCAGAACAACCTAAGGCTCCTTTATTAATTCACTTTATGTTCACATAGGATATGACCTATTCATCCTTCTATCTGTTCACAAATGCTCCCATTTCTCAAATACAAGAAAATATTTTCCTATTTTCATAATACTCCATGGATACTCACAGAAACCTCTGGGGTCTTACCTAAAACTCCAAGTGTTAGGGGTTCCACATTGACATTTCAGAGTAATGTTCAGAGGCCAATGCTATTGTAAAATTGGAATCGTTCATAATTTAGACTGTATTTTTAGCACTGAAAAGTAGGGCCAACACAGTAGGAGACCCTGAACATGGTCAGTGCAGCCGTGTTGGCTGAGCAGGGTGGCTACAGCATGCCTGAGTCTGGCAAGAGGCCTTGGGGCTCTGCAAATGTTTTCTAAGTTAGCAGGGGGCTGGCACATCAGCTGTCAGCCCCAGCTTCTGTTTATGCTGAGAACAATAGCCATGTGTTAGGGTAGTAATTATTGGTTGATTTTCTTTCCATAATAAGTGTCTTAATAATTTGTCAGAAAACCAACTTAAATTGCTATGATGTTGCCTGCAGCAGTTAAATTGGGGAAAAGGGAAAAGGAAAAAAAAAGCCACGGCAAGAAATGTTTCAGTTTATTTCTGCATGCATTCTCTATTGGTAAATAGTGTAATTAAAATCTTGTTTGCAGGTTTTTCCACAAGGGTTATTTCTGTGTGGTAAAACCCTTTGTTTTCTGACTTGGTATCCTGAGCTGTAAATTAGAGGAGGGGAAGTTGTTAGTAAATAAGGTTCTCATTGTCTCTGCATCTTTGGAAAACCTCCCATATTCCTGGGACTCAGAGACTGTGTTTCTCTAGAAAAGCATGCATAATCTGAATGAAAATGAACTGGTTCCAGGGTCCACATTGGCCCAAGGAGACAATTTAGGGCTTGATATTTGAAGAACAAGCCACCCGATTAGTGTTTTCAGAACATCTAAGCATTTTCTCTGTTTCTGTGGCTCTCTTACCACCAGAGGTGAGATGGTATTTATGTACATACATATGAACCCCTAGGAGAATTGGAACGAAAAGATGGGGAATGGCCCTAACCTGATGACGTTCTTAGTGTCTATTTTGAATACATTGCAGTTCACAGAAGACAAGAGTACAATGTTTGTATGGTAATGCTCAGAAGGTTTTTTTTTTTAACTCACATATAACTTTAAGCACACAATAGTAATGTTATTACATTATCCTCTGCTCCACCTAGAGCTCATTTTATTAAATTCTTTCAAGGCTTATTTTTATCTACAAGGCAAGAAGTTGAATCTTTGGCTGTTTCAGTGCCAGGGTCCAATTACTGTCAGCTCAGGTTTGCTGTGTGGACAGGGCCAGGCCACGGCTGGGTGCTCATCTATTATTATCGTTGCCTGCTTGGACATGACTTCACAGCCCTAGCATAGAACCAGTTGTCAGGCTTTCCATCTTTTGTAATTTCAAATAGCTGACTGAGGAGTGTTTTCTAGTGGGTGGGGCTGCTGCCTGGGAATGTAGAGATCAGTCATGGTCAAGGTTGAACTGAGAAAGGGGTGGAACCAGTGCCTCATGCCCAGCTAGTAGACATGTATGTAGATGCTTTCCTGGACTCTGAAAGGAATACAGATTTTTTAAAAAATGAAGTTAATATATAAAAATAAATGCCCTTGATTACTTGCTACATATATTTGGCTGTAAAGGTTCTGGTAGCCAAGGAATTTTATTATCCCACAAAACGTTCCTGGTTCTATTGGTTATCTAACATTGAAAGAGAAGATTTGAAACACCGCAGATATTTCCAGAACTGCCTGGCTTAGAGATGTGACTGTGCAGAGAAATACATTTAAATGGAAATAAAAGGGAGTCTTGATTTAGTTGGAAATATCTAGAAGGGAAAGAGAGACAAACCTAAAATTTCTTTATGACTTAAATAACCATATTTGCTTTAAAATGTCATGAATGCCTATAATGTGCAGGTATTATAGAGAATAAAGGTATGACATAAATCTTCTAAAGTTAGAAAACTAATGCTCCTAGCAGGGTATTCATCTAATTGAGAATAATGCTGGGCAGTTTCCAAATATAGCTTTTAAGTCACCAGATCTTTTAAAAACAAAACTGACTCAGAACGAAGTAATTATGCTTTAGTTTGTATCTATTAACTTTCCCATTGACCATTATATACTTGCATAAACATTAGCAAATGGTAAGAGCCTTTAAAACAAACCATTGAATACTATAGAAATGTTTTTTATAAGAATCAGCTTTAAAAGTGCTTAATCATTTAAAAGTTATAGTATTTATTTAGAACATAATAGTAATTGCAGATTATTGCTGTATACTTAATAAAGACTTTTTATTGTGGCCCCCACTTTAATCCTAGCATATAGGCAGCAGAGGCAGATGTATCTCTGTGAGTTTAAGGCCAGCCTGGTCTATATTGCAATTTCTAGGCCAGCCAGAGCTACAGTGAGACTTTCCCAACTCAATAACACAAACAAAAAGTGAGACAGTTCATTTTGCATGATATCTTATTCTAAAATTTAAAAAAATACAGCTTTATAATAGCACACTAAAGTAGGATATGTACAAGAGCTATATTTTTATAAATGTTTATAATAATGCTTTTCAGTTTCTGAAGCAAATATATTTGAAGGTTATTTCTAATCAGCTTATGAAGATGTACACACATATACACACACCACTTGTACATTACACCTTGTGGCAAAGATTTTACCTACTTTCATTCCCAGACTACCTTGCCAGTTTACGAAGAGCAAAAGTAATGCCAGTGAATTGGTTCCTGTAGTAAATCGTCTCTCGCACTGTTCTGACATTTTCATCCCAACAGCCACCTTGGGACTTCTCCACGAGTTCCATTCAATCCTGAATATCATCAGCAGTTACTTCACATTCCAGAACAACAAAAAATGCCACTTCTGTTGTTCAAAGTACTGCACATATTTCAACAGGCCTGTTCACATGTGTGGATACAGGGGGACAGGTCCATGGGTCAGAGCTTCAAGTAGCAGTGATGTATTCAATATATTGTGGCTTTTTATCTTATTTCAAGATATATTAATACCCAGGTCAGCTGTCAATGGTATATGGTCTTAACATCATGACGTTTTCCTTAACATAGAACCATAGCATATTATGAACAAAATAAACAGTCCTTTATTTTTGCTATGCCAGAGCAATAAAACTTCTCAAACTATTGACACTCTCAGTAAGACTGGCCATTTGTTTTGGTGTAAGACACTCAGAGTAACCATTGGTTTATGACATAATCTTACATCACAGCCGTAGTCTGTTTAGCCATTCTCACAATACCTCGTACCAGAGTCACACATTCTGATGAACACACTCCATCTGCAGCACTGTTTAGATAGCCACTTAACAGTTCCACTCTAAGCTAAAGGTTTGCTTCCTCTATCAAGACATTCAATCTACACAGACTTTGCGTCCCTCTACATTCCTCAGAATGATGCACTGGAAACAAGTCAAAAGCCACAGATAACATGCAACATTTACTGGTTCTTTGTTTTTGTTTTTGTTTTTGTTTTGTTTTGTTTCTTCTCCTCTCAATGCTAATACCTTTCCATGGATACTTACCCCAGACTCTGTGACGAAAGAAACTCCTCTACTTTTGGAATGCCTGAGCTATAAAATTTCTCTGAACTACTGACATTCTCAGTAACATTGAACATTTATTCTGGTGTAAGACACAAAGAGTAACCACTAGTTTATGACAGTCTAGTATCACAGGTTTCCAAATCACCTACTATGGTTTCATGGATACCAACTTCACTCTGGTCAAGTAGGCAAGGTAGTCAGGGAATGAAAATAGCTAAGAAATTTCCCTTTGGCATCTTTGGTTTAGAATTAGTTTTCAAAGCAAATTTATTATATCACTCACTGGTAATTTACTTATCATTTAATCATAATTTATCAAATCGGATGTGCTGATCATCATTAAAAGGAATCATTTATTCTTCATCCTAACCTGCTATGCATTGTATACCTGCAAATTGGATCATACAGGACAGGTAACTAGCTTATTGGAAGAGGGACACACCAAATATAAGGAAAATGGCCCAGGCACAGAATAGAGAGAAACAGCACCACTTTTCTCAGTTTTATGTTTCTAGACTCCAAGCTATCATTCTGTCACATTCCTCTAAGAATATTACAGTGTACTTTATTTCATTATTTCTGAGTATTGAATTTTCTCCTTCTCCTCCTCCTTCTTTTTTTTCCTCCTCGTCCTCCTCCTCCTTGACATTGTATTGCCGTGCATTCATGGCTAGTCTAGAATCTGCCATGTAGACCAGGCTAGAACTCAAAGAGATCCACCAGCCTCTGCTTCCCAGGTGTTGGAATTAAAGATATTCACCAATGGCTACCTTGTTTCACTATGTTTAAGAGGATCTTGAGTGATGTGCATGCCGATCTGGATTCATTATGAACATCATTGGCAAATGAACTGTATGTGAGGAGAACTAAGAAGGTGACTTTACAACTTGAAAGGCTTTGAGGCAGTATGAAGTGTTGTTCTTCATTCCATCCGTAGTGAGACAGGAGTGACGGAAGTTCGGGTTACATGTAAGCTGTGATATACTGTAACACACTATTGCTACTTGCAACTCTGACCCATGGGCCTGTACTATGTATCCACATAAGAACAGGCCTTTTCCAATATGCACAGTGATTTGAACAGCAGACCTGGCATTTTTTGTTGTTCTGGAATGTGAAGTAACTGCTGATGGTATCCAGGCTTGAAGGAATTGGTAAAGAAGTTCCAAGGTGGCTGCTGGGACTGAAGTGTGAGGACAATGTGAGAGATGATTTACTCCAGGAACCAATAAATGACTGACACCAGTTTTGCTCTGGTTAAGCTGGGAAGGTAGTCTGGATATGTAAGTAGGTAACAAATTGTCAACACACTGTCACATGGAAGAGATGTGTGTACATGTGGACATGCTCAATGACTCATAAAACAGCTTAGAAGTGACTGTGCTGCAATGTGAGGTTGGCCAGTGTGCTGATGGTCTATCAATGTTTATGGATTACCAAGAGTATCCCAGACATTATGGTAAATGTTTGATATCTGTAACCCCCTTCAGTCCGCATAGCTAGCTTATATGGGTCCTGTGATTTGCTTGATTTTAGCACATAGAAAATAATGGTCAGAAAGCTATTTATTGTTTATACTTTTATGTCTGTACACAGGACAAAGACCTTGCATATTGAACTCATTCTACATCATTTTAGATTATCTTTTTGTACAATTTTATGTGATATAGCACTATTTGAAACTATTCTTATTTGTAATACTATTAAACAGATGACTTAGTTCTTAAATATCTTTCAAAGGAAAACTGATCACTTGTTTTATAAGTAACTTCTCTTGAGGAGAATATATGAATGTCACTCAATTGAATTCCCAGACTGGGAAATATTTGCTGAACTGAACTAAATTTCTGCTGATTATTACCTTTGTGTTGCTTAATTAAAAGCAAAGAGAGAGTTCCAACACCACCCATTAAAAATAAAACTAAGAAAGATAAGATAGGACTGATATTTTCTTTAAGGCTGCCAAATACAAAAAGCCAAAATACTATGAATGCAGCATATATTCAATTCCTGATTGCTTCATAGTTCTTCTTGCTGTGTGTGTGTGTGTGTGTGTGTGTGTGTGTGTGTAAACAATATTGATGTAATCAGATCTGCTGAATTTGGAACCTAGGTAGCTTTTAGGTGAACTTTGGGGCAGTGGCATTAGTTTTTCTCTCTTGGTCATGGTTCATGATTGGTTATCTCACCCCTAATCTGTTTGCATTCTGGTACTGTGTTCCACATTAGAAGGACTTTCCTAGGTAGAATCTTCCTGGTAGATTTTTAAAATAAACTATAATTTCTCTAATTAGTACACATTATTTTTTATTTTAATTTTATTAATTTATTCAGATTACAATGCCATTGCTTTCCTATCACTTGTATGCTCCCCTTCCTCTCTCCCTCCTGCTTTCACCCTATTCCCCTCCCCTAGATCTAAGACCAAGGGGGACCTCCTGCCCCACTATATGGTCATAGGCTTTCAAGTCTCATCTTGGTAGCCTGCTTATTCTTTCTTTGAGTGCCATCAGGCCTCACCACCAAGGGGAGGTGGTCAAATATGGGGCACCATCTTATGGGATACCATCACTATTCCCTTTAGAGTTCAAGACATTTTAAAATTTGTAACACATTAAGGTGTTTTATATTGCTTGTGCACTATCTATAGCTTTCTACTTTCTTCTTTGGCATAGTGAAACAAAGCCTCACAACTAGACTAAAGGGTCTCATGTCTCTAATGTCCCTTACTTTTTAAAAATTTAAATAATTTATTCAGATTACATCCCGATTGTTATCCCCTGACCTGTATCTTCCCATTCCCCTCTCCTTCTCACCATTCTTCCTCCTCTTCTCTTTTGTCCAGATATCTGTATTATGCTAAGTAGTGTTACTCAACCTTCCTAAGGCTGCGAGCCTTTAGTACAGTTCCTCATATGTGGTGGCCCCCAACTATTAAATTATTGTGTTGCTACTTCATAACTTCATAATATAATTTTACCGTTAGGAATTATAATGTAAATATTTGATATACAAGATATCTGATATGGGTCGTTTGCCCTCCCCAAAAAGGGTCATGACCCACAGGTTGAAAATCACTGCTCTAAAGCTTTTTGTGAGTTTATATGATGTGAGTCAAAATTATACTTTATCTGACCATTGGAAAAAATATTTTAAAAAAGATTTTGAAAGCATTTTGTATAGTACATGCAAGTTATTAAGTATAATTATTCTTTAATTCACTCTGAATCTTCTGTCCTTTAAATCAAAATTGAAACGTAGGTGGTTGCTTAAGGTGTTAAATTAAAATCGAACTAGGATAAATAATTCACACATAGCATATTTAACTTTGAAAACCTGGATTGGCCATAGATGTCCTAGGAAGACCCTGTTAAGATGTAGTGTGACCACATGAAAGGTAAGGCACTCCTACCTTAGCTACAGTTTACAGAACACATATTGGGAAACCTATTCAGATCACAGCTGTGTCATGCGCTCTGTCCTCCCCAGATACACATCTCCCTGAAACCTCTGTCTTTCATTATGTATCCTGAAGGTTTTGTCATTGCCTTCTTCCTGTACTCCTGACCACTAGAAATCAAGCTTATCTTAATAGTATTCACAGCAGCTGTATCCCTTCTACATGTACCCCTCAGTGGCTACAGGGCATGTTCTAGCTGGCTGAGAGAGAAGGTAAAACTATATTGGCCTTATCCTTGAACTCCCTTCTTATACTCTTTTCTTTGCTACCCAATTGTTGCAGGTAACCTGTTTCTGATCTGTTTTTCAAAGTCCTTGCCTTGACATTTGCAGGGACAGGTCTAAGATAGCTCAACGTGAAGGTGTAGGAAGCGAGTTCCTAAACACAGGCTGCCTGCATCTTCCTACTGAACATTCCTTCTCTCTCGCCTTCACATCTAACAGTATTCTTAACCTTCTAATTTTAAGATCTTCAGTACAATGTTATGACTAATATCCCTTTAAAAATCAAAACTCTCTATTTAAGGGAATGATAATCAGTGAAAAGAAATGAAGCCAATTAGTTACATGCTGCTTAGTGTTTTTTCCCTGTGAGACATATTTCCTTGTTGTCCACAGAAACATCATATTAATTAGAGTTAAATTAGACAAATAGCACCTCATTTCTTCCTTCACTTTATAGCATGCTTTCCTCTCCGTGATCCTATTTTAAGTGAGTTTCGTTGACCAACCAAATTATATCAAACCTGAATCACCTTACACTGTAAGAATTTTTCCCATACAGTTCTTCTATTGATACTGATCATTCATCAGTGATTTTATCCTGCTAATATCTGGTTCTACCTCACAGGTTGTACTAAAGAAACATCCATGTCCTCAGTAGAACCTGTGGTTATGAATGGCCATGACAGTTTGCTAGTGTTGATTAGTTCACTCCCATAAATCTATCACCCTAAGAGCATTTTGGATACACCATCTTGGCTTTAGAATGCCAGCAACTTGAAACACAATATAACATCAAACTATGAAACCATTACATTAAGTTATAAGATCCAATAATTATCCTTTAGATACAATCTAACTTAGTTAAAGTAAAAATCAATTGGCAGCCTTTGGCTCCTCCTATATTATTATAAAAAATGGCAATCTACTGATTATTTTTTTGACATAATGATCATTTAGATTTTTGGATTAAGAAATGGATTTTTTTTACACATAAATACAATATAATACTGGCAGCAAGAAGAACCACAATACAATTGGGAATTATATAAGTGTTAAATTCATAGTGTTTTGGTATTAGTGTATTTGGCAACCTTGAAGAAAACAACTTCCCTATCTTGGTGAGTCTAAAATTCTGAATGTAAATCAATATTTATTATATCTCATCTCTATCTACTTAAAACATCTATCTAGACTTAAAAACATCGTAACCCCTAAACAAATAACCTTAATTGTAAACCTAAACTATCTGGTCTTTAAATCCATCAGAGACTTGAGAAGGAATAAAGCTTAATTATCTGAGAGAACCGGATGTCCAGGTTAGCAACTTCCAAAATGAAAAAATGACAGAGACTGATTGCTGCCTGGACAGTCACCCAAAACTCTCCATAATGTTGGAGCATCATCTTTAGCATTTTGGCCCAATATATCTGACAGACATATTTGTGAATCAGAAACTGTTGAAGACTTGCTTACCTTATCTTGGCAGAGTTTGGCTTTTGATTCTGCCTGCATCCAAGCTTGCCCATTTTTAGGCCAAATTCTGCCTGTGGCTGAAATGAGGACGTTTTGCCCAGTGGCTGGTTTTCCTCATTTGAAGCCATTTCTGTAAGGAGGTTCACCTTTTTTGAGGAAGGCTGGGTGTTGCCAGGAGTTAGCCTGTCTTCTTGTCAAAGAATCTTTAAGATAATAAAAACATATTTAAATGTCGGATTCTGTAGGTCTCCAAGGCTTTTGAAGACCTTATCTAACTATTTTACTTTATATATTTATAGAATCATATCTAACTGTTAGATCTAGGCTGTATAATCTTGTGATAAAAACAGGCTAGTAATTGACATGACCATGATTTAATCACCTAACAATTAGCTGTATTCTTAGACTTCTATGTGCACTGTGCATGTATCATGAGATTGTATAGTTTGAATATTGCAAGATACTGTGGTAGACATATTTCATAGTATCCATTTTACCTCTCTTCTGTGTGTATGTGTGTGTGTGTGTGTGTGTGTGTGTGTGTGTGTGTGTGTGTGTGTGTGTCCCACTTGTCAAAGCCTTGGTAGCTATATGTGAGGACCAACAACAACCAACTAGCTACATTAGGAATGGAAGACCAGTGTTCTATGTAGTGGTTACCGAACACTTCTTCATTATTCTTCCTCTTTATACTCTTCATATTTCTGTTGCTTCTTTTCTTCTGGCTAAGCATACATTGATGGCTGCATTTGATAGAAGAAATATTTCTTATGTAGCCCTGTCGCTACCCTTGTGTGTTATGTCCTTGCCTGTCATGTGATCCTTTGTCATATCTGTGTTTGTGAGGTTTTAGTCAAACTTGGTATTACTTTTTCAATTGTACACTTCCCTTTCTTTCCTTAGAGCATTACTTCCTTAGAGCACTCAGAAGAGTGCATACCAAAATATGGTAGAGTGTTTATCTAGTTACTTACATCTCATGCCAGTGTAGATGGGAGATGTCTATTTCCTGTCATTGTACCTGCAACTTTACATTATTCCTTTGGAAAAGAGGCAGAACAGTATGCCTTAAAAAGGCTCCTGGTGCAGGGGAACCAGTGACTGTGTTAGGGTTATTAAATACACAATGGGTATGTGTGTAGTCATCTCATCCATTGGCCTTTCATTTCTTTTCTACACTCTTGAAAGAAATTTTCAAATAATTAAATGGTAACATAATTGACATAGCCATGTTTTGTATCAATATACTAAATTCTATACCAATGACTTAGACATAACTTTCATATGAGTAACAATTAAGGCCTTGAGTTAAGGAGTAGGTTCAGTCATCCAGCTTTTGTTGTATCCTCCCTCTATGTTCCTATGTCTCCCTTTCTTTCTTTTGAGCTCCTATCTCCTTATCTACATAGGCAAGATAATGGAAAAGAGAGACATCCCTGAGTTTCACCTAGTTTTTCCTCTGTCTAAGACCAATAATGATTTATGGCCACCTCCCAATGGAGATAAGCAAACAACAACCTCTACGATCACCCTCCCCCCACCTTAGAGGGAACAAGGTGTCATTATCTTAAGGTTTCTTCAGGCTGAATTGGGGCAAATAATCCCTTGGTAGGGCCCAAAAAGATTGGAGAAAATGGTTAAGCAAGCCAGGAATTTAATTTGTGGCCCAGTTTCTAAATGTTGAGAGATTCTAGGTTTAGTAGGAGATTGAAATGGTGGCCCAAATTGGATCAGAAGTTTTCTACAATGTCCTAGAAATTGTCCAAATCTGATGGGTAACAGCAACAGAGTCATCTGGGGCTGGAGCTAGGAGGATGCAGCATGTTAGTGTCCCTCATGCTGAGAGGAATGAATTCTGTCAGGTCTGATCCAGCATTTGTGTCCAGTTATTTTGTTCTGAAAACATAATTTCTCAAAACATTAAATACTTGTCAGATTTTAGCACAAGAATATATATCCTAAGTCTAACAAATAGATATGACTCTATCGATATATGAGGTAAAATAGTTGAATAAGGTCTTCAAAAGCCTCAGAGACACACAGAATATGGCATTTAAAGGTGTTCTTATAATTCTAAATTTCTTTGACAAGACAAATTAACTCCTGACAATACCCAACTGACCCCAAAGAAGATGATGAGCATCAAAGAGCCTCCTTATGGAGGTGGCTTCAAATGTGGCAAACCAGCCACTGGACAAAATGTCCTCATTCCTGCCACAAACAGAATTCTGCCTAAAAATGGGCAGCTTAGATGCAGGTAGAATTGACACTGCACTCTGCCAAGACAGGATAAGCAAGTCCTCAGTAGTTCCTGCCCTGCAAATAAATCTGACAGAGATATTGGACAAGAAAGCTGAAGACGAGTCTCCAGCATTATAGATAATGTTGGGTGACTGTTCAGGCAGTAAACCCTCTAAGTCAATTTGTTCATTTTGGAAGTTGCTAACCTGCATTGCTGGTTCACTTAGAAATTTAACTTTTATTCCTTCTCAAGTCTCTGAGGGGCACTGAAAGCCAGATAGTATAGTTTTACAGTCAAGTTTAGTTGATTAGGGAATAAGATCTTTTTAGATCAAGATAAAGATGTTAAGTTATTAGAGTTTAGATAGGATAGATACTGAATTTCATTCAGAAATTTAGACCCAACAAGATAGGAAAGACATTTACTTCAAGCTGGACAAATATAAACAGCCAAACCACTATGAATGTAACATTTACAGAACTCATGATTGTCACATGGTTCTCCCTGCTGTATGTAGTTTGTTTAATACATGTGTAATAAAATAAATGTACTTAAAAACATAATAACTCTCAAGCTAACTTACTGTCTTGAAAATAATCCACCTATTTTGACAATAATTCTTTGTTGTGTTTTTCATAACTGTATTAACCTCTAAAACATTTAATATAGCAAAGCAATAGGCTTTGTTTCTCAGCAATAATCACTAGACTTTTTCATTAATAATTATGTTTTATAGATGAGATTCTTCTCTGAATTTGTTTTTATTAGGTACTGAAAAGGGAATATATATTTCAGTTTACTTTCCTTAAAATGGTGGAAAGATAAATAAGAAAACTTGTAATTCCATGTTTGTTTTCAGAAAATTGTCATCATTAGTTTTCTTTTAAAATACTCCTTACTCTTAGTCAATTTCAAATTATTTTAAGTATTTCCCACTGCTTATTGTAATGATCTCATTTGGATTTCTATCCACGGTGCTACAGCATGTGATACAGAACAGGGTTTGTAGAGTCCATATTTACTCCTAATTTTTCTGAACACAATCGTGCCTGGGTCCTTGTATTTCTGTCGTATTTGAATTTGCTAATGAGAAGAGTCACTTCCTATGACTAGATTGTAAAGACGCTTCTGTTTTTTGCTTTTTTCTGAACTCCTCCGTTTGAATAATGATATAATTAGACAGGAACCATCAAAATTGAAATAATATCTGCAAAATAATTTATTTCTATCTCATGCCCTCGACAGTGAAGAAACTGTAAAGCTATGTGAATTTTTCCTCCAATGCCTCAACCTGCCTATCTATCATATCCTGTATCATCTATCTATCTATCTATCTATCTATCTATCTATCTATCTATCTATCTATCTATCATTTATCATATATGTATCTCTATCATCTACCTATGTATCTATATATGTATCCATCTATCATGTCATGTGTCTGTCTGCCTGCCTATCTCTCTACATCTCTATATCTATCTATTCATCTATCTACCATCTATCTATCAATATCTATTTACATACATACCCAGCTACCTACCTACCCACCTACCTACTGAAAAACCTGTACCTACCTGTCAACATCATCATTTGTCAAATAACAGTGGATTTCAAAGGGGTATCTATCTTATTTTCCTGTCTGAAGAAAAACCAGACGACGTAAGAACATGTCGGGGATTACAACACATCAGGGGAAAATATGACTGATGGTAGCAATGAACAAATAAGACACAATGTTTCTGTTAGGTTTTTAAAAATATTTTGTCCTAGACTTTGAAAATTACATTAAAATTAAATGTTAACTAGAAGTACTTATAGCTGTTGTCTGTGATACCACTAAAGAACATTAAGTGACAAGATCTATAACAGGGAATAAAAGAAAAGACAAAGGAAAATGGAAACATAAGTGTTCTTCACTTTAATACATTTTTAAATATAAGACTTGCAAATCTAAAATATTGAGAAAGGTGAGATGGGTGCATAGTAAAAAAACAAAACAAACAAACAAAAACAAAAACAAAAAAAACCAAAAAACTCTTGCTGCTGGACCAGTTCTCGTGTCTTGTGGCCCACACCTGTAACTCCAGCCCTATGATATCTGATGCTTTTCTAGCCTCTTCAGGTACACGTATACATACAGAGACAGACATTGCATATCCACTAATCAAAGTAGAACCATTTAAATATTATACAGGTGTGTAACAAAGATAGGAAGGCAGAGAAACAATGAAAATACTACTTTCCATTCTTTCTTCTTTACTAACCTTAAGTTGGTCTCCTGTAATAATCTCCCTTTCCATGTGACTTGGGAAGCTTCTCCTTACTTCTTTTTCTACAAAATGAAGAGCTAAGTTGTAAGACAATGTGTGAAATTTCCATGGCATTTCCCCCCTTCCTGTTTCCTGCTGTGCCTTCTAATTCTAGGCTATATTTCTTGTCTCTTTACAATTTCCTAGAACTTCCCTTAAATGCCACTAATTTTAATAGCCTGGCCATGGCAGTGCTGCTTTCTGGCAGCCTCCTGATAGTGACATCAAAGCAAAGTGCTGGAATTTTACTCACTTTGATTGATGAGCTTTTTGTTACAGAGGACAAATTGGATTTTTAAATAGCGGTAATAAAAATTAATGTGTGATGTTGCTTTTTGGATGTTATTGGATCTCTGCCTTAATTCACATTTCAGCAATGAAAGCACTAAGAAATAACAGACCTTGACCACAAAGTTACCCTCCATAGCAGAAGGTGGTGGGTGCCTCATTTTTTCACCTTCCCATGTGTATACTGTGGATGAGGCGGTGTACTGTGAAGGGAACAGTGTAATCGGGTCATAGTCTGTATTTTACTATTCCTGCTAATCGCGGTGTTTATTTCTTCTTATTTCAGCACCTCCCAGGTTTACACGAACTCCGGTTGATCAGACAGGGGTCTCTGGCGGAGTTGCATCTTTCATTTGTCAAGCTACAGGGGACCCAAGACCTAAAATTGTCTGGAACAAAAAAGGAAAGAAAGTCAGCAACCAGAGATTTGAGGTATTAGGTCCATTGTTCTGTTTCTCTGGGGAAGAACGCATCTTTTCTCTCTCTGCTCTAATATGAGGTGTCACAAGCACTGAGTTGTCATAGTTATGTCACCTGCAATGAGCACTGTAACCCAAAGTCTTTCTAGAATTGAGCATGTGGTCATGACAGTAGCTGAGTTTTATATTCATGTGTGTAAGGCCTTGATTAGGGGCTAGGGATTTTGTAGAGTGCATGTCTAAGTTTCTGGTCTCCATTGCAAGTAGTAGGCATAAAGTTTCTAGGTTCTATTTGTTAGTCTCATCTTCAGATTGTTTCCTCTTTAGATTACAAGTTAGAATCTCATCCCCTCACCTTCCCAAGTCCAAAGGACACATAAAAAATGTGTGTCTTTCTAGAAGTTTCCATCTCCCTCAGGGATACATGGCTCCATCTGAACACTCTATGTGGACAAGTAAATGATGTCAACTAGTTTATGCTCAGCAGAACTCAAGTGTTGTTGAGAGTGCTATCAGTTATGTCCAATCTTTAGGATTGTTTTTCAGGAAGGGGATTTCAGTCTCTGTTACCAGAAGTCAGAGGAGTGGATTAAGAACGGCAAAGATCAATGTCTAATCCTGCACACAAGAATAAGAAATTCAGTTCAGTGTTTTAGTGTAAAGCACCATGTAAAAGAACCAAGCCAAGCAGAGTAGTTATGTGGGAAATCTGCTGGAGACTGTTTTCTTCCTTCAGGAAAAAGTGCACAATGATGCTGTCCTTTCCATCTTGGGAGGAAGTGTGTGGTTTAGAAATGTGTTCATTCAGATGCACATCACACTCACTCACGAGAACGCACAGAGTGTACTGTGCCTTTTAGGGGACACTAACACTCCTGAGCTAGCTTAGACTATAAAAAATTTATTTCTTTTTGGCTGATTTTCTAAGTGAGTTTATGGAAAACTGATATCAGTCTCTGATGAAAAGTAATATCACAATTAAAAACCCAGAATACTGTGTCGTCATTGTTCAGAGTGTATCAGGGTGAGGAGTTACATTCATAAAAGTTATGATTAGTGATAGCAGTGAGATTTAAAATTTGTACTTCAAATCATAACCTATAGTCTTACAAATTTAGACATAAACTTTATTTTTTAAATACTTGAATTTAAAATACAGTTGTTTAAATTTGTCTTAAAATATCATCAAGGAACTTTCTATACCACATGCAAACTGATGTGTTGTGCATGAATTTGGGGTCTAAGAACCTTTTCCCCCCTTTTTATAGTTAAAAACACTTTTTTTTTGTCAAGAGGAGTGTTCTTTAATATGCTTGCTATTGACAGTGATCTTCTAAATGAATTTTGTCAAAATGATTGATAGGACTATATATGTCAAAGAACGAGATTGTTGTACATACTTGTTAATGGAAATCATATAAACAAATTTAGGGAAAATTATTTTATATAAAGCAGATACATGAAGTGATGCCTAGCTTGGGGCTGAAAAATCTTACCAAATTGCTATTCTACACATGTAGACACACACACACACATGCCACAACTCATACACCTAAGACTAGTTTTCCTGCTGCTGTCAGTGCCAAATATGGTGACCGGCACACATGGTAAGCATGCATTGGTTGCTACATACTAAATAGTCTTTCAAAGTGGGAATTAAAGTACTGGTTTTTAATACATGACAACATAAGAAAGATTCAATATTCAAAATGTTTAGGGAATATGAATATATTATTAAATTTAATGTAAAATTAATTGAAATTGAAATTTATATTAATGATGTGCATGCATTTTTCTATATTAAACCAGTATACTCAAATAACTTTCCATAAGATTATACAATATTTGAGAAAGATTTTAGTAACTGGAACTTTTGTCTCTTAGATATATGTTAGATTCCTTTTAAAATGTGTGCTTAATTGAGTTGAAAATATATAGTAGTGTTTTGAGAAATTAACCATTTTGAGTATCTCTGAGTTTACAATTAAAATGGAATACATAAAGGAATTAAAGTGAATACAATTAAAATATTTAATCTCCTTTCTATGTATGCATGCATTCAGAACCTAGGATTAAGCCACTCATAACTGGATTTGATAGAAAGTCTCAGTTTATTTGCAGTCAAGGCACATGGCAATACTGCAAAAGCACAGTGATACGGTAAAGTGGCTGCTAGAAGAAATCATGTGATGGCAAGGTGTTGCTCCTGGCTGCTGGCTATACATACCATCAATGTGGTTTGCAGATTATACGCTGTTATTTTAGCTTCTGTTAGTACCCCGGCCACCAGGGTGGCTCTTCTCTTTCCCAGTGGAGCTCACAACAACAGTGAATTCAGGATTGGAGCTTAGTGCATTGATTTTTGGGCTGGTGAGGCAAGCCTCCATTTCGTGGGAAGGAGGCCATAAAAAGGCAGAAAATGCTAAGCTGGAACAAGTACTGCAATGATTTGTGACAAAATTAATGCATGCTGCCAGGCTTTGGGCTGGCTCCCTTGTTGGCTGCCTAAGTACTAGATTTATGCAGTTTCTCTTCATGGTTCGACCATATATATTGTTAAGAACAAGACCCTTTAAACTGACATAAATATTTGTGGTGATAAGCATTAAGCTATAAACGGGTCCACATAAGCACACGTGTTGCCAAAGTGAGTAACTGAAGTTTATCCCTCACAGCTATGGTCTACTTAGGTAATTACTAAGCTTGAGATATGTTAAGGAGGAAATCATGGTGGGTTTTAGTAGAGACTAGAAATCTATACTTGTGTATTAGTAGTTTTATGTCTTCCTTTTGTTTGGTACAAGGAATATAAATTCGATCAAATGCTCTGCTTTACCAGTCTATTAGAATTCAGTGCTCTAACAGAATGATGCCTAGTCTATTCAGAGCCTAATGGCTAGCTCACTACTGTGCTGAGAAGTTTAGCTGAGAGGCAGATGATTGTAACAACACCTGTGACAGCTATTGTTTCCTCTAATAGGTAATAGAATTTGACGATGGATCTGGATCAGTTCTAAGAATACAGCCCTTAAGGACTCCACGGGATGAGGCCATTTATGAATGTGTGGCCTCGAATAATGTGGGAGAAATAAGTGTGTCCACCAGACTCACAGTTTTACGTGGTAAGTGCTCAAGATCAAGGTTGCTCTTGTATCATTGCATCATTTCTACATGGCAAGTGTTCTTTTATAGGACTGTTCAGAGACCCGTGCTGTGGTATGATCATAAGAGAAAAGAGATTGGTAAAAAGTCGGAATGTGCCAAATGTGGATCCAACAGCGGAGGTCTTCTTGGTTCTTGTAGGAATGCTCGTCAGGAAAAGAAAGTAACAGTGGAAAGCCATTTTGATTTTGGTAATGATATCCAGACAGGGAAATATATGGCTTGCTCCTTTGGTAGCGTTCCTTGTGCCAGGTCTTGTTTGTAATGCCTAATGCTGCTCTTTTCTTATACCTACTACACCAGTTGACACTGACCGTTACAGAATTAAAGAAGCTCTCTCTTGTAAAGGTGAGCTGTTTTCCCTAAAATGATTGAAAAAAAAGATAAGATATGCATATCTTCATGTCAAATGTAATTCATTTCAGTTGTTTTTTGAGCTGATAGCTATCGGTGAATAGAACGTGATGGTGGATCCCTTTCTCCTTCACTGTGTTGCCTAGGCAGCCTGATAAAGCATGGGGTGACCTGCAGTGTGCCTGTTTTCTACAGTTTCTTTACCATGACAGTGCCGCTATGTAAAAGGTGGCCCATTACTATACTTCTTGTCCTGATTCCTGAGTCACCTACCTGGGGAGCTAGTAGATAACATTATTATGGCAGGCAACGTTTGTACTCATCTTTCTCTTTCTCTGTTATACTGTTCTCTTGTTTTATGCTTCAGAATTGTTTGCAGAACATGGACCAATAGACTTTTTTAAACACACTTATGGCAAAATTTGAAACCAAATTAAATGAGTAAGAGAAATGTCTAGGGATTGTAAGATGGCAATCCCCAGAGAACAGACCATTATGAACAGAGAAGCCAGGACAAGAGCTGCAGGGATGATATAGTTCAGCACTAGAGTTTCAACTCTCTGGCAGTACACATGCATGGGAAAGGAACCCTGAGTGTAAGCTCTCTGTGAAAGGGAGGCTTCTGGCCCTATCCTATACTGCTGTTCTCCAAGCCCAGAAGTTTAGGCCAAAAGCTGTGTTGAAAATTGAGTCCCAAATTAAGGAACAAGAGATCATGAAAGCATCTGTACTTCCGAAAACATGCCCCTTGCAGATTAACCCTTATGTACTCAAATTCTAAAGAATTCCAGCTAATTTAAGCCCACAATTAAGCTCAAACAATCAGAATAAATGTTGTACGTCTTTGGGCTCACAAGAAACAACACACATGGATTTTTTTAAACCTTAAAAAATATTTAAAATATCTGAAAAGATAAAAAGAAGAATCAAATCTACCACAATAGAAATAAAATAATGTAGACAGTTATTATAATCAGATAATAAACTTTCATCCATGTGTATAGGTGATATGCCCGTGCTATGGGACATCTAGATTATGTAAATCTGTATGTGTATGTTCAGAATGTAACCAGGCTGGGAGCTATGTTCAGTCTTCACACACCCATACCTGAGTAGAACTAAGACTCATCTGTGATATTCTTGTAAATTTCCAAAAACCATTTATTCTTCTAGTAGGTAAAAAGTGTATTATAAAGCTAAAATAAAATAAAGTTAATTAGGAACTTTGGTTTTTTCATCATCTCAGCCTTTGAATTTCTGCAAAGGAAATGGTATGTGGCATTTGCTTGACTTGATCTTTCTCTGTTTCATGAAGCTATTGACAAAATATTGGCAGAAAGTATTATTTTCTTTAGAAATTCACAGGTATTTATGTTTTCCTATTTCCTGTCTCCTCTGATTTAAATAGTTCATCACTGTGTCAACAAATACATTTGGTAACTTCAATATGATCTTGACCTTCTCCATGACTATTTGTCGTATGTTGCTCATTTGGATGAAAATACATGATTCTACTAAGATAGTTAGCCCTCCTTTCTTAGATAACTAGACTCAGTCTTTTAATAATACACCAGCAATAAACTAGTGTTTATGGGCTTCGAACATTAGAAAAAGTTAGGGAGGTGAATGTGTCTGTGTCAAAGCTAATGGGCCTTCTGCCGGGCTTGAGTTTACTTTCTCTTGCGAGTCATGTTGGCAGATATTCAAGTGTTCTCACTCTGTAGGAGATCGAGACAACTTTACACTTGCTGTCCAGTGGCCCTCAACATGGGCCTGTTTCAGCTACATGGGTCATTTATTTCCTTCCCACTTTGCTGACAAATGCCAAAAATGTGCCAACCGTCATGATGGCTTTTGTCTAAGTAGGATGGATGGAGAGCACTCATTTATTTCAAACAGGCTCTGTGAGAAGCTAAGTAATTGGATATTCAAATGTCTGACCTGTGTGGCTAAATGCAGAAGACATTGCAATAATACCCCTGACCACCCATGTGCACTGAAGGAGCATTTCAGGGACACTTTTCCACAGTAGATTTTAAAAATTGCCCTGATTCTCAAAAGCCATTTTCACAGGACAGACACCTTAAAGCTCAAGGCTGACCATTCCCTAGGATGAGATACTGGATATTTATACATACATCTTGTATGTGTAATTGCTGGAAAGGGACGTGGACATGGATTGTGGCAATTCAGATTCTTTTATTACTATTACTGCTTTCAGTTTCTGTGGTTGTGGAAGCAAGGCACATACATGCCCTAGTAAAGTAACCTGTCTCTTAAGGAGGCTTTGCATGATTGTTGTATGTGTATAGTTCCTCCTGAGAAGACTGCAAGTGAAGGCTGCAGGGATCACTGAGAGCCTAGGGAGGACTGAGGCTTATCCACCGTGGAACACTGCTGAGGACAAGGGATTAAATATTAGAATTGTAGGTTGGTGCATGCATGGGACCAGAAAGTACATCTTAGGTGTAGGAATTGCCGTCCAGATTAAATTGGTCCTCTGGATGCTGACTTGATTGCCTGTGAGGTTTGCCTGATATCTGCGGGGAAACATAGAAATATATATAATGAAACTCTGAGTGAGCGCATTCTACTGATGTGTGTTATCAGCTGCTGTGCAGAAGCAATGACGCTATGTGGAGCCTCTTCTCACTACTGAAAAATCAAGACTGTCTGATGCTTTGGGGCTAGAGGAAAGGGGTCAAGAATCTTTTCTTCTTGCTCACAAAATTTCATTTTTCTAAAAGGAAGTTCTAGAGTAATTGAGTCATTCTTTTTTTTTTTAAATATGCCTAAATATTGTGCATGTTTCTTAAGCTTGGGTTTTTTAGGAGGGAGGCAGTCTGGAAATACACTTTCATTCAAACTAGCAACACAAAATAGACATTTTTTTAAATTAGTGGATTGTGTCCAGACATTGTCCCTATGCAAATAGTGTCACCCCTCAAACCACCACTAGCATCACTACAAATAAGCATGGTAAATATCACATTGCTTTCCTCATCTGCTCACAGGAAACTGGCTTTTCACAGAAGACAAGCTGAGTACAGCTGCTGTCTAGTATGTTACCAGGCCAAATCCAAGACACAGCTTAACAAATAGAGTTTAGTTTGTGATACTTTTTGTATGCTACTGTATTTGGTCACCTTTAGGTGTTAGACTATGTGGGGTACTAATGCCCAGGCTCTGGTCGTTTGAGCTCCCCCACGGGCTCTTAGTTATGCTATTCCCGTCTCTTTTTTACCTCATTTGTACAGAGAAGCCTTAGCTTGGGGACCCTAGCAGTCAGCTGCCTTCTCAGCTGCTGTTCTGTGATTCAGTGACATGCCTCATTCAGGACGTCAGTTCTTACAAGATGGAAAAAGCGTGTTCCCCGAAGGTGACTGTTACTGAGATAGTAAAACACAGTGAGCAGTTTGGATGAGACGAGGCAGCATTGCATTGTAAAACGGGGAGAGATGTTTGCATAATATGTCTGTTTAAAAAAAAAATAAGCCATTATAGCTGTTGTTAAGAAAAAAGGAACGTGAACAACTTTTACCATCATTCAGGGAGGTGGCAGTGGAGCCTCTGCCTTTGTGCACTAGCCTGCGATCAGAATTAGCATGTTCATTACAGGCTCATTTTATTAATGCCTCTTTTTGAAGATGAACACAGTTGTCCCTGCTGTGAAAATGGTACTTTGCCGTTTATGTTATAAAGTGATCTCGGCTGGGGATCCGGGCTAGGAACATTAAAGAACAAAGCACAGCTGCTTGACTGTCACACAAAAGGATTTTTATGAAAGACTGAAACAAAAGGAAGGGTGGCCAGCACAGAACAAACTTGCTGACAATTACGGTACGGAGGGAAGACTACTTGAAAAAGCTTATGAAATAGTGGAGTGCTTGGAATAAATTGATAACAAAATGATAACATGTTTCTGTATCATGCTGCCCGCCTGCTAGAAAGAAGTGGCAGTGGGCAAAGCTGGGTTATGGAGAGAGGAACTGTTGACTTTCAGTAGTATGATCTTTAGGACTTAAATATAAGATCTTCTAATCCCTATCACAAAGGCAGAAAGGAGCCCCTTTAAACAATGCTGGGAGGTCCCCAGTAAGAATCTTCTCAGGTGATGTGTATACAACTTCAGGGGCTGTCCCTGTTTGCTTGTACCTATGTGCATCATGACTACTGTGTGGATGGTCTATGCTTCTTCCTTGAAATCATCGTTACTTTTTCCTCCATACCAAGATCATGCCTTTAAAGAGAGAACAAATGGCATTATAAATCATTACCTTCAAGTAAGAACAATTTTCTTCTCTTGACCTCACAGTAAAATAATATGTTTAATGATTTTAAAACGAATATAAAAGCCATAGGAGTGCTTGCTAAAGATTGACTTAAAGAGACTGTGGCAGTGTTGAGCTAAAAGAAAATGAGATGTCATAGTATCTGTTATTTTGTTCATGATTTGAGAAAACAACATCTACAGAACCTAAGATCATTAATTTTGAGTCATATAGCTATGGCCTTTGGGAGCTAATCTGATGCTTATTATCTCAACAGACAAGTCTACAGATGATCATAAATGTCATGAAAATGCAGGGTGTGTTAAATACTATTTACATGGATGCATTATGGGATGGGAGAGAACTGAGTGGAAAAGCTTGGAGAGTAGAATTCTATCAGACACAACTAGTGTGAAAGAATGTTAACTATAGAGAGCTTATGTTTGTAAGAAATGACTACCTACTGGTAGAAAACATCAGTGGAGTGTCAGTCAAGGTATTGCAGAGAAAGATAACCAGCATTGTCAACAGAAATCCCAGTTGCAAGGGATCTTGATGTTAGTTAGCATGATTAATGAGACTGACAAGTCCAAAGATCTGCTAGGTGTGTTGACAAGCTGGTACCCTAGAGGACGGGGTGGCACATTGTTAGTTCCACAGCTAGAAAGCCTCAAGACCCAGGAAGAGAAGACGCTTCAGGTTGTGTGTTCTGGTATACAGGCTGGGTTACAGGCAGAAACAAGTTCTTCCTTTGTGGAATGGTTACTCATTTTTGTTTAGTGCTACCACTTCTGAAAGGGAAAACAGTTTATTTTACTTGGTATCCTAAGTTACAAGTTAACCTTACCCAAAACACCATTGCCAAAAATATTTGAGGAAATAGCCGGGCAATCTGTGGCCTATGCAAGTTAATACCCAAAGTAAGCTGTCAGTGATGGCTACAGTAGTTCAAACTGGAGTAGAATAATTCCTTTATAAGACAACTGGCTTAGGTGATTGATCTATGTAAATTAGGAACAATATGATGAAGGCAAAAGAGGCCATCTCGGTCTGTTGAAATTTGCAAAGGAACTTACTGCAGAACTCGACAGTTCATGGTCAGTTTTACTTAATATTTATACTTTAAAGCTGGATATTTAGCTAGTGTTCACTAATAAAATTGGGATGATTTTTAAATTTTCAATATCATGGCTCTTGAAATTAGTTTTACTTCAAGATACTAATTAAGATGCAGCTTTAAAAGTTGTTCATGCATAATTTATGGGGATGTGAGGCACAGATATACCAAATACCTTATCTCATGCTTAATTATCGGAGTCCTAATTACTTATTTCCTTAGAAGAGCAAGCAACTTATTTTATCCCATTAAAAAACAATGAGGAACTGGAGAGATGGCTCAGTGGGTAAGAGCACTTCTTGTATAAACAGGAACACTTGAGTTTAGATACCAGCAGTCATGTAAAGAGCCAGGTGCCAGGGGGAGTGAGACAGGAGGCTTGTTGTGTCTTCCAGGCCAGCAGCCTACTTCTGGGTTCAGTGAGAGATCCAGCACTGAAGGAATAAAGCAGATAGTGATACAACAGGGCCTCTGTGTGTGTGGACATACAGTCATGTAACTTGGCCCGTACATATACATATACCACACTCCTGTATCATGAGCACACATGCTCACACACACACAATGGCACATGAACAACTTGTGAATTAATACCTACATTGACACACTAAATTAAGTTATGAAGTATACCCCAGTATTCTTAACTTATTTTATTTTTTTACAGGAACATTTTTTGCATACAATGTATTTTGATCATGTTTTCCATCCCACAGTTCTTCCCAGATCCTCCCTACCTCTCTGTTCACCAAACTTGGTTGTGTTTCCTCTTTCCTTGAAAAAGAAAGGAAAAAACAAAAAAACAAAAAGCCCAAGAAAACCCAAAAGCTCCCACATTACAGAAAAACAAACATGTCAAATACAATAAGAAAATAATATGGCCAAACAACAACAACAACAAAAAAATGAACCAACAATTCTACAAAGATAGTAATGAGTTCATTTTGTGTTGGACAAGGAATCCTGTAGCATGCTTGAGATACCCAGTTACACTCCACTGGAGAAGACTGATGTTTCCAGTGCCAGCTCATATCAATTGCATGTAGCTTCTTGGTTAGTGAGGGTACCTCAGGGTTCCATTTACCCCTTTCAGTGCTATAACCCCATCTCTCTTGAACCTGTGCAAGTCTTATATGCACTGCCCTAGTCTCTGTGAACTCCTATGTACACCAGCCTATTGTTCCTAGAAGATGCTGTTTCCTTGGTGTCATCCATTACCTGTGGGTCTTACTATCTTTCTACCTCCACTTCCTCAAAGATTGCTGAGCTTTAAGGGGAGAAGTTTGATGAGGGTATCCCACATAGGAGTGAGTTCTCCATAGTGTCTCACTCTCTGCACATTGTCCAGTTGTGGGCCTCTGTGTTTAAAATATTTTATTAAAGATGGTAACAAAAAAAATCAAAATGTTCTTAAGTATGACCTTTAAAATTAAGCTATGTGTTCTTTAATATCTTAAAACTTTCATGTCCTCCCTTTCAATATTTTAGACTTTATCCTTGAAAGATAAACTTTGTTTTTGCATTAAATATGTATGACTGGCAACATTAGCATCGTGGACTTTTTAATAGTTAACCTTTTTTGGTCATACATATAGTGCACTTAATGTTGTCTAAGATCAGGTTGTACATCTGACTATGTCTTGTATTTTCACAGAAGGAATCCTTCCTTTTTCATGTTATAATGGTGGCACACACTTGTGATCCAGCCTTGGATTGCCTGAGGGAGGAACAGTGCCCTAGGGAGACTGAGGGAGGACTCAGAATCTATGTCTTAGGAAAACGACATAAAATAAAAGAATGAAGTGTGGTACACATACTTAATATTATTGGTTTGAAAGTGTGTGTTTTGCCCTTGCACACTGCCTGGATTTGACTGTTCATGCATCTGTGCACTTTAACAGCTAACCAGAGATGGGGCATGAATCAGGCAACTGGATACAAATACAGTAGTGGTGTAATAGGTTATAAAAATTATTGGTTTTAATAAACATCTCTGTTATTTTTCATATTTATATATTATGTAATTAAAAACCTCTGTGAATAAGATATTTGTACATACATATACATATGAATAAATATTTTGTTTATGTGGTATATGTGATTGTAGACACACGTATATGCACATGAATAAATGTTTTGTTTATAAGGTATATATATATATATATATATATATATATATATATATAATTGTACACACATTTTATTGACACGTGTTTTTAAATTTTATAATCTTTTTGTGTGTGTGAGCACTATTATTTTTTCCTGTGGCTTAGACATATTTCAGAATTTCCTGGGCACCCGGAATGTGCTCTCTGAGTGAATACACACAATGACAGAGAGATCTAGCATCATACATACGTCAGTGATAGTTTGGGCATGAGCAGCACACTTTTCCTAATGTAGACAAAATGGTGATTATTTTCTTGCCTAAGGTGGGTTGTGGATTATGGAAAGGAATCACAGAATCAAGGTTGAGGGAAAGTAAGACGGAGTGAGACAAGGAGGCACAGGAGCACTCTTGTGCTTTTTACTTATACCTGACAAGAGTTCACATGAGCATGCCCCTGCTTCTTAACTCCATAGGTTCAGCCACGCTCTTCACACATTTCTAAATGTGACATTTTTACACCTTTTAGAGTTATTGTGAGAAATGAATTGCTTGTCTGTGGGCATGTGGCTTACTGAATTGAATATAAAAGTTCCAAAAATGTTGGTTCCCTTACTTCAATGCTGAGCTCCACTCTACCAGTGTAGCTCTATGTGCAGCCTCTGGAACAGTGTAGGGCTCATGACCCAGTGAATGTCAAGAATCCTGGAAAAGCAGTTTTCCTGTCTCTTAAAATATGTTTTTTAACCAGTGGATTAAAAATCAGCTTGTCACATGGAAATAAGATGGACGAAGACTCAAACATTTATGTATTGTGTCACTGTCTATGTATCATTTTCCATGTTGGGCACGGATAATAAAACCTCATTTAAATTTACTTATTTTGGTTTTTAAAAATCTTATCAGTTTTATATTTAACCCTTCACTCCTCCTCCTGACTACACAACACCTTCCTGTCTCTATAAGCCACTCATTCCAATTTGTTATGCCTGTGTAGATGATCATGTGGGTATATATCACTCACTGCTGCATAGTTGATCTACCTTGAGCCACGTCTTTAAAGAAAATGTACGTCTCTCCCCAGTTTCCATCCACTGCACACAGCTCCTCAGGTGGGGAGGCTTCTAATTTATTGCCCCTTCCAGGTTGGGAACGTTGACTGGCTTGACCTTATGCAGGTCCTGTGCAGTTATGAGTTCATAGGTACAGTTGTCCAGCCATGTCCAGAAAACATTGCTTTAGTCTGATTCTCCCTGACCTCTGTCTTCTACAACTATCCCATCCCTCATTTACAATTATCTCTGAGCCTTGCCAGGAGGGAATGTTATATAGATATCTCATCTTTAGATGAGTTCTCCAAACACCTTTTTGTACTTTGACCATTTGTGAGTTTTTGGCAGTCACCATTTTCTACTGCCCAAAGACCCTTCCCCAGTGAGGTTGGAGAGATGCACTAATGTGTGAGTATAGAGATAATAATGTAGCATGCAATGTTTTTTATTTAGCAGAATGATAGGAGTAGATTCAAATCTAGAACCTCTGAACACACTCATAGATTCTTGGCCATGTTTACATGTCTCCCCTTGTATTTAAGGCATCCTGTACTACTATGCCTTAAATCCAGTCGGAAAGCAGTCAGATATTCCACCAACATTTCTGCTTCTGTTAACACTCATGAACATATGTCATAAGCTGACCATTATAGTAGCTGGCAAGATACACAGATAGGTAAGACTTTTGATGGCTTTTCCCCCACAGAAGCCTTCCTAACATCCTCTGCTACTATAGAAGCTAAAGACCAGGGAAGAAGCTTCCCAGTCAGAACTAACTTGACTTCTCCATGTTCTCTCACTGCAGTCTGTAGTGTCTTCAGCAATGGGTTCTGTCATCAGGTTCTGGTGGCCACTTGAAAGAACAGCAATAGTCTGTGTTGTTTGGGGGTTCTCAGAAACACCACTTACCAACAACCAGAGGGAAAATCACCCATGCCTATCACTGTGATTTATTTTCAAACCTATGGCTTCTGGTAAGAGCAATATCTCCTATGCAGGGTAATTCCAATTAAAATTTTTATATGAAAAATACATATATTTAATGAGTTTCCATAGTTCTTTGTGAGTTATCCTTAGTGTTAATTGTCCATTGCCTTAACCTTTCTTCTGCCTTACCTCCCATACTTTCCCTACATTCCCACTATTTATCACTTCGACTGTATTCAACTATGCTCTGTAGTTTAAGATTCTCTCCCACCACCTCCCAACAGTGACCCTTTTCTAGTTTCCTGTTTCCTGCAGTGATGCCATTATAAACACATAAATGTGAAGACTCAATGCTAGGATTTACATGCAAGTGGGAACATGTGACTTTTGTCTTTACAGGTCTAGATTATGTCATTCAGTATAATGTTTTGCAGTTCTACGCATGTACCTTCAAATTCTATATTTTTTCTTGAAAAATGCAGTATCTATCATTAATGATACATTGTAGACGGAAGGGAATATGTTAAGGCATTGTTTCCACATTTAATGAGCTAGTAGAAAAGAGATACTTTGGGTAAAAATGCTTGACATGCAAGTATGAGGACCCGAGGTCAAATACCCAGAGCCCATGTAAAAGGCAGATATGAAGCCCTAGCACTTATAATCTCAATGATGCCGTGGGGAGATGTGAGAGAGAGACAAGTGGATTCCCAGAAGCTCTTGGCCAGGATTACTGGATATTTTAAGACGTAATAAAACAGTAAAGAGACCCAGCCTCCAACAAGCAGAAAGGTAAGGCCTGATACTAGAGTTTGTCCTCTGTTCTCCATGCGTGTGCCATGACATGTGTGCACCCAGGTTCATATAGACCAACCCCCTCACACACAACCTTAACACATCCTCACTCCTACACACATACAGACACAAAAAGAGTGTTTAATTTTTAAATTTATTTCTCTTACCAATGTGGTACAAGACATTATTGAAAGTAAATTTATGATTTTAGGTTCTGCAAATACACAAACCTAGATCACAACTTTGCCTTTATTCTTGGCTCTTTGGCTGGGTGCACTGTTCTTAACCTTCTGAGGCTTCACCTATTTTATCTATCAAATGGGAAGAATGAGAGGATCTGCCTCATATTGCAGTGACACCCAGGCAGCTTGTGAGGCGGCATTTATAGTCTCTAGTAAATTTGTTCACTTAGCGGTGTTGACTCTTTGTGCCCAGGACTGTTCTAAATGCTTGAACTATTCAAGAAAAGACGTAAATCTGTCTGCCTTCAAGGCAAATCAATTTCCTGACGTGCTGCTTGTGATGTTGGTTGAAGTGAGAACACTGTTGCACGCTGTGCTGCCCTTCTTAAAGAACCGTGCTCTCCCCACAGTCCAGTTCACACCTTTCAACGGGGTACTTGCTTTCTGCCCTTCTGAACAGCTCCTGAGCATTTTATCAGTGTCATAGCAAGGTTTGCTGAAACAGAAGACATGTTTGACTTATGAAGCCTCAAGTGGCAGAAAAGTTAAGCTCAACCAGTTCCTGTGGAGTAAAAATATTCTAGGAGGAAAAAAAGTAGGTATACCTAGAATCTACTTTGCTAGGATAGTGTGAAGATATGATGTAGTAAAAATTAAGTAATTACATTAAAGGAAATCTTTCACCCTAGCATGGTAGATGGAACACATTTGGGAGGCAGAGGCAGACAGATCCAGCCTGGTCTATATAGTGACTTTCAGGCATGATACTGTCTCAAAAAGAAATATTTCCATTTGTTTCTCTTCCAACTTATAGTAAAAGATTTTGTTAGCGCACTTAGGGTTTTTTGTTTCCCCTTTTGCTCTACTTAGAGATGTCAAAGTACACAATAAAGTGTGAGGTGGTCTTAATATGTACTAATAAGACATCTTAAAGTGTCTTCTCTCGGAAGACTTCATTAAGCAAAATTGATTTTGATAATAAAGTATTCATTTAAAATGACATAAATGTTTTAACCCTTAAGAAAAATCCATTACCATATACTCCAAAGCAACAAACACTTGCATATATTACTCTTAAGGCCTAATGCCCTGAATTAGGACCCTAATTCCTAAGGGTTCTAAGCACATCATTGTGTGTTAGCATATTAGATCCACATTGGCAGTTACTATCAAGCCCATTGTAAGTGCCCACATGTGCTATAGCTGACTTACTGTGGGTAACATTGCTCTTTGTTGCAAAGATATATTAATTGAGTTAACTTTCACTAGATCTATGGTAATTGAAATTCTCTCAGCTTGCAAACAGAATTCTTCCACTATCTTCTGGGTAGAAGGATTCACTGAGAGTCAAATGATTGGGAATTTTGTTGTTGTTGTTGTTCACTTTCTGTCCCCTTTGTAGTGCCCTTCCTCTTCTATTCCTGGTCCCCTTCCCTCTCTCTTCCACCTAACCCCTCTCATCCACATCTCAAAAAAGCGGAGCCCTTACCACCCCACCTGTCCCAACACATCCAGCCCCATCAGGACTGAGCACTTCCTCTATCCCAATGACCTGGCTAGGCAGCCCTGCCAGGGTGAAGTGACCAAAAAAGCATGCTACAGAGCCTGAAGGAGACAGCCCCTCCCCCGCTTCCTTTTCTAGGGGACCCACATGAAGACCCAGCTGCACATTGGGTACATATGTGTAGGGGGCCTAGGTCCAGTTCATGCATGGTCCTTTTGTGGCAGTTCAGTCTCTGCAAGATTGCAGTTGGCACTGTTGGTCTTCCTATGTAATTCTTGCCCCCTCAGCTTTCTTCTTTCCTTCCTCACACTCTTCCACAATGTTCCCAATGTTCATCTGCTTAATGATTTACTTTAAAGTCTCTGCAAAGAGCTGTGAAAAACATTAAGTACTATCTCATTGGATTAGCAATTTGCCTCATTAGGACTAGGTTTTGGGATAATGTTTTCTTAATTCCCTACCAACATGGTTAATATCTGGCTATGATAATGTGAAAATTAAGATTTTTTTAAATATGCCTACCTACAGCTTTATGATGGAAATGGTTGTGGTATGTTTTGATCATGCCTGGCTGTCTGCATGCAAATTAATTAAGCTAAGCAGCAGCTTACGTGTCATCCCGTTGTCTTACCCACTGTCCTAGTCCCCAACAGCTATAAGATTTTGTAAAGTTTGTAGATGTAAGAATCAATAAAATAGTCTCCCAAAGTTTTCTCAGGGTTAGATGTTACAAAATCTGCTTCTGCCACTGTCATTGGACCAAGTGACAGAAAAGCCACACTGTGTTTGCTGTGACAGACTGTGAAACTTCTGGATAAGAGTCTCACATCTTTCCTCGGGAGTCTGTGCCTGTTGATGATCCTGGATCCCTAAATTTCCAGCAAATGCTTTAGCCTTGATGTCGCCCCCCTCTGTTTTTCGGCTAATTCTGTATAGGCAGTAAACATTGACTTCTTTCAGACAGAACATTACACATTTCTCCATTCACCTGCTCTTATCTGGTAATTAAAATTTTTCCTACTATAAAAGGTCAGTTGATGCAAAATGTATTTTTTTTACCAAAATGCTGTGAATTCATACAATGCCTTCATGAAATTTATGGCATTGTTATAACTTACCTAATTAATTGTTAAGCTATTTTCTGTGAATTACTGTTGTGTTATCCAAGTGGCAGAAGTAGTTGGAACTACTTCCTTATATGATTCACTATAAAATGAATATTTAAAATTTCTTGAGATACTGTGTTCAAATACTTTTGTCCCTTCTTGCATGTTCAAGGTTTCCATGTTATTGAAGGCAAAAGAAGAACAATAAGTGATGACAAAATGAAAGAATCCCAGAGGTTAGCAATCACTCAGCAGGAGTTTGGAGGTGTGGATTTTATTTCCTGATTCTCCTTTATATAAAGTTCAGTGATATTGATGTCCTATAGGGGGCTGGGAAAAGGATTTCTCTCTTCAAGAGAGGAGAATCCAGTTGCAGTGTACAGAAGAACACTGACATTCAGAGACTCTTGATCAGACTCAGTTTAAGGCACCCAACTTTCTTGACCTCAGATCCTTTCCTCTCTTTTCTGCTTCTTGCTGTCATCTGATTCCGTGTTGTAGTTGTGTTAATGGTAATGTATAGTTAATGTTGATGTGATATCACACATAAGATACAAGGATAGATAGACATTGGTTTTTTTTTTCCTAGCTTTTTTTCCTCATTCCCATTAAAAGGATGGAGGAATGTGAAAAGTGGTTTAGCTAAAATCAAAGAGTCCCTTGAATTGCTCCTAGGATATTTTACCTCATCTTTAGTTTTTCCTTCTGGTAGAGAAGAAAGCAAACCTTGAAATAAACCTTGTGATATTATGGGATGAAAGACTTTGATGGTTATGAAGAGGGAAATACATTCCTAAGTTACCATTTAAACAAACATGGATATAAACACTAATTAAAATTTGTTTGAAAGATATATTTGATTGTTATGCAGAGGTAGCTCAGTGGTCAAGAACACTTAGTATTCTTGTAGATTGATTCCTGGCATCCACATGATGTCCCACAACTGTCTGTAATTCTAGCTTCAGAAGACCTAATGATGCCCTCTTCTGGCTTCATGAGTTCCTGCACTTATAAGCTTACAAAAAGTGCGCATACACACACACACACACACACACACACACACACACACACACACACACAAACAAACAATGTAACTTCACAAAGTATATTTGACTGTTATTCTATTTATGCAACTACTTTTTTATTATCTGTAGCAAGTTGACAGATGAGGTATAGAAAGACAATTCAGTATGTCACTCATGTAGAACGTAGAAAAGTCTACCTCATAGGAATAATAAGTAGATTGATCGTTACCAGTGGCTGGGATGGGAGAAAGTTATGAACATATTGGCCAACATATATACAATTTTAATTAGTAACAATCATTTGAGGAGGTCTGAAATAGTTTATTTCATTCTCTTTTATTTTGTACTTTTTCTTGAAAAGTATATAAAATATACCATCTTTTCTACAAAAAATGCTAACTTTGTGATAATGTATATATTAATCAGATTCCATCATACCACAATTATACTTCAAAACATCATGGTCTGATGCCTACATACATACACTTAACTATTAACTTTTAAATGAATGTTTAAAAGGAGAATACTTTTTTCAGAGAGCCACAAGAAGTGAAAAGATCCCTGTGGGCACTGCAAAATTGGAAATTTTGCTGTGATAGATTTGTGACCCTCTGACTTCCTCACTGAAACCTCTGATTGACTGGTAATCTTGTGTTGCAAAAAATGGTTAGACAATATTTGTGGCTTTATTAGAGAAAATTTTCAGGTAGATAGGCAGGACAGAGTAAGGTTTGTGTGTTCTTTTAAATGCTGTCAATTGCTAAGCTTGCTGAGCTCATTAAAAGTTGTTATTTAATATTTATTAGAGACCGGGGGTATATATTATGTTCCTCAATAGCCAAGCCAAATAATTTGCTGTTATAATAGAGGGTTTGCTGTTGTTGTTGTTGTTGCTGTTGTTGCTGTTGCTTGTCTGTTTTGTTATTGTTTTTGTATTCCATGATTTGGGGGTTTAGTTTTCTTCCTGTATCTGTCATGAATTGCAGTGGTACAAACCTTACAGTCTTACTGTTGAGAAGCCAATGTTAAATTCTTATTTTAGGCAGAAGCATCTGGAAATTAAGACTGCAGAAAGCTGCAATGAGAAGATCCTCACAGTTTGACTCAGTTGGACAATTCTTCATTATACTGACAATTTAATTGGGCGTAAAAAGAAATGGCAATTTAAAACCAAGGCCTTTAAGTGGGACAACCTCTTCATTTCAAAGTTAGTTTAAAAAAGAAAAACAGAAGATACATCTTTGGTTCTCCAGTTAGTGATTTTCTATTTCAGTTGTTTTCTGTCAAAATTGCCATTTTAGATATATGTGCAATTTAGTGACAGCTTTCACAAGAGTCAGAAAAAGAAATAGATCTTACAGTTTTATATATACACTGGGATACACATACAGAAATGCCTTGTTTTGTTTTGTTTTGTTGAGACAGGTTTTCTCTGTGTAGCCCTGGCTGTTCTCAAACCTGTGCTATAGACCAGGCTGGCCTTGAACTCAGATACCTGACTGCCTCTGCCCCCCTGGGTGCTGTGTTTGAAGGTATTTGCCACCACTACCAGGCAAGAAGTACCTATTCTTATGAAAGACTGGCCATTGAGCATTTAATTATTTCAATGATCCAAAGAACCTATTATTTTAATTTAAGCCATTTGTGAAATTTGTAGAATTAAGGGAGTAAGAATAAAGAACAAAGTAGTTTAGTTTGTTCTTACTTAGAAGTGATATCAATATTGCTGATCCTGGAGGGAAGACTTGTATCTAGATAGTCCATGACAATGTTCTCATTTTTAGGCATGGATACTGTGTAGACACTCAAATGTTGGTTAATACCATCTACTTCTATAAAGGTTATAATTTGGAATAGTCTTAGCTATATATTTAAAGTCTTTTGTAGACTGATTATTAGGAACTAGAAACACATAATCTCTTACGTCCAGTCTGTGCACACTGTTAATTAGTAGCCACCAGATATTTTTCTAACACGATACAAAAGTTCCTTCTCCAGAAGAGTACAAAAATCCTCTGCTGATTCTGTTCATGTGATTGTAAGATGGGTGCTTCCTAGAAACAGCTCCAAGGCACCTGGAAGGCATCATCACTCCTTTCATCCTCTTTCCCTTCTTTGAATTCTTTCCCCAAGTGTCTTAGGTAATTGTCATCGATTGGTTGCACATTCCATGACACACTTACAATTTATGAACTGTTAGTTTGTTTTGGTATATGCCAGCTGGAAATGTGTATCTGTCTTTCATCCAGAGAGACCAGGTGAAAATGTACACCATGTACAAAAAAAGTTATATAAAATTGAGTAAGCATGAGTCATTTGAATGGTAGAAGAGGTGGCAATTATTTACAGTGATTATCTCCAGTTAGACCAGTATGAGCAAAACCCCTATTGAGGAGTTGGTTGTGTTAGATCTGGAGTTCTGAATGAGCTTCACATGGACTTGGGGAGCTTGTCTCGGCAACACAGAGGACACAAGCTCTCAGAAGACTTTATCACAGAAGAATTGTTAGGATTTTTAGCCATAGTAACTCAAAGTCCACATGTTTAAGAATAGAACAAGGATATATGCTTAACCACATTCATAGCAGCCTTATTCATAACAGTCAGCACCTAGAAACAACCTAGATGTCCCTCAGTCAAAGAATGGACAAAGAAACTGTGGTACCTTTACATGATGGAATACTACTCAGCTATTAAAAACAAGGCAATCCTGAAATTTGCAGACAAATAGATGGAACGAGAAATGATCATCCTGAGTGAGTTAACCCAGACCCAGAAAGATACACATGGTATATGCTCACTTATAATTGGACACTACTCTAACAGAGATGTCCCCTGAAAGTCTTCTCTTAGCAGGAGATTGGGATAGATACTGGGACTTCCTATTGGGACTCCAGGTGAGTGAAGTAAGGAAGAATGGGGAAATAGAAGGATCCAGAGGGTCCTAGAAACCTACAAGAGGACCATTAACACTGGTGGATCTGGACCCAGGGTGTGTGCTCAAACTACTGTACCAATCAAGGACATTGCATGCAGTAACCTAGAACCCCTGTCTGGATCTAGCCAATGGACAGCACATTCTCCACAGTTGTGTGGAGAGCAAGGAGTGACTCTGACATAAATTCTGGTGCCCCTATTTGACTACTTCCCCTTGTTTGGGAGACCTAGTGGCACTCAGAGGAAGAGTAAGCAGGCTACCAGGATGAGACCTGATCGGCTGCAATCATATGGTGGGGGAGGAGGTCCCCTTCTGTCACAGACCTAGGGGAGGGGAATAGGATGAAAGAGGGAAGGAGGGGGGAACGGGAAGATACAGGTGAGGGCATAACAACTTAGATGTAATCTGAATAAATTACTTAAATAAAATTTAAAGAAAAGAATTGCCTAAGTAGGTCCCCATAATAACAGTGGGTGTCTAATTCTCATTGAAGGTGCCTTTGTATATGACATAAGCTGCAAAGACAGGCTTTATACATGAATGTCATTCAACTTTATGAATAAGGTTTTGGACTTCACAGGGAAAAACTTGCTTGATAAGAAAACAATTTTTAGAAATACTGTTCATAGTAACAGATGTGTTAATCGTATCCCACAGTACACCCTCCCATCTGGTCATTCTTTATTCACTGTTTTAGAGAATGTGAGGTGAAGGATGATTGTCTTCGGTTTTGAGACTCTGTTCTGTCATAAGCAGCCTCAAACTTTGTGAAGGGGTACCAGATATCACTCCTGTAAGGTGAAGTGTTACATATTAGTGAAAATGGAAGGCATGAAGTTTGTGTGGTAGACATTTTAAATGTAGAGTTTTCTGTTCATCTCCCATGTTTCATTATGAAATAGCCACATGCTAATGTGGAAGGAAAATTCTGATGGGGTTGAGAGATGTGGTTTTCTCTCATGGAGGTACCCTCTAATTGATTATTCAACACCAAGTAGTCAGCCTTAATATCATACATATTTCCAGTAACTGAACAAACTCAGCAGGTTGTACACAGGCGCGTGCGTGCGCGCACACAGACACACACATACACCTCAACTCAACACACATGCATACAACACACATATAGTCTTTGTCCCTTCTGTCTTCACTATGTTAGAGAATGAAAAGTAAATGATCATTTTGCTCAATTGTGAGATTCTGTTCTCAAAATCTCATAGTTTGTGTGAGAATGGTGTGTGTGTGTGTGTGTGTGTGTGTGTGTGTGTGTGTGTGTATAAAACAAAGAATATCAAAACATGAATTTGAGAAGGGGGAGGGTGGGCCATGGGACAAGTAGCAGCAAGGAAAAAGAAATGGAAGAAAATGATGTGTTTATGTTTTAATAAATTTTTTAAAGAAGAACTGAAAAGAATGTGAAGTCTCTCGACATCAGTACTAGTGTAAGCATCATGGTTTCTGTGGTCTGCCTGAAGACTTTGTTGACTTCCTGTATGTTAATAGAAAACTTTAGATTCTTTACTAATTACAAAGTCAGGACTTGATGTTGGATAGGAAGTTTAATGTCACTTCTATACAGAAAAGTTATTTGTAAACCTCGAAAGGTGCTGAATTGACTTCATCCTAACTAAATATAAATGTTGTCTTCACTAACTCCTTAAAAAATTGGGAAAAGGATTTGAATAAATCCATATGAATTATGTTGGGTATAAGAACTCCATAGAGGATTGATAGAGACCATGGATGGGCATAGAGTAACAAATGTTAATGCTTTATCATTTAATAAGTTGAATTATATGGAGGAATTCCTTAGAAATGAAAGCATAGGAAAGCACAGCAAAAATAAGTATTTACTATAATTCATTCTCTCTCTCTCTCTCTCTCTCTCTCTCTCTCTCTCTCTCTCTCTCTCTCTCTCTCTTTGGTTTTTCAAGATAAGTTTCTCTGTGTTTCCTTGGCTGTCCAGGCCTTGCTTTCTAGTAAGAGGCATGTACCACCTCCCCTGGCTTATTTCTATTTTTAATGCCCAGTCGTCAGTGATTGTCTTTTCATTTTCTAATTTTAGTTTAGATTTTAAAATATAAGACAAAAAGAAAGATAGGAAAAGCCCTCAACAGTGTGTGGATGTTAGGCTGGATAATTGCATATAGACAATCTGAGTAATGGTCTTGATTGTAACAGACGTTTTCACCTATAAGGCTAATCTTTGACGCAGTTGAGTACTTATACTCATAGAAAACTGTACCTTGGGTTTCAAAATAGACCAACATCATTCTCAAGACACTGCAAATGGTCATTGTCTATATCTAAGGGGATAATTGAAATTAGAATGGGCCTAGCTTAGACAATTTATACTTCGTGTTTAAGCAGAAGGGATACCATACGTTTCCCTGACACAAACATCCTTGATTTTGCATAAGTACTTCCTGTCCTTTCTGTGCTCTCCTTGAAATATTTGGGCCATAAGGTTTAATTGCATGCTCATCAAGCAAACACACTTAGAGGTATTCTCTGCGTTGTGGACTCCCACGGCTCCCATTAATGCTAATGGGAGCCACACATGTGTACTGAGGAGAACACAATTCAAGCTTTGAAGTTGGAGTTCCTAATTGAGGGCTTCTTCAGCTGTGCTCAGCTTCAGCGGCTAAGCTGAGTTAGCGTGGTCTGAAGTGTCATTCTTGGTAAGGGCCCAGAACAGTATCAAAGCAAGCTGCCAGTGCAGTATAAGCTCAGACAAAAGAGGAGGCAGGGAAGGCCTAAGAATGGATCCAGTCCTGTAAAATGGCTTGAGCTGGTATACCTCAGAAGGTGCACTAGGAAAGCCCCTATTCTGGGGGATGGAGGAGATCTTCTATCCTGGATGTTTTTTGTGTGTGTGTTTGTGTGGTGAATATACAACTTTGACTTAGGCTAGCAGTTGCAAGAAATCCTTATCTTTATAAGGCAGTGCAGATAGCAACTTTCAAATTGACACAGCATCCCAAATTTCCCAATGCCACCTGTGTCTTCTCTTTTCTTCAGTATGTGTCTCTGTAGATATAGTCTTTGTAGGAAACTAACAATATTATAGAAATGTACACTGTATGCTTCATACAGGAGAAATTAAGTTGACTAACTCCTAAAGTATAACTGTCTTCTCTATTAAAGCCAACCTGCATTGACTTTGTTTCTAATCCTTAAGTTAGTGCTTGTGGTGGTTTCTGTAATTTTATAGAGTGTTAAAAGTGTAGTTGCTTTGGTGCACATGTTTCTAGCTGAGGTCAAACATCACAAGCTTTTCATACTTTTTTTTTTTTTGGTAATACCAATAATGTCAAGGTGTTATCTTCTTGTGGCCAGATACAATTGTGTTCATTTTATTGTTGCCTGGCTCGATTTTAGACTGATGAGAAACTGCATGGATTAAGAGGAGATTCTCTCAGGAGAGGCAAGGCAGCATACGTGTTAAGCAAATTAAACCCTCATTGTTGCTTCTGGAAATATAACTTAAATCATTTTTTACAGTATTGCATGAATTATATCATATTCCTACCTGTAAAATAGAATGTTGGGGATAATACAATGTTGCATAGCAAAGAAAATCAAGAGACCAAATTATAGCCGCTTTCTAGTTGTATCAAACTATGAAAGTTCTCACTAAATTTTAGTGGAAAATGAAGAGATAGCTGAGTGAGAGCGGCTTTAAGGAGACAGACCCTTTCCTCATTTCAGAACACTCTTTCTCAAATTGCTGAGAATGTGGAATGCAATTCTTCTAGTTCCCTTAGGGTGGAAAATAAACAACTAAAGGAGTTATGAAGCTGACTGTGTCTCTCTGGACTGTCACATAGGGAAGGGTTCAACCTGTTCTGTTCATTCAGAAAGTGAGGGTATGAATTAGGGGGTGCCAGATTTCTGTATTGGTCCCCAAAGAAGCCTGGTATTCTAAGCTCCCTCCAAATGTATAGGTTAATTTTTAGAAATAGGGGTAAGTGGTTATTTTCTGAGGTACTGGAGAGGCAAGGAGTTCAATCTAGATAAAAAATGACAATGACAATTGAAATCTCTGACACTGCTATGAACAGTTAATCTTCCCTTTGTTTTTAACTTGTATATTTTACTAAACCAAAAAGTATAAAATCTCTCACCCAGTTCTTAATGTATGTACAGTATTTTTCCTGGGAACAGAGGACATGGTAGTCTGTAGTGGTTGCAGCCTCAGTATTTATGTTGAGGATGCTCTTTGTGTCTCTCTTGTTCTGTTCTGCATTCTTCTACAAATGGTAGAATCCACTAGGATGAAAGAGTGCAATTTATTTTTATGAAACAACTAAAGTGTGCCTTATCTTCATGCATATATAAGCTTTGTATTTTTATTTAGCCCATTCCCTCAAACCTGTATTTTTTGCTAAATATTAGGTTGAATATAATGCAGTACTAACACTTTACCACAGAATACAAGTAAACATGGCAAAACTTAAGTCTTTTATTAATTGAACCAGTTTTAGGATATTATTATTACCCAATAGAAAGCAAACTATAGACTCAGATACAGAATGTTGCTGTGAGGGTAACACTTCTTTTTGTTTTGTAAATTTTATTGTCTAATAGGTGAGTGTCTGTGGTTGTACACAGAAATGCAACATACACATCATAAGACAGATCAAGATTTACAAAACCACTTATTGTATTTATAAGTAATCATACTTGAAAGATTATTAAGCAGTTGTAATAGTCTTTCATAAAAATAATGTGAAGTATTTTGTTTAAAATATGTTCCTTCTTAATTTTAAATGCACACAAGTGCACAGAAGTACAATCTCTCTGAAAGATACAAAGATACAAAAATGCATAGACAATTTCCTCATTCCCTATAGGTGGCTCATATAGTAGCTAGTAGCTAGTCATCTGAAGATTGCTTCAATCTTTGTAGGAAAGGAACACAAATATGTAGATCTGAAGTTTAAATGTACACTTGCTTTAATTTATGAAACAAATGAAACCACATCTTGTGTTGCTATGTCTGAACACACAGATATACCACCACAGAGCTACACTGAGATGTGTTATCAGTGACCTTTACACAAAGATAATAGGCTGAGTGCCCTAAAGATGCATTGATAATAGACCCTGCAAATACCATTTAATGCAGATATTAACATTGCTGTAAGATAGACACCTACAGGTAGATCTAATTACATCTTGTACCTATGTGAGACTACAGTAACTTACACATGCAGCTCTATCTCTTAAAAGCTACCATTAAGGGTTAAAGTCACAGTAATCTGAAGGGTTTTGAAAACACTATCAGCAATATTATACCTCAGAAATTATCCATAGAAAAGGCTACCAGATTGACTCTAATATAAATACACCAGACTTAATTTTACTAACAGTAAAATTTATTTTATACAGTAATGTGAGAAGTAGCCACTGTTTATGGGAACAACATGTGCTTGGGAAAGGTTGGCTCAGTAGCTCCTAGAATTTCTGTGTTATCTCCAGCCAGTGTCAGTTGTAACAACTATAGAGTAAGCACTTGGCTTTGTTGCCTTTGGCAAACAGGAGTACCAATACCTCTGGTGCTTTAGGTTTCCATGTTGGTTGACTATTGCCTGTTCAGTGTTCATTAGAGGCTTTTATTTCAGACACAGAATGTGGCCTGTTCTCTTCACTCAGGAGTAGAACACCTGTAACTGTGGAGATCTACTGTCTTATCTATCTTGTGATTTCCTGGATGTAAGAACGAGTCATCTGTACTCAGACAGTCCCTTTAGCTCTAATGTGCAGCAATGCATCTCTATTCTCTTCCTGTCTCAAGAGGCCCCATTAGGCATTGCTTTCTTGTCTTTCCTGACAGTGCCACCATGCTGCTACAACTTGTCCGTATTTGAATCCCCTGGGTCTCCATTGGCTCATTTTTCCATTCCTGGCCTTTTCTAACTGGCGTACTCCAATGTCATGGTTGACACAGTGTCCTCATTTGTCTTCCCATTTTAACTTCAATTCCTTCACTTAACAGTTTCCTTTCTTTCATAAATTATCTACCTACTGTCTCATTCACTCTCCTCTAGTTAACTCGGATACTGTTGCCTGGCACATAATTAGCTTGTGGAGTCAATTTTATACATTTACTCTTGGATTCTAAAAATAAGCACATATCCTCAATGTTTCTAAAAATCATCTGGGAAACATGTAGGAATATAGCATTCTAAACTATGACTACAATTGCTGCATGCAGTGTTAGGAAATTTTCTTTTATAGAATGTGCAGGCCAAAGGACCAATAGATGGTAGTATCAAAACATTGTCCTTTAAAAGCGATGTGACACATTGTTCCTGCTCTGCTCATCTCTTTTCTGCTATTTTGGATTCTCTGTCACCTTTATCATTTAGTGATGTTATCATAACGACGGCTTGCATGAGTTTCCAGGCCCACTGCTATTTTTTTATAATTATAGACAACATTCTTAATTACATGAACAGAACCACAATTACTTTGAATCTTTCCTTTTTGAATTAAGAATCCAGCTTTTTGTCATCTATGGGGTTGTACTGTTAGAGAGGAAAGCATTTCCACTTGGGAAGGATTAAAAAATACATCTTGATGAACTGTAGTGGGTTGGAGGGCAGGTGGATTTCCCTTCCCTGAGGAACAGGGGAGGGGGCAAGAGGGATGAAGGTGTCGATTCCGCCCCCAACCAGCAGGAAAGACACCGACACCAGGAACTCTTCTCGCAGCAGTTTATTCAGGAACTTTGACTACCAGAGTGACCTCGGGAAAAGCTTCCACAGAACCTTTATAGTGTGCCTGGTCCTATCAGAGACTGCCACGTTGTTGTCACTCTTGGTTGGTGCGTTCAGATCATGCCACCTCACGCTATGCCTTCAGGCATGCACATAAGGGGCTTGCTCAAAGGCGCATTGTGCATGCGCATAAGGGGCGCATTGTGCTGGGGGAAGCAGCAGGGGGCGCTGCTATCTGTGGCTCTCCACATGAAGGTAGGACCAGGACAGGAGGGGGAAAGGGACTTCAATTGGGATGTAAAGTGAATAAATAAATTAATTAAAAACTTTAAGACAATAAAAAAGAAATATCCCATTTACAGTGTGTTATTAATTATTAATTAATAAGACATTTGAGTGTCCTAATATTTTAAAAAGAATGAATCATGAGCTTAGATCAAAAGGCTCATAAGAATTCACTTTTAAAATATAAAACTATTATGCTTGCTGTTGGGAAAAAATTAATGTCATTACCTTCTCTTAGAAAGAATATTTTCTGAGCCAGGAGTGATGGTACACACCTTTAATCTCAGAATTCAGGGGCGCAGAGGCATGCAGATCACTGAATTTGATGGCAGCCTGGTCTACAAAGTGAGTCTATATCAACCAAAGCTACGCAGAGAAATCCTGTCCTTCCAAAAAGAAAACAAACAAACGAAAATATATGTAGAATGTTAGCAGATTACTGGTAAAATGATTTCCCTGAGATTAGTTTTTTATATTTTCCTTTTCAATAAAACATACTTCTTGTTGTATAAGTTTAACTGAAGATATATAGAATATTAAAAATAAATGAATCAGAAAGTTGATGGTCTTCTCTGTACTAAATAGACTAATACAGAATAAATATTTTGAATGAAATAATTTTCATTCCATTTAAAATGATGAATGAAATCCTTGAATGAAGTTAGTTAGTAACTTGGAAAGTGTCCTGTAATTGAACTATTTGAGCCAATAGTTGAAGGGCTATGTAGCATTCCTGTATCTTTACTAACAGCTGCAGGCACACAAAGTCATTTTGCTATAAACATAGAATGGTTACATTTTTATTTTTACCAACAAGGGAGAAAAATGAGAAAAAACTAACTGTCTTAGTTTAGTTTAAACTCAGATATAGATACAAAGATATAGACAAGGAGTAGAATTAAAGAAAATCTAGGGTCCCATGGTAAAAGCAACACTAAAAGTCAAACAGCGTTGACAAAAGCCCTGACCTTCTGATGCCTTGGGCCTTTTCCTCTGAGGACTCAAAATGATAATAGTTGCCTCGTGTTGAGTGTTTACTATATACTGATCATGTTAAGTTCTTACATTAGTCCACAATACATTACATATAATAATAGATGGGTGCACTAAGGTGCTATTAGCCCACATACGTGGTGTTACCATCACATGAAATGTGCACAATTCTTGCTCTTTTGTGTCATCCCATTCTGCTTATAGCACACTTAGTCTCTAAAACTGTCCTGGAAATTATTTCTTTCATTTTACTAATGGGGAGCCTGGGGTTCATTGAGTCTTAGTAACTCAGATAATAATCAAACTGAATGCAAATAAAAGGTGGTCATATTGAACATTTTTATGGTCATTTCTGTTTGAGAAATGTCCCAATTTTCCTCCCTGTAGAGGAAGGTTTAGAAAGGGGTCTAAAAGAGAATAATGTCAAATGTCAAAATTCCTTTCCATATCTATGAATTGTATCAATTCTGAGTACCTACAATTTTAAACATCCACTGATAAATAAAAGTTAAATAGTGAAATCAAGATTGTATTTGTGTTTGTGCTTAATGTTACATAAGTGCCTTCTTTTAGCAAGGATGCTGCATGGCCCTGTGTAGTATGCTTTTGCATGTAGATAATGAGGCAGCTTCACACTCTGATGGGATTTCCCAGTCCCAACATCCAACATACTTCAAGGATCCTGACACAAACTTATCATCTATTGATGCAGCTTATTTGTAGGATAGTCCTACCAGATGGCCAGTGGTTTCTAGAATCTGTAAATGCAAAAATTAATCTGAGATAAATTTTCAAAATGACAAAGTATGGAACAAATCCTGACCATGAAGAAACCCTGTCCATGAAGCCAAGAGCCTTTCTGAGGTGGCCACTGAGCCATAGAATCCACACCCACCATGGTAACATGCTTCGTATGTTATAGCTAACCAAATTACATAAAGAAGCAAACCCAATATAACTCATTTCCAGAAACATCAACTTTATTCAGAGAGTTAAAGAAAGTGAGATTATTTTTAATATTTAAAATTTAAATATTTATAAAGAGAATATGAAATTTGCCTAGACATTAATGTCTTATTTTATTTTTAAAAAGCATGTGTTATGTGTATGTGGGTACATATACACATGAGTACAGGTGGTTGTAGAGTCTACAAGAGGGTTTTGCATTTCTTGGAACTGAATTTATAAGAAGCTCTGTGTGCTGTCCTTTGAGAGTACTAGGACTTGAACTCAAGTCCTCTGTCATATCAGTATGTGCTCTTAATCCGGAGCCATCTTTCCAGTCCTATCTCATGGAATTTCTTGATACAATGTAATGTCTGATAAGTTTTGATGTTAAAAATTATTTTCTTTAACCTTATATTTGCATATAACTGACCTGTTCCACAGACTTTGTGACTAATGTGGAAATCAGGGAGAACCCTGTTGTTCATTTATTTGACCTGTTATGAATTATGTCAGAATCTCAGCAGTATGTAAAGGTTCCCAGACAGTTGTATATGTGTGGAGATGTTAGTCTGTTCCTTTCTCCTTCTATTTTCCCTTTTATTCTTTCTCTCTCTATTTTCCTCCAATTGTTGAAAACTACATATGGTATAACTTACTAAGGCCTCAGAGAAACATACCCATAGAAGCCACTGGAATTATACAATTCCATGAAGAATTTCTTTCTTTCTTCGTCTTATTCATTACATAGTCACATATTATACATATATCGTTAATTTCTCATCACTCATCTAATGAGATTATTAATCATTACTAAGCATGATGCATGTTCTGCAGTGCTGTGACCAGTACATATTCCCAGATGCCACATAGCACGGTAAGACTCATGCCAGAGGATGTGGGGCTAACGTTGGAACCTGAATATTTTTCATTGACTCTCCGAGGACATTCCTCCTCTTCTGGATGTATACTCTGTGACTGGTGACCTGCTAATCAACCTGAAGATTATGCCTTGCTGGATGGAATTCTAGTCTTAGAAATATGCCATTCAGCTTGTGCCAGTTTCTTTACTGGGGATGCTTTGTGGTATTCCTATGCTCCTACAAGCAAACTCCCTTGATAATGTTTTACACTTTATGATACAGCTCAGGTGGGTCATTAAACCATTTATTTTCATTTGAGGATATAACTTAATTCACCTATTTTGATTATTTGGGTTAGTTAAGGGAGCCTCGGGTCTGTTCTTTCATTGCTTTGCAGTGTACAGATGCACCTGGATATTTATTTTCAGAAACCTTCTGACTTCTTCTAAGCACTTTAGTGTTTTGTCATTGGACTTACAAGCACAGTAGAATTGGTGATAGAAATTAATATCCTACGTTCACTGATATATATTAGCAGCTCCAGAGTAATAGGAGCTCTCATGTTAACTTAATTGAATTATATTTGTCAAATGAGCATGTGACATCAAAATAGTATTTGTTCTTCATGAAGTTCACCATAACATGAACACATTCCTTAAAGCTTCTAGCATTGCCCTAAAATTACAGATACTAAATTTGTATTTTGCAATGTTTAGATGAACATTTGCTTATATTGTTTGTATTGCCATTCTGTTCATGTCCATGGATCACAACAACATAAATATACCGTAATCAGGCTTGATTATACTCAACTATAAGCATTGGATACTTTCTTCCCATTATGTTATGGTTGGTTTTGTAAATCACTTTACTGAAACACTGATGTACTCAAATATGGATTTTTTTCCCTGAGGATCTTGCCCTCCGTCTATACTAAGGAATGCTCACCTCACATCAAAGGGGAATCATGATTGACCACTGGTTAGATTTAAAACAGTGGTAGAATCTGTCATAATCTAAGCAATGTCTTCTTGGATGATATTCCTAGAACTTGTCAGAAGCGATGAGAGGTACTTATTGTATATTCACAAATACTTAAATTTTATATTTAGTATCAAATAAAATACCAAAGACTAGGGAGATTGGTGTGGACTTGGGTAGTGGGGGAGAAGGCCAAATAGATTTCAGAATGTGAACTGCCTTGCAGCTGCGTGATGCTCACTCCACCATGTAAGCCCTAGCTTTGGGTTCCCTCATCCCAGAGGTACTTACATGCTCTGTAGACTAAATACTCAGCTGACACCTCATACAAATCTTTTGTGCTGTGTGCCTGCAAATAAGCGATGTTTATACTTATATGTGCTTCATTTCTCTGTAGAAAGGAGAGGCCCCATCAATGGTATATTTCTTGGTGAAAGATTTCCCCTCCCTTAGTCACTGTTTCCTTTCCTCAAAGTGAGAAACAGCTACTGGTGTGGTCACCTAGCTCCTCCCTGCCATTAACCATCCCTGATTACTGAATTATGCTGATGAATTAATATTCCTTCCACCATGTGTATGTGCAGATGCACACATATACACAAATTCCTATCCAAACCTTTGTGTCCTAATTTATTTTTCCTCCTCTTACCACTATATCCTATAAAGAAATACCTGCAGACATCCTATCTTAGACACTCTGTGTGCATAGATACATCAATTCATGATGCTTCTACTTAAAAAGCCATAAAATAAAGTAGAAAGAATGATGATTCCGTTTTCTCCATCTCACCCCTGAGAAAGCACTCATTCACCCCATGACTCCTACATTTCATAATTAAGTGCTGACTGAGAAGTGCCTGAGAAAGCAGTTAAGATGACAAAGCCCTAGTGAATAAACTAAACATATGTTGTCCTCATTTGTGAAGAGCAAAAACACACTGAAGTGGTTTAGTACTGTTGAGGCAGAAAATAATGGCACGAGTGCTGGCAGGAGCAGTGGGAGCAGATCATATTGTATATAGATGCATCTGGTGAGTTATTTGGATACATTTTTATTTCAACGTCATAATAATCTTAAACTGTTGATATCATCTTAGGTGGAAACTGAGGCATCTATGCACTGTAATATACTGTATTCAGGCCTGTCTGAAACTTTACTTTTTAGAGAAAACAATAATATTTTTATTAATTCTTTGAGGATTCCATACAACATATTTTGATAATATTCACCAGCTTTCACCAGCTACTCCCATATCCACTATCTCTACCCTCGTTTTCCTATCCAGTAAAATTTGAGTTTTCCCCCTTCTTCCCCCTCTGTCCCACCCCTCCTACCCTCCCTAGCTTTTTTTTTTCCTTTCCCACTGAATCTAGTTTTTGTTTTGCAACTACTCTTAGGAATGGGGTCAGCTTTGGAATGTGTTTACCCACATAACAGTTACACCACTGTTTCATCATTTGGTAAACTCTTGGCAAGAAACAGCCAATTTGGGACTCAAGTTTTCTTATTCCGCGATATTCCCATATTTCTTGAACTGGTGGTTTCAGGTTATCTTTACAAATATAAAAATATGTGTGCATACACACACACACACACACACACACACACACACACACACACACACACATTTGAGTAGGCTTTTATTTTTTTCTTACATAACTTGGTCAAATGAGCTTTAAAATTAATATATCTATGTATATATAGATATATACCACTGTTAAATTTATATCCCATTATATCAACACTGGTAGTTAAGTACATTATACTCCTCACTTTCAGTTTACATAAATATTCAATTGCCAGCTTTGATAAAATTCAGAATTTGCTCTTTCTTTCATTGCTCTTGTTTTAAGGAATTATGAAACACTTTTTGCGGTACTTGTTGAGTTATAAGCGCTTCATATGTTAACCAAAGCTGAAATGTGTAGAAACATATGTATGTGTGTACATATGATACATATACATTATCTTTTTATTGTTGTGCTGGCAGGAAGAGGCAAGTGTCTTGTATATGCCAGGGCTTTTCAACAGCTCTGTATCTCCAGGCTTCATGTGATATAGTTAACCTTCCTGTCACAAAGTCAAATCTGTTCTGTATAGAAATCATTCTTGTCTTCATATCCCTGTCCTGGCACCTGCTGTTCCTTTGTTGTTTTGTTTTCTAAAATGCTTCTTGGAAAATATGTTTTCATCTGATTTTTTTAAAAAAGTTCATATATGATTTCTTGGCTGTTTCCACGATCTGATAGCTGTTTTGTGTGCACTTTGGTAGTTTTCTAAACTAAACTCTGATGCCTTGTGTTGCATTTACTATTTGTTTGTTGTTAGATTTACTCTTATCATTGGATAGAAGAGGGAGGCTGTGTACTTTATGTCAGTTTCCTTTATAAGTAATAGCTACTCTTGGATTTATATTCTAAGTGGATTAATTATCTAATTGCATGCTGAACTTTGGTGACTGTAATTGAGAGCTTCTCCTTCTGAAATAATTGAAGTATTTAATTTAGGAAATGGGGCTTGGATGTTAAGGGTCTTTCTTTTATTCATGGCATGGAAAATGTTCTCAATAAGTAAGTAAACAAATGCATTAGGGCGAAGCAGTTTCAGTCTTATTCATTAATGATGAGAAAGCTGTCTGTAAGGACATAGATCAGCCTTTCTTCCTACACCAGCTTTAAACTGTGGTCTGAATATGTTACCATGTTTAAGAAATGGTAGATTAAAAAATTCTTTTCTATTTCAATTACAGTAAAAAGCAACCTTTAAATCAAGTTTAATCCAATAATTGTGTGTGTAGTTCCCCTGCTGATGTTATCAAGGAGTAATGAATGATTTTCCTACGATTGAATTAAGCAACTTGTAAATGGTGAAACCTATGAAGTCAGTGCAATTTCATTAAAATCATTATTAGTTTCTGGTAGGGATTATAATATACTTTCTGTGAATACAGATCAGCTTTCAGGTTGTAGAATGCTATTTATGATTGAAAATCTCTCTGGGAGAGTTCATGGTGATCCAGGCAGCTTTGGTTACTAACATTTGCTGCAGTACATCTTCATCTACCAATAGCAGCGGTCCAAGGAAAGTGAAGGACTTTATTGGTGGGATTGACTGAGAGAGATTAGTGTTTAGTGATGATATTGATACACCAGAGAAGATTAAATTAAAGGTATAATTAGCAACTTATACAGAAATATATACATATATTTATTTCATGCATAAAATATATGTGAGCATTTATTCGTGATAGTTTATTTATATGATTATATATTTTTCTTAGTTGGAATGCAGTGCTCACTCTGAAAGGATATTAACACAAGGAAGTTTGCTCAGACTGACAGTCTTTTCTATCTAAAGTTTTCTGTGGCATCGGAACACATGATACTATCACTCAGAGAGCTTGAAGGGGGGGGGGTCTTTTTAGGTTTTATGTCAGATACAATGTATTGAGTCATAGTATATTTTTAAAGTTATACATTTAAATGATTATATATTAACTCAGTATTCAAGTTTAGGGAATTTCCTACTATATTTTTGGTAGGATCAACTCTAAGCTCGTATTTTATGTTACCATATGTATCACGTATCCATTTTGAACCTGGTAAGATGCTCTTATGAATTATTTCCAGTTTCCCTGTGGAAACCCCAGCCACCTCCCATCTCCTCTGCTGTTTCAGTCATGATGTGGCTGGAAAGAAGCACCTTACTCAGAATTACTCGGTCAAGGTGCTGTGAGATCTCAGACACCCTGGGCTGTCAGGAAGCGGTGTCTTAGTGAAGTCTATGGATCTTTTCAAATAAAAATAACTTGAGACAACGTACTTAACAAAGCAGGTTACTATTTCACACTCAAAATTGTTGATTTAGTAGAATGAGCAGGTAGACAGTGTTCTTGATTGGCTTCTTTTGTTTTAGTTTGGTGCTTTTGTTTTGGTTTGTATTTTTAGTATTGCAACTGTATGCATATATGTAGACAATATTCTTCTTACACTTGGCTTTTTTGCACACTGGTATTAGTGCTTGCATGAACTGTCCCAGAAATGCCAAACCAATCTCTGCCCTAGAATGCACTGCATTGTGTCATCAGTTTTCTCCTTTGTAGTCTTAGACTCAGTTGAAGCCTAGTTGTGCAGATTTTTTCCCAGGATTCTGAGATATGGCTCAGTGTTCAGCATGGATGTTTGATGCCTACATCAGAAAAGATCTCTTAAGTGCATGATTTTTATAAGTGGTGGTTTTATCCCTAGTTATAGGCATGTTTGATTATGTTAGTGCTCTGCTAGTATATAAAGGTTTTACTTTGATCACTAATCAAAAAGTCTAATACCGCATCTATCAATAGGGAAATATATATCCCTTTCAAATGTTTCACTGAGGTGGGTAATAAGCACTGATCATGCTGACATTTGTGTCAGGTGAGTATGAAGCTCCTGGTGGAGCATACCATAGATACCTGTAAGGAGGGAATGCCAATCATGGAATAAGCTCCTTCAGATTAGCAGATGATAAGCATGTCCGTAGGGGGCATGTTCCTAATTGCTAATTGATACAGGCATTCTCCATCCTCTGCTGGTAGTTCCATCCTTCCCTAGGAGGTCCTTGGATATCTCAGAATGTCAGCTGAAAGAGCCAGGGGAAGCAAGCTAATAAATGGCATCCCTTCATTGTCTCTGCTTTAAGCTTCAGAGTTAAGCTCCTGCCTTGGCTTACCTCCATGAGAGACTGAAAGTAAATACTAATTACACACAATTTACATTTAAACATGTTATACAGCTCCAGAGCTAAGAAATTGCACGCCATTTTTCTTTTATTTTATTAAGAAAATAGTCAAAGAAATTATTACGTTTTCTGGCCAGTTTTATTTGGATCTGACTTTCAAATTCTAAGTGTGTCATAAGTAGCTTAAGGGTATGTATTGAACCTCTAGGTTTGTGGCTTTTATATTTCACTTAAAATCATATCTTTGCCTCCTTTTCTACTAAAGGAAAGGAACTCTGCTTTTGGGTGTTTCTGTTTTGATTTGTTTGGTTTGATTTTTTTGTTTTGTTTGTTTGTTTGTTTTTCCATTGCATCTTGCCCTAAGAGTGCTTAACCTTGAGGATTCTATTGTGTTCTTATAGGCCCCCACCAGGTTTCTAACTCCTTATAACGTCATTTCTCAGATGCTTCCACAGTTTAGTTAACTTTACAATGGATCTTCTGTTGAAGGTTGGAGGTACACCCCTTCTACTCTGGAGGGTACACATGACATTCTGAAGAATGGGAGGGGCCTTGTTTTTTATTCCTTTCTGAACTCTTGTCTTAAATGTTATCTCCAGATGGTTTCCTAACAGTCAAATAAACTCGTCCATGTTGATTCTTATGTGTATGAGTCTTCTGGTAATTTTCCTACCTTTGACATTTTTTCCTTTTTTTTTTCAGTTTTCTTTTTTCTTTTTTTTTTTCCCCTCATGATAAATTCATTCTAGAAAATTTGGAGAATGCAGGAAGGTCTACAAAAGAAAATTAAACATGTTCTTTCAAGTGTGACATACACACCATAAAGGCTTCTAGGGTTTTCAGTGCATGCTTGTATGTTTTATCGCTTCCCTACTAGGGGATTAAGAAGGTGTTGTTCTTGTTATTTCTAAAAAGAAGCTGAAAGATGTGCAAAATGTATTAATATATTTTCAGTTTTGTTCACAAACATGAGGTTTTTTGTGTCTATAAACAAGGTGGCCTGAGCAGAGTGGGTACATTTTTCTTTTAAGAAGTAAGATTATATGGGATTATGGGTGAGGAAAGATGGTTCAGTGGTTTAGAATACTCACTTTTCTTGAAGACCACCCAGCATTTTCCTCCCAAAATTCACTGTTTTCTATCCCCGTTTCAGGGGATCCCATAGTCCTCTGCTTCCACAGACACCAGAGACACGACAGTTTTCATACATACACACAGGCAAACCACTCATATACACAACATAAAAATGAACATGAAATATCTGGGGTTTTGGATTATATTGGTTAATGAAGAGGGAAAAGAATTGCTCAAATGTTGATGCCAACTCCCATCAGCTTTGTGACTATGCCACACCACAGCATTTTGAGAATCTAGGCTACAGCTTGCATTCACACAGTCCAAGTCCATATCAGATAAAGAAACACAGTTGCTTGGGAACATCAGTGAGCATGAAATTCATATTGATTTAATGCCCAACAGAAAAGCATTCTCAAAGATCCAGTGCACTTCTAAATGTAAACTTAAATGTAGTTTTTTTTTTACAAGTTTCTCCTTTATTATCTATTTTTCTGTTTTTCCTTCGTAATATTTGTTTTTCATTCATTTTTGTTTCTACTATTTATATGAACACAAAAATGCTAATATTTCTGGAAGAAGACAGATAAATTGTAAAAGAAAGAGAGAGAAAGAGAGGAGAGAGAGAGAGAGAGAGAGAGAGAGAGAGAGAGAGAGAGAGAGAATTGAATGTCATGCAGAAAGGGAAATAAGTAGTTTAATTAAACTGAAAGTTGAAAGGAAAAATCTTCACAAAATGATCAGGCTAAAGATTACATATTGAAATCTTGGTATTTTGTCTATCTCCATTCTTTTAAGATTTTTTTTACAAGTAAATGTGTGAATCGTATACATGCTTCTGTGTGTTTTTATATGTGCAGGGTTATAGCTATGAGTGCATATATGTTAAGCATGTGGAAACCAGAGATTGGCATTGCGTGTGTTCATATTCCTTATGTACACTTCCTTTTATATTGAGGCTGGTTGCTTCTCTTGAACCTAGAGTCTCTGATTTGGCAAAAGGAGCTAGCCAGCTTGCTCTGCATATTACCTGCCATTGTGCTCCTCGCTCTGGATTTTGGGAGGCTCACCATGCATGTACAGAGTTTAAGTGGGTACTAGAAATCCAAAATTCATCTCCCTCTCATCCGTCTACCTAACCCTATCCATTTCAAATTTTGAGGCTAAGTAAGGAGCTCTAATAAGTTAAGTGTTAACTCAAAGAATATTTTTCTACAAGTAAGTCTAGGAAAACAAGAAGGCTCTGCTTTAACTTCTGACTTTGAGAATAAGTAAAAAAGAATTAATGACAGTCATTTGTAATGTATAATTGTAATTAAATAATACAGTTGCTTTTTCCTATTACAATTGATTTCTTTGAGCAAATCTACCATATTTTTAGTGTAATTAATAGAAGCCATAAATCTTTGCAAGCTGTTTCTTTTACAGCACAGTAATATAAGAACATGAGGTTTTAGGATGACATCCTGTTAGAAATTTAGCTAAAATGTGCTTGAACCATTTAATAAATGTGTCAAATGGAGTCTAGCCACAGCATTTTAAAAACTAAAGCTGTCACAGATTTCCTTATTGTTCTAGTTTGTTTTCCTTCTGTTGCTATGATAAACACCATGATCAAAAGTAACTTGGGGAAGAAAGGGTTTACTTTGCTTTTAAGTCTTGATCACAGTCCATTATGGAGAGAAGCCAGAGCTGGGACTCATAGCAGGAGCTTGAATTCGAAATCACAGAGGAATGTTGCTTACTGGCTTGCTTCCCCTGGCTTCCCCAACTGCCTTTCTTATATATACAAATTCTATCTGCCCAAGGATTATTTGGCCTACAGTAGGCTGGGTCCTTCTGCATCAAGCAGTAATTAAGAAAAATGTTCCAAGGACTAGCATGGGGGAGGGGATGACACATGTCTTTATTCTAAACACTCACAGAGGTGGAGGCAGGTGGTTCTCTGTGAGTTTCAGACCAGCCTTGCCTAGTGTGGTCCAATACAGTCAGGGCTATGTAGAGAAACTCTGAAACCCTTTCCTTAAAAAAAAAAAAAAAGTAAGAAAGAAAGAAAAAAGAAAAGGAATGAAAGAGAGAGAGAGAAGAGAAAGAGAGGGGCAGAAGAAGAAGAGGAGGAGAAGAACAGAAGAGAAGAGAAGAGAAAAGAATGAGAAAGTGCACTATAGATGTGCCAAGAGGCCAGTCTAATGGAGGCCGTGCCTTGTGACATTTCTTCTCACATATGTCTATATTTGTGTCAAGTTGACAGAAACTAAGCAGCACACCAATCTTTCAGATCCATCATGTGGAAAAGGTAATTTTCCATAGTAGTTACTTCTTTATTTAAATTGGATAACTTAAATAGAATGAAACCATTAAAGGATTATCTAGAGGTTTTAATCCATGTCTTATTAAATATAACTCCTGTTTCTGAACACTCTGGAACCACTATTTTATTAGATATAGATATGACTTTTAGTTTCAAGTTTTTTCCTAAAAAAAAAAAAAACAAAACTTATAGGTTTGAACAAATCTCATTCTTCCAAGTAACAGAATGTTTCAGTCTCTCACTTTTCACATTATTATTATTTCTCTGCATTTATTGTCATTTTTTTATGCTAGTGGCTAAGTAAGTCAAAAAATGCTCTGTACTACAGAATGTAGTAGGTTGAACAATGTAATGCGTTATGGACCTTTCTTCCCCCAAACTTTCCCAGAGAGAATTAAAAAGTAATTGTTACTTTTTAAAAATTTGTTAACTTTTTAAAACCATTATCATGAATAATTAGTGTATATGTAGTAGGCATTAGACTGAAGGTAACTCAAAGTCTACAAAGTAATTTTTCTTTAAAGTGATTAATATCTCTCATTATCCTAAATTACTACAATGGATCCCCTGACTTTCCAAACAGGACATATCACATTTATGAGAAGATTAAAATGTTTACTTTTTATGATAAATGTGCCTTTCCAGCATATTTAAGTTTTAAAGAAACTCATCTATTAGCCCTTTTTTTTTTTAATCTCCCTTTTAAAAGCCTATGGCAGTCATTGCTAGTGACAGAGACTGCTACAGGCAGGGCCTGGAATTTCATCTGCTGGGGACTTAAAATGGCTATCCTGCACTCAGCTCTCAGAGTGCAACCACAGCACATTCAAGCACAAGCTACTGTGGTGGTTCTTACCCCTGCCGCTGTGTGCAGAGACTTTCCAGCAAGGGTTCTGGAGCTAGTGAAGATTCTTAACTTGCACTTTGGAGGAGGGATTCATGACACTAGCTCTTCTTCAGGTCAACCTCCATGTGCTGGTTTATTTCGTTTCTCATTTATGAATTAGGCTACATGGTTATTGAGAACCAGATTGATCTTCATGTTTCCAGTTCACTGAACGTAGGAAATATATTTTTAAAAAGGTGCTTGTGGAGTCAGATTAACTTTGAAATAAAACTTATAGGTGATAAATAAAATTAAACTTTCTGAGTATAAAGTTTTTTCATTTATGCTCCCTTAAATTGTTGCCAAATGCTTTCCTATAAATTGGCCTATAACATCTCATATACATGAAGTACTATGATAGTATACACATGAGATATATATCTACACACACACACACACATATGAAAGATCAATTTCTTTCCAGGCCTATGTCCTTATTTACATCAACATGGAAATTATTGTTTATGCATTTAAAAAATTATTTTTAGATATATGTATTTGTATGTATTTGTGTTGTAAATACATGTATGTGAATGCTAGTAACCAAGGAGCACAAAGACACTAGATTCTCTGGTCCAAGGCTTATAGAGCACTGGAGGTGGGTCCTGGGAATTAAACTTGGATCATCTGGAAGAGCAGTATTTTACTTCATTTTTTACATTAACCACTCACCCATCCCTCCAGCTCATTATTAAGGCCCACATTAGTTCTACTGCTCCTTCTAAGCAGTGGATGCCCTATGTGGCTCACAGCCATCTAGCTGTCTTTCTGAAAGGTGGTGTGTGGTTTTCTCATCAGGAGCAATTGGTTATGTGGTTCCTAGGTGCAGCATTTTCTGGACCCTGCTATTACCTGTTGTGTTCAGTTCAGAAGACTAAGCACATTACACCATCTTTTTATGTACTAAAATGTTTTGTTGCATTCTTTCTATACATTTTAATTCAAGTCTGTCTTATATAATTAGTATTATAAGGAATAAGAGGTTTTAAATGTTTATTCAAAATTTTCAGTCAACTGTCAAATTACTTCTCAGGAATTGTCCTTCTGACATTCTTAATGCTTTAATGCTTTGGGAATGGTGAGCTATAGTGTGCTTGGTTAAGTAAGGCTTGCTTGCTGTTTGAGGATTTATTGAAAGTTTGTAAGTTTTGTTTTGTGAAAAATGAGTTTGAATATTGATATTTTTGTTCATTTCATCTAACATGATTTAAAGTGTTCCAATCAAACCTGTAGAAATGACTGGGCATCGTGATTCACATTGATATAGTTTGGTAGAGCTAGTAAGAAGTTTAGAAACCTGTTCATTATTTAGCTGAAGCTAATTAAAAATCTGTGCAGTTGGGATAGTGAAACCTCAAGTGTCAGCCATTGGTTTTGACTCTGATCACAAAGAAGAGTGAGCAATGTTTGGGACATCTGTTCCATAGATAAACAGCTGTGCACATTCTCTGTCTGGAAATCCTCCATTTGGGTTAATAGCTCTGTGTTCAGAGGAACATGGTAATTTTGTGTTAGTATTTAAAGAGTTAAACATCAAGAGCCTAGGAGGAGGGCATCACATTGTGCTAGGTGCCTGGAATATCAATAGTGTTCTGTCTGGCTCAAAATCCACATAATCTGTTTGCTGTTAACTGTTCCAGCATTCTTTTAAAAATAGAATTTCCTCTTTAACATTACTGTACTTTGATACTTTTGATTCCATGTGTTTCATTTTAAGGTTATTTTGATTACTATGTACATTACAAGGCCGTATCGAAAAGAATTCTATAAAATCAACGAGCTAACCAAAATGCATTTCTGTGCTGCCCCGCTATTTGTGTTTAAGAATTCTCTTCTTGAAAGGAGAGAATTAGACCTATTTTATTAATGGACAGCTGGCACTTTAGATTATACTATAGGGCTAGGAAGCTTAATCAGTGAAGACAGCTCAGATTTAAGGCTTGATTTCAACTTGGACCCTGTGCTTGACTAGAAGCTCTGTGATTGACAGATCAGATCCTGATTACTAATCTGGTTTGCTTTCCGTCCTCACAGAATAACAACTTGTTACCTTCAGACTTGGTATTTTAGTCTACCAGACAACCTTATGAATTTGATCTTTGGAAATTCTTAAAATACTCTTTAATTAAAGCACTTGGAAAAATTCACCCTCTCCTACATTCTTTCTCCTTTTGCTTCCATTTTCCATAAATTATTCTGTTTCATTTTGATTGCAATCAAGCAGCTATCTTTTGAACATTAAATCAAACCTGCCAATAGAGAGCTACCTTGGATCAGTCTGTAGAAGGACCAAAGTCAAAATAAAGCTCAGTAAACACCCAACTGAAGTGAGTGAGTGAGTGAGCAGCTGCTTTTTCTCCCCCTTTGAAGGTTTTAGCTATGATGAGAACAAAATAAGATTTTTAATTACACATGGTCCTAATCTTTTTGAACTGTAATTTACAAAATCCCAGTTGTAAGAGGAATCAGGTTGCTAATCAACTGACTGTAAAGTTGGGGGGAGGGGGTTCTGGGTTCTTCAGTCGGTCCAGTATAATCACAAAGCTCTTTATAAATGGAGGCAGAGAGTTGTCAGTGATGCAGAGGGAGAAAAGTTAAAGAGGTCTGTGCTAACTTAGAGGTTAAACAGAGGATGAGCCAACAAAAGAATTGAGCACTAGATCCTTTCTGAAGTAACTTCAACCCTCTTCCTGCTCACATACCCTCAGTCAATCAGCACAGAACTCTTACCTCCAGCATTGTTAAATGACATTCTTATATGTATTTGTGAACAACTGAAGTTGTAACTGCTAATTATAACTGCAATAGAAAATTAATCACCTTCCTCAAAACTACCTCAAGCAGCTTACCAAATGGCAGTATGGATCTCTCAGAGTATTTCCTTTTTGGTGGTCCACAGTTTTAATTCTTGCTGACATTACCTTGCTCGATTCTGTTGGGTACCCATCTCGTGCCATTGAAGCCACTATATTTATTATGTTTGACTCAAGATTAAGGATGGACTCCTTGCTGGAGTTGAGATATAATGAATTGTAGATGTACAAGTTTCAACAAGAGAAGGGTAGAAGCCCAGGTAACCCTGCCACCCACAAACCTAGAGACTATACCTACAGAGTTTCACTCTCAGACAATCTGTGAAACTTTAAAAAAAATATTGTATTAATTTATTCATATTACATCTCAATTGTTATCCCATCCCTTGTATCCTCCCATTCCTCCCTCCCTCCCATTTTCCCCTTACTCCCTTCCCCTGTGACTGTGACTGAGGGGGACCTCTTTCCCCTGTATATGCTCATAGGGTATCAAGTCTCTTGGTAGCCTGCTATCCTTCCTCTGGGTGCCACCAGGCCTCCCCATCCAGGGGACGTGGTCAAATATGGGGCACCAGAGTTTGTGTGACAGTCAGAAGCCACTTTCTGCTCAACTGTGAAGAATGTCCTGCATTTTAAAATCTAAGCACAGAAACAGACATGTTCTCAGAGTCCACACTTTGAGGGATTCAACAGCTTTATTCAGAAAAAGTTACTCTCTGTCACACTAACCTTTTTTCTTTTTCTTGTTTTGTTTTGCTTGAGACAAGACCTCACTATGTAGCCCTGTCTGGCTGGGAACTCATAATATAGATCAGGCTGCCCTCGAACTCATAGAAATTTACCTGCATCTGCCTACTAAGTGCTGGGATTAAAATGTGTGCCACCAAATCTGGCAAGAATTTTATTTTTTCCTAAATTTTATTTGTATATGAAAAGTCATAAATAGGCTAGTGAGATTGCTCAGTATGTTGGAACCCCAGTCACCACATGGCAGAAGGAGAGAACTACTCATATAAGCTGTCCTATGACCTCCATGTGCACCTGTGGTAATATATACTTGGATACACAAAACCAACAAATATAAAACAGTAAATTTCATAAAGAAAATAATTTTGTATACTTAATACATACTAACATATTTCAAGATAAATAACAAAAATACTGGCTTTTTTTTTTTTTTTTTTTTAGTATTCCTCATATTAGCTTAAGGAAGACTACGTCTTCTTAATACACCAGCTGGTTTCATCAGTCTTCCTAAAACCAATTCAACCTTACTATGCTTTTATAGGATCCAAATATTCTGCAGTGTGGCTAAATTCAGTTTGCAGAAAGCAGAGGTCATAAGTTCAGTGAAGTTTCATGAAGTCCAGCCAGTGACCATTAGAAAGGAAGTGATTTATTTTAATGTCAATAAGATTCCCATCCAGGAAACTCCTCAATTGACATTTTCCAGATTTGCAAATGTGCATTTGAAAAGTTGAGCTAGCCACCACAGGATTTAAGTCATGGTCATTTCATTCGAAAAAATGTTATAACAGGTTGTGTGGGCTCAACTTAGGAATCAAAGGAATGTGTTGATTTCTCATTCAAAGGGAAGCATGACTGCTGATTTCTGAGGTGGCAGACATGCCAAGGCATCCAAGTACCAGGATGCTATCCAAGGCAGGTTTCTGGAGAGGAACAGGCTCTGCTGGGAACTCACTGTCATCTACAGAAATTGGAATGCATTCTGAACTCCATGTTCTAGTTTTGAAGTCACAAATAGCTTATGGTGACAGTAAATCCAGACTCCAATGAAAGGAGGAATACTTTCTGCATTGTTAATTCACATTAATAGAATTAGGAGAAGTAGGTTGGTGAGTTTTAGTTTCTTTTTTTTAATTAGTTTATTCATATTACATCTTAATTTTTATCCCGTCCCTTGTACCCTCCCTTTTCTCCCTCTCTCCGCTTTCACCCTATTCCCCTCCCATATGTCTGTGACTGAGGGGGACCTCTTCCCCCTCTATATGGTCATAGAATATGAAGTCTATCCTTGGTAGCCTGCTATCCCTCCTCTGAGTGCCACCAGGCCTCCCCATCAAGGGGACATGGTTAAATATGGGGTACCAAATGCTGGTCTAACTGGATGTCTACATGTAAAAAAATGCTATTAGACCATATTTATCACCATGCACAAAACTCAATCTAAGTGAATTAAAGAACCTCAACATAAAACCAAAGACACTAAATCATTTAGAAGAAAAAGTGTGGAAGAGCCTGGAACTCATTGGCACAGGAGACAACTTCCTGAACAGAACACCAACAGCCCAGACTTTAAGGTCAACAATTAATAAATGGGACCTCATGAGGCTGAGAAGCTTCTGTAAGGCAGGAGACACTGTGAACAGAACAAATCAACAGTCTACAGACTGGGTTTTAATTTCTTGTATTTTAATTTATTTTTGAAAAATTCCTACATTGTACAATAATCATGATCCTAATAATACCTGCATTTCAGTATCCAATGCCAAGAAACATTTACCCTTTCATATTTCATGTCCATTCTCTTGATAGCCCACAAATTGCAATTTTTTGCAGAACTGTGGACTGTCCACTAGAGCATTGGAAACCATTACAGTGATTGCCCCTCTCCCAACAACTAGCAACTTCCAGTAGCTCCTCAGTAGGGTATGGGACCTGGAGAGTACCTCTCTCACCTGTGTTGACATTTTGGCTGAATTGACTAGGGTTAATTACAACTACTATAAATTCAAGGATGCAAGAACTATATTATTTCCAAAAATCGGAATTTCATAACAGTCTTCCATGCCTTCAGGTTTTCTATATTCTTTCTTACCCATAAGATGTTCTCTAGGCTCTGGTGGTGGGTAGGGGGTGAGAAAGATTTCTAATTTAGGGCATAGCACCCAATCTCTTATTCTCAGCAGTTGATAATTTCATTGCTCTCAGCATTGTCTGTTCCCTGGCAGATATAGAAGTCTCTGAGACTAAGGCTGAGATCAATCCAAATATATCTTTACAAACATAAACTTATAGAAGACAATTAAAATAACAATAACAAGTTCTACCCTAGTGCCTATGAGTTTCTCAGCCATGGACTTTCGACCATCATTACAGTACTTGGCATGAAATTCTCTCCTCTGGAGCAGGCCTCCCCTCCAATCAGAAAAAATATTAACCATCCTGTAACATTTGTGCCATTATTGTACAAGTAGTCACATATTGCCTGGTGGCTCAGTTCATAGTATGAAGGGCCCAGCTCTTGGTAGGACCATTAATTTTTTTTCTCCCAAGCAGCCTGCATAGCACTTTCTGTAAACATGAAAGCTAGTCAGTAGGAGGAAAGTCTGATTTGTTTAGGATTGATATTTCTGTATACTGTGGCCAATGTGGGTGATGTGTCTATCAATAGGGTCTTACCGTGTATTTATGGTGGGTAGATAAAGGCAAGGACAATAAATAGCCTCTGTTGTTCTGAGGTCTCTAGTGCCAAACTGACCCAATAACTCCTAGGGATGTATCCCATACCCTGCACTATAATTTTCATTAAATATCTCAAGTCTTCTAAGACCAATATTGTTGACCTATACAAGATAATTCCATCTGAACTCTTTTGTTATTAGTTATATATTGCAATTACCTTACTGCTTAGTGTGTTGCCATAAGGCATTTTCATGTATCCTTAGTTTTGTTTAATGTATACAAAACAGACCTCCACAGGTACTGCATACATGTGGTGCACAGTCATACATACAGAAAGAACATCTATACAGATACAATAAAAATAAGAAAAAATTTAAATTAAATACAGGAACTTTGTTATTTATCTATGATAAACTAGAAGAAATCATGGAAATAATTGTATTCATGGTAGTACCAAGAAAAAAAGTGATTACTTGAGAATAAATCTAACCATGGAAATGAAAAGCTTCTACAATGAAAGTTTTGCAACTGAGTAAAGTGTATAAGATTCTTGAAGATGCAAAATTGTCCTGTTATAATGACTAGAAATGATCTTTAGAAAGTGGCCATCCTAACAAAAGCAATGTGCAGATTCACTGCAAGCCCAATAAAAATTTCAACTTTATTTTTAATAGGTAATGTAATCTAGAAATTTATACAGAAGTACAAATGTCTGAGGTGAGCCAAAATAATCCAAAAATTACTTGAGGAAATATTGCCATGTTGGATTTCAAATTATACTACAGAGCCACAGTAATAAAACCAGCATGGCACGAGCACAAAAACAAACACATACATCAACAAAGTAGGATCAAATGTCCAGATATACGTCTCACTGCTATAGTTACCTGAATTTTGACAAATATACAATGACAAAACAAAATAGCTCCTTTCAACAAATGATGCTGGGAAAGCTGGATTCATCATGAATGAAAGTGGAACTAGGTTCATCTCTCAGTTTGTGCGGTACTCTAAATGGATCAAGGGCCTCAACATAATCTCTGATGCCATGAAAGTGATAGAGGATAAAGTATGGAGTATCCTTTAACTTAGGGGTACAGGTTAGGACTTTCTGAGTAAGACTCCTTTAGTAGTGCAGCAAACACAACCCACCACTGACAGAAGGGAACTCACGAAACTAAAAAACTGTGAAGAAAGGACACTATCAGTTCAATGAAAAGTCAGCTGCAGAACAGAAGAGCATCCTTGCGAGCTACTCTTCTGCCTGATGATTGCTGTCTAGACTATACAAAGAACTGAAAAACAACTGAATTGAAAAACTAGGCTACAGAACTAAACAGAAAATTCTGAAAAAAAAAAAAAGATAAATAGAAAAGAAAACTGCAAGCTGTTGTCAGAATAGCTCTTAAAGTGCAACCACTTTGGAAATCTATCTGGTGCTTTCTCAGAAAACTGGGACTATGACTTCCTCAAGACTCAGCTATTCCACCCCTTGGAATATACCCAGAAGATGCTCCAACACACAACAAGAAGATATGCTCAACCATGTTCATAGTAGCCTTCTTCATAGTAGCCAGAACATGGAAACAACCTAAATGTCCCTCAGTAGAAGAATGTATAAAGAAACTGTGGTACATTTACACTATGGAATACTACTCAGCTATAAAACACAAGGAAATCCCGAAATTTGTGGACAAATGGAGGGAACTAGAAATAATCATACTAAGTGAGTTAACCCAGAAGCAGAAAGACTCACATGGTATATACTCACTTATAATTGGACACTAGCCCAAGATGCATGTCCCATGAAAGTATTCACTAACCAGGAGATTGATATAGTTGTGAGGACATCCTATTGGGACTCTAGGCGAGAGAAGTATGGGAAAATGGGGAAATAGAAGGATCTAGACAGTCCTAGAAACCTACAAAAAAAAAAAAAAAAGATCATGATGGGCGCATCTGGGCACAGTGGTTCTGCTCAAACTACTACACCAACCAAGGAAAATACAAGCAGTAAATAACGAACCCCTTCTCAAATCTAGCAATGGACAGGACAGTCTCACAGTTGAGTGTAGAGTGGGGACTGACTCAGACATGAGCGCTGGTGCCCTATATTTGACCACTTCCCCTTGGTGTGTAGGCCTGCTGCCACTCAGAGAAAGAATAAACAAGCTGAGACCTGATAGGCTATGACCATATAGTGGGCGAGGAGGTCCCCCTAGGTAACAGACATAGAGGAGGGGAATAGGGGAAAGCGGGAGGGAGGGAGGAACAGGAGGATACAAGGGATGGGATAACAATTGAGGTGTAATATGAATAAATTAATTAAATAAAAATTTAAAAAGTGCTTTAGGGTTCTATCTCACCCCAGTCAAAATGGAATCATAAAGAGTACAAGTAACAACACATGTTGGTGTGGATGTTTCAAAAGAGAACTCTCCATCCTATTGTTGGGAGGATAAACTAGTGCAGCCTTTGACAGTGATTTTTGATTTTTCTCCCAAAAACTAGAAAGAGGTTGGGGCTAGGGGTCATTCATATTTCTTGTGTCTTTGTGTGTGTGTGTGTGTGTGTGTGTGTGTGTGTGTGTGTGTGTGTGTGCACGCGCGCGCACGCATGTGTGTGTGTTTAAGCTACCTTTATAATTGTGAAACACATAAAACTGGTTTAGAACTTGAATGGTAAATGATTAAATAAATAAATAAAATCAATACTTGCCTAAGGTGACAGAAAAAACAAAGCACTCTTTCAATTAGTTACACTGTGTACGTACACGTGTGTGTGTGTGTGTGTGTGTGTGTGTGTGTGTGTGTGTGTGTGTGTGCTGACAATATTCTTCCTCCTAGGCATCAGAGTGTACTTTATTCTTTCACATATAATATGTGTGTAGTCTATCTTTTCATAGCATTCACTTTAAGTTGAGATATACATGCACTTGTGCTAAAAGATCATAATTTCTGTGATTATAGCAAAACAACAACAACCACAACACCGTGCAGCCTGTGGTAACAAAACATCCATTTCCCTTTGCATTGGTGTGTCTTTCATGTCTTGTAGCTTTACACTGGTCTTCAAAAATACACTTTCATCACTGCAGTTGCCATGAGCTTAATGTGACTGTGGTACAAAGAATTATCAGCTGGTAAGATATTTTTCAAAATGTAAAGACTACAGCTGGCTTCTTATTTCTGTCCATTCTAAAGATACTGTGGCTAGCTTAATTTGTATGGGCCCACTAGATCATGCCTAATTGAGTTAATGAAGCTCTTCTGTAGCAAGAACCCTCCAAAGGAAAATAAAAACACAGAATGGAATTTCAGAATGCAAATGAGCCCAGCTTTGTTGGCTTCTACTCTCATGGGTAGAAGTCACAGAGTAAAAGAAAATCTTTCAATTAAAGCCAATTACTGCGCATAGTCAAAGATCAGGTTTCCCTAAGACCATCAGTGAGGAACAGTGTGTTCTATGGAGGTCAGTTCTTGACCCCGCCTGGCATGCAAATATCAAGTATTTACTGTTACATTTCAGTGACTTGATGTTTCAAGCATCTGTTGACATCACTGGGAATTTATGGCTTTCATCTACCCAATGGGAAACATAGTAAATAAAAATATTGTTTGGAACAGTAAAGACTGATATTTATGGATCGTCATTTAAGCATTGTGTCTCTCACCAAGTGGCTTGTTCTTTTCATGTTACACATGTCTCACATTTCCTGCTCACTTGGCTGTAAACACTGTGTGCACATTTCTGGGGTGGCTGAGATCAAGGCAATGCAAATCTAAGCCTAGCTTTATTTTCCTTGTATAGTATGAGATAACTTTTTAATCTATTAATCTGTTAAGATTTAAGGAACACAGAATGAATGCTTGTTATTAGTTTTGCTCAAATTCATTTTAATTACACTCTTTCAAATTGTACAATTATTTTTAACAACAATGACGGCAAAATGCAATACACGTGGATTCATGGATTTTCCTTGTAAGTATTGAGGATGTTGAGTTTAGAGAAACATTTACATCATTGTAAATCAAGCAGACATTCTGTAGCTTTTAGACATAAACAAAATTATCAGAAACTTAAATAACTAAAACAAAACTCAATAATAAAAATGGTGATGACATAATTTATGTTTGGTACTTTTGTAGGTTTTCCTATTTGTATGTAGTCAAATACTCTAAAATTCAAGTTCTATAAACATATTCTTCTTTAATTCCCTCCCAATATCTAAAAAAATATCATATAAACTGTCTGTAATTGTGTCAATTTTTAAATTCTTCATGCTGTGTATTTCTGCCTATTCCTTTTGCCTTAATCAGACGCAGCAGAAGTTTAAAGCTTTAATTACTATGTTCACACACTCAGAATGCAGTCTTGTCAGTCCTTTCTATTTCTGCTTTGTTTTGTACTCCATTAATATGGACGTTATCACTCACTGTTTTCTGCTCTCCGTAGATATATACATTCTTGTTTTCACTTTCCTGAAATTGGAGTATTTGCAAATAACAAACCATAAATCTGCTTCTCACTGTTCACCAGAGTGACCGCAGGAAGCATGCCACTGAATTCAGTTCCTCTGTGGGACTATAGGAAACAACCAGCTGGACTAACTTTCTCCTTCCTATCTCTGAGAAAGTAGTGGGGGCTCACCTTGTCAAATCCTGGATGTGAAGAGGAGGATTATGTGTTCTACATTGTTTGGATGCTACTGTATAATTATTTCATTGCTAAATCAAACCTATTAGCAGTACTATTAATATTACTAGTAATATAAATATACATATGTTGCACACATCTACATATTTATACATATGTATGAGGAGAGAGAGAGAGAGAGAGAGAGAGAGAGAGAGAGAGAGAGAGAGAGAGAGAGAGAGAGAGAGAGAGAGAACAAAAGCTGTGTTTAGTCAGCTGGCTAATAGCAATTGTATTATATTTTCTACTAGTTCCCTTTAAGTTAGCTATTTTGTATAATTACACAATTTTCGAAATCATAGCTTACTGCTTAGAGTAAAGGTGAAAAAGTCACAATGGGCATCTGAGCTTAAGACAATTTATTATTAACTTGTCAAAGGAATCCTGATTGTCTGGTTCAGACCATCATGCACTGCTCCATTCATGTGCTATTTTCACTGGATAGAGTAAGGAGTGCATAGTGCAGTGCTAACTTCAGCACACATAGTCTCTGTTTAGGGTTGAAGAAGGAGACTACCTTGGGTCACTATTGCACAAGATAAGTTTAATGGCAATAATCATTTCACCTTTTAGGTCTGTTGTGTGAAATGATTGTGTTGTCGTGTTGAAAGCCGATTTCTTATTACTGCTTCAGTGTTTTTAGAGCCACATGTCATTTTGAATCATCTTGGTTTGTCGTTTATTTCAACTACAATGCTTATTGCTTTGCTTGCATGGTTCCTATTCTTTTACATTTATGAATTCACAGTAGTCTCTTTTGCCATTTCTTCCACTGGATCAATCTCATCCTTAGTATTAGAATAGGACACATGTTAGGGACAGTAACATATTATATCTTTACAATAAATTTTGATACATATTTATAAAGTGACTAAACCAAAACAATACAAAACAAACAATTTTGTAAGCCCACAGACAGTGGGAGATATTCAAGGCTATTGCACAGGAGTGAGACTTGGTTTATGTCCTTTGAGTATTGCTCTTCTGTCATTCATTACGGATGGTGCATGGCCCTGGGGAAAACCACCACTCGTCTTTCTTTCCATTATGAATACAGATGGTTCAGTTTCACCAAGCAGCTTGCATTTCCCTCCAGTGTGTGTGTCCTCATGTTCCTTCTGCGTAATTTCCTGGTGTACCATTTTACTACCTGGTAACTCCTTCTCATATTCTGCAGTCTAAGTCTTTGAAGCCTTTCCTTGTTCCTTAAACAGGTCTGGAGAATAACCTACTTTGATCTGTAATGCTTTCCAAAAAAACCCCAAATTCCATTAAAGTACTTTGCAACTCAGTCATGTCTTTTGTTCTTCTAGAATGTTCACTCTTTTATAAAAGGCTGAATTTCTTGTCCCTTTATTGCCTAGGGCTTATTAAGATGCTTGGAGTGAACAGATGATCAATAAATGTCAGTGTGAATGAGTGAACATGGAATGAATGAACAACCACACATTTCAATGTACAGGAGTGTCTATAGATATTTAATAAGAAAAATAGCAGAATTCCATGTTTAAAGCTTTGTACACAGCAGTTTACTGTGTCCTATCTTTAATTTTCCAGTGTATTTTTATGCCAATCATAAGGGAGGAAAAGTAAATTAAAAGTGAATTGGGAAGAAAACTGTATTAGGAAGAAAAGCTGAGATAGACAGTATTAAAAATATTTAAGCAAATCTCTCACATTTAAAAGGGAAATAAATATTCTACCATCTCTGGCATAGGATTTTGTAGAATACTGTATAGTTGCTATGCACTTAGTTTCTTTGACATCGTTTGTTAATCAATCAGTTACTAAGTTTGAAATCAGTTGTCTCTGGGATTTGAAGTAAGAAATCCTATGATGGACATGTGCAAAGTAAAACACTTTAAATGACACATTTTCTTCTTACATTACATATTATGACAACAGAAATTTTATTATTACAGGGTGGATTCTGGTTCATATTTATTTGTTGACATAAAAATCACACTGTATCATAGGATTCAGTATCACACATTAGACTTACTATATCTTTGGTAACCAAAAGATAAAAAATTTGAAAATCATTAGCTTTTGCTACAATTCGGCCAATGTATTTAATCTTGATTTTTCCTAGTGTTAATGACATAATTGCAAGATTTCTTCTTATGATTTACTTAAGTATAGGGAAACTAGGATGTTAGTTATATTTAAAACTGAAGATAGCAGAACATTTTTAAACTTCTTTAAGTCTAAGGACATCATTTTTAGAGAGAATTAACCCTTGAAAACCATTCTAATGTTAATATGAGTGAAATTGCCTGTGAATTGAATCATACTAGAGAACATATAAAATTAAAAAGGACAAAACCTGGCATGGCAAAAAATTATAGCTTCTCTATTTAACCCATTTCAGAGACTGAAATCCGTCATTTAAATAATTACTGGAGTCAGGTGTGGTGGTGCATGCCTTTGATCCCAGTACTCAGGAAGCACAGGCAGGCAGATCGGTGTGAGTTCAAGGCCAGCCTGGTCTACAAAGCGAGTCCAGGCCAGTGTAGGCTACACAGAGAAATCCTGTCTGGAAAAAACATAAAAATTAATTAATTAATTGATTAATTACTAGAAAATAAACTGAGTAAAGTGGTGGATTTCAGTTCATTACAAGTTCTTACTGGTTTTCTTCTTTCTTTTATAAGAGTTTATTCTAGTTTCTAAGAATCCTCTTTAGTCTGGACAACCACTGGTTAAAAAATCTTTGCTGTAAAATATTTATAAATTATATCTGATTCATGTCTGATATCTTGATACATTTAGTTTAATATCAGATGAGAGACCTGTAATTTGAAAGACTGCCTCCTATATTTTCATTCAGGGTGTTTAGCAGGGTTGGGGTAAAATTCTTGTTCCAGTTAGCTTTTTGTTTTTGTTTCTTGGATGTATATGTATGTGGTAGGGCACTCATACATGCAGTGGGGTAGAGGTCAGAAGGTGACATTAGTTAGTGTCCACCTTAATCACTCTGTGGTTGCTTATTGAGGCATAGAGTCTTAAGGAGTGTAGAGCTGGCTAATTTGCCTAGCCAGAATAACCTGGAGTATCTCTGTCTGTACCTTCTACATGCTGGGAATACAGGTAGTTACTATGTTACTTAGTTTGTTACATGATTGTTGCAGAAGCAAATTTGTTTCCTCAATCTTGCGTGACAAGTATTTTATGCTGAGAGTCATCTCCTCAGCCATTCAAGCCAATAAAATGTTAATACATACAAACACACTGTAAGTATAACTAGAAAGTGGTGAGAAAAAGTGTTATCTGTTACCCACCATTACCATCTTGCACACTTTGTCACCTAGAAATCCATTTCTAAGTATTAGTCACTATAAGCAGTTCCTGATTATCATAGCACTGATGGAGTAGTGTTGCCCTTCCTAAAGCTGCTTTAGGAAGCTGTTCATCAAGGCTTCTGCAATTTCTTAACTAGTAGGTTGATCATTTATTATGTTGATTGTCTACACAGCTTCTCCATATTTTTGTTTGGACTATCTGCACCCATTCAGTAATTAAAAGTAATCACTATAGACTTTCATGTCCAGCATATAAATAATAGAACTCCAAGAAGCACACTCTATAAAACTGTGTTTACTGAGCACAGTGTAGTAGTGACTGGAAGGAGGCCTCTGTTCACAACATCTTCATTTTGTCCTATAAGGACATAACTCACAAATGAGCCCTGACTCATATAATATTGTATAGGAAAAACTGCTAAGAGAAAACCATTGCAGTGAATACTTTGTTACTTTTACATGCTAATCATCAGATTATCTATTGATAAGTTAAAATCTGTACAAAGTAAAGGCAAATGTATAAACTTCCAAATTTACTTTATAAGTTTGTTTTTTCCTGTGTTTACAAAATGCATTTTGCACACTCAGACAAAAAGAAGCAAGAAGAAATTATTCAGGTGATTTTTGTTCTGTTAAGGGTCACATGAAAACACATAATTTCTATCAGTCAGAGCTTTACAGGCTTGAATATTTTCAGACTTTCCTGGAAGGTGTGTGAACCTCAGATTGCTGAGTACTTTGACTCTCTTTGATACCCTGATACTTTGTCTTCAGTCTGTGTTAGAACCAGAAAGATTTTGTTTTTATTAAATTCCTAGGTGATGGTGATGTTGTCTTTCTACTAAAACCATTAAGACTCATTGTAGATGAGTATAAGTACAAGTTTTTTTAAAAGTTGATTACACGTATTTTTTAACTTGGGCAAAACTGATGATGAGCGAGATGCCTGAAGACGTTGAGTATGTTAAGTCTTGAGTAAAAGGTTTCTTCAGCGTGAAGAATGGCAACTACATGCTCTAGTGCTGTCAACTGCTTACAGACTGACCCCATAACCCAGCGCAGTGGATGTTAATGTTGAGAAAGATGCTAGAGAATCTGGGTGATCTTTGAATAAAAAAAGATTTGATCCAGGAAAAAGTTAGTGGTGACAGTACAATTTTGTGTGGGAAGAAATCAACTGAAGGAGTTGAGTTTCTCTGTTAAATGGACACTAAATGATAAATGTCACACTACTCTCCTGACAGAGCAGATCACAGGGAGACTTAGGTGGACTCCAGGGGCATCCATCAGGACAACTGAATGTTCCTCCTGAGAAACAGAGGTCCCAACTCTGCCTCCTGGGGTGACCCATTGGGCCTGCTACAAAGAGAATACAGTTTGAAGTTTGATGCAGGGAACAGTTGTTCTGGCTTTGTTGAATTTTGCTCTATGAAACATTAAACTACATAGTCACAGGAAAGAGACATGGGTGTGGAGGTGTAGAGAGTCTTAGTGCTGCCTCAGCGTTTGCATAATTGTTCTACATGGAGGTGCATGTATGTAGATATATGTGTTCCAGAATGGAACAACACAGAACCCCAATGTAATTATTTTACTCACTGCCCAGAAGAATTGTGTTTACTTTTAATTTAAAATACAACCAATATTTGAAAAACATTTTAACCCATTGGAAAAGACATAAACTAGAGTTGATAATCTGTAAAAATGCAAATCATCACCAAAAAAACAGCTATCATATTTTTTCCCTCAAATATCATTGAGAGTCTTTGATTCTGACTTGGAAGTCAGCCGTAAATGCAGAATTATCAGTGAGTTGGAAATGGTACTATAGCAAAACTCAATATTGTGTGTTTATAGTTATTATAGATATTGACTTTTTTATAAACATGATGGAACCGGGAATTGCTGCAGGTATTGTGTGCTGACAATCCGCTGAGAAGTGTGCACATTAATATTAAAGAGGAGAGAAAAAAAGGACTTCAGTAATCTGTCAGAGCTTCTGGGGTTGGTATTATAAGGAGAGATAAACAGTCTCTACAAACAGGATCCTCTTCTGAGCCACATGCATACTAAATATCATCCATTACAATGTGCTGGGACTTAAAGACTGTCAGAGTTACCTTATTTGTAAATGTAAGTTGATCCTTGCAAAAAGTGAGTATGTCCCTTTCTCATTTAACAGAGCCAGGCTAGGCCTCAGCTCTGTGAGCCTTGCCTCAGTTGGTCTTTGGATCCTTTTTCCACAGCACATTATTTACTACATGGAATGTATCTAACAAACTTAGTGACTGCATTGATCACTTTGTGTCTTTGTTTTTGTTGTAACAGCTTTACACTTGTTTTGTAGCATCTATAATTATCTGTATAGACATAGATACTCCATAGACATGGAATTTGTCAGTATATGTGGATGGACATGCTATGAGTTCTACACCGAGGTATTTATACAATTTTCTATGTCTGTGAGATTGCATCACTACCTTTTTATGGAAAAGCTGGAAGACTTGTTTAGCAGTGAGGAGAAAATACAAGAGTGCTTCAAAATCTGCATCCTGCTTCTGAAACATGAGCTGAGAGCAGTCCTATGTGAATAATGCCTTGCATTTGTGCTCTTACCACCCTGCAGGCACCTGTCCTCTGACAAACACATGTGCACTTGTCCTCCTCTCCGGTGGCCCTCAGCTTTGTGTATCTGGGAAGCCTGCCTCAAAAAGATTTGGGGACAAAGTTTCAGTCTGAACTAAATAGGAGTTGACTTCTCTTCTTCCCGAGCAATACAATGTAACAGTTACTTGCTTAGCAGGAATATTGTGTCAAGTCTTCTGGGTGATCGGGAGAGTGTAGAGGTATGTGAAGGATGTGATAGGTGGTTTTTTTTATTGCAGACATTTCTGTAATGGATTTTCCATGAGTATTGTGGAATAACTATGTAATTTTTTTATTCTCTCCTGAATACTTGAGGTCTTACTTACCTTCAGGGAACAATCCAACTTACTCCTGGTAAATGAGACATATAAGCCTGCTCTTAAAACTCTAGATTCTCTCAGCTTGAGATCAGATGTTTTCAAACTGAGAAGAAAATGTATAATGCACGCTCATTTTTGGTGCCTTTCTACTTAACTCATTGTTCATTTTTTTTGACATGCACGTGTTATGTATATATGTGGGTGTTCACGGATGTTTGGGTGTGCTAGCACACTGACACTTGCGCAGAGAGTATAGGGTGCCGCCCTGCATTGCTTTCAACTTATTCCCTAAAGAGAGAGTCGTCTGTCTCTCAGGGACTATGTAACTTTCCAGTTTTGCTAGGCAGGTAGCGGTCATGCACCAGCTATGTTCCCATCTTTCATCGCCACTCCCTAGAAAACTGGCCTCCAGGCACATGCTAACAAGCTCTGGTTTTACATGCATGTTAGAAACCACAACTCGAGTCCTCTTGTTGCACAACAAGCATTCTTACACACTTAGCCATCTCTCGAGTTGCTTATCATTTTTATTTAATGTTGAGACAATGTTTTAGGATTTTCTGGGTATTGTCTCTACTAATTAAAGTTCTCAAAAAGTTGTGTTGGCAGTCAAGCCTTGTAGCAGCCATGCTAGTTGACGATTTTTTAATTAAGTTGATATTTCTTGGGATGTGATAATGTCTTTGTTGAAAAATTTCATGTAATATTCAATGTATTTTATTGTCAGTGTTTAATAGTGGGGTTACTATGATTATACTGAACATTAGGAGAAATTTTAATTTAAAAAAACTGAAAGATGAATCCTTTTCAATATCCATAGATAGTAGACTTTCGCAGATACTGGGGTAAATAAAATCTTATGCGTTTTAAGAATATGACTTCAAACAAAATCACAGATACTGCAGCAATATGCACAGGATCTGCATAGAGTCAAGTCAGCTTTTTGTAATGGAGAAATTAGTTTCCTCTAATGGGACCTCAATTGCTATATTAACCACATTTGAGGATTGGCCCCATGCTTAGCAGGAGATGCCCAGCACAAAATGAACTCAATGTTATTTTTATAGACCGTTGGTCTAACATTGTTTGGGTATTTTCTTTGTTTTTTTTCTTTGTTTCCCTCCTCCTCCTCCTCCTCTTCTTCTTCCTCTTCTTCTTCCTCCTCCTCTTCCTTCTTCTTCCTCCATACTAAGGTTTCTAAATTTGGGGTTTTCTGTATGTGTGCGTGTGCATGCCTGGCTTATTTTTAAAAAATGTTTTGTTTGTTTTATTAGGATGTTTGTTTTCTAAATGGAAAGAAAAAGAAAGGGTGTAGAGTTGGATGGATGGGGAGGATCTGGAAGTAGTTGGAAGAGAGACCATGACCTGAATATATTGTATGACAAATTATTTTCAAACACACACACACACACACACACTCACACACACACACTCACACAAACACCCACATTTAAAGGATACTGTGACTTAATGGGATTTGCGTTAAGGCAGGGCAGTGGTGCCTGCAACTGCCATTTTGGACAAGTACCTGAGAAAAATACTGACCTAGGTCTAAGCAAAAGTTAAAATAGTAATCAGAGAAATATGTTTCCTTCCATGCCTATACTCATGAGTTCAAAAATTGTCCTGCTAGATAAAATCGTCCTACAAGATATAAGTATTACCTTTATCCATACTTTAGTTATTAGTTTGAACAGAAAGTAACAAAACAATCTGCTTTAGTAAAAAAAAAAATGCACCATTGATAGCAGCATTACATAAATACTCTGTAATGCTTTTCTAAGATGTTGGGAAGAAACTATTTCAGGGAATTGTTATCTTTCCATACTGTGGACAGAGGAAGGCCAGAAGACACAGATAACATCACAGATATGGTTCACAGTTAAGGAGAACGATTTCATTTTTACTTTATAAAAAAATAAATTCCACATCGTTTTTGAAAGTTGATTTTAGTGAGACCAACATTTACATAGTTGCTTTCCCTGCATGCAGAGTCAAGTGAGTGCTGGGGAGCACTGACTAGTGTGGGCAAGGTTGCACCCACCTCCTTGTACTACTGAATCACAGCCCTGTTGCATCTTATTGAAGTAGTATAGTGTTTCTAAGTTATTTCTTGACCACTTTCTAATCACTTCAGTTCTTGAGTAAGTAGATTAAATATATAGTAACATAAGTACATGTACTTACAGTAGAAATAGAAGTTTGAGACCTTGAAAGTGTTTGAGGAATTCTTATGTGTGAAAATAGAAACATGCAAGCCAATATTGGCAAGCTCATGTTTCATCACTATGGAATTTTAAATACATTTATAAATATGGAAAACTACTATTCAAAAAATAAAAACATAGGTCATAGAAAAAATATATATATATATTCTTATATTTTCATGCCAGAGAATGACTCATGTCACTATAAAAGGTCTTCTGCTGGGTTTTATTTCATTTCTATTAATGACCCTAATGAGATGACTTAAGTGTGTCTCTGAATACTTGAATACTTGTAGGACTTCATTCCTTCTATCTGTAGGACATTCTGTGCACTCTGGAAATACTTCTTTTCATTCTTCTTAGACAATTACTTTTTGTTGTTGTTTCAGCATTCTTTTACCATCTTAAAATATTTTTGTGTTCCTTAAAATCCTTCTTTTCAATTCTTTTTCTTTTTTTTCCAAGGCAGGCTTCCTCTATGTAGCCCTGGCTGGCTGTCCTGTACTCTCTCCTGTAAACCAAACTGGCCTCAAACCCATAAAGATCCACCTGCCTTTGCCTCTCTAGTTCAGGGATTAAAGCGGTGTGCCGCCATGCTAGACACAAATTCTTAATTGCCTTTTTCAAAGGGAATAGGTTTCCCGACATTATTAATGTGTATAGGTGTCCCATAGATTCAAGGCAGAAAATCTTATCTCTACAGTATGCAAACACAGAGACCTCTGTCTTTAAATTAGACAGTGTAAACATTTCATATTAAAACAGGGTCATAGAACATTTTTGGGAGGTTTTATTTTTGAATTTTTGTTAGATGGAAGATCCCTTTGATAGTTTCTTTTGACCCTTAGTTTTACAAATAATGAACCTGAAGCACAAGGATTAAGGTTTTGTTAGAGTCACAAGTAATTTGTTCAATCTACTTTCATAGATACTCAAAAGCTGCCTGTGGCAGTGAATGAAAAAGTACATTGAATGCCACCCACAGCCTTCGTAAGCCACAGGAAGAAAAGCGGTTTACACCGTGGCATTAAGCTTGGAGTTAACTCATTCTGTTTTTCATTTCTCTGTCAGCATTCTGTGCGTTAGTTTGGTTCCATCTACTCAGTTATTTCATAGTTTGCTTGTTTGTTTTTTTCCTTTGCCGTGTAATCAGCCTGAAAAACACCATGACCAGTACTGTTCCCAGAAACTTTCTTCTCTTGATGCACTGGATGAATTTGGCTCCCTGTTGATTGACTGCTATCAGAGCATGCCCTCAGAGATAAAAAAGACAATTTCCACAGCTTCCAGAAAGACTTTATGTAGTTTCACAGAGGTAAAACCAGCATTATATGTTTAAAATAAGGAAAGCAAAAACTTACAGAGTCTGTCAAATATGTTTTTCTAAACCTAAAATTAAAGTTTTCGGAATAAGTTTATGAGTGTTTGCAAAGCTGGGATTATTTGCAAAGTGTGGGAAGAAATTCAATGATGTTGAGTTACTTGACTCTGCAGAATGTTCATTCTTCCTGTTCTTGCTGGGTGTTACAGGTTGTGTTTTCCGGACTGGTTTGGAGGTACTTTTGACTGCCAGATGTGACAATACTTACTTGGTAGAGGTGGGGTTTTGGTTTTATTCCTTAAAAAAAAAAAAAAATTAACCCTTTGGTTTTCTTGTTGCTGATGAAATTTCTGAGGTTGGAGGAATGAAACAGGAAGTAGAGTGTTTGCTGTCAAGCTTAATGCCTCTTGACTAGATAAGGAATTCTAACATATTCCCCAGAAGGAATTGGAACAGTGGATTAGTAGGAAAGCAGAAAGTGAGGTTTACTAATGACAAGAGAGCATAACTTGTTCAAGTCTAGTGATAAACAGCAAATGGGTTATTGCTCAAGGTAAAGGTTGATAGATGAAACATGCCATGGAAACTTGTGCGGGAGCACTTTGTCCATGCCCGTGGGCATTCTGCCGCCGCTGCATGCAGCTCGGTGCTTTTATGTGTTAGCCTGTGGAAACGATTTCCCTTCTGGACCGCTTCCAGAGTGTTTAAGTGTAATGGACTTCATACTGCCCGCCTGGACTGTACCCTGTAGAGCGCACTCAGCTCATTCAGCTCCAACTCCATTTTATCAGGCTCTTTATCCATTAATTTTCTCCTGACCTTGGGCATAAAATATATGCGCTTTTTATACTGCGGTGTTCTGTGCAGACAGAGGAATAGCATTGCCAATCCATCACCATTATGAATGACACAGCTTAAAACAAACACAGGTCAGAGACAGATATTTTAAGAGCAGATTTGTATTGATTCCATCAAAACATTGAGCTAAAAGGAAAAGGACTCTGAGACTATAAATGATGAAGCAAGTTTTGACAAATAGTCACAGTGTGAGTCGACCTAAGAATATGCCTCACGGGCAGTCATTGGTAAGAAAGCAACATTTTTTATTATTATAAAAACCCACCTTCCTTAAGTGTATTTATTGCCATACCTTTAATAGCATATTTTAGCAAGACTACGGTTTCACTCTGTCTTTAACATTGAAATTTTTGTTATTGTTTAAATGAATAGGGATGCTTATTATTATACTCACTAATCTTTATTAAGTTGCTACTTTTGACATGCTTAAACTACTTTATAGAAGATGGTACTTATTTGTTTTACAATTTAATTTTGAGCACAATGATTTTGAAAGTATGTGTGTTATGGTAAAGTTGTTACTGAAACATAATAAATAATGATTAGGGTAATTATTATCACTGTTATTGCTAACAATTCACATTCATATCACGTATCTCATTAGTTAATGTACTTGAGTCACATTCCTGTCCAGTTCAGTTTTCTGACACGTTTGTCAATTGCTACAGTTCTAGAGGGGGATGCATTGAAGTGATAAGAAGTGGTCCAGCACTCACAGAATGCTACACAAAATTGAAGAGGTGTTCATCCAGGCAGCTGGGATAGCATTTTCACTAAAACTTCACTGAGCACAAAGTTGATTTTTGTTTTTCTTACTAGCAATTCTCTGTATCGTACCGGGAAATGTTCTGTGTGATATGAGCAGATCTCTTGAGCACCAGTGCTGAAAGAAAATGGGTCATGCATCATGTTAGCTATGGTTTTGAAATGAGAAAAATAAAGGTTCTTTTTTCCGCTGTGGGATATTTTATAACAAAGCCAAATAAATTGTTATTGCTTAAAAACTAATAGCATTTGCTGCCTCCCACCTATGATATCAACACTTATGAAGCTGAGACAGGAGGATCACCATGAATCCAAAGTCAGCCTGTGATATGGAATTAGACCATGCTCCAAAAACACAAGAGACAGTATTAATTAACAATGAATTAACTTTTCATTTGATCTACCTTCCTTTGATTGGGATTATAGTAGAAAGAGTGCACATTAGCAGACTTTGCTTCCTTCGTATGCCGAATATATTCCAGTATATGTCTCTCTTTTTTCCAGTAAGCATTTTCAATGCACTATTAAACATGTCTCTTTATTGATAATTGCCATCTGGACTGGGCGGCTCTCTATTCACAAGCTCATACTTCTGTGTTCAATGTAGATTGTTCATCAGGTTCCTAGTTAATAACTTATCCTTTACTTTCTAGATTTGTTTTAATGTATTTACAAGGTCTTCACTGAAAATTAGAAGCACCTGTCTGTAAGACAGACTGTTTTCTTCTGCTCGGTCTGTCAGCGACACACCTGCCATTTTCTCTCCTTTTAATTTTCTCATGAGGCCAAGCGTGGTGGCGCACACCTTTGATCCCAGTACTCGGGAGGCAAAGGCAAACAGATCACTGTGAGTTCAAAGCCAGCCTGGTCTACAAAGGGAGTTCAGGACAGCCAAGGCTACACAGAGAAACCCTGTCTCAACCCCCCCCCCAAAAAAATCCTCATGAGTACAGTTTCATATTACTTTAAATTGCTTCCTCTTCCTCTTCTCTCAGTCGGCTTTACCTTTGCCCTTTACATAAAAAATACATAACATCTAAGTTGTCCTGGGAGTTATACAGTAATGTGGGAGGGATTCTAGGGCAGAATTTAAAACCTAGTGACGTCTGAGGAACAGACAGTATCATGTGTTCTGCTGCCTGTGCACACATGCAGCATCCATACCTCCTACGTGAGAATGCAATAAGGAGGATCTTCGGTCTTTTATAGAGCCGACCTTTGAGTTGTACAAATTCTCATAGAGGTTAAACATCTATCTACATTAAATAAATTTGGTATCCAAAGTGTCCCCAAAATACAAAACTAAAAAATTCCACACTAGTCTCTCATGGGACACACACAGGTGCACAACATTCTATTTGCTCAGGGTGACAGTGGGAGAAGACACTACTAACCCTGCTGCTATGGTACATAAGTTTTGTTTAATGTTCTTAAAATATTTTGCAAAATACTTTGAGGTTGCATGTTGTATACATGAAATCAAAATGTGTTCACTCGTTATACTTGACTCATATCCTGAAGATATTCTGTATTCTATACATGTAGATATTCTAAAATCTAAAAAAAAGAAAAGAAAAGAAAAGAAAAATTTCTGGCAAGATAAGCAATTGTCAAATGTTGCAAAAAAAGAGACACAAAACAAGACATATATATACTCTGCAGTTTTCTTTTAGAAATGAACAAGACCTAAAGCTCTTACAGTGCTTGTTTTACAATGCCAAATTTTGATATGATCTGTTTTATATTTGTTTTGTTTTACTGTCATTCATTTTAAAATTAAGTTCCATTTTCAAGTTAACTACTTAAGGCTATCAATATCACTTGTTAAAATGAAAAGTTGTTTCCATGGTAGTCCTCTTAACATTTACTTTTCATGTATTTATAAAACAAACAATTCTGTTTGCTTCTTTGTTTGTTTTTTTATTTGTTTGAGACAAGATCTGTCTACATAGCTCTGGCTGTCTTGGAACTCAATATGTAGACCAGAGTGGCCTTGATCTCACAGAGATCCACTGTCCTCTGCCTCTCAAGTACTGAGATTAAAGGCATCGGTACCATGGCCATCCACAGAAACATATTTTTAAAAATTAATTCCAAAGAATGTTTAAAATAAAATTCATTGTATAATTAAATTTTAATAGGCAAATTTCTTTTTATTTAGGAGTGTGTGTGTGTGTGTGTGTGTGTGCGTGCCTGAGTGAGTTTATATACAACATGGAGGTTATTATGTTCTGCTGGAAATTGAACTCAGGTAGTTTTGAACCACTGTGTGGGTGCTGGGAACTGAACTCAGGTCCTCTGCAAGAGCAATAAGTGTTTTTAACCATTGAGCCATCTCTTCAGCCCAAAATTTTATTTTTATATGTATTTTAATTTAAAAATAATGAATTAAAAATCATCATGAAATATTTTGCATTGAGTTTTTAATAAGAAAAATATATTTTAGTAACACCATTTGTTAATCTCAAAGATGGGAAGTATAAGACCACAAACTAATAAAAGCTACAATTAATTAAAGCAAAGCCTTTATTTGTGTATATGAACTCCCTAAAGTGGGGTTCAAGGGTTCAGCATTAGATGTGAGGATGACAAGGTTTTAATAGAGCTCAGGGGTAGAGGATTTTCAAGTGGGGAATTTAGGTAGCTGTTTATAGGAACAGATCCTAATATATTCTGGTCAAAACATGGCATTCACAAGAGGTAGTCATAATAAGGTATTCACAGGAGATCATATAAGGTAGAGTTGAAAGTTGGTTATAAATGACTTTTGAAACGAAGACATGATTTCATTTACTAAAATATATAATACGGAATCATTTGTAGTTAGAGTTATGGGTGGGGCATAGCCCAATCCTTGAGAAATAGAGGTTTAATCATAAACAAGGATGAACTTGGTTTATCTTTTTGTCTTTACTATAAGATGGCTTTTAAGCCTAAGATGGAGGCAGGCTGGTTCTTCACATTCCATTACTCAGGAGAATGGAAATTAATGTGTGTATGCTTGATCCTGGGGTATGAGGATATGAGTTGTATGTTGATTTATGAATATTTTCTCCTGAAGTGTTCTCAGTGTTCTTAAATCCTTTTGATAATAAGAAGTTGGGAAATGGGTTTTTTTTTCCTGTGATATGTTTTAAATCCCAGCCCATGTTTATTGTCGATCCCATGGTGTAACAGGTACCCAGTCTATTCTATGTCCATAATGAGTCATCCCTGGTTGAAGGCAATCAGGCTTCTATTCATCCATGTCTTCCCCTGATGTGACCATTTAGCCCTGTGGAAATACCCTCACTACATTTAGGGCATCAGCCTCTCAGCATTGCTTCTTTGGGTGGAGGTTCCTTTTCAGAAGTGCTTTATACAGGTCCAGAGATGTTGTGTCAGGACTAAGTCCCTTAGCACACTATATGCAAGTTATGGCTTTATTGTTAGGATTATGATCAAAAAAACAAAAACCCTAAGACACATTGAGGAAAAAAATCTCATTGTATATGTTGAGCCTTCCTACGTTTCCATCATTCATGTAAATATGAGGTATCAACAGATATTCAATTTCACTTCATGGGGTTTTGCAAAATTATTGTAAGATTTCAAAAGTTTTCTTTTTAGACAGCGTTTTGGCTGTTATATTTCTCCTATATTTTATTTATTTTTAGTGCTTAGTAACAATCCATCTTCATCTTACATTTTTAAAAATTACAGTATTCATTCACTTATTCATCCTGAGTGTGTGTGTTTGTGTGTGTGCATGAGTGTATGAATGTAGGGATCACCTGGCAATTGGCATGGATCAGTTCTTGTCCTCTGCTATGTAGGCTGTGGAATAAAATCCAGGTCATCAGGCTTGTTGGCAAGTACCTTTATATACTGAATCATTTCTCTGACCCTTCACCTTCATTTCATTGTCATTAATATCTGATTTTAACTTCACTCTTTTAGCTTATTTCTATAAAGTCATAAATGAAGAAGAAACAATTCCTCAGAGTATGGTCATATCATCGGCCTCCAGGCAGTGCTATCTGTGTGAATCTTGTGGGACTAACATAGATCTTAGAATTGGTGCACAAAGCATAAGTGTTGTGTATGACTTGATTTTGTTACATTAGAAAACTGCCTATAGTACAAAGGAAAGTCCAGTAGCTAGTAGGCAAAAGCTAGAGCACCTCTAATTGATGAGAGGAGTGGGAAGGCATGAGGCTAGAGCCCTTCTAGGGAGGAGAATGTCCCACAGTGGCAACTTCCAGGGTACCTAGAATATTCTCTATGCTTCAGCAGAGCCATTTATTAAAACCCATTGCTGGGTCCATAATGTAGTGCCCTGTCTGTGCTGAATGAGCTTCAAGATACCCCACAGTGCAGACGCTCTACTATCCTCATCACCTGTGATATTTAGGCCTTGTTTTCTGGCCCTCTGTCTATTTTATTCTCTTTTAGAGTCAAATTTAGAGTTGTGTGTTATTTTTGGTTTGGGTTTAATATGTGTGTGTGCGTGTGCGTGTGCGTGTGTGTGTGTGTGTGTAATATTAGGGATTGAACTTAGGATGTCCTGAATATCAGGAAAGTACAGTCTGAGTTGTTTTTGTTGTTGTTATGATTGTTTTATTTTGTTTTACAGGCATTTTGGTTACTTAAATCTGAGTATTAAGAATTATGTATTGTTCACTATCAAGGATACATTTTTAAAGGACGGTGTTTAATGAACAGATTGCTTTTCATTCAATCTCATATAAATATGTTGATCTGTTAAAATTAAGGTAAAGGATGTGAGTGTGGATAAATGACATGGGATGTTTAAGACAGTAAAAACATTGTTGTATGTAATGGAAGTAGAAAGAAGGTCAGCAACTGGACAATAGGAAGACCATTGGAGGGAGAAGTGGCAGGAGAGAGCAAGGGGCACACATCAAAGGGCTCCATCATAAATGTACACAGTGTACATGAACAAAAGTGCTGTTTGGAATCCATTCCTATGCACAGTGAGTGTGCACTAGTAAAGACTAAGCTAGTTTTGTGCTGATACAGGAAAACAGCAAAGCTCTTTCCTTTTTTGCCCCTGGAATTTCCATGCAGGGAGGGATAGGGTGGCACTGACCATGAGTCATATGCCTTGGGTTGTCCTTCTATTCCTCCTTAAATAGTTCCATCCCAAATGGAAAGAAATTTACAAATGGAAAGTTTTAATAATAAGAAAAAAACCCAAAAACCTGGGCATGGGTAGTATATACCTTTAATCCTAGCACTCCTGAGGTGGAGGCAGGTGGATTTCTGAGTTCCAGGCCATCCTGATCTACAAAATGAGTTCCAGGATAGCAAAGTTTATACAGAGAAATCCTGTCTCAAGAATAAAAATAAATAAATAAATAAATAAATAACAGGGAGAAAAAAGAAAACTAAGAAGTGAATTGCTCGGTTCATTAGTATAGGCAATTTTCCTCATGTTAAAATAGGTATAAAGTTCTCTGTTTCTCAAATCTGTAACTTTCTTTATATATCTAAATATTTTGTTCTCTTTATTTTCAAAATGAGTTTATAAATCAAGTGGTAATTTTTCAGAACATTTAATTAGTAATATATTTTTATAAATTAAGATCTTCCTTAAACAATTTTCTTTGATAGAAGACGTACATGAGATTTCTTTTCAGAGAATCTTTTTAAGTATTGAGAGTTTTAAAGTCTGTTTTTAAAGGAGATTTTATGGCTGATCACTTTAAATAAATAAATAGAGATGGAGCAAGCCAAATTGTAAGGTGTGATTCTTTTTAATTTTCATCTTTTGAAAATAAATCATTACCAGGCGAAGAAGGCTGTAGACAGACCCATGGCTGAGGTAAGGGAAATGTGTGTTAATTGGAGGGATTAACTTTCTGGGTGTTCCTCCTTAGAGGACAGAGTGGACTCTGAGAACCTGCCCCTTCCGTCTTCCTGCTGCATAAAGATGCAGGCATTTTTATTGCACGTTTATTCCTAGTTATTTTAAGTAACTAGGAGTGTGTCTGCCTGTCTAATATAATTTCGTGGACACTGTGGACCCGCTTCTGCAAATATTGTCTGGAAGAGGGAAGGCTTGAGCTGGTAGCAGCAGATCCCAAGTCCTCTTGAAAGGAAAACGATAGAGTTTTACTTCTGTGAAGTTGGGTGCCTCTGGATAGGAGAAGCTTCTAGATGGAGGAATAAGATTTCCTGATACGGAAGACAAAACAATCCTGAATGCTAGAATATACCTTCAAAGAGGTTTGCCAAAGTACTAGAAGTTTTTAATTCTGTCAAAAACATGTAGGAAAAGTCTGATTTATACTGGAAGTTTAACTTTTGTGCAAAAGTCATTAAGTTGGTGATGTGATTGTGAACAAGCTGAAGCTAACTCTAGGTTAATAGCGATACAAAAAAGTCATGTCTCATGGAAACATACTGCTCTGACCTTGTTCTTTCTCAACATGGCTAGAGAAATTATCAGATGTGTTCTCTCATTTGTGGTTACTAAAGGCCATGAATCCACCATTTAAAATCCTGTAGTTCAAACCTGCTTAGTGGCAGGTACCTCTAGTAGCATAGAGGTGATTTAAGAGGGGCAGAAATGTCAAGTGGTAGGGATATGGGGGCTCTTTGCTCTTAATAAGTGCTCTGAATACTGCTGCCAATAGGCCTCAAAGTCAATGTATGCAGGAAGAAAAGGAAGGAAGGAAGGAAGGAAGGAAGGAAGGAAGGCTTTGCTTGCCTTACAGAACTCATGATATCTCTGAGGAAATCCTACTTTAGTATTTTTCAGATTGCAGTACCAAAGTGCTCCCCAAGGTGCCGATAAATGTCATTCACCGTAATGCAGCATCTCAGCACCTCCATAATACATGCTACACTTGAACTTGATAGATTTTGCTGAATAATTGACCCAGTGAATTTTTTAAAAATCAGGGGGCCTGCACAAACTGTTGTACCAATCAAGGTCAACGCATACAGTAAAGCTAGACCCCCTGTTCAGATCTAGCCAATGGACAGCTCATTCTTTAGGGTTGTGAGGAGAGCGGGAATTGCCTCTGACATGAACTCTGATACCCCCAATTTGATCACTTGCACTTGTTGGGGAGGCCTGAGGTAGAAGCAGCCTCTCCATATGAGATCTGATAGGCTGTGATCATATGGTGGGGGAGGTGGTCCCCTTCTTTCAGAAGTCTAGGAGAGGGGAATGGGACAAAAGAGGAGGGAGGAACCGAAAATACAAGTGAGGGGATAACAACTGAGATGTAATCTGAATAAATTACTTAAAAAATAAAGTAGAAAAAAGAAAGTCATAGCAATCATTTGTTAAATGATATAATGTTTTAAACATAATATACTTCTGATTCAATTTTAATATATTGCCTAAGACTATGAGTCCCTCATCAAATACTGGGAGAATCCACAAAAGTGTTTTGTCAAATTCCCATAAAGTGGGAGTCCCACTTCTAAATATCTATTCAGAGTGACATGAAAACTGCTTAATGTCTTAGTCTTCAGAAAGGATTAATTCATGGAATCATATATTAAAGAATAATACAGTATCCTAGAATGAACTGTGAAATCTGCACACTCATGAATAAGCGAAGTTAATTAGCTCGGTCATCAGACCTCATTTGTGAAAGAGGGAAGTTACATGAAAAATATCTGATTACTTCTTGCCTAAGTGTTGGATGAGTCATCCGTTTACTGGTAAGGCATTTTAAATACTTACTGTGTACTAAACATATTAGGAGTCTCTTGACTTTAAAGAACTCATATTCCCATTGGAGATTACACATGAATACAAATGGAGAATGCTAGGCTCCGTGCCGTCGTCCTTTTTTCTCAATGTGCTCTCAGCAGAGGAAGGAAATGCTTTTCTTTGGACCAGAAATCTAGAGTTTCCTTAATGAAAAAATGAAATGTTCTGTTGCATATGGGAGCAAGTGGCCTAGCTTCTCATTCACCTTAAACTCGGAATGAGCAAGATGTCTGTGAAGCTGATGGTGGTGGTGATGGTATGATGATGATGATGATGATGATGATGGCCAAAGTGGTTTATTCCCTAGCTGTCCCCTAAGTAACATTTATGTGTGGATTTTGATTGTAGATCAGTACCATTATCTTTGTTTTAGAAAGAATAGAACAAAGCAAAGTAAGAAAAGCTTTGAAGTCTGCACCAAAGGAGTCACCTCTAAATCATTCCTTAAACCCTTCTGCATTGTTTTATCACATTTTTCCAGGTGATTTTTTTTTTGCTCCAAAATGACATATTCTTTGTATGTCACTGATGCGCTATTGTCATGTAGATAAGGGAGACATTAGTTATGACTAGGAAAACCTGAAACCTGGATGTACTAGTTGAAGAAGATAGCATTTGGGTGGAGTCTTGCAGCCTTTACAAAAGGTAACCTCAGAGATGAGAACATCCAGAGATGAGTAAGATATTTTTATTTGGCACAGTAATCAAAGCTGAAATGGTCAGAACCAGCTATACCAGAAAGGCTGAGTCTAGAGACATCTTTGATGATTAAATTAACATTTAGCAGTGTTAAGCCACTTAAGCGATCACCAGGAAGAGGATGAGTTGAGAAGTCCATTCTCCCATAGTTTACCATTTCTTTCATTTGTCCAGTAATTCTGTATACTTAGCATTTTTGAGGTTCTGTGCCCGGTACTGAAGATCCAGCAATGTTGCAATCCTGTGTTCCAGAAGCCTCTCTTGGAATTACTCCTGGTTTACTCATCTATGATTTCAAACGTCACATAGCTTAGAAATGGAGGCACAGCTATTGGGAGCTCACTATATTGGCCAGCTTGCTTCACTAAACTCTTTTGCAGTGGGGCCATTGTCAAAACAGTATAGCTTGATTGGTGGATTCTTCCTAATGTTAGTCTCACTATTTGGACGGGAAGCTAAGGAATGACTCCAAACTGGCTGCACTTTTCTGTAAGTACATGAAGGAATGACAGAAGTGGACTTGTTGTTGCTACAGGTTGATAAAAGGTGAGGCTTTGGCTCTCTAATTGGTGGTAGAAATCCACCAATACCAGATAAGGAGTCTCCTCAGCCTGGCACCCTCTAAAGACAAAACAACAAAACAAAACAAACAAACTACAAAAATGCCCCTGCTAGAGAGTCTGTGCTAGACTGGGAATGAAATTGGTTATCCACATTTTATATAATATGCATTTTTTTCCAGAGGAAGCATTTTCAATTCCTCCTGCACTGTTGATTTTATTCTATGCTAGCTTACCTGTGAGCCCGAGTTTATAACTTCCACATGTTTGATCTATTATCCTTCACAACCAGTCCTAAGGCACCTGGAGTTTCATAACGCTTGCCTTGTTTTGTTTTTGTCTTTGTTCTTCTCTCTCTCTCTCTCTCTCTCTCTCTCTCTCTCTCTCTCTCTCTCTCTCTCTCTCTCTGTCTTTCTCTGCAAACAGCAGATGACTCGAGGCTTTCTATTTCTGTAATATACATTGGTTCCAGAGGTTCACATTTTCCCTTGGGGTTATTTGTAATAAAACATTGATGAGTAAATCTCCCCCTATAGTTTAAGACATTCATCTCACATAGCATGCAAAAAAAGTTCTCAGGAATTCAAAGTATTTTCCAATGTATTTACAAGTTTAAATGTGTAATTATTGAAAACAAAATGTTATTATAAATCTTTTTATTTGCTTATCCTCTTTTGTTGGCTAGATACTTTATAGGATTTTGATGTCAAGCAAGATAGTCATAGTTTTTTAAACATTAACAAATAAATTTGTATCCATGTAAGAAGCAGATTAGGGGCAAGTGTTTCTGGGAAGACTTTCATGCTGCAATCTCTCGTGTCCACATCTAACAGAACGTGCAGCTCTGAATGTTGCTTAAGAAGTTGAATGTCCTTTTAGCAGGTAGTGAATTCATAGCCTGCTAAATGACCACTTTTGATTTTCATAGGAAAATGGTAGGCATCACTATTCCAGGGAAAAGTCAATTTTCATATAGCCAGTGATAAGCATGAATATGCATTAATGTGCATGTTTACTATTCAGAGAGTGCCTGACTTGAGCATCTCAACATAACACATCTAACTTCCTTTGCATTACCTCACTGTAACTTTCTGAGCTCAGGCCCACAGTGGCAACTTCATAATTATGCTAAGTAGGAACAGATTTCATTGTTATAGTGTCCACTCTCTATGTTATTGTATTTCTATTTCAATGTTTTAAAGTAACTGTATAATTACTGTCATTGGAATATACTTGTGCAGTGAAGACACTCATGTTTAAAATTTTGTTTATATATTTATTTATTTAATTGCTTTACATCCGAACTGTAGCCCCCTCTCTCTTCTCCGCCATGTCCTACCCTCCCTCCCTCTTCCTCATATCCATCTTCCCCTCCCCCTCAGAAAGGGGAAGCCCCCCCTCACCCATCCCAGTGCAAGTCACATCAGAACTGAGAGCATCCTCATGCAAGAAAGTCTTTATTCATGGCAACCCAGGTTCCCCGTACTAGTGGAACTACATGAAGACCAAGCTGCACATCGGGTACATATGAAGACACTGATGTTTTAGATATAGATTTTGCTAGCTTCATGACATCCTTCAACTTTATTGTTTAACATGTTGCTAGAGTACGAAAATAAATGTGTTTAATTGGTTAATAGGTATTTATATTATTTTTTTTTAATTAAGTGTTCTCAGCCTCTTTGAAAAGCAATGTAATTTTCCAGAGATTCTTGCTTCATCAAATATGGCATAACTTGAATGTTAACATTTTGTTTGATTTTTGAAGATCAGAGAATAGAACCTGTTGCATGCTAGTCAAGCTCTCTTCCAACTAGCTAAACCCCCAGGCCTTGTCTGGGCTTTTATTTTTACATAGGTTTACTCAGATTAGTTCCAAATATACCCTATAGTCCAGGCAAAGCTGGCACTTGGTGTTCTCATGTTTCAGTCTACAAAAAGTAGCTAGGACCACAGACTTCAGCCACCGGGCCTGGCTGAGTGTTAACTCTTAAATAAAGAAGATCAATTGAAATTATTACAGTATGTATACTGTAGATACATGATGAGGACATTTGAATAAGAATGTTCCCTTCTCTCTACCCTTCCCTGTAGGCTGATATATTTAAATGCTTAATCATCAAGGAGTGGGGCTACTTGGGAAGGATTAGGAGGTGTGGCCTTATTGGTGTAGGTGTGAGCTTCAAACACCCAAGCCAGGCCCAGTACCTAATTCTCCAGCACCATGTCTGCCTGTGCCTTGCCATGCTCCCTGCCATAATCGTAATGGACTAAACCTCTGAAAACTATAAGCAAACCCAATTAAATGCTTTTTTAAAAATAAGAGCTGCAGTGGTTATGGTGTCTCTTCACAGAAATAGAACACTACTCAGATACGTGAACTTCTTTTAACTGATAGATAATGAAATATATATATATTTGAGATCTGAAGTTTAATTTGCTTGACATTTGCATGAATTTGGTAACTTCTCATCATTCTTGTGATCTTTCTCTACTGACTCTGTCATAGCTTGGACCCCAAAACACTTTTCAGACTATCATTTTCTGCTTTCTATTAGTATAGATTTGTTTTTCCCATAGAACTTTATATATGAGCTCATATGACGTATACCTGACTGACTTATAATAACTATTTCTGTGCTCATATGTGTTATTATATAATCAATAGTTCATACCTCTTTGTTGCTAAATATTATATTGTTGCATATATCACAGTTTTTTAATTACTAAATTTTCAAAGATTAGTGATAGAGAAAATGGAAAATGACCACAAACGTATCCTGAACACTGATGATACCAGACAAGAAATAAGTTCACAGACCTAAATGCAAACCATATCATTGTAATTTAGATCAATCTCATTTTTGTTATTATTTTGTGCATGTGGCAGTTTTGCCTGCATATATGTCTGCAAACTAAATTCTGCCCAGTGCCCACAGAGGGCTGAGAAGGTGTTAGATCCAGTGGATGGAGGCAACAGGACCTTGGGAAACACCATTTCGGGGCTCGGAATTAAACTCGTGTTATCTGGAAACCAGGCAGTGCATATAATCACTGAGCCTCCTCTCCAGCATCCAGATTAAGATACATTTCTTAATTACAACCACAAAATCAAGATTCCTTGGTGAAGAGATCAATTGATGACTTGGATATCAATAATTTGAAGACTTTTCTACAAAAAAAATTTTACTAAAAGAATGGAAAATGTAAAACCTTAGACTGAGGAAAGCATTTCAACATATTTAATTTTTAAAGCATGAAAAGAATATTATTCATGGGGGCTGTAAAGATGGCTTAATGGTTAATAGCGCCGTCTGCTCTTCCAAAGGCCCTGAGTTCAATTCCCAGCAACCACATGATGGTTCCCAACCATTTATAATGAGATCTGATGCCCTCTTCTGGCCTACAGGTGTACATGCAGGCAGAACACTATACATAATAAATAAATGAATAAATCTTTATATAAAAAGAAAATATTATTCAGAAAAAAGATAGAACAGTAACACTATGTGTGTGTTTAAGTGTATGAGTTTGCATTAATGCTTTGTATGAGTAAGAAATCCAAGGAATGGGAATTGGTAGCCTGGATATTGAATCCACAACACTCTTTCTGTACACAACTGGTTTATCAACCTTGTAATTAACTGATGCTTAAGGGAAATTCTGTTTACCAGCTTACTACACTTGGAAGATCAGGATCTCCCTGCCCCAGTCTCTTACTAGATAATATGCTTCCATATTGAGTTTCCTTTTATGGCATTTGATTTATTTCAATGCAGCAGTTTATTGATGTATACTCGTGTTAACATCTACTGAAGAGGAATTTTAATCCAGCAACATGACAACTCTGAACTACAGAAAAAAATCTTTAATTCCACAAAATGATGTCTAAATATGGGGCAGATCTAGTGGTGAATCAGAGAAATATTTGACAGAATGAGCTAGAAGGGAGTTTGGATGGGAGGTAGGACATAACAGCTGAATTGAACCATCCAATAAGTGTTCAGAAAGAGCAAGAAAGGGTAAATTTCTTCCCCAGTATGTCTGAGAAGCTGAAACATTCCAGGCCTAGGTTAGCAGACAGAGGCTGGAAGCTGAAGCCTTCAACGTTGCGGTTTACAAAAGAATAGATTGTGTGGAAGCTGGATGCTTTCAGGCCTAGTCCTTGAGATAGCTAGGACAGAGAAAGAACCATTCTGGGCTCAGCCCAAGCAGTGACCTCCTACAGTGATTACCGCTCCTCTCATTCCTTCATCTGAGGAAATAAAACCTAGTTTACATATGGTGCCCAACTTTGACAGTCTACGTGGTTTAGCATTTTCGTGACCTAATGGTCCTTTTATTTATTTTTTCAACTTGTTTGCAAATTTTCAAACACTGCTTTTTTTCATTAATTTCTTTATTCACTTTACATCCTGATTGCAGCCTTCCTGCCTCTCCTCCCAGTGCCCTCCTCAGACACCTTACCCCCATTCTCCAGTCTCCTAAGAGAACAAACTGCATTTTTGAAGCATATGCATTTTAAACCACTATACTATACTTGGAATTTTTCTGAACATCTAATTGATGTCCCAGAGGCATTAGGACATGTCCAAATTGGGAGCTGAGAGCTATGAGTGTGGTCGAGTAAAAATTTGCAAGCAAGTAACACAAATCAGCATAAGATTTATTTTATTTTATTTTTTGAGCTTCTATTTTAATAACTCAGTTGCCCAGTTTGTGAGCATGCATATCTTATATTAAAAGACTTAGAATAATGTCAAAAGGTTGGTCACACCTAATTGATTATTAAAATCACAAGTTTAGACCTCCTGTTCATTCCACCCGTGGCTTACAACTGCAGAGGCTGTGGCTGGGCAGAGAAAAGATCATGCATTCCTTCATGAACATTTCTTAAAAGGAACATATTCCTAACATTTGAATCCATGTATCACAATGACTACAGGCTCTAAAGAGAAGGAATACCTTTGCATTTTTATTTTTACTTGAGATAAAATGCCATGAAGAATTTATCCACCTTCTGAATCCTCCCTATTAACAGTAAAATGAAAGAAAAGATCCATTTATAGGTCAAGATTTTTATCCTGAGCACTACAGAACAATTTTAAAGAATAGCACAAGGTATTACTCTGAGAACAGAGGCTCATCTTTCTAGCTTTGAGGGATGGTTGGAAACTTGTGACAGATTACTTAGAAAGTGTGTTCTTTCTTAACATCCTGTATCTATGTCTATAGTTGATGAATGAATTTTGTTCAGCTCTATTAAAGGGATGTATGGGCACTCATCTATACATATATATTTTGCATCATATGATTACATATTGCTTATTCTTAATATTAAAAAACCTCAGACATTGTGAGAGATAATATCTATCAATTCATCCATCTATCATCTATTAACTATCTGTCTTCCATCATCTAATTTACCATCTACAACCCAGACATTTTTCATTTATTTATCATATAATCTGTCTTTATCATATATATCTACCTATTATATATCTTCCAAGTTAATTAATCTCTCGTCTCTCATCTATGTATTATATAACAGCCTGTTATTATCATCTATCATATGTATTTTGAAATTATCTTTCATCTATCTGTTATCTAACATGTATATATGTCATCTATCATCTCTCATTTACTATCGCCTATTTACCTATCTCTATCTATCTGTCTGTCTGTCTGTCTATCATCTATTCATCTATATTAACCATCCTCTATTTGACATGCTCATTTATTTATCTAGATTATTTTCTTTCATTATCTGCTATGAATTTTTAAAATATGGTCCTGTTACTGATGAAGTTCTAAAATTTGTCATGAACAAATATTTAATTTTATCTCTCAAGAGACTTTAAAAGTCATTTCATTTTATAATCTGGCATATCTCCATATACATTATAATTTGTTGAATCTATTGTTTTTAGAGATGCTAAAGTTTATTTTGCTATAGCCAGTCCACAAAAAGAGATCAACTCACAGTATCCATGTTATACAAATTGAAGCACGTGTGAACGCCAAGCCTTCTCTCATTGACAGGAGAGGTGTGATGGTTCTGTGGTTTCATCTTCCTTGCCTCTTTGCTATTTTGCTTGCCTGCGACCTATGGATTATCCCTTGGGAATCCCCACTAGTGAATGAGCTCAAAAAGGAGAATGAAGTCACTACGCTCTTTGTTGGAAATGCAGAAATGTTTCAATAGATTGTTCAGCAAATTAATGTTAATTGCTTTAAGCAGACAGAAACACTTGATGGAGGCATCCATTTGCACTGAAGAGTGCATTTCCAGGCTGGAGCGATATACTCTAGACTGACTTCTCATGTGGCTTATATATGAAATCTGTGAGAATTGAACAGTTCAGCCCTTAGCTGTTCACACAGCTGTAAGTTGAAATGTGGCAGAGGGTTTTCTGTGACTGAGATTCATGTATTGGAGCTGTTCCCAAGATGCTCTGGGTGTATGAATGAAGGAGTGAATTTGTCGGAAATGTTGTTCTTGAGAATGAAAATCTATTACTTTTTCCTTGCTGTGAGAACATCTGGAAAAGATGGCACTACTTTATCTATTTAAATTCAACATCATCAACCTACCCCTCTAAGCATGTTTTAAAATAAGAAGCCATTATATGGAATAGAATTTGATTTTACATCATATCGTCTGAATATATGAATTATTGTATGTGTTCCTCACTTTTTTCTTATTTTCTTCTTTAGAGAAATCAGTTAAGTGTTGTATCTCTTCATTGAAAATAAAAACAATCTAGTTTAAAAACTAATGAAACAAGGAAAAACTCAAATACTTTATATTTTAACATGGATGGTAATCTTTCAAAGTTATAAATGTTGGTCCTTGTTTGTAAAAAAACAAATAAATAAATAAAAAGAAGGAAATAATAAAAATTACTCTTATCTTATGCTCTGTTATGTATGATAGTGAAGGTGCTGTAGGGAAAAACAAACAAAAAACATGAGTTACAAAAAACTAGGGATGAAGTGCAACGGGTTTCTGTTATAAACCCTTTTCTTTTGAATGCCACTTGACACCGAACATGCCTGTAATGCAGAAATTTTCTTACATGGCTGCTGGAATTAAAAGAAAAAATTTAATCACAAAATATATCTGTGTTTAAACCCCAGGTTCATAGAAGTTAAGATCACTTAATGCCAGGATTATTACTATTTATTGGAAAGGCACCATTTGATATAATTTGCTTTACTGTGAATGAGAACATACTCAAAGGGAGGAGATATCTGTCGTGTGTGTGGTTTTTTTTGTATGTGTTTTTACTGTCATCTTTCATCTTAGTAGCATCAGATTCTAGGAAAGCCATTTGATTAGAGTTTCAAGACAGACCTCGGAGATTGTTCTTAGTGCTTTTGAACAACTGTTGTGTCAGCTACAGCATAAGCTCACATGCCCATGGAGAGACTATTCTTTTTATTCCCTACCTTGGTTTTAGTGTTTCATTATTTCCTCAGTCTAAAAAGCTTGACACACGTCTAAACTAGACAACAATTAGGCACTAGACTTTTGTGTTTTGTTTTGTTTTTTCAGAAATCTCCAAATAAGTTATATAGACCATGAGAACCAATAGATGCTTCAGGAAACAAGGCCAAACATAGAATTCTTTTTCTTTCATGTAGATTTAGCCGTTGTTAAGTGGTTTTAACACATGGTATTTCCTTAGGCATGGTGCTAATTTTATATGAACGTGTCCATAATGCAGATTTATTGTGCACTGCATCACTGAGGGAAGTCTGCGCAGTGACTCAAGGGACGACCTGGAATCAAGGGCAGAAGCATATGCCACACAGAAGCTTTACTTGCTGGCTCGCGTCTAATAGTTGCTTTAGCTTGCTTGCTTTCTCATGATTTCAGTGTCCTCTGCCCAGGAGTGGCACTGCCAGCAGTAAAATGGGCCCTTCCATATCAACCACTAATTAAGAAAATGCCCCTGCCTCCACCTTGTCCACAGTCTGATATTATGGAGCCATTTTCTCAGTTGTGGTTCTCAGATAGCATTTAGTTTGAATTTGTGACCAAAATACCAACCAGGATGGTTTTGTAAAACCAATTTATGCAAGTTAATCATGGACTCTGAACATATTTCTCCCTGCCCACTCCAGCTATTTGCATTTACTCCCCTTGGGCACGCCTACTTCTATTTTGATATCATGCACATATATCCATATATAAAAATGATTTTATATTTATATGTAAAATCCAGCACCTGAAATGACAGCAAATTGATTTTGAAAAATTTCAAAGTCTATACATGGTCTTTCTCTTTCTGAGTCTGACTTACTTCCCCTAATGTGGTGATGTCTAGTTGTATTAATTTTCCTATAAGCAACAAAACCTGGTTCTTCTTAATTCATGAATAAAACTCAATTATACTTATTTACTTATATATATATGCATATACTATACACACCCCCAATACTTTATTCAGTCATCCATTACAAATTCATAAATAGATTCCAGGCTTTGCTATTATTTGTAGGGCTGCAATAACCATAAATATATTACTATATCTCAGATATTTTGACTTAGAGTCCTTGCTATAGACCCAGGAATGGTGTAGCTGTTTCATTTGCTAGTTGTTTTTGAGTTTTATTTTTTTATTCTTATTATTTTATATGCATGAGTGCATTGCCTGTATATTATATATATGTGTGTGTGTGTGTGTGTGTGTGTGTGTGTGTGTGTGTGTGTGTGTATTCAGATCTGTGGAATCCCAGAACTAGAATTAGAGGTGGTTATTTAGTGACCATGGATGTAGAATTGAACCTAGGTTGTTTGGAAGAGGAGCTATAGATCTTAACCACAGAGCCATCTTTCCAGTCCCACACTTTTAGTTGTTTAGGAACTCCATACGAATTTCTGTATTAGCTACACTAATTAACTTTGCAAGTGTGGTGATATTCTTGACAGAAATTCTGTTGAAGACTATGTGTATGCCTAATCTCATGGGAAGGATGGCTTGTTTCTCAGAAGGTTATTATGCCAATTCAAATGTTTTTTGGACTTACAGTATTTGAGAATAAAGATGTGCATGTGCAATTGAAAATATATGTATGAGCCTCATAAATATCATGTATTTACATATAATAGGGCTTCATTGTGTAATCCATGCTGACCATCCTACTCTTGATTTCCTGGCTTTAGTTTCCAGATCTCAGGGGTTTACGGAAATGCATAGCCATGCCTGGAACTGAATGTGCTTTTAACTATATCCCTCACATTATATAATAGAATCACAATATTAGCAAAAACAATAATTAAAATATCGAGTATTTGTACATAAATAATTCACTTTTAAATGGCATGCATGCATTAAATAATTTAAGATACTTCAAATGTTAGAAATCCAATATTCATGTAAAATATCGATAACAATCTCAGAGTCTTGTCAATGCATATTGGAATATAGACCTATAATTTTAAGTGTCTAAACCACATGAAAACCTACAGAACAAGAATGATATGTTTTATATGTGCATATGGCTTCATACACACAGAAAGATAGATAGGTACGTAGGAAGATAGGTAGATAGATAGATAGATAGATAGATAGATAGATAGATAGATAGATGATAAATAGATGATATTAGCAAACAGATGATTGGGCCTTCACTATCAAATTCTTGGAGAGAAAATGAAAATTGTAAAGGCTTTTTGTTTGTTCCTTTTATCTTCAGATGAGTTCCTGTTGGGTTGTGCTTTTAGCATGGTTCAGCTCAAGCTAGCAGTGCTCTCTGGGTTAGTATTATGCGCTCCCCCTGACTTTAATCTCCTCTTTGATGCTCACCTCAGGTTAGTGTGAATGAAGACCAGAGAGTAAGTCTGCTAGATGAAAGTTTGGGGAAATGCTGTTTCTCTGTGTTAGTGCACAGCTTGAAGCAAGAGTTAACAATAGCATCTTTCTTTTTGAAAGATGAGAAAATGGCTCAATATCCTAATATTAGAAATTTTTGTCTAGCTATCTTAACAGCCATATTTTCAATGGCAACTATTTAATCCATTTCACATGGGATTTGTTTTTGATACTTATTTTTTAAATCTCTCCTTGGATGTTGCATTGTTTCCTCATATGCAATGCCGTATAAAAATTAAATATTCAAGCAAGATTCTGACTACCTTTACCTATGTAACAGTAAAATTCATCTTATCATGGGTCTCATTATGTGATAAAGATAATCAGTGATATTATTTTATACCTCATGCTTAGCTTGGTTTCCTTTCTGTTTTTACTTTTTCTTTTCTTTTTTTCCTAAATATTTCTATTATATATGAAATAAATAAATACATATATTATCCTGATAAAAATAAATTGTCTTATTCAAAATGTATAATAAATACATTTTAAATTATTTAATTTATTTCTCTCATTTTTCTCTCTGTCTTTCTTTTTGCAATGTGGCCTTTCAGTGCTTCCAGGAGGGGCTCTGCCATCTAGCCCCTTCTGGCTACCCCTTCGGGCTTCTGAGATGATTGGTGGACATCAGTGCTTTGGCTTAGCAGCACTTCAGTTTCTGTCGTGTTTATCATTTCTTCTTCAGATTTTAGGTTTTTATCAATTAGATTTGTTGTTTGATAGTTTTATATGTGTATAGTCTGAACAGTATCACCCTCCCATATCTCTTTCCTACATGTCAGCCCCCGCTCATCCCCACAAGCCCTTTCCCCCCACACTTGTCCTTTTCTTTCGTTGGTAACCCTGTGAGTTAAAACAAGGGTATCTGGGCTCACCAGTGGGTGGACAACAGAAGACAATGACTCTATGTCTCTTAGTATGTATCAGTAGCCTATTGGATCAGCATTAAAGTTCACAGCTCTGTGAGCCTCCCCCATGGAGCAGTCCCATCATGTATGCCCAGTGCAGGCAACTATGAGTTCAAGATTGCAATGGCTGCATCATGGCCGGAAGATGGTGCTTTGATCCTCATCTCCCTATCCCCTGGCTGTTATATTCCTTCTGTTCCATATTCAAGATGTAATTTTCACTATGGCTACACCAACTTCTACTTATAACAAAAGTTTTTTAAAAAGCTTTCTGCTTTCTCCATGTTCTTAACAGTATATGTTGCCATTGTTTTTCTTTTTAATAATAAGCATTCTAACTGAGGAGGGAACGAATCTCAAAGTAGTTTTTATTTGCCTTGTTGTATACACCATTAAAATAGGACTTGGACATTTCTTTAAATTAGCATCGTGAAGAAAAGATTTTCTTCTGGATTTTTACAAACACTTAATTTCTAGTGATTGCCTCACGCCTCATATGTGTCTTCCCCATCTCTACAGCCTCCTGGCCACCTGTGCCCCCTTTTTCATAGTGTTTTCCTCTCTACTATTATGTTACTCTTCATGCCCACTTGCTTAAAGACTCTCCCCATTCACCATCGTCCTCTTTCTAGTCTCCTGATCTCTAGCCACACTTGTGGCTATAAAATTGGGCAGATATAAGAATTGTAACCTAGGTCCTCATATAAAAAATGTGCAGTATGTTTCTTTCGAACCCTGGCTTACTTCAATTAATATAATATTTTACAATTCCACCTAGCTTTCTGCAAATCTTATAACCTCATTTTCTTTATGGAAAAATAAAATTCCAGAGTATATATGTACCATGTTTTTTATCTGTTCATGTGTTGATGGACTGGTTTCATTTTCTTATTATTATCATTAATATAGCAACAATAGACATGTATGTGCATGTATGTCTGTGATATAGGAGTGATATAGCTCTGTCATATAACAGTTCTATTTTTTTTAGTTTCTTGAGACACTTCAGAATAGTTTCCACAATGGCTCCAACAACTTCTACTTATAACAAAAGTTTTTAAAAAAGCTTTCTGCTTTCTCCATGTTCTTAATACTATATTTTACCATTTTTTCTTTTTAATAATAAGCATTCTAACTGGGGTGAGATTCAATCTCAAAGTAGTTTTTATTGCAATTTCTTAATGTATACACCTTTAAAATAAGACTTGGACATTTGTAGTTCTTTTTAGAACTTTGGTTTGGACTACAATTTTTTTTTATGGTAGGGAAGATAATTTTTCAGTTCTTTATATAGTCCTGGTATTAACTTCTTGTCTGAATTAGATATGACATAAAACATTTCTTTTCTTCTATAGGCTGGCAGTTCTCTCTGAATATATTTATTTATTTATTTATTTACTTACTTACTTATTTATTTGCTATGTAGAGCCTTTTAATTTTCACCTTCTCCTTTGTATTAATTCTTTGTGTACCTTCCTATGCCATTGGGGTTATTTTCAAAATATCCATGTCTATGCCTATGGACTAAAGTTCTCTCTAAATATTTTCTTCTATCAGGTTCAACACTTAGGATTGTTTGTTCTTTGAGATAGATTTTCTCTGTGTAGCCTTGGCTGTCCTGGAACCATTTTTTAGATCGGATTGGCCTGGAACTCACAGCAATCTTTCTGACTCTGCCTTCCTAAATTCTAGGATTAAAGTCGTTTGCCACCAAGCCCGGATACACACACACACACACACACACACACACACACACACACACACACACATATATATAAAATGAGTGATAGAGATCTAATTTCTTTCTTCTTCAGGTTGATACCCAGTTTTGACTAACCATTATTAAATAGTCTTTTGCCTACTATATGTTTTTCACACCTTTGTCAAAAAATTGGCTTGTAAATTTGGTTCTGGGTCCCTGTTGAGGGAGGGCATAGTTTCTGCAAGTTGTCCTCTGACTTCACATCGGCACCACTGAATCCTTGTGTATATGACATACATATGTGCCTGCAAGTGTGTGCCCATGTGCCCACATACGCACATACACACATTTTTAAAAAAGGAAAGGGTGGGAAATTAAGGAGCTACTAATCTGTGCCTTTATTTAAAATACAGATAAATTAATTTAAACTTGTAAAATAATTAATGAAATATAGGATAGTGTCCATTTGGGTCAACCTGAAAGACCTGTGAAAATTGGCACAGAAGTACATAGCTGTAATTAGTCAGTCACAATGGAGGTCCCTTGAGAACTGAATGAAATAATGTATATGTGGGGCAATAAAGAAAAGAGTTAATCATTTGTGAGTAGTTACCTGACGGATGACCTTGGATTCAGTGCAGTTGATCTGCACAGTCCTTTCCTTCTGGAAATCAGTGTGATACAGTTTCTGAAGGATGTCTCTTTAACAAGTCCCGTACTCTATTTCATCAGAATGAGATTGCTTTCTTTAGAACTGTCCTATGTCCCACAGTTCATAAAGGTTTCTTTGGAGAAACTTTACAGTTAATATTTTCCTTTTCTGAATTATCCAGATCAAAACAGCTCTTCACATTCATTCCAGAGGGACACTGCAGTCGGGGTGCCCCTGGACATCTTTACCACATGTTAAGTGAGGAAGTCACTATATGTCCCACTGAGATAAATGAATGTACCTATTAAGATAAATGCTATCTTTCCTTCCAGGAAATAGATTTTTATAGGAAGGAATTAATTCTGGGGCATGAAAGAACTTAAATTAGACACTGTTCAGCTTTTCTTGTTTTAATCTATGACTCACTGCATTTCCCCCCGAGAACAGAAATAAATATTTAAAAGCTATGATTCTGTGTGCTGGAATAGTCTTTTATGTCTTTCCTATTAAGATGTACCATGATAGCTCTATCTGATGGAATTTTCTCTAGATCACCACTTGCCATGTTTTAGGAAAGCTGATTGGCTTTGATGTAGAGTTTACACATCAATCTATATAGATTAGTATATATATTGAATATCTACTACTATATACACATTAGAATATTCATGTATACATATAACTTTGTTTACATGATTATATATATACATATATGTGTTAATGTTCTCTGATTTAAGTGAAAAATGAAATAAAGATGCAGTTGCCATAGCAGAAGGAACAGTAGTGTCTTTGTTTGCATGATTATATATATTTATATATACATACATATATATGTTAATGTTCTCTGATTTAAGTGAAAAATGAAATAAAGATCCAGTTGCCATAGCAGAAGGAATAGTAGTGTCAGAAAACAAGCAGGCAGTCCTTGATTGTGTCCCATGTGTCCATGTGGACATGTGGACACGTAGGAAATTCAAAGCCTCATTTTCTAGCTCTCCTGGTATACACTTGCCATTAGGAAAAATAAATGGGATTATGACTTCTCGTTGCTGTGTAAACATGTTTTACTAAACTTCTGAGTTAATTTTTGAAAACCTATAAAATTTGCCCATTTGATTATAATTTTCCCATGCAGCCCATAATATGTACAAAGTTATAGGGCATAGGGCTTTATCTTTATACTTCCACAACATACACTTCAAAATCCCTGTGGCTTTACAACTCTGGCTGAAATACGTGTTCTTCCTTTAGTGAATGCTCACACATTATTTACTCAGCAGCCTCATAGCAATCACCACTAAGCAATTGAAGGAGCATCAATCTTGCAGTAAAGAGAAGAACGATCCTCTCATGCTGTGGAGAGAGCAGCAGGACATGTTAGCTTTCTTTGTTAGTAAATTCAAGACAGGAATAACTTTCTTCTCTTGTCAAGTTCCTGTCACTTTGTTAAGAATTAGAGATTGCACGTTTCCTAAATTTATAACAATATGTCAGTCTTTTACAACTAAATGAATACGAACAACTCTAGATTGTTTTTAATATGTAAAAAAAGAGGTTCGTCTTGTTGCTTTATCATCTTATCATTGGAAACTTGTATCTCTTTAATTGGCATGTCATATATTAAAATGTGACACTCATGAATTATTTATAAGGAGATTTTTAATGCTGTGTCTTTATACGAGTTCAACTCAAACCATTCTCCTTTTTATTCAAGAGGCCATTGACTGTCATGCTCTGATACTTCATGAACTATTTTTTTCTCGGGTTTGAGAGAAACTTTCCTGGAACATTCAGCTGTCTTCAGATTACAGGGATTGAGCTACTAGATGGATAAAGCTGTATGCAAATGCATACTTATCTCCAAGGCATTCTGGAGAGGTACCCAGGGAGGTCCTGGCAGCTCCATAGTGGGTGTTCTGAACTGACATATGTAAGCAGGAAGCCATCTTTGCCTTCACCAAGACAAAGTACTTAAGGATACACCACCCTCTTCTGCCAATTCCCGAGAGTGAACATGGGCGCAAATCCACTTGATTGATACTTGTTTTAATTGGAAGAAGTACCATCAAAAGTTCATTATTATGTTATAGTTTAGAAGATACCTAAATAGAAAATCAATACAGGGGTTTAACCTAGTTCTGTCTCTAATATATGATTTATTGTAAACAGAATTATTTTTGTAAAAAATATATTTTCTGTTTTTCCTTTCATATGCTGAGACTGTCTTTTGAATTCTCACCCTTGTCAACTTCAGGTTGAAAATTAAAATATTTGTAAGTTTTATTTTTTATAGGAATTTATGTATTTCCAGACCTAATGTATTTTTTATGTCATTGTCATTGCTGTAAAATGTTCAGTATTGAGCTATCAACTCAATAGTTATGATGTTCAAAGGGCCATAGAAGAACTATCTGCTCAGGAATATTTTTCAGTTAGAACAGAGTTGATCGAATAAGTACATCTTGCCACCCAGAAGATTTAGAAAGAAAAAAAAAGCCACCATAAAATTGAGATTTTTAAACTCTAGTTACTTTTGAAAATTGAATTTATAACATTATTGAGGAAATTTCAAGGGATTCTACCCCTAAAAAAGGAACTACCAACAACTAACAACTGCTCAGAAAAAGAGAATTAGCTTCTCACAAAAATGAGCCTCCTTACTGGTTATAAAAATCCAGCATGGTCAGCCCTGAAACTATGTACATATGAACTATAAAAATGGGCAAACAAGGTTGTGTTTTATGTATTTGTGCATTCATATACATACATACCTTTACTCACATACATACACATATGTGATGCACATATACACACATACATATGCATATGTACATATATGTGTACAGACATGCATACACATGTATATACATACATACATGCATATGTACACACATGCATACACATGTATGCACATACATACATAAATACACATATATACACATATGGAATTATAAACAAAGTAAAAGAGATGGTCGATTTTATGGTGAGCAGGTGCAAGGAGGATTCAAGGGCATACAGCTCAGAGAGGCAGGACTGAGGAAAGGGAGGGAGTAAGTGATATAGTTCTATTTCATTTAAAAATATTTTAAAATTTACAAAAAGAGGGACTGGAGAGATGTCCTTTTGGGAAAGAGCACTGTCTGCTCTTCCAAAGGTCCTAAGTTAAATTCCCAGCAACCACATGGTGGCTCACACCCATCTATATAATAGCAGCTGATGCCCTCTTCTGACATGCAGGCGTATGTGCATATAGGGCACTTATACATAAAGTTAATTAATTAATTAATTTTTAAAATTTACAAAAAAGATAGAGGAAAAAAGATGGTGTTACTTCAACTAATCTACCTGTTCATGGTTTAAACAATTGAAACAATCCTAGTTGTCACAACTCAAGCAGCTGTAACTATTTCTAAGGCTCTAGTTCAGAATCGTAAGTTCAATCTTTCATTGATATTTCTGATCCTGATGGTTTTGAAAGTATGAAATATTCTTATTTAGAGCCTTCCTGATAATTATTTGTGATTATATTTGGAAATCTTTCTGCAGGGTTATATTGGAAGTGGCATTATTTTTTCTTATCACACTGCTTTGATTTATCCAGTTCCTAATATTACTAAATTTGATTTTCTACCAAGTTTATTTCTACAAGCCTTCTCCATTGTAAAACTACCAATATTTCCTTTATATTTAATATATTTTGTTTGGAAAATATTTTGAGGCTATGTAACTAGACCTATACCACCTTGAAATTTTTTATTTATATATTTGATTTATACATTGAAGTTATATACAATCATTTGACTCAGCATGTTAACATTTATCAGGTTAAATACTTTATTGACAACTATATTGACCCACACTTAGCCTTTTCAAGCTTTCGTCTGTGTTGTTTTGACATATCTTCATCCCATTTTGTGTAAATTCTTGTTCAAGAAGATAGGTGTATCTATGGCTTTTCCCTTCCGTGTTCCAGTGAAGGCTGAATCTGCCATTCGCCAAGACGCTCTGTTTTCTTTCACTAGAGGATAGTATGTATAGCCATTCCTCTTCTATGTTACTCTTCTTGGCTTCACAAAACTGAGAGATATGTCTCATTGGTTACAGTAAAAGGCTTCATATGCACAGGTATTCGTTAACAGTTGTATTCATTTTTTTTCTGAATCTCTTTGTATATATTTAAAATTGTTTGCTCCAAAATACTTCAATTTCTACCCAAAACTATATGTTTCATTATGACATTCTTTTTTAAATCTTTTTTTATTGAAAAATAAAATCATTCATATTACATCTCAATTGCTATCCCATCCTGTGCAGCCTCCCATTCCTCCCTCCCTCCTGCTTTCACCCCATTCCCCTTCCCTATAACTGTGACTGATGGGGACTTCCTCCCCTTGAATATGCTGCTAGAGTATCAAGTTTTTTCTTGGTAGCCTGCTATCCTTCCTCTGAATGCCATTGGGCCTCCCCATCAAGGGGACATGGACCAATATGGGACACCAGAGTGCGTGTGAAAATGACATTCTTTTTAATAGACACTTGAGGGCTTAAAGAAATGGTCTTTGTCTCTAGTAAAATATTATTAAAGTCAGGGCAAATGGCTTTCTCCGCTTTGTTTTAAGCTTAGAATAAACTAGTAAGTAGCAGATACTGGTAGAGAGCGCAGTACCTCTTTGTGACCCTTTCTGTCTTCTCAGCTTTCTTTCTACCACACAGTATGAACAAGCACCAGCAATCAAAATTCTGATGTCCAGCTCCACTTTTCTAAAAATAATCAAGTGAATGGTTTAAAACAAATTTCGTTAGTATGTACTTTATCTTAGCATTCAGAATGAAATTTGCAAACCGTGGAGGGCACTGGCTATTGAAGAACATTCTTGTGAACATGTATTAAGAAATGCAAATTAATAAAAGTATTTTTTAAAAATAGGAAAAATAGATAAATCTCACACTTTGTTATCTTTATGAGATTCTCATACCCTAGAAAGATGGCACACATCACTATAATTTCTGTTTATTTCAATGTTCAATAAGATATTGATATTCTCACATAGGAAGGTGGGACATTTTTATTCTTTTAATTCTTCTATTTCATCTAAATTTGTCTCATTTTAGATCACAAAGAATGATTGTTGGCTAAATCCAAACACTAATATTGGTACAGGTTACTGACTTATTGCAATGTAATATTGCATCTATCATATTCAGAAAATGACCCTGTCTAACTGAGATTGGTGTTCTGCTATGCAGTCATTACTATGCAATTTGTGGGACAAATGCATGCATTGCTTCTCAACCGCTTTGCTTTATTCAGTGCCAAAATTGCTTTGTAAATTCCTCAACATCTGAAGAGTGTTTCATAAACTGGAATGTTGCTCTGGATTGCTATGTGTGCAGCTATTGTTATACAAATTTTTAGTAGCCACTACTGTTAAGGCTTCTAGCTGCTTAGAAATACCTACTTTTCTATTATTATAATTTATATTTATCCAGTGCATGTGTGTGTGTATGTACATTTGCACACATATCATGGTACATATTAATTCTAGAAGCAATTCCCAGAAGTCTTCTCTCATTCTCCTATGTGGTTCTCAGGACTTTAACTTGGGTCATGTGTCTTGGTGACAAGCAACTTAAACTGCTGAGCCATCTCTTCAGTTCAGATTCAGTATCCACATGTAGCTTAATCACAGGAAAAACAACAACAAAACATTGCTAACTCCTCAATACATTAAATGTCCTTGAATGCAAAAGGATTTTTAATAATTATTCATTACATCTCACTCATAATTAGTCTTAATGCCAGCTATTTAATGTGTTTATTAAATAATCAATTTGAGATTTAAGTGAGTGGGCAGTTTATTCCTGTTTCCTATATTTTTTTTTCCTGCAGGAAACTAGCTTTACAGTTAGGAACTACATTATTTGTATGACATTTTAAAATTTCATTCACTTTAATAATGGCCTAGTACTTCAACTTTATTTTTTAAAAAAAATGGTTTGCTTTTATTTTGTTTCTTTTTCACTTGAAGAAAGCTGCTGTTTGAATAATATAATCAGGATGTCAAATGTCTTGTAAATTATTATTTTGGGGGGTCACTATACCCCTGTTGCTCCTAAATATCTATTTGAGTTTTCTACCTCACTTCAGACCATTTAGTTCCCAAATAATTGAGACAGAAACCTTTTAGATTAATAAAAACCTGAAGACACCATACCTGGGCAGATATCAACCATCTAAGCTATTTTGCTATTTTCCAACTACACACCCTAAGGTACTGTTCCTGCCTGGGCTGCTTCTGTTTCCTTAGTCCAGCCCTCATGGCCATGTGCTCATGGTCTATACTGCCCCATGAGGACTTCCTTCCTGCAGCCTGCCTCTCCTGCTTCTTTTCTCATTTCCTCATGGTCCCCAACTGACCCCCAAGCCGAGAAACCTATTTTCTACCTACTTCTATCTGACCAGCAATTGGCTATCAGAAACTTTATTTAACCAGTCAGCGAATATTGGTAGCTAAGTTTACAGAACATCACTTGGTATACTAGAAAATACACTCATCTGGAGGGCAACCAGATCTTGGGGACCAGTAATTAGCATTAGAACACATAGCATCAGACCAACATCCAACAATGTCTTTTTGTCTAAACAAAAAGGCTCTTTCTCTTACAATAATACCCTATATACAGTAAGAACAAATATGAAACAATTATGAAAATTATCATTTAATAATTTACAACATCCAGTCCATTTGCATTTGGCAACTTAAGAGAAAATACTCTACTGTCTATTCTATCTTGGGTGAGTTTAGAATTTTGTACTGGAATCATTTTCTACCATAGCTTGTAATTAACAACTTAAAAATTCTAGTTAGACCCTACAATATGCTGCCCAATGGAAGGCTGAAGGAATCCCTTGCTTAAATAGGTCTCCTGAAGAAAAGAAAACATTCCTGTTTGTCCCTTGATTCTGTGGTTTATCCTGGAGAATATTGGTACACTGATGTTTAGCAAAGTTGCAAATGTCTCTCTTCTACTCCATAATATTGTGATGTTTCCTCAGGTGGACACAGCTAGCTATGAGTAGGGAGCCCTGTGAGACCAAAAGTTACAGCATAAATGTATTTTGTTTTCTCACCCTTGTCTTAATCTATAAATTGTTTACAAAGAAAGTCTGCCATTTTGCTGTCTGGTCACAACAGGCATCACACCATTTATTGTCCTCCACAAAACTCAAAGATACAGGCACTAGTGAATTACAGCTCCCTAGGCAGTTACTTGTTGTCTCTCAGGAGTTTCATACTCTTCAATTTCTCATGTATTTTTCATTTCACCTCTGCCTAAAACAAATGGTAACTGAATAAGGAGCCAATTGATAAATATATCAAGAAGAATGAAGTACAAGTATTTGAAAAATCGCTGTCATATGCCATATGATGATAATGTCTAATGTTTTCTTCTTTAAACATAAAAGATGCCCAAGTACTATTTTCCAGTGGGCTTTCCATATTATGCAGGTACTGAGTAAAAGGCTATCACTGTTCATGATGCTAGTTTATTTCAGGACAGGCACTTGGCATAGAGGACCCAGTACAGCTGAAATTGAATAAAATTACAGACAATCTAGAACTTAAAGACTTGAACATTTGTTGTTTGTTTCACATGGAACAAGTACACTAATTTTGAAGACTCTGGTTCAGTCCATAAAAAATGGACATACAGACACCACTGTTGTCACAATTTTGCTGCCTACAAAGGCTCAGATACTTGTTTTAGAGTTACAGAGTATCACAGTACTTAGTAGGGGGTAAAAATATCTCATTAGTCCAGTATACAATCCTTTCTAATTTCTGTATGGCATGAAATAACTTTTTAGAACTGAACAGAATGAGAGGAATATGTTAGCTTATGGTGATATAGTGCACGTATGTGTTTTAATTTATCCCATATTGTGTTATGAGTTTTTTTTTTCTGAATTGGAGGGTTTTTAGAGGTTTTATGGTGTCATCCTTAAAAAAACATTCCCCCTTCCTTGGGTAACAGGGATGTAGCTCACTTATTCAACTTGAATTAGATTCCACATGGTGAAGGGAGAACCAATACCCACACACATGCCTCTAAATCTCTTGCATGTTCTATGACCGTTACACCTAGGTATACTCTCTTATAAATAGGTACAAGTAAAAATATTATTTTATTGCAGAAAGTCATTGTTGGGTGTATGCAGCTCAGTGGTTGCACTTTGCCTATGTATGAGGCCCTAGGCTGATTTCCTAGTACCACAATAAATAAACAACAATGAATGAAAGAAGAAACAAACAGCTATCTAGAGTTCTTCATATGGCCTACCCATAAGGAATACTTAATGCCACTCCTTTGAATAATAAAAACAGAAACCTCATGATATATAGAAAAGAATTTGGCCTGGGCAGTAGTGGTATAGGTATTTAATCCGAGCATTTGGGAAGTAGAGGTAGGTGAAGTTCTGAATTTGAGGCCAGCCTGGTCTATAAAGTCAGTTCCAGAATGGCTAGAGGTACAACGTTAAACACTGTCTCAAAAAACCAATGAGGGCAGGGGGGATCGAGGGCGCGAACTTGGGTTTGGCACATTTAGTCATTTGTAATGTAGTGCACCAGATATTTTGGCCTATGCTTGAAATTTGCCTGTGGCACAGTCACCTGACAGTATAGTTCGCTTTACATTTATATTGCAGTTCATGTTGTTCAGAGCAGGAAGAAGAGCTTTGGTTCTATAGAGGCTTGGAAAGGACACTGATCCCTAATACACTTGATCCTCTGTTATCCCTGAGACCCTGATCTGTGTGTATTGTTTCAGCTCTTTCAGTTTATGGCTGCCATTCTTGTCATAACAAACCTTTGGGTCACATGCTTCTGTTGTACTCTGTGCAGTTCCTGTAGCTCGGCTACTATGTTAATGTTAGTAGAAGCAAGGCACTCAAGCCAGGTAGTGTTAGCACAGCTCATCTGTTACCTCATTCTGTCCTGCTTCCTGTATACAGAAGACAGTTATTGTTTCATTCAATTATCATTATAATTAAATAACGGGGTATAGAGACTATTTAGATTACTATATGTCCAGTACCTGGCTCAGTTTGGCACAAACAAGGCTATCATTAATTATCTGTACAGTGAATGGTACCCTTTCCTGAACATCTGGGATATGCAATAAAAAAGTTTCTTTTTCTTCAGTTTGTTAATGTGAGTTCTATAAATATGTTATTTTATCAGCTTATTTGGCCTTTTAAAGGCCACTGTTTCTTTTGTATTTCCAAGAGAATCTGTAGTTCTTCCCATGTATAAAATTTTAATAACTTATAAGCTAGATAGAGTAGTAAATGTTTCTAGGTCAGTTAGGGTCTCTGCAGGTCCCCACCACCATAAATATTGGTGGGCATATATATGTACATATGAGCTTTTAATTCCTCTGTTTAAGAAAGCAGTATATTATCAACATTACCAATGTAACTTTTTCCTTATTTTCCTTTCTTCCTTTTCTGCCCCTTCCTCCTTCAATCCCTTTTAGTTCTTCCTTCCTCTTTTTCTTCTACATCTGTGTCCTTTGCAGGCTACAACCTTATCATCTTCCTGCCACATCCTTTTGAGAAATGAAATCTTAGGTCTGGTTACAACATCTGGCTCCTTGTTTTATAATAACACAACCTTCCCCAGTTTGGACAGTCCACCTTTCTTTTCTTTAAAAAGGATTTATTTATTATATGTACCATATTTTGTCTGCTTGTACACCTGAAGGCCAGAAGAGGGCACCAGATCTCATTATTGATGGTTGTGAGCCACCATGTGGTTTCTGGGAACTGAACTCAGGACCTTTGGAAGAGTAGCCAGTGCTTTTAACCTGTAAGCCATCTCTCCATCTCCCAGTAGTCTACCTTTCAAAGTCATAAAATTCACTTCAATTGTCTACAAGATTTCGTATATTCATAAATCCATAGGATACTCAGGAACACAGACATCTTTGCTCAGATCAGTTAAGCTGGATTCAGTATTTGTCTCATAAATATGTGGTTTATTTATTTGTCCTTAATTTGTCATGAGTTTGAACACCAGAAACTGTATTATTCTCTAGATGAGATAACAATAAATCTAGATGCACATTATACTGTCTGCTTTTCAGTAGCACTGTGAACACAGTGCTTTGTCCTGTGTCCCTAGTTTTGATTTTTAGAACTGCACAACCAATTCATGCAGGGAAGACTCCTATAAAAAGAGGAAGTCAGAAACTTAATTGCTGCTTCTTCTGCAGCCACTGTAATGAGTTAAATAATTATATGCACAGTGAACATCTCTACTCATCAGAGTTGTCTGCAGATTAAAAGAAATCCATTAGGAAACAGGAATAAGGGCCAGTCTCTAAGCCTGCAAGTCCATCCCTGCTCAGTATACCAGCAGAGAATGTAGAAGAGCAGGCTTCCCAGATAGAGGACAAAATTAGAGTCCGTAATGGACTCAAGAATGGATAACTATTTAAAGGAAGGACAAGGTGCAAATCTTTCAGGAACATAGAAATGCTTTCTGAATGAATGCTGAAATGGTTGACATAATATCCTAAACATGTCAGATTAGATGTGTTTACAGGAGGTTTATGGAAGAGAGAACACAAAAACCCCACACCCCTGCTTCCAGGACTCCACGAGTTCATGTACCTAATGATCTCAGTAAGGAATTTCTTGTTCTGTACTCAGAACTGAATTCTGGAGACAAATTATCCAAGAAAAGACGCCGCTTTTCTCTCTCCTGAGATGCTGCTTTTGCTTCGCTGTAACACGAGTCATCTTAGTTGCTCTTCTTTTGCTGTGATAAAACACCATAGCCAAGGCAAATTTTAGAAGAAAGCATTCATTAGATATATGGCTCCACAGAGTTAGAGCCAACTCTAATGATGGGGGATCTAAGACATGGGGCCAGGAACAGCTGAGTGCTCTCATGTAGCACCCCAAGGACAAGGCAGAAACCTCAGAGCACACCCCCTAGTGACACACCTCTTCCAACAAGGCAATGCCACCTAATCATTTCCAAATTGTTCCACCTACTGGGGGCCAGGTGTTTAAACATATGAGCCTATGGCGGTCCATTCTCATTCAAGACACCCCACAACTCTAGGTTAAAAACCTCTGCTTCGTTAATGAAATCTGAAAGTTTCCAGAACGTACTTTATATTGTGGTGGTACCTGTGAGGCAGCATGCCACTGATAGACCTGGCAATCAGACAACTGGGTGACATATCTTATAAATTGATTTTTTGTTTGTTTGTTTGTTTGCTTGTTTTCTTTTTCAAGGACAATGACAAAAAGCCCCTCAATAAAAAGCTTCCTTAAATCAGCAAAAGGTTTACTCAGGTTGAATTCACTCTGCAAAAGCCCTAGCAATATTAGGCAATGAATTTCTCAAGGCCGCCTCAGGAGAACTCTGCGGCCACAGCAGATGATTTAGAGTTCTGTGATTTCCTTTCAAATATGAAATGTTCAATGTTTGTTGACTAGAACTGAAAGTAAAACCCTTCCTCTAATTACTTATAGGTGAACGATGAAAGCAGTTTAACTCAGAAAATTATACAATAGCCCCTAATACTTTATCACTCATCGATATCCAAAGCATAACTGCCTCAGAGCATGACAAAACAGTGTCATGCTTTTACTCATACTGCTCAAGTCCTAGTTGTGTTTCTAAGTTCAACAGCAATGGTAGATTAACTCTACATAGTGCTGACATTCACATATCTAGTTCTTCAATGTAATTGAAGGTTTCATATCAGCATATTTCATTTAGACATAAACAAAGTCAGAGCCTGTGCTGTATTTCCACGCCCGCTGTAACTGCCATCCCAAACAGTGTGTATGTGCACGATTCGCTGAGCACAAGTGTGTAGTCATCTGCCCTTTAATGGCCTCTCAGAGCGGCAGACCAAATGGTTTCCTGAAGGTCAAGTCTGATTTAAATTGTTGATGAATTAGAAACTAATTCTGCATGATTGAATATTAATACAGAACGGTGATAAGTAAGGCACTTTAAACCTTAATGAGCATATTAATGAATAGGACAAAATGTTTTTCTTTTCACCTCATGTAAAAGTTTAAAAGTGCTAACATGGATGGTTTGTTAATTTTTGATAGCTTCCTTTCCCTACAAGTGTTTTCTTGGTTAAGGTGTTAATGGTACTGATTTGATGCTCAAGTTTCTACTGACTTGATAAACTGTCAAAACTTATGTTATGGCTAAGACAGTTTAATAAATTACTAATAAATATAGAGGATAAAAAAAGCAATTAACATCTTCTAAACTACACCCACTGAGATAAGCATTCCAATTAGAAATTTCATTATTTCTATGGTCTATTTTATGTTGAATACTGAGTTTTATTGCCAAATACCTGACAATCAAGTAAGAAGCAAGCTCCATCTGTCAACTTGTAAGAGCTCTGGCTGTTTGAATCTGTTACATTGTGATTTTTCTCATGAAAAATTAATGAAGATAGTAGATTCAAAGGGGTTCTGTGCAAGGAAGACTGGTGGATAGAATTTAATTACCCTTATTAAGACTAAGAAAGAAACTCTCTTTACATTTTTTTGTATAATAATATGCAATAAAAGTATTCTTTGCCACGTACGTGTATACATGAAAGAGTGTCCTTTCTGAGCCAAAGGGAGTGAAAGTAGATACAAATGTACTAATTTGCTTGGGAGGCACAAGTCTATGCTTCAAGTTACCTTCAATATGAGGGCTTCATTTCCGATAGATGGTTATTAAATCGAGATTTCCTAGGGAAGTGCCTTTGGTAAGTACCTGTGACACAGTGCATGGATGAGCCTAGCTCTTTATGGAGATGCACATGCCAACAGACATTGTTCAGCAAGGCAATACTGATGCATCTCCAGGCAACTGGTAGATAAACCTGGTGGGAAGAGGATGTGCCCAGTGGAATGCAGATCACTCAGAAAGTCCAAGATGGATCGTCAAAGTTATCAACCTAACTTGTTTACTAGAAAATTAAAAAGAAGCTAAATCTAGATTTGTTTTCAGAAATCTCATTTCTAAATAATGAAGGCAATTTATTGTACTTTTGAGCACAAGAGTTCAATTATTTTTATTATTTGAAACAATTTTTATCAATAGCCAAGTGAGATGTTTAATAATATGTGCAGTTAAGAGCTATTGATCATTCGGTATTTGTTTGTTTGTTTGTTTCCCCAAACAACATTATAACTGTGCTGCATATGTAAATATGTTGGCAGACCCTATAAAGACATAAAGTATGCTTTGATGGAATTCAATTAAAATAGATTTTAAATTATCGCAACCCAGTTCTCAAGGTACTCCCCATCTCACTTATAATTTTCCTTTTGCAATTTGAAAAATCATTTTGAAAGTCCTAACTACTGTGTCATACACTTATCTACTATAGATCTTTACTTGACTAAGGATAGATCAGAATTTGAATATTTGAAGAAACATGGTGTAATATCACTTTGTCTTGCAGCTTAATTGTACCTCATTAAAATTAATTGTTATTACTTGTTTGTTTTACTTATATATCCATTCTGTCACCAAACTGACAAGAAATAGTCTCTCCAAAATGCAGGACAAAGCTTTTATACCCTGAGTCTATATTTCAACTTATTAGCCTATCAGCTTTCTCTTGCAATGGAGTAGGATTATTCACAAAAACATTCCCGTTTATTGGTAACATTTGACAATCACTCAGGAATCACAATAGTCCTGAAGTATTCTGGTTACCTCATTCCATAAATTCTTGGGACTCAACTGGCATTTAAAATCTTGATCATTGTGATGTCAGATCATCACGATGTAAATAAGACATGAGGGAACTCATGTTACAAAAGGAGGGATGGTGGATTCACCTGCTTGCTGGTCTGGTAGCTTTAGTTAGGAAAGATTAAATGTGTTTGAAGAATTTTGGAAGAGCTTTGGAGATTAGTTGACTTCAACTGAGTTGATTCAGCCAAGTAGCTGTCTACAGTAGACAAGTATTAGACATAGACCTTAGGACTTCCCTATGTGGGCCCTTCCTCTACAAAGATAAGGGATACCATTTAACAAAGAGCTTGGGCACTGAAATATAGGATATTTAATTATAACAAGGGTATAGAGGAAAGGACAGAGAAGATACAGTGGGACAACTAATTACATGGTGAAGGCATCAGAATCTGAGTGCTGATTCTACATTAGAAATTGGACCTTTACCTGTTTAGAAGTCCCAGATCAAGTGGACCCATGGGTCACTAGAGCTTGTAGGAGTTAAGAAGAAGCCAGATGTATCACTTATGATTTCTCACTGTATTTGTGCACTTGTCTTTATATTTGAAAGTCAGGTTAGAATTTGCTGTGTCAGTGGTCATGAGAAAATATTTATTAAATTAATATGAATGATGATTGGAAGTCAAATATTCTACAATAGTGTTCATAGAGACCATTACCCATGTAGCCAAAATCCCAGTAGGGCTAATGTGGACAATACTTTCTATTCCTGGCTGGAAGTGCTGCCAAGAGAGTTTATTGCTTGGAGCATGGAGGTGGGGTTGTGTGTATCCAGTCTACAATTTCTCAAGATTTATGACTAGAGCAATTTCAACATAGTAGGAAGAATTTAACTTTAAGTGGATTAGAGATAAAAAAATGTAGGAATCACATCTTTTAAATTACTAGCCTTTTGGAAAACAGTCTCTCATTGTAAAAACTGCATGAATCAGGAGTTGCCTTTGTTCTTTGGTAAAAACTATTCTACATTTTCGGATTAATTGAAGTTCCTTATGATGAATTCATCCTGGTTGGACCATGTGCTTCTTTGAAAAAAACCCACGTAGTCATAGTCATTGGTTAAATATCTGAGAAGGCTTAGTGCCAAAACAAACACACACATATATGTGAGTGAATGCACACACACACACACATTTGCACACATATACAATTTGTGGAAGGTCAGGTTCCTTATATAAAATGGTCTACGTGCATATAACCTTATGCTTCAGTTAATCTCCAGATGACTTATAACAGAATTCAATGGAAGTGTTATGGGTATATGGCTTCTATAGTATATTGTTTAGAGACTGACAGAAAAATGGATTCAGCATTCCTACCTATTTTTAGTTTTCAAATGGATTAATAATATAATGTATGAATACTAAACCAGTGATACAGTAGTCATTTATGTGCAGCTTTATTTGAAAACTATGAGAAGTATATCTCCCTGGGAGCAGATGTAGTTTGATAGGTCTGTGAACCAACTTGCTTACTTAACTTCTGCTTAATTGGCCTGCGTTATGCTGGATCCTGCTGTTTTCTGTGTCACCCCTAGACTTATATAATATTTTCATTTTTCTAAGGAAAAAACGTCCTTTTTTCCTTTTTGCCAGCTGCCAAATTCTCTCCTAAAGATTCATCGAAGGCATTTCCCATTGGTCCTTGCTAGCCATGACAGGCATTAGTATGACTAGTACCTTCCCCTCTGTGCTCCGGAAGTACTCCTACATGTCCTCAACAAAGTACTCATCACACAGTGAGCTATTTGTTAGTTCACTGCCTTTCAATATAGACTGTGTGAAGAACTGTTCAGGAATAAGCATGTGATTGTGTCCTAATCCAATAGTACAACACTGTATGCTTTGTGTTTAGTTCTCCACAAATGTAAAGGAACAGATTTATGAAAGATAATTAATTTGCAGCACTAACCTTGTTGAAATAATTGGGTAACCTTTTGTCTTGCAGAGGATCAGATTCCTAGGGGATTCCCTACCATTGACATGGGCCCACAGTTGAAGGTAGTGGAACGTACCCGCACCGCCACCATGCTTTGTGCAGCCAGCGGTAATCCGGATCCAGAAATCACTTGGTTTAAAGATTTCTTACCTGTTGACACAAGCAACAACAATGGTCGTATTAAGCAGTTACGATCAGGTAGGGTCTTGTCACTGTTTCCACTAACTCCTGGACAGTTTTTAAAAGCACGCTTGCTTTCTTTATTCTTTAATTTTAATTTAATTTAATTTTTTATTTTTTATTTTTTAGGTATTGATTTATCTTCTTCTTCTCTTTCTCTGTTACTTAATGTGTTGTCTGTGTTTGTGAGGTCATGGCCTCATCGAGAATCTGTTTTCCCTTGGCGTGTTTTGCGGCTTCTGTTTAATCCACATTGCTCACTGCTGTGACTGTACTCTTAATAATTTTTAATTTACTGCTATTCTGCGGTATTTGATGGATCCATTTTCTCTTTCTTCTTTCTTCATTTTCTTTTGAAACAAATTTATTTTAACATTGAATTTCATTCCAAACTTACAAGGTGCTCCAGTGACTATTTCCCTATAAAAATGTTCATATTAAACATGAAAATAACTCAGTTGTAGTCAAGTGTATTTTCTGCTTTCTTTTCTACATTTAAACTCATCCAAGTAGTAAAGTTTTGTGAGTTTGGGCACATCTGCTTTCTTTTCACTAATACACAATACACAGAAATGTGGATTCATGAGTGACCAGGTATTTTTTTTTTTTTAACTTCTTTTCTAAGTACCAGGGAAAGGAAGGGATTTGCTTAACACTGTTTCTGTGTCATTGTCAGTGAGAACTGCCCACACAGTAGCTGTGGCAGTGTGTGCCCATGCTTGAGGGCTTTGACCCCTCCAGTGACTGGATCTACAGAAGTCTGCTTTGGTGTAGACTCCAGCTTCCGCCCTTTTCTTTCTCTTTACTCCAACTCCTTGTCTGGTTCTCATCCCATTTTATTCCTTTGCTCTCTATAGATTAAAGTAGAAAACGTTCTAAATTTCTTAAAGTGTAGAGCCTGTCCCTGGCAATTTCACAGAAATGTATGCTAATAATTGCTGTGCTATGACGTTGGTAGTAATATTGATATAAAGTTCTAAGTTGTTAACTGCCTATCTTCCCAGAATTCTCAGCTTTTGACCTGTCCTGTGATGTTAAAGCGTCTTGTTACCTGACTCTTTTGCTTGTTGTCAGCAGAATTGTGTAGATTAGCATTCTGTTATTGTAAATAAATAATTATTCACATGTAACATAGATGATTTAGTATAATAAAGCTATAACTCTGAAAAATTTGTACCAAATTATGAGGAATATAATAATATTTTTATGCTGTCTTTCTTCTCTCCGTATTTAAATCTCCAGAATCTATTGGTAAGTGCTTAGTTCTGAAGCGCACTTCACCCCCACTAATTTCCATATTCAGAATATGATTATTATTATTAATAATAAAATGCATGGCATGCATTTTACTAACTGGCAGTGTAGGCACCAGATCTCTGTAGTGGCACACACATGCATACCTCCACAGAACTGTTTTCTTAAGAACACTGTATAAATAAAGAAAATAGTACACAAGTTAATCACACAATTGTAGAACAATGAATAGCATATGATTACAATTCTCAGTGTTTGTTTCTAGCTAGTCTGTAGTATTTCCTCAAATAGTATATATATACACACATATTTATATATATACTTAAATAGCTTAGCCAGTATTTTCCTAAACTATGTCACTAAAAATGCTGTATAGTTCTTTTTATTTTTAAGGATACAAAGCTTATAAGATATACCTCTAACCCTATGTGACCCCAGACTTAAGAACTCAGTTGCTTCTCTGAAAAAGGCAATTCTGCCTCCTATGACCTTTGCCCTCTGTGGTTTAATGCACCTTGCTTTTATGATCTAATGATACAATCTAATATATTCCTGTTTACCAGTATAGTAATTCAAGTTTCTTTTAAGACCTTATTTAATTCGTAAATCTAATCAAATTCTTCTCCCCAGCCCTAGCCCCCTTCTTCTCTTACTAATGCTTCTTCTTTCTAATCTTATTTGCATTCATATTATCCACCCAGGTGGTACACCAATAAGAGGTAAGAATGCTGACCTAACGTTCACAGAATGATCTTGCTCATTCTCCCCGTCCTTTCATCCCTCGCATCTCTGTCCTGTTTTCAGATCCATTTCCATAATGTCCATCTACCTGATTTCTTTCCCTCCGTTTGGTTATGATTCGTGACTCTCATATTGTGGACTTTCCTTTTTCTTTTTTTCTCTTTGTTTTGTTCATTTCTTTATTTATGACAATGATTATTTAAGTTGTGATATGCTTCAAAGAAAGCATATCCAAGTCGTTAGACCACAGGCCAGTCACAGCTTACCATCTGTCCCTCTTATTTTTTTCCTTTTCTTCTTCCTTTTTCTTTTTTCTTTTTTTCTCTTTTTCTTTTTTTTTTCTTTTTTCTTTTTTTTTTCCTTTTTTCTTCTTCTTTTACCTTTTTTTTGTCCAACTGGAGAAAAAAAAAAAGATCATTTTTTTTTCTTCCTTAGCTGTTCTTGTTCTGGACCAAAGCCAGGGCGGTCTGGAGAACAGTGGCAGACATGCAGAAGACAGCCTGGACCATCTGCTTTTTGTCTTTATCTTTCAAAAGGATTTTGCTTTTGTTCTTCAATTCTTTTTTCTCTTACTGTCTTAAAAGTCAAAGAATGACTCCCCCTTCCACCTGACCCCTCCTACAGTCTGACAGCAGTGCTTTTTTCTCCACTTCTTTTTTTCTTGGGTGCTCGTCTCTGGATTTTTGGATCTTCTGTGCTTCAGCCGTGGAAACAGGTTCTCAGTACTCTTGGTGGTATGTGGTATTGCCGGGTTTTCATACTTTGACTCCGTGTGCGTTTCTTTTGTAATTCTTCTTTTGTATTTTTCTTGGGGCTTTGTGACACCACACTGCTAATCCCACAGTGGATTTTGATGGGTGTCTTAGGGGATCTACCCAGAGGTCCTCAAGCAGTGATTGGTTGGCTCTTCCTGCCTGGCCTGGGCCTTGCTTTTGAACTTTTTCAAACTCCTCTAATGCGAACGCTCTTTGTTTTTCAGCATATGTCAGAATTGATTGTAAGTTGTGGCAAAGTGTCTTTCTTTTCTTAAAAAGTCTGCATGTCTTAAGGGAGTTTTATTTCTTTAAGTGATATTTTCCTAATTGATAATGACTAATTTTAATTTTTTTTTGCTTTGTGCAGCCTTTTTGTGCTCGCTGCGTATTTTTGGCTTTCTTCCACAGAAGACATTCTTGAAAACTCAGCCTGGTTTTTTTTGAGCGTGCCTATCTTTTGCGCCACTTTTGTTGCCAAAATGAAACAAAACAAAACCAAATATTAATCTTTTGTTTTATTTAAAAGCCATACTTCCTTGAAGCAGTCTCACCCATCTTCATTTTATTAGTCTAGGAGCTAAGAGTGCTAATTATGAGTATAAGTCTTGCTTGGGAAAAAAAAAGAGATATTGTTTCCTTATGCTAGCATTGATGATGTAAAAAATAATCTCTATATGTTTTTCTCATCGCATCATTTTCTGTCTGTGCAACTGAGCAAGAGATTGACTCGACGTTGAGTGGACCTTCGCTTTGCAGGGCTTTTCATATTGTTAAGAGGTTTAGCTTGCTGAACTCAAAAGCCTAGCTCTGACCATTTCTTTGGTGGTATATTTTATATCCATACAGGAGCCCTGCAGATCGAACAGAGTGAAGAATCCGACCAAGGAAAATATGAGTGTGTTGCCACCAACAGCGCGGGCACTCGCTACTCTGCCCCTGCCAATTTATATGTCAGAGGTAGGAATGACATAGCCCTGCCATGGCTTCTCCATTCAGGCTCAGGGGGAGTAGAGATGCCCACAGGGTCTGTATGATTATGGAAGTATTTAACAAGAGGATTTGGTAATGATGACTGTTGCTGCAGCATTTTACTAAGTAGAAAACTAAAACTTGAAATCTGTTGTTTTTTAAATCTACACGAGGCTTGAGGTTTGTAGATAGTTATTTGCATTTTTACTTCGAATTCTATTTTGACTGTACTGACTGACTGTGCTTGGCATTTGTTTGAAGTTTTCTTCTTTTCTCTCACTCTTTCTGTTGTTTCTCATCTGTTTCCTTACAAACCTTGGAATAAGTGCCTGCTGTAATACTAATCAGGTCTAAGCATGAAGGCGTTTACATCCCTGTGAGCTCTGCTGTCTGTGGAGCTGGGAGCATAAAGCCTCCAACTTAAGGAAAACAGTTGCTACCTAAAAATAACACAATTGCACTCCTTCCTCCTATGCTTTCCTAGTAAAAACACAGTTTTATATATGTATATGCATTTATTTGCCATAAGATAACTGACTGTATTTTAGGAAGGAGTATTCGCTGTTCTTGAAATAAAAATGAATAGTAACGATCCATTCATATTTTCTCATGAGTACATAAATGATTGCATCTAGAGCATAGCAGTGGCTGTACCTGTCATTTAGATGGAGGGTACGCCCTCTTCCCCAGAGTTGTAAGAGCAGGTCCCTCCTGGGTTTTGTTTTTGCTTTTGTTTTCTGGTAGAAACATTCTTATTCTGGGTCTACAATGCTGAATAATCACTAGAGGCTTGGGTGGAGGAGGGAATAGTTGCAGCCTGTGAGGGCCTTAAGATACCATAAATTGGGGTTCCTTACGAAAATACCTAGCTTGATTTTGAAATTTTTGTCAGAGCTAATTCTGTGCCCCCCCCCCCGGGGATGCCTTTTTCCTTTCTCTCTATGGAGTTTGTAGCTGGGGTGGGGGTCAGGGGAGATGCATTGAGAACCTCCCTAAATTCACTGAGGGACCCAATCCTTTTTCCTCACAATGGTGACCTCCTTTGCTGCATGAGGCATGTATTCCTTCTTCTATGGAAAATTTCAAAATTATGCTAGCTATTGTTCCTAATACTGCATAAGTCCATGAGGTATTGCTAACTTTTCCAGCTGGGGTAGGAAGATAAAGTAGAGCAATTAATGATGTTCAAGTAGTGGTTGAAAGCCTTGATATGGCCTTTTTACTCTCTCTGTGTTTCCCTTGTTTTTCTCCTTTTCCTCATTTCATTGTGTTCTGCATCAAACCCCCCTACATCCCTCAGAGCTGCGAGAAGGTTGGTGTGTTTTTTACTTTTTACCCACCTTACAAAACTATTACTTAAATCAATAACAAAGAATACAAATGAAATGAATGTAGCTGCACTGTGGTCTTCTTTTGGTTAATGGTATACTATTGCAGAGAATGTTCTGGCCTTGGCTTCTGTTGCTTGCTGGTGGTGTCTAAATGCAGTGCATGATGGGAGAGATTGTACCTGGTTGCATGGGAAGTGCTAACTCAACTCTCGATGGTCCAGTGCATTGGTCAGTGTTCCTGCTTTCCTCTCCTCCCCAACTCTTCCCACTTCCCACCCACCTTTTATTTCTGTCTTCTCAGGGTGCCTGCTGCCCCCAATGATATTTTATAGTTGTTCCCTGACCCCTCCATTCTTCTTGATATGTTCTTTGATGCCTCAGAGTCTGTGATGGCCCCTGCTTGCTTCAGTAATCTCTGAGTTGACTGCAGGAGGCATGCTTAGCACTGTCTTTCCTATGAATGTCACTAACCCCCATACCATGGCAGTGAGCCCTCTCCAGTCAGAGGTTCTGATCCTAAGTGTAGCCAGAGTTTCCAGACAGAGTTCCCTACCTTATTCTTAGGGTTAAGAGGCTGTTTCCAGTCCTTTCCTATAACTGCAAAAGAATGGTTTGCTATCTGTATTTACAGTGTAAAGGTTGCCCCTGAAGGTTGTCCCTTTGATTTAAAGTTCTCACAGTGTAAGGTTTTACCCCTAACGTCTAAGACAGAACCAAGTTCTCTCTCACCTTAGCTTTGTACCATGTCAAAGTGCATGTATTTAAGTACAGTTGGACATGCAGATTATCTGAAGCAGGAACACTGAACAGTGTTTGCTTGGTGGTGGTTTTCTTTCTGTGTCATGTTGTTTTATAATATGGTCAGTCCTCTTAATGTCACATCCTGCTATGTATTATAATTGAATGCTCATCACTTTGAATATAGAAATAAAATGCTTCTTACTGGATTTTGTGGTCATTGATGCTATTTAACTATATATACAAACTGAATGGAATCCTGATTGTGAACCTCCCTCCCCTGAGTTTGCAGTCCTTACCTGTAACAACCTCTCTGTAACCTGTAATCTTCTAACTTTAAAATCCCCAACTCAATAACTACACTCTACCTTTTTTCTTTGTCTTTATTCATATCTTCCCACTATTTCTTCTTTGTCCTCGTCTAGGATTGTCTTGGATTCCAGCTATTTTTCCACTATGCTATTATGGGCCTTAAGAGTCCATCTTGTGCATGACTCGCATGACTCAATCCAGTATAGTATCTCCTTATGTTATGTGTTTCTTACACACACACACACACACACACACACACACACACACACACACACACACACACGTGGGCACACACATACACATCACACACACAAACATACACAAGCCATACACAGAATACACAAAGACACACATACACAAGACACACATACATACACACATTTCTATGTCTGTGCTATTGTTAGTTGAAGTTTTGAGGCTGCATCCCTTTAAATCTGAAAGCAAATAAATTGCTGTTTCAGTGCGCTCAAGGTGATGTTTTCCAGGGTAGGATGTGACTGCCCAGTACATACATTCGTATCAGCTGGGAGTACACAGAACTGAAGTCAGTCTTGCTACTCACACATGCTGATGACCTTCCTGTCATCTTTTTGTATATACATGCCTGCATAGAATCATTGTTATATGCATGTATGTATATAGTTTGGTGTTTCTGCATGGTGTTTGTGTACTGTTAATTTGTAGAGATTTTCATTTTTGTGTGGAGCCAATGGAGGTCTGAATCAACTGTTGTATGAGTGCGTCTAAGATATCAATGATTAAACTAAATAAATGATTCTGTGTATACACACACCATACTTGTATGGTCTGTATTATTCACAGTGTTTCTTTTTTGGTGTGATTTTGGATAATTTATAATGTTTCAATTGTTTAATCATGTTGGTATGGTGCATGTCATGTGTTTAGCAAGCTGCTTTATTCTTGCTTTGTATACGTTATCATGTTGCCTTGTGTTTTGTTCCAGTTCGCCGTGTCCCACCGAGATTCTCTATCCCACCCACTAATCATGAAATCATGCCAGGTGGGAGTGTAAATATCACCTGTGTGGCAGTGGGGTCACCAATGCCTTATGTGAAGTGGATGTTGGGGGCAGAAGATCTCACCCCAGAAGATGATATGCCAATAGGAAGAAATGTCCTAGAACTAAATGATGTAAGACAGTCAGCAAATTATACCTGTGTTGCTATGTCAACACTCGGTGTCATTGAAGCAATAGCACAGATCTCTGTCAAAGGTATGCTCAGATCATGCTCTGAAAATCAAACTAATGCTCATCCTGGACTCAGAATTTTAAAATGAACGAATTTATCACTCAGTGCTTCAAGTGTGTATTTACCTAATCTCATCTGTTGTATTATATAAAATGTCCATATCTTAGGTAGACAGATTTCTTTCACCTCTCCCTCCCTCCCTCCCTCCCTTCCTTCTTTCCTTCTTTTCTTTTTGTGATATTGTTATTGAATCTAGGGCCTTGGACATATCGAGTCCTCTGCCACTAAGCTACATCATCAGCCCTTCTGTAATTTTAGTTTTGAGACAGGGTCTCATTAAACTGCCAGCTGTGGTTGAATTTACATTGTAGCCCGTAGAAACTATCAATCAATGACCTCTTGCTTTAGCCTCCTGAAGAAGTGGGATTACAGACTTATTTCTCGAACCCACTTGCCAATTCTTTCCTAAGATATTAGCGGTCTAAATTGGGATCATCATTAGAATATTTGGCAGCAGGTCTGATGTACTCACTGAGCAGTGAGGAATGCTACATTGGGTCTAGAGTTCTGGTAAGACAGATGGGCTGAAGACTTTGTACTCATCTAGATTTTCGATAGAAGTCATAAGAAGAATACTAATGTCATTAAGTGTATAAAATCTTTAAAAACTCAGAAATAAGAGAAAGTGCTGGAGTCAGTAGGACTAATAATAGATGCTGTTTGATGGTCCTACCATTAAGAACTGAAATGCAAATGGATCTGATCTCTTAGTTCTTTCCTTCACCTTGCATAAATGAATACTCATGAAATATTATCATCTTCAATAAATATACTAAATATAACCAAAGTAGTACATTCTGTGAAATTTCTTTTCAGCAAAAAGGGAGTTGAATATGTGCAAATACCACTTTACCCAATACTTACGTAATTCTAGGAAACTCACAAATTGGGCCATAACAAGGATGATTTGAGTTTCCATTAGTGCAAAATGAACTCATTTGATCATCTCTTATAGGAAGCATGAATTTTTAAATGCAGCACACTTGTTATAATTGATATCCTATCTGTAATTGAGCATATATATCCAGTATATCATATGGTAAAAGAATAAAAATATGCATTATCCACATTGGAGCCATGTAATATTATGTCTTATGCATCTTTAAAATATTAAACATATTTGTCTTTGTTCACACACTATAGATACACAACTTTATTGTATGAAGATACAATAATACAACTACTACTACCAGCTTAATAAACACAACCTTATTTAACAACATTGTATTTGCCTGGAGCGTTCAGAATGGTCCACTTTATAAAATGTCAGTCCAGAATATTTAAATAAATGTTTTATTAATAATTTTAGTAAATTCTCTTTGCTAACTATTATAATTCTATAGATATTAGTAATATACAAATATCAAACCACCTCTTTTCATTATAACCATTTGAGCTTTAGATACTTGAAGTTTGCCAAAGACATTAAAGAATTTGAAAATTAGAATTATCATATTCACATTTTGTAGTTTTGTTTTTCTGAACCTTCCTACTTCCCTTTCCTTTCTTACCTCAAAGAATGACATGTAAAGGTAAAAACTGAAAGAAAAGGAAATAAAACAAAACAGAAAAAAGGCCAAAGTTTGATGTTCTTCAGCTGCCATCCCAAGGGGTATTGTGATTTTGTGATTCTGGCCTTATGTAAACAGGGAACTAGTCTGGTAATAATCACTAACCTCTGGATTGTTTTGGAACTTATTATTTAGAGTAAAACTTTCAGATGAGGCCACCAATAAAGATGGATTGTACTTTTAAGCTTTGGGTTTTTTTTTAAATCTTGTTCTGTTTAAAAAAGAGAGAGAGATCTCTAAAAAGACATATGTAAAGGAAGAATAAATGGGAGGTGAAAACTGGGAGGGAGGTAATGAAAGAAGAGGGAGGAAACTGTGGTTGGGATGTAATATATGAGAGAGTAAGTTAATAACAAATATAAATACAGATGTTTGTTACCTAGCTATAATCTCAGATGTATTCAAAATAGAATACAAAAATTTTATTATTGACAAAATACTTTACAAAGTAAATTTTTCAAGAATTCCCTAAGCAATTTTAAGAGTTAAAATTATTATTTTGTTTTTCTCAAAATGTGTGTGTGTGTTTGTATGTGTGTTTGTATGTGTGTGTGTGTGTGTGTGTGTGTGTGTGTGTGTGCGCGTGTGTGCGTGCACGTGTGTGTTTGTGAATATGTGTATGGATGGTAATGAGAAAGAACCCAGACTCCTCACTTGCCAGGCAAAGTACACTGTCATAATTCTACGTTAATAATTTTAGAAAATCTATTTATAAGTATCTTGGTCAAGTTTTCTATTGGTTTATGAAACACAATAACAAAAATCAACTTGATCAATAAAGTACTTATTTCAGCTTATACTTAAACATCACAATCGATCATGGAAAGAGATCAGGCAAAGAACGAAAGGCAGAGAGACCTGGAGGTAGAAGAATGGAGACCATGGAAGGTCGCTGATTACTGGCTTCCTTTTCAAGGGTTGCTCATCTCACTTTCTTAGATGCCCCATCTGACCATGGGTGGCACTACTCACAATGGCTGGGCCCTGCCACATGAATCCCTTATTAAGGAAATTCTCCCATTAGACTTACCCACAGCCAGTCTTGTGGAAGCATTTTTTAAATTGTGGTTCCCTCTCCTCAGATAACTCTCTAAATTGTGTCACCTTGACAATGGATGATCTGGGATATTAAGAAATTCATAATGTTCCCTATATTTTACAAGTAAGAAAGCATTTGGATACTAGTCCTGTAATAGCAATGTAATTCCATTTCCGTATATTTCATATTTAATGTTTACTGGTATTCATTTGCAAATTAATTTATTGAATCAGGGAATAAGTGGCCAAGCATTTGAAATAAAAATTGCAATAATTGCAGTTACTGTTTTTGAGAGTCTCAGACACACTCTGTGCATATTACTAGATTAGCTCATTAATCTTCACAGAAAAACCATGAAATACAGCTACTTAGCTGTACAGTACAACTCCTGTAACGCAGATTGTCCAATTTTCACATGAGGAAATGGAAGCCAAAGGAATCAAGTGATTTATGCAGGACGACTTAGTTACTGAGTGGTAGATGTGAATATAGCACCCCAAAATATCATCAAGATCAGCAAGTAAGATGGGATCTGAGCCACTTTTATGCATTTTATTGTTTTCTTAACATATCAGGGCATCTGTTTTAGCCTATGGGTTACAACCCATTTTGGGGAGTCGCATATCAGATATTTACATTATGATTCATAACAGGTGCAAAAGTATGCTTATGAAGTAGCAATAAAATACTGTTACTTTGCTTAATCTGGTTAAATTTTCAATGGGTATATCATCTTGTAAGACTAATAACAGAGTATAGTAATTAGTGTATTAGCTAAGAAAAGATGTTCATTGTCCCTTTTTGGTTCTGAAGCCTTACCCAAGCCTCCGGGAACTCCTGTAGTGACTGAGAGCACAGCTACAAGCATCACACTGACATGGGACTCTGGGAACCCTGATCCTGTCTCTTACTACATCATTCAACATAAGCCTAAAAACTCTGAAGAACCATATAAAGAAATTGATGGGATAGCCACCACGCGCTACAGTGTTGCTGGACTAAGTCCCTACTCGGACTATGAATTCAGAGTTGTTGCTGTCAATAACATTGGGCGAGGCCCAGCAAGTGAGCCTGTGTTAACACAGACCTCGGAACAAGCACCGTCCAGTGCCCCACGTGATGTCCAGGCACGCATGTTGAGCTCGACCACCATTTTGGTACAGTGGAAGGAACCCGAAGAGCCAAATGGACAGATCCAAGGATATAGAGTTTATTACACAATGGACCCCACTCAGCATGTCAACAACTGGATGAAGCACAATGTAGCTGATAGCCAAATCACTACTATTGGCAATTTAGTACCCCAAAAAACATACTCTGTCAAAGTCCTGGCTTTTACCTCAATTGGAGATGGTCCTCTTTCAAGTGATATACAAGTCATCACTCAGACAGGAGGTAAGTCTGATTCAAGATGGGAAATAGGGCAGGTGGCTTGGCAGGAAGATAAAAACAAAGAAACAGCAAAGATAATATAAAACAACTAAGTTGTTGAGGTTTAGGACTTTATATTACACATGTAAGCTTGCCTTTATCTATGGAAATTTGGGCAGCATGCCATTTCTGTTCTGAGGGCCACATTATTGGACACAATATCTATAATGTATAGGCATAATATGGTCAATGCTGATGGTGGATTGTTATGTTTTCTCTGGTTTCACTGATGCAGTGCAGTCATAACTTATTTTCATGACAGGTGTGGGCTATATTAAGTAATATGACCTGAGGTGTTTACTTCCTGTCTTAGTGACCCTAAATTTCAAGCACAGTTAGCCGAGTTTGCCTCATTTTACTTTATTGTCGTTATTTGTTTCTTTTGAGCTTGTTCACTGACTATTTTCCTTGCTATAGTGTATGAAAGATAAGCCTAACTGTATATATTTCAGCACAATTATGCTAAATCTATATTCCTTCATTATTTGGTATTTGCAGTTCTTCTGTATTTATCCATTCCCTATATTGATATACAAGGAAATACTGAAGACTAACTTAAGGTTCTCATTGGAAAATAATAGGACTATGAATGATGTTTTACTTCTTCCTGATGCTTTTTTAAAAGCGTCAACTGTTAAAGATGATTTTTGTATGATATCCAGCAGCTCTATAATAAGAAAAAATTGCAAGATAGTATGTGAGGCTTATATTCCACTTTAAGATTTTCTCATGTTTTGACTATAATGTTAGAGTGGCATAATTTCACTCTGATTCTTAAGCTAAGGTTGGTGAATTTGGATGAGTTTCTTCTTATGCCAACTTTTTGTTACTGTGACCAAACAACAGAGATAACTTAAAGGAAAAAAATATTTTTTTTGAGCTCATAGCTTCTTAAATCCTGGCCATGGTCAGCTGGCTGTGTATCTTTTGCATTCTAACAGCAAATATGAAGGTATAAATTCACAGTGGCAGACAGAAGAGGGTTAGGTTTCCAACTTCCCCTTCTTCCTCAGATATAAAGTGTTTTGCCTACATATACACTTGTATGCCCAAGAGGGCACCAGATCTCTTTATAGATGGTTGCTGGGAATTGAACTCAGGACCTTTGAAAGAGAAGCCAATGCTCTTAACCTCCAGCCCCCAACTTCCCCTTCTTTCCACAATTGCACCCTCCTAATCAGTCCACTACATTCTAGACTGATTAATCCCACAGATTAGTGACCACACTTTCATCCATGCTCCTGTAGGGGTAGGTTTAAGTGGTGCACATCTTTGATCCCAGCACTTGGAAGGCAGGGACAAGCAGGTCTCTGAGTGTGAGGCCAGCCTCGTCCAGCCTGATCTACAGAGAGTTCTAGGACAGCCAGGGCTACATATAAAAAGCCTATGTTAAAAGACTCTCATAAAATATTAACCATGATGCCTTATTTCTGTGAATTTCAGTTTTCTCATCTGTTATAGTAACTGTAATGCATATTTTTATTTATAGAAGAAAGAAATAGCTATATTTCTTTTTTAGTACTATTGCATCAAAATATCATACAATTGGTAGTTTAAACAGTATAAATATATTGCCTTATAGGTCTAAGGCCAAAACATCAGGAAATAAGATATTATAGGATTACTTTCTATGAGTACTATGGAAGAAAATGTATTCCACACCTCTCCCTGAGCCTCTGGTAGTTTGCTGTCAGTAGTTGTACCTTGACTTGTAGAAACATGTGGTTTCTAATTTATCTTCATCCTGCATTCTTTCAAAAAGCAAGTATATGTTCAAATTTGAACATTTGTCATAAAGGTAAGGCCAACCCAATAACTCCATCTTAACTTGACCCATACAGATAGTTCATCCAAATTGGGTAACACTCTGTAGGGCTGAGCTCTAGAACCTCATCGTTCAAATTCTGAAATGATAAACTCTGCTTCCCCTAGAATGTAGGTTATGTAATAAGGAAACTTAATAGGTAAAATGTAATAATAGAAGCTAATGCATGGCAGCCCATATGCTATACATCTTGGGTTTTTTGTTTTGATTTTGTTTTTTTGGTTTTGGTTTTAGTTTTTGATTTTTCAAGATAGGATTTCTCTTCATAGCCTTAGATGTCCTCACTTCATAGACCAGGTTGGCCTTGAACTGACAGAGTTCCACCTGCCTCTGCCTCCTTGAGTGCCCAGATTACAGGCATGTGCCACCATTCCCAATGGGTCTGGCTAGAGGATATGACTTTGGTAGCAAGTAAACTGATGGTGAAAAACTGAAGCAGTTTTAGATTTAGGTTTGTAGTTATTATTTTACTAAGCATAAATGAAAGTCAAAGAACTCTGGAGACTTCTAACGAACATTTTTAACACAAGGAACTTCCTAATGTGGTAGCTTTAGTGTTTTTGTACCTACTAGGTATTTAGTTAAATAAGGCTGGAAAGTTATGATTTCTTCATATCATTATTTAAAGTTACAAAATTAAAATTAATTACAATTCTGAAGTATTATAAGTATTTTGAATGAAGTTAAGGAACAAGCATTTTTCTTTAAAACAATATTATACTCAGTCATTAGATTTGGATAAGTTTCATAATCACAAATTTAAACACAGCAAGCTGCAATGTCTTAATTTATTTTCAGGAGACAAAAGATTTAACTATCCAAGAAACAGGATTTTTCCTAAAACAAATTCAGTCAAAATATGCAAATCCCTGTGATTCATGAATATCTTTATATTCAGAATATTGAATTACAGAAATTAACCCTTCTATTCCAACTTAATGAAAAATGTAAATGTTGTATTTAAGAAGTATATTTTGATTTTTTTTATTACCAGTGGACATGAGCATAGTTTCATAGATGTCGCAGAACAGTTGAGTTAATCTGATCCCATAATTTTGCTTTTGGAAGGTCTAGTGTAATTCAGTAACATAATTTCGAAAATGTACTCAAATGTATGAGAGTTCATTGTGTAGCTCTTATTCTCTCTCTCTCTCTCTCTCTCTCTCTCTCTCTCTCTCTCTCTCTCTCTCTCCCTTTCTCTCTCCAACTAATAGATTTTTACATGAAGTCATTTCCAGCAAACTTCCATAGCTGTAGCTTGAATACTCTTGTTGATATAAAATGGCAGAGTAGTAATGCCTGCTGAGGTCAGTAGTCTAATACACCCCTCCAAGTAGCGCAGTAATTAGATATGTCCTAGAGAATTCATTAACAAAGACTATTGGATGCTAGTAGCAGCTGTTAAAATCAAGGTTGTCAGTTCTGATGAAGTTAAGATAATGCCGATCTTTCTTCTTTTACTGATGAGTTCATTCCTAGAATCACGGCTGCACAAGTGTGTATTGCCATCATCAAACATTCTTTTTGGATGGCTATATGAAATCTAAGGAAATCATAATTTTCCTTCTGATTTTTGTTTTCAGTAAAGCTACAAGACCATATCGTTAAAACAACTAAGTATGTTTTAATTACAGACACAAAAATTGCATTTTGACATCTTCTGTTTGAAGGTGCTTGTTTCATTTTGTCATGAACTCCCTAACATTCATTCCTCATTTTGTACAAGTCAGATACAAAAATGAGTAAATAAGTAAAACAGTCCTAAAGAACAAAGTGAGTTTAATAGAGAATTCACTATTCTGCATTTTATCCAAGATAACTGACATCTTGATGGATAGAAATTGGAGATTAATGTAGTGTGTTCCTTGTGGTAGGGAAAGGCAGAGCGTGATACCTATTTTATGATCAATCAAGAGTCTTTTCCCTCAGCCATGAAAATTGGTATAGCTGACTATGATAATGTTTAGATATAAAGTATCTTTTTATTAAGAGTATTATTTTCTAGAAATATGAGTCACTCCCTCTCATTTTCATAGCTCTATTTTCTGGTGTAATAATCACTTGCAATTAATTACCCTCAAAGATACAGAGAATGGGTGTGGGTTGGTAAGGAAAACCTTTCTACACCCCTTGTAGTTCACCTAAAATATCTGGGAAGAAAAGAATATACTTCATCATTTTCTAGAATTGATTATTGTAACCATATAGGCTAACTATATTTGGGAGAAGGAACACAGAACTGGTAAAGAAGTCTTAGGAACTAAATCTTTAAGGCATTTAAATAAATGTTGCTTGAAGTTCTTGGTAGAATTTTATATTTTGGGTTGTTTCATTTCTGAGCTTCCTTTAGAAAGACTTCCTGATCTCATTTCAAATAATCTTTGGACAAGTCTGCAGACTCCTTTAAGAGTATTTGGTGTAGATTGGCTTTGATTCTCTCCGCAGATGAGAATCATCATGAACTTCTGAATTCTCCTCCCAAATGCTGGGATTAGAGATTTATACCACTTTGCCACCTTACTTTTAGTATTTTAAGGAAAAGAATTCCACAGCAAACTTCTAAAACCAGAAAATTAGTAAAATATAAATGATGACACTGAGAAATACTTTTAAATGGGTTTCTAGAACTTTCTAAAACATTTCATGAATCTAAAGGCCAGTATAAGGAAACTAAAAAAGGCTTTATTCTAATACTCAAAATTTTAAGTCCAGTCTGAATCTTTTTGTGAATGATTGTAGCAATGAAGAAAGGAAAAATGGGTACCAATACAACCAAAATAAAATTTAATTTTTTGTATTTATATTAAGGACAGTTGACAATATGGGTGTGGCATTCACAGAGCAGATAAGTTGCTTTGAATTTTGTCAGGTTTTACTATCAGATTCTGACTGTTGCTTTCATTATCATTTGCCAATGTGATAGATATGTATGTTTTTAAAATATGTGCCTCTTTAAAGTTCTTGTTACATTAGCAATGATGGGACTTCTGTCACCTTTGGTTATATTCATACTTTTGATACAGTGAGATGAAATGGAAATTATCACTCTAGTATGGATTCTTCAGGAATAGTCACAAAATTTTACTCAAACATTTATCTCTTCTAGTGCATTGGCATTTCAGATGACATGAAGGTTTTCCTTCGTTCTTTATTTCTTCATGTATTTATGTTAATCATAATATAATTATAGTAATAACTAAATACTTGATTTTCATCAGTAGGGTTTTTAATCTTGTCTTAGGATAGATTGTTCTTATTTTTATTCCTTTGTGGCCATTAAATTGTCAAGTAGACTATAACTCACCAACTAAAAGAATTATTAAAAAGTGGTGTTATTTATTCAGCTCCTCATCTATTATTTGTTTACCTATGTACATTGTATGTATATATTTATGTATGATTGTGTGTAGTTTATCTCTGCCATATGTGCACACATATGTGTATACAGGTCCAAATGCCAAAGCATACACACAGAGTTCAATTGGGGATATGAGGTTACTCTCTGCCTTATTGCTCTGAGACAAAGTCTTTCAATTACCCCAGAGCATGGCTGGTCGCCAGCAAGCCCAGTGACTATCCTGTTTCTGCGCCCTCCCCGAGAGTGCTGAGATTAAAAGTATGCATGGCCATAAGCAGCTTTTTACATGAGTACTGGGAATTTGAACTCTGGTCCTCATCTTTACAGAGCTGATGCTCTTACCTATTTTGTTATTCCCCAAGCTCTCAGTATAATGTTAAAGAAATATCTGTCCTACTCATTCAACTAATTCTCACTTTGGATTATGATCAGTGTTTGTTGGCATATTTTCTTTTTTAATGTATAGTGATCATATTTAAAGTTCTAGGAGTATATTTTATATTCTCATGAATTTTAGTAGTGTGAAAATTGTTCACTATCTTTGATGTTCAATCAATTGGTGCAGGTGCTTTTACAATACAAAAAAATCTAAGAAAAATGATATATAATGCTTATAAATAAAATCTAGTACATAAATATGAAAAATGTCAATAATGAAGTATAACATGTAAAGACTGAGATAAGAATCAGATATACATATGCATGAATAAATATGTCTATAAATTTATATATGTATGTGTGTTAAGACAACAGGAATATAGATATAAAACAGGTCCTCTTCTGGCACAATATTTGATATGCAATGCAAGTTGATGGGTGAAAAAATATTCTTTATCTTTAGGTACTCTGAAGAAACTGTCGAGTCTCCTTTTCCCTCTATGTTGATAATGATCATTAAGACTTAATTTGCTTTGGAATTTAAGAATACACCCACTTATTACTCAGCAGTTTTTCCCCCTGTGAATCTTCAACGTATGTTGGCTGTTTCTAGTTTAAAATCTGAACACAAGGAAATGATAGTCTTAATTCAGCCCCCAGTCTCCAAGGAAAGTTTGATTCTTGGCATTGGTAATCTATTTATCAGGATGATAGAGTGAAAAGGTAACATATGGCTCTGATGTATCCACTGAGATGAACTTATACACTGTGTTTCTTACATCTTCTATTTTTCAATCACTGACAATTGAAAGGTTTTTTTTAATGTAGGAAAGAAAACAAAACAAAACAAAACATAAGCCAGGCATGGTGGCACACGCCTTTAGTCCCAGCACTTGGGAGGCAGGAGCAGGTGGATCTCTGCAGGAGCTGGAGGCCAACTTGGTCTGCAAAGTGAATCAGCAATGTCGTCTGAACAAATTCAGACATTGGAGCTGGCTGAGCTCTCATTCCAAGGTAGCAATCTGCTTAGTTAGAGCCAGTGACCCTCAGTTAGCTCTGTGCTTTGTTGTTGGTCAAAGCCCCCATAGAGCACCCTTATTCATCTAAGGGTACTTAGATCTCTACTGCAAGTGTCCAATTTAAGAAATGTGCATTTTCTCCCCAAATCACTTCAAAAGGGGTCTAACAGAAAAGGAAGACAAACCTCCTGCCTATTAGATGACAAGACTTTCCATTAAGTCATCTAGCCAATTCTTGCATTGTCCAAAAGTTACAAAAGAAAAGGACCCTGCTCCCTCTGAGATGTTGATGTTCCTATTCAATTTATTATTTAGCAGTACAGCTTCTGTACAGAATCACACAGAATTAGATCAGTTGAAGCTGTGTCACTAAACAAGAATGAAACACTGAGACCAAATAGGGATACAGGATAGATAAATTAAAAGCAAAACCGGAACAGTGTAAGTAAGCAAAAGTTAATTAGGTTTCTAAGATAGTTTCAGTTAGCATCAACTTACTAGCTTTAGGCAGGGAGCAAATGCTTACCTAGTGACTATTCCTAAACCCCTTTGGAATTGTCTGCGTTTCTGAATCTTAGACTCTGAACTGGGTCCCAGTTTTGCCTTGAGTTACATACTAACACAGGCATGTTTATTCCACAAACTGTGGGAAATAAGGGAAAGAAATAAGGAAGCAATACAAGCATAGAAGATTAGTGACTATCACATATTCAGTTCATGTGTGTGCATGTCACTCCAAGAAATCTTGCCATCATCTAGATAGTGAAACCCACTCGCAATTGCCCCCACTTGCCTGATGGCTCTTTGCAACCACTGTAGCATAAGCCAGGCATTTGACTTTCACCTGTCAGATAATGCATTTGCCATTCGCCAGTCACCATATGCTTTTATTTTCTTCTAAGCCCCTTGCTTTGCCCCTTGATCTTTTATATTCCTTTGTCTCTGTGTCTCCGTCTGAATGATTATGTGAGGTCACTCACTGGGCAGGTTCTGGGGAAGAATGATAACCTGTTCGGAAAGCAGTTCCCAGAGGCATCAAATTAATGAGAATCTCAAGGTGCAGGCATGTGTTTTGGGGTGTGTGTGTGGGGGGTGAGAGCAGAGGGGTGGATAAGAAGCATTATGGGCCCTGGGCATTAGTGCAAACATGAATGAGCCATTCTTTCACAACAAACACAACCACAGAGACTGGCACACAGGCAGAACATTGTGCTGATGGCCAGGGATCCTAGAAATAGATTTTAAATCCCTTTAAGAAAAAAGGCGAGGTTTTCTTATTCTGTAATCATGTTATGGAAAGACAGTTGTAAAAGAAAAGCAATATATTGTATATCTCCAAAGACCTCTTTTTCTGTGAAAATTAGATCGCAAGCATTATTTCTAAGTTATACCATATATCATCTACAAATTGTGTTATTTCATTTGTGTTTGAGAATGTTTATTCTCACATTGTGAGAAAAATACTTCAGAAGCTCTTTCCCCCTCCTGTGACCTATCTTTAGTCCTCTTTCATCCTTGTTGTTGTTGGTTTTAATAAATATACTTCTTTTCTCATTAGAGTATGGGGAAATGTAAAAAGATTCAGTCACATCGTATTGAGACATTCCATAATATCAACTATAATGATTAAATTACTGAGCAATTAGCAGGACATGGGCACTAACAATCAGAGAAGACAGTGGCAGAAGCAGCCTGCTAGATGGCCCAGAGAAGTCTGGTCCAGCCCATTCCTGTATGTCATGCCTTGAGCATCACCAATGTGCTTAGGAGCTAATGAGGATTATAGATTATTAAAATTTCTTGAGTAAGGAATTCTTAGCAGAGTAATATTTTTATTATGTATTGAATCTCATGACTGACTCTTTCAGTTTATAAGATACGTAGACGGAATGAGTGCCATGGGAATCTTGGGGGCCTCGGTTACCACAGTTTCATGATAAGAGCATCTTGTAATCTTACCATTTGTGTGTGGTTTAGGACTAAGCCACTAGGACAGTATTTTTTTTAGCAGTCTAATCATTAGACTCTAGTGCTTTAAATAATTTAATCCAGTGGTGATAAGCAGTTATTTATATTTAATAGAGTTTTATTTCTTTTTTTCCTAACTCTTTTCTAAATAAAATTGTGAGGGTTTACTAAGAAGGAGTCAGGTGGGATTTTATAAACATAATTAGTATTTTAGTTAGGGTTTCTGTTGTCATGAAGAGACACCATGGCCACACTAATTCCTATAAAAAAAAGTATTTAATTGAGTCTGGCTTACAGTTCAAAGGTTTAGTCCATTGTCATCATGGAAGGGAGCATGGCAACATACAGGCACACATGGTGCTGGAGAAGGAACTGAGAGATCTCCATACAGATTGACAGGAATTAGCAAAAGAGAGAGAACCACTGGGCCTGGCTTGAGCTTCCAAAACCTCAGAGCCCACTCCAAGTGACACACTTCCTCCAACAAAGCCATACTCAGTCGGGCAAGGCCACATGTCCTGAACCTTTGAGCTTGCCTTTCGACATTAGCACGTTTATTCTTGATTCAGATCAGCTATGGTGCTGAGACTTCATGGGTGTAGCTTCTGACATTTTTAGAAGACAAAAACCCATAGCAAATGCCCTCTTGCTCTGTTCTTAAAATAGTTCTGCCCCTTCCACAATGATCCATGATCTTTAGGTGAAGGAATTGTGTTGTGGATGTATTAGTTGCGACAGTGTTCCACGGCTCTGCATTTTGATCAATTCTGTGTTTCTATAATGGTCTCTGTATGTTGCAAAAAGAGGTTTTCTTCATGAGAGGAGAGAACTACACTTATCTGTGGATGTAAAAATAAATATGTAGAATGTCTTTGGGGATTATATGCGTATTTTATATGAATCATTTCATATTTTATAATATTATTTGAAATCCATAATTTTACTGTCTTTACAATTGTATTCTGAAATACACATAATGAACCTGTTAATACTTCTTCATATTGTATGCATATCGAAGTACTCAAGAACTGTAACAATATTCATCACATTACTCTTATCCTTTTGAGGAGTTTAAATAAGCATTCTTCACAGAGACCCTTACATCTCAGATGATGTAAGGCCCTTCTACCACTGTAAGAGCCTTGTTCTTCATTAAGTGTAGCATGTACTTAGCCAGAAGGGTTTCTCAATACTGGTTGTGATGGTGGGCTCAGTCCTTTGCCTCCCTGTTGTTGTTTTTCTTTTTTTTTTTAGTACCAGGGCAGCCACTAAACTTCAAAGCAGAACCTGAATCTGAAACAAGTATTTTGCTGTCTTGGACACCTCCACGTTCAGATACTATTGCCAGCTATGAACTGGTCTACAGAGATGGAGAGCAAGGAGAAGAGGTAAGATTCACAAATTTCCTTTTCTTTGTGGAAAAGATTTTTGCATGAAAAGATGAACTTGACCATTGGGAGCCTTTGGGGGTAGGAGGCATAAAAACTATTGTTCTAAGCGAATTTTTTTTTTTTTAGCTTTCCATGTTTTATATTCTACAATCTTCAGGTCTTAGGGGAACAGAAAAATCCACGAGGTAGAGGGACATGTTCATATTCTCCTGTAATTTCTCATAGTATTTATTTAGGCCATTATGCAAACATATGACCGATTGAGATCGGTATACTTCTAGAAGGTATCACTGAGATGGATTTGTTCAGACTGGCTCAAAACAAAGATGCCCATAGCAAATGTTTATGGTCATATTAAACATTATTTGATATGGATATGACTGCTTATAAAATGTTAATATGCTGTGCAAATAAAATAATAGATTGTTAAGGGTATAGGAATCAAAAGAGAAATAAAACTCAATGTCATGCATATTTACTTTTAACAAGCACAATTAGAAGAGGCTTACTTATAAATAATTTAATTCTCATGGCAGCCTTATGAATCACACACTAATTTTAACCCATTTTATATAGAAGAAAAGAGATGAACAAGAAAAAGTGTATAAAAATTCCAATGTTTCACATTAATGATTGACAGAGATGTCATTTGATTGAGACAGAAAGAACCCAGTGTCTGTCCTCATCCATAAGCTTGACTTTCACTTGGATTGTATCTAGAAGGAGGTTCATTTCCTAATAGTACTTTTCGATGCATTGAGCATTGTCAGAGCAATAATAGGTCATTTGCCAATAATATATTTTTTCTTTTTTGGGCAATCACATAAGAAAAATTAGGCAAAAAAGTATAAAACTATATTTTAAAATATTGTCCGTGTAACTCATTATGATATATATATTTCTTACCATTCTTTTCTTTACAAAGAAAAAAATATTCAAAAACTTTATTATTCTCTGTTTTAAATAATATCACATATTAAATAACCACTATGAATTAAAATATGATAAATTGTTTTGATTTATATAATAAATTAATTCCTTATAAAATTCTATTTTATTACATATCCTGGACTTATTCTGAAGAATAAGTTTTATTGTTTGTTTGTTCTTTGGATTGATTTCTGAGACAGGTTCTCAATATGTAGCTTTAGCTGTCCTGTAACTCACTATGTAGACCAGGCTGGCCTTGAACTCACAGAGATCTGCCTGCCTCTCTGCCTCCCATGTGCTGGAATTAAAGGTGTGTACCAGCACAGCCAGCTGATGTATACATAAAAGTAAATGTTTTTCTTAATTAAATATGGTATTAGTTTGCTTTCTGTTGCTTTGATGAAGGACATGACCAAAAGCAAATTGAAGAAGAGTTTACTTGACTTAGATGTCCTAAACTCTGTTGCAGAAAACACATAGGCTATTAATTCTTATTATTAAAATCCTATAATTTTTATAATGGTTACTATTAAACTGCTACCATAACAAATAAAAGACACGGACATTTGTTGTATTTAAATAAGCCTTATGTAACCTGGGGCTGGGCAGATATTAACTCCCTAATCTACCTTATTATCTCTCGACCCCATACCCCATGCCATTTGCTTTAATTATTATCCTTTAGCTACTTCCCTTCCAATATCTCCATAAATACTTCCACATGCTCTTCATTTAGGCCACTTCTCTCCATAGCATTCGTAGACTTCACTCCTCCTGGCCCACATGTGTTTTTTTTTTTCCTATCCCATGGCTACTCTGCTCCTTCTTTCTCCTCTACCTATCTCTTTCCCTGATCCTTCTGCCCCCTAAAGCCCAGGAACCTGAGCTCCACCCATCACTTGTGCCCTTTCCAGGTGTAGGCCTTTTATTCAGCCAATCAGGAATAATTTCTCAGGCAGGGATACAAACATCATTTTGGGGTACATGCCTGTCTGCTTGTAAAAGACCTCAGGAAGCAAAATAATTAACAATCAAGTACAAAGCACTAGGCCATGCTGTTATAACAATCTGTCATTGAGAAATTTTAGAGTTTTCTCATACAATCCTGGACTACCTGCCAAGGGTATCAACACCCACAAAGGGCTGCCCCACCCCACACATCAATCTTAATCAAGAAAAGGTGCTATGGACTTGCCTACAGGTCAATGTGATGAAGACATTTTCTTAAATACAGTTCCCTCCTGCCAGATGACCCTAGCTTGTGTCAAGTGAGAAAAGAAAGGGAACAAAACAAAACAAAAACAACTAAGCAACAAATTGACCTCTTTTCAACTTAACACACAGATACATCATTAGTACACCACAATCCTTCCTTTTTCTATACTCAAGAGCTCATATCAATGTTCCAAAGTAAAACAATATAACTGTAAAAGTCCGCTGCCCTAAAACACTTTAAAAGTTCAAACAGCTTCTGAGTTGTGACAATGAGAAAACACTTTCTAGAAGATGTTACCTAATTGACAATAATCTCTTTTTAATTACAGACAATTTATCAGCCCCAGATAACCAGCATGTATTGTCCCACTACAACAAAGCCCTTTACTTCAGTGATACTGGTCTCTTGCTAATTACAACTGAGCCTTCACTACCATTGACTAGAAACCGCAGTCTTCATTCAAAATGTAACAGTCAGTCCTCCATTATCTGCAATGGTCCCATCATTATCTTTCAAGTTCCTCCAAAATGGCTCACTATGCTCTGATCACTCAATAGCTTTTCCTGACCAAATTTATAAGTGCTTCCACCTCCTCCCAGAAAGAAACCTGCTACGAGGTCAGATACATCCCACCAATACCCAACTCTTGGTATCAATTTCTATACTAGTTAAATTGGAGGCAAGGTTTACTTGAGGTACATATCCTGACCACAGTCCATCATTAATCAAAGGAGTGCCACTCAAACAGGAGTCTGAAGGCAGGAACTGAAGAACAAATCATCGACACATGCTTCTTATTGACTTGCTTTTTATGCTTGCTTATCTTGATTTCTCAAACATCCCAGAACCCAGTACGAGAGGGGGTGTTGCCTACAGAGGGCTAAGTCCTTCCACATTAATAAATAATCTAGAAAATATCCCAGAGACTTGTCTACAGGGCAATGTGATGGAGACATTTCTTCAATTTCAGTTTTCTTTACCAAGATGACCCTAGCTTGTTTCTAGGTTACAAAATGAAACAACAACAACAACAACAAACCTAACAAGCATAGGTAACAAAGCCAATATCAGTATTAAAAAGCAATCATGTTTACTCATGTTACAACTTAAAAACCTAAGTAGTTGTGTTTCTGACAAGTATAGAGCAAATCATTCCTGCATTCCTTCACATGAGTTTTAGGACTAGTAAGGGCACTAGCTTTTCATGTGCTACTGTGGTTTACAGTTGTTTAGGTGACAGGATTCCATTTTCTTATTTGGGGAATCTGAAGAGCCAGATGACTTTAGAAATGTTTTTATATGTATATATTTGAATTACCTTTGTCTGAATTCATTTGTGTGAATAGCAAGTACTAGTTGATTAGAAAAAAATAGCCTTCTTATGACTATTTGTGTCTTTCTTCAATTACATATTTGTATTTTAATGTTTCAGCTAGTGCTCTACCTGAGATGGATTACCATAGACAGATATGCTTTTGCTAAAATGGCATTTTGATTCACAGATTGAAACCCAGCTTTGATAAACAAGAATCTTATTTTCATGGTCCCCTATCTAGTTAATAGGTATACAAAACTTTATGATTTTTTTCTAGATGTAGGCTCTATAAGTCACAACAAAGTTTTCATTTATATTAAAGAAACTCCCAGTAATGGTAATATTTCTTAAAATTATTCAGTTTTCTTCAATGACACAGGTAACTTTAATACTATCTGCAAATTCAGATATCTTTCATAATTTTAGTTTGTTCTGTTTGTATGTTTGTTTTTAAAGCAGGTTGATCTCAAACTCATTAAGTAATTGAAAAAAAGACCTGACCTTCTTGTCTCTATTTCCCCAGTGGTAGGATTGCAAGAATCAATCACCACACCTAGTTTTTGTTTTTGTCTTTTGTTTGTTTGTTTTGTAGTTTTTTTACTTTTGTTTGTTTTCTTTGTTTTGTTTTACGGTAGGAAATCCAAATAAGGACTTACTGCACATTACATATGCTGTTTTCTATTAACTGAGCTATGTCCAGAGTCCCTCACAACTCTTTTATAGCAACGTCTTGTAAAACGTTGCTAGTTCTGGTCATATGATACTTGCCCTCTTTGGATCATAGATAGTTCTGGAGGAAAACCTAGGTGTGTGATTGAATGGAATTTTTCATGTTCAGCACCCTCCGTTATCAAGGTTGGCCAATGTCCTTTGCCTTGGTTGGCTAAACACCTTGTATATCTTCAGGGTGGAGTGCATCCTGGCCTTGTCTCCTCCTTGACCCTTATTTTGGGCTTCTGGATAATTGTTAGCATTGAAAAGAACAATATTGGTGCCTCTGTTTCAGCCACCTTTTGTAGAACAGTACTTGTCAACTATGGCATCTTCATGATATAATTTCCAACATAGTTCTGCATATTGTTGATTCCTTTTGCTGTATTTTGATGACATTGTGGTTATAAGAGAAGTCTAATGTTACAAAAGTTATTATGTCACGTTTGTACCAGCTCACAGGAAAATGAACAACTCTTCTGTTTACTTGCAGCAGCGAATCACCATTGAGCCAGGCACATCTTATAGGCTTCAAGGGCTGAAACCAAACAGTCTGTACTACTTCCGTCTGTCTGCACGCTCTCCTCAAGGCTTGGGTGCTTCTACAGCTGAAATATCAGCTAGAACCATGCAATCAAGTAGGTGTCTCTCTTGGCTTCCTTGTTGCTCATTCATCTCTAGGAGATATTTCTGACAACTGGTTGTGGTTTTTTGTTTGTTTTTTACCAACAAACGAACCAGCTAATGTGCTGAGTCTACAGCAAGTATCTCTGTGGCAGTAAACATCCTACTTTGGAGACAGGACACACATAGGACCTATGTTGTTTTCAAACATGGCCCAAACAGTAGACCCTGTTATCCACTTCCTAAATAGAAATTTTAGGGGAAGCTAATCAACCTCCATAACTAGGAAAGAGGTACAATATTTAAATGTGTCCTCATGCAGTAAATCATGTGGCTATATGGTAAAATTCAGGTTGAAAACGCTGCAGAGAAATTAAGCAGGAGTACTCTGTGAGTGACCTTGTAGACATTGGGAATATTCGCAGAAAAATCTTTATTTAAATTAATCTGAGAATAACAGAATAATCATAGGCGCACCTGCGCCCTGTGTGCTTAACTTCACTGTCTCTTTTGAGGCTCCATGCCTCAGCACAGCTGAGTTTGCTATAACGGTGCTTCACCATGCCCAGTACATGTTGTTTTTCAAAAATATTATGTAAAAGAGTGTTTTTGATGGAAAATCCCGCCATTCTCTCCCTAATAAGTATTGACAGTTAACCATTTGTTCAATTTATCTGAGATAGTTTTGCAGCGATTGTCTGGGATTGTTGGTGTTGCATTTTGCTTGTATTTCTTGACATGGTGACGTAATTTGATGGGAAATAATTGCTCAGAAGATGGCTGGCTTATTTTAGAGTGGACAGTAAAGTGTGTGCTTTAACTCATGTGAATCTACTTTAGATGAATTATTGTATACAAAAACAAAACTTGTGAGTATAAATAATATAATTTTAAATGGTTCTTTTGGGGGTATCTAGGTATTTTTAATGGCTGTGTTATTGACCTTTTGTAAGTGATAGCTAATTATTACCAATTTTACCAAAATTTGCTGGTGGGATCTAATTCTTTACTAGCAATGGTGTCACAAGAAGAGTTATAATAAAAAAGCTGAGAGCTGACATAGGGTAAGTACAGTCAGAATCAACAAGCCTGACATTGCCCTCGGTAGGTAAATCTTGGCCTGTGCATTTTCATTCTTTAGTGATTCTGCATGCTCATTTTATTTGGGCTCCAATCAATATTGGATTAACACTTTTCATCAAAACTGGTCAGGCTGTCTTAGATATTTTTAGATAGAGTGGACCCTTTTATGTTTGTTGGGTTTTCCTTTGTCTTTCTTTTTTCTTAATAGAATTCAGTAGGAGGGCATCTTTTCAGTTTCTGTCCCTTTGTATACTTAAAGATCTTTCCACAAATGAATGCTGTGTAGGAATTGTCCTTATTCTCGAATGTGGAAAGGAACACATAGAGTGGTCATGGACATGCCATGTCTAGAATCTCAAGTTTACAAAAATAGAATTAGTTATGATTTGGGGGCGCTGAGTGGTCAGTTAGTAGGGATGGGACATACCAAGGAGTTGGTTTAGAAGAAGAATTTAAATTTCAGGTAGGTAATTTTATTTGAGGCTCTATTGTCATAAGGTTTCATTTCCATACATTTCCCTCATTCATTATTTAACAGTTCTTTTGTCCATTGATTCACTTTTTTGTTTACTCATGTTACTAAGCCAAGGTACATAAATTTATGTTAAAAATTTTAAGTTTCAAAGTATTATTTTTGTTTTTCTGCCCTTATTGATCGTTTATTTATTTTTGCCTTTTCTTTTGTTTTATCATTTTTCCAACCACTCCTGTCCTTTCACTCAAATCCTCCTTTAACTCACTACCAAAATAAGAGCCATCAGCTCCTCCTCAAGATATTAGTTGCACCAGCCCAAGTTCCACTAGCATTTTGGTAAGTTGGAGACCTCCACCAGTGGAAAAACAGAATGGCATTATCACTGAATACTCCCTCAAGTATGCCGCAGTGGATGGGGAAGACTACAAGCCTCATGAGGTTTTGGGAATTCCTTCGGATACTACCAGATACCTTTTGGAACAGCTGGAAAAATGGACTGAATACCGGATCACAGTGACTGCCCACACAGATGTCGGCCCTGGCCCTGAGAGCTTGTCCGTGTTGATTCGAACCGATGAAGATGGTATGTTGCCTTCGCCATCAGCCCGCACCTCTGACACAATCTGGGTCTGCTTTCAATAGGCTAAGAGTTGTTCTTCTTTAAATTTTTTCTGCTCGTCATTTTTGATCCAACATTTCTATTATATAACCGTTTTTCCCAAAGACTTGTCTTTCCTACATCCTGGGCTTTTTTCTTTTTTTTTTTTTTTCCTTTTTCAATTTCAGTGCAACAGTTTTCTGCCTTTTAAAGGGACACTTTGCTTCTATGGTCCTATGATCCAGATTTTCTCTGTACCTCCAACTAATGTCTCCTGTGTTTTTCTTGGCATTTTTATTGAATTCTCTTTCATTGTGGAATTAACTTTCAAAACTCCCACCTTCTTACTATCTTTTGTCTTGCGATTTTTGGCATCTGTTGTATGGAACGGCTTTTTCATATGAGAAAAAAGAGAGAGAAGAATCCATATAGACAAGAATATTTTTATTCTGCTCTTAAAAACAAAAACTTTAAAAAACACACAACTGTCAACAATCTGCTTTTCTTATTATTTCAATGCAATACTTCTTTGTGCTTTAATGCTTTGGACCTCAAAGCATCTTCCTTGGCTTTTGTACATTTTTTTTTACATGTTTTTCTATTTCTCTGATACTCTTTTTTTTTTTTTTCTTCCATTTTGGTTTTTGCATCGGTCATGTTTTTTGATCTTTTCTTAAAATGTAGAGCAGATTGGTTGAGCATTTTCCTTAGTTGAAGATATTTGTGTTCTTCAATGAAGGATAGTGGGTCTACCCATTTTTAAGTAAAGAAAGCGCTCTCGCTGGGTGGCGAGTGCCTGTAATTGTCTTTTACCCATGATGTTGTTGCAGTTCCCAGTGGTCCTCCTCGAAAAGTCGAGGTGGAGGCTCTCAATGCCACAGCTGTTAAAGTCTCGTGGCGCTCACCAGTCCCCAATAAGCAGCATGGCCAGATAAGAGGATACCAGGTGCACTATGTGAGAATGGAAAATGGCGAGCCCAAGGGCCAGCCCATGCTGAAGGATGTTATGCTGGCTGATGCACAGGTGAGCCTGTTTTATTGCTTCTAGTCTATGCCCAACATTAAAACTTTTGTACATTAGAAAATAAAATAAAAAAATTCTAGACTTTAAAAGTCATTGCTGTATATTTACCTTTTAAATTTAGATGTAACATCAACTAAAAATTAACTGAAACAGCATGCTTTTAAGTTTGATTAAGAATTACTTTAAAAACTGATATTCCGCTCTTTATATCTATCCAAATTCACGTTTCCAGCTTTAAGGAAAAATGATAGACCTACTTAAGTAAAAATAATGTGTTCCAAGCTACAGTTGGACCAATAGGATCTACCTTCTGCAGTGTTTAAACTACTTGGAACGAACTTGATCTAATTCTTAATGTGTGACTTTTTCACTAGAGAACAGATATTTTTATTCAGGAGACAGAACTCAGTATTTTATTTGGCAATTCATCAGGTCATGTATTTTATGGGAGTAATTGTTTTCTGTCCCAGAAGGTGAAGATAATGACATTGATAATAAAAATTAAATTAAGGTTTCCAAAGAGAATAAATATGATATCCTGTGCTGAACCAAGTTAAGAAAATTACTAGAGAACTGGGGAAATGCCTAGTCAGTAAAGCGTCTCCCAAGAGAGCCTGAGTTTAATCCCCAGAACCCACATTTTAAAAAGCCATGTATGTTGGTATACACTTGTAATCCTCGAGTGGGAAAAAGCAGAATAGGGAGATGTTCTGGCTAGCCAATGTAGCCTACTTAACAAGGTGAAGGCTAGTCAGGAACCCTATTTCCAAATAAGTAGGACTGTGCCTAAGAATAATACTCTAAGTGATCCTCTGGCCTTCTCAGTCATGCAGGTTTCATACACACACACACACACACACACACACACACACACACACACACACATATGCACATCTACACAATCTGGTAACACTGTTGCATAGACAGCCTACACAAGTAAACAAATTTCCTAATGGTGCGTAGTTGTATGTGAGAGGTGTTCTATGGCTTGCAACCACTTCCTGGTTTTGTGGTCAGTTGTTTAAAGCAGAGCATCTAACATTTTCATTTTCTCTATAAACTACAAGGGTTTAAAAGTAGTCTCCCTAAAGGAATATCTAATTCATTTACTTGTACCTCAAATTTTTTCCTGGGAGGAACAAAATGACTCAAGTTGCTAACTGCACTGTTGGAAATGGCACAGACCCCAGGGCATAGTTTGTCATTGCTGTTTGGACCGTGTTTGGATAGTGTGGTTATAGGATATGTGGGATAACTGATGCTTCATTTGAGCACATCGTGGCTGATCAGGAAAAAGGATGGAGTTTGTGAATTTTTAAAATTTGAAATGAAAATGTGTTTTAAGTGAGCATGTAAAGATCAGAAATCAAATGAAAGCTTTTTCACCAGTGTGCTCAGTTTTATCTTCTATTATCTCTGAAAAGATGAGGTAGAATAATGTATTTCTACAGTGCTAATGAAAGCATTTACCCTAAAATGGCTTTATTTTGTCAACTCACAAGTGTTTCTGTTTGCTTCTATTATGAAGCATCCTAACTAAAATTCTGAAAGGATCTAAATTTGTGGCTCACTCCTGTGGCCCAAGCCTCTTACTGGTTTGCAGCAGCGTTTGCAAATATAGCTGATATAATGTATCATGTTCCTTTGGCTACTCTTTTCATTACAAATATTTATTTTATTTGAGTCCTAATAAATATGTAGGTGTGATAAAGAAGAAATAAGACAGATTTAGTTCTTTCAGACTTTGTCTATTGATAGATTTGCCTGCAATCATAGATTTTTAATAAATATAGAGTCATATTGTATGTATATGTGTGTATACGTGTGTTTTAGTGCACAGAACTACTGAATCAATTCCTAGTGAGGATTTGAGTCTCATTATGGCAAGACACAGCTGTCAGTGAGGCCGGCTTTGCCTCACAATGGTTTCCTGGGTGTCATCCAATCCCCCAAACCCATTATTCAAACATTTTGTTGTTGTTTTGTTTTGTATTGTTTTTGAGACAAGATTTGTCTGTGTAGCCTTGGCTGTCCTGGAATCTCTTTATAGACCAGATGGGCCTCAAACTCACAGAGATCTGCCTGCCCCGCCTCCATGAGTTCTGGGAGTAAAGGTGTACAATACCACACCTACCTTATTTAAACTTTCATTATACCCCATTATCACTTAAATAAAATGAATGCATAGTAAAGAAATGTTATAGAAACAAACTGAAAAGAGGCCATTAAAGGTTCACTTTCACAAGTATAATTATGAACTCCAGAAAGTAGTTTTTAAAACCACAACTTAAAATCCTGGAGAGCTGTCAAAACTCTACTTGTTTTTTTAATATATATTTTAATTAAATTGTACTGCTTTTAAAGTAGAATGTTCTTGTAATGTAATAATGTAATGATAATAAAGTCATTGTTGTTATTTTTAAAATCTCAAGTTTTGGAAAACATAACCATGATTATGCTTTGATAGCTTTTTTTTTTTTTGGTTCAACTGCATCTCTCTGTTTTTATTGTCATATAGCTAATACATTTATATGCTTTTCTCTCCTATTTTGACATCTTTCTATTAATTGTTGTTTTTCCTAATCTTTTTCATCTCCATTTCACTTTTGCTTCTTGACTCTTCATTGAAATTTAAGTATCTCTCACAAGTCTTTGTTGAAAGATATGATTGCAGTACAAAAATGATATTAATTTAAATAGTAACTTTAATTATATAATCCATGAGAGAAGTGGAAAGTGATTACATACACTAGTATGCAGTCAGAAATAGCACATTTTTTTCATGCCTTATCGGCTTCTTCAGTAAGCCATATAATTCATATATATATATATATATTATTTATATACATACATGCTTATATATACTAGTTTGAGTAATAACAGTAGCACATATTTACCTTAACCTCCTTAGAGATGACAAAGTCTACATCATAGTGTACCTGTTCTTTGAAACATTATTGTATATATTGTTTTAATGATTGTGTATTCCTATTGTAAATTAAAGGAGGCTAGCATCATTTTATAAGGGTATAAGTTTCTCTTCATTTCTTTTTATTTTATCCCCTCTCCCCAACTTTCTTAACCTCAATCAGTGGGAATTTGATGATACTACTGAACATGTGAGTAAATGTTTACTGTTTGGCCAAAAAATCCTACCTTATACGCTTGTGTTTTTCCAACATTGGTCTTTCACTTACTCATGATTTGTTATCACATTTGCTTGGATGCATGAACTAATGGGCCATTTTAATTGGTATAACTATCTGTGTACGTTTCAGTTTGTTTCTGGTTTTGTGAAATGAGCATGGTGCTACTGACTGCATAAAGAAGGTCGTGAGCTCATAATGTTTATTTTGATTTCTGCTACTAACTCTGCCTTCTAGGATGCATGCCTTAAGTGGAGTTGTCTCAGATGGATTATATCAGGTGTTTGACTTAGGTTACTACTACTTTCCACATAAGAGTTAGTCACTATGTCACATACTATAGACCTGACACTGATTAACTCCACCTAGACCTGGCTAATTTTGTTACATATAGAAAAAATTGAATAGCAATTAGTGGGCCATGTCAATAAGTAAACAGAGTTTCACAGAGGGAGGATATGTGTGTGTGTGTGTGTGTGTGTGTGTGTGTGTGTATACATACATATACATATGTAGCTTATGTTAGTTTAAAAAACCCTATTCTATGTAAGTAGTCATATGATAGGATATCTACCATTTAAGTACTTACAGGAAATAGGAAGAAGACTAGAAATATATACAAAATTCTGAAACAGTTATACAATGCAGCCAAAGAAATACCCTAAATAAAGGTGTAGTGCCTTGGAAATAAATGGCAGTGCTGATATGGTTATAATTTCAGAGCTAACTGCTTAGAATGGCAGTATACTTGAGAAGTGAAGTGGTGATCTGCAGTTCTATAGGTGACAGACAACGCTGGTATATATTTGGAACTAAGAAAGAAATGCCTGCTGCTTGTAGTGGTGCACAGCAAGTGTAGCCATGGAGGCCAATGGGACTAGTCTCTGGTAATGGGACAATGACCCCACTAATTGAACAGGAATAAAAGCTTCTTGTAATAAAATTACTGTGGAATGGAGCAAGAGTGAAACTATGACAGCTAAGGTGTAAGGAGAAGATTAAGTAGTCTATCCTTATTTTGTTGTAGAGAGATATTGGAATATATTAAAAAGAAAAATTACATAAAGGTTACAAAATGCATTTTATTTTTTAGACTGAATAGAATTAGCATTTACTAATCTTTTGAAATTCATTATTGTACTATATGCAAAGCATATAGAGATGAATGTGCTATAAACATTGTCCCTGAAAACCTTTTCATCTATCAGGATAGATAGCCGTCATGCAAATCAAAGTGTTTTAAATGCCACAGACTGCCATGAGATTTAATGTATAAATATTTATTGCCAAAGACAAAGATCCTTTTGGAGTTCTTGGAAAATATAAATAGTGTATCAGGTATCATAAAATTTAGTGCAGAGCAATATTTTCTATGACTAAGTCCCATACTAAGAAACACATTTATGATAGTATCCAGTATATATGTTGTGTGAAGGAATAAACATTTTATAAAACCAGATTTATCTTTAAATATATAATGAACTCATCATTTTATGCTCAAGTCCTTTGCATTTTTTATTTTATTTAAAACTGATCATGGCTGATAAATGGATTTTATGATGTCCTGAATGGGTTACTGCCTCATTTAAAAAACAGTGCCTTAAAGGGTAAATTAGAAGCAGAAAGAGTCAAATGGCATATACGCACTTATATCTGGCCACTAGCCCAAGGGTCATGTCCCATGAAAGTCTTTACTAACTAGGAAAGTGGGACAGAGGGGAGCACATCCTATTGGGACTCTAGGTGAGAGAAGCATGGGAGAATGGGAAAATAGAAGGATCCAGAAAGTCCTAGAAACCTACAAGAAGAACATTATGATAGGCAGATCTGGGCCCAGCAGTCCTGCTCAAACTATGGCACCAGCCAAGGACAATACGTGCAGTAAACTTTGAACCCCTATCCAGATCTAGCCAATGGTCAGGACATTCTCCACAGTTGAGTAGAGAGTAGGGTCTGACTTTCACACGAACTCTGGTGCCCCATATTTGACCATGTCCCCAGGATAGGGAGGCCTGGGTGGCACTCAGAGGAAGGATAGCAGGCTACCAAGAAGAGACTTGATATCCTATGAGTATATACAGGGGGAGGAGGTCCCCCTCAGTCACAGTCATAGGGGAGGGGAGTAAGGGGAAAGAGGGAAGGAGGAAGAATGGGAGGATACAAGGGATGGAATAACAATTAAGATGTAATATGAATAAATTTAAAAATATTAAAAATTAAAAATAAAAACTCAAAAAAGGAACATGAAAAGACAAAACATATGAAAAACAAATAGTTATTTTTCTAATTGCCTCATGAAGTGACCAAAATCCAACAAAATTTAAGGCAGCAGAAATGAAAAGGAAGCAGATTAATCAATATTTTAAGCTAAAATTGACAGAAACTTGATGACAAGTACCTTAAGAAGGGAAAAATGGTAGAAAATAGCTCATAAATTTTAAAAAGGAATTATCAGTCATTAAAATATGTAAAGAATTAGGAGGAATTTACTTTGGATATCGTTTTCCAATTTTTCAAGTCAAGAAATTAAGGTGTGATAACAATGAAAGAGTCACAGGGAGATACCCAGCCGACTCATTGCTTCTTGAGCAGTGGACCAAATGGGGCTGTATATTAGCTTGGGATATGGTCAGAAGTAATTATTTTAGGTTACAAAATAAATGCAGGTATTCTCTAAGGCTAGAAGGAAATGAGGTTGACAGCACTGAGACAGGACCATAGGAACACAGACATTTAGGACACAAGAATGCAGATAGGACGGGAGGTGATAAGGGGGCAGGTGGAACTCTGTCAGTTAAAGTAGTCACCTTGCCTGACAGAAGAGTTCAATACCACCATTCAAGTGTACACCACTTAAAGACAGGGAATGTAGCCCAGGCAGTACCGTGAGTGTGGTAGTTGGATTATGTGCATAGAACTTGACCAGTTTTGATGAATGTTACTTATGGTGTCCAATAGCAACCTGAGCAAAAAACAAAACAAAACAAACAAACAAAAACCCCATGGCCACCTCTAATTTTATGGATGAAAACTTTATAATAGAGTCAAGGTTGTCACAAACTTAGTGATAGAACTTCTTCTATCTGCCAAGGTTGCCAGCTATCCAGCAGTATCTTGGGAAACCTTGGCAAGGAGTTAGCATCCACACCATCGTCATTTCTGGAATATCCAGTTTGTCTACCAAAATGCATAACACTGCTCCCAGGTAGTTACATGCTATGGGTGTCCTCTGTGATATTAGTGAAAGTCTTTCAAGGTCCTAAAGTTACAACACGTTTTTTTTTTCTAAAAAAAGTCCATCTCTGTGTCTGAATAAAATCTTCAACCACTCCACAGAATGATATTTGAAATGTTTCAATTTCCACAATGATGATATTCTTATTCTTTTGAGAAAATACACTGTCAAAGCTGTCACATTTGGTATCAGCTTCAGCAGTTATATTCCATGGTACCTATAAATTACTTTGCTAAGAAAATTCCTGCTCTATTTTGCATGGTCTAGTCCCTTTACTCTTCACTCTCTCATATTGCCTTTAGCTTGGGAAGATGATGGCATTGAATACTTTCTTAAATGTATCTGTAAACAACTTTGAAAACATAGCTATGCAAAAAGTGAAGTAGTTTGTTAATTGATCTGTATATACTTTATATGTTTGTATGGGATGTATATAGATATAAGGAAAACACCAAAAAAAAAATGTTCCTAGCCGGAGATCTAGCTGAAGAATCACGTAACATCCAATTTAGAGAACAGTTCAATGATGACCCTGCTTAGAGCCATAATAGATCTGGGCCCATATTGAAAGAAAACTAAGAATTTTCAGATAGTTTGAATTTGGGCCTCTTCTAAATTATCAAAAATAATCAATTAGGTATATATCACTGATCCCATAAACTCAAGTCTCTTTCTTAATTGTATGAGCTACTTACTAAATATACAGAATATTCTCTTACTGTGTGATGACTTCTGGTCTTAGTCTATATAATTAACCAGTAGTTATTTCCTAATACCTTAAAAGATATTCTTTGGCTCCTAGGGATACCCAAATTTAAATTTATTTACCTAGCAACTTCCTGGGGGCTGAAATACCATGCTGACATCTGCCCTGTGACTGTTTCTCCTGAAAACTGTTTCTGAGGATGCATGAATATCCAATTCACTATTAACATCAAGACCCATCTCTATAGCATGAGCTGAAGGCATGGAAATTGAATGCTTAACATGGTTTCAGTGCATGTCCAGGAATGCACAGAATGAACACCAGTCACCTGATTTTGGTCCAGGCTCTTCCTGGCATGCTTTAAATCAGTGTTCTTCACATGTGTCGTTGCAGGACATGATCATCTCTGGGCTCCAACCTGAAACTTCATACTCTCTCACCGTCACTGCTTATACCACCAAAGGAGATGGTGCTCGAAGCAAGCCCAAACTAGTGTCCACCACTGGGGCAGGTAATGTCTTTTCTGCATATTTGTACCTACAGCCATATTTGAGACTTTCAAATGATATAGATGCTACCTATCTTTTTTTTTTTTTTTTCATTATGATACCCTGAGAGAAAATGGACTATGGTCAACTTTGAAGTATTTTTCTGAGCTGAGAAATAAAAAAAAAAATCAAAATATATACTATTTCTAAATGATCCAATCACTCATATTTCACTCAACAAGTTATTTTTGAGTGCCTAATATGTGTCAACAACCGTTTATAGTACAAGGCACATCATAAAACAAAATAAGTATTTCTTCTCATTAAATTTATTTTCTGATCTGTGTTAGAAAATTAGCAAATGGGTAAGTGAGAAAATGTCAGGATGTGCTAACATAAAAAGGAAGTATGTAGTTTTACTGCCTATTAGGGGCCTTCAAAGGATAGGAAGATGACATAGAAGGAGGGTGTTTTTTGTTGTTATTAGGTTTATTTGTTTTATTTGAGGTGGGATCTTGTTAATTATTATCTAGGGCTGACATGGAACTGGTTTCATTCCTGCCTCAGCCTCCTAGATGCTATATGTCTGCAGTAATATGTCACTATCCCTGGCAAAGCATGTTATTAAAACTGAATGTAAGTGAGCAAGATTCAGGAAGGTCAAGGAAAATCTAAACAGAGAAGTCACACAGTAATTCAACACCATCCCCACAAGGAAGCTGACTTTTCTTTTCCTGTTGTTGTAATAAATGAAAGTAACTCTAGGGAGAAAGGTCTGGTTCTGACATAAACTTCACAGGACAGCCTGTTATATGAGAGAAGTCAAGGCAGCAGGAATTTGAAATAGCTGATCATATTGTGTCCCCAGTCAGTAAACAGAGTAATAGATGTGTGTTCAGTGTGCTTTCTCCTTGTTATTCATGCCAGAACTCAAGTCCAGGCAGTGTTGCTGCCTGCACTTAAGCTGAGTTTCCTCTCCTAATCAAGATCATCCTCCTGAGGTCCACCTTCCAAGAGATTCTAGATTCTGTCACTTTAGCAGCTAACATTAACCCTCACAGACCTCTCTAGAATGGAGTTGCCACATTGATTGAGCTCATGGCTTACAGCTCTGTATCTTCTCATTTTCCCTCTACCATTTTTCGTGAGGCTTTAAAGGGTGATGATTACACAAACAGTGGAAGACAGAGAACAGGATGAAGAATATCAAAAGGCCAAATAATTTCAAATTGCTCCTTCTAGGAAGAACAGAAGTTTCTTTGGTGCTTGCTAGACTTACTTGGCTTGGCCACATTAGGGAAAACCAGCAGGAAGAATTGGCATCCTAAACTGATAAATTAAGGGATAATTACAGAAGGCATCTCCTCCAATCCTATCACAGTACAGTCTCCCATGGAACATTTCCGCTGTGGTTTTGATTGACTCCCCCTGAGTTCGTTCTCCCACAACTTCATGGGAACGCCTCTCTACGTAAAGACAGAAAGCAGAGAACAGCTGTGATGTTGAGCACCCTCCTGGGTGCCATCTCACTGCCAAATTTGTCTAAATGTCATAAGATTTGCCTTGCTTGCATCCTGCCACCTGGAGTTGCCTCAAGGAGCAGAAATACAGATGGTAAAACTCCTTCAAGACAAAGATGTTGGGTTTTATTTTTTTTAATTCTTTCTTTTTTACACCATGCTTCTCTTTTTCTTTGATTTCAAAAATACTATTATTTCCTTGTTATCATGCCATACTAGAAAGGAGACATTTAATTAGGGCATGGTAGCATGACATGTAACTCTATGATTATAGGAGCAACCAATGTGAGAACATAGATATGTGATAAAATCCATGACATGGAACTCCAAATTGAATAAAATTGGTTTATTCTACTTACATTCGCATGCTTATATATTGCTAATGACTTATGTGAATTGTCAGATTTCTACTGTGCATGAGATGAGACCTAGGGACAAGAACATAAAAGCAGTGTATAGTGCAACAACCCAAGTCCTCACAAAAAGAATGCTTTTTTTAATTTTTTAACAATATCACTTTTCATTACTGTACAATATTTTTAGAGCTATGGGTCCTGTTCATGTTGTCCAATTATTTTGATGTTTTCCTTTCACAATTTCTAGTATTTCTTAGTTGTGAGAGGCATGAATAATGAAATGAAAATGTTCATGGTGTAGATGTTTGAGTCATACTCATTGTATTTATAGAGGCCATATAATGTTCTTTTACTGCTTACTCGCCTCCCAGTAAAAACAAACAGTATGCCTTGGCCACCGTTTACTTCTGTGCAGTTAGTGAACATACTATTTCACTTTGAAAATCATCACAAAAAATTCTCTTGAGTTTCTGAGTCTGTGATGAACTCCTAATAACAGTTAAAAAGGTGTATAGTTATAGCTTCTGTGGAAAATTTTGGAATCCTATTGATATTTTATATTAACAGCAAGAATCTTGACTGTGTATTTGTTTACTGTACATCATTTCTAGAATCAATAAGCAATCAATTGTTCAAAGAGAAGTACTTCCCCTCTCTTAAGCAATCTGTGTAAAACTGAAATATCTAACATAAAGAAACTTTTATATGAAGGAGCTAGCCTATCTGTGTTTGAATGATTATGATGCGTGTAGTTTCTTTTTTAATAGTCTCATTTTTCTGCATTATAACTACTGTACTGCCTAAAACCTTGAGATTTAAGACAACCAAACCTTTCATTATTTGGCGGGGCTGGAGAAATAGCTTCATGTTAAGAGCAAGTATTGCTCTTTCAGAGGACCTCAGTTCAGCTCCCAGTACCCATATCAGGTGGCTCACAGCCACCTGTAACTCCAGATACGCAGTGTCCTCCTCCCTCTTCTGGCCTCTGTGAGCAGCTATTTTCATGGACATATTCTCTCACACAGATAAAAATTTAAACATTTATTACTTAGAAATTTTCTTTATATTGTTCCATCAATTTCACTACTCAGCTGAGCAGCTGTGTTTAAAGGTGACCAAATGGCAGCGATTGGGGAATTTGGAGTAGCAAGCAAAGGGGCAATCAGCTTTGCTTACTGCTATTTGTGCTTACTTAAATGGAGGCTGAGTTTGGGACATTGAACCTGTAGGCCTCAGTCGTCCTCCAGAGATTGATCGTGCAAAGGATTTTTGAGCCAATTACATGCATTAGCTATTTACTCTATCTTAAAAGATTTTAGAAAGTGAGAAATATATTAAGGAAAAAGAACTGAAAGTGCAAGAGGAGACACTAACATGTCACAGTGGTCTGTTATGAGGCACTAATATGTCATAAAGATCCAAAAGGAGCCACTGACATGTCACGAAAGAGCAAGAGGAGAAACTGACATGTTATCTCTGTCCCAACAGTGTTTGATTGTTTACTATGCAGCTTGGCCTCTGTGTCTGCTGCTTGCTAAGATGCTGCTCAGCCTTCCTCAGAGTATGTAAGACTTTTCTAATACTGGGCAAGCTCTTAAACATCAGTGCTGTATAAAGTAAAACACTCATTCCATTATTGGCCTGACCTTTAAATATGGTCCCGGCTGTCACCTATGAACCTTGATCCAGAATCTCTATATAGTACCATCTATCCCAACTCCTTATCTTTTTCAGTAGGTAGGCATAAGTTTACAAATACAATTCTCCTATGAACTCTTGCTTTCTTGCTCTGATGCCTATATGTCCGGATACAAGGTTTTGTACAATGCAAAGTATAAATGTTTCCTATTTACAAAGCTTCTTGGTGTCCCAAATGACGTGGTTCTATTGCCATTTGTATGAACTGTTGGAAAATATTTTAATGGAATACAGCAAGCCTTCAAAGGCATTATCCCAACTTCTGTAAACTCCACGTGCTGTTTTTCTTATGCACTGTGGAGTTTTTAGGCTTCCCTTTGTGTGGCCAGCCTGTCATAGAGTGCACTGTGAATTCGTCTCCTTAAGACTTCAACATCATTTTTTAGTGAGTCCTTCACATGGTGTTTTGTAGTGTTTCAGTAGCTGTCTCAGAGTTCTTATATTTGATAGTATTTCTGCATGGAAAGCAAATAACTGTTGGGGCAAAGCTGAGATGCTTGGAGAACAGTGCTAGAAGAGAGTAGGTCAGGAGTGATTCTGGAACTTAAAGTGCATTATTCCACACCATGGTCTCCAGCCTAAGAGCCTTATATACCAGAATAATATAGAATATAACAACATTGAAAAAGTCTACATATTCCTACCTTCTCTTTGGCTCCTACTGAAAAACAATTATATGTTTTCATAAAGTTAGCATTATTGTTTATAATTTGCTGGTCTACTGTATTTTTGCTAATTTGAGCCTTAGCAATCTGGATAATAATAAAATCATAAACTGCTAGTAAGTTTATCTGTGCTTTTATCAAAAAATATAAAAGTATTTCACTTTTGCTGACTTTTCATGTTTATTTTTGAAGCAAGAGGGACAGAATAGATGATTATGTAATTTCTTGAAACCAGAATTTAGTAAAGGTTAATAAATAAATTGATTGTTCCTAGAGCATGTGAGACTAGGAATTACATTCCCACATCATAGTTTTATGGAGTTTTCTTTTCTTTTATTATTATTTTTTTTCTAGACATGGTTTTGCTGTGTAGACTTGGCTGTCATGGACTCATTTTGTAGACCAGGCTGGCCTCAAACTCACAGAGATCCGCCTGCCTCTGTCTTCCTGAGTGCTGTGATTGCAGCAATGTGTCCTGACAGCTGGCTTCAAGTATTTTGTTTATTAAAGGTTATATTCCCTGCTTGAGGCACCAATTATACTAAGAGTTTTTTTTTCTTAGAAAACACTCATATTTTAATGAAGAAATCATGTAAACTGTCTATATACATGAAGTGCATGATCCTGCCAATGTCTTGTATAGAGTGTTTTATTTTTAATTAAAGTTTTCTGCATTCTGAAAGCAAACATCTTAGAGGGCATTTCCCTGAGAAGCACTGAAGTCACAGTGGCTAGAGTCCTAGGTCAGCACATGCATATATATGTTGTTTCCATATATTAGAAGTAAACTGACTTACATACACATACTCTGAATCTGGTGCAAATGAAAGCTATTACAGCAGGGGTTAAGGAGCCTACCCTTGAGCAGACTGTGTACACACTTAAGCTTCAACTTTCTGACATGTAAAATGAATATGTTAACCAGGTATCTTGCAAGATTCTGGGCTGCCTATTGCCTCCTCATCTGTCTGTGCTTTTTCCACAGTTTATGTCAGCATCCCTATGATGCTCCTTTTCATTTGTCACCCAGCAGTATAAGATTTCCCTTCACCTTGTTCTTTCCTGTTTCTTTCTATTGACTTCGCTCACTCTTGCCTGTGGTTCCCCAGCCCTGTTCCTTTTCCCTTTTATTAGACAACTCCCAGAACAACTCTAGCCTGTGCTGTCTATCATCTTCCATAATAGTTGCTTCACTAAAAGTCTCAGATGTAGAGGTTCTGAATGATCACAGTGCACATTTTATATAGCCAATCTAACTCGAAGTGTGTCCTCAGAGGAGAGCAGCTCCTGAACACAAATAGTCCTTCACTCTGATGACTGAAAATTAGGATGTATATTAGTAGTGATCTTTTATCTGTCCCTCTTCATATAATAATTCATAATAACAAGATGAAGAACTTCAGAAGAGTAACTTGTGTATAGATAGAGATGTTACCAATAGTTCAAATGGATGCATAGTTGAGTGTGTGGACTGTGGGTCTGGATATGTCCTACAGCTCTCTCTCTCTCTCTCTCTCTCTCTCTCTCTCTCTCTCTCTCTCTCTCTCTGCCTCTTGCTGTGTACCTAACCTTAGCAAGTTTTCCTATTCTATAGGCCTCTTTTTCATTACAGAAAATGGTGTTAATAAAAATCACCATTTAAATCTAATGATGCACTATGGGAAATATTCTTACAATATTAGTGCATTGTGCATAAAAACTAATCATTGTAGTTATTTCTCTCATAAGCTATATCTAGCTTGTTAATCGTTATTTGGGATGCATTTTTCTATGACAAGTGTAAGCATTGAAACACAAAGTTGTATTCATTACCCAATTCTATGTCAGCCTAGTTTAATAAAGAAAGGAAAAGACAATTGTTTGACAATGGTTTGCAGAGTAAGCATTGTTTTGTTTATAAACTGTGGAAGGGGAGCACTAGTAGAGTGTTTCCTCACTTGGCAATAACTGGCATGTGATCATAAATGGTAGTCATTCTTACCACTTCATTCTGTGTGCTCTAGTTCCAGGGAGACCCCGGCTCGTGATTAACCACACTCAAATGAATACTGCCCTCATTCAGTGGCACCCCCCTGTGGACACATTTGGACCCCTTCAGGGCTACCGCCTAAAGTTTGGCAGGAAAGACATGGAGCCACTCACCACTCTCGAGTTCTCTGAGAAAGAAGATCACTTTACAGCCACAGACATCCACAAGGGTGCATCCTATGTCTTCAGACTCTCGGCCAGAAACAAAGTGGGCTTTGGGGAGGAAATGGTGAAAGAAATTTCTGTTCCAGAAGAAATGCCAACTGGATTCCCTCAAAACCTCCACTCAGAAGGCACCACTTCAACCTCCGTTCAATTATCTTGGCAGCCACCTGTCCTGGCAGAGAGAAATGGCATTATCACCAAGTATACCCTCCTGTATAGGGATATCAACATCCCGCTTCTTCCAATGGAGCATCTTATTGTTCCAGCTGAGACCTCCATGACACTCACTGGCTTAAAATCAGATACTACATATGATGTAAAAGTACGTGCTCACACGAGCAAAGGGCCCGGGCCATATAGTCCCAGTGTCCAGTTCAGGACACTGCCTGTGGATCAAGGTAGGATTTGTCTGCTTATGGCCTTCCTCCTTTAAAGGAATATCGATCTTTGGAAATCAGTATTTTGAAGCAATAAATAACTGATCGGCCCATTCATATTAATAGGTTCAACACTACATGCAGGTAACGTATGTATGACTTGATCTGTTTTGAAAACCATAGACTTCAGTTATAGAATGTCACTGCAAGTCTGGCTGGAAGTACTCTGTGTCCTCAGGTAAGATAACAGAGGATAGTTGACTGAATTGGAGAGAAAGGAGAGTTCTTTATGAGACTGGGTATTAAAATGAATGCTCTAAACAGGTAGGCAAATCACATTTCTCTCTTAGTTCTATGTAGGCAGCATCTATCCTAAGCGCTATAATCCACGGTGGAAACGAACAAGTTATGTGCTTTAAGAATAGTTTAAATACATAGTTTTTCCTTTTCCAGCAGTGTTTGCAAAAAATTTTCATGTCAAAGCAGTTATGAAGACTTCAGTGCTGCTGTCTTGGGAGATCCCAGAGAATTACAATTCTGCTATGCCTTTCAAAGTAAGTATTCTACAGGTGTCCTGGGGATAGTGGAAGGGACAGCTTGGAAGGGGCATTATTTGTAACACATGCAGAGAACTTTGATTTGGAAAGATGGACAATAGGTACAGTTTTGTGGAAAAGCACTCACCTAGCACGCGTGAGGTCCTGGGTTAGCCCTCCTGCACTATAAAACACAATTGCTTTAAGCTCAAAAGTTCTAGACTGATTTGTGACTTTCATGAAAGAGTTTCATTTGGTGCTTTGACAGTGTGACTTTTTCATTCTAGAGAGTAAGCAGATGCTCAGAGCTATAGCTGCCATGACCTACGTGGTACCTAGTACATCAAACTTGAACTTTTTACAGCAAACTAATACTTTTTGTTTCCATAAAAAAGAAGAGGCGCTAATCTTCATGATTTCTGCTAATTTACAGTGCAGTATTCTGGAAGAGGTTAAGGTTGTATTTATTGGTCTGAATTCAGACCACTTTAAAACTCTAACTCATGCCACTGAGACCTGGCAAAATAACAGTGAGAAGTATTTTTGAAATGAATGGAAAACTACTTTTAGTAAATGAGAATATATTTAGAACAGAATTTAAAACTTAGATAAATCATGTATACTACATTGAAAGCCTAGAACACATTAAGATATTATGTGACTTATGTGTTAAAGTTGAAGTTATTGCATTATTTCTTTTTTTATTAATTTATTCATATTACATCTCGGTTGTTAGTCCTTCCCTTGTTTCCTCCTATTCCTCCCTCCCTCCCACTTTCCCCTTTCTCCCCTTCCCTATATGTGTGACTGAGGGAGACCTCCTCCGCCTATATATGCTCTTAGAATATCGAGTCTCTTCTTGGTAACTTGCTATCCTTCCTCTGAGTGCTGCCAGGCCTCCCCATCCAGGGGACATGGTGAGAAAAGGGGCACCAGAGTTCCTGTGAGAGTCAGATCTCACTGCATTATTTATTTGTTGTCATTTTTTAGAGACTTGAGAACATTTTACCTTTACAAAGTAAGACTATCAAGAGAACGGATGCATTTTCCAAAATTACATATACTTATGGGATTAAGAATTGCCCAGAAATAGAATTGAGCTGACAAAGCAAGTAAATAAAAATTGGCTTAGAGAATGATAACCAATTTGTGGTTGGTTGCATCTCCGTAGATTCTTTATGATGATGGGAAAATGGTAGAAGAAGTAGATGGCCGAGCTACCCAGAAGTTAATTGTTAACCTGAAGCCTGAGAAGTCATATTCATTTGTGTTAACCAATCGTGGGAACAGTGCTGGAGGATTACAGCATAGGGTGACAGCCAAGACCGCACCAGATGTGCTCCGCACCAAGCCTGCCTTCATTGGGAAGACGAACTTGGACGGCATGATTACTGTGCAACTGCCTGATGTTCCTGCAAATGAAAACATAAAGTAAGTTCATTTAAAGAAAGAAAGGCAAGTAAATAAAGAGCCTGTATTTCAATGTTCCTGTGGTTATAAAAGAAAGGATTGCTGACGATAACATGGAAGAATTGTCTGTATAGGCTCATAGTTACACTAACTAGACTCCATCACACTCTCTCTGTGTATTCATGTAAACCCAGCCTCATCCATGCAACATTGCATTTCTTTCTGTTCCAGCCATATTATTTTAGAAATGGAGATGACAAGTTATTAAAATGAAAATTTTTGTAGTATGCGGAATACAGTTGATAATTGACTCATAGCTTGCAAAATGATAGTACTTTTTATAATTTTAGAAAGTATAAAATGTGCAAAAAGATTAGAAGAAGCTATAAGAAGTTAAGTAATTGAAAGTAATGTATGATACTGAGATTTTGTTTGTGTGCTAAAATATAGGAGGAGTTCAGGTTCAAGTACAAAATAACACTGAAGGAAAAAAAATTAGAAAATGCAACATAGGGCATAATGTGAAAGCCAGTAGGCCAGAAGTAAAAAATTAAGTCCAGTCAGTTAAGAAGTCCCTCTAAAGATATACACATAGCTGGTTTTCTTACTAATAGATCAAAGACTGTATCACTGAAGTATATGATATACAGTGGTGTAGTAGACCTTGACAATGGAAAGGATGTGGCCCCTGTCTCAGGGAGCCTGATATAGAGTATCAGCGATGAAAAACCCAGACACTAATGTTACAGTCATCCTCAAAAGTGCCATGCTATGATGAAATGAATCCACTACATTTCTGAACATAATTTTGAAGGGCAAATAGGAAGCTTGCAAAATTTAGGAGCCAGAAAGTGATATGTTAAGGGGTAGTGCATGCTTTAGTTAGGATAGCAAGTAGTGCTGTGAGGCTGGACTCAGAGCACTTGGGCAAGATGAGACAGGGGTGAGGTTGGGGTCAGGGGAAAGGAAGACAAGGATCATGTTATGCTCAGCAGGTGGAGATGTATTCCACAGACAGCGTGAAACACCTGAAGTTCTCAATCGAAGGACCAGTGTGGTGCTGTGATACCTCACTTTTATCTTTCCATTTTAGGAGCCATTTACTGAATATCTTGTGGCATATTAGATATAACTGTTGCCTGTTTGGGATGAAGAAAAAATTTTTTTCATTTTTATTGTTTAACACGATCATGTTAAGATGAAATTGTTGATAAATGTTTGAAGTTGTCCATGTGTACTCAGTTCCTGTGCTGCAGTGATGACCAGAACCCTGTAAAGTGGTAGAGAACAATGTTGAGAAGTCATCACAGGGTCACTGACATGTGCCAAGTCACGCCACTGCAAAGCAGGACAAATAGTGGTCCAAACAGGAGACAGAGGGAAGTGAGAGTCGCTAGAGCAGAAGGGCAGAGGGGTCAGCATCTGCTTTAAAGAGGTCAGAGAAAGGAACAGTATCACACATGGCTCAGAGTTGCACGTAGGTAACAAAAGGCGCAGTGTTACTATTCGTCAAAGTAGTGAAATGTCAAAAGAAAATATGATGCAAGATGAATAATTACTATCCACCAAGATGTGAAATACCAAAAGGAAATCACTGGGTAACTCGGCAGCTTTTATGTGTTTTAAATAAAATCTTTGTGTAGACTATCCAGTTTGAAATGTGGCTTCAGAAAATTTAACTGGGATGAAAGGCACAAATCTGGAAGTAGCCCGAGCAACAGTGGTTTTATAGGGAATGAGAGAACACTGAAGCAATGAGATAAAAATATGAAACAAAAGATAAAACACAAAGGACGAGATAAGAAGAGTCCACGAAGACAGAATGGTTTCATATATAGAGGGCCCCCAAGGAAGGAGATGATGGCCAAGGAACTACATGGGATGGCACATTTAAACAGTAAGTGAAGAACTCCCAAATTCCAGCCAGGAGTTGTGACACACCTGTAATCCTAGCACAGGGAAGGTTGAGGCAGGAAGATTGGGAATCTGCAGACAGCTTGGATTAATAGCAAATCCCTGTCTCAATGAGACAAAACTACCAAAGCATCCTCAATACTGTGGAAAACTGAAAGAAAAATAATGCAAAAAAAAACAGTACTAAAATGAAATAATGAAATAAGAAATGTAAGTGAAGTGTAATTTGTGGAATTCACTCAGGATTAAGTAGTAACTTTGACCCACTTTAGACTCAGCCAAATCAATCCTTCCTCCACAGACCTTTACTTGACGTTTATTTGATAAAAATGATGGCAGGTTTCAGCACAAGTAATAGAATTTCCAAACTACACTGAGATAAGGTCTTCATTTTGTCTAATCTTCTTTTTCAGTTTCTGAAAATTAAAAGAGAAAATACAATACTAGCATACTTTTTATCACAGCAAAATTTAATATGAGTGTAAGATTATATTTATATGTTGGTTTTTAATTCATTCTGAGGTTTTGTTACTATTAGCAGATAAACATGTTTTTGAAATTACTTTATTGAAATATATACAAAGTAGTAGAAGCTAGATGTGGTGGCACATAGCTTTGGTCTCAGCAATTGACAGACAGTGGCAGATGATCTCTGTGAGGTTGAGGCCAGCCTGGTGTACATAGTGTTAACCTGGACCTCTGTCTCACCAAAAAATAAAAAATAAAAATAAACAAATACATAAAATTTTTAAAAAAGGAAAAGAAAGGAGAGAGAAAAGTGGTACATACTTAACATATATAGTTTGGCCAGTTTTTATCATGATTATCATCCATCAAACTATGGAGGCTGAAGACCTAACAGATACACTTTAAACAACCATGACAGACCAGGCAATGTAGCAAAGGTTCAGTGAAAAAAATCAGAATGTCTCGTTGCATACATAGTAACATACATAGTTACTGGGGAGACTTGAGTAGTGATATTTATCACAATGTGTTGTGACAGGCTGTGCTCCTAACCCACGTTTAGTAGCTCAAAGAGGCATCCTGGAAAAGGTGGCTTCTATCTTCAGACTTTAAGAATAACACATTTTACTGAGTGGTGGTGGCACAGCCCTTTAACCCTAGCACTCAGGAATCAGGCATAGGAAGATCTCTGAGTTCAAGGCCAGCCTGGACTATAGAGCTAGTTCTAGGACAGCCAGGACTATGCAGAGAAACTTTGTGCCAGAAAACCAAAAATCGAAGGAACAAATTCAGAGTGCTATCTGCGCAGGAAACAAAGTGCTCACAGCAGATACCAGGGAAAAGCTGGTTCTTGTTCTCTTACACCACACCCTACCAGTCTGCTTATACTTTCAGTTAGAATCAAGTAAATACATGTTGTATACTCAGTGTATTGCTAGTTCTTGTCTTATGTCCTAATTTATCATAAGATATAGAAAGTAATTGACACGGATCCGAAGAAGAAGGGGGCTGTGGAAACAGAAACAATGTCTGCTCAATACAGACATCTGCGAAAGCATGCTGAAAGTATCAGTTAGTACTCCGTGGGAATTTTGAACATTGAGAAAGATTTGAGAAAGTCTAAAAGTTGTAAAGATTACAAACCAGCAGAAAACATGGTTGATAAATTCAATCCACTAAGCAAAACCATGTCTTTCCTTAGACAAGGTTTTCATGATTTTCCTTAGCTGATACAGAAAATAAACCAGTTTCTTGGTGAAGTTATGTTAGCCTTTAGTGAAAACCGGAATTTTTACTCATTGGTGGAAAATTTCAGTATCGTGTTTCAACTTTTGGATGAGTTCAAATGTTCCAGAATGTTTTCTGTGTTTTAAAATTTTTGTTTTGTTTGTTTTCTTAGCTTGTTCCACTTTACTTTTTATTCATGTACTTTGGCCGTATCTATTTGAATTTAGAGTCAAGAAAAAGGGATAAACCATTGTAACAAAGAGGAAACACCACTAATGATGTAAGGAAAGAAAATAAACTGTCATGAAAAAGAACCCAACAATTTTCTAGAGCTGAAATAAAGCTTCTCAGAAATATATTTCTTCTTTCTGGAGAAACAAAAAGACAAAAACTAAACTATAAAAGTGCTTGAGTGGGAAGAACATCAGACACATAGGGAATAAAAAACACATCCATCATTGAAAATTTATAATGAATTTATACTAATATGTTTATATTAATAACAATTTTCAGGGCTTCTTATAGGAATAATAGCTGATTCATGCCCATTATGTATGTTATCTCTATTTTATATGTTGCATAAGTAGCAATTTCAGTAAGATCTCATTTTACCCTATGCCATTTACAGTAGTTGGCAAGTTTTGAAAGTGGAAATCTTGTAGTGTTTTGTCCAGTATTCTGTGAAAGAAATGCAGAAAAGAAATAGAAGTCATATCTGACCTGTGGAAGCCAACTCCTTAACTATCTAGAACAGTGCTGAATGCCAGTGTCTGTTGTCTAGCAAAACAGTTTGCCAATTGGAGGCTATTTGCTTACTAGTAGAAGCCATGTTTTTCCCAACCTATCTAGGATAATTGTGAGGTCTTAATTTTAGTCTCACTCTTTACCTTGTGCTAATAAAATGATTTCTTATTTACTTAAAATATTCACTTTGTTTAGGTATGTGTATATGGTAGGGCATGCTGTGCCTGCATAAACCAGAAGAGGTTGTAGGTTAGCCTTGAGATGGAGTTACAAGTGAGGCACATTGATTTGGCTACTGGGAATTGAACTCAGATCTTCTGTAAGAGCAAGAAATACTCTTACCCTAGAGCCATCTATACAGTGACAGATTCTTACACATTTACTGAAGGCACAGCTTCTTTTGGTAATTGGTTCTTATATTGTCTTATGGAGACAATCAAATGACTGAATTATTTTGGAAACAGCCTCTAGGATGCATCAGACTCTGTTGTCAAGGATTCTATGATGTTTCAGTCTTACTTTGTAACAGTTGTGGGGACTGAATGCCAATCAGAAAATAGTGTGATCCACCATTCTTCCACGGTGAGCCTTAATGACAAAGGGCACCGGTGATCTTTATGGAGCAACATTTCACTCTGATTGATTAAAACAGAAAGCACACTGCTGATTGTGCTTAGAGCTAAAGCTACTGCCAAGTACCAGGTACAATTTGGTTTCAGAATGGCTTACTTTCAAAACAGAAGTGAAAAAAAAAGTGTCTTCTATATGGGCACAGCACACATTTCGTACACATAATATAGGCAAAATACTCATATGCATGAAATAAGATAACAAAATTAAGAAGTAGCAATTAAACAGTTCCACTTAGACAGATATCAGAGCCAAGAGAGTTCCAGCACTTATTCCTGGCCCCAAGGCTGCATGCTGAGGGTGCCGTAATCACTGCATTGTGTAGGTTGCCAGAGTTACAGGACACATAAGGGAAGCATTCCTGTTTGTCACCTCACTGCTTCATCAATGAAGGGAATAAAGCCAAGGATAAATAAATCCCTGTATCTCACACAGATAAAAAAAAGATTCAACGTCTTAATTTGAAGATAGAAACTGGAAAGTTCATTCTATCTACTGTTGGCTTTCTATGATAGAGTAATTTGATTTAAGCAATACACACAAAGCATAATAGGAAAAATTATGTGAGGATTGACATTCATCCTTGATCTTTGAAAAACATTTTGACCTCCAGTTAAATAACAAGTTTCAAAATGCCAAGACAGATTACTAATGCTAAAAGGCTGGCTGCATTGGAGGTAGAACTATATAACAAAGACCAGAACTTGCCTTCTCATGTGATTAAGTGGAGCTTGGCTTCTTTATGATAGCATAGTAAATGAAATTACTAAAACTTTGCTTAAAATAGTGTAAGTTCTGAAGTTTGGACTTAACTTATCTGGTTAAATTTAATATGCTGGAAAAATCATAGTTTATAAGTAGCCATACACTTTCTAGATACATTAATTCAGAATATTTTTTAAACTATTTCATAGGCATAAGGTTATTGTGTAGTTTAAATGCTAATTTCTGTACCCCTACCCATGCCTGGTTGCGATTTTTGTTCTAATAATTTCCTATCTATATGTTGTATAAACTCTGCTCTCCAATTCTTACCCTGATATGTCAATAAAGCAGCTTACAGCCAGGGGGAGAGAATAGAGCTGTACTTCCTGCCAGCCAGGATACAAGTTAGGTGAGGAAAATCAGAAATTCAACAAGGATTAAGCCATGGGTAGAGGTCCAAGGAAGATCAGGAGGAAGGAGCTAGAGCCAAGTAAGGCTACGAAGTGCAAGTATCACTGAAATGTTTGCTGGGAATAAGACAAAATAGCATCAAGGGTTAAGAACAGCCTTAAACGGCTCAAGATTATGTTGTGAAGCCTTGTAGTATAAAAAAGCCTCAATTATTTGTGTGATAGCCAGGTTAAAAAATAAGTTAAGAGAAAAAGCAACTGTTTTATAAAAATAGCTTCAATACTCTTCTATTAGAATCGTAGTTGAAGTTTATATTGATAAAGGTGCCTTAGTCCAGGTCTTAGAAAAACAAGCAAAGCAGAATATAGAACTTAGTTTTATCAAAAATGTTTTCCATTTCAAATAAATGTACTCAGTATGATTTTGTCAACATGAATCTATAGAACTTATATCAGCTCCCCATTGGTTCCTTGTGCCTCTCTGAGTGACCTCACTTTTTTGTCCTGTGAGATTAGACCAAGGGTCACTAGTAAACTGATTAAACAATACTTTCACAGTAAGGATTGTGTTTCCTATATAAACTACATGATCGTGTCGTTGTTTTTCTAGTGGAAGGAGAAAGAGCTTGATGAGAATGGAAATTGTGAACTCCCGTAAAGAGCACCAAACATTTTGACTACTTAATTTAGAAGAGACATAAATGCCCAAGAGCCACCTATCCCAAACCACTTCCACTTTTCAGAAAATTGATTCAGTGATAAAGTGGCATCATTAGATAAATTTTGAAGAGATTACATGTGCATCTACTTTAATAATGTTCATTAAAATATCAAAACATACCTTAAAGAGTATAGGAAAATAATAGACCCAAAATAGTCCATTTAGTCTATGTTATAGTCCTTCCAGAAGTTAGAAAAGGATTCTCTTGGGAAGTAATAAGTGAAGTAATATTTAAGGAAAGAGGATTAACTTAGTGAGATTTTAAGCAGTTGGAAAACAGTGATCAAGAATGTGATGGCCAAATGTTCCCAACTCAATTCAAAACACTGAAAGCAAATTAAAGTATAGGTTAGTGTAGGGAAAGGGATTCAAGAAAGATTCTGACATGCCTTGAAATTTCTTGGTCCTTATCCTAAGAGAAATAAGGCTCCATTGAAAAATGATCAAGGGTGAAGTGGCACAATCAATTTTGTATTGTGAAATGAAAATTTCTGAGACTGGACGAGAAAAAGATAGTTGGTGGAGAGGGAAAGTTACGGGACTATTGTTCAGGCATGAAAAAAAGAAAATGGAATGAGGCCAGGTGGGTGGCAGTAGAGTAGCCGAGAAGTGAGTCCTCTGGAGATAGAGTTCAGGAGTTACCAGCACTTGGAGATAAACTGGGAATGGAGGGAAGAAGGAAGTGAAAACAGACCAGCAATATGATGGCCACATCTCCTGCTGGGGTTGTAATGGTTATGACGCAGCCTAAGAGCAGTAAGAACTTAGTATTTGTTTCATGGTAACCATGGTGATAGCTAAGTACTTAGGCAAATAGAGATCAAGCTTGATGAATCCTAGATATTCAGAAGAGAGTTTGGGGTGAAGATGATTATGTATACATTATTTACATAATGCTAATATCTAATATTCTAAGCTCTGAGTGAGAATAGAATCTGTGAGTAAAAAAAAAGAACATGAAGAGAAATTCTGGGACAAATTTGGTTAAAATTCTATAATTTAATAGTTGTGCATCAATAATAAACTCGGCTATGATGATAAGTATGTATAGCAAGTTATAAAGTAGGAAAATCAAGAATGTTGCTAATTACTGAAAAAAGAGCATAAAATTATGCATTGAAGGTCTTACCTACATGCTAAGAGGAGTTTTAAAAGAATAAAAGATTCTCCTTTCAATGTAACACCATTTAGGTATGTGATGCCTGAAATCCCAGGTAGAGCTCATACAGTGTAGTACTGATGAGTGCAGTGGTGGTACAGTGCAGTGCTAAGGCAGCACAGTATTGAGGTTGTGCAATACTGACGCAGCACAGTACTGAGACAGGAATACTAGCAGGGGCAGGAAATAGAGAAGAGAATGTGCAAACCTTTCTTCTAGAGAATTTGGGCAGTAAGAGATGGGAGAGACTGCTGTGAATAGACTATGGTTTTAGAGGAGTTTGATTAGTTTTGGGTTTTTGTTTGTTTAGCCTGTAAAAAACAGTATTTGTTTAGGCCCACAGTTTCAAAGGCAGTTTCCATGCTGTCCTCATAGAGTAAAGGCATATCAGCTAGCACATCATCTGAGAGCTCACACCTTGAGTCATAAAGAAAGAAAACATAATAGAAATGATGGTAGGCTTTAAACTTCCATAGACTACTACAGCCAAGCCAACCTTCTGAGCCTATTGGGTCAAGAGTCAAATATTCAAATCTGAGCCTATGGGTGGCATTCCCATTTAAACCATCACAAATGGGACAGTGGGTTATATAGAGGCCTTTCTTTTTGTAATTGCTTTGGTTAGGATTTCTGTTTGCTTTGCTTTTTCAATAGTGGATTCATGTGTCATTGAAAGACAATGTTGGAAACCTATAGGTTCCAACAGGAAGAAGAAATTTGAGATATAAATACTGACAGCAGCAGTACAGTATTTAGTGCATGTCTTAAGAAAGTGAGAGGAAGGGAAAAAAAGCCCATTGGTGAACAAATGTCGCCATGAGTACAGTCCCAGACATCTTCTGAACCAAAAGAAAAGGTTATGGTTTGCATGTGTGGACAGGTAGGCTTGGAGTTTGCTCAAAAGATGAGGAGAACTTTGTTGGATTGTATTTGCTCTATCAGTAAGTGATATGGATGTCTTTTCCTAAGACAATGTAGATGTTCAAGCTCTGAGTCTGTATGAGAAAATGGTGTTGTTGTGAAAAATGGAAATCCTAGTTCAAGAGTCAAGTTGTGTGTATACTTATGGTCCTGTTTGTATCTGAGGGTCATGAATTTATGGTCTGAGGTCCACTGCTATATTATTTACTGTGCTTTACTTAGCCTCCTGGGCATATGGACAGAATGGGACATGGATTTCAATTAAGTCTTTGGGGGGTAAATGACAGCTAAAAGCAATGAGAGCCTTGGTTGATGTGTGGACACCTCTTTAAAGGTAAAAAGAAAGCACCAAAGACATTGGCAGAGTTCCAAAGGTTCCAAAGACTCTGACCGTTTTACACACACACACACACACACACACACACACACACACACACACACACACACACACACACATACACACACACATCTTGACAAGACAGAGAATTTGATAGGTTCCAGATGATGCTGGACATATTAAAAAGTCTCTGCTATAGCAAACATGCTTTAGATAATAGAAATTTCAGATTGCCAGACTATCACGAGATGTGCAAGGGTACTCTGAAGGCAGCCCTGCCTGGCCTGCCCTAGATAAGTGCTTAGATCAGTAGAAAGAAAAGATGATGGATATCTGACCACACTGGTAATTAATTGCTGTGGGGTAAGCTGTTCCATCCCATCTCACTGGAGAGTTCAGTGAATAATTGGGGGATACTGCTGAAGTAAAAGAATGGATTATTTTCATGAATAAAAATGACAACTCAGGGTAGAAGGGGAAGAAAAAGTGATAGAATTCTTCAGCTTGACTCTGATCTATCAGAACCTGCAGGAGTACAATGGACCCTCTCAGCTAACTCCCAGTGTCGTTGCTGTAGGAAGAAAAGCTCTCCTGACCGTGCAGTGGGTACGAAAATCGAGAGGCTTCTTGACAAGTGTGTTTATCAAGTACATCTGCAATGTTATTTTGAACGCTCAGTTGCAGCTCTGTTATTTCTCTCTGTGCTCATTTAACATGATGGACTTGTTTGGCAAATCCTTCAGGTGGTAGGAGGACGTGAAGAGGAGGAAGCTTAGTCTGGATCATAAAATAAAAAATATTGGCCTCATTCCCACACTCCAACTCTTATTTCTCCTCACCCTCCTAGATTACCATGTTTCTTCGTAGTAAAGAAAATGAATGGCTGTGTGCTGGAGCCCTGTGCATCTGTGCATATTGTGCTCAGAACACCATGGAAAAGGGATTCTGGTTTGACTTAAATTCTTGATTAAGGAAAAGGCCTAACAAGTCCCCTTACCTGGATGGGGAAGAATCCCTAGCATCCTAGTGAAGAATGTGACAACCTTGCCCATACCTACTGGCCTCTCTTCCACACTGCTGTATGCTGCACAGGCTGCTCTTTCAGTGTATTTATTTTCTTCTTTCCACAAAGCAGGCTCATAGTCTTTTTCTTTTTTCAGAATATACAACTGCAATTCAAGGGTGTTAAATAAGCAATCTGAGAACTCTGAGCACATTAATAGCAGAGCCCCAACGCTAGGCCAGGTACATTCCCAGGTGACAAATTTAGCTTACAAAAACTCCTGGGAATCACTGCCCAACTAATGCAGCGAGAGCAAGAATGAAATGCTCAATTTTCTAGTAATGGTATTTTTTTTAAAGGCAAAGTGATAGGAAATTAATTTTAGCAGTATTTGATTTAACCCAACATATCCATATTATTGTCATTTGTCAGTATGTCATCATAACTAAATTATGACTTTACTTTGTAAGTTTATCCTGTCTTTTACCGGATAAACAGAAAAATCTCAGACCTTATGATTTCAATGCTTGATAGCCACAGAGGTCCCATAGCTACCGTTCATCTTAGACAACTCAGGACTAGAATTCTCCTCGCGCTTTGCTTTTATTTTCTTCCTTCCCCGCCCCCCCAGATGATAGTTGTCTCTTAAAATTATGTAAATCAGCTCCTATATACATGTGTACATGTTTTCAATTTTGCTATGAATCTCCACCAGCAAATTTATGAAATTCTCAAAAATATTTTGTGATACATTGAATAAACTAAACTAAACAAAACAAAAAAGCAAAAAGGCCACAATGAAGGTCTGAATGAATTCCCTCACTGTCTATTTTAAATTAGACAGTTATTTTATCTGTAACCAGTCTTTTATCTACCTAGTCTATTATGGATTGTGCTGTAAGAGGGTAAAACTAGATTATGCACTTAATGCAGTGCCTAAAATTATGATGAAGTTGCTATATTAGTATTGTACTGCCTTCATACCGAACATTGCTGTGAGCTGAGTTCTTATACACGCAAAGCAAGAAAAGGGCATATACCATTTGTTACTACTGTCAGCCTTGTCTTGAACATGTAGCTTTATGCAGTACTTATGTTTTAGTTGACCCTCTTCAGTGTACAGACATATGTGCTTCTTTCTGTAGATATGATTACACTGAGCCCTATTTTGAAGAACTTTAGGAAGAAATAGTCCCCAAATTCCTGTACTATTTAGTTTTACAATTTAATGAGTTTTAATGCAGTTTTGTTTTTATATAACTATAAGATTATGAATGATGTTCAAATACTTTTAGTATTTATTAAAATGTAGTAAACATAATTTCATATATGTACAAAATAATAGATACCAATAACACAATAGTCATTTTTACTATATACCTCCCTTTTAAAAGCCTTTTCATTACTTAATATTAATATTTGATGCGTGGTATAGCTTGGGTGTGTCCTGCTGCAGGATCTTAAGAAATATATCTGCTACATTTGAAATGTTTCATAATGAGCAGACAACCATATGAAATTACCATATGAGGTCATCAAAGTCACACACGTGGTTATTTTTTTCTTATTATAAAAAATAAATGATTTTTATCATATTCACAGTTTTTCTTCTTTCTTAAGCTTTGGCCTGTAAAAGATTTAAGGTCATAACCATTTTATCTCTTCTCTGAACTAACCATATTGTCTCCTCATTCTTGAACAGGGGTTATTACATTATAATTGTGCCTTTGAAGAAGTCTCGTGGGAAATTTGTCAAGCCATGGGAGAGCCCTGATGAAATGGAGTTAGATGAGGTAACTGTGTCTTTGGTGTCTATGTCCTTTCTTAATTGTCCTATGGAAGCCTCTCAACACTTTGTTCAGGTGTCAGCTATGATGCTCTGGAATACTGAGTGAGCCAGTGAAGTGGTTAGCTATACTCTAAGAATCCTAGGAAAGATCCCTTTGTTTATCTGTGTTATCATTATTTTTCTGCCACCTGCCCATTGTAACCATGATGCAGAAGTCTGAAAGTTGATGTCAATTTTCTTAATAAAATTCTAGATGCCTTAGTTAGACAGTTGCCAAGGCTCTTACAAATGTAGAATGCATTTTATAACACATTGCAGTTAACCTGGTATAGAGTCTTCAGCATATTACACAAAATTCTAGTGATGCCCAAACATTATTTGCCTTATTCTCTTCTTTGTATGTTTCCAGAAACAGAAGTGTGTTTCCATGCAGAAAAAGAAAGATAGAAACAAACAAACAATAAAGCAAAATTCTGGATAAGGAAGGAAATGTGGTACAGAAAAACAAATAACATAAAACACTTAATAGTTTTATATTGACTTTCAAAATCTTAGAACTACAAGATTTTAATGCTACTTCTTGAAACATGGGCACTTTCTAAAATAGTTTGGTTTTATGTGTATGGGTGTTATTACTGCATGTATGTTTGTGCTCAGTGTGTGTAGTACAGTGGAGATCAGAAGAGCATGTTGAATCCCCTGGAACTGGGCTCACAGATGATTGTGAGCCCCCATGTGATGCTGAGAATGTAGCCTAGGTCATCTCTGAAAGCAACAAGTGCTTTTAATGGCTGAGCCATCTCTCCAGCCTCATCTGTAATTTTTAAAAGCCAGTACTCCATACTTCTATGTAGTGGAAAAATCAGATCTAGAGTATTTACTAAGATATCAGAGGCTGGGAGTCACAGGTGAAATATTACAGAGACTATTATTTTAGCAAAATGTTCTAAGCTTATAAGCCCCTCCCTATGTCAAGAAATATAATGTTTTAATTTGTAGTTCACTTACAACATGGGCCATATCTCAAAATAACCCTATTATTTCTATATATTCTTTCTGCATCGGATTAATACAAGTGGAGCAAGAAAAATTATAAATTCCATAACTGCATTTGGTGTTTTTTAAAGGAACTATTGGTGTTTTTTTAAATATATCTGTACAAAGGTGAATGCAATCTGACAAGCAGAAAGGGGGATTTGGGGTTGGGATCCCATGCTTCAGCAGATGTGTAGTGTCATCTCTAAAAATGTGACTCATCGCTACCTACCTATTTAATGAGTTACATTTGTTCAGGTTCACAAGGCTAGACAAGTTCAAGGTCAGGTCTCTGCCTGTGTCACTGTCTAGTGATTAGGTGACATGGCTGCAGTACAGAATGACACATTTCAGTAATGTGGCGGCATAGCTCAGTTATCAGTTTATTTTCTGTCAGTTACGATGTTAGAGAAACAGCACCCTCTCTCTAGCAGTTGACCCTAAGTCACTCTATAGTTCTTAGGTGAATTATAGAATTGTCATTTTCACATTTCTGTTGAAATTGGATTTTTAAATACAAAGGTAAATTGTAGAATCTATAAATATTTCCACCTATTAAAAATGATTTTTTTCAGAGCACAGACATCTGAGGCAAAAGGGACATCAAATGCTTTCAATAATAAGCTTTTCTTAGAAGTGAAGCCATTTGATGGGAAGGAATAGAGACTTATTCTCCTTTACAGCCAGGTTTTAACCTCTAGAAAGCACAGTAATGCTAATGGATTAAAATATAGGGCTTTGTGACATTGAACTTCCTTGCAATTAAATTCCACAGGTCTCTGCTACTGATTCCCATAACAAAGGGTCATTTTAATCATGCTTTGAGTTGTGGTGCATTAATCTGTATAATAGCTTGATAAAGAACATTTTATTAATTCAAAACTTTTGGGTCAGGATGGGTTGTTTCCCACTTTTCTTACTGATATAATTGAGACCACATTGCAGAATTAATGGTGGAAGAAATAAGATATGCATTGACTGGAAAATGAAAATTATTTCTGATAAAGAACTAAAGTCCTTGATATAACTTCTGGAATTATGTCCAATATATTTTGTAACTGTTGTGGAAGGGAACAAATGAAAGCAGGCAACGGCCTCACTTTCTACTTATTCATCCTGTTTCTGACCCTGCGAGAGGACTTGTTTTTCACCTAGTATGTATGACAAAAATTTTAGTAATTTTATTTTGAACGCAGTACCGTTGGGTTTGACAAAGCAATGTTCTTCTCTTAAATATATTTGACCACGTACTTTTCCATTAAGGCCTATAATTCACATTGTTGGAAATACATCAAGTAGAACAATGTCCTGAGGGGATTTCCACATGTATGCTTCTCATCTATGCCCATGCAAGATTTTAAAGGGCTTCTTAAAATTATTCAAAATTATATTCTGAGCTCATTTAATTTTTTTGTCTGGGTTATTATCTCCATGATAAATTTATAGACTAGAATTCCTGTTCTCAAGGTCAAACTGAGCAGAACAGGCATTGATAGTTGCAATGAATTTTGGGCAGAATGACTCCCAAATGTTAGTTGTATTTATTTCAGGGCAAGTGATGTAATGTGGCAAAGCTTTTCATTGCACTGTGCTTCAAAGCCTTGTCATAAAATAATGAAGTCATTTGTGGCTATAATTTCAACATCTTGGCTAACTTTGGTATCGTATAAACTTACTTGAGCCATTTAAAGTATAACACTGGAAGCATCCTAAAGGGTAGTCTTTAGAAACAGTGTTCTATTCCAGATGTAACTTCAGTGACTGACTGCCTTGGAGCTAATGAACACCAAAATATTCTAATATTTATTCCTGAGTCACTTGCTTTGTGTTTTCTAAATACACCTAGCAAACAGTAATCGTGGGGATGATATTGATGAATAAGGACAGCTGCCTATATCTGAAACCGAGGTAGGGTTTGATTGGTGAAGTTGAAGCTGGGATATAGTCACACAAACAACTGATGGTAAATGTTTCCGATTGACCAACTTCAAAAGATTATTCTGAACATCTGTAGCGCCTTTCTCCCTTGGGTTATATAGGCTATCATTTACTTAACATTGACGATAACCTTTGTAGTCACCTTTCAAGAATAATATTACATTAAGTAGTTGGCATGAGAGCTTTATAATTTGCATGTTAAAAAATCAGGAAAAGGAAAGATGATATTCATCTATGTTAATGAAAGCAGATACACAAAAATCACCTAGATGGTTAACTGCATAAAAATGAGTCAGGTGATCAGTACTTAAACGTGGTATGAGATTTCTTGATTTTTGTGCAAGTATTAGGTTATATAAAATTTAGGTGGAAAAACTCTTTATGTGTCTCTCCCGTGGATGGTTTAATTTTCTGATGCACATCAAGTCTATTCATACACTGAATCTTCCTATCATGCCCCAATTTGCTCACTTAGAATTGGGGATACTTATAATTTGTTTGACATGGTAATTAAGGGAGTCAATGACCTGATGTTCATTTAACCATCCTAGAAGAGTGTCTAGTACCCACTTGTGTTTATTTAAGGATTGACCATCATTATCACTCTGTGTAAACCTATGTCAGGCAACAGAATTGTAGGGTAAATTTCTGTTCCATCATTCTGGAAGATAGAGCATATTTGAGTGGTCCACCTGGATGTATACACAGATACATAAATACATAGAATTTAGATTCAGATTTGGCAAACAGAGCATGTCTAATCCCCTGAACTTCTATAAATGCCTTATATCTCATATAATTTTAGTATAGCAATAAGCTCAAATTTCACAGTCATTTTTAGAGCATGATAAATTAAATATTATTGATACATGTCATGAGAACAAATTATTACATAGCCACAGAGCTGTCTTCTACATTATTACGTTTTTAGCTGGCTGTGTGCAAAAGAGACTGCATTGCCTGTGGCTGTTGACAGCAGCATTTGAGTTGAGAAAAGGCTAATCCAATAACCATTTCCTCATGAATCCTATCCTGATTGTGGAAGCATCTTTTATATTTAAAAATTTAATTTATGTGTATGAGTGTCTTGCTTGGATGTATACTGTTCAATGTATGTATGCTTGTGTCCACATAAACCAAAAAAAAAGGGTCTTAGATCCTGTGGAACTGGAAATATAAATGGTTATAAGCCACTACTGGGATTCTGAGCATCAACCTAAGTTCACTGAAAGAACTGGCTGAGCTATTTCTCCATCTTCTGCCAGCATTTCTCTGTACTAAGTACTTCTCATTAATTTGCTTTGCAATTTCCTTGTCAGGGCAAAAAACAAGCATAGTAGTTTTGCTGCCCAAGTCCTTTAACTTTATTTACTACAATAAAGGTTGGGTTTCCCCTCAGGTACACAGGCTTGGTCCACTTTTCCTTCAGATACATGCTGCAATCTCCACAGTCATTAAAACAAAACAAAAATTCTTTCCAAAAAGCCACTAAGAACTGATCACTGACCTCAAAAGCCATTCAGGACTAAGAGAGGCTTCTTCCCAGTTAGACTCTAAAATAATGTGTGTAATAAGAAAAAACAGAAATAACTACATTGTTTTGAAATCAATTCTAATATCAAATGAAATTTTCTTCCAATGAAAGACAATGAAAAGCAATAAGTTATTTAAACATTTATTTTATATTTTCCTTTTCCCTAGAAATGTAAGATTGTGTGTGTGTGTGTGTCTGTCTGTCTGTCTGTCTGTCTGTCTGTCTGTCTGTCTGTCTGTCTCTCTCTCTCTCTCTCTCTGTGTGTGTGTGTGTGTGTGTGTGTGTGTGTGTGTGTGTGTGTGTGTGTGATTTCTGTCGTGATACTGAAGTTAGTTGATTCTTACCCATCCTACTAACCATGTCACCTGTCTAAATACATATTCCTCAGAACTAGATTCTAGGAAGAGTTGACTTAATGGTAAAATGTCAAGAGTCTTTTCCAAACTGGTTAATGAAAGATGTAAGCTAAGCCAGACTCGGAAATGAGTGACAGTGACTTCTGAGAATAGATAAATTAAAGTTATTCACTAGATTTCAAATCTGCATACTTAAGAGAAGTTTTATCATATAAATAATCCCATTATAAAATAGTAGCATCTTCTATAAAAATATCACATTTTAGCACTTAAATGGCTTTGACTGGTTACTAATTGTTTCATGTGGCTCCCATGAGACGAGGCTGTTCATGGAGCTGTGCTTCTTCCTTTAACAGATTATAATATAGCATTGGCCTTTTAAAGAATTTCATTAGTGTAGGAAATTATGTGGGCTTTCAGTGCAAGTCTAATGTCCTGTGCTTGTAGCCTGGTCCTGGCAGATCAGTTTGGCATGTTACGTAAGAGGAGGCAAGTGTTTGAAAATCACAGCTGAGTCAGTTGTACTGACCCCCTGCAGGAGAGGTGAACAAACTATCAGGTTCTTCCCAGTCCTGGATTAATTTCTCCTCTAAGACATCAATAAGTTGGTTGTTTATGTTTCTTTTTTCTGTTTTTCACTTTCCCCTTAAGCTGCTTAAGGAGATATCTAGGAAACGCAGAAGCATCCGTTATGGGAGAGAAGTTGAATTAAAGCCATATATTGCTGCTCACTTTGATGTCCTTCCCACTGAGTTCACCCTGGGGGATGACAAACATTATGGTGGATTTACAAACAAGCAACTCCAAAGTGGACAAGAATATGTCTTCTTTGTGTTAGCAGTGATGGACCATGCAGAGTCTGTAAGTTAAGTATGATGTACTGTTTCCTACACTTGTCCATTTTCACTACTGTGCATGTTTACTTGGGGGATGTGTCTGCATGTACCCCAAGGATTTCTCACTCTATCATTAGTTCAAGCATGACATTGAGCTGCCTGTTGTTCTAGCATTTCTGAACATTCTGCATGACACTACATGACAAGCAGATGACAGGGATTTCCCATGTGAAGTACCAGATTGATGTAGCACAGGTCTTCAGAAAAAAATTCTCTTTTCATCATTGAAAATTATTTACTTTAAAAAATTATTTTTCATGTTACATGATCTAGGAGACGTTACCCCATGTGGTTTAGTGGGAAACAAAAGGCTCTGTCATTAACATAGCATGTATGAAAACATAGACTATGGCATTTCTTTAATTTATTCTCCTGCAACTCTGAGTACACAGTGCTTCTATCCAGATTCACTAGACAGTGAATTTAGGGAGAGGAGAGTACAAGCAACTCCTTCAATTATAGAAAAGTATGAGTGACTTTATCAGTGAAAAGCCAAGAAAGTTACAGAATAATTCAATAAGAGTGAGAATTCCTAAGGTACTCTAAATAATGAGTTGTCTTGTTTTATGTAATTCATCTTGCTCCTGTGTCATTTTATGCTCCAGTTGCTCTGGATGCTTTAAATAAAAGAAAAATGGAGGAAACAGTAGACTGGAAGGAAGGTAGATGTTTATAGTGGCAGTTCACATGAGCATTTCATAGATATATTCCTTACTGTGTCTGAATCAAGGCTTAAATCTGACAGTTTTGGCAACTGAATTGAGCTGGTCTCTTCATGTGGGAAGCCCACAGTTTATGAAAGGTCTCTGTATCAGGTGCTCTTTTGTACAGCAGGGCCTCTCTTCAGTTCAGGGAATTTCCCCATGGAAAATCAGAGCACAAAAGCAGCCTCATTTACCTTGTGCGTAAATGTCATTTGATGGCCTTCCTGGAATTTCCAAACATCAAGATGCTCACTGTATCTCATTGAAGGTTTTAACATAAAATATCAGAGGAATAAAACGTTAGAAATCATTTTTTTTCTTTAAAAATAAAATATACAGATGCTGGAGAGGAAATTTTTTGATATTGTTCTAGGAATGTTTCAGTCAGAGGATGCACTTAAACACTTAGATAAGTCAATGAATTCGGGAAATACGTCTCACCCAATCCTGCGGTGATGATGGTGCTTTTGTTGGGGACTATGGATGGATTCTGCTGTCTCCCGACCATTCCCACTCATGTCGACATGTCTCCTCATTGATGCATCATCTCTTTCTCTCTTATTTTATCATATCACTATCTCAAATTGCTGTCTCCTGGAGCAAGGATAGCTCTCATGTTCTGCTTTCTTGAAGAAAACTGGCTCTCTCTCTCTCCTCCAATAGGCATCGATTGCTAATAACTGCTCATCTAGGCGAGGGACTTTTTTACCTACCCAGTATTACTGGGCTATGATATCTGTCTGGTTGATATTGCACAGATCTTGCTCTGCTGAGTTCATGTGTCTGGAAAATGCTCATTCCTTGGACTCATCCACTGCCTCTGATTTTTCCGTCTTTAAGTGCTACCTTTCATGATAACCACAGAGCCTGGAGAAGCCTTGAGAAGCCTTGAGATATAGTTGATGTAGATGTCCCATTTTGTGCTGGTCACTGCAACTTCATAGTATCTTGAATAGTGACCAGTTATGGATATCTATGTTAATCACTGCCTACTAGAAAGAGACACTTCTCTGATGAAGTTTGAGAGATACACTAACATATGAATAAAATGATGGGTTGTTAGAAGATTATACTGTGTTCATTTAGTTAGAATTATAGCAGTAACTTCTCCCCTAGGACCTAAGGCCTCTCTAGCCACAAGGTCTTGACCACAGCTATGTGACATTATATTTCCCCTGCATGTTATGTGTGCTTAGGCCAGCATTCACTTCATAGTCTATAGTCATATCCAGTTTGCAGTGCTATGGTTCTTTTAGGATCTGCCAATCTCAGTGGCTGTATAGGAATAGGAGATACAATCATTCCAATTGTTAAGAGGCAATTTGCAGAAACAAAACTCACTTCTCTACCCTTTTTCCATCTCCCAACAAAGAGTATTTGCTAAGCTGTTGCTTCCAATTAAGCATACCAGAATTGGTTTTAAATGATAATAACGTCTAATCTCTTTTATTATTTCTTTCCATTTAGCAAATTCTACTGGTATCACTTTATGTCAGTGCTTTCTTTTCCTTTTAACATAGATCTCCTTCCTGACTTAAGTTAGAAATTCTTATGCTTTGATAAGTCCTTTCTTTAAACTTCCATTGTGGTTGAACACTTTGATTAGTATATCAATGCCATTTTGTAAAGAATTTCAAATCAGCTAGTTTGCTCATGTATATCAATTTGAGATTAGCAAACAAAGTGAGAGGGACCCTACCAAAGCAAACATATAAAGAATCATGTTTCTTTGATATATAAGTTCAACACCTAGTTCTTTATATAAATTGTTATATATTATGTTATATTTATAAATCATATATATACATATATATACATACACATACATATTATCTCCATGTTCCAAGACTTCCTCCTCCTTCCTCTCTCTTGCTTTCAGCTATGTCTAAGAAAGTTCAAAAATACAGAGTTTTCATCTATTCGAAACATAGAAAATGTTGAAAGTCTTTTTAACCTCTGTCCTGTGAACTAAATAAAATAGAAAGCAATGGTAAAGTTCAAGTACTCGGTGAAACATGTTCTCTGTCTGTCTATTGAGTTGTGCTAAAGTTGAGAGCATGTGCCTTAAGGTAAATTTTTGAAAGGTGGAGGTTAAGAACTTAACTATATTTGCAGATCTTGAACAAACTACATCCCTTCATGTCTTAGCATTCTCAGCCACTTGAAAAGATGAATTTTGGGTTGTTTTACTTTGTTCAGCAAAAATTTACTGAGGACTTTCTAAATACAGTGCAGTGTGAAAACAAACATGCTAAGGCTTCTTTCCGATAACCATGGTATGGTATAGGCTTCCTACAGGCATTGCCAGAAAGCCTCTCAGGAAGGCTTTGCAGTTACAAGTTCGGATGATAACTTAGGTAGTTGTACTTAATAAAATTCAGAAACTCTGGGTATGGATAGGAGAGCATTAAGGAGGTTCTAAAGAACAACTGGTATCAGTGGGAAGAGCAGTTTGACCTTAGGTTACTGAAAAGCCAAACCTGTAGTCTCCTTTCACAGTGAAAGCTTGAGGAAGTGGGAATCAAGACAGAGATATATCTGGAATGAAGGGAGGCTCTTCATTTGAACCCGAATGTCCAAGCAATTGAAAGTGAATGTCTCTGTTGTTCAAATAGTTAAAACCGGATATCTCCTGGCCTTATAAAGAACAAAAAGATAGGCAGAGAACAGAAATGAAGAATGCTGGGCCAGAAAGTCAGACAGTGAGTTCAGAGGGCTCATGCAGTTTGAAAGATTAGGAAGAAGCTGGTGAAATACAGAATTAGGAAAGTCAGGAAGGGATTTATTAAGTCTCGCTCAACTGAGGCAAGTCGGAAAAGATACTTAAAGCCTAAGGACTGAAGAAAAGCAATTAGGTTAGTAAATTATATAATAGTACTAAAGGTCACAGTTAAATGAAAACAGATGAATAAGTGGAAGGAGACACCTGCAATCAATGGGTATAAATTGACTTGTGGGATAAAAGAGTTAAAAAAACAAAAAAACAAAACTTAAAAGTAAAAAAAAAAAAGCTTCATTTTAAATGGGGCAAAATAGAATGAAATAGGACATTATAGAAACAAAGCCTGTTCTTTATTGATCAACTGTGTTTTTCCTCTTGGAAAGAAGCATATTAACATCTAGTTGGTAGCTGCCATAAATTTATATAAAAGCTACTAAATTCTACCAATCCTGTTTCACAAGGCTATAGCATCAATTCCAAACATCTCGATTTCTAATTGAAATATTGGCGTTCTCTTTCATAACTGTAGACTTCAACGCCCTGAGAATGTAGAGTACGGAGAAGTGTTAGTGTGCTCTTCCATTGCAGTAAACACTGGCTTGTCCTCCTGTGGAAATGTTCACCAGTGCTGAGCTCTGTAACTTCGTGACATGAATTGTCTCATGTCAAAGATCTTGGTACTACAGTGTTCCTGACTTCAGAGTGTTGCTGCTTACACTTTGCTTAGATTTTAACAGTCTTAACCCTCAAACCTATAAAATATCCTGACATTAATCAAAACCTTTTGGATTTCAGAGCATTTGGACTCACAGTTTTTGGATTGGGAATATTCAATTTTGCATCTTTGTTTTCACATAGCAATTAATGTATTCCTACAATGTAAATGATCATTGGATATTGTTTAATGCTTTTTTTCAAAATATCTTTTGACCTTAATAAAATTACATTTTCCCTCTTCCTTTCAACTTCCACATACTCCCCTTGCTCTCTCTCAATTCATGACCTCATTTCTTTGATTTTTGTTCTTGTGTGTGTCTGTGTATGTGTTTCTAAATATATAAATATAACCTGCTCAGTCAGTGTAATGTTACTTGCATGAATATGTTGTCAGAGATGACCATTTGGTATTGCATGACTAATCAGTGTGCTCTTTCGTAGGAAAGAGTGTTTCATACCATAGTTACCTTTAACTTCCATCTACATTAACATGTCTATTGATATCATCCTTCTTCATTCAGGCCTTGTATTAGCAGCTATATTAATATAATTTCAGGAATGTAGTTTCCCTGATAATTCTAGGGGACACAATGTCATAGTAAGCCTACTGTTCATCTAACTCTGCCAGCCATTCTGCTCCCTCCCCAACACAGATCCCTGTGCATTAGATGCTCTGTGTTGTAGATGTACTGGTAGATACTGAGCTCCGTAACTCTGCATGTTGCTCATTTGGGGTTTTCTGCAATGGTCTTTCTCTCTTGTAAAGAGATGTTTCTTTGCTGAATGATGAGAACTACATTTATCTGTAGACATTAGGATAAGAAATCAGAGTGTAGGCAGAGGTTGTACTGATTTGATAAAATGACTGTTAGAGAAGCTCCTTCAAGCTCTACGACTTCACTGGCTGCAGGATGTTGACTAGGTTTCAAGTCCCAACTGTGGTTTCCTTCTTGATGAGTGGGTCTTAGGTTCAATTAGAGAATTGCTGGTTACCACCAAAGTATCTGTGCTACTGCAGCGCCCTTAGAATTATCATGTCATGTTGGATGTTGTGGTACATGGGCAACACAGCTGGGTAGAAATATTGACTGTTTCCCTCCTTTAGAAGCTTGCATGACTACAACTTCTGGTACTGTGAATGTTAGTCTACAGGGAGGAGGCTTTCAAGTCAAATCTACCTCAGGTCCTCTAAGTCCTATGTCTGAAGTGTATGGTTTCTTTCACAACGGAAACTTACTTACCACATCTGGGAGGCAACCAAGGGCGACAGCAATATCCTGTTTGGGGAATCTCTGAAATAACCCTCAACTCAAAAGGAGACTTCTCCTGCTTGTTATTGGTCTTTTTCTTAGATAGGCTGACTTTTGAATGGAACGTTATCAGCCCAAATTTGATGCTTTCTTATATGAAGTTATATAAGTAAATTCGATGGGAAACATAACCTTTCATGTCACTTACACCATTCAAAATGATTTGGTTATGGTTTTTTTATTTCTGTTTTAAAAAATGTCTTCCTCTCATTCTTGCTTGTTATTTTGCTTCCTTTTTTCTTTTTCATTTAAACCTTTCTCTTTTCACCAGTATTTGGTTAATATGACTTTATCAGTCTGTCATCAAATACATTTCATAGATTTTTCTCTCAATGCTAAAGATACCCTTCAGAAAGATCATTATTATCTAACTAATATGGACTTTGCTTATCCTCAGAAGATGTATGCCACCAGCCCATACTCCGACCCTGTTGTGTCAATGGATCTGGATCCACAGCCAATCACAGATGAAGAGGAAGGCTTGATATGGGTCGTAGGTCCTGTTCTTGCAGTGGTCTTTATCATCTGTATTGTGATTGCTATTCTTCTTTACAAAAGGTAGGTCTGCTCTATATTTTAATTGTGACTGTGAGGACTACCTTAACTTAGTAGAATAAATCATTTTTCTATGATTGTGTGGTAGATTTTTTAATGATATATTTGAAGACATCCCAGTAACTAATATTGAAAACCACATTTTTGTCATACCTAGAACAAGTTGGGATAACTGACCTTGTAGTGTGGTTTTTATTGTCCAGCATGTACTCTCTCATCCTCCATCTTCTGTGATGCATTGCAATGGCCAGTTTTTATGAAACAGATAGCAGTACATTCTCAGCAGCTCATTCTATGCAATCTTTAATTTGTTTTTAGATGTTTATTTTTGAAACATAATTTTACACATTTCTTTCCATTTCATAAAACTAACATGCACATGTGCAAAAATGTTTTCCTATAGCTGTTTCTTACGGTTCAGAAAATATAACTAAATGATTTTTAAAAAATTAAAAAAGGGGTGGGAGCTAGTTAGGTTAGCTTGTTTTTCTGCATCTTTTTTTCCAATATTCACTATTAAATTTGCATCAATTTTCAATAAGAGGTGATCAGAAAGTGCTATCTTCTAATTAAAACAAAATTTAACCATGATCCTCATATGTCTCAGTATCAACCTGATTAGTATCTTATCATTTCTATTCTTACTCCTTTGTTCTTACGTTTATAGAATACACTTTTTTCCTTCATCATCTCTGTCCTTCTCTGGAAAACTGTCTAAAAAATCTATTCTATTTGGTCCAACACAGAGAGAAAGTTGGGACGATACAAGACAAAGAGTAGTAGCTCATAATCAAAATTTATTAAGTTGCCTGTCCTATCTCGGAGTTAAGAAGAAGGAGACAAGTGACCCTAGTTGTCCCTTCCCATCACTGCCGTCATGCAATTGCTCAAGCCGTAAAATAGCAGAGAATGAGTGGTCAATGACAGAATCTCCTTTAATTGATGGTTTGATTCTTCCCTTACCAGGCTTTATCTTATCAATATGCATCTTATAGAGCCGATTGTAGTCTCTCCAGTCTCTTCTGTATAAGATATAAAAGTAGGAGAATGATGCTTCCCATGGGCTCTCAGCCAGTCAGGAGTCCTATGTGAGCCAAGGCTGGAGTGGTGCCCTTTCCTATAGGTTACCACAGGTAGTAAAATAAGAGAAAGAATGGATTTGATTAAAATTCATGTTAGACTTCTTACTGTTATCTGAATGATACCCATTCAAGTGGTCACATGCTATACTGGAATATGGCCAGAAAAAAGTACCCAAACATAGGTCCATTTCAGCCCAGGTCATATGACGTTTCTGATATTCAAAATGCTCATTTTAGTGTCCTAATAGGATGTCTTCCCTTCTGTCCCAGAAATGGGAGGATACAAGGGATGTGATAACCATTGAGATGTAATACGAATAAATTAATAAAATATATTTTTAAAAAAAGAACAAAATGCTCATTTTCAGGTCATGTTTTATTATGCTATGGTGAGACAATTAAAAAGTAATCCTATTGTCTATATAAGTTAATTATGTAAATGTATGAAATTAAGAGCTATAGCCTTGATAATTTTTTAAAACTTTAATTACATTTTCCTCGACTCATCTACATATGCTTGAAAAGAACCAGCTCATTTATCATTTTCCTTAATCCTGCAAAAGAAAGCATCTTATTTAAAGTTTTCATGTCTCTGTTAAGAGTTGCATTTTTGCATGTGCGCATGTGAGCATCGTCTAATGTGATTGTTGGAAAATGCATACATCCTCGAATGCTAAGTATATTTAGCTAGCCATCTGAAGGCCATGGAGCATTTCTGAAATAGAAATGCATGCTTCAGCACTAAAAAACATTCCTGACTTGAAATTTAAGTAGACCCAACAATGTTCTTCTTGATTATCATGAGGCAGTTCAAGAGGAAATCTGTACTCAATGAATGGTGTCTTTTATAGCTTATATCCTGACCAAAGTTAATTATATAATATGTACTTCACTCCATCCTTTAGACGCCTTTCAGATTATATACAGATCATTGATAGTGACTCAAAAATAAAAGTATCACTATTGCTATTATTATAATTTCAAAAATATTAATATTTTATTTTCTAATCCAAATAATGTTTAGAGATATCATGGCATAAAATAGAACTGGTTCACCTTGATTTGATAATTGCCTTTACTAGATACACCTGCTCACAAAAATATTGCTTGTGAAACAGCTATTAGCTATCGATGGCTTGCCATATTATTAAGTGTATTTTACCCAGCAACTCTAGGCTTTCAGACTTCATAGTTGTATTTATGTGGGAAGGGGACACTATTTTATGTGACTCGGTTAATTTTACTTTTATTCTCTTAATTTTTATATTTATAATACATTGATAGCCAGTGACAAAACTATTACTGAGGCCATGTAAGGGCCCTAAACTATATACTGACTGTTAAGAATATTAAACTACAGTTGGTGGGTTTGTAGCATTACAAATATTTCATACTATGATTTTTTTTGCAAAGATTTTCATACTTCATTCATCCAATGACTCAATAATATAAGTTCAGAAGTAGGATGCTAACCAAGCCTAGGAAAACACTGGGATGTAAACCATGAGTACTTGTGGTCGAGGCGTACTTATGTGGCTGAAGGGCTAGAAAGTCTTGCCAACAGCTCACGCTTCATCATTTACAGAAAAAGTAAATAAACTGGACATGTGAGCTTTTTGATAATACTATTGCATAATCTGAGAACACAAAGAGGTAATAGACTGGCTCTTTAATATTTCTCCTGTAGATGTATGTGTGTGTATCTAATTGTGATGTATAAACCCAGCTTCCCATAATTCACCCACCATGGACAATTACAACTCTCCAGGCCACTCATTTCCTCCACAGTCATCTGCTCTGCTCAGTAGTTACTTCTAATACAGTCAGAATATTATTTATATAGATGCCAAATATTTTAAAATAAAACACTCTGCTCAGTAGTTAGTTCTAATACAGCCAGAAAATTATTTATATAGATAGTAACTATTTTAAAATAAAATATTAAATTTAATTTATGGGAAACTATCTCAAGATGATGGTGGATTTTTCTATATGCTAGGATGTGGGAAAGAAAGTTCAGACTATGAAGTGAAAGAAATTCAAGGCATACTATAAGCAGTAATAATATCTTTAGGCATGATAGCTTAGCCCATGAAGAGAAGCTTCTGACCTTCTATCTCTATTGCTTAGGTATGTAAATCATGAGGTAGGTGAGACAAAACCACTGATTTTAGCTTTTTCCAGCTGTTCCTAGAGTCTCCTGTTTTAGTATCAACTTACATGTATTTCTAAATTATCATCAGGTCTATCATTATCGTCATTATACCTTGTGAAGCAATCTAAGTCCCTACCCATTGCAGGGTCAGTGCCGCTTGACTCTGCCCCCGCCACACAGCACCCCACCCTGCCGTATGAGCCCCAGTCCCCACTCCTTCCCGCTCCTCCTACCTTGATCACTCTTCTCATTTTTTTTTTAATGACTGAGATCCTTCCTCTCCTCCCTCTGTTCAGGCTACTCTGTGCCCCCCTTTCTGTGACTTTGAAGTTCTATCTATTGATGATGGAACCGGTTGCATCTCTATTATTGCCCAGTATCTTGATTCTCTTGCTCCTCGTCGTCTCTTGAGTAACCACAACAGAGCTATGTTGAATAAATTACTCTTATACGTGTTCAATAATATTAAATTTACTTTCCTCCCGCTCTTTATTCTATGATTTACTATCAGTTTCATCTTGGCCTATGATATAAGTTTATGCAATTTTCAGGCCTTCAAAAGTAGATGTTTAAACATATATGAATGCATGTGTGGGCTAAATCATGCAGTCCTACAAGAGAACTGTTCTGTTAGTTAACCCTCCATCCTTTCATGTAAATACTCGAGCCACCTTTCTCCTTCACCTAGAGAGTTCCTGCACCTCAGTCTCTGATAAACTCATTAGTAAAAAAAGAAAGTGAGAAGGGTTGGGAATTCTGTTTGTTTGCTTGTTGGTTTGTTTAATTCGAGACACTAGGTAAATCACTTCACATTTCAGAAAGAATGAAACAAAGTAAGTGTGATGTCATTGTCATCCTTCACTGTGTGTGTTTATAAAGATAAATGTGAATTTTCGTTTTCCTTTCTTTGAGCAATGGACTGCCTTGTCTGTAGTACCTGTGTCTACAACACAAAACACTTTACCTGTTGCCTCAAAGTGAATATTGTTCAGATTAATTCTTTCCCAAGAAGGTTATAGTCCCTGGGAAATAGTTGCATGTTTTAATAATCAATATATCACCACAGGTGGAAGCAACTGTGAGTGGTGGTGGATATGTCTGCAGAAAGTAGCACTTCTTGAGGCAATGCCTGTCTTTTCAATGGCTAGTTATTAAAATGCTCCTGGGAATTAGCTGAGCTCTACAGAAGGGTCATGCATGTCAGATTTATAATCACACATACTATGTTTTCCAGGATTTAAATGTAATTCATCCTTTATTATAAAAATGATTTATGATTGCCTTACTTTTCAAGAGGTGTTGGGAAAATTATTTCTGCTACTATATTTCATTGTGGTGTAATGTTCCAATGTTCAAATTTTCACTCAGTTCAGTGCCGTTTCTAGAAATTTCATATCCTTAAAGAAATGGCATACATCTTAGCTGAAGACTTTATATTTCTGAAATCCTGTTGTATTTTCATTGAGAAAAATCAGTTGTTGTCCTGAGTTGGACCTTAAAAATTGAGTACCGTGGTCATCATATACTTACTGTATTAATTAATTTTAGCAGCATTTTTGTAAAATAGTAAGTGAAAGTGAATGCAGCATTGAACTCCATGCATTCTATATTCAGTGATGTAGTCTTGTACCCTCCACTTTTTCGTGATTAGAGGCCTGGAAAAATTTTGATGAACTATTATTTACTAATATGTATGAGTTATGTGTCTCTGCTTGTGAGCACTACTTTTCAAAACTTGGTTGTCATGGTTACTCTTGTTACCATTGGCCAACTAACATTAAGCCTTTCTTTTTTTTCCTTTTTCTTCTTTTCTTTTCTTTCTTTCTTTATTTTGTGCTGCATTAAATGGAGCAGTAAACCTGACAGGTGAGGAATAGAGACTAAACCCTGTCCATACTTAATAGGGAAAACTCAGATACAGGTAGTCTTGAGTTGATGAGGTGAGGGTGGGGACCAGCCTAAAGATCCCACCTAGCAAGTGGAAGCTGGACAGAGCCTACACACAGATGATAATTTGGTTTTTAAAATGAGATGATGGAAATATTTTGCCATTATAAGAAGGAGACAATGTATTTTCTTACAATCTAACTTAGGAAACAGTAAAGCCAGTCTCTGGGTTTTGTATTCATGGGTAAATGAATATTTGTGTGTGTTAATGTGTCCACAGGTTGAAAATGTTAGTTGTCCTGTAGACCTTTTGTTTTGTTTGTTTGTTTGTGCCCCTTAGTGAACATTCCTACAGAATACAAAATTATCCTCATGTCAGCCAGCCCTGGTTACCGTTACAGTAACAATAGCAAAAATATACTTGATGATGATTCCAGACTGGTTCCTACTTTTCAACTAATATACATTTCCTACAGAATACAAAATTATCCTCATGTCAGCCAGCCCTGGTTACCGTTACAGTAACAATAGCAAAAATATACTTGATGATGATTCCAGACTGGTTCCTACTTTTCAACTAATATACATACACATATGCTAAAATTCAACTAAAACAAGGATCGGTGAGGTTATGTGCTGTCCTGCCAGCACTACACTCAATGGCCTTCCAGGGGTGGTGCCCGTGGCTGCATCACTGCTGTATTATTCCTCGAGGATATTCTAGAATTGTAAATTCTTAGTTCTCACCCAACATAACTAAGTCTAAATAAGGTCCTGCACTGACACAGCAACCTGTGTTTTAAAGAGCCTGCACAGTTGTTTTTGTGTACACTTTTGAGAATCACTCATTGCTCTTTGTTAAATGGCCCTATGTTGCCCAGAAGACCACACTGAAACTCAGTGACAGTACTGTTCAAACCTCCCAGAGAGGGCCTTTGTTTGTGGACCCCAAGAGTAACCATTAATACAGCAGAAAAGTGCCGACTATTTTGTTTCAGCCAAAACACACAGCGCTTTGAACCTATTTCTCATTCTCTGGTTCCATTGTACTATGCAGGCACTTTACAGTTTATCTTCCCTCCTTGTTGTACTCACATTAGAGAGTCGGACCAAAACTTAAGGTATTGTCTTCTTTTTCATCAGTGAAAGAGCTGAGAAGACTGTCTGTAGCTGATACACATTCAGAGAGATTGGAGAATGTAATTAGGGGCATCAAAACAGTAAAGTCTGAATTACTTTCTTTAAATATTATGAGTTAAGATTTCACAGAAGATGTTAAATTCAAAACTTTCTTCCAGACCATGAATACAATCTTCCAAACAAACTTAGTTTGCTCTGCCATCCTTCCTCAATGGGAACCATGTAAAAAGGAAATGAAAACAGCACCTTTTATCATTGTAGAATGTTATGTAACTGCACAATTCCTCTATATAGTAGATGCTCATCATTTTAAGAAGCAAACTAGAAGTAGAATTGGATATCCTTAATAGGGTAACATTAATATGTAAAATTTGAATGTTTCTGGCCACTGTTCTATATAATTTTTTAACTAAAAATTAAATAATGGAACCTTGGAACATTTATTCCAGAAAATGCTATGGATCGCACTCATGCTAGGCCTGGCGTAGGCTAGTCCATCCTCTTCATAATTTAGGAGAGTAAGTTTTTTAAAATTTGAACTACTTAAAATGATCATAACCAATACTATTTCTTCTGACTCTTTCTTAGACATGCTTTGTATATTTGAAAACTCCAGTTCTAGTAAATAACTGTCTACTGGTAGTATGGTTATACACAGCCACAATGATACCTTGGTTTTCATCAAAACGAAGCTAATAGAGTTTTTTTTTTTTATCTGAGTGGTCATCTCATTTGAACAAATAGAATAAAAGCAAAATTAGCTATTAGATGTCCAGAAGCCACTTTCAGTCCTTCATGAACTGCAATTATATGGAATGTACAATTTGTAAGTAAATTTAATCCCTTACTATGATCTTTCTAAGGCTTCTATCCTGACAACTGGAATAATTTCCAACTTTACACTACAAAAAAAGAAGCCTGAATTTCCTTAGAGAATGTTCCCCCAGCATAGCCAGTGTCACTCAGCCTGGCCTCTGGGAAAAGAAGATAAGGAAGCTGTTCAATAGTTCCCTCAAGAGCGAAGCAGTTTCTTTGCGTAGATATTTCCAATTCTTCTTTCCACTCTCTTGAGTGAATAGCAGTAGAATCATTTTGGAAAGGAAGAAAGATGCAGGTTTTCATCATTGGGTCTGGCACATCAATAGAGAAGTGTACCTGTGCCTACTTACCCACAAAGGCCCAAGCCTGAGAAAAGCCCTATGTGTAACATGAAAGGACCAGCTGTGGGTTTACTCTGAGATCAACTGCTTAGCTGAACTCTTTGCCATTCATTAGGCTATGGAAATGCTGCATCTTCAACGATAAAATGAATATCTCAGTGTTATACAGCTGATACCCACTGCATTTGCTATTCTGAAATTTTATCACCAAGTACTTCTTTCACGCCGTTTCTAAGCCCTTGTCTTCTTTTTCATTACTGTCACCAGTCCTCCATCTCTTCTTTTCAACTTCATTTGCTATTCCATGTAACTGGAGGTTCCAGGACCTTGGACACAATTCAGAATCACTCTCTCCTCAAATCAACAGTACAACTTAGCTTGGCAGTAATCTAAGGCTGTCAGTGACATCTTTAGGTAGGAAAACTAAGTCCTGAGATAGGTTATTCTAAGGTATGGAGAGAACAAGGTGCCTAATAGGATCCATCCAAGAAAATGTATTGCATCAAGGATATATCACCAATGCATTGCACTTGAGTAAATGCACACCCTCTTTGTCTCAGTCTTCCCTTTATCCACTAACTGTTCTTATTTTGAATAGATGAAGAAAAATGAAAGCAAAGATTTTCTGGCTAACCAGGATATGGCAAGAGCAAAGCTTGCTAGTCATTGATACTACAGTCATATGAAAAAAGATAACAGTAGTACTTAAACCCATCGAAGCACACATTTCCCAAAATAAGAATGTATTTGCTTTCAGCAAGGATGAAATGCTATAACTTTGACTATACCATAGAGACTGCTAGTAGCAATATTTGGGAAAGGGCAATCTGAAAAATGCTTCCATTTGCTACATGGGGTTTTCATCTAACTCTCTAAAAGAAATTACTTGGGTTTGAAAGAAAATGGTTAAATAAATTTTATGGAAAAAATCCCTACATTTATTACTTGAAATTTTATTTAAATTCCATTATGGCAGGTAAAGGAGGTATATCTAAATAAGTCAGCACTGAAACAGGAAAAGTTGAATTATGTGAAGAATCACATTTTAGAAAAACCTGTTGAAGTGTCTTGCATATAATCATCAGGGGAGTTGGCAATTTTGTGGAATGAAATTAAATTTTTCTTGTCTTTCTGTGATTGACTGGCAGTAACAAAAATATTAAAGACCATTACATAATATCATAGTACGAGCTGCTACTATCATTTTCCTTCCAATTTGAGAAAGACAGGAGACATTTGTCTTTGGTAGTCTCAATTCTACTTCTAGGCATTAGGCTAACAAAATTTTAGTGATGTGTTTATTACACTTACCCTCAATAGATCTGCATTTTTGTGGCCACCAGTTATATATTCTTTAAAAGAGAAATGGGGGAGGGTAAATTGCATTGTTCACTTTGAGGTCAGGCAGTAGTCCCATAGAAAAATGTTACTTTTGTCTACTAGAGGCATACAATTCTATCCACCACAAATAGCACATGTAGACAAGAGGATTTCTGAGCAAGTGTATGAGAGCATCTTAACAGTGCCCCTTGCAAACCCAAGGACAGGTAACCTGGATTAATTATTTAGTCTACAAACTGAATAGGTATTTGAGATCATCCACACGGACAGAACTTGTGCACCTGTGCAGCCCCTGTAAGCTAACAGAAGAGCAGGTGGACAAGGTCACAAAGATCTCTAACCATAAAGCCGTCCAAGACCATTGAAACCAAAATGTTTTGGAAAGATGTTGAGGAAAAAACAATGTAAAGTTCAGTTGTTTGGCCAGTTCTTTGTTTACTTTACTTGTCTTAGGTCTTAAATCTTAATTTTTCCCGTATAGGAAGAGGGCAGAGTCGGAATCCAGGAAGAGCAGCTTACCAAACAGTAAGGAGGTCCCTTCACACCACCCAACAGACCCAGTGGAGCTGAGGCGCCTTAACTTTCAAACTCCAGGTAAGTGGCCACTCCATCTGTCACAGAGTCAGAGTCCAGTTGTCATTGTCTTGAGAAATGATGTATCACTTAGCTTTGAACCATTTTGTCCATCCTGAGCATTTGCTTTACTATTGTTGAAGTTCACCTATGTGGACAAAAGAGAGGAATTCAAATACTTTGTGAAATCTGAAGTGGGATGGGGAAGAGAAAGATGTATAATTTGTTCTAGTCTTTAGAAAAATATCTATCATTTTAATGGGAATGACACAACTTGTTTATGTTCTGTGATACCAATCTGGTTTCTCATCTAATAAAGTAAATGCATGAGTAGATAGATGAATATGGAAATTGTTCTCATTGTGATATTTATTTCATTACTTTGCTCTCTGTGTTTATGGTACCATGAAAGAAGAATGTAGGAAGTGAAGACAAGAGGAAAAGAAAGACAAGGGAGATGAATAGAAAGGAGAAAGAAAGGGATGGATGGAGTGAATGAAAAATTTCCTGTCTTTTAACATTTTAATTATACCAAATTTCACTGACCAAATGGGTTTCATGCTGTAGAGACATTTGTATGATCTCAGATGTAAAATGTATGCTTATTCTTAAAATAAAAAACATTAAGTGCTTCAACAGAGAAAATATACTATTCTTAAAAAGGGTAGATTTATAATAATATTACTTCAAGACTAGATCTACTCTGCTTTGTTTTGACCTAACTGTTTATGTCAAGCAAATTACAAATATCAAATGGTAGAGAGACCTAAAAACATCACACTGAGCAGTCCTATTGTAATACCTTCCAGTAGTGAGCAAGAGAAAGGCACTGATCTAAAAAGTCTTTGGGATTAAAATTTGGTTGTGGTAATATACCCCACACTGCTGGCAGATGTCTTTTATTTCTAATTAATGTCTGAATGCTCTAACTCTCAGTGTGACACACTGTAGGTGTTAAACTGAACATTCTCAATGAATTGCTTTGAACTGTGAGAATGCATGGCTTATTGTGTTCAGCAATTTTTTTGCATATAGATGAAGACAGTAACTACTAACTCTTCAAATGAAAGAGCTATTTCACATTTTCAAGGTGGCTATACAATCATCGTAAATGTTAAGTTGTTTAAAATTTGATTTAAATGATGTTAGGCTTCTTTAAATTTGCCTTTTTGGAGGCAAGCATATGCCTTCATAAGCGTAAGTGGCAGAGCAAATGCCATAAAATCAGAAGTCTCCTCCATATATATTTTTATATGACTGATAAATACAGCCTGTGAACTTGTCCATGATGGGTGAGCAAATCTGAGTTGATTTCCTGGGTCACTGTAGTCCCCTATGTGCACCATGTTGAGTCTCCCTCATGTTGCTTTTTTAAGGCAATTTGATTTAAAAATAAATAAATAAATAAAAGCAAAGAGGTATAGTAACTCTTGCTCTGCTTCATTTCAAAATGGAAATATATCAACTACTTCAAAACATATCAACTTCTTAATAATAGACTCAACAATTTATGTACTTTTCTCTGTCACCCAACTCAATCTTTAGCTAAAGCACGGTAGGCCAAATCTTTCTTACATCACATTCCTCGTCTCCAGTAATTTATTGAGGAAAGAGATTTCTCTCTGATGCTGTTGTGCACTGCTTATGTGTGATATGTGGCATGTGCCGAAAGCAAACTTGGCCTTTTAGTAGACATGGAATCACAATGCAGCATTTAATAAGGGGCAAATATCAACAGGAGAATGCCATGTGAGGGCCACCTCTCTACTCCCATAGCCCAACAGCAGTCGCTCAGAAGAACAAAGCATGGCAGGGAGCCATTTGTTAAGGATGACTAACAGGTACAGGTGGTAATGAGCAACAAAAGAGCCATGCCCCTTCCAAAAGACCACATCTGCAAGTGTCTTCACTTCTGTGGATGCTTTTTACAAATGTAGCAACCCCAAATTTTGGGGGTTTAGGGGGAAGGGTTGTTGTTGTTGTTAGGTTTTGGTTTTTGAGACAGTTTTTGTCTGTGTAGCCTTCGCTGTTCTGGATTCACTTTGTAGACCAGGCTGGCCTTGAACTCACAGCAATCTGTCTGTCTCTGTTCCCTGAGTGCTGCGAGTAAAGGCGTGCACCACTACACCCTGCTCCAAAAGTTCTCTTAAGAACGTATTTTTTTAATGCATGTCAAACTGTTAGATCCACTTATAGGGAAAGTGTGTTAAATTCTAAATGTCATTGGTTACAGTTGAAGTATTATTGCTGTATTACTTAAGAATTCACTGAATGAGTAAATGGAAATTTACATGTATATATAATAAGATATCATTTAACTAGAGCCCCCCTTATTACAGAATAGAGAGTGGTGTAAAATTAAAAAATGTGATGAAGAGGAAGGAACAAAACGTAGTTAAAGAAAAAGAACAGAAAGAAGAGACTGTCACGCCCCACCCAACATGCAGGAAGGCTTGTCTTATGTTTTAGTTTGAAGGACCAATTCAGTTAAGCTTGAATTGTGTCTGAAATAAACTCTTTGGCACCTAAGATATATAAAATGGGCTGATTCCTAAACAATTGTCCATTTATAAATGAAATAGACTGAACTGTTAGCTGTACATATGTGGAGATATGGACATTTGCTTCAGCGAGTGTGGATTTCGACACAGTGACTGTGAAGTGCTTTAGTAATTTGCCAAAGTGTTAGAGCAGAAGGTGAGGCTGCTAATCAAGTAACCACTACACTCTTTCCTCTCCTTGTATTCAAGAGTCAATGATTTTCTCAGGTAATAAACTAAAGTGATCATTGGTTAGATTTGTTGTGCTATGATTCTGCTTATTTTTTGTTTTGAATTTCCTATATTCCATTATGTAAAATAAGTTTATGTGCATCACACTGATTAATATGTAAATACTTATTCCCAAACAACATTAACAGCTGAGGGTATTTAATAATGACATGCATAAACAGAAAATTAATAACCCATGTCTTTATTCCTAAAAATATGACATTCAGTGAAATAGGAAAACTGTGATTTATATACCAAGGACCTACCCCAGAACATCCCCAAGAGAACAGGTGATGCCACATGTGACAGGCTGTTTGGAATGATAAAGTAGCAAGCAACCATTACCATGTGACACTCCATCAGCTGTGCAGAATAGAGGAAAGCACAATGCTAAGTCCTCTGCTTCTATTTTAATTTTCAAAAAAAGAGATAAGTTACATTTTAAGTTAGTTATTCGTATTAGAAAGTCCACAATTAAGAAGTCAGATTTTTTTTCCAATTTTGGAAGGTGTTTTAGTTGTCACATGACAATATTCTGACAGTTTATCAGTACCACAGACAAATTTTGATAATAAGCAAATTAGAATTTCATCCACTGTTGTTCAGCTATGGCAGAATTTTGTGTTAACATCCTTGTAAAATGGACAGAAATCTGATCCTGATGTTAAATTGATTGCAGGCTCTCCTGTTTGTCCATATCTTCCACAGCTGTGTATTTATTTCTTAGCTAAAATTCACAGCACAAATTTGGGAGAATATAGGCTACATAACCCTTTAAGATAATTAACGCTTACATCAATGAATCCTCGCTTATTGGTGTGCTGAGCCAGACAGCATTATTATGGGATAGGTAGTTAGATATATTAGTCTCTTCCCTTCACCAGAAAAAGTTGGGCAGGAATATATCAAAATGAATAACTCCTAGCTAACTTCTACAAATCTTTAAGTTCTGTGGAAAGGGGGAAACAGGGATATATATATCAGATTGTGTTGATATCTGTGCATCTTCTCATCAAAGAAGACTGAGCTCACTGTTTGAGAGAAGTCTATGTTCTGTCCAGTACAGAGGAGAAGTAAAGAAAGGGAAACTAACAGGGTGGGACATGGCACCAGCCACCACCAACAGGACTGCTTCCTCTGCTGCCCCTGCTCTCTCTCCCCTTACAAAGTTGCCCAAAAAGAAAAAAAAAAAGGAATCTCAGAGAAGCCACAAGCACTGCAAAGCAAAGGAGGCAGCTCTTAAGGGCTGGCCTTGGTGTGTTTTGCCTGAAAGAAAACATGGCTGGTAGGTGATTGATGATCTGTGAAAAACAAACATAAACTCATAAAAAGTTAATGTATCAGAGATCGTGATATCAGCAGCAGACTGCCTGCACAGTAGCCAAATTGATTTTGAAAGGTCATACTGTAGTTACCCTCATCCACTGGTGTTAGTAATTGCATCAATGCTGATAAAGCCCACATTTCTGTGCACATTTTTATTATCTTCATGCTTTATTCTAAGTAAATATATGCATATACGCTAACAAGAAAACATTTGTTTCTTGTATTTTATATTGGTAAAACTCACTTATTGAATCAAAATGGCAAATTTTGGATATAAAGGAACAATTGTTCAAATTCCTCATTCTGAGAATTCCTACAAAAAATTAAAATAAAATTTAAGTCTATCAACCAATGCATAACTAAGAACCACTCCTGGGGAATATTTTATCAACGACATTACTGACCATAATAGAGACAAGTTGTTATCGGTTTTTCCCTGGGAACAATTATATCGTATAAAACAATGTTCCCTTAATATCTTATTTATCATTAATTATGAAACAAATTTATGACCAGAGTAGAGTATTTGTCTTTATCTCACTTGAGGTAGTATATAAATTATGTTCAAAATGTGACAAATGTTTAAGGAAACAAAGTTCTCTCTGTGGCTGCTTTGTCAGATATACTCATGTCATTGATTTGATGAGCAGATTATCTCCCCCTTGGCTCATACCTAATAAAATCCTGCCCCTCCCCTGCTTTTATCACAAATTGTTGTCAGGCAAATCATAGCATACTATTGAAGACACTGTAAGCACACATGTTCCATGAAAGCAAAAATCATGTGCTGCCACTAATTCTGGCCACAAAAACTGTACTTAGCAAACTTACCAAGTTTCTACAGGCATTTAATATAAGGATTAAACAGTTATAAAAGTAAAGAAAGCAAGTGTGGCTTGAGTATCCATTAGAAAAAGTGCTAGGGACCATTATATTTGAAAATTGATTTCTTTTTCCTTCATTTTGGTATGTAGTATGTTTTTCAAACAGACAACCCCATTTTGTGTATGTGTATTTTTTGTCTGTTTTTGTTTTTTTTTAACTGGATATTGAACCCAGATCTTCCTGCATGAAAAGCAAGTGTTCTGTCACTGAGCCACAACCCCCAACTTTTTATTTTTAAAGATTTGTATTTATGAACTGAGATCTCTTTGGGATGGACTCCTAGTCTATATGCTATTTTTTCTGTTTCATAGATACCACATGTAGAAGGAAAATAGTTTTATATGACATTTTGGCATTTCTACTGCCACTTACCACATAAGGCTAGATGTGGGGTTTTTCCACTTATGCATCAAATCAAGGTCAAGATATTTTGAATACTGGAGGTTTTAGATTTGGTGTTTTGGGATTAAAACACTGAGCCTCTTTTAGATTAACATTTCTCTATGGATAACATAGTCATTTGAAACCTGCTCTGAATGGTGGTACACTGTAAGAATATTTTAAAAGTGAAAGCACCTTTATATTTTTAAAAAATGTTTTGCCAAGTTACATTGTGGTTTTTAACATTTTCAGCTTCAGGGAATTTAAAGGGGTTGACAAAAGGAAGCTTCAGTGTGTTCACTGCAGATTTGAGCCTGCGTACCCTTTCCCAGCCCCACCCTAGAACCAGGCTGAACTCTCAGAGTTCTAAGACTGTGTTAGTGAACACACTGTTTTTAGATTACCGTGGTTTGTGGTCCTTGTCTGGCTGCAGGGCTTGATGTGCATGTCACCACCTGGCCTGAGGCAGCATTCCTCTATTTTAATTCACACAAATACAAAAGGAAGAGTTTGTTCTTTTACACAGGGGTCCCAATCTAGCAGGCCAAGTGAGACTGTAAGTTACTTCTATGGGGTTCCCTGAAAGCTCTATCTGCCAGCGGAGAAATGCATGTGAGAGACAAGAAGGAAACTTGGTTCAGCACAGGCCAGTTTATGTTGTATATATCTAAATACAGTACAATTTTGGGAAAAAAAATTTCTGGTAACAGTTGTCTCAATCCCAGTGTACAAGAAAGCTTAAGGCATGACTACATGGAAACTCTTGCAAAGTACATTTTATCTCTGCCGTGAACATGGGATCTATACATTAAGGGACTAGGACTTGGTGTGGTCTCTGAATGAGATAGCTCTGAGGTCACCAGGCTGAAAAGTACATGTGACATATCCCATAAGGATGGGTCCTATTGGCTGAGAAACAAAGCTAAAGATGAAGGTCTATGGAGGGGGGAGTCAGGGATAAACATTCTGGGGGATCTGGGTGAGGCCATAGCAAAGGTCACCAGGTTATAAACATTATCGACTCCCTGCACTCTGGGTGGAAAACGGGTACACGCATCCTTTCTCTTGAAGAGATAATCCTGTGTGCTTAGCATTCCCGGCTCCTGTCATGCTTGTTTCTGAGCACAGGGACACTGTGCCCTACTTTGCCTTTGTCACCTACTGGATTTCACAAAATTGGTGGGTCCACATTGAAAACTACAAAGTTGTCACTTGGTGGTTGGTCAGGATGTTTAGCTGTATGGACAACTCCCCCATCAGCCCCACATGTCCATTTGGCACAGAAAGCGCCAGAGCACAGTAGCTTCCATTCTTGGGCACCACCCACATGCCCACACCCAGAATGAGGACTGACACGGGGGCTGAGCCACATGTTTCTTGTTGCTATTCACATAATAAAGGTACTTTTTTTTTTCTGAAATGCAAAAAAAGTAGGTGAACGAAAGTAGACCCCAATATCTGTTGCTCACAAAGAAACAAAGAAAAGAATCACCTGATGGTTTTGTTGTAAAAGTGGCTCCTGTATAAAAGCGAGTGATCTTTGGTTACTGGCAGGACCCTCTTGACTTTCTCAGCCTTTGATTCTGCCTTTGGTCTAGAAAAATCAACTCCTATTCTAGACAGAAATCAGGATGAAAACATCAAACAGCGTAGTAGTGTTTTTGCTATTCACTATCTAGGTGAACAGATACAATTTTTGAACTTTTGAGTCCTATTGTATAAAATAAAAGCTTTGGACTCTATTATCTCCAAGATGCATCTCAGCTGAAAATACCACAGTTCTGAAGTTTTACTTCATGCAAGGAAGCCACTGTGACTATTATCACAAATAGGAACCATGTTGAAAGTGGTCATCATTTTTTACCTTCAACCTACATAGTAGATTTCATTATAGTGAAGACAACATTAGGTTTCATTCTAATATCATATCTGGTAATGCCATGGCTTCTGTATGAAAACTCTGCTTAGGGTCAATACAAGCCTTTAAAATATGTTTGTGTTGTACATTAGTAGCTTTAGATCAATGAGGTCCTGATCATGGCACATCCTTAGCAGTTGTTAGTTACACTTCAAGTTCTTTGATAATAATAATGTCTAAAAGAAAAAAAAAGTAATGCCAATTAACAAGGTGTCACAGAGATATAAGGATGTCACTAGCAAAAAACAAAAAACAAAAAATAAAAATACAAAACAAAACAAAATAAAACAAAAAAATCCATTTGGTTCTCAAATCCTAATGTGATTTTTTACGCATAAAATAGTAACAAGTAGAGTTATGAGGCCCCTGTTGTCTTCATCATGAATTCCCATGGGATGGAGAGCTACAGCTAGGGAACTTGAAACACTAGTGTCTGGCTTCCACATGCACAGAATCTGGATTGCTGCTCTGACATGCAGCCTGAAAAAAAAGAAATCTTAAAACACCTCAGAAAGAATATGAAAATATTGTTCTGAATGAATGAACACAAACATACACACACAGAGACACAGAGACACAGACACACACACACACACACACACACACACACACACACACACACACGGTTGTTTTTTGGACTGTGAAAAAATGCCCAGGCTTCTAGACAAAAGCTGAGCAAATATTACAGTGAGATTAACTTAGTCTTCTTAGTGTCTACTTTTTCATCCAGAATAATCTGCATTATACCACATGCATTTGTCAGCACTGGGCAATGGACAACCTTCTTGAGTATAATTTTGAAATAACCCTTTGTCTTAGTTATGTTTTCTGTGTCTGTGAAGAGACACCATGACCTCGGCAACTCTTAAAAAAGGAAAATATTTAATTGGAGCTGGCTTACAGTTCAGAGGTTCAGTCCATTATGATCATGGTGGGAAGCATGGGGGCACAGAGGCAGACATGGTGTTAGAGAAGTGGCTGAGAGATGTACATCAGGATCAATCAGCAGGCAGCAGAAAGAGAGAGAGAGGCTCTGAGCCTGGTTTGGGCATTTGAAATCTTTTAGCTCACACTCAGTGACACACTGCCTCCAACAACGCCATACCTTTTTCAACAAGGCCACACCTCTTAAGGCCACTCTCTAAGCATTCAAATCTGAGTCTACAGGGGAGGGGTTCAGCTAATTCAAACCACAACCCCCCTTGGTGATTGTTTTCCTACATGAAATAAAGAACTTCAGGTTAGAGGAATATTTTTAATATATTTTATTAATTTATTCATATTACATCTAAATTGTTATTCCATAGGTTAGAAGAATTTTATCTCATGTTTTATTTAGCATCAGACTGATGCTGGTACTCAACCTTACAGATAGGCAAGGCAACATCATTACATGGAGTAGATATTGTTTTGGCTAGCTAAAGAAAATGTCCCTAAACTTGAGTAGCAGACAAGTCAAGTACATAATAGCTTTCTATTTTATAAAGAATTCTCTCCACATCTCAAAACAAAGCTGCCATAATCTAAAAACTGTTTTTATGGGAACCACTCTCAAAAAACTCTTGTCTGTTCATTCTCTATCACTGTAGTGACATAGCATTGTGAAGAAGGGAGCTGCTCCAGATTTAACTTACTATCATACTTTGGTCTTACATATACAGACATTGACATGCTCAATTTCAGGTCCCTGTTAAGTAGATGTGATAGTATAAGTAACTTCATATTCTGTATACTAGGCCTACCTTTCCTTTGTCTTCCATGCAGTTCTTGTAGGGCCACCCTTGTATGTGAAATGGCCATTCTTGTTCTAGAAATTGGGTGTATATGATACATACTGTCAAGTCTTAAGTACCATGTGTTTTAATGCTGTTTATGAAGAGTTAGCACATATTCCCTTGGCTTTCTCTGTAAATAACTTCCAAAGTAGTACTTTGAGACCACATGTCAGAAGTAAATATGTGATCACATCTTGTGTTGTTTCCTATGGTCTTCTGCTGTTATACTAATACTTTTCCCATCTCCAATTGGCTTTACTTTTGCAGCTTTGAGCAGTCATTCAGTCCCCTACGCCTCCCTGATTGGCTCTGTGTCCTCCCTCTCTAGCCAAACCACCACTCAGTCCATATATGATAATAACTCTCTCCCACGATTCGCTCGAAAAGGTCTAAACATCTTTGTCTCTGTTGCCTTCTCTGTTAAAGCACTGCAATGATGTCCACACCAGTATTTCCATGTCCAGATCAGCCTCTCATCTCCTGTGCCTTTGCATTTCCATTCTCTTCTCTGGGGATTGCCTCATCTGGAGAAGCTCATGCTTAATTGCAAGATGGCTGTCACCAACCCTCTCCTTGCACAAAATGCATATTAGTCTAATTCTGCCATCTATATGAAAAGGGTCAGGAAGAACTCCAAAATTTTCATCCAAATATATAATAACATCATCAACAAAGAGAATCTGCATCTAATCGATTCATTTCTGTTGGGTCTCTAATGAGATTTTGGCTCCTAAAAGTAGACTTTCACAGCCATGAGCACAAAGCCACCATAGATCACATCACAGAATTATTTTCTTGAAGAAGCAAAATATTTTTTCTTTGTTTACTTAATTTATGGTACCATCGGTAACTTGGCATATCAGATAAAGGAATTTAGTGGATGGCTTTACATAGGGCCCATTTCTAAAGTACTCAAAAGTAATCTTATCACAGTGATCTGATGGTCATCCTGTTACCTCCAGAGGTGCAGGGACAGCAGAGCATCACCAGGGCTTCCAGTTGGAGCTCCTCACTTCTAATTTTCTACTTCAGATGCTTCCCTGGGGGCATGTTAGTTCACTGTCTCCATCCAGCTGGAATTTGTGTCTTTTACTAACCGAGTCAGCAATTCTCTCTCATGGTGCACTTGCAAAATTAATCTCAACGAGACAAGATCAAATCATGTGAACAGAGAGAAAACATCAGAAAACCACAAGAATCATCAAAATTAACGGCAGATTATTTTTAACAAGCAGTGTGAAATTAGTCTTTCAGCTGGCCGACTGAACTAAGATGTATCAGACCCCTCTGCTTTCTTTTCTTTTCTTTCCTTTGTCTTTTCATCCATCATATGCTCATTTTTCCTGAATTCGTTTTCCATCAGTGGACAAAGATGTTTATGCCTGGAGTAGCTTGTAGGTTTGCTGGGGATTGAAGAGTGAGACTGGGGTGGGGTAGGGGGTTGGTGAGCAAAATAATACTGTGTTATTAGTGTGGCTATTTATAAATGGCTAGAAAAGGCTGCAACCCCAGCCTCTACAATCTGCTACTAGTGCAAACATTTTTGAAGTTCAGTTTCGTTGGATTTGGTGTCAGCGTGTTGTTGGTTAGCATTGTCAGTGAACTGTTGTGCATGTCATTTTCTGTGTCCATATTTGCATGTGAATGTTGTCACCTGACATGTTTGTGAAATACTAAAGTGATCCTCATCTATCACATTGTATGGTAAACCCTGCACAAACTTGCATTTTATTAGTCCTTTATAAAGGGATATCAGGCTATCCATTTCATTTTTTTTAAAACAAATACTTTTTTTTTATTTATGCCATCATTTCCTTTGCAGGTTCAGATGATTCCGGTTACCCTGGTAACCTTCATCTTTCAAGTTAGTTTTCTTTGATTATACATAAGTCACTTTAAGTTTCCTATAAGGCTGCTCCTCCTTCCCTTTCAGGCCTTCTTCACTGTCCCTTCCTTGGTTGACTTTACACCATTTAATTCCACACAATTTCCATTTCACACAGTGCAGGAGAAGGAGTCTGAGATGCATAACAGTAATTACTCAAAGCAGAAGCTGACATCAAGCCGACTTTCAGTTTTCTCCGCTAGCTAACCTCCTTGACTCATAGCACAGTAACACTTTCTTCTACACTAGGAATGCTAGTTTGGGGGATATGCTTGGTGAATTACCTACTTGGTTCCAAAGTCCTCCCTTTAGAGCATGTCCTGCTTTGAGTAACCAGACTATCCACCTGCTTCCTCACATAAAACATCTTTACTACTCACATGTTTTCAGGCCATTTCTAACTCGAGCATTCACTGTGTTTTAGAAATTTTAATGTCATTTTTATTTTAAAAAATTTCAAATATGCTTCCTCTTCCTTTTTAATAGGTATGGCTAGCCATCCTCCAATACCTATCTTGGAACTTGCAGATCATATTGAAAGGTTGAAAGCAAATGACAACCTGAAGTTTTCCCAGGAATACGAGGTAATACACTTTGTTTATGTGCCAGAACTTGTAATGTATGCATGCCTTTGGTTGTGACTAGAAAATTAACACTGATGCTTCTAATTGAAATGCAACTTTGAATCTGATAGAAATGGTATAAATGAACAATTAAATTAATATGGTAGCTGCATTTTATAGGTATCCCTTTTATTTCTTCAATGTAAATTGAGTGATTTTTGTTGCCCCCATTAAATGTTCTGACTTGCTAAGCTTCTAAATAGTCCAAATAGGTGGAATTTCATTTACTCATGGTAAGAATCTTCACTGCAAAATATATCAACAGGAATAAGTAGATTTTTATTGTGTTTTATTTATTCTATGTGCCCGTGTATATATGAGTGTGCATACGTGGAAGTCTGAAGAAAAATGCAGAAATAAATTCTCCCCTTTTGTTGCTTTCTGAGAATCTAGGCTCCTTTCCTCCTGAGCCATCTTGCTAGCCCCACAAGTAGTAGATTTTTGAATATGATGTTTTCCATGGCCTGAAAACTGTATTTAATTGAATCATCATTCATTGTGCATGGTGGTTATCAGAAATGTGTCTGTTTCCAAACTAACTATGACATAAAATATCAAAGTCTTTAAAGATTCTATGTGAATTTTTGCAGTGTGTGCATGTGTGTGTGGGGGGGGGGGAGACAGAGACAGAAACAGAGACAGACAGAGACAGAGAGAGACAGAGACAGACAGAGAGACAGAGACAGACAGAAACAGAGAAAGAGAGCAGAGACAGAGAAGCAGAGAGACAGAGAGACAGAGATTGTTGATTTGGATATGGTGACTGTGACATTTGTTAACCCAACGTGATGCAACGCTGGCCATTTTTAGGATTACACAACAACAGAGGCTCATAGTAGATCCTGTTCATGCATCATTACTAAATGAACATGATTGTCTTTGCATTTTATGCAACAGTATAATTTAAATATACCACTAAAATTCTGTAATTATTCCAAACAACGGAGGGTTGAGGGCTTTCTGAACTTCCCAGATTGCATCATGAGATTTCTACTGATTTGCTTACTGCAAGTTGTAAAATGCAGCCTCCCTTATAGCTTTTCTTGGCCTTTGCTGCATCAGGTTGTAATGCAGCTATTCAAGGATGTCTTTCTCCAGCAGGTATAATGGTTGTTCTATCATGGGCAGTTAAGAAATCTCCATGAGGTCTACTGTTGAGCAGACAGAGAACCACCAAACCTCAGACTTGCTGTGTTTAAGAATGTGGACCAGGAGGCCCATGGCCCACACTGCCTCTCCCTCTGCCCCCTCATTTCTTCTTCTTCCTTTCTTTTTACCCCCCACCCCAAGTCTGAGTGATTGGGTCCAGGCCCTCATGCACACTGAAGACTGCTCTAACTGAACTAAAGCTTTGGTTTTCTTTTCTTTTTCTTTTCTTTTTTTTTTTTAAGATTTACTTATTTATTATGTATACAGTGTTCTGCCTGCTTATAACCCTGCAGGCCAGAAGAGAGCATCAAATCATATTATAAATGGTTGTGAGCCACCATGTGGTTGCTGGGAATTGAACTCAGGACCTCTGGAACAGCAGTCAGTGCTCTTAACCGCTGAGCCATCTCTCCAGCACAAGGCTTGGTTTTCATTTTGACAATGTCTCCCTAAGTTTCTCCAGCTGTCCTCAGACATAGTATCATTCTACCTATTTTGTTTCCTGAGTAGCTGAGATCACAGACCTGGGTACTATATTCATCTTCCTAGTGTTATGCTGGATAAGCGAGTCCTATGAATTGGGGTCCACTGTCTCTCTCCAGCCTTCCACAGTTTACACACTCTACCATCTTTGTGCTATTTAGTAAGACAAAAGGAGTTGGGTTTTTCCCTTGAGAATGGGAAAATTCATAATTTCCATTTTTCTTCTTCAAGAATTCTGGGAAATTAAACCTGGACCAATCTTGTCATATTTTTCTTAAAGTCCTGCTTCTTAACTCTTCACTCTTGTTCCACTAAGTACAGCCCCTCTAGTTAAGTGATGCAACAACCTTCAAAACAGCTCTAGTACCTTCTTATTTGGAGCTTGAGGATGGGCATAGAGTTGTAGCAATGAGAAGAAGGAAAATGAATAAATCCTGGGGCAGCAGAGTCACTTATATTAAGAGTCCATTTTTTAAAATTTTTTATTAATTTATTCTTGTTACATTTAAACCCCTACCCAGATCTAGCCAATGGACAGAACATTCTCCACAGTTGAGTGGAGAGTGGGGTATGACTTTCACATGAACTCTGGTGCCTCATATTTGACCATGTCCCCTGGATGTGGAGATCTGGGGGCACTCAGAGAAAGGATAGCAGGTTACCAAGAAGAGACTTGATACCCTATGAGCATATACAGGGGGAGGAGGTCCCCCTCAGGAAGAGTCCATTTTTTACCAACCAGATTCTTCACTGCTTTTTATTGCTAATGTGTTAAGTCTTAATTGTTTTTCTGTATATTTCTTCATGACCCTGATTTAATTCTTTATTTATAGAAATGTAATAGGTCACAGAAGTTAAAAATATAATATCTCAGGCTGATTAATAAATGGCCACTTCACTCTCCATCAGCAAAAACTTCAATCTTCTCCAGTAAATTTACTTGTATCCATTGAATGAAATAGCTGGCTTCACTTAAATAAAAGAATTCTCAAGAAATGTTCCATGCAAAGCTAATCTAATGATCATTTAGATCAGAGGCAGTCCTGAAAAGCAGCTATGAACTGCATGCTGGCATTACTGCCATTAGCAGCTCCCAGAGTCACCTCAGCAGTTGCCATGATAGCCCACACAGTCTTTACCATTCATCAGGAAGATGATCTGTGATTAAAGCTCCCTGGGCATGAATTGACTGGACTGCGTTTTAACAGCCATGAAGGAGAATTTAAGTGTCGTACTCATCTGTGGTAATAAGATTAAGGCTTTTACATAATAATATCAGAGAAACACTTTGGGATTTTTTTCTTATTAACTACCATGTAAATTTGAATATATTTTAACTGGTTTTCAATGAAGAAAATAAAAGGAAAAACTCATTACTTTCAAATACGTCATTATTTTGGCACTGTGGATTAATGTTTATTGAAACCTATTAAGCTGAATAAAGTTAAATTTGTCACTCTAGTTTCATGCAAATGAGGATAAAACATGAACGTTCTTCACAATGTTGTCTCTGAAGGTCATTCTAGATGCTTTAAGTTTCATCTTCTTTCATGAGGAGAAAAAGTCACTGAAATATGAATAATCTCAATTTGAAAATAGCATCTACCATGCACAGAGTAAGGTCCACTCTCAAAGGCAATGAATTAGTCTTATAAACATATAGAACTCAAAATAAATATAGGTTTTTACAAAGCAGAATGGCATTCTTTGGAAGTCTAGTGTATTTTAAACTCAGATTTCTAGTGGCTGATCTAGTAGAACAAGTCAATAGTTATAGCACGTGAGAGGTGTACAGGTATCATATACTTAAGTCTAGCCTGGGCTGAGTCTTGGTTTTTAAAAAGTAAAGTGAATTCTTTTCTTACACTTCATCTTAGATATTTAAGTTTATTTGAGATTCAATTGGCAGATATCATCAGAGTCATTATTGTCAATACATACACACAAATATATATGCACAAGTATAGTTTAGACCAGATGCATTATTGGTGTCTTAGTTACTTTTCTATTGCCTTGAAGAAACACCATAAACAAGGATGCTTATAGAAAGTGTTTATTAGGGCTTACAGTTTTGGAAGATGAGTCCATGATTATCATGGTAGGAAATATTACACCAGGCAAGAAAGAGTGTCACTGGAGCTTATATCGGTGGAGAACTTACACCTTGAGGAAGAGAGAAGCTGGGAATGATAATGGCCCTTGGAAACCTCAAAGCTTGTACCCGTTGACACATCTCCTCTAAGAAGGCCACACCTCCTAATCCTTCCCAACTGGTTTCCCCAAATTGGAATTAAGTATTTGAGTGTGTCGGTACCATTCTGTTAAAACCACCATAGCTTGTGCCTATAACTGTAGATCTACTTAAGGAAAAACACAAGAGCTACTAGTATATAAAGGAGCTTATATACAGTTGAAGTTACCTTCAAATACCAGCATCCAAAGCTGGAAGCCTACTGCTCCTGAGGTCTTCAATAGAATTGTCTTTGTGTTTTATTCACCTGGCTTCATTCTTTCTGCTTTGTACAAGAGAGGGAAAAATATTTTTTTTTATTAATTTATTCTTGTTACATCTCAATGGTTATCCCTTCCCTTGTATCCTCCCGTTCTTCCCTCCCTCCCATTTTCCCCTTACTCCCCTCCCCTATGACTGTTCCTGAGGGGGATTACCTCCCCCTCTATATGTTCATAGGGTATCAAGTCTCTTCTTGGTAACCTGCTGTCCTTCCTCTGAGTGCCATCAGGTCTCCCCCTCCAGGGGACATGGTCAAAGGTGAGGCACCAGAGTATGTGAGAAAGTAATATCCCACTCTCCACTCTACTGTGGAGAGTGTTCCTTCCATTGGCTAGATCTGGGTAGGGGTTTAAGGTTTACCTCCTGTATTGTCCTTGGCTGGTGCCTTAGTTTGAGCGGGACCCCTATGCCCAAATCTGCCTATCATAATGTTCTACTTGTAGGCTTCTAGGACCCTCTGGGTCCTTCTACTTTGCCTTTCTCCCATGATTCTCTCATCTAGAATCCCACTAGAATGTCCTCTCCTCTGTCTCAGTTTCCTGGTAAGTGAAGGCTTTCGTGGGACATGCCCCTTGGGCTAATATGCAGATATAAGTGAGTATATACCATTTGAGTCTTTCTGCTTCTGGGTTAACTCACTCATTATGATCATTTCTAGCTCAATCCATTTATCCACAAATTTCGGGAAGTCCTTGTTTTTAATAGCTGAATAGTATTCCATAGTGTATATGTACCACAGTTTCTTTATCCATTCTTCTATTGAGGGACACTTCGGCTGTTTCCATGTTCTGGCTATTATGAATAAGGCTGCTATGAACATGGTTGAGCAAATTTTCTTGTTGTGTGCTGGAGCATCTTCTGGATATATTCCAAGGAGTGGAATAGCTGGGTCTTGAGGAAGGCCTATTCCCATTTTTCTGAGATAGCACCAGATAGATTTCCAAAGTGGTTGTACTAGTTTGCATTCCCACCAGCAATGAAGGAGTGTTCCTCTCTCCCCACATCCTCGCCAGCATGTGGTGTCGCTTGAATTTTTGATCTTAGCCATTCTGATGGGTGTAAGATGGAATCTCAGAGTTGTTTTGATTTGCATTTCCCTGATGACTAAGGAGGTTGAGCATTTCTTTAAGTGTTTCTCAGCCATTTGATATTCCTCTGTTGAGAATTCTCTGTTTAGTTCCATGCCCCATTTCTCGATTGGGTTATTTGGTTTGGTGGTATTTAATTTCTTGAGTTCCTTATATATTTTGGATATTAGACCTTTGTCAGACTTAGGGTTGGTGAAGATCTGGGAAAAATATTTTTAAACTATGTCGCTGAGATGATAAAGTCAACTATATATTTCTAAGACTTCATGAACTAATCATAAGAACTAATGAAAATTTGTCAGAGTAAGAAAGGAAAACTGAAAAAAATAATAGAGGAGATAATATGAACAGAACTTTGAAGAAGAGGGCTAAGTATTTTGCTAAGGGCAAAGTCAAAAGCACATCGGAAAATTATATTCTCATAATCACATGAGTAGCCCTGACATCACCTGGGTATATTAGAGGCAGAGTTTTAGTTCATGTTCCAGATCTGCTGAGTCAGAGTCTGCTGTTTAACAGGATATTATGATATCTTTGCAAAGAAAGTGTACGGAGAGAAATAGCATTGAGTGGACTTGTGTGATGATATAGGTTGTTTATATTAGAGAGTTGAATCAGATTAAACTGGACCAGTGTGGAAGGTCAAGTGTTGTCAGGACCTTCTACCACAGTGCTAATGGTGAGACCTAAGTGTTCTGATGGTAGAAAGGGCATGGGACTTAATACAAACAGATTTGCATTTTGATTTGGATACTTTGTCCAGATGTAGCCTTGTGAGTCTGGCAGGAGAAACTTTGTGTCTCCTTTTTTCATGAAAATAGACTCAGTAAGTTATTCATATAAACAGATTTATTGATCCCATGAGTGAAAGCCCCCAACATGTAGTATCGCAGGAATCATAATAAAGGTGCTTTAGGAAGATAAAAATGAAATATGACTTCTAATTTGGTTCTCATGATTCAATTTCTCCAACTCAAAATTTAACTCAATTATATTCTAATTTTTATAAGCTATATGGTCTGAATTGAGGCATTAACCTGCCTTAAAAGACAGTTAACAACAAAAGTCTTTCAAAATTCCTGACAGTTTGTTCAGAAGTACTTTGAAAATGTTTTACGTAATATTTGAGAATTTCATACATGGATGCAATGTGTATTGCACAAATCTACCTCCTAATCCCCCCTTCACAAGTCTACCAGAATGAGCCTGCTTAGTTGCCATATGTATTTTTTATTAAACCAATGAGTCCAGTTAGTGCTGTTACTGTGGGCCTGGTGGTAGTCATTCACTGATGCAACCTACCAGCACCCATATCCCGGAAGAAAACTGACCCTCCCTCCCGCAGCAGCCATCAGCACCTCAGCTGTGGTAGAGCTTCATTTGCTCCCCCCAAACCCCAATGCTGGACTTCTGACTAGCTTGTTTTGTATAGGTCCTATGCATTCTTTGCATTCATAAGTGTAATGGCCCTGACATGTTCAGAAAACATAGTTTCACAATAGAAACTTCCATTGGTTTAATGATAACATGAATGTTATAGAGATAGCCAACCATTTTCTGATTGAGTTTAAGTCCCTTTTAAGACATTCTCCGTTCTGCTTTGGTGGCCACACAGACAGTTGTCAAAAATCTACTTTCATATTTGTTAGTGCTAGCTCTTTCTTTTTGTAGTATTAGCTTAAAATTCTAGATTGAAACTACTGTCTCCAATCCTTTTATTATAATTGGAAAGTGACAAAAAAAAAAAAAAAAAAAAAAAAAAAAAACTAGTTCTCAGAAGTCCTCACTAGAGTGCAACTTTCTTTTTCTACCTGAAAGCCCAAGCCCGAGTTTTGTTACTATCTAAAGAGATGGACATCTCTGATCATAACACTTAAGATCCTCCTGCATTTCTCATTTGCATGTGCTAAGGATTCCTTCCAGTTCTTATGACAGTGGTCTTTGTGTCAGTAATAATGAGGCTCATGAAGCAAACTAAACAGATATCAAAGACTTTATCTTCTGATATTATCATATCATGTATATTATCCATTATTGAATAAACTCTGCATAATGTACTGAAAGAGGTCAAAAGAATAAGATTACTGCTTCCTTGGTGAGTAATGAAACACATAATATGTTTCTTCCATATGTAGAGACAAGAAACATTGTTTGGAACAATATTTTAAATGTATAGGGAGCACTGAGAACACGAGCTCAAGGTAGATTGTTCGTCAATTATCACACACCTACTGTGTGGTAGAACCAGGAGCTGGTAGCATGTTCATCTTCGCTCCAACTTAAAAATTATTTTTCTTAAAGAACTAAAAATTTTCTGTTTGTTTCTTGTTATGTCCTGATTATAAAGTTTAGGAACCATAATCTCCTGTAGATAAAAATATGTCTGCTTAACTTCTATAAAGATACTATAGTTACCTCTTTGCTTCATATACCTATCCATCAGAGTAGTTGGTGGTTTTCCTGTGACATGTTGATTGTATATTTCTTTTTTCTGAAGATAGAGAATCCCCTGTGGTAAACATTACATTTCTCCAGAGAGGAGACAAACATTGTCTGTCATCAAATCAGTGACTGCAAAATATTTTTTTATTTCATTTTTCCTGTAACAAAGTTCTTGGTGTATTTGACCATTCCACAGTACATTCATAGACATAAATCTAGTTTCAACAAACCTTTGTTACTTGTCCATATGTGCGTATGCATGTGTGTGTGTGTGTGTGTGTGTGTGTGTGTGTGTGTCTGTCTGTCTGTCTGTCTCTCTCCCTCTGTGTGTGTGTGTGTGTGTGTGTGTGTGTGTGTGTGTTTGTGTGTTCTAGTTTTGAATCTGTTGGCTTTTTCTATTGTCATGAAGAAATAAAGCATTAGATAACAAAGATCTAATTTAACTCTTTTTTTCCAAGGTAAAAATTTGAAACCTAGGCCATAAGAGTTTGTTGTTGCTGTTGTTTTATAGTTTTGAACAAATAGTGGTCATTTATGTAGTAGACTAAAAGAACTAAAAGAGGAGTTCAGATGTTTTACTCACTGGTATGCATAACTCCAATTAAGAAAGGTAAACAGCTAAATTAACTAGTCAGTCAATGTGAGATTCGCTTGGAACGGGATTGTAAGGCAGGATCATTTCCCACTATATATAATGTGATTTGTCTACTTCTCAAATTGGGTCTTGATCCCTCTCCCTATCACTTAAGGCATTCTATTTATTGAGCTAACAGGAGAAATAGTACAACAGAGTGGTCAATTGCACAGGCCTTGGAGTCAGACACCCAGAATTTGGACCATGGCTTTGGTTCCATGGAAATAAGTGTATACATAGAGATGCCCATGAGGTTTGCTGGTAGAAATAGCTAGTCATATTAGTAGATATTACTTGTTTCATGATATATGATAGCCTCCATGTTAATATAGACTACTGAAAAAGAAGCATTGTAATCTTGTCACCAGTTTTAAGATGCCAGTCAATCAGAAATGTTACAATATTGGAAAGAAATATGTGTCTAAATATCAGTGAAACACTGGCCCCTTTCTATCACTGGCCAAACCCCTAGGGCTTTGTTGAATCCAGTAAAGCATGATATAATAAGGAAGAAAAACAAAAACTCCATAGCTTAAGCCAGCACCATTAACCATTACTGTTTGCTTTGCCTGCATTCCAGTGTCATGCTGTGTTCAGACTTTCCTGGTCAGGTGTCAAGGCATCTCAGCATGTTGTTGGCCACATAGTGACAAGCTTGCCATTGGCCATACAGCAGATGATTACTAAAGTGTGCATCTGGATCAATTCTGAACTTAGAGTTCACACACACATACACACTCACTTTTTGTGATCAAAATTGCTATTACCAACAACAGGAGCACACAGAACAAAGAGTGTCTTGTGTAAAAAGAGCTGTTTTCCCAATTGAAATCTCCACCTGATCTATCAGCAACACAGCCTTATTTTCAGACCCTTTTCTCTCAGAAAATAGTCTGTTATTATCTCTAGACTGCACAGAAGTGAATACATTTTAATGCAGACCCTTTAGATTTAACTCAAAAGTGCCCACTGATTAGACTCCCAGCATAGCCTTTACAGGGAAGATGGACCTGACAGTTGGCAATCTGAGAAGATGCTTTCTTTGGCCCAAAGTTAATAAACAACCTCACCAAATAAGATACAAAGAAACAGAGAATCTCTTCTCAGCTGGATGTCATTCTGCATCTTGTAAACAAATGTAGCAGGACACAAAGACACAGCAGCTCATCTTAGAAGCACTATCTGAAATCAGAGTGTTGATCTGCACTGAGCCTTTCATTCTTGCTGAACCCATGCAGATATTAAGAACTTCAAATGCAGCAAGTTCACCAAGCTTCATAGCTCTCTTCTATTTAGATTTTTCAAGTTGTTATTCCTAACCTTCCTTAAAAGAAACAAATGTCATTGTTTTCTTAGCAGAATCAAACTCTGCACCTATAGTTTATTACTTACTTCACTGAACCCTGGTCACCCCAGGAAAACCTCTCATCAAATAGGTATAGTTGTTTGGTTTGCCCACCTGGCTCTTATGTAAGTTCCCCTTTGCTGATGGGCTTTTGACCGCTATTGGACATGGTCTGGAGTGGCTTTCCACTTGTTCTCATATCGAGCCCAAGGCTCTTAGGAAGCAGTTAGGAAGCAGTTAATCTTAAAGTATCTGCAGTTCCCAAGAATCTTTAACTTCAAGAGAGTTACAGCAAGAATTGGAAAAGATAAGATTTTTCTGTTCTATTGTGATTTTCAAAGCAAGTTGGTACTTGACAGACACAGTGCAAGTGAACATTGAAAGCAAGAGACCAGCTGTCTGAATAGCTTTTGTTATTTAACAAACATTGACTGCAGAACAACAAAGGTCAAAAAAAATGAGCTTTGTCTTGGATGAGCCCATAGCCTTCTAAGAAAACATAAAAATAGGTAACTATAAAGGAATAGTCGGAATTAGGAAGGAGCAAAGAGATGATTCCCTGAGAGCCTGTGGCTTGGAGAATCACGGAATACAATTGTGTAGAGACATGGCAATGGGACAAAGCACAATTTGCTCAAGGACTCAAGGCTATAATATTGTGAAGTACAAAAGCTGGTCACATCCGGAGAGGTCACCATACCAAGGTACTCAGCAGACACTGAGCATACACAAAAGTATTTTCAGGTCATGGAAACTACTTTCCACTCCTGATCATAAAACAAGCTGTAAAACTCCCTGAAGGACTCAATCGATGTATCTGTGTTTCTATTTCCCCAGAGAGGAGCTTTGTGGGAGAATTTTAGTAATGCAACAATGAGAAGTTGGAGTAAGGGTAGTGAGAATCTATAATCAAAATCACAAGGATACCATTGCTTATCTATGTATAGGGTCCTTTGTCATTGTTTAGCTGCATTTAAACTGTGGTTGAGCATAGTATCATGTTTGGGGAATAAATAGAAAAGCAAAGACAAGGATGTGAACCTTAGGACAAGAATTTACATATTTGGCTTTGTCTTGTTTTAGAATCCTAAAATCAGCAGTTCATGTATTTGACTTTCACTACAAAGTCCATACATGCAATATGTTCAAAACTTAAATATTTCTCACTTGCTCAGTATTAAACTAGGCATTCATCAGACCAGGCTCTAGCCAGTGGATTATGCAGCCCATTTGTACTTAATTCATTCTTATTCCCCTTGTTCCCTAACCCTCTTTCTTTCTGTTCTTGCCACTTTAAGAGTAATTTTCATTGGATCATTTTAATTTTAAACTATAAATGAAATAATATTAATAACAATAATAATAGTAATAATAATATCTGGCCATTATGCAGATTTCTACAAGTTAGATAGTTTATGCCTGGCCATCTTTGAAATACATTGTATATTACAATTCATCCAGTTCATCCAGAAAGTTTCTATTAGTATATCATATTAAAACAGAGGACACTGAACACAGGGAAGTGAAGTAGATTTCCTGAAGTCACATCACTGTTACTAAGTCAATCTAGAATGTAAACCAAAAACCACATGGTCTGGTGTCTAGATCACATTGTGACCATAGCAAATCTTTGCCTCTGATGGTCCATTAAAGAAAATCTCATTTTACCTATTTCTTTGTAGTTTAAGATGGATGAGCCTACTTTCCTGGGTATGGTCCCTGGCCAGAGATTAAATTATTTTGAACAAGAGGGATTTGTTTGTTTGTCTGTTGTTTTTCTTAATAGGCTTTTATTGCCTAGGCTATGTAGACCCTGCTTCAGAAAGCCCCTAAACTTTTAAATTAAAAAATAAAGCGAACCAGCAAAACCTATTTCACTCATCCCAACTCAACTTTTCTGTAGCCACAAGTAATAATTGTGAATGTCACTGAATCAAGCCCACTAGGAAAGCAGAAGACGAAAGAAGATTGCTTAAGGGACCAGAAGGTATACAGACAGAGCATTGACTCTCACATGGGCTGGGTAGAATTTACTTGGTTCTTATCTTGACATTTCCTTGGTAGACTAAATCAGCTGGCTTATGAATCCTAAAGATAAAAACATTTGCCTGTCAACATGCTTCCTCTCCATCCTGCTTGCTCTAATAATGAAGTCGGACCACACCACTTAAATTAGTTATGTTACTTTTCCCTTTAAGATTTAAAAAAAAATTGTGTGTGCCTAATTCCCCTATGTTTCTATAACTTAACTTCATATAAGAACCTCCGAGCAATCTGAAAAGATCGGAGTTTTAACTCCGTGAATACAAGATCCGGCATGTTTTAATGGCAGCGCATACTATCTTTGTCTTTGCACGTCTATTTCTTATGGTTTTGTGGCAGTAGATATGTTTGTGTAACTCCCGCTTTTATTTCTGTGAAAGTGTGTCAAGTGGCACATAAGGAGCTGAAGAAAGGACAAAAGCCTCACTAAGAAGTGATTCAGCTGGGAAGCCGTTCAGTGTAGCTTCCCTCACCCTATGTTTAGTTTGCATGGTTATTGCAGAATAAGATTTAAACTGGATGCTACAGAGATCAGCTTGCCCTTTTGCTTTCCCATTTTCCAGTGCCCTTCCTTGAAGGCTCTGTCTGCTTGCTGCTGTCTCTACCCAGAGAGCAGAACTGCCGCAGTGACTGAGGAAGTGTAATTAGTCTAGTTAATGAGCGGTGACATGCTGCCTCCCTTTGAATTCAGAGAAGCTAGGGTGTGTGGGAAGGTGGGAATTTACCCCTTCTCCAAGTAATTAATTGATGTCCTTGTCATCAGGAGGATACAATTTTCGGCCTAATTGTTAGTGATGGTGGATGGTATTGTGCAAGTAGGCATTGATTGCGTTCCTTCCTTCTTTTCTGATGTTGTAGTATTGATCCTTGTCACAGCTCAGAAATTCTTTTATTATCCTAAAAATAAATAGATAAATCCTGTACACGGAGGGGCTTCGATGCAGGGGCACAGAGATTCCGCTGTGGAGTTGTGCTTAAGGATTATTGGGGCCTTTTAATCTAGTCTGCATCTGTCATTTTGCCAGAGGGATAACTTTTCAGCTACTTTCAGTGGTGTTGCTGAGATAACTCAAGAACTTTCTATATTATATCATGTGAATGATACAGTTTTCCAAGTAGACCCTCTAGACAAAGAAAGGAAAATATTTCTGGGGAAAATACATGTATTTAAGAAGATCTTAAAGTCATGTTAACTCGTTTTCCTTTTGTCTGAGAATCAAGATTGTAAAGAGAATGGGGAATTGTGTCAACAAATTCTGATATAACAAGTGATTTTTTAATTTTTAAAGTATTTATTAAGTATACTTTTGTATATGAGTATGAGTATTGCACAATATATATGCATAGAGGTCAGAAGAGGGTATTGGATACCCTGCAGTAGTTGGTTATGAGCCATACAGTAGGTGCTAAGAACTGAGCCTAGATCCTCTACAGGAACATCAACTGTCCTTAATACTTCTGATAAAGCTCTGTAGCCCAAAAGTAAGTGTTTTTATTAGGAGGAGAAACATGAATCAAGGCAATTATGAGCAATACTTGAATTCTTCGTGTGATATATTTTATATACACCTGTCCCCTCTCTCTGTTTCTCTCCCTCTCCATTTTCCTCTCCCTTCCTCCCTTTCTCTTCCCTGCTGCTGCCCCATCCCTCTCTCTCAAGAGGATCACTGTGTACCACAACCTGTCCTTGAACCAATGCCTCTGCCAGCTATTGGATAGGAAAATTATCTCTTCCTCACTCCAAAAACTCCACCATTAGCTTTCACACACCAGCAGCTTCAGTGTGTTTTTTTTTTTCTCTCCTGTTTTATCATTAAAATATTTGGATGAAGAGAACACTTTGTTTCCCTAAGACTTCATCTGTCCTTGGTATCATTTGCTCTTGAAAGACTTGTAGCCTTTTTGTGTTTGATCTATAATTATTGCCACAGCAGCTAGCTACAATGCCGCAGAGCAAGGATGAGAATTTTGTTAGAAATAAACCAACTCAGTGAAATAAAGCTGCTCATTTTCTTCACCTATTGCACTTAACAAGAAAGACCAATTTGAAAATTATTATGTATTTTTTAAGTAATTGTAAGAACATTACTGCCTGTTTTCCTGTAAGCTTAGCATTCAGCTGATCTCCTGTAGCCAACCTTGCCCGGCTTCTGCGTCTATGCTGGGACCTTTGCTACACTCTGAAATAGAAGATGATAATATACACAACCTTGGCCCTTGAATTCAGCATCTGATGGTCTCTTTAGGCTTTTTCTTTTCTTTTCTGTCTTTTCAGGCAAACTTTAGTTCTGCCAAAATAACTAGATTTTGGTGGGTTTTGAATCCAATGTAGCTGTGAGTTTTTCTTTGCTATAATTAGACTTGGACTTTGTTTATTATATTTCTTGTATTCACTAGTATGGGGTAATAGATTTTTTTTCCCTGACATTCAAGAAGCTAAGAGGTTCAGTGCAGTTGGAGTGGGAGCAAAAGTCTCAGAACTGTAATTCAATGTCTGTATTTGCTAATTCCATGGACAGAAAAACAATTTCTTCAGACTTCTGTGCTTTTGGAGGCATCTCAGAAAAATACATTTTTTCCCCTCTCATGTTCTGTTACTTGAGTGTATGTAAAATGAGATTAGGGAACAGCATTTGTTCTTTATTATGTTTCCCTGGCAGAACTGCTTAATGCTTCTGTAGGCTGTGGGAACGGTTAAGAAGCACAGCATCATACGCTACAATTTCAACCAAATTCCCCCAATGGATAAAATACAGGCCAGAGAGAGAAATGTAGAAACCTACAGTATCATATATATCTTTTTATGTTCTATTCACTCTCTAAATCACTGGTTAAGGTGCCCTGCTTGTTTTTAATAGCTATCTTAGAAAAGGAAGATCTGCCTTACGGAGCATACCATTTATGTTCATTTGTTTGCCCAGAGTACTATTTGTAAGAATGGCTAGCTTCTCTGGATTTTGTTAGCTAGTCTATTGAATTTTCAAAATGAATCTTCAACTTAGAGTTACTCACATTCCATACAGTCAAAGCAGACTACCTCCTCTCTAAAATATCTCTTTAAAAACAATATATGTTTGAAATAAAATCAGATATTTCAGAATAAAAATTTCATTTGCTCTTAATTATTGGTATGCTAATAATAATTTTTATTCTGTGAAAGGAATTTATTTTATAACAACAGTACAAATAAATAAACAAACATATAATTTTTCTAGGAAGATATGTCCAGCATTGAATCTGAAAAGAAATATTTTTAATCTTTTACCTTTTTAAGGCCTTGTTTAGTTTGTACAAATTTAAGAAGCAAGTTTATCCAATGATGACTTTCAGCAGTATTAATAATTGATATAGAAAAATTGATTGCTGTCAGAATGGATAGGAAGATATTCTGAAACCTCTTCTAGTCCTTGCATGTCAGCCTCACAATATTTAACTACATTTTATGATTTGATGAATGAAAACCACATACGTTTATGGATATTTTATGTTTAGCTACACTGGGGTAGCTATTTCATAGAAGGAAGAGATATATGGAAGGCTATATTTCTATAGGACTTAATCATGGAATAAAGACTTTTCAAATGGAAAGATAAGTTTTGTAGTGTCAATTACCAGTACTCAGGTGCTGAGCTAGGAGGTTTGCCACCATTTTATAGTCAACAAGGACTGTATAGAAAATTCCAGGTCAGCGTGGGCTACAATGTAAGACACTGTCTTACATACAAAAAAAGATTGTTACAATAATAAGAATTTAAGCAACTTTAAGAAAAGACATACAAGTCTGTATTAAAATAATTGCCATAGGGATGTACTGTACAATGTTGGGTGTTTCATACTTAAGCAAATGCTTGAGAACCTTCTCGCTCAAGAATGGACAGGGAATGTGGGATTGGTCCAAACCCTTAAAGAAAGGAAAGATTTACAAAAAGAAATGATTAGAAAATTTTGTCTAGGCAAGAAATATTCCAGTGTGATGCCAGAACTGAGAACCCCCAACAAGAACAGTGGGAAAACAACCAAAGGTTGGAATTCAGGTTTACTCCTCACTCCTGACTATAACCATCACACTTGAAAGTGAGTGGGAGGCAACATGAAGCACACTGCATGGCAGTCCTTGACTTTAAAGAACTTTAACTGAGTACACGGATGACTGAAAACTCATCCTGCCCACCGAAGAATTTGATAAGCCATTTCAGAGACACCTAGATCAGTGGTCATATTCTTTTATTGTTTATGATTCAGGTGCTACTCCTAGATCACCTTTGCACATGTACAGATAGCAGTTGTGGGGGGGTTATTTGTTTAATGTGCACTGCATTCCCTTGGTGGAAACCTATTTCACTGGAAATTTACACTTTGAACACATAGACACCTCTCTCACAATAGTGTACGGAAAACCCATGTATGGACTATAATGCAGTATGACAACTGCCATAATTTCTTTGTATTCAGATTCATTGGCCTATGGTTATATGAAGCAACCCGGTTCCTTGTTAGTGACAGATTTATTGAAGGGAAGCTTTCAGAAGGCTTGTACCAGAAATGCTATTAACGTGCTATCCATTAAGCCATTAGACTGATCATTAATGTTACTCCTGAGTTATTGTCTTCCCATTCCCATTGGTTTCTGCCAATACCATTCCATCCTATGCTCCATTATGTCCCACGTACCAGCTTCTGTCCTTTCCTCAGAATTCTGGTAGATATGAGAAGCAAAGAACAAGAAGGATGCTCTGTTGTGTGGATAGAAATGAGAGATTGAGACCATGTGTCTTTTTGTCCCTAATTATACAAGTTTGTGCTGAAAATCTCATGCTTTGTTTTTCATTTGATTGAATGGGGGGAGGGCGGACGTTACTAAAAGTCTTAACATATGGAAAGCCGTGATGCTCTCTTTCATTACCATCGAATTTTGGGGAATGAAATGATGTGGTATGGGCATATCATTAGACCAAAACTGGTAGAGACATCTGGACTTAATCTATTTTTCTTAATGTCAACAATTTTGAAATAAGAAATTAAGATTCATGACAGAAAATTTATAAGTTATGTATCTGCTAGAGGACCGTGGTTAAGGGCTCAGACTTCAAAGCCTTAAAACTCGTAGTGTGACTCATGGAAAGTGGCATAATGGCCCCAGCCTACATTTCATTATCAATAATAGCGAGTACTATCTGTGTCGTTGTTTTCTGAGTTAAGAAAGATTCAGGTATAATGATGAAAGAAGACAGACTCATTAGTCCTCATCCACAAAGTAACAATTTAAACTTCTTTTGTGAGTTTGGAAGGGTTAAGCTGGTCCTGTGTTGGCTTTTCAGTACTCCTTTTTGATGGTAAATGCACACATGATGTTTCCTCCCTAGACCATAAAGTCCAGGGGACAAACCTCTTATGGATTGTACAAAACACCATCCCAAGTATTGAACTCTAAAATCTGCTTTCTTTGTCTCTAATAGTGCAGCCAAGAAAATCAAAGGTATGGTTTTGGAAAGTATCCTAAAACTAAGTTTTCTTCTCATTTTGAAAATTAAAAACTAAGAAACACAGGTGTAACATTAGGATACTCCTTAAAATATTGTGACTGTGTTCACCCTAGTTATGAGTATTGTTTTCATTAGTAGGTTGTAATCTGTTGGAGGGTGTATTTGTCAATTTATGTATATAGTATTTATATTATGTATACATTTTAATCAAAATACTGTTTTGTTATTTTGAACCTTTAGTGGCATTATCTCTCTGCATCTGTCAATAAATAGCAGTTTCGTTGCCTTTATACTTGTCATACTGTCTTACCAGACTCCTATTATATCAAGTTTATGCAGGATTTCTTTTCACAAATAGAAAACATTCTGCAGTGGCCATACTATACAGTTATCCAGGGAAGGGACATGTTTTCCACTTTCAAAATTGTAGGTAGAATATACTATGTCCTGGTGTTCCTAAAGTACAGCTTTTGGAAATTGATGTATGTGTGCCTGGCTCAGTGTTTAAAAATATATACATATAGGAAAAGTATTAGTTAGATAGGGAAAGAAATTAACTGTAAGCCAGATACTTCACAACCAAAACAGCGTTGATGCAGACATGTTGCTCTAGAACTTGATTCTAAATTTTTTTTAGCATGAGAATTGGATTCTGGGAATGTCACATTTCACAGTCGCACGATCTCAGGAGCTACGCAAATGTCCCTCATCATCTTTGCCCTGACTCCATCTTCTATATATTTATGATTTCCATCTTTCTTATCAACCTCTTAGCATTTCTTTAGACATGTTGATCCATGCAGTTTTTAAGATATGTGGCAATAGGCATTCTCACAAGTGCATCAAATTAGAAAACATGTAATTGAATAGTTTGAACAGTCAAGCGATAGAATATGCCTATGCTTGCTTCCACTTTCGATGCACTAAGAAAAAGAGATATTAAGACATAATTATACTTACTGTTTCAATGAAGATTATAAATACTAGGAAATATTACATTAGGCACAGAAGATTATGACCAAATGAATTATCAAGGTATAAAATCAGTAGATTTTCTCTGGTCTTTGTTGCACAGGTGGACCTATACCCAGACAGCTTTTTCAGGTGGACCTGTACCCAGACAGCTTTTTCACTACCTGATTCCTTTCATTCTCTATTCTCTTCCCCAAAAGAATAAAATGTATAGCTGACAGGATGGCTCAGTGGATAAAGGCGATGGCTTCCAAGCTTGAAAACCTGAGTTCAATCCCAAGGACCCACACAGCAGAAAGAGAGTTGTCCTTAGACTTCTACACATGCTCCATAGCATATACCCACCACATACACACACACACATGGACATAGCCACAAAATAAATAAGTGTAAAAATTTAAGGAAGGAAAAGGAGTAAGATACAATTTTGGCTTTATGGAAAACACTATGCTATGAAGCGCATCGTCTGTTCTCTTTGCGTTCTTTTCTATGGTGAGGTTTCATAGATACATGGAGTGAGGGTGAGTCAGAGTCAAGCCAGCTAGCTTCTCTCCTGCTGGCTTAAATACAGCACTGTTATCATCCAGTGTTAGGTAAGTAGAGATGGCTGCTGGAGGAATCGAACTGCCCTTTCCTTTCCTGCTCCCCTTGTATATATATGATTGTCTTTGTAAGTTGCCTCAGTATTTAACCAAGCAAGACATTGCTCTGCTTACACACAGAGGCGCATAAACACAGGGTTGCCTGTGATGCTGTGACACTGATCAAATTTGGGTTTAAGAAAGCCTGGACTGATTCTAACCTGCAGTGACCATGTAATTTAGTCCCTGAGTTGAAGTATTTGAAAATGAGAGATGGTCCCATAAATAATTGTACCAGGGGTACAGATGTAAACAGGGTGTATAATCTGGTCAACTCAGCCTTTATTATAACTCCAGTCTGGCATATTCATTCTATCTGATCCGAACCTGTGTACTCTCTGTACAGCTCCCAACACTCTGACCTGATACTCTTTATTTATTCATTCGAAAATATTTATTTTAAAATTTACTCTGTGGGAACCATTGAGTTACAACATCAGATAAAAACAAACCCAGTCACAATATTCTTTATTGATTCCAGTTTTTCAACAATGTTAAAATAAAGCAAAACCAATGCAATTTTAATATGTTTTAAAGAAAACACACATTTTCTTTTTTTAATATTAAAACTGAATTTATTTTACTTGAAACACTCAAATACATACTAAAAATCAACCATTTACATTTTTGTAAACATAACCTTAAAAGTATTTAGCATATTTTGTGGGATTTCTAAAACATTTATACATCCTCCAAAAACCTACTTTGTTAGAAATCATTCCAAAAGAATAACTAAATCTATGTGAAAGATTTTTAAAGACATTTCTATGTCTTATGCTTTACTAAGCCATGAGTTAAAACGTTCATAAGATTTCCTAGGTATATGCAAAGTTAACATAATATAAAATTACTGATAAACACTAAATTACTTAATATTTGTAAAACACACATTTTCTAAACAACTTTTCAGTTTAGTAAGAAATTGGGCTAAAAGTGTAGATTGTCAGGTTGTATAATGTTTTTTAGTTTGTCTATCACATGAAAGGGCAAAGAAAGAGCACATCACACTTCAGAGTGTAAACATGTTCTGAAATACACACACACACCATGGAAATGAGGAGCAATGCACACCCTGTGTGATTCTCTTGAAGCCTATGTGTAATGTATGTCTTGTTACCTTACCTGCAAAAGGCAATCATGTTAGCAGCCTGGAGTCAGTCCTGTGTGTGTGGTGCCCAAAAAGCACCTGCTGGGAGCTCCAGTCTCCACCTGACAGTAACAATAAACACATTTGGGGAAAAGAGTGATAAGGCATTTTTAAGTGATAACGTGTAGTTCTCTGTATTCTGCCACAAAGAGACAGCATTGAATTTTTATTTTTCTGATCCAGAAATAAGGTATTGATTAAACATTAACACAAGCCTTATTTTTCAGTTTCGAAGTTTATCTGTTTTTATGAGAAGCAATAAATAATTTAACACAAAGCAAAACAAAATGAAAACAACAGCAACAACAACAACAACAACAAAAAAACCTTGCAAATAAATGGCAAGCAAAAACAGTGTTGAAAGGCTAACATACATTTTGACTACAGGATGCAAAGCAAAAAAAAAATGATATTTAAAAACCCATTAAAACTTTCTGTATTTTATTAAGTATTTATATTGTTGACTTGAGTCCACTGATGTCTTTTACACAACCCATTATGATTTATCTCGACTATTTTCCTTATATCATTGTTTGCCCTAAAGTGATATAAGTCACAGTAATCATAAATCAAGATATCCATTCACCTGTTCTTCTTCCCTTTTACAATCTACTAATGTTTTGGTTTTATGAATGAGCAGGTCTCCATTATCAATTGGAAAGGGAAAAGTAAGCTATGCATGTAGCCACTTGTGCTCTGTTTTGTTATCTCTGCTAAGAAGTAGATGAGGTTCCAAATGATAGAGTTGGATATGCTGTTGCATAATAAATAAGAGGCACAGAAATGGATTGCCTTGCAGCAGTAACAAAGCAACTCCTACCTTTTCTAATTTCAAGTGAAAATAGAAACAAATGCCTGGAAGGGGAAGACAACTACTGATGGCTTGCTAAGACTGTGGTAGACAGGGGATGCTCTGACCCCACTCAGTGGCTGCATGTGGCAGAGATAAGACATGCTACTTTTCAGTTAAGACTTTAAACATATGCTTTGTCCTAAGTCTTTGAGGGTTGATGCAGATTGATAAGTATTAGCAAACAATGAAAACCCTATTTATTCAGTACCCAAACCTGGTGCCCTGTTACTGTCTGAAAAGGGAAGGCACATGTATAAACTAGTTTAATGATACAAATGGGGTATATTTAATATATGATTGTTTGTTTCTTATCAGAACACAGCTAGCAATCTAAAGTGTTCCTGAGAATGCATATCCCATTTTAATTAATAAATATTTTAGTCTTTCAATTGTTTGTTGATCAAGTGGTTCTTTTCATAAACCTTTATGGTCACCTCTTATCAATTCAGTCTACTATATCTCTTTATTCAGAAAGATTAAGTAGTTTCTAACAGAATTTTTATGCCTGAAAACTATCTGCAAGTCACTTAACTCTTTTCATATTTCCAAATGTTAAGAAAGATTCCAGTGTGCAAAGTGCGTTTATGAAATTCTTTTCCTTTAGTCCTTATGATCACACTGTACATTTCTCCACTCCCTACAACTTGTTAGTTAGGCCAGGCTGGCCTCCCAAGTGCTAGGATTAAAAGTGGACCACCACCCCCAGCTGCCCACTCCTCTCTTATTGCTCCTTTATCTGACATAGGAGCTAAATAACTAACAATCTAAATAATCTGATTAAAAGAAATCCCTGATCTCATCCCTCTACATTTTTGCCTTTAGGAACAAGAGTGTCTTTCTTCTTTTGGCTGGCTTCGGGAACATGTTGGCCAACAACTCTGAAATATTTAGTTTAAAGATCTTAATGCTGTATTTCTTTTCACACTCTCATTTGAGGAGATCTCTCAAAAATGACCTCTTTCATAGTCATGAGGTAACAAAGCTGATCCTGATCCCAGAGCCCACATTGCCTTGCTCCCGAAAGGTGAAGACTTTTGTTATGATTTTCATTTTACTGGTTCCATGGCCTGTTAAAATCATTTAAAAGGACTTCTTAGGGGTTGAATTGTAGGGAACTCATGATGTATCTGCACTGATGTGACAGTGTGTGGGGTAAATGTTGATCAGAGAGTAACCTTAATTACCTCACATAATTGTGGGCATAGTTACCCTTTCCACTTCTTTCATTTATCAGAATTCTGAAAATATATAAGGATAAATTATACTTTATATGTAAAGTTTAGTATTTGTTACAAACTGTGGTCTAAATATCAAATCTACCCTTTGGACAATATAAATCCTTGATTCAGTTCTGTTATCTAAAGGCAAATGTCTATCTGAAGAAATGTTTGCCTGAAATACTTTTTTGCTACATTTGACAAGTGTATACATTTATCTATGAATTGTAAACATCTCTTCTACTGTTCAAGGAAGAATACTTTTATGTCCATTTATTTCTTTTTTATTTAATCTAATTTTTTTTCAAGACAGGGTTGCTCTGTGTATAGCCTTGCCTGTCCTGGACTCACTTTGTAGACCAAGCTGATCTCGAACTCACAACAATCTGCCTGCCTCTGTTTCCCAAGTGCTGGGATTAAAGGAGTGTGCCACCACTGTGCATGTCCATTTATTAAAACTGGTCATCTTGAAAAATAGTGTTTTGATTCTTCACACTCTAATGGTATCCTGTATCACAGATGCTGTTACAGGGAAAGGCTCAATGAGCGCTGGTAACTAAGTGGATAAGGGGAGCCCAGAGAAAATGAGGGCACAAACCTTATTTGTGGGGTAAAGAGGTGGTAAGAGGGAACCCAGTGGGCACAGTAGCCTGACCTGCTACAGCTAACTGGAGCTGAAAATGCCAGCCGTCCTGTGTCTTTCAAACATTGCTGTTACCCTCCACCTCATCTCACTGTCTGGCTTATGAAAGATTGTTAGCTTCGAATAATTGCATGTTCTTTTCTTGGAACAATGTTCTCCTGGCAATTGCAACCCCTTGCTAACTGTGGAAAATATAGCTCTTCTCAACTATGTAGGCATGTATTTTGTTCACTTGAATATGTACATCAATTTACCGTTTCCAAACAGTGGATGGAAAAAAATATGAATATGAGCAAATGAAAAGCAGAAACTACTTTCTGCATAGATTACGAGTCAACTACAGGCTGTTCTTCTAACCTCAAAAGGGACTTGAGAGTGCCAGACAGTAAACCACACTATGGAAGAACCAGACAAACTATGTGGTAAGCTAGGATTTCTCCAGAAGTTAAGGTCATTGAAAGTTCAGTTCTAGGAGAGAGAGAGAGAGAGAGAGAGAGAGAGAGAGAGAGAGAGAGAGAGAGAGAGAGAGAGAGAGAGAGAGGCAGAGACAGAGGCAGAGGCAGAGACAGAGACAGAGGTAGAGACAGAGACAGAGACAGAGACAGAGACAGAAAAAAACATCATTTGGCCCATAGTTTAGATACTCAAATAGTTGGTCTAGTCCTTCCCTTTAATTAAATTTTTGTTATTTGTTTTGCAAACATACAAAAAAAAAAAAAAAAACCAGGATGAATCTGTTTTGTGGCAGTTCTAAGGAATTTCTGAGGTTCCCTGTCCCCCTTGGTTAATGTGAGGATGAAGTGGACCACTGAGTACTTATGATTATGGATTTTGTGGTGTTTTGAATGTGGGAATTGTATTTTCTTTTGGCCCTAACATTGAATTTTAGAGAACCATTATAATAATGTTGTGTTCAAGTGATGACTCAGCACTATGAAAAAAAAGGGTCATGTCCTGGGAGTGTCTCTCAAGGACTATAATCTGCTGTGCAAATTCCTGAGGATTCTGTCCTGTACTTAGAATCACAAACAGACATCGGCAGTTCCTATCGAGTTTTGATTCCAGCTTTCTCTGCATTGTGTTTAAGAGCCAGCAGATGGGTGGGTATGACACCAACAAGTAAACTTTGCCTTCGCTTGTGAGGAAGCATAGCAAACTTGACTTTCCTACCTAGTAGCTATTTGAATACACATGAACCATGTAACTTCTGTGCACATTAATCATCACATGAGAGAACCTTGAAAAACATGATACTCATGCCTAGGATTTATATAAAATTAAATGACTTAATAGCAAATATTGTAACTATTGGATAGACATACTGACATACTTATATTTTCATTGTGGCTTTTTAATGAAAGTACACTATAAATTAGAACTTTATCTGATATATATTGATATATAGATATAGATAGATAGATAGATAGATAGATAGATAGATAGATAGATTCCAACTTATTTATTTTAAGACAAAGTTCTAGTTGATAAAAACAACTTTAGAACTTTAAGGCCAAGTGTTTGATATTAGCAAGTGTCTATTTGAGACTTTGCCTTTCTTTGAATCATACACAGACTTCCATGCATCTGGTCCCACCCATCCTAGAAGCAGCTGAGGTGAAAGTCTGTTAGTATTAAGATGATTTTCTTTGAAGTTATCCTGGAGAACAGCAGTCCAGACAGGGATGTAAACTCTTTGCTATCTTGGTCAAGTTGTTGTTACCATCTGGGGTGTGGGAGTGCACGGTCTATTGATTGGCTGGAGAAATTAATTATAATTACATGAGACATTCTTATTTATGAGTTCTGTTTCAATGTAGTATATGGATTTTTGTATAGTTTATGAAATATAAAAGCCCACTGATTAACTTTTATTTGAATAAATCAACCCGCTGTATTTTCATCTTTCAAAAGTCTCCAGACAGAAGGAAACCTAACCAGGACTCTACCTGAGGAAGGTAAAGAGGGAATGAGTCCTAAAAGGGCATCAACATTACAAAGAAGGTCTTTGATAGAGAGGTACAATGAAGGGAGAAATTGAATAGAAAAAAAATATACAAGCAGTAGGCACTCAGGAAAAAATAATAATAATCAGAGTCCAGGGGATGAAAAGTGCTAATATCAAATTATTGAAATGACATCATCGTAACTTCTAATAGGAAGCTGCATGGTCACTGTGGGCCGGCTAAATATATGAGTTTAAAATGGAAATTATCTTCCCTTCTCAGCCTGCATCTGTGCTGCTCTTTGTCCATGTTGGCCATCACCAGCATCAAGAAAGAAAAAAAAAATGGGTTTGAGAACCAGAGCTCCACTCATATATGATTTCTTTGCATTTCTAATGTTGATAAAGGGAATGGGATCTTCAAAGCTCCCCGCCCTCCCGCCATTATAAAAGATGTTAGTAGACCTCACCGATTTTTAGTACTTATTTTTTTCCTGGGTTTACTGCTCTCAGCATTCTGACAAGCTCCAAAAATAATGACCTGTGCTGTGTGTTGTTAAATGTTCAGTCAGACAGATAGATACAGATGGATGAGTGCTTTGCTGCACAAAGGCAAGTCAGCATTATTTAATCAATGTTTGTTTGATCCGTGTAAAACAAGTATAAATGTAAGCTGCGTCCCATCTGTCCTATCATCCACGTGAAGCCAACCTCATTTTTAAAACTTGATCCCTTATGTAATTGTCCCAGAATGACACCGGATGATAAGTTGGGAGGAGGGGAAGGATGGTCGTGCGTGCTTAGATGTGTTTCATGTCTCGGGCTTCTTCCTTCTGCAGTGGCATTCTGGACACTTGGGCAGCCTTGTGCCTTCATAACTACCAGCTGCCAGTTAACAGTAAGCTTTTGATTCTCTGGCCTAGGTTTGAAAGTTAACCCCAGAGTCACTTATGCAGGTGTAACTAGGTTACTTTCCAGCAGTTAGCACACTGCCTGTCAGACAAGCAAGGCCTTCAGCCAGATTTACTGACTCAGTCTTTCCTTCTATTTCTTCATCTTCCACATTGGGGGGGGGGGGTTGAGAGAGAGAGAGAGAGAGAGAGACAGAGAGACAGAGAGAGACAGAGACAAAGAGACAGAGACAAAGAGAGACAGAGAGAGAGACAGAGACAGAGAGAGACAGAGACAGAGAGAGACAGAGACAGAGAGACAGAGACAGAGAGAGACAGAGACAGAGAGAGACAGAGAGACAGAGACAGAGAGAGACAGACAAAGACAGAGACAGAGACAGAGAGAGAGAGAGAGCGCTCCATCTCCTCACAGTTATTCTGGTTATAAAGCATAATGACCTGGTGTCCGTTACAATTCTCCTGTTACTTCCAGGATTTCTTCTCACCAGGTATATTTTCATATGTGCCATACAGCTTGTTCTTCCACTATTATTGTTTTAAAATTTTCTTAACTAAGCAATTAAGCCAGAATGTAGTTTTGACATCATAGTTGAGCAGCCTACAAAACTCATTTTGTATCCAGACAGCACGTGCTGTAGATTGTTTTTGCTTGAACTAAGACATTACAAAAAGATGGTAAAAATTCAAAAATATAAGGGAAAAAAAAAAAACCCTACTGGATAAAAAGGCAGACACAGTAAACATGATGATACATTGAAACAATATAATGATAAACAGAAAAATAATAAAAACAATTCAATCCTTCTGTAGGGTTATAAGTTGTTTTTCTCGCTGTGATGATGCTCACTGGTTCCCCTCCTCGCCGTCCCTGCCAGTTGTTTGCACTGTACAAATTGCCCTGACATAGGCTGTGCTGTTTTTATAGATAAACAGATAAAATTGTAAACATCCCTTAAGATGGAAAGCACAGAAGTAGAGAATCAAAAACAGAGCCTGCGCATAGCAAAGCAAGGAAAAGGCCAGTCAAGTGAAAGTGTGTGTACACGTCCAGCCAGGAAAGATTAGGAAGGAATACTCGAGGCAAATTATGTTCACAGCCCCAGAAAGAATATTGAGCTAAAATAACTTGTAAACTACAGCAGCAGAGAGAGAGAGGTAGAAAAGCAAGATACAGCCCTGCTACTCCAGTATTAACAGAACTACTGAACTGATGCTTTCCCTTTTGGTCAGTGTTGGTGATTGTTAATGACTCTCTCATGATATTGGTCAGTGTACACTATGCAGGCAATGTTAGTGTTCCCTTTCACAGCTAAAACCATCCTTATGAAGTGCTGCTTTGGAAATTATTTTTAAATCATGTTCATTCCTTGTAATAAATGCCATAATTCTATGTTTTTCAGGATTGACTTTTGTCTGTGCTGTTCTTCTTTTACAGTCAATTGACCCTGGCCAGCAGTTCACATGGGAACACTCAAACTTGGAAGTAAACAAACCAAAGAATAGATATGCAAATGTCATTGCATATGATCACTCTCGGGTTCTCTTATCAGCAATAGAAGGTAAGAAAATGCATATATTATTCAAATTGTTGTTTCCTAGGATTTAAGGATTTGCATGAGAATATAGTATTGACTGGATTGCTAGCCACCTATGAAAACATTTACCTCAAACCCAGGCACAGTTTATTGGCACCTTTCCTTTCTTACATAAGTGAATCAGTCACAGGAACATGTTGTCACTGCTACCATCACAGAAGCATTCATCCACCAAGACTTAATAATTTCCTCATGTTTTTATGTGGGGAGTGATGCCCAGCTTCCCTGTGATTGTTGATAGTTAGGAGTGAATGGGTGATTTTCAGAAGGAGTCTATACACACAGTTAAAGTAAGGAAAAGGGATCAGGTAAATAAATCCAGATATGCTTACTGGAGACAGGATAAACTTAGGAGTCAAGGTTGTGACAACTAACAGGAACTAAGCACCTTGGGAATGCACAGGTTATGGAATCCATGAACTGTTTTGTAATCTTGCTCTCACACTCGCAGTCAGGAATGCATTGTAGAGGGGATGATGGATGGAGAGAGTTGCTCCTCAGCAGACCCAGGAGGGTGGTTTCTGCTCCCCTCCTTCCAGTAATCGATCCCTGAATGTACCATACTAAAACATCTGGGAGTTCATTTCTGACCATCAGAATTCCGGTAGTCCTTTAGCCTATAGAAGAACATTAGATTGAAAGGCCTTAGAAAGGATTTTTATTTCATGCTACCTAATGCTCTCACATGTCATAACAGGCAACCCGAGCTACCCCCTGTCTGTCACATGCATCATTTGTTACCAGTGGCACTCTGCAGCTCAAAGGTGTTCTGTTTAATCTCTTGCAGTTTGCTTTAGAAATCACTGAATAGTACTGGCTTCTGTAATCCTTTCAGGAATTCACAGTGCAGTCTCATCTACAGTGGCTCAAGTACTTTTTTTTTTCCTGCTTTAAAAAAAAAATCTATGGTAGCCAGAGAGTTTAGCTTTACAATTAAGCTTAGTTGTTTAGGGGTTAAGATGTTTTTAGGTCTATATAGATGTTTTACATTGATAAAGATTAGATATGATAAATATGGATTTACATTCAGAATTTTAGGCACACCAAAATAGGAAAGATGTTTTTTTCAAAGTTGCCAAATACAAATAACCAACACACTATGACTGTAACATTTATATAATTCCTGATTGCTTTGTGGTTCTCCTTACTGTACATAGTTTATTGTATATATGTGTAATAATATAAATGTATATGTAAAAAATCTATGATAGCAACCACCTTTTCTCATAGCTCTTAGCCTGAAAGCTCTCTTTTGGCCAGACAATTGGTTTACCAGGAAAAGCCATTTGTCAAGGACCTAAGTTCAATCCCAGAGTCCACATAGTAGAAGGATGCAAGTTGACCTCTGACCTCTACAACAATATTATGTCACAGCCAGGGCCATAGTAATCAAATGGGATCACCAGAGTTCATGTCAGAGGCAGTCTCCGCTCTCCACACAACCTTGGAGAATGAGCTTTCCATTGGCTATATCTGAACAAAAGGTCTAGGTTCTCTTCATGCATTGCCCTTAGTTGGTACAGCAATTTGTGCAGGCTCCACTGGTGCCAGATCCTCAGAAACTCTCTACAGGGTTCCAGGACCCACTGGGTCTTTCCATTCCCCCATTCTTCCTTACCACTCTCATCTGGAGTCTAGCATGGCGTCCCAGTACCTGTCCTGATCCCCTACTGGGTGGAGTCTCTCAGAGAACATCTATGTTGTGCTAATAACCACTTAATAAGAGTATATACCATGCTTGTCTTTCTGGGTCTAGGTTACCTCACTCAGGATGATTGTTTCTAATTCTATCCATTTGCCTGAAATTTTCAAAATTTCCTTGTTTTTAATGGCTAAGTAGTATTCCATTGTGTAAATGTACCACAGTTTCTTTATACATTCTTCTAAACAAACAAACAAATAAATGAATACATGAGACTCTAAAAAGCTGCCTGACAGCTTTTGCTACCTTTAATTTTCCTTAATTTATTATCTTTCACATCTTGTTATGATGTGGCTAAATGTAGTAGTGTCCAAATGTCAACTTTCTTCCACTCTGAAATACTGATTAATTCTCCCAAGTGCCACCCATGCCAGCCAAGCAGGATTGGGCCACATTGGTGAGCACTTCTTTCTAAGTCTTGCTGAGAAATTCAAGCTGATGCTTGTGGATGGCTAAAGGCAGGCTTTACATTTTAGCTCCACATGTCCTTTTTAAAATATAAAAAGGGGACTAGAGAGATGGATCAGTGGTTAAGAACACTGGCTGCTCTTCCAAAAGTTCCAGGTTCAATTCCCAGCATCTATATGGCAGCTCACAACTGTCTGTAACTCCTGTTCCAGGGCATCTGGCATGTTTACACAGACATACACAGAGGCAAAACACCAATGTACATAAAAAAATAAATCTTTTAAAAACTGTAATGTCATCATTATAGTACACTAGGAGAAAAACTAAATCAGAGATAGAGGAGAGAAACCATTCTTTAATTAAGTAAATATGGAAATAATGAATGAATGAATAAATAAATAAACATGAGACCCTAGAGAGCTGCCTATCAGCTTTTGCTGCCTTTAATTTTCCTAAATTTATTATTTTTCACATCTTAACAAGAATAGATATTAAGAAGAGGGTAGAGAAACTTGTACATTTAATATGACAATTGGAAACTTATGCTCATTTTATTCTTAGGCCATTTTTACAGTGTAGAAGCAAAGGCGCTTGACTTAGACTAAAATCTGCCTTTTTATAACTCTGTGCCCACAGATACACCCTAAATCTAGATCTGACCTAGAAACCAATGTCTCCCAATGTTCCGTTATGCAAAAGGTTAGAAGAATTTAATTAGAATTTGTGGGCTAGATAGAAAGCTTAATTCTGGATTATAACCATGAACATCATTTTATCTCAGACCGAGCCCTCCTAACCTGGAAGTGCTCCAAGTGACAGCCATTCATCCTGTGTCAGTCTTAGACAAGCGAATGCTGTGAGCAGGAACTGCATAGCCAGCCACTAGCTGAGGCTCCTTGACAGGCAGCTCGGACAGCACAGGGGCAGATGAAAATGGGAGCTGACATTAGCCCTGTTTATAAAAACTAATGTGTTCTACCTCTGTTTGGTAACTGCAGTGACTGTGGTTGAGGGTTATAATTTGGATAGTTTTGCAGTCCTTTTCCTGGTAGTATTAGCTATCCTTTTCATATTATTTTGCAGAATATCTAACAGACAGTAGAGAAGAAACAGAAATCGACACCGTGACTTACATTGCCTTTATCTTGTTTAATAGTGTAATGGTTTACCTTTTTTCCATTGACAGTATAAAAAGAGTAAGAGATGAAAGAGATTGAGGATTCTGTACACCTCCAACCAACTTCCTCAGCTTCTTGAAAGTGCTGATATTCCTCCCATTTCCAGGTCACTCATTAACTGAGAAAACCCAGAACAAATCCTGAGACTCAAATATAAACAGTTGTCACTTGTTGCACATCTGGGAAAAAATAGGTGGAGAAACACAGGTGAATGTTTGAAGTTGCCCCTTTGATAACCTCCACTTAAGCAGTTCTTAAGATAAAATTGTGGCTCCTGAACAAGAAATATAACAGCAGGTAGTTTTATTATTTCAGTAAGATATTCTCAAATGAAGCCCAAATAGAAGCTTATTCTTATGTGCACATAAACACAATATTTTCAAAAAAAATCTGTTAACTCTTATTCAGTGTATAGAGAGTTCAGAAGCTATACTTTCTTAAAGCAGAGAAAGAGCAAGATGAAGAACAAGGAACCTCACTTTGAGGTATTAGTTGTTCCTATAGCTACATAACCTGGACTTCTCTGAGATGAGTTTTCTCAAATACAACCTCTCTATTTCCTGGCTTCTAAGATCTGCATAGTTCTTCACAGCAATTATTATGTTTACTGTACATATTGATGAAATGCTATTATAAACATTTTATTTGATATTTACCAGTATGTACTAGTTAGGGAAAACTGCAATGCAGACAGAGGGGAGCCCTACTCCCCATGGAACCCAGCTGCGCTCACTCCTCCAGCCACCTCACATCACCAACTGTATTTTCCTACAGAGAAAGTGTGACTTCAAATACCTTATATTTTGCCCCCAAATCCTCTGTATTATTTGGCACTAGGTTTAGAGCTAATATAACCATTGTATATTGTTAGTTCGTTTCCCAGGTCATGCTCTAACTAACCTGAAACTGTGACCCAGCATCAGAAATCCTTACTGATTCAAATGTATCAGCCATAACCTTGTAGAAATAGAGGCAGGTGCACCATTACCTAACTGATTCTGTGTGTAGTCTCTCTTTGGAAGCATACATAGCTTCAGTTTATGGCAGACTTTTATCACAATGTCTTATAATAAACAAGAATTAATCTTTACTGTTCTAGGTAAAACAAATTTCTATTCTGAAACATAATACATCTTCATGCACATCAATGCTAACTTTTCATAAAAGTATTATAATTAGCATTTAAGAACTATATTGACAAAAACTTTTTTTTAAAAAGGCTGCTGCCCAAGCCTAAATATAACACAATATTAAAAAACTGCTTTCCTATGCAATAACAAAAATAAGAAATTAGAGTGGGCCTTATTATCATGTCACTTATTTTAGCTTTATCTCTATATTGTTCAAATTATCCTGAAAAGCTAGTTATCATCTGATTTTACCGATGATAAAATGGAAGCATAAAACTGTAAATATTGTGCTGGGAGCTGGCTCCGTGAGTAATGTGCTTGTCACACAAATGTGAGGATTTGAGTTTTAATCTCCAGAACCAACATAAAACCAGGCTTACCAGCTCATGTCCATAATCTCAGAGGTCCCATGGAAAGATAGAAGGCAGAGACAAAAGATTCTCTCAGAATTCAAGGCTATGTAGACTGGCAAATGCAGTGCACTGGTAAACAAGTGCCCCTCCCTGGACAAGTAGAAGGTGAAAGGTGACACCTGAGCTTGTCCTCTGACATTCACATGTACACAGTGACACATACACATGCAGACACATCATACTCAGGCATAACTGCATATCCTATACTAAAGTACATGGTTTAAAAGGAGAGAGCTATTTTTACTATTAATAGCAAGAAGTGGCAAAGCCAAAATGCTAAGGTTACATCAGCCAAACTTAAGCTGCCCTTACCCCCAGCATCTCATGTGAACTCATGCTGTCTTTACAATGGAGATGGTTGAGATGGTTTTATCTATTCGCAGTGGTGCATTTAAAATCACTTTGGTTTGGGCAGAAGTGGAGGAAATTTGAAACACTTAAGAAATACTCTGATACCTGAAGGTTTTCAGTATTATTGTTTAGAATCTAAGCAAAGTGAATTTATCCAGATAACAAACAGCACATGGATGCTTCTCAAGTGGGATTTGTTACTTGATTAATAAGTCCTTTTAAGACGGTTCAGGAAGAACTCTGAATAAAGACATGGGGTTGGACCATAAGTCCCAGTTTACAGAGCTATGTGACCGTGCCATGCCATTTATGGCAATCAACAGCGAGTTTGTGGAAGAGCAAAATCCCTTGCTAATTTGATGTACACATTAAGTCCACCTGAAACAAAGAACACCTACACACTGTTTCCACACTCATTGAGGGGATTTCTGGGCACCCAAGTCCTTCCGTGTTCATTCTCCCACTTAGCAATCCTGACTTAATGGGATGGGTTCTGTTTCTTCAGGAAAAAAGGGTTTATATGACAGAGGTCTGTAATCTCTAAGCTTCTGAAGATCATTCTAAATTCTGAGATCAAAAGATACTGAGTAGGCAAATAAATGTTAAATTTTGTATGTTATAGTTCCTTCAAAAACACAGAGACTTTCAAGCCAGAGGGTTTATGCAAACAGCTCAGATGTCACCCTTGTCACACTTATAAATATTCTTGAACACTAGTGCTTATGAAAGTTATTTTTTAATGTTTAGCAAAATGTGAACCTATATCTTAATCTGTTTCTGCTGCTATAATAACTTGCCACAACCGGGTGGTATATAAACACTAGGTGTACATTTCTGCAGTTGGAAAACTCCAAGGTAAAGTTTCCATCAGGTTCAATGTCGGCTGAGGATCTGGGTCCTCACCTTCCAAAACAATGTCTGTCACGACTTCTTCTGGGCTGTAGAGATGCTTCCTCAGTGGTGAGAGGGTTGAAAAAGGACTAGTAAACCTAATCATCAAAACTTGTTACAAAGAACCCAAGCCTTTGTTTGAGACTGCCTCATGATTTCCTCACTTCCTGAAGGCCCTGCATACCAATATCAGGTTGACTATTATATTTCGGTATGTAATTTTGTCAGGGAATACCCATTCAGCCCATAGCAATTTGTTTTAATTTTATTATGAAAGAAGCACATATTTGATGTTTTAGGGCAAGTATTTATATTCATGTCCTTTCGTGAGTTCTGTCTTTAACCAGCCTATAATGCATCTCAACACACCTTTCTTACTCATATAACCCAGGCTCTTCTTGGTTCTGAGAGGCTCACTCAGAGGAGTCAATGTACCTCAGGTTCCTTGACAACTTAGTGATTCTTTTATCCATACCTACTTCCTAGAATCAGTAGGGAAAATAAGTGAATTAATGCAGGTAAAACCTTAAGAGTGCCTGGCACCAAGAAAATGTGCAGTAAACTCTGGACACTATCATCATTGGTATTATAAGTTTTACTACTACTGTACACAAGTTCTTTTTGATATAATTTTTTCTTTTTAATTTGTTCACTTTACATCCCGATTGTAGCCCCCCGCCCTTAGTCACCTCCTGGTGTCACCCTCTCTCCCTCATCTCCCCCATCCCTTAGTCCTCAGAAAGGAGGAGACCTCCTCTTCTAACATCTGACCTCAGCCTATCAAATCTCATCTGAACTGCCTGCATCCTCTCCCTCTGGGCCTGGCAAGGCCTCCCAGACAGGGAGAAGTTATCAACAAGTGGAGCCCAAAATCCATGTCAGAGGTATCACCTACTCCCCATATTATGTGACCCACAAGGAGACTGTGCTGTCTACATACTACATCTGAGCAGAGGGTCTAGGTTCTTACCATGCATGGTCCTTGGTTGGTGCATCAGTCTCTGTAGGTCACCCTGAAGCCAAATTTGTTAGCTCTGAAGTTCTTCTTGTGGAGCTCCTGTCCCCTTCAGGTCCTTCCATGCCCCCAAATCTTCCATAAGACTACTTGCACTCCACTCCAAAGTTTGGCTGTGAGTCTCAGCATCAGCTTCAATCCTCCGCTGGGTGAAGTGTTTCAGTTGGTCTCTATGGTAGGCTCCTTTCCTGTTCCTTCTCTTCAACTGCTTCCGGTGTCTATTCTGAATGAGAATTAAGCATCCTCCCTAGTAACCTCCTTGTTATTGAGCTTCGTTTGGTACAGATTTTTCTAAATGATCTATGGAAAAGTTAACAATATCCAAATGAGAAAGCTGCATGTATTTAGAGTACTTTATAAAGCAAAAGAAAATATTAGCACTTGATAAATGAAAACCAGGCCTGTAATAAGATTACAAATTTCAACAAGGGGGAAAATGTTTCCTTTAAATGGAAATTCAGAATATATCATCTGGTGTTAGATTTGCATAATAGGAGCAGTTACAAATCCTAGTATAAATAATATAGATGACAGATGATGTGACAACAATGTGATTATTTGTGAGATGGGAACTTAACAGCTTTAAAATGAGTGAGCAGCTCACAGAGTCATCACCCCTGAGGTAAATCTAACTGAAAGCAGTTGATGAGAAACAGAAACCCGAGGTGGTTTTTAGTAGTGATGAGATGCATTGTTTCAGTTCTGAGGGCTCGCTTCTGCACTTACTCCTATACTGAACACTACTGTACACACATGTGTGAGGGTTTGCCAACTTCATTTCATACCCTTGTTGTGAAACAGCTTCTGTTCTTTTAGGCCTTACATAGAAAATTGATACATATTCTATAATTAAAAACGTGACAATATTTTTATTGCATACATTTTTAATTTTTAATAAACTCTATTTTATCATGTTCTTAGCCTCCTAAAGGCTACCCAGTTTCTTCCCATCTTCCTCCCCAAATAACTTTATTTTGCTCCTCTGTTTAAAACATAAAAAATAATGTAACAAGAAAACAAAACAAAAAAGTAGAGGGTATGAGTGGTCTTAACTCTGGTCATAAAGGAATGGAGATATTCAGGAAGAAGTGGCTCTTTCTTTTTTTCCTGGGGAATAATTTGTGAGCACCATGTGTAGTGATTACTTAGCTCTTACATTCTATTTTTTTTCCCCATATCTCTTTAATATAGTTCTTGAAGTTCTTTTGTTTTTTTTTTGTTGTTGTTGTTTTTTGTTTTTTTTGGTTTGGATATGGATCATTTACATTTTTTTCCTCCTTTATTAATTTATTCTTGTTACATCTCAATGGTTATCCCATCCCTTGTATCCTCCCATTCTTCCCTCCCTCCCAATTTCCCCTTATTCCCCTCCCCTATGACTGTTCCTGAGGGGAGACTTGATACCTTACATTCTATTTTTTAAAAATAGTATAAGCTCCTGGTGAGTTGGCTGCATGGTTGAGAGCATGGACAGCTCTTGCAGAGGACCTGAGTTTGGTTCCCAGCTCTCATGTGGCTTGGCTCCTAACAGTCTGCCTGCACCTCTCGATCAAGGGGATCTGAAGCTCCTAACTTCACAGGGTACTCATGTGCACATAATAAAATCTGTGAATTAAATTAAAACAGAACAAATTTGATTTGACTATATACCTCATTTTTCTGCAAACCCATTTTTGTGAGTTCCATCCAATTACTTGTTGAATTGAGCTCATTTTTCTTACACCGTCCACAACATCCATCATGACGGAGGCCGACAGCATGGTTCCTGTATCACTTCCAGGCTTTCACTTTTCCACTTAATTATGTACAAAAGTGACACAGTTTAATGCTTTTCTTATTTATTTTATAAATATGTAAAACTACTTCTTTTTGAGGAGCAGTAAAGAGACACAGCTTAATTTGCCCCAAAGGAGTAAGCAAGATATGATTTTAGCCTTAGAAACCTGGGACAATTTCACAATTTCTGGCTTATTAAAAACCATCTAATTAAAGTTGCTTGGATGGCATTTTCCCCTACATGGGCTGAACAACTGATGTAGAGATGTGTTAGTATGCACCTCCTGTTTCAATGGCTAATGCAGAGAAGGGAAGGTAGGTTTGTAAATGATGCTTACTGGTGGAGTTGGCTTGCTTTGTTTACATTTTTACTGAGGAAGCCAATCAAAATTGAGTAAGAAAGCCCTGGAAACGAGTTTGTTTTCTGTCTGCAGTATCTTCTTCCATTATGGAATGTTTATTATTTTACTATATACCGTGGCAGAATATGTAAATAAATACACACATTGTTTGAAGATATAGGGAGGTGTTTCTCCTGTTATGTTCCTGATGTTAGAATTCAGACATGCGATACAGACTTCTGAGAAGTTACTAGAAAGAATTTTACTTCTCTATTAATTATTTTTAGTATAGATTTTGAAAGGAGAATCTGGAGTTAGAATTACTTTTCATGAATAGATAAAAAGAAATAGGTTTTATTTCATTTACTTATTGCATCGATTACAATATCCATGTAGCACTTTAGAAATTGCAAATGCGTTTCTTTCACTTGACTCTCATAAAGAGTGTTGGCTTGATGCTGTTATAACAATAATGTTCATATATTAGCAATGAGAACTGATGATCTGAGTTATTTTTTAACAAAATCGGAGGTTTTTTAAAATATTTATTTATTATTTATACAGTTTTCTGCCTGCATGTATGCCTGTACACCAGAAAAAGGCACCAGATCTCATTACAGATGGTTGTGAACCAACATGTGGTTGCTGGGAATTGAATTCAAAACCATGGGAAGAACTGACAGTGCTCTTAACCTCTGAGCCATCTCTGCAGCCCCTGAGTTATTTATTTTATTTATTTTTTATTTTTTTTGCATGTGACTCCTACAGGTTACCCCATGCTAAGTTCTCATTATCTCATTACTGGATGAAGCTTTTGAATAATTGCATCCTTATGAATATAATCCATAGATGTAAGACTATGGGCTGCAGTGACTTTAAGGGCTTTTTTTTTTCCTGGGCAAAGTTTTCCCTGACAATAAATGAGTTTCTTCTAGCACAGAAACTGATAGTTTTCCCAAGCTGTGTGGTTAGGCTTGCTGTGTACTCAAAGCCAGGTAGACTCTGTGGTTCCTTTACTGGGCCCATTTTCAAAGCTCCCCAACCCCAGCAGTCCAGAGTGCAGAAGGTCAGGGCAAGGAGGGCCCGTTGGAATATGGAAGAGACCCTGGTTTACAGGTGTTTTGCATGTTACTCACACTCCCATCAGCTCTAAGGTGACAAGCTATTGGGGCACACAGCAGAGAATGCTTCTGAAAACAAATTGTGAATTCTACAAAAATGAAGAGGACAATTCATATTTTAGCTCTATCAAAAATCCAGTGACACTCTGTCTTTAGAAGAGAATTCTTGATCTCTGGTATGTTGCAAGGAAAATGCTTGATTTCAGCAGCTCTGGTGTAGCTAGGAGTAGCTGTCAGGACTGAAGAGAAAAGAAAGAACACATCTGTGGAAATTAAGTCAACTTACTTGTAACTTATTGTTTATTTATATGCTTCTGGTTTAAATGGTGTCAGCAAAGTAAACTTTTTGTGTATTCTTTATTGTAGAAATTGGATTCTAGGGCTTAACCACCCATTTAGTGTTTGTGGATTTTGCTTTTGTATGTACTGAAGGAAGTACAGGATGTCTTTCTTTTTCTTTTCCTTTTTCTTTTTTAAATAAAAGGTATCCATTACGTTGCATTGGTTCTTGAGTTCTTCTGTTTAAACAAACAAACAAACAAACAAAAAACAGAATGAACTAGTTTGCTAAAGTACAATTTGTTTTCACCCAAGCTTTATTTATTTAAAGAATTGTAGGCTGTGAAGGACTGGACATTTCAGGTTTTGAGGCTACACAATGAGATGGAATATTGAAAGCTCTTCAAGCCACGCTGCGCCCTCACCATCTCTGCCAGGAGCAGTTTCCCTGCTTTAGTCTGGAGGGCCATTACCTCCCCTTCATGTCTGTGGCTGCTCAGTCTTATCCACTGCTTCTTTCCCATGAGCAGACTCCCCACTAGCCACTTTCTACCGTTGGTTTTTTGTTTTTGTTTTGTTTTGTTTTGTTTTACGTTGTTTTGGTTTTTAGCCTTAGCAACTTCCAGTGGAGCTTTGCAGCACCAGCCCCACTTTGTAAGTCTCATCTCAGCATGCTAGAAGCAGGCAGAGTCAGCTTGCAAGAACATTAGAATGTATCACTACCAAATCTAAGGGACTAAATGATTCTGTTTATCTTAAAAATAACTTTGCAGAAATGGATGACTTGAAGAAAGTTAAGAATACCATAGAGACATCATATTTTCAAGCTCATGAGGACCTGTGAAAATCAATTTGTCCAGTGCACCTTGGCTTAATAGATAAGCTATCATAGGTCTAGATAGGGTGAATGGTTGGCCAAATGGTTCCTGATGGAGTTCCTTAAATTCTTAGCAAATGCTTAGTATTGTCCCAAGATTCTAAATCACATATAGGATGTTCTCTTCATGGTGTGGTACTTAAGTGTGAGCATTCCTCTTGTGGTTACTTAATTCTGTATTGACAAAGTAGTTCATGTACTGCTTTTTCACGCAACTTCAGTGCATGAAAGAGCTTATTACAAGCTCCCTTTAAATATGGGCAAATCTTTTCAAGTTGAAGTATCTTCTGATGAAAAATGAAAATCCACAGTAAATTGAGTGGGTTTGGTTGTTTTCTGGGCTGGTAATCTAATTATCCCTGCTCAAATTAGTGAGGAAGAACGATTCTGTTTTAACCCTGCCATGACAAAATAGCTCAGGTGAAATAGTCTTTTACAATGCAATATACTTTCAAGATTATAAATCATTTCTAAGTCATTGGTTGCTTGACTCAATATTCTTTCAAATCACATAGATTCTTTCTTAAGATCCTTTCTTGTTCTGTTACTATTCAAGCACAGGCAAAAACAATGTCGTGAAGCACTGTCTTTCTAATCTTGCTCTTAGGTGAAGAAAAGGACTTCTGTCTTTAGACTTGAACTCATAGCTAATTATCCAAAGCTTTGTAGACCTTTAAGAAAACAAAAGCTGATATAATGAGGCACAGGCCTTTAATCCTAGCACTAGGGAGGCAGGAGCAGGCAGATCTCTCTCCGTCCTGGCCAATCTGATCTACATAGCAAGTTCCAGACTAGTCTTTGCTATGTAGTGAGAACTTCTCTCAAAAAAAAAAGGGGGGGGGGGAGTTGGAGGAGGTAGTGAGGGTCCAGAGTTCATCCTGACACTTGGTATTTCTATCCTGAACTGTAAGTAGAAAATATGAGCAAATAAAATGAGAACCTAAATATTGTCTCATTCTTCTTGAACAGGTACTTGCTATAGCCCATTTTACCTAAACAACACAACAGTGTGGCTCTGTCAAACATTCACCTCCATATTTTATTATTTATTTATTATTAAATTTTATGTATGTAGGTCTTCTGCCTATATGTTAGTCTGTGTATCACGTGTGTGCCTGGTGCTTTCAGAGGGGACAATAGGGAAGGTGTCAGATTCCTTAGAACAGGAGTTATACATAGTTTTGAGCTGCTGTGTGGTACTGGAAATTGAACCAGGTCCTCTGGAAGAGAAGCCAGCTCTTTGTTTGTTTTGTTTATTTTGTTTTGTTTTCAAGATGTGGTTCCTTTGTAGAGCCCTGGCTGTCTTGGACTTACTTCGTAGTCCAGGCTGGCCTCGAACTCACAGAGATCCAGAGATGCACATGCCTCTGCCTCCAGAGTGCTAGGATGAAAGGTGTGCCATACCACACCCCGCATGAGTAGCCAGTTCTTAAAGTAACAGGAAGGTGGACTTCTGAGTTCAAAGCCAGCCAGGGCTACATAGTGAGACCTCCATTTCAAAAAGTAAAATAATAAATAAAAACGGTTTGCAAATTATACAGTTATTATAGCAGGGCCTATTGGTCCTAAGAATTTTGCTGGATACTAGCACAAGGCAAAGAGCTCTGTCATTTATGACTCCTTACCATATCATAAACAAATGGGAAGCAAAACCACAATCATCCAAAGCCAAGCAGTAATGGTAAACTACTGAAAGACACACTCCTTACTCCATGGAAATAAGCAATGGAGCAATCTGTTAATTTGCTAGACTCCTCTTTTCTTTCAGTTCTGCATTTTAAGTTAGATTTCTATCTCCAGAGCCCCCAGACCATTTTCACATACTTGCTTCATAGTGCAACACTTGCAGACCTTTTTTCCCTGAATAAGACATTAAATATTAAATGAACTAATAGGCATTTGTTGGAGAATTTTCTAAATCTAGCCTCCCTACAGATATATCCTAATCAACAGTTTCTGAGATGTTTCATAGCACCCCAAATTCTGAAGTCATTAGAGCATATATGTACACAGGATTGGTTGGAAAACATTCCTAGATATGCCATACTGAAAACTGGGAGTGTCCATACTTGAAAGTGCCTGCTGTTTAAGGTAGTTTCCATTCTGGGGTTAATGTATTTAAAAGGCCAAGGCATCACCTTTCCTGCAGTCTTTTCTCATCCTGTGCACAGCTCATGAAGGGTGTTGGATACAGGACTTGGTAGATACCAGGTTTCCTGGAACAACATTCCTTGCATCTCCACACTGCAGGGCTGAGAGATCTTGCCCGACCTAGCACTCTGCTAGGTAAAAGATCATGACATAACATGACAGTTATCATTGATTCTGGAAATAACCCCCTTACTGACAGTATCCATGTGGAGGAAGAACCTCAGCCTTATTTTCAGCTTGGAAACAATAACTTGATAATCAGCATTCTTGGACACTGAATTATTTTATTTTGAGTTTTCTTTCAAAATATCAAGATTTAAGTTTGTAAAACATTTGGTGTTATCTCAACCACCTGGTAATCTTTAGACAGAAATGGTTTATTTTTATATCTTGGAAGAGCAGTCATTATTCATTAACAATTAATCTCCCCTAAATTTCATTAGTCATGTTTTAATAAGTTTATTTCATAATGGCTGAGTAAAATTGTGTACTTCCATGTGGCTATAATCCGAGGGTTGTAGTGGCTATCCCCTGTAGCCACAGGAGTTTGGTATTGGGTAGGATCAGGGTCTTTATCAGTCATGAGCCGTCAGAACTCAAACTGTTTCTTGAGTAGCTAAAATAGATGAATAATGCTCCAACTAACTGTGTGCTTCAGTTTCTGCTCAAAAGACTTCTCAGCTACTGCTGGTTGTGCCCTATGTCCATGTGTTCGTCTCAGGGTGCAGCGACTTGCATCTGAGTTTCATTATTCTTCTCGGGAGGATCAGTTACACAACTGAAGTCAGAAAAGCATTCAAAGTAATTGCATCTGGCAATCAGGGAAATACAGCATTTTTAGCTTGGGAGCACATGTTCCAATGTAAAGAAAAAATATTTTCTCATAACTCTAGGGCACATATTTCCCATGGCCAGAGGGACCATTAATATGTTCCAGTGTTTCCTTCTATAGCATACGGATTTTTTTTTTATCTCCAGAAACAGGCAACTCATTATCTCTCTAGGAAACCTACTACACTTTTGATTCTGATTATTTGAAAGCATATCTTTGTAGAAGAGACGCAATTCCTCTGTGTTGGTAACATCCTTCAGAATCGAAGCTGTGTCTCAACACAGTACATTAAGCCCCTTCAGATGCTCTTAGGTAGCTCTTCTCCTCAACTTCCATTGTTTTCCCCCTTGTTTCTGTAGCATGTATTCCTTTTCTATAGTGTAGTATTGATTTTCTTGGTCACTTCGGTTACTGCTCTTGGAGAAAACACAAATTGGTTCTTATCTCTCTTAAGATATTACAATAACAGGAAATTAGACTGTCAGTCAGAAAAATCACCATAAAAGAACATCTTTGCTCTTTAATAATATTGGGGCTGGTCAAATTATGCATTCTTTTTAATCAGGAAAATTGCCAAGGGTGAATAAGGGAGATATGGAATTGTCGTCAAATCTACAATAAGCAAGTTCAGCAAAAATGTAATGTATCTCAACTGTAATAGACAGTAGTGTAAAGGAGTATCATATGTGCCCTGAATCCTGGGAACTGAGTCAGGTGTAGATAGAGGCTGCTTATGAGGAAAAGGATACAGAGTGTGTTCTAGGATAGGTGGGTGCGAGCATTTTCTACCAACCTTGAAACCAGCCAGCACCTACAGATTAAAAGGTGAGCAGAGTGAGATGAGATTAGAAACACATAGAGCTTTGTATATAAGAGTTTAGAGTTTACTAGAAGTCTAAGGGAAAGTCACCATTGGGTTTGCAGATATCACAGTATTTGAGATTATTTTTTATCATGCTGTTATTTCTAATGTGAAACATACGAGCAAGGACAAAAGTGAAGAAGATATAGCCAGTCTGCAGGCAGCTGTTACAAGTTGTTGCACAGGAGCAGTCTGTGTGCTATAACCCTGAGTCTTAAATGAGAGATACTACTATCTAGAGCTTCAGACACAGGAATAGTAAAGAGACAGCTTCTGTCTGAACTTGACTTCATTCACCATCTTGGGCAACATGGTATTTCTTTTCTTCCTTTTTGAAAAGACGATCAAGACAGGAATTAGTCGTATTCTCAGGATAACTCAATGATTTTATATGATGTATCAGTAGCTAAACCTGCAAGCGATTATTTATTATTATAATATTCCACCATATTTTGCATCTTCAGATGCAGGCATTTTTTAAACTTAGTTTTTGTCTGAAAATGAGAGTTGGGGAGGGAAGTAAAGAATGTGACTAGGCTATTTTTTGATATTTGCATTCTATTTATTACTAGTTCAAGTGAGCACACAGAAAAACTGAGAGGGAAAAATGAATTTTACAGGCATCTGCTTTGTTTTACTTTATTTGGTGATTTGCTCATATTATAAAGAAACAATGCCCTGAATGCTGAATATTATCACATGATGTTGTGGTAGTACATATTCTTAATCTGGCTTTAAAACCTCAAACTGAAATATATTAGAACTCGTACAGCAGGATATGAAATAATAATAGAGCATCACTGTTGAACCAGATCCAGACTGTTTTCTCCTGTGAGTTTTGCCTCCTGGTTGAATAGTCCTCCTTATTTTTCAGGAATTCCAGGAAGTGACTATGTAAATGCCAACTACATAGATGGCTACAGAAAACAAAATGCCTATATTGCAACACAGGGATCTCTTCCTGAAACATTTGGGGACTTCTGGAGAATGATATGGGAGCAACGGAGTGCCACAGTTGTCATGATGACAAAGCTAGAAGAAAGGTCGAGGGTAAGGATGCGCGTGTCCCCCTTCAAACCCCCCTTCGGTTGTCTTTGTGTTGTGTGTGTCATTCTATTCAGAAGTTGCTTTTCCCCTAGGGTAGCACTTTTTAACAATCAGTCATTGGGAATGGATGTCAAAATCTCTGATTGAACTATTTCTCAAAACTCTTCTGCCCATCCTCTCCACAAGCATAATTCTGTGCTTCCTTCACCAGGATCTAGCCAGCCGGAATCCAGCCCACAAATGCTATGCTCTGTCCCAACCATTTTTTGTTCTCTGTCAGACACAGAACTAAGGAGTGCAAATGCCTAGATCTCATCCAAAGATACAAATAGTATGAAAGATAAAGGCAATATCTCCACCACTCCCCCAACATTCACTACTCCTATAGTGCGTATTACCTACGTGAAACTCAAGGCATAGAATTTAAAAGAATTTCATCAACGAATTTAGTAGCTCAAAGCTTCTTTTGGGAAAATCTAATTGTGATGTCTCACACATTAACATAATACCCAGGAGGCTGATTCAGGACACTTAGTTTGGTATCAGTACCAGTCAAGGCATCATAACTGGATTCTACCCTAAAACACAAACAGAAAAATAATGCTTCTAAATCTTTTTAAAAAGGAAATTCTCAAGTTACATTTACATGGTTGCTCCTATAAAAAGAAAGTGATATGTGAAGATATAAAAATTTGGTTTGAGAAAATGAATATTAATTATGAACAAGAACCCATAGAGATTTCCACCTATATGTGCTTCCCACTTTTTCCTTCTTATAGTCTGCACATAAGCTCTAAAATTCCCTGAAAGGAGCTCATATTTAAATCACTCAAATTAACTCAGGGTAGCCAGAGGATGATTCAGCTTAAAACATGGCTGAAAAAACACAGAAATGTGTGGAGGGCATTTTGCTAATTTAGGCTTCTCAAAAAAGAATAGATTTTAATAGTAAGTCATTGCTTGTTAAGGTCTAAGAGTTTCTCTCACCATATGGGTCCAATATTACAGTCCATTGCACATTAGTTAAATACTGTTGGTTTGGGAATCTAAAACAGCACATAGCAGTATACCATATTTCCTACTGAATCTGCAACTTCCATATATTTCTGATGAAAATCAAGTTTTAACCTTGGGAAGTTAACACATAAGTCTCTAGATACTGTGAATGAAACATAGGGACATTCAGACTGACTTTGAGACCTCAGGTAAAAGGGCTCTTTCTCTGCCTTCAAGAAGAGTAGGTAGAAGCTGAAATCCAGTTTCCCATATAGGAGACAAATGAGATTCTTTATGTATTCTTTCACTCTTACTACATGACAATGGTCCTTTGCTTAACTGCATCAAAGATATGGGAGCTTAAGGCTGCCCAGATAATTTATAAGGTAAAATCATATATATATATAAGAAAGCCACACTGCCATGGTAAAAGTGGGAAGTCAAGTAGTGTAATATGGGGCTGCTTTAGCAAACCTAAAAATTGGTAAGATCTTTGAAAATACCTGATTCCATATAAACTCATGTGAGAATGTCTATGGCTTTGAGAGCAATATTAGTTTCACATTTTATATGCAATATCTGGTAAGCATATAAATGTACTCAAATCCCCATAGAGTCCCAAACCGAATGATGCTGATATATATGATTTAATAATTATAACAATGTCTACCTCATTAAATGTACTGGTATTTCATTAACACCCATTTTATGAAAACAATTTTATGAAAACTGACTGCTTCTATAAACATTGCTTTTCCTACGAATAACCTGAGGCTGAAAAAAAAAATGACTGAAAGTCATTCTGAAAGCAAGGTCAGAGGGAGGAATTGGAGACCAACATTCTGGCCCCACAATACACATGCTTCCTCATCAGGCCATACCGCCTACCTGTGACACACCTATGAACCTGTGACACACCTATGAAGCGGAGACAGCTGAAATCTTCTTTTACAGCATGGATGTGAATCTCACCTACCAGGTCTGCTCTGCCTGGAGATACCAGTTGCTAACAAGCAGTCATTTGCAAAAGCTGTTTTCAGTAAAACACACATTTTTATCTTGACACTGCAGGCCTTCATTAAACTATGCACAGAAACCTGTTTTGAAATAACCAAATGAAATTCTGCCCCTTTTCTTCCTAATTGCTTCTAATAATAAAGTTAGTTCTAACTGGCCCCACAGCCGCTGCGACATCTGATGGTAATGAGCGGTTCCTGGCAGAAGGCATTGTGACTTAAATACCTGAAGTTTATCTTTTTGTTGCAGGCTACCTTTCCTCCCCCTTCAGACTGAGGGACTTATTTGGAAGTTACTAAGTGAACCTTTGTTTGCTCCCTTCATTAATTACTCTTTGCTCTTGCGAGTTTGGCGGTCTGCTTTGTTAAATGGCCTAAGGAGGTCAATTAAAATGCTGTCCTGCGATTTTTATTCTGTGGTGGTTCAGCATGTTCCCAAGTGTGCGATGACCTGCATTGGCCAGTGGGCACTTGGGCAGTCTCGGTCATCATCTATCTGACAGGACAAATGAATCCTGACCCACCCCCAACACCCACAGCCCTTTGCTCTTTGTCCTTCCTGCATGTTTTGGAAGAAGGACCAAGTGTCACTAGGCAGATTTAACAGACTGCTGGTGGCTCAGATGATCTCATCTGTTTGTCCATCTTCTTCTTCATATCTTCCGACCTCACCTTTCTCTGCCCAGTTGCTCTTTCATCAACACTAACAAGAAGAAAAAGGGATGGATTCCTGGTCTTTCAAACAAGAACATGTATAGTATTTCACTATAAAAGAAATGTTATGAATAGTGGTTAGTTGTTATGGCAATGTATAGCTCCACACTTTAGGAACAGTGTAGGCTCTGTCTTTGACCTGAGAACACAAGAGAATTCTTTATTACCTACGTCCAACCTCAAAGCAAATATTGAGTTAGCCTTGTTCAGCATGTTTCCAAGTGTGTGATGGTCCTTGAAATGCCATTACTAAATGAAGGCTCAGAATTTCAGTTATGTTCACCTCATTTCATTTATAGAAAGTTTCTACAAATTTTCTACAAATTTCCTCCACTCAGGAAAAGTCCAGTTTTTGGCAATGCCAGAAGGAATATTTCAATATGATCCAGAGTGAAGGACAGTTGTAGTTGATTAAAACACAAATTTAACAGAATAAGTAGCAAGGGTTAATAGAAAGATGACATACTCAAGTATGGGTATAAGCTTTTCAAAGGCCTTGGGTAGCACTAAGCACCTACTTGCACTTGAGTAGACATATATGCCATCTTGGTGGCTCTTAAAATTGCATCTCAAATGGGTACTAGGAGTCTTTCTTCTTAATTTTAGTAAGATTGCAGGGTGATTTCAGGGGTGTCTTAGATAGGATTGTAATCTGACAAAATAAAACTATGGGCCATAGGGCTGTGCAAAGAGATTAAGATATATCTTTTATTGTAATGATCCTATAAATTATGGGTTTACAGCAAGAAACATGAAGGGACATAGGCTTAATTAGTCCTTACACAGGGTTCATTGCTGTTCAACATTCCAGTTTGATATATATATAAGAGATATGCCTCTATGTTGGCGATGTTCACATTATTCTGAGATTCTTGATTATCAGCAAATGACAGACCTCAACCTGGCTCAGGAGTGAGAAGCTCTTCTCCCTTCCCATGTCTCCATCGTTTCCCCTCATGTTTCTATCTTGCCTCCTTAATACTTTGTAAATGACAGTACTTATTGGCTATAGCCTTTGTGCCAGGAATTAAAAAGAAAGGGGCAACACCATCAGAGAAAAAGGTCTTTAAATAGCAGTTTAAAGTAGACATACTTTGCAGTCAATATCTTGGCCTAGATCTCAACTCTAGCTTTAAATAATAGGTACATGGAAGCTAGCACATCATATGGCCCCTTGGAGTCTCCTTGGCTTGGATTACATGCAAAGGATGCAACAGTGTAGCTCTTGTCTTGGGCAGAGAAAACAGTTTCAGGATGAAGTACAATTGAAATCCTCAGGTACAGTTTAGTTAGAGGATCCATTCCTTTACCATTGTTGAGTCAAGGATAGCTTCTACCACATTTTGTTTCCAAGTGAAATCAACCTGTTTCTCTGTAGTTAACAGTGAAGCCTAAAGAACCCCATAGAGCCACTGTACTTGGTAATTTCCATTCGCTATAGCTGGTGCCTCTCTCTGGGTTGTTCCCAACCAGAAGTGGAGCATAGACTACTACTTTCTTTTGTACCAGTTTCCCCTCTGACCATGCTCTACAGAATTCACATCTTAACAGAGAAAATTTGTTAATTATGCAAATAGATCAGTGGAAGAGTTTATCTTCTGTCTGTTGCTTCCATGGCAAGATGATACAGTATGGAAACCATGGATAAAACAGGCATAGAGTGATAGTTGTCACTAAAGATAACATGGGCCACATTTCTGTTTCCATTTACATTCCCTCTGCATAACATTTTCTTGCTGGAACTGGTCTGTTTTCCAGCTTTCTGTTTCTGTGTCTGTCTGTTTCACTTTCACTGGAGCTTGAGGTTTCAATAGTACAGTGACCTTCAGAGTCAGGACCTGCTCCTGAGACAAAAGCTGTGCTCAATCGTTTGTGCTAGCAGTCTCACTGGCCTTTTGCTAGGGAGTTGAAAGTTCTTAGCATTGAAACAGCCCATAGGAGCCCTTATAAAAGAGTGAAACTGTCTGGGATCCACGCTGTTCGAGTTAAAAATTCCAGTTCTGTGATTGCTCACATGTATTGACTCTACTCATTACAGGCAAGCGTGGCCTTGAAAAATACTATCCCACCATGAGGATGTTTATTTGTTTGTACCTGTAGTTATCTTGGCTTCATTTCCTAAAACAACTTAGTGAAAACTCTTCCTTTCAGCTTACAGTTCCAGGTTAAAGTTCATCTTTACCTGAGAGGAAAGTTCAAAGCACCTATCACATTATACCAAGGGACAAGAGCTGAAAGCAATACATAGATCCCCTTATCTCACTTTCCTACTTTTCCACAAATCAGGATCTCCTGACTTTCTGTGGGTCTTTCTACCTCTGTTAATATAATCAAGATAATCTCCCACCGACATGCCTGAAGGCCAAGCCCGTCTAGAAATACTCCACTGACACTTTCTTTGCAGCTGATCCTAGGCTGTGTCAGACTGACAAACTTAAGCATCACACTGAAAATAAAAGAATAATAAAGACTACTTCTTGAGGGTTTCATAGGGCAAGTCAAGAAACAAACAAACAGAAAGACTAGCAGCCGCCTGAACTACACAGATCAATTTAAAACCACGGTAGAATGTGCTGTGATAAAAGATACCGTGAGTGAGTTCTATTCCAGTTTCCATTGGAATTGCCAAGTCCTCTCAAGTTCTGCGTAGTTCATTGATTCTGTAGCAAGTAATTTTCCTGCCCTAGAATGTGGTTTCTAATTGTTTCCATGTTTCATAATATGCCAATAAGTACTGGGATTGGTCTGGGCAACCACACGGAGGGAAAAAAAATCTTTGGAAAAAGTGAAGCACTGTTACAGTAAAACATATGCAGCTGGCATTTTCACTCCAAGGGTGTTATTTGTGGGTGACTGAGTGTGCAGTTGGCAGCCTCCCCTGAAGAATTAGTCTCCAAGGTAGGATTGGCCAAGGTAATTCCTGGCTCAGGAAATTCCTTTATTCACTAGATTATTGTTTACTTTTTAACTTGTTCTTTCATCTCTCTGCTTTTGGCTGGCTGACTTCTATTTTATCTACCATTATGAAGTAGATAAGACACAAACTATAGAAACCTGCTTAGGAAATGATTGAGCAGCCTTTCTAAGTGGTAGAGGCTGAAATACCTGTGAGGAGGTTAAGAGGATATCTATCGTACACTTGGTCTCAGCAGCCCGCCTTGGTTTGTTGCTGATAGTTGAAACTATTGCTATTGATACTGTCTTTTAAGCCTTATAGTGGGAATTGACTGGGTTAGATGGAGCTGTTATGGTGAGACTTAATGCTATTGATTTTAGAGATACGGAGAGAAATTTTGACACCCAATAAATGAGACACTATTTGAATTGTCAATTAGTAGTCCTAAAATTGAGGAATTTTATAATTTCAAAAGATCTAAATTGTCTTTTCCGTTATCACCCATAGAATAAGTTGCTAACACCCATTACTAGTTTTGTGCAACATGACTTTGGTTGTTGCTTAGGTCAGAAAATAGGAAAATCCCCCATATAACTAAATGTTGGTGTATGTGTGTTAATGAATGGAGATCAGACACTGTCAAGGCATGGGAGAATGGGCTGGTATACATTCCTCACTGAGGTAATATTTCAGGGAACTAGATTACCAAAGCTGGATATTTTGGTCGGTGGACTGGTTCTAACCTAATGCCCACTTAGGCCTCTAGTCTTTCAATGTCACTTTTGTAAACATCTCCAAGAATCAGGGTGACATGTTCATATTTAGTTTTGTGACTTTAAGAGCAATTGTGAGGCAGCAGCAGTAAAAAAAGAAAGGAAAAAAAAACAGATTCTGGTCAAAAGTTTTCTTCTTTTTTGAAAAACAAACCTTGAGCTTGTTTTTTAAGCCTGAAGTTATTCAGGGTTAAAATCTGACAGGATCGCACTGAAGATTATAAATGACAGTGTTATTGTTTTCATTGTTGTTATCGGTTTTGGAAAGCCTAGTCATGGCCAGTGGCAGACTAATTTTTGGCTTCTCTGGTTGTCAAGGTTCAGTGAGTTTAATAGAGAGCAAATGCTTTCCAAATGCCAGGTCTGTGTCTTTTTCCAGATAGAACTGGAAGCGCCAAAGGCCTTGAACATTTAATTTCTGAAATCATAGCCCAAACCCTGCCTATCTAAGGCAACAGAAACTGCTTTTTCCTTAAGCAACTTTAGGGATGGCAGCAGAAACATTGCCTCTGGAGTCTGTATGATGTATGGGATTGTTTTGAAAGTGCTGGATAGTTCATGTAAATGGGACACTGGCAACAAAAGGTGTGATGCTTGTGTTGGCAAGCTAACAGATGACTGGGGCATTATCTAGCAAATTCCACACTCTTGGTTTTCTCTTGTCAGTGTGAGATAAAAGCAAGAATCTGACCAGTTCTTGGATACTGGTTAGCTTACCAAATTTCATACTTCCTTTCCCTAGCTGTCTTCTCTGCTTACAATGCCAGCCTACAGATTCTGGCCCAAAGTCAGCTGAAATCCATTTAGAAACATGACAATATATGTAAAAATCTGCCATGGCAAAGGAGATGTAACAGTTCCCAGAGAGGGTAGAAAAGCCTTTCTGTCACCACATGCATATCTAGTATTCTCAGGCTGGGTTAGGTTACTTCGTTTTTTTATGCATTGTAAAGTAATCTTTCTTCTGTCCAGTACTTATGGTACAGTGCATTTTTTCTATCTTCTGTCAGTATGATTCTAACATACAGTTTATGTACAGCTTCGTAGGGCCATTTTTGTTGGCTGGTCTACAGAAATTATTCTTGTATAGAAGTACTAAGTGAGCTAATGGTATGGCTTGGTAATTGTGATATTGATTATACCTGGTTCAAAGGCTACAGACAGACCACAGATAGAGTTGACTATAGGGCTTTTGGGCCACCACCACCCACTTGCTCCTTAGGAGTGATTACTGATGAGATCAGTACTCTACAGTGCCAACAGCTTATGTGAGGGAAGTTAATATCTAAGTGGTATTTCATATCACAGTGTAATCCTTTGGTTATATCTAAGTGCCTGAACCTGAGCTGTGGTGACAATCTGTTTAAGAGTGTAAGTCATTGCCAAAGCTCAGAGCAAGGCTTCTGTATCAATAGCTAGAAGATACATAAAGAAGTAAAGAATGACTTTTAAAGTGTGACAAGTAATTTAGAAAATTTTAGAGTAGTTCATGAACAGGTAAACTCTTTTATGATATATAATTCCCATTAATCTGGGAATATCCTTTAGCTTCATGTTTATATATATGAGACTATGTCTGATGATTTGATATAACTTACTTCACATTTGAAATGGCCTCTTAGCTCTCAGTATAGGGTAGTCAGTAAAGGTAATGGGAAACAGGGAAGTATACAACCTTTATAACTTGGGAAACTATATAGCCAAATGTAATAGTTGAATACAAAGAATAACACTTGCTGAAAAATAACCAAGTCACTAAATAAAATATTAACCTACTCTGTAGTACCAAAAGAGTTATTATAACATAAAAATTTTTATAATGTATAAAAATTAACATCTCAATATTTAATTTTTAGCCACTAAAAATATACCCTGATACTTGGCTACTTTAACTTCTTCTTTGGCTCCTGAACCTTTAGCCCTATATTTGCTTCTCAAAGTACCCTGCAACAGATGGATTTTAGAGCAGGAATACTAGAAGCCTGGCGGGGAACTGTTTGGTTACAAGTGGACTTCAGATGGTGTGCCAAAATTAGTAAGTCTTTAGTGAATTGAAATGAGCAGATTTCACTTTCAGAAAGTGATGGGCAATCTAAAAATAAGCCAATCTAAACCACAACATTCCTGATTCTAATGTTGGCTACCTTTGTTGGGTACCACAGTGTGCCACTTCTAAGCCGATCCGTATTGAAGTGACCATGAGCTAGAATGAAAGTCCTTCTACAAAGCACAGTGCTTCAACCCATTACACCAACACATACCACAGCTGCCTAATGACAGGGTTTTATTTTGAAGACATTTATGACTTTTGTTGTTTTGAAATTTGAGGATGGTTCTATTAGAGTTTAAGAAGAAGAAGAAAGCCAGAAGTGCAGGCTAGCCTCAACTGCTACTTAGTAGAGGGGCATGAGGAGAAAGCAGAAGACCATATTGTTTTGTTTTGTTTTTATTAATTTATCGATGTAATCATTTTACAGCTTTATTACCACGACCTCCTTTCTCTCCTCCCAATCCAATCTTCACCCCCTTCATTCCCCCTCCCCCTTTCCTCAGAGAATAGGATTGCCCACTGTGGCACATGACAAGTATGAATAGCTATAGGAAAAGAGGGTAACAAGAGTCTTTAGAGAGAGAATGAGAATGCCTAGAGATTCAGGGCAAACATGATTAAGACCCGGGTTGGCAATCAAAGAAGAAACAGAAAGGAGAAAACAAATACATGCTTTCAGTTAGTAAAGTCTCTGTAATCAACTATCAAGGAAGGGACCTTTTGTTTTACTTATATCATTTTTCCACTCATCTCTTCATTATTTCTTCAGAGCTTTCTTCTGGTGGGTGTCCTAGCCATGTTATGAAATGGTCAATTTGATTAACTATTTAGACGAAGGGGAAATAGTATGATATTGTAATTTTATAATCATTGGAGCATTTTAGAATGTCATATTTCTACCCAGCACCAGAGCTAGAACTCAGATATACTTTTGTTAGAGGAAGTAGCCCACCTTTAATGGTCCTCTGTAGAACCCTTTCCCTTTCAAAATATATTATACATATTTTTTCTTTATTGAAATAATATTTTCATTAGTTCTTTGAGAATTTTGTATGCTTTGATCATATGTAACCACTATTTCTCCAAGATCTACTCCTTCTCTACTTACCTAACTTTGTGTCTTTTTTCAAAATCCCATCAAGTTCAGTTTGTGCTGACCATGTATTTTTGGATGTGTGGTTAACTCAGCAATGGCTATAATTGTAGAGAAAATGGACCCTTTCTCTCTTGGTAGTTTTCCATTGCTAGTAGTGCCTTGGTAAAGAGTGAGACTTTGTGCCTAAGATTTGGTTTGGTTTGAGTTTCTACTGGTCTTGTGCATGGTGTCATAACCACTGTGAATTAGAATGTGAAGCTGTCCGATTATCGCCAGAAGACAATGTTTCCTTATAGTCATCTTCTGCATATTGCTATTATGATCTTTTCCCCACCTCTTGCATGATAATACCTGAGGTTTGGGTGTAGATGAAGCGGGCGGGGAGTGACTGAGCATTTTCATCTCTCTTATTCTTTGTACTGTGCCCAACTAAGGGTCTCTGTGTTAATTGGCATCTACTGCAAATAGAAGCTTCTCTAATGAGAGTTGAGAGATAGATTGATCTATGCCATTAGGAATTGGTTTAATACTATGTCTATTTAGCAGAATAGTAATAGTACATTCTACTCTAAGGACTATGACCTGTCTAGCCAATAGGTTCTTGGCTAATAGTAGTGCCAAGTATGAGTTTTATCTTGTGGAGTAGGAACTAAATTCAATAGGAAAGTGATTGGCTACTCCCATAATGCTAATTCTATTACTGCAGCAATGGCCATAATTACCAGTACTACCATTCTTATAGGTCTGAGGACTCATAGATAGATAAGACTAGTGATTTCTTTTCTCCAGTAGTAGCATACATGGGACCTTTTACTTCTATAAAAGGTAGTCAGTAGAGATGAAGCATACAGGTGAGTAATAGCTTGATTTCTCAATGTTCTATGGCTCAACTATGCAACATCTTCAGCAACAGGGTCTTACCAACAAGTTCTGATGGATAATTAATAGCATTGGCAATAGACTGTAATGTTTGAGGGTCTATGAGGCCTCTCCTAGGCAACAAATCCAAAAGATGAGGTTTTTATTTGTTAAACTATAGTATCTAGAAGGGACAGTGACACCCCATTAAAGGAGAACTCCTCTCTCTCTCCCTGCCCCACTCTCTCTCTCCTGTGTGTGCATGTGATGTGGGGTGTGTGTGTGTGTGTGTATGTGTGTGTGTGTGTGTGTGTGTGTGTGTGTGTGTGTGTGTTAGGAAGCTTCTACAGTAGTGGTTTCCTATGAGATTTTTGAAAGGCCTTTCACGTTATTTAGCCTTCCCCATATTCTTTCCTCTACCCTGCCCTCCTCTCCTTATCCCAAGTGAATGTTTTCTATTCTATTACCCCCATTTAGCCCTTTATACTACTGCATTCTTTCTGCCCCCACAACCCCTCATTAAATCACTCTCTTAATTTTCCCACTCACTTGGCTCTTTCTTTACTTTCTTATCTGTATGGGTATTCCAAATGGAATACGCCTATTTGAAGTTCAAATCTGACATCTACTATCAGAGAAAATATGTGATGTTTATCTTTCTATATCTGGGTTATCTCACTGAGAATAGTCCACCATTTCACCTCTGAGTTTCCTTTTTGCTAAGACGAAAAGTTTGTATTTTATTGGATAAAAGTACTGTGTTTTCTAGAACCTGCAGTTACTTATTTTATGATGGTGCCAATTATGTGATTACCATGATTTATATTTTTTGCTGGGGGTGAAGGTGTGGAGGAAGAATCTCACTGTGTAGTCTTTTCTAGCATGAAACACACTTTGTAGATTAGGCTGCTCTCAAACACTCAGAGACTTGCCTTCCTCTGCCTCCTGAGTGCTGATATTGAAGGCATGCATCACTGCTAATACCACTTCACCCAGCAGGAAACTTCTTTTCTTGAAATGTATTTATTTTTTGAGATTTATATACAATATATTTTGATCATAGTCTTTTCTGTCCTCCAAATACTCCCAAATGTTTCCCCACCTCCCTACCCACCAACTCCATAGTATTTCTCTTTCTTAACACACACACACACACACACACACACATATACACACACAGACACAGACACACACACATCACACATGCACACATGCATGCATGCACATACACACACAAACCATGTACTACAATATATTTGACAACTACTCCTGAGCAGGAAGCCTACTCTAAAATATTGATTGATATATCCAGAGTCATTTCATTGGAGACAACTGATTGTCCCTTAGCAAATATCAATATCAAATAACTTCTTGGCCCTGAGTGGGTCTTTGTGCCCATTCTCCTTCTCCAAGCTGGGTTTTGTCTGGATTGAGCTTCTGAAGGTCTTGTGCATGAGTCCAGAGACTGACTCTGTATTCCTGTCAGCCCTCTTGCACATGTAAAATGCTATTTCCTTGGAGTTATTGCCACCTTTGGACTCTTAAAATCTTTCCATCTCCTTTTCCACATATATTTCTGAGCCTCAAAGAGAGACGTGTGATAAAGTCTCCAACTATCTGGACATTATCACACGTCTCTATGTTCATTGCTATGTACTCAAGAAGCTGCTCTATTGACTGTTTTGCAATGCATGCATCTATTAATATACTAATAGGTTTTTAGGAGTTGTTTTCTAGCTGTGTTCATTTAGCAAAATATTAGTAGGTTCTCCCCAGGGCCACTGGAATATCTAGTATCATATTCTTAGCCTTGTTAACAATTTCAGGTGTAGGTCCTATCTCATGCAGCAGTCCTCAAATCTTATTAGGAAGTGTTTCAATACTATTCGTGTCACCATTGTGTTGTGGGCATATTTTGCCAGTAGGTTATTATTGTAGCTCATAGTTTTTGTACCTGGGTACAAAATGATAACTTTTCTCCTCCAGTAGCATGTATAGTGCCTTCCAATGATACCAGTGTTACTCAGTAGGGTGAGGCTTCTAGTCAAGCACCAGCTCAGTTCCACCATGTTCAGTTATGGAGTGACCTCCCGTTCCTATGAATTTTAAAATATCGTAACTGAGTCATATTCTATTGTGTAAATATGTCACATATTATTTATGTTTTCATTAGTTGATGCACACCTAGGCTATTTCCATTTTCCTGGCTGTTATGAATAGAGTAGTATGGGAAATATATCAGGAGTGGTACAGATAAATCATCTGGCACATCAATTTCTAGCTTTTTAAAGGAACCTCCACACTGACGCCAAACTGACACAATAGTTTGAAACCATCTGGTGGTGAATAAGTATTTCCCCTAACCACACATCAATGCCAGAATTTGTATTCATTCTTTTTTATCATAGATTTTCTGACTAGGATAAGATGAAATCTCATAGTAGTTAAATTGAATTTCCATGATAGCTAAGGATGCTGAACATCTAAAAAACTATTTTTTCAGCCATTTGCATTTCATCTTTTGAGAACTCTCTGATTAGATCCATGCCCTATTTTTTAATTGGCTGATTGTTAATTTTTAATTTTTGGTTCTTTGTACATTCTAAATACTAACCATCTGTTAGATATGTAGCTGGTACAGATTCCCCTCCCACCCCCCGAATTTTGTGGGTTGTCTCTTCACTTGAATAATGATGTCTTTTGCTATACATAATCTTTTTAGTTTTATTGGATCTCATCTATTAATTTTTGGTCTTAATGCCTGTGCTATTCATGTCTTGTTCAGAAATCATTTCCTGTGTCAATGTGTTACAGTATATTCCCCACCTTCTCCTCTACCATAGTCAGGCTATTGGGTCTTATGTTGAAGTTCTTCACTTATTTGTAGTTGAGTTTTTGCTAGGGTTACAAGATAAAGATCAAGTTTCCTTCTTCTACCTGAAACTAATCAGTTTAATCAGCAACTTCAGTTAAAATGCTGAATAGGAATGGAGAGAAATGTACACGCTTATCTTGTTTCTGATTTTAGTAGAAATATTTGGATTTTTTTTTCCATTTAGGATTCTGGCAGCTGTGGGCTTCCTGTATAATGCCATTATTATATTGTGATATGTCCCCTCTATCCCTGTTTTCTCCAGGACTTTTATCATAAGTGAGCATTTTCTTTTGAGGAGTTAACTTAATTAGAGTTACTCTTGTTGTAATGAAATACCATAACCAAAAGCAGCTTGGGGATGGAAGGGTTTATTTTGCCTACACTTCCATATCACAGTCCATCACTGAGATGAATCAGGACAGGAATCGAGACAGGAGCTGAATCAGAGGTCATCAAAAAGTGCTACTTACTGGCTTACTTGGCCTGTTTTCTTTAGGCACTAAGAGCAACCAGCCAATGGGTGGATCCACCAATAATGGGCTTGCCTATCCCTTTTCAATCACTAATTAATAAAATATCTTTCAGGTTTTCTATAGCCCAATCTTCTGGAGGGACTTTCTCAATTGAGACTTCCTACTCTCTGATATCTCTAGCCTATATAAACTGACATAAATCTAGCAAAGCAGGAGTGGATATTTGCTTGGGTTTAGAATCAGGATAACACTGGTAGTGTAAAAGCAATTTGGAAAGGTCCCTCCGCCCCACCCCTTCCCTAGTTTGTAAAATATTTTGAGGAGTGTTGAACTTTGAAGGTCTGGTAGAATTATGCACTGAATGCATCTGGCCCTAGAATAGTTCATTTCTTTGTTTTGTTTTGCTTTTTTGGTTAGGGAACATTAAATTACTACTTCTCTGTCATTTGATGTATGGATCTTTTTATTTATTTCATATGGGTTTTATTTTGGTAGGTCCTGTATAATCTGCAGATTCATTGGTTTGGGGGGAGGAAGAAACTAAACTTATAAACTCTAGAGTTAAATGGCATCATGAATCACATGACTCTAATATATAACTACAGAAAACTCCACCCAAACAATGAAGTATACACATTCGTCTCAGCAGCTAAAAAACTTTCTTCAAAATAGACTGCATATTAAATCACATCACAATCCTCAACAAAAATTAAGATACCAAAATTGCATCCTGCATTCGCTCTGATCACAAATGAACAAAGTTGGATATCAACAGCTATAGACAATACTGAAAACACACAAACATGGAAACTAAAGAACATGTTATTGAATACCAACTGAATAATGAGTGAAAGAAAAGACAGAGAGGAAATTTTAAAATTCCAAGAACTGAATGGAAATGAGACCACAGTATACTAAAATGTATGGATGACACTGAAGGCAATCCTAAGAGGAAAGTAGTGTGTGCCTACATTTTAAAAAATGGTATGTCTCAAATTAGTGACTTAATGATTAACCAATTGGTGTGCTCTTCCCTGGTGAAGACTTTTTTCCCACTTTCAGGCTTCCTTTATTGCCTTCATTTCTTTATGTAGGGTTGAGGCCTCAAGGGTTTTCTCTGATCCACCTTACCATTTCTATTGCTGTTGTCCTTCTTCTGTGCATGTTTATGTAGTCATGTTGGTAAGACTTTATGGATGTAGCTTCTGACATTACCAGGAGTCCCAATCTCACAGAAAGTGTTCTGATCCTCTGACTTTTACAATCTTTCCACCCTGTATCTGCAGTGATCCTTGACCTTTGTGAGTTTTGTTGTAGATGCATCCACACTTGTTTATGAATTTTTAATGATCAGTTCTGAAAACATTCATGGAAGTAACATTATACTGCATGAGAAGGTGTATTTATATATTTAGGAAACATATGCATAAGCATAGAAGTTTGTAACAACAATTAATGGAAAAAAAGAGGCCATGAATTAGAAAGAGAGAAAGGACAGATCCATGGGTTGATTTGAAGGGAAGAATGGAAAGGAGGGGAGGGATGATGCAATTATAATATTAAAAACTAAAAGAAATATTTTTATAAAAACATGGTGCATCTAAAGTCCTTACACAAAAATAGTAAATCTCTTTGAAACACCTGTTTTCTCATACTTTTATATGTCATAGTCTGATATTGGAATCAGGAAATATTTGCATAGTGTAGGGCTAAAAATGAAAGCCTTCAAATATTACTTATCTCTAAATATGAGCTCTTGACCCTGTGGAACCAGATAAAATCTGCAGGCCACACTGAAAATGAGTCAAAACAGAAGGCCACTGCCCATGTGACCATGGGTGGAGCCTCTTATCCCATGCTAACACCATATATGTACATGTCCACAGGATGAGCCTACCAAGGTATTTTACCCTTTGTATCAAAACATCAACTTAGTGACTTTTTCATGGTTTAAAAAAATGTCTTTAGCCTAATATTTGTGGACTTTTTCTATATAAATTATCGTTCCTTGTTTAGTGTCGCTTCTTTCAACTAGTACTTTGGTAATTTTGTCAAGTATGATGTGGCTCTAACAAATGGTCAGAGATATGGAGCTGTTCAGCCTACATTGAACATCAGTATTGCCCTTGAATAAGTAACTATTTTATGTTGTAGCCTATGATCAAAATAAAAAGACTATATTATTCTGTGGATGTGGAAAATGTATAAACATACAAAGTATTAAAATGTATTTTAATATTATTGCAATTCATTTTTTAAAAAATCTGAATTGGAATCTCTGTTTTTGCTTGTTTACTCAAAGAGATTATTTTGTGTGTTCATCTGGTTGAGAGAAAGGCAGATGAATCAAACCTTATGCATTCAATTTCTACATCATAACTATATAGATACAGAGTGACGTGTCTTCCTCCCTTTTCTGGTCCATGAAATTGTCTAGTGGGTGAAAACTGTCCCTTTTTAGACGGTCTGATGTCAATGCAGAAATGGCCTGAGTGCCAGAGGACACAGATTCAATGCCAACCAAACTGCAGTGTCATTCATAGAATGTTAGTATTTCATTAAGTTGAAAAACAAATAATTATCTAATAATTCTGTTCACTAGACCAAAAACTCTTAGCATCTATGAGAACAATGCCTGTTGCCTTTGTGCAGTTCAAAAATCATAATTTCTATTGTTCCCTTTTTAAAAAAAAGTCAGAACTCCTCCTTCACCTGCTCGATGGATTTCCTTTGGTTGCAGTGAAATAGCACTTCCACTTTTCTTTTCTCTGTAGCAGAATGGGTAAATATTTTCTGACCTGTGACCTCACTAGAAACTATAATGCCTTTGTCATTTTTATTATGCTCGTTGCTGCACAGTGGACACATGCAGTAACTCTGAGGCTAACTGCAGAGTTGGAATTATCCTTTGTCACATCTAAACTAATTGGGTTGAGTAGTTCTTACATGGACTGTCCCACTCCACATGAAAATAGTAGGTCATTTATCTTAAGTAAATGGATTGTAATACTTAAAGTGAACTGCTATAATAACCCTCCAAAACCATACTGAAAGAGCAGACAGATTGTTCCCATAGATGCTACAGTTTTCATTTGCTTTGCATACAAATACCATTTATCATGTATTTTAAATATCGCTTTTATGTTGTGTATTACAATTTGATAGATTTAAAAAATTATTTCTACTTTTCTTTCAATACATGTATTTGTAAATTGTGGGAGAGCATTGTGGAATAGAGTGTGCCTGTAAAATCCTGATAGATGAATGCTATCTAGCCATGTGGTTTAAATGTCTGTTTAAATGTCTAAGTATAATCTTTCTGATGTGAATCATAGTGTCTACCCAATAACGAATGTGTTTTCCCCAAGTACTCTAAAATTTCAAATATCTCTCTCCATATTTTATTCAGCAACAATCTGCAACTTATTTTTCTCCCAGAAAATTGAATTTGTTACTGCTTAATATTCCTACCAGTTTTTAAAATGTGGTTTACATTGGCATCAGGGCAGCAATTTACATATTTGGGGATAACAAGAATACATGCCAGGAAAAGATCAACATAAAATGAAATGCAGAGAAGCTGTTTTCCTTCAACAGCAACTCAAAAGGAAACTAAAAGAAGAGTTGATGAGCATTCGGCCTGAATCTGTCATTTCTCTCTTTAGGTGAAGTGTGACCAGTATTGGCCCAGCAGAGGCACAGAAACCCACGGGCTGGTCCAGGTGACACTGCTGGATACCGTGGAGCTGGCCACATACTGTGTCCGGACATTTGCGCTTTATAAGGTTTGCTCTTTGTCTTTGTTTTGCCCTTTCCTCCTATTATTTAAAGTAGCCAAATCCTTTAATCTTTTTACTGAAGTCTCGGTCCCACTGGCAACAGGAAAGAATGAAATCATTCCTGAATTATCGTCCAGCCCTTTTCTCCTAAACTAGGGTTTTATCAATAACGATGAGACCTGAGCTCTGAAGAAAGGCTCCCCAAAATGGAAGAACTAATTCTTCCTGTAAATAGACAAGAGCACTCCTGATGGTTGCAGCCAGATGGCAGAGTGCTTCTCACAGGGAAAGCTGACCAGCCTGAGCAAATACTGGTCACTTAGGGATAGCTAAGGACTTGGGTCTCCAGGTAATGTGTCTTCAAAGGCTATACCCTAAGAGGAAAGAACCGAGACAGCATGTTTCACTGTTACTCATCATTACCAATTAAGGTTAGAACGCAACGTCTGAGCCCAGTGTTTCTGTGTCACAGAATGGCTCAAGTGAAAAGAGGGAAGTGCGGCAGTTCCAGTTCACCGCCTGGCCTGATCACGGTGTTCCGGAGCACCCCACACCTTTCCTAGCTTTCTTACGAAGAGTCAAAACCTGTAACCCTCCTGATGCAGGGCCAATGGTTGTGCACTGCAGGTAAGGACCACTGAGAGCATTTGTTTTGTTGAGAAGAATTAGGCGAGGAAACAGAAATACAAATGATTCTGTGTTGAATGTTCTCTTTGCAGCTTGTTGACTCTGGGAGATAATAAACATCCTCATTCAAATTGCTCTTGTTAACCAGGGCCTGTACTAAGATCCGTAGGAAAGCCTTGATGGAAAGGCATGATGCCTCGGATGCAGTGCGCCTCCGCCCCACCGCTGCCCCACCACACACACGGCTTTCACTTTGGTACAAAAATAAAAAAATCGATAAACACAAAATGTGTGTGTGTGTGTGTGTGTGTGTGTGTGTGTGTGTGTGTATGTATGTGTGTGTGACCATAAACAAAATGGAAAAGATTAACTATTACCCTTATAATCAGGGTTAAATCTTACCTTTTTATGGAAAATGTTCTTTAAAAATATTTTCATGCATTTTCCAAAGGGCGCTTGGGGCCTCAATTAATATGTTTTTACTCTATTAAAAATGGAGAAGAACATAACGCTGGAGTCATTCAAGCATTCGTGGATGACGTGTTAGTGTAAAGATAGATGTATTTTATCCATTATTAATATTAGTTCACATATAAAAATATACTATCATAATCTTTTTAGTGTATTTGAGAAAAGACAAGCAATTTTAAGAAGTTTTTATTATACATATCGAAATGATGAATTCCTCTTGAAATGTATATTTAGACCTTTACTCAATTCTGACTGCCATTCTCCATATCATCACACAGTGTCTGTACGTGTAATTGTTCGTACATGTTAACATTCAGCTTGTCTCTTCCAGATGCCCGAGTTCCTCTCAAATGTCCCTAGTAACAATGAATTCAAGTTGCCTAGTTAGAGTCTATATATTCTCTATCGCTGGACCTATTCTGTTCTGTGACAGTGTATGAATATGCTCATGTAATTTCACCATAGCTCTTTACAATATGAGTGATTCAAATGTCTTCTTGAATAAGGGACTCAAATCAAATCATGGAAGTTTATAATAGAAAGATAAGAAAAATACTTTATGAACCTACTTTATATCATAAATTAATAGCATAATTCCAGATAGGTATTATAGTGTAATATAATAGACCCTCAAAATGGGACCATCTGTTGAAGAAAGCAGAATTAAAGCTATGCCTGCCCATCTCACAGAGGTAACTGCTCAACAATAGTCTGGAGAGTTCTGAATGGGACCACATGTCTTCTGATAGAAGCCAGTAAGATAACTAACTTGTGTTTGTGGCTGACACCTTATAATTCCAAAGCCCCTTCATAAACTACTTCTAACATTTCTATGTTGGGTTAAGAGAAGGGTAAGAGAGAAGCTGCAAGATTGAAGTTGAGCATTCCACTCAACTCCATGCCTTGTGCTTCATTCTGGCTCATTCACACACAGGAGAGGGGGCTTTCAGGACTGAGTATCACTCGCCATTTTCTACATGATCTAAAATCATTTTTATTTATTTGTACAATGATTTGATGTAGCGAATGCCAACTCTTCGTCTCCTGCTCGTTAATTTGAGAGTATATTCTGTGCTTTGCGATATAAACCATTTAACAAACCTCAAAACGATAATGTAGCTGGTGACATGGTACTCCATTTGGTGCAAGATAAGCTTGGCTATAAAGATCATTTGAGCAGTACACAAAACATTTTCAGATGGAGAAGCAGGAAATTTGGCCTCAAAGGAGAAATGCTACTCTTTTAGGTCTTGTGCCAATAAGAAGCACACCACACACACAGCACACACATAAAGAAGGAGAAAGAGAGAATTATACATGTAAAGTAACGGGAACAAAAATAAAGGCAAAGTCATTTGGAAGTTACTACTGAGCAACAGTATTGTGATTTACGTTACATTAAAATATCTGGCAAGCTTCTTCTGTGGGTAGACGTACTTGCCATCCAAGTTGAGTTCAATCCTCAGCATCCATGTAAAGGTAGGAAAGAACTGGACCTCAAAGTTGTCGCCCAACCTCCACCTGCTCACTGTGGCTCATGTATCCTCCTCCCCAAAATAATAACTACATTGGTTGTTGAAAGAAATATAACTTTCTTTTCTAAAGGTATGCTGCCATTTGTATAAGTTAGTGATTTAAGAAAATGGGTCGCAAGCTGGAGAGATGGCTCAGAGGTTAAGAGCACTGACTGCTCTCCCAGAGGTCCTGAGTTCAATCTCTAGCAACCACATGGTGGCTCAACCATCTATAATATGATTTGATGCCCTCTTCTGGCCTGCAGGTGTACATGCAGGCAGAGCACTGTCTACATAATAAATAAATAGAAAAGAAAATGGGTGGCAAAATGTTTGGAAGAGGGTAATGACTGAGAGCAAATAGTGATGGTACATTTGTTGTATGAAGGTGCCATAAACAAAAAGTTAATTTCATTTTTAAAAAATTTTTTAAGTTAGATTGCAACCCAGGAAAGTTATTCAGAACCTGCCCATATGCACTAAAAACTACAGAAATAGCTGATATGGTGGTGCACGCCTGTAATCCCAGCACTCAGGGAGGCAGAGGCAGGCTGGTCTCTGAGTTTGAAGTCAGCCTGGTCTATGAAGTGACTCCAGGACAGCCAAGGCTACAGAGAAAAAAACCCTGCCTTGAAAGGAGAGAGAGAGAGGGAGAGGGAGAGAGGGAGAGAGAAAGAGAGAGAGAGAGAGAGAGAGAGAGAGAGAGAGAGAGAGAGAAAGAGAGAGAAAGAGAGAGAGAGAATGAAATAAAAAGAAAAAGAAAACCTGTATAGAAAGCATAGTCATGAAGTCCCCAAGTGGAACTATTTGTCATCATCATGGAGCAGACAATCACAAAGTACTCTTGGATGCCAACATTGAATTTCGTAGTTACATTTCCCTTATGATGTGCTCAGACATGCTTTACATATGTGGTTCCTGTCAAAATGAATTTAGTTGACATATAGCTATAGCTACATTGACTCAATTATAAAATGTTAAGCCATGACAGTCTTTAGGTATGTATTTTGATACCAGGAAGGTAGATTTTCTTCATAGAATATATATACATTTTATGAAGAAATAGGAAGGGAGGTGGGTCAACATCCCTGAACTTGTCTCTTAAATGAAACTACCTTAAGGATAATAAAACAAACCTCCTGAAGGTCATGCAAATCTTTAAGATTCTTCATTCAATCCAGATTTTAAGGTCAAAGCTAGATGAATCCCAGCCCAGATAAACACTAATGATGACATAGACATTTAAATAGGCCACTAAGGGTGGCACCGCTTAAGTCACATGACAGCTCAGTTGATCAAGTGCTTGAGTTATAAACATGAGGACATGTGTTCAGTTTTCAGAATCCACATGAATGTGTTGGGCTTTGAGGCAGGTGGCTCTGTGAGGGCCTGGTAGTGCCAGCTTGTAGTTCCTGAGGGAAGGATGCAGAGGCAGGAGGATCCTTTGAGCCTGCTAGCCAGACAGTTTGGCTTAATTGGTGCGCTCCCAGACAATGAGAGGCCGTGTCTCTAAGGAGGTAGATAGAATTTCTAAGGATGACTTTGAAGTTCATCTTCTGGATTTCATATATACACCTACATACATATGTGCACCTATGCACACATATGAAAATGCATACCTGTATGTACACATTCATTTTAAAATCATATATTTCCTGTTGGAAAGAATCCTAAAAGCCAATCTTCATATTACTTTTCAACTTTGCCAATGACAACAAAACTAAGCTACTTAGGTCTTATTTACTGTATAGTGATCTATCCTGAAAACCAACTGAGTATCGAGGAAAATAGCCTTTTCAAGGTCAAAAGTTTTGCAAATGTTGCATGTAAAATACATTGTGACCCAAAGAAGCTACTAGTGCTGTAGAAACTTGTTTCATACATTTAAAGGAATCCATTCTGAGCTCCATTCCTATTCCTAATATTATATTCAAATCTTTCTTCTGGGCAGAGACCATATTCTTGCCAAATGTGATAATTTTGTGATGATTACAAGCTGAAATGGGAGGGAAGGAAGAATGGGAGGATACAAGGGATGGGATAACCATTGAGATGTAACAAGAATAAATTAATTTAAAAAAAGAGAATAGACTGAGATTTTCCATAAACCTGGAAAATGTGTTTTCTTTAGTAAATGAAGGAATAGGAGAAGCTAGCCGGTAGTGTTTAAAATACCATCATATCTAGATAAAAAGGTGGATGGAATAGTCAACTTTTTCCAAACATTTTAAGATAAGGAGAAATAATTATACCATGTGAAATCTGGGATCCCAGGCCATGTTCTTAACATACCAACAATTCTGCATGAAACTCACATGTTTAAAATAAGCGACACTGTGATGCAAAGCAAGATATTAAGTCTTCAATATTGATTGTGCTATTTTATAAGAGTTATAATTGTGCTAAAAGACAACGTTAAAAGGAAATTGTGCCCTCTCTCAACACACACACACACACACACACACACACACACACACACACACACACACACTATAATTCAAAAGTCAAAGTGAAGGAGGCATTTGGGGGGAGCAGTTCATTGGCTGGCTGGTAAAGTAGACGTAAAACCATGAGCAAGGTGGTGAAAATGAGTGACACTCGTCATGTAAAATGCTGAATTCACAGTTGTACATCAGGTCTTTTCTTGGCTGTCCCTGCATGGGTGACTGGAATTGCCACTTCCCCTCTGTGTGCAGGTAAAGCAAGGGGCTCGCTTTTGTGTAGAAATAGAATTATCTGAAGATAATCCTCACCATTTATTCGATATGAAACATCTATATTATCACTGCCCTTGCTCTGTAGGGGAGGAAATTGAGAATTGGAAAGTTAAAAGATTTGCTGATTCTGTGTGTCCAACTGGAAGCAAAGGCTGTAAGGGAATCCATGTTTTCTCATTTTAAGTTTTCTGTTCTCTGTGGGTACCTTTAAATTGGTTCTGACTGCCAAAGTAAGGATACCAAGAATTTTTCCTTCTGAGCTGTTTATAGATTAAATAAGAGGATACATGTAAATGTATTAATTGGGCAGATACTTGCCACATAAACACAAGTATGGCTGGCACAGTTGTGTACCCGTGAAGCAGACACAGGCTGATCTTTGGAGTTTGAGGCTAGCCTCGTCTCCATAGCAAGTTTCAGACCAGCCAAGTTTATGTAGTCTCAACCAAACAACCAACAACAAATTATAAATTATAAAAATACAACACAATTTAAATGTCTGCAGTTACTGATGTTTTATAATTATTTTATCTTGGCACTACATAGAATAGTATCAAGTGTTAATACATTTTATTTTCAGAAAAGTAAGCTAGAGTTCTAAGTAATGGGTAATGTAGAGATTGTATTAGAAAATATATATCTACCTCGACTGGCAGAACATGTAATACTTTACAGATATAATAAAGATTGTATTCTGCTGTAAATGTCACCCAGTACAATGGACTATAAGACCAAGGATCCCAACTCCAGCATTAGATCACATGAATACTATTCTGAAAGCTTTCCTATAGAGTGCCAAGAATCAAACACATCCTTCACCTTTGCCTACTAGGTGAGAGTAGTACTACTCTCTTCTTATGACTGTCAAAAGTGTCCTTCAATATGGCCAAATGTCCTCTGCCAGACAAAATTACCTCTAGCTGAGAAACTACTGTTGTATTTAATGTAATAATGAATTCCTGAATTTCACTTTCTATAGAATTTCCCTGACAGGCATCTTTCTCGTAAATATTTGGAGAAGTCCTTATGAGATCTGCTTTAGTAATTGCCTTTCAGAGCATCATCAGAATACGACTCATTATTGGACTCATCACCCAACACTACTCTCTAGTACACAAACCAAGTTCTTGGCATGGAAAAAAATCTGCCCTTAAGGACAAAAATATCCCACCATTAGTGAATTAAAAGGAACAGGCCACAGACTCTTTGCTGCCAAGACAGAGTTCCAGAAATATTTTTGCATCACAACAGAATTGCTGCAATAAGTCTTCAGCACCCCAACCCCACCCCTCCATTCCCTGCCCAAATGGGCTCTCTTTAGGGGCCATGTTCTTTATAGGTGATAAATGCTAGTCTGTTTTGCCAGGACATCAGTCTCATTGCTTTGTGTTCATGCTTGGTATGACTGCCAGCACTTCGGTAGTTCCAAACATAAGTCTCAGGAGTGTGGTATGTGGCATGTGCCTTAGAGACTTTCCCTTTTTCATTGTTAAGAAGAAGCCAATGATAACAGGTATTATGAACAGTCAAACTTGGCCCTAAGCTCTGAGGCTCTTGAAATCTCTCACCTCTGATGTGGGGAGATTATATTTCTGGACAGTCCACTATTTTCAAATGACAGAATTTTACTATTGCTGTTTCTGCTGAAATACTTGAACATTTTTCATTTCTATACTCCAGAACGTTCACGCAAGAAGCTGGAGTAGCTTCTGTTTGTTTTCATTCCTATCCCACTTGCTCGGCCCTTTCCCCGCTCCTTCCACATGCCCTTCAGTCCATCAGGAAAGAGTCAGCAGTTCGGTCTGTTCTCAGTGCAGCTGATATTCACAGAGTCCATGATTTCTTAGCATCAAAGCATAAAGATGACCTTGGCAGGGTTAGTGAGCTAGACAGGCATCAATTGAGTACGCCATGAAGATTAGAACCAAACAACTTACTCAGAATCTGTTTAACTTCTGAGAGGAGATTTTAGAAAATAAGGTCATTTGGAGAAACTGTTTTTACTTTGCTTTTGTTGAGGTTTGGGCTGGTTTTGAGTATTGAGTTATATTTTCAAAATTAGAACCATATTTTTTTTTTTGTTTCGTGTACAGCTATGTGCCTTAGGACTTGAAAATCCTCCTGGAACTAAAGCCATTCTTATCTGTTAGCCACTGCTGACTGCAGATAGCAAGAAAAAGCTGGAGGCTGACAACACCAGCATGAGTCTCACTATTCTGCAGGCTGCTTTGGTGTGGAACACAGTCTTCCTGCTCCCCTCTTCCTCAGCTCATCCTCTGGGATGGTCTGCAGTCTGGGTGGCCCTGCCTTTCATTTTGGTAGTGAAGGTATCAGAAAGGCAGGGACTGGTGGCCAAGGCTCCCACTATGAGCCTGTTCAGGCAAATTAGACTCTGACCAGATTCAAGCAGCAGAGAAACAGAACCCAGCTGTTGTGGGGAGGCAGTTTGCAATCAAGTCCCAAACTCTTGACCTTTGTCTTCTGAGTTCCTAGGTCCCTTCTCTTCACTCTGATCTATCTAAGGTAGCATGACTTTCCTTCATGGTTGGATGAGGGAAGCAGAGTTTTAAGCATACCCCAAAATACAGGGTTCATTTCGTGGCATGCGACATAGGTTTAAAAAGAAAAACCTCAATTTAATTTGCTTCCTATCTATTATATGATCATTTTTTCAGATATGTCACCTTGTGGACAGGAAAAAAATGTACTACTAACTCTTGTCCTCTCTCCACCCATTTGAGAAAGATTTCTGATAATTCAGAATTTACTAGGCTCTAATGAGCCTCTTCAGATGAAAACCTAGAAGTCTGATTATTCACAGTGAATCTGATATATCAAAGGCCCTACACTCTCTGGCTTTGTGTTTTTGGGGCAGGGGACTGTTCGTTTGTTCTGACTTCAGAAATGAAAAACAAAATGAAGCCCAGCAAAGCTAACAGCTTGGCTATAGACTGTGGGGCAAGTTTTAAAATGCTAGTCCGCTATGTTTCTCGGTACATTATGGCCTTTTACATTTTTTTTTCCAGATTAATTTGATTAAAGAGTCCCTTGACTTCTTCCTAGATGCACTGAGAAAATAGCCAGAAAACAAACGGGTAATGAGAGCTATTATAGTGGGTTATACTAAGATGGTTGAAGTGTATAATTTGGATGCATTTAAGCCAATTAAGAACCACAGGTCTTCAAGACCATGACTAATGGAAAGAAGGACTGGTGGGTGGCCATAGCCGGAATGCATCTGGTACCTGGGTGGTCAGGGCACCTGGTTGTCTGGCTGGCTAAGGAAGCAAACATGGTAGAAAGAGTGCCAGAAGGAGATGGAAAGGATGTGACAGACAAATGCGTCCTACTTTGTAATCATCCCTAGAGCCCTGACTGTGGAAACTGCTCCAGGCCATTAAAAATGAGTACGCACGCTATCTTGGCAGCCCTGCTTTGATGTGCAGTGACTGCCTTGTGTATTTGCCACTCCCACTGGAGTGCTAACGTAGTTGTGCCATGGCCCAAGCATGAGCTTTTAGTGTCCATATGCCTGGGAGGCTCATTAGCCACAATTTCCTCATCCTAGGCTCCAGCCAAGTGCAACAGATGCTGTTGTTACCTCCTCTATTGAATAAAGTTGGGAGGGAAGAGAGAAAGAAATTTGTCAATAGTATTTTCCATTGGAACCAAAATAAGCACCATGTGTGTGTGGTATATTGTCCAATAGGACACCATGTGCCAAATTCTCATTTTGTGTTACACAAAAACAGATAAGAATCTGCCCCTGTATTTTTAACAATATGCAGATGAGTTTTTTCCATTGTATTGTGGATGCATTACAGTTGTAGCCATTCAGGCATTCTGGCTTAGAGTTCTGTTACTTCTTGCTCTTCTAAACACTTTGATTCTGAGGATGTCATCTTCTGAGGGCACTTTTACTTCCTTCGCATGCTTGCCCTGCCTAATCTGGGTGTGAGAAACTCTGAAGGGTTTCGCTGAAATAAACAAATGTTTAGCGCGTATTTTTAAAGCCCTTTTTCTTAATAAGTAGCATTAACAAGGTACCAGTGTGTTTACAAAGCACACTCTCATCACGGAATTCTGGCTGCTGAAATTAATAAAATGACTTCAAACTCAATAGAAACCCCTTTAGAAATTAAAAAAAAAAAAAGCCTGAACATATAAGTAGGCTTTGTGCTGAAGATCAACCAACTGATGATGAATTGAGCAAATACAATGCTGCTTTTGGCACACAGAACCTATCATTGCTCCGCCCTGTACCTGTCAGCTTTGGAGGCACCTACCACATGAATAGCTGCCTCATGTCTCCCAATCTTTTTCTCTTCAGCCTCACTGAATGCATCATGAATTTGCCTCACAGGGCTGGAATAGAGAAGCAACACCCCCCACTTTGCCCCCACCCCTACCCTTTTGTCACCTTAGGAAATGTGTTAAACTGCAGAAGGAAAGGTCTTTTCATCTCCTGTGGAACTCTTGCCTGACTGGGCACCTGTTTTGTTTTTTCCATTCAGACATGTACTCCCCCAAGGCCTGTTTGTAGGACACATGAGTAAGGGGGCCTCTTCCCTCTATCCTTTCATTTTATTTGCTTTGTTGTTTTGTTTTTGTTTGTTTGTTTTTCTGCCTTGCTGCCAATTGAATCTAGGCTCTCATGCATGTAAGGCCAGCACTCTCTTGCTTCCACTAGCCAGCTAAATCTCCATCTCTCTCTGTAACATTGAACTGTGCTTCTCTAATCAAAAAGAGCAAGGCTAAGGGAGCAAAACCCCTTTATGTTCCCAAAGGGAAAACTTATTTTAAGAGTTAGCCCATCTCTTATATAAATACCAGTTGGTGTGCTTTCAAGTTATATAACCTTTTTGTAACCAAGTTCATGCTGAGTATCATGAGTGTAATAAATGAATAACATAAGGCATGTAACCTTGATTGGTTATAGTTGTAGTATATAATTTCACCAAGAGTTAGGGTTTCAGTAGGTCTAGGATAGAAGTGTATCTTCACATTAAAGCTGACTCACATGATCAGAAACCCTAATGAAAATCAAATTCTTCCACAAGAAGTTCGTGTATAGTAGGAAGTTTGAAAATGTAAAATAATGAAAGCTTCTGGATCTAAAAAACTGTCATTTTAGTGCCCTAATAGAAATAACATGATCCAAAATTTCTAAGACTTGGTTTTCATGACAAGAGATGTAATTGCACACAAACATGAATAAGGTAATAGAATCACTGCACTGCATCTTCTTGTTAGGTCACTCAACTGAGCTCTGTTGACTTGGGGAAACAGCAGTCTAGTCATTAGCCAGTGGCCTGCTCCCTACAAGGAAATCTGGATAAAATATAGTAGTTTAATTACTCATCCACTTTGACAATCAAGGTAGCTGTGAACTTTCATTTTATAAAAGCAATGAATAAGAAAATTTGTTTTGCTGAAGAAACAACTTCAATCGGCCCTTGAATTCCTAGGTGGTCAGTTATTCCATCATCATTAAAAACTCACCTTCTTAATCTTCACCTAACTCTGATTCTAATCAATTGAGCAGGGAATCTTATTCAACTTAAGCGACAGTCACTCTTTCTATCTGAAACCTCATAACCAATAATGTTATAAACCACAAAAATTCTTTATAACCTGTGGTTAACATTCCATTCCTCTTTTGTGCATCTGAAAATGATTGACCTGGTTTCAGACTATTTTCTCTTATGTGCTACGGCCTGAAATACACTTGTTATCTTGGTTCAATTAAATTCAAACTTATTGGTTTGTAAAGTACAATAGTAAAGCTCCCAGCTTAGCAAAACCTTTCCAGAATTCAGTAAGAAGCCCCAAATATGCACTCAAGCTATAAGCCACGGGTGTGGGCACCTTCATTCTTATGTTTGTGTTTCCTGAAGGCTTATAATAAACATGTATAAAAATCCAAGATGAGGACTCTGCATGGAAATCGTTTTCAGAGTAAATCTCCACGCCATACAAAAGTAGAAAGTTCAGCCAATTCCACAGGCATCGTAATGCTTTCTAAGGCCGCTGCCTGCCTTTACACTGGCAGCTTTATCAAGTAGCACTGTGGAATTATCACCTACCCAGTAGGCGCAGGTAAAGCTTCACCACTTCGCAGTTTGGCCATGATACAAGAATCTCACAGCCTGTCTGGCCACTAGTAGATCCAACTATATTCTCATTGCTGTTCCTTTCCCATGGAGACCCTACATTTAGAGAAAGATGGTTTTTTTTTTCTAAATATCTCTAGTATGGACATTTTCAAGCATATTCAAAATTGAGTCTATGAGTCCTCAAGCAGGCATTACCCAGCTTCAGTTATCACCCTTTCCTGCAGTGCTTGCTAAATGGCAATTCATTTTCTATTTTTTAAAGAACCTCGTTACATAATTGCCATTCAACAATTTAAAATGTGATATAAAAAATTTTGAGATTTTAATATCCTGAACAACATTACCTGGAAGCAAGTGTCCCCCTTTCCATGGCCATGTTTTCACATTATCAATTTGTCAACTCCAGGTAGCGTGCTTCTAAGTTAGGTCTTCCATGCTCCTGCCATCTAATACTTACACTAATTTTGTAAGTTACAGCCTAAAGATAAAAGTTTTAAAATATCATGGTGTATTGAAACCATCTTCCATATTTGGAGAGCTAACACATAAAACTGTCCTTGGCAACGTTTGGCTTGCAGACACATTTTTTTTTTTAATTCAGCACTTTTATTTTTAAGTTAAATGTTAAATTTGTGTGGTCAGTTGTGGCAGCTCCCACCATTGCCTGTTATCTAACTCCCGACTAAAATGTCTGCTTTTAATCTGTGAAAGAAGATCCATATCAGGAATGGTTTGCTACTCAATTTGGAAGAACGGAGAGAAAAAAAAAGTGTTAAATTTTCAAATCTGGACACTGGCCATTTCCCAACCAGTCATTAGCATATAGGATCTGGTCAGTATCTTTTATACTTTTCCTGGCTCTTAGAAGACGTAAAAGAAAAAGTCATGGAGCAAAAAGCAAAACAAAACAAAAAAGTGTGATGAAGGCAAGTTATTCTATCATTCAGGATACTTCATCAATGTATGTACACATTAAATTCTGACCTCTTAATAACGTTGAGTTGATACATTTTCTATAGTTGAATAAATATGGGTGCAAATAAAGGATTTCTTTATAAAAAAAATTCTGGATCCTGTATAATACTGGTTGATGTTGTGAACCTGCAAGAATGTCATTCTGATATGCAGTCAGTCATGAAACACTATTTTCATCATTGGAATTTCTTAAGGACTTCAGGAAATGTTATAAGAATATGCTCTATACGCTATATAATTTAGTTCATATCAAATAAGGTCATAGTAACTAGAAAGTATAACTGTAAAAACTCATTAGTAACTCCTAATTAAGTGTGTATGTTAATATAATCAGTGTTTGTTAAAACTAAACTGTCTGGAGTTCTAAGCTTTATAGCTGGACATGAGATAGTCTGCCAACCTTCCAAAGTAAAGAGACTAGACCAATAAAAGTAGTCATAAGAATCCTTGCTCCATGAGCCAAGAGTTGGCCATGTAGAAATAACCCTGGTTGAAGCAAATCATCCTTAAAATGTATAAACAATAACTTCAAATACATAATTATATATTAGATTTATCTTTTAAATTTACAACTAAGAGCTTGTGGGAAGTCTAAACTATAATGAGCAGAGTAGTCCTATTTAAATGAACTAAAACCTTAGTGGATTTGAAGCAACTCAAGTTTAGAATCCGTCAACAACTTTATCCTTATTTTTTCACTTTTCAGTTTTTCACCTTCACCTAATTCAACCATACTTTTTGGAGGGATGATAAGGAACACATTAACCAAGTCTTTCCAGAGCACATGGCTTAGCTTTTAAAGGGACAGAATTACTTTGCTTCATATCTATATTGCATTTGTTCATTAAATGGTTCAACTGTAATTAAAATATCTGGTTCCTATGGAATAAGCACTTTGATACCACAAAAGAATATACTTTAAGAGAGTGACCATGTTCCTTCAGCTGTAGTGATGTGAGCAAAGGGCTTAGAAGAGAGGAGATGATTGGGTTAGGTGTTAAATTATATAAATGAAATTCACTGAAATACATGAACAGAGAGCCTCTGGCACATGGACATGAACTAAGGGCTAAGCAAACAGTAAGAACTACATGAGCACAATCAGAGCCCAACACAATCACAACACTGACCCTGACGTTGATAAGGTTCATCTTGAGCAGTTTGCCTTTCCTTCTTTTCTTTATTTTCCCATCTATAGGAGGTTCTCATTTGGCAAAATGGGTGTTTCCTGACATCTCAGAGCCAGCTACGTCTTGTAGAACATGGTTTGATTGTTGCCAGAGTATATGATTCTGTAGATTAGGTTAAATCCTAAAATAGGTTTCCCAAAAGATGCTGGCCTCAGGATTCATGGTTACAACCATTGCATGAGATCATGTCTAAATCCCCTCCCCCTAAATCCAAAGTCTACATCAAGTTTATGTTTTATTTCTCCCTTTGGGATGATAGAAACTACTAAACAAAGTAGATTATTGATTCTGTAAATGCCATTAACATAAACCATGCAGTGATGGAAATATAGATCTACTCAGCCTCTAGGTCAACTAATTTAATAAGGTAAACGCTAAGTCTCTAGTCTCTGAGGAAAGGAGAGAAAGAAAATAAGCACATATCTAGGATCTGTTGTGTGAAGAATGTTTTCCCATAATGCCCTTCTCTAGAAAACTTAAGCAATGTGTCTCCATTTCTTGGGAAGAAAGCAGAACCAAGGAAGACAAGTAAGTGGTATGTCACTGCATGGCTTGCAGGAGTAAGACAGACAGATCTTGAATGCCAAGTCCATTCTCTAGATAAAAATCTACCATGCTAACTCTTGGAAAATGGCATATCATATTAGAGATCACTTGCCCTGCTATGTGTATATGTAAACAAAACGGCAATATTCTCTCAGTCAGTATCCTCACTATATTTAAACCTTTCCAACTGGTAAAAAGTGAATCTTCAAGAAAAAAGGGTAGAGAAGATGTTTCAATTCATTAAATCTTCTGTGGAGAGGCTCTGAACTGGATTCCCAGAAACCATGTCAAAAATCTAGAGGTGGTGGCATAATGCTTGCAATCCCAGAAATGGGGATGTGCAGAGGGTAGGATCCCTGAGGCTCCTTGGCCATCAATCCTTGACACTGTGAGTTACACACACACACACACACACACACACACACACACACACACACACACACACTCACCACACATTTTTGTAAGCTGAGAAGTGTTCCTTTTTAACAGGTTTTAATTTCATAGGCAAAAGCTGAATTTTCCCCCTAAGTGCCATAACCATTAAAGGGATATCATTTGAGAGTGCATGTGATAAATACATGAATATTAGAACAGTAGAGTCATAATTCAACACTATTCCAGGAGCCAAGGCATGCAAGAATTTAAAAGGAAATAGGCATATATGCATCAGTTGGAAAAAAGAAAGAAAGAAAGAAAGTAGTAGCCCAAAAAAAATTTTTTTGTTTCAGTTGCTATTTAGAATGGAGGAGGAGGTATAGGCTATCAACCACATTTTATGGATACTAATTCACTTAGAATACTTCATATTCATTATGTGAAGCTTTGCAAATGTTGAGTTTGGTGTTTGCATCCTAATTAGCATCATGTCTGGTATCAGTGGTTGTGTATGTTGGTACTGACATGCCCTACCTTCTCTCTCTCTCTCTCTCTCTCTCTCTCTCTCTCTCTCTCTCTCTCTCTCTCTCTCTCTCTCTCTCTCCCTTCTCCCCCCCTCTCTCTCTCTCACACACACAGCAATAATAGTAAGAATCCCATAATTCTCAGTATCTGAGATAGATTAGTCTACAAAGAGAAGTAATTTATATCCTCAGAAATAAAAGCACTATATAGTGCCTCTGGTATTGAGGAAAAGTACAGTTTTCTTAAAGGGTTCTCCACTAAAGAGTGCTTTGCTCATACTTAGTTCATCTCCTCCATTCTCAGCAGTTTGCAAAGAGAGAAACGGAGAGAGGGCAAGGAGTGAAGAATCAAATGAACTGTTGTTCTTCTCAAATGCAGTGTTTGTTCTGTTTATAGCTTACAATTATTTCAGCCCACAGTTTGCCTCTATGAAGGTTCCAGTCCACTAACAAAGGCAATGTCGAGTCCCCCAAGTTGGCCTAGACCCCATGGGTAAGGGCACAAAGGGCATTGGATAGAGTAGAATGAACATTGTCAAGCTGTTCACACAACTCTTGTGGAACTTCTTAAATGAGATTCACTTTGAAGAGTCCCCTACAAGAAAATGTTTGCTCTCAAAATGCTATATTTTTTTTCAATAAAGTTATGGAAAACAGCTTATCTCCAACAGTGATAAAGGGTGAGGAAAAGAATTGGCAAATGCTCAGTAACTCAGCCTTCCAGAGAAGGACTGCTGGAGAAAACGGTCCTGTCACATTTGAGAAGATATCTCCATAATGTCAATTATGGAAGACATTTCAGATGCTACATTGCATATCGTTTATGTCAGGGATGTCATTGAGTTAATCTATCAATAGAATAAATGCCATGCCAATTACTCAAATATAGTAATTTATAAGTTGTTCTAATAAAAGGACACTTTTTCGGATGCTGTCACTCATCATTGATGTATTTCAGTGCTTGTGAATATTTCCATGTAATTATGTTTAATGCTCTAAACTATAAGTGCTGTAATTTCCTGTGACCTGTTACAGCTAGATGCATTACTTGATCAGAGCTCTCAATGGAGCATTTTGTGCACACATATTTAGTTAATTGGTAATTTTTTTTCCTGCCTGTGTTTATGTGAAATATACTCTATAAGGGAAGGAAATCAGCCTACACGCAGCTGAGACTGGTAGAAAGCAATTAGGTTCTATCAGAACAAACAGCTGTCAATAATGACTTCAGAATAAAATTACCAGCAAAGAAAAGAACCTAGACATCTGCAAAATATGTAGAAATATTTTTATACCCTATTAGCTAAGATTTGGACAAGGGTATCACTGAGTTTCCCCAGCTGTACCTGCTATTTTGTTTCAAAATACTCTTGGAATAAGAGAACACTGAAACTCATTGCATAAACTCAATAGCATTTTTAAAAAGTTGGCTGCCTTTGAACAGTGTGTATTTTGATTTCATGTAATCAGCATGAAGACTTTCTATTTCCAACTATTTTGATGTTGCTCCCGGCCATAATATGAGACTTAAAAATAGTGCTGTTATCTTTGTTTTGTGTCTTTCCAATCTGAGTTCTATTGCCTGGCTATTTTTCTTTCTGTCTTTGGAAAAATACGTTTGGGTCTCATTACACGGTCTCTGATTTGCTTGCATCTGGGGTTCTTTCTGGTAAAGGAAACTTGCAAGGTGGGCTTCTGGCATTGGGGTTTGGTTACAAGATAAGTCCATGTACTTGCAGGCATCTGGAGACAGGAACATAGTTTATGTTTAGGCAAAAGCAATTTATTCTCATATAGACAGTTTTTACAATCTCTTATCTAGTGAAACTTTAATTTCACCAAAGGGAAAAAAAATCTATATAAATGAAATATCAAGTTGTTTTTCCCATTTCTAACTATTTACACACAAAACACATAATCATTAGTATAACTGACGCATCTGTTTGACTTCAATTACTTAAAAGAATATTGGGCACATCTAATATCCTTGCTTCCTGCTCGTGGCCATGGAGTGCAGCTTCGGCATCACTTTGGACCTTGTCAGAAATATTTCATCTTGAGTTCTGCTCCAGACCACTGGATCAGAAGTTCAGATGCAGAATCTCAGAATCTTTGTTTGTTTGGTTGGTTTGTTTTGTTGGTTGGTTTATTTGAGAAATGGTCTCTACATAACATGCTAGCTGCCCTAAGACTTACTATAGAGTCCAGGCATGTTGACCTCACAGATGTCCCATAGCTCCTTCACCTTAGTGCTGGGATTAAAGGTGTGTGCCACCATGCCCAGCATACGCTGTATTTTTTTTAAACATTGCCTTTTAGTGAACACTGGCATCTTGAACAAGTACCAAACAAATACATGATGCTGTGTTTCACAGCAACTGGTATGTAAAAGAATCTCTCCTGTATTTGTTGAACAATAACTTTCACCTCTTTGGTGTCACAGTTTCTTGACAGCTTTTTATCATCTGTTATTATTCTGCTTATCTTGCCTATTCTCATCTGCAAAACAGTATGTTATTCTAAACATATTAACACTAGCTTTCATTAAATAGTCATCATATATGCATATTAGGACAACTGGAGGCGTCCATAGACCTCAATACTCTAAAGGAGATAGAACTGTCATAATCATAGCGGTCTAATTTATAACCTAGTAGATAAAACAATTTGAAAAGTACTAGAGGGAGGGAGGGCATAACAACTGTGATGTAATCTGAATAAATTACTGAAAAAAATAAATAAAATGTAAAAAAAAAAGTTTAAAGCAAAAACAACACAAAATTCACATGTTTTTGAGAAAAATAGATGAGAAAACTATCACTTATAAGTAAATGACAATTATACAGTATTTTCCTTTAAGACCACCGGTATTCTTTTAATCTATAGACCTTGGGTTTGACCAGAGTTCTAATGAAAACAAATGTCTGTTCTCAGCTTGATTTCCATTGATGGGCACCATGAGCCTTGACAGGTTTCAACCCTCTAGGAATGGTCATGCCCTCTTAGTCCACTCTCTGGCCCTCGCTGAGGGCACATGGAGAGCAGTGTGGGGCAGGGTAACTCCAAGCTCTGAGCACACAGTTATGTCAGGATCTCAGGGGATGGCAACACAAAGTGTCCTACCAGCAGGTAATGTACACAGAGACACAGGCTCTGCTTGCAGCAGTAGATCACTTGATGGTATTGAGACTTCAATTCTTATGGTCTTACTGATGCTGAGATGCAAAAGGCAAGGTGAGGGGTCCTATGAAGTGTGACCTCCAATCTAGTGCCTTCAGAAACCAGTAGATTATATTTAAATAAAGAGAATAGTACCTTAAAAAGGAAAATGCTGGTGGCCTTAGCAAAAGAGTAAAAAATGCTAAATTTTGAAGATGACTCTCCTATTTGATTGTCTTCAAACTGAGTCAAAAGTAATACTATGTATGTTGCTAATGGTTAAGGCTCTCTGTGAACTGAGGTGGTTATACACATTCTAATTTGTATGAATACTCTGTATTTCAAGATAATCACTATACATGTCACTTTATGTGCCAGACCTAGTAAATAACAGTACCTTTTATTTCAAAAAAAAAAAAATCTTCCAAATAAAATTTAGGTTATGATTGATCTAATCAGTTACAAAGAACAGCTCTCTGTAAACTAATGTAGTACAACCATAATTCTGTGGCATGGCATTATTCACTGTACCTCTATGGAGATGTTTCAGCTGTTTCCATACAAATCCAATGGCCTGATCTGTCTTGTCTGGTGAAATGTGCCGTACCCTATTCAGGCATTCTTAGATAAACTGATTAGCCTCCTCACTGGCTGTGAGAAATGAGAAATGTGGTTGGGGTACAACCAGATTCATAGGATCATGCTGCAATCTGTGAAGGATTCCCATTTGAGTCTTGATTTTACAGGTAAATGTTTGATTAGGACCAAGTGGATCTGCTTCTTATAGGTCCATTTCTTTCTTTCTCCCCCCCTCCTTAATTTAAAATGTTTTTAAAAGAATTTTATACATGAATACTATCTAAGGACTTTTGATTTCTTAATGGTTTTATGTTTTATACTGGGATCACTGGTAATTAGTCCATCTGCTTCTTCTCTATGCCTGGGGGCATGAGCTAGTTCTGATCTTAAAAGCATGTCATCAAGACAGGGGACATCTCACCCATGGGGAGCATGTCATCAGAACAGAGCACACCTCACCCATTGAGGGGGCCATGTTGCTAAGACAGAGCACACCTCACCCATAGTGGGGGTCATGCCATCTAGACAGAGCAGAACTCACCCATGTGGGGTTGGGGAGAATCCCAACCCTGAGTCTTCTCAGCCTCAGTCTAGCTGGTTCTAGCACTTTGTGTTAACTCTAGTATCCTCCTGCTTTCAGAAACTCCTTCAAAGTCAGCCTTTGAATGGAGAGACTAATTCTGAACCACGGGAACTAAAATCATCCATTCTTCTTCAGGAAACCCTCTCTAAGTACTCCGTGCATCCTCAACTCTTCTCTGATCTTTAATTGTGATTTTTACTCTAGTTAGGTTTTATTCATTTGTTGTAATTTCTTCTCAGTTCCATTTCTGTGTATTTTTACTGTCCTTGTAAAAAAAAAATGAAAGAATCAAGGAGAGCAGTGAAGGTTCACCTGTATCACCCCCATCTCTAGGTCTTTTCCTCATTGTTAACCATTATCATCTCTGTGTCTCTCTAGATCTCCCATGCTCAACATGTAAACTTATAGAAATACATGATCTTATTATACTATCTGTTGAAACTATTTGGAATATTAGGGTACGTATAATTCTCTGTGACATAGTTAGGTGGGAATAGGTCTTAAAATTTTTGGTAGTGAATCAACACATAGATTATGTGTTCCCTCTAACTGTTACACAGTAGTGACAGTTTTGATAGAGCATAGTTTAACTACTGCCCTGTCCAGTCTAGTCTATTTGATATCAAATGATCCTGTAATAAAATCTTTTTGAAGCCTCTCTATGTATGTGGGCACATATAGACTCCATAACAGATTTCCTTAAATAAAAGAACTTCTGCACTTTAAATTTTATTGAATAGTATAAATTTACTCTCAAAAGCAAGTACATTATGTAGGCATATAGTCTGTTAATTAGCTCAGATAAATTTCTGTATTTTAATGTTCAAAACTACACAGTTTCTACTTCATAAGATGTATAACTGACTGAACTGAGTAGGTAAGTGTTTATGGTAAAGAAATTTGGACTGTTCTATGGGGTAGCCAGGGTGAAGGAGATACTAGAAATAAAAAAAAAATCACTGAATCTATTTTCATAGAGAATAATGCCCTAGACATGGCTATGATACCAAGACATTAAGCTAAATGTTAATTTTAACCGATTGAAAACAGAAGCCTCATCAAAATTACTTCAGAGTTTTATTAGTATGGTCATCAGATTACTGCTATAAAACTACTCATAAAACCCAATACCTTCCCTTAGATATCTTTTGAAATAAACTCGCAGTTCATAAATGCCATTCTTAATAGCTGAAATTTAACATCCAATCAAACCCCAAGCTGATAGATGTACAAAATGCTTGCAGTAATTTCTGGCTATATTTTACTGGATTCTCATCCAACTCACTGATCTCTGTGGTTTCCGGATTCTGCTATTCTTTGCCAGGCCAGTGATGTGTCAGCCGAGGGTCAGCATCAAACCTCCACTAAATTAGCCAGAAAACCAACTCTTAAATGCACATCCAGAATGGTTTTAGTGCAAAATAGTCCCCTTATGCCTCTTAACATTTCTCTTTTCACACATTACTACTGTATCACATCACGGGACATTAAGCATATTTCAACTCATGGGACTAACTCAATCATGTTTTTAGAAATTGAAAACAAATCTTATAACTGGATGAGTGATGATATTGAAGTAATAACAATTTCCTGGTAGGCGTGCTTGTTTAATGGATTGCATAGTCTTTTCATGTGTAAACACTGCAGTGCCTATCACTAACGGAAATTATTAGGTTTTAAGAACTAGAGTCTAACAATCATTGGGTTTGCCAGAGAAGTCACAAGAAGTCTAGAGTTTGTGTTCTGATTTTCATTAATGACATCACTGTACAACCAGAAGATAACCTAAGGAAGCTGAGTTTAATTCAGGAATAAAATAGTGGGACCAGCATTACACTGGGCTTGATTTAAGAATGCTGCCTTCTTCCCTTTTCCTGGAATGTTCTGTACCATAATAAGTATGCTGAGTTGTGCTGGCCTCAGCCTGAAACGCAGGGTAATACCCTCCTTCTTTGAAAGATATTTAGAAAAATTTGTCTCAGTGCTTGGCAACTACTCCGACAGAAAACAGATAAAAATAAGGGTAGTTTATCAGTTCTGCTGTCCTTATCATGTTTCAGGTTGAAGGCTGTTGAAATGATGAGAAACAAACAACACTAAATAGGGCTTTGTCATTATTGCTGCTGTGGGGAGCTCAGATTCAGCATCAAAGAAAAATGCATTTGCTTTCAAAACTCAATCCTTCATTTTGAGAGGTGCACTGTGCTAAGGTACTGACATCTAAAAAGAGTAAACTGGAGAAGGCAGTAAAGTGCTGCTGTGGGAGCTCAGAAATCCAAACAGAAGTTGTCTGGCACACTTGTAAAAGCTTTGAGTATTCAGCGTCGTTTCTTACAGATGCAGACTGGTGTCTGAGGACTGCCATTTCTTAGCAGCTGGAGTAAAGCATAGCTTTGAGTTGTTTCTATCGTGTGGAACCCTTTAAGAGCTTGCTGCCTTTGTAACTATTCTTAAATGGAGTGGCCTATGTTAGAGTTCGGGGGTGTTATTTGTGCTCCAGGAAAAGGTCTGATAGTTTTATTCTGGAATCCCATTGGTTTGCAACTTAATCTAATCACCTTCCATTTCTCTGGCATGGAAAGTGCCATGTGAAATTGTTGAATACAAAGAAACAAGGAAGCTATTGTCCCCCCTTTTTGTCCTGCTCTGATCATCTAACCAAACCTGAAGATAGAGAACCTATTATTGCAGAAGTAGAATCCACAGAAGAAATTTCCCTCCAGGGTACAGCAGTTGGGATGAATATCAAAGAAAGATTGATGTTATGATGTAAAGACCAACATAAACAAAGAGCTAGAGGTGGGCAGACTCCAGACACAGTTGGCTTTTTGATGAGGGAAAGCCACAAATATGAACCTAACCATATTGTTTAAAAGAAAGGAAATGCATTTGGCTGAGTTGGCACATTGTGCAACCAGAGGATACCCTAGGAAAGCTCAATTTAATTCAGCAATAACACTCTACAGTCAGAAGAAGGTATATCTCTGTAAATTCATGGCCAGCTCAGTCTAGAAAGCATGTTCCAGGACAGACAGGGTCCTGTTACACAGAGTAATCATGTCTTGAAAAGTAGAGAGATGGAGAGAGAGAAAGGCAATCCTAGTCATGAGATTAGGACCCAAACTACTTAGATGAAATGTTTGTGCCTACAAAATAAACAAAATATTCATTAGTACTTGTTGGCAAATATTACTTTAAATGACCAAAACCCAAACATATTTATGTTCCATGCAAGGTACAATGGCAGAATGGTGCAGCATGCCTTCTTAGTACTTGAGGCAGAGATTGTACCAGAGCACATGTACTGTAAAAAGCCAATCTGGTGCTGACTTGTAAAGATCAAAATAAAGACATAGAAGAATAGACAGTTTCAGAATAAAAAATTATATACCCATACATATTCTGTATTAAATCTTAAAGACATATTCTGGACAACTAATGGATATATCAAAACAACTCAAAAATAGATGAACCACATCACAAAAGTGAAATGTAAAACATCTAAAATGAGCTGGACTGTAGTGGCATACGTTAATCCCAGGACCTGGGAGGCAGAGACAGGCAGGACTCTGTGAGTCCAAAGCCAGCCTGATTTATAGAATGAGCTCCAGGACAGCCAGAGCTAAAACAAAGAAGCCCTGTCTTGGCCCCTCAAATCTAAAATGAGTGTATTCTAGTAATCACCATTAACTCGCTTATAAATTTAGTAGCAATGTCATAGGAAATCCCTAAAGTAGACATGTAATATGCTGTGTTAACAACCAACTCTTGAGAAGGCAAAGGTAGCATTTTCTTGTGTTGTAGGCATTAAACACAGTGTTCAGAAGCCACTATGAAGAAATTCTAATTAAAACATCATTGTGGAATATTTTCACCCCAATGAGCATGATATTATGAGAAATTAAACTGTATTTTAAATGTTGCCTTTGGAATATAACTCTATTTAAGCACTCATCATGAAAAGTTATTTTTCTTTTACCACATCCAGCTCACTAACTAAAGAAGAGATCATTGGTGTAAAAGCCAAGTGTTTATGGTATGCGAGACAATATTGTACAGGGCAAGAGATGAAATGAGAGCAAGTTTCTTCTTGAACTCTATGTCTAAGAGTCAAGACGATAAAGGAAAGATCTGCCAGCTGGAGAAGGTCCTGATGAGTCATTTGCACGCTACTGTGAAGACTCTCATAGCTTGGAATGTAGGCTCCACTGTGCCCACGGAAGAACTGTCCTCTTAGGATTCATCAACTTAGTGACTGTTGATGAGTGATATAGAGTGATGAGAGTAGGAATGTAAGCTACCTCTGTGGGGCTCTCAGAAGTAGGCAGATCTGGGAAATGGTTATAAATGAGACAACCCAGGGAAACAGATTAGCCTTCATCACAGAAATGAAACCAAAACACATCTTTTGACAATCTTGATTATCAGTTTGACCAGGCTGTGAAGCATCTGGGATTTATGTGGCATACCTCCAGTTGTATCTATAAAGACATTTCTTGGGGGATTATCTAAGGGGGTAGACTAGAATGCCCTCATGTGGGAAGTACCATCTCATATGCCGAGAACCAAGAAACAACACAATAATTTTTTTAAAAGGCAAGCCTGGCATTTTCTCTCTTCCTCTGCCTCCTCCTGTCCCCTCTTCTTCCTTCCCTTCCTTCCTCTACCTCTGCCTTTCCTTCCTCCTGATTCTTCCTCCTTTCCCTCCCTCTCTTTCTGTCCTTTCTATTGCCCCTCCACTTCCTAGCTGCCAGCAGGTGACCTACTCTCTTTCACTTTCCATACTGAGGGCTGATCTCTCTGAAACACTGAGCCAAAATAAGTCCTTTCTCACCTTAAGATATTTTCTTGAGTGCTAATTACATCAACATAAAGCTGTTTTCAAAATAAAAAACTAACACAAATACTGAGCCACAGTCAAGAGTACCTATAGATTTATACACGTGACATTTAGAATTCATCTTTGGTTTTTACCTCTGGTGTGCCAGGACTTCCACTTTCACAATTAGTAGATTCATTACACAAAACAATGACACGATTCTTCTTTAGAAAAATTTGTGTTATATGTTTGGAGTTCTTCTTTGTTTCAGATAATTAGAAAATCCCCCTTTCTACTACCAAGCCTGATATAGTATCAGATGTTTCCTCATATTGCCTCAACCCATGTCTTGGAAGCCAAGAAGGCTTTGTAAGGAAACTAACTGAGATTTAGCCACATGTTGATAAGGGTTCTTAAATAGAAGAGGACTGCTTCAAAATCTGGATGTTTTTGCAAAGGTCAAGTAAAAGACAATCTTGAGTCTTTGCCCTACCACCTGCCATAAGCTATATGGCTTCAGGAAAGTAACAAAACGTCATTAATTAATAAAGAAGGAAACTGCCATTTGTTATGTGCCACTAAGACACCAAGACCTATGGGGGAAAGGCTCTTAGCTACCATCTCTTCTGCCACGGCAATATATGTGAAAGCAATACATTTCTTGAACATGAGGTATTATTAGTTAGAAATACCTAGAGAAGCTAGAACAGTCTGAGGGATTAGATTAAAGCAAGGTTTTAAAAGCTCAACCACAAATTATACAGAAATGACTTTCATAATTTTCCCAGAATTTTATAGCTGTGGCCTTTTTGTCTTCAGAGATAGAATTGGAAAATGTAACTACAAAGGAACTGCCTCTTCCTTTGTTTGCAGAAACCTTGATGAGTTTAATTCAGCCTTAAGACTTACTAGATAATTAGGCCCCATTAATTAGCTAGAGCTATTATCATTATCAGATATAATAAAAATGAAAAAGCCAAAAAATTTTAAAAATACAATATTTATATGATAGGCTCAAGGTCATATTAGGGCCTGGAATGGAAAAGTAGCTTATACTTCACACACTTGGTTTAAGATGGGCATATATCTAATCCTTAATCCTGAAAACTTTTCCCCAGAAAAATGAGAGTACGTAAATTCTAAGGAGGCCAATTTCTTCTCTCTATTCCTTATGAACATGAAGAATAAACAAGGAATAGTTTGCTATGATTTGTTGAGTAAAAACATACTGTTCAAATCATAGCCTCCCTTTTGTCTTGTCTTAGAATTTTTCACTTTAGACTCAGGTACATGTTGGATTTGTTTTCCTTCGCTTGATGAGTTGGGGCAGTAACATCATTATTATAAAAAGCTTTGAACCTCTTGAAGTTGGAATTAATCCTCTCAACCTCCCAAGACTCTTCAGTCCCTTTCTGTAACCCTGTAGAACAGCATGCCATCTAGACATTTGAATGGTACCCGATGGGGCAAGTGGGATGAGTTAGGAAAATGTCCCTGCTATAACTATAATCAGCTTGATATATAGTCTTGGAGAGACTTGTAGTGTGTTTTGCACTAAGAAGAGATGTATATACCGGTGTTCATTAGAAATGGTGCCAAATTATAATTAAAAACAATTACAGCATTCTATATTCCCTAAAGGCTTTTTGCATAATCTATCAGTGTCATGCTAGTTCATGAGCTAAAAACTTCAGGATTTAGAATCTAGAGGCCTTTGGTACAGAACATAAAGCCATAACAATTTTAAGTTATATATTGTGTGAAATACATATAGTCTACAAACAACAGGCTCCTGTGTGGAAGCTGGAATTGATCTACAGTAGTCAATAATTAAATTAAGCATTTTTAAATTCTCTCTTCCTACCTTGCAGCCACTTGACAATAGAGTGATTGTGGATTCTTATGAGACTGGTCCTGGTGCATATCAAACTCATTCATTGTGTAGTTTTGGCAGTCTTCATATACAGACCTTCTAAGATTTGTGCTGATCTGGGAAATTTTTTGCATGTAGTTCCCAGACACAACAGTATGATTTTAGGTTAGAGCTCTTGTTGGTCCATCACTTCAAATCCTCATCCTTCAAGACCCATTTCCAATCCATACCAACCAACTCCTTTCTTTTCTTGAAATGTATTTATGTAAATCATTACATTCTTTCATAAGCTTTAGAATCTTTAATAATGAGAACAAAATCATCATATGGCCATAACCCTTATCTGATTTCATGCAACACTGCATTGTTCATTGACTGACAGGCTAGATCTGCAGTTGGGCAGACACATAAGGGAAAACAGATAGACAGATGCCAACAGACAGTGGCATGTTATAAACGAAGACTTCTGCCATTAGGAATCTGTAATGATTAATGTTGTTTGTCAATTTGACACATGTTGGAAGAGGGAACCTTGGTTTATGTACTGTCTCTATTAGGTGGCCCATAGGCATATCTGTGGGGCATTTTTCTTGATCTCTAATTGATATTTAGAGAGCCGAACACACTTTGGGCAGTACTATCTCCAAGGCAGGCGGTCCTGAGTTGTATAAGAAAGCCTGAGATCAAGCAAGTAAGTTGCATTCCTCTAATGGTTTCTGCTTTGAGCACTCGCTTTGGGGTCCTGTCTTTCTTTCCTCAACGATGGACTGTAAGCTGTAAGCTAAACCCTTCCTCTCCAAATTGACTTTGGTCAAGGTATTTGTCAGAGCAACAGACAACAAACTGAACAGAATCTAAGCTGGTAATATTTACCTCTTCCTGCTGAATGTATATCAACTGTGAGGTAAATAGGCATAGTGAAAAGGAGGAAGGCATTTTGTATTGATCCATTCTGGACACATAAATGTACACAGCTTGAAGGATTAGATCAAAGGAAACACAAGGCTTACCTTGATACTGCAGGAACAGAGGTGGGCTACTTTCTTAGTGTCTTTTTCCATACTCGTGGTTGCTCACTGTTTTAAATCTGTGTCTATGGAAGCCAGTTCCTTAGTGAGCCTATCTCCTTGGAGCAGCAGCCAACCATTACAGATTGTCTCTTTTATGTCCTTTTCTTTGAATCTGTTTCTTCAAAGTGGAACACTGACCTATAAGTCCGCATGTAATGGAGTTTAAAAATTGCCCCAAATCTCTTTGTATAACAACGATTGAGGCCCTTGTTTTCCCGTACAGAATGCTTGAATTTCACTAAGAATTTTCAAGTACATTCAACTCTGAAAGAAAAGAAAATAAGAACAAATTCCCAGTTGATTGTTACTTATTAAGAAGTTTTCTTAATACCACCAGGCATTGTTTTTAACTGAGCAACATTTTGAGTATTAATTTTATATGTCCCACTAGGTGAGTTTTAAAACTTCCTTACAGAATTGTTCAATAAGAGATACTTGAGTTATTTAGTAGATACCTTGTTTTCATTTTGAAAATAAACTCAACCAAAAATAGACTTAGATTGCTTTGTTTAAAAAACCGAATTAGATATTTTTGTTCTTGTTTTTGAGACAAGGTTTTTGTATCCCAGGATAGTCTCAAACTTATTAGGTTGGCATTGAACTCTTGATCTTGTCTCCACCTTTCAAGTGCTAAGATTACAATCAGGAACTGCATCAGGTGACTCTCTAATTAGATACTGACCAATAATTTAAAAAATCTAAATACAAGCAGCCTAATTAATTTTATATCTGTTCACATTTTAAAAATAATAAAGTGAATAAACAAATACATTAATAAAAAGAGAAAAACAAAAAAAATTAATACCTACATTGTATGATATGACCAAGAGTGGACATAATTATGGGTTTAGCAAATATTCATTTCATTATAAATAAAATGAATCTTACTGGGTATATTGTTATATGTATCCCTGTAATTGGTGCTTTTATTCTAGAGTGACTTAAAATCCTTGTAATAGCTATTTGAATCAAATTCATAGGTTTCAGATCTGGGTAATGAAGTTAATAAAAATTATCTTATGTGTTAGTTTCTTGCTAAGTTCATGTGTGCTTTTCTCCCCCCTCTGTTTGTCTTATAGTGCGGGTGTTGGCCGAACTGGCTGTTTCATTGTAATAGATGCCATGTTAGAAAGAATAAAGCATGAAAAAACTGTAGATATTTATGGCCATGTAACTTTAATGAGAGCCCAGAGGAATTATATGGTGCAAACAGAGGACCAGTACATCTTTATCCATGATGCGCTGTTAGAAGCAGTGACATGTGGAAATACCGAAGTGCCGGCTAGAAACTTGTATGCTTACATTCAGAAGCTGACACAAATAGAAACAGGGGAGAATGTCACCGGAATGGAGCTCGAATTTAAGGTAAGGCATTAGCTCTGATGTCAATACTCACCAACACATCATTTTCGTCTTTCAAACAGGCTTTACTTTGTTGTCTTTCGAATTTTGAAGTCCAGGGTTTACTTGACCTTCTCCTCTGGTATCAGATTTATATAAAATGCTTCCTTCTTTTCTCCTCTATTTTTTTGTTCCCTGACAATGCCAGGGGTCCTTGGAGTCCTAATTCTAATTCAGAAATCGTGTTCTCAAAATGCAATGTTTACATATTCATTAGGCTATATGGAATAATTAGCTAGAAGGAAATACTTTGAATATTTACTATCAAGGAAAAAAAGAAGATTCATATCTAAACAGGGCATCTTAGGTGAACTGCTTTCAAACCATTGGCTAAAATTATCTTTGCGAATTTTTTTTCTTTTTACATTCAACAGCGTCTAGCCAGCTCAAAAGCTCACACCTCAAGATTCATCAGTGCCAATCTTCCATGTAATAAATTCAAAAACCGCCTTGTTAATATTATGCCATATGAATCTACAAGGGTGTGCCTGCAGCCTATCCGAGGAGTAGAAGGCTCCGATTACATCAATGCCAGTTTTCTTGATGGATACAGGTATCTATTCTCACTTCCTTGACAGTCCAGTGCTTTGATATTTGCATGTGCCCTAGATTTACAACCACAAAGAATTTCATCTCTATTTAAAACCATTTTCTTTCCAAATAGATCATCACCAATTCTTGGTGGTGGTGTTTTTTGTTTGTTTGTTTTCATTTTAGATAGAATTAAGCAATAGTAATGAAGTTTCTACGGCATGTGGAGGTGGGGCAATGTGTTTCTGTGGTGTATTTACATGCTTACATGTGTGTGTGCATGTGAGTGGGTATGCTATATGTGTCTGTTTATACCAGTGTGGCCATGTTGGGGCATGTATGCGTGTGGCTACCAGAGATGAGCATTCCATGACTTCCTCAGCTGCTTTCCAGCTTAGTTTTTGAGAAACGGTCTGTCACTGAATCTAGAGTACATCCCTTCAGCTGAACTGGCTGCCTAATAAGACGTAGCGATCTATCTATTACCTACCTGCTCCCTCCCTTCCGGCACTTTATATTAGAGTTGAGGATCTATATGGCAGATACTTTAGTAACTGAGCAATCTCCTCTGCCTCTGGCTATCGTTTCCTTTAATCTGACCTTCTAACACGTTCTTTCTGAAACCATTTAGATCTGGAAGTTGATAAAGAAACTAGTTAGTGTCATCTTTTATAAACGTAATGGATTATGTGAACATTCTTTCTAGAAACCAATGTCACATGACTAAGCATTTAAATGATTTGTATAACATATGAAATTAAGCCATTAGCATTACACTAAATTGAAGTAGCAATGATAAAGACATACATAGTGTATTAACAGCATAATTGATTTTGCATAGTCCCAACATGTTACTAAGCCATCTTATTGATTATGTATCCTAATGGGGATCCCCAGCAATTGAATTAATAATGTAGTAGGACTGATGTTGACTACTCACAAACCAACTTCTCTGTGTCTTCAAAATGCTTCAGCATTTTCTTTTCATTCTCTTTATTCAGACAACAGAAAGCCTACATTGCTACCCAGGGGCCCTTAGCGGAGACAACTGAAGATTTCTGGCGCATGCTTTGGGAACACAACTCCACCATTGTTGTGATGCTCACCAAGCTGAGAGAAATGGGCAGAGTAAGTTGACGTGCAATAGTAAAGACAAATGAATCAGTCAGTGATATCTACTGGCTTACTTTGACTCTTAGCATATGCTTGTTGCCTTTTGCCTAAATAGGCTGGAATTTCATGATCAAATGGGCTATCATTTTCCCATGAAATGAAACTTCAATTCTTGACTTTCATTCTTAAGCCAAACTGTATTGTCCCTGTCCATTGGGCATGGGGCTGAAAAGCTACACAATATATCAAAAGTTATAATAGCAAATCTGGTTTTAAGAATAATTATTCTTAAGTACACATAAAGTAGCATCAGAGATACTTGAAGCACTGCCACCTGCTACGGCACCTGAAAGCATGTCTGCAGTGCTGTCAGAGGCGGTCTCATTCTGTCTCTTCATCTTATAAATTACACGATAGGCAAAGAGATATAAGGCCAAGAAGTTATCTAGCTTACTGTAATCTGTCTGCTGATTCTGCAAGCTAACACCAGTCACCAGAATGCGCAGAGCCCAGATTCCTCAGTTTGCAGCTAAGATTGAAACTAGATCAATTTAGAGGCTTCTTTCTGCTCTGTCCTCAGTGATTTTCCAGTTACAAGCCCTGCTGGTATAAAACAAGTGTACTGATATAATACTGAGCCAAAATGGTTAGCATTGCCCAAGCACTTATGTATTTATATAATTCATAGACATAAGATAACCTCCAAGTTGAACCACTCAGTTTAACTGGTATTTAATAAGCAGCTATGATTTGCCAGGCTCTGTGCTTATTATTATTTTGGGGCGGGGGGGGGGGGCAGAGAAATTACATCAGATAGTTTGCCTGTCTTCAAGCTAAAGGTTCAAAAGAGTAGGTTCATGCAATTGAAATTGCCTTGCATTTTTGAATTTCATGAACAAGAGGAGAAACGTAAATAGACAAAATTTGTTTGCCCCTTACAATTTAACATTAATCTCTTCTTTTTAGGAGAAATGTCACCAATACTGGCCAGCAGAACGATCTGCAAGATACCAGTATTTTGTTGTAGATCCAATGGCTGAGTACAACATGCCCCAGTATATTCTGAGGGAATTCAAGGTCACGGATGCCAGGGTAAGTTCAGCTCCACCATTTGATAGAAATTAGGGTTCAGTATGCTCCTCTGGGAGAGATGTTTGCCAAATAACCATTCTCAAAAGGAAAGGAAATCACCCATTATGGATGACTTTAAGGGAAAAGAATCTGTCTGGAAAGTGTTTCCATAAGTCCAGGCTTGGCTTCTCTTCAAATGTAACACCTGGAAGCCCAGCTATAGGGACCCAGTGAATGCTTGTGTTTGGAAGCACTTACTGATTGGCTGGCTGCACCGAAGTTCACCTTCTCAATGCATTCTCATTGGAGAGACTGACTTCTTCATTACTTGAGGCTGTAAATATGTTGTTGTTTGTACAGCCCTTGAGGTCATATGGGCTTGTAGGTTAATTTGGTATGACTTTAAAACTGCAGAGCAAATGGCATTCCGTGGAAGGTTCTGACAAGCCTTGCACATTCTAATTTGATTTCTGGCATGGTTTATTCCACCATGTGCTAATGCGTCTGTCCATGAGAGCTGTGAACTCACAACCCTTGTTGACTAATTTTCATTTGCATTTCTCACAAAGATTGCTGAGTCCAAGCCTCAGCCCTGATGTAAGAAGTTCTATGCAAAAACTTTAATATCTTTGCCATTAGCCTCTCTCAAACCATGATTACAAACATATCTTAGGGAGACCAGGTCAGTTCAAAGCTCTGTTTTATTTTTGGAACTGTCATAGTGGGTGGGTTGACTAAAATCCGGGGAAAAATATGTAGTTGATGCATTATATTTTCTGAAAGCAGCTTTTTCTTAGCTCATGTTTGTAGATTGCTAATTTCCATAGCCTATCCCTGGCTCTGACACAGAGAAAAACAGAGACAGAGACTGAAACTAAGAAAATACAATTCCCAAGAGGGTTGGCAGAGGTGACAGATGTGTTGATCCTAGAAAGTGTGATATATTAACTACTTTGAATGTGACTACATAAAAGCAGCTATTATGTTCCAAGATCTCAGTTTTGTAATTGTCCAAATAAGCACGTCCTGATGCTTGCCACTATCTGTTCAGTATGAATCAAACACCCAAGTTCCAGAAAAGTAAATTTCCTCTTTCTGGCAGTACAGAAGAAAATCCAGGTTTAACCCATGGGGAACACATTTACCTAGTTCCAAGTTAAACCCAGTCATATTAAGAAAAGAATGAGTAAAGCAGCAATTTGCTCAGATTGTTTTAAGAGTCTGTCTGTGGTTAACGGCCAGAGGCCTTTTGTATATGCTCCCAGCATGATTCTGATCTCAGGCTCTGAGTCCAGTAAGCCAGTTGGCCCTTGTGTGAACACAGCATCGTGAAGCAACTAACCTTTAAGCAATAAGGGGATCTCTCCTCCAAGTAGTGTTTGTGCACACAACCTGTTCTTGATTTTACAAGTGACTACAGTCAAAAATGAAATCCCAAGGATACTCACAAGATAACTGCATTGCCCAATCTCTGACCTACATCCCTATGCCCTCCAAAACTTTCCCCAAAACAGAGGAAAATAAGTCAATCTCACATAGTAAACATCTGAGAGTTAGTGATAGGGGCAAATACTTTCATCCTTTCTCTGCATTCTCACAAAGTTGGTGTGATCTTTTAGTCTTCTATCAAGCATGTGCTCTGCACCACTGGCATGCATGATGTGTACCCATCCTGAGTTAAGCCAGCCTCTCTTTTCAATTTGCCTGGGATTGAGTTATCTCTACAAATCTTAGAAACAAGCATTCCTCGTCCCAAAAGAATCTTAGAAGAAAATATTAGTTCCCAAGAATAGAGAGCAGAAAGCCACTGAGAGCACCTCTTTAAATGGGACCATTCCCAGTAAGTATGGGTTTAGTTATGCTTTCCCCTGGTTATTCAAGAGCAGGAATCCCTGTATTTATTCATGAAAGGTCCCTTGTGATGCTATTGTACTTCAAACAATTCTAGAAAGAATCTGAAGTACCATATGACCTCTTATTAACACATATTTCTTGAGCTCAGAGAACTTTTGTATATACTCTTTAGAAAAGAAGTTAAAAGAAATACCAAGTAAATACCTTAAATACCCACCATTAATTTGGTGCTTGTGGAAATTGCTGCATGTACAAAACATTATAATAAATTAAATCAACTATTTTTTGAATTATCATATTTTAGCTATGGCTTTTCTTACAATTTTGGAGTTGTCTGTATAGAGTACTTAATTACTGAAGCTAGTCAGGAAGAAACATCTGATTTTTTTAAAAAGGGGAGGGAGAGATACTGGCAAATAATCCTCTTGGTTTCTGTGTTAGTTTCTTTTTCTGTTCCTGGCATAAAACACTGACCAAAAGAGAGTTATAGTAAGGATTTGCTTGGTTTGCTGGTTCCTCGTCAAGGAATCCAGGGAAAAAGCTCAAAGCAGGAAGCTGGAGGCAGGGGCTAAAGCGGAGGCCACGGAGGAGCACTGCTCTGTGCTGCGCTCCGTGTCTCACTCTCCTTCATTTCTTTTTTTTTTAATACATTTTTATTAATTTATACATATTACATCTCAGTTGTTAGCCCATCCCATGTATCCTCCCATTCCTCCCTTCCTCCCACTTCCCCCCTACTCCCCTCCCCTCCCCTAAGTCTGTGTCTGAGGGGGACCTCCTCCCCCTGAATATGCTCATACGGTATCAAGTCTCTCCTTGGTGACCTCTTATCTTTCCTCTTTCACCACCCAGGAGAGCCTGTCTAGGCTGCCGCCGCCACTGTTGCCCGCCCCCTTCCATATCAAACATTAATCAAGAAAATGCTCACACATACATACATACAAGATACTCTGATGGAAACAGTTCTCTAATTGAGGTTTTCTTCTTCCAGACTCTAGTTTGTGTAGTAGTTGGCAAAACCAAACTGGCACCATTGCCTTAAACTAGAATTCAAGCATCATCAACTGGTTCCTGCTGTGTCTCACATACAGCTAGAAAGTGTATCTCAGATACGTTGTGGGACAGCCAGGTCAACCACAGCTCCCTAGTTTGTGTTAGATTCTTTGAATGTTGACATTTGTCATTTACAGTGCTAGATTTAAGGATGCATGGTGGATATGAAGTCGCTGTGACAGCAGCAAGCTTCTGATCTTGGTGACATGCCTGCATCCTCCTTTCAGATTCCTGTGTAGAAGTTATTCGATTGAATATAAGGTTGTGTGTGTGTGTGTGTGTGTGTGTGTGTGTGTGTGCGCGCGCGCGCGCGCGCGCGCGCACATATGTGCACGCACACATGCACATGTGCATATTTGATGGTTTCAAACTTAATCTTTGAGGCTCGGAAATGTTTCTGCAGAGGGTAACTCAAATAGATTTGGAATTTAAATATATTTAAATGTTGACAGTGTAGGCAGCATATAAGACACACATAACTGAGTTGCCACTGGACATGTTCCTAACTTTTTTCTTCTCTTTTTATTTTCTGGGGTAAAAAAATAAAATCCTGAATGCTCTTGTGGTCCCTGAACTTGCTGAATCTTGCTGGCATGCTGCTTCATGGCTGGTTATGTGGCTTCCCCTCTAAAGGACGGCCAGTCCCGAACAGTCAGGCAGTTCCAGTTCACTGACTGGCCAGAACAAGGAGTGCCAAAGTCTGGAGAAGGATTTATTGACTTCATCGGCCAAGTCCATAAAACAAAGGAGCAGTTTGGCCAGGATGGGCCTATTTCGGTGCATTGCAGGTGAGCAGGGAGACACTAATGCTAACTGGACTTTTATGATTGATGCTTGCCATCTTTGAAAATGGGTGTTCTTTATTCAACTTTGTATACAAGCTTGTTATGGTAAATCTGTATAACTGAAATTTATTTTCAGAATGTTCTATGAGACAGAAAGTAAAGATGTATTTTTCTTTCCATAAAATAAGAAGAATTAGAAGAATGTTTTTATCCCTCCAATTGAACCCTTGTGGAAAAAAGTTTCAAGTTGCCAGGAATTGTTGGTGTGTCCGCTATCAGTAATGTGTAGTACTAATCCCTTTCAGTGTTTGTTTTCTTTTTTTGTGTGTGTGTAGCTGCATTTACAATTGCCTTGCTGCATCTTTTCTCTTTGTCTCTTGAAAGAGCTGTGACTAGCTGCCAAGCCTTAATAGCAATACTAATTCTTGCAAGTCAATAAGTGATTAGTGTGGGTCCTCAGTTCACAATGCAATTTGCTTGAAAATTGTTGCTGTATCAGAAAATGAAGCACCTTCAATTTAATTATTTTCATCAGCTTCTAGAGCATTTTACAATTTAAGTCACTGAAGTTAATAGAAATACTAAGTGACTGCCTTAGACACCCACCATAAATTTAGTATATGTGGATGTTGCTGTATGTGCAAAACATAGTAAAAGGAATTCACCTAATTTTTTAAAACTACTGTATGTCAGGATTCCAAAAGCTTAAAGTGTCAGGGTTTTTTATGTTTACAGTTGAAATATTAAAAGCATTTATGTTTAAAAAGTCTGGTGCTTAAAGAGAAACTATTGTTATTAGTACCATAGGAATCAAGATCTCAAAAATAGAAAAAATAAATATGGGTATCAGTATATATGCTCTTGTCCCAGATCTATAATTTTATGAAGGTGTGTAACAGTGAGCTTCAGGGTTTTTTTTTTGCAGGTCTCTGTGATCTTTGATAGCAATGCTTTGCTTCTCATACTTGGAAGCATTTATTTTGTGCTGTCAATTTTGTTATATCCACCTAAAGAGCAGATAAGAAGTGATGTGTGGTCTCCAGTATTTAAAGTTGATGTTATAAACTAGAGTTGAAACATCTAGTTTTTATTTAACCTAGCACATAATTTATCTACCTAATTCAGACTGTCCAATATGAACTCTAAGAAAAAGAGTATATCGGATACTCCTAATTTTATATTGAGCCCTGTGTTACTTGTCATTGGGAATGGTTTTAGACAATGATGGAGAATCCCTTAGCATAAAGATTCACATGTTATATACATGTATATTCGCATGATTGCACCTATCTCCTTATGTCCTGAAGCCTGCTAGACATACAATTTCTCTTGTTTTTGAATGCCCTGAAATAACAGTTATTTCTAGCATATTAAACTAACATAATAGTTAGTATAAGATTCGATAAATTTAGAAGTCAATGACACAGATGCCTCTTCTTTTCTTAAAAATTATTTTTATGAAAATTTATTCAGATTTCATCTCGATTATTATCCCTTCACTTGTATCATCCCGCCCCCCCTTCCTCCCTCCCTATTTTGCCCTATTCCCCTCTCCTAGGCCTCTGACAGAAGGGGACCTCCTCCCCCACCATATGAACACAACCTATCAGGTCTCATCTGGTTAGCCTGCTTCCGCTTCCTCTGTGTGATACTGGGCTTCCCCACCAAGGAGAAGTAGTCAAATTGGAGGCACCAGACTTCATTTCAGAGGCAGTTCCCACTCTACGCACAACCATGGATAATGAGCTGTCCATTGGCTAGATCAGAAACGCTTTCTTTCTTTCTTTCTTTCTTTCTTTCTTTTTCTTTCTCTCTCTCTCTCTCTCTCTCTCTCTCTCTCTCTCATATATATATCCCTTCCTTAGTTCTTTCCTTCCTTCCTTTCTTGATTGTATTGATTAATCAAGTCAAAGTAAGATACACTCTAAATCCACATATGTGGATGACTCAATGTAAGTGTCACAGGTCAGAGTCTCTCATGAATGTGAGACTTTCCCCAGGTTGAAGGGATCTTCAAGGTCTCTTGACTCTTCTCAGGAGTGAAAAACTCCAACTCCCTTTAAACAACTGCAACCTCACCTAGCATTATTTGTAGGGGGCGTTTCACGAGAAGTTGTTGTTTGTCGAAACACACAGCTACATCCCAGAGTAAATGAATCCATGTATTTTCTACTGCTTTTCCTAAGCATTACACATAACATTCAAATAAGGGCCAAAAATGTAAGGTTTTTTTTTTTCAGATTATTCAGTGTTCCTGTTACCTAAACCCCTAGATGTCACTTCTTAAGAGTACAAGAGCTATCAATTAGTTTTCTTCCTTGCTGCTGTGACAATTCCAGAATTCTTAAAATACCAAAGGAAACAGAAACACATTCAAAGCATTGCTGAAATGATATAAAGAAATGTAGGATCTTTTAGTTGTTGATCATCTAAAAATAAATAGTTTAGTACATAGCTCTTAGCTATACTGTCAGAGGTCCTTTTGAGAATCTGTTGCAAGCTTTCATGAAATCAGGGTGCAATTTGCTATTTCTACAATGAATGCATGTAGGATATTCACAGTTTCCTAAATCCAACCCAATGTTGATACTGTGTGTGCCTTGCTATATAATTTGTTGCCTGTTTAGATGGGAGCATATTCTTCACAGATTCTGTTATTAATGACGTAAGAAGGAGGAATCTGCACAGTATGTTCCAACTTATTCTATGTAGTTCATACTTCACATACAGGCAAGGTCGTTAGTTCCAGACTCTGCACGAAGAGTACAAGACTACATATTATGTTTATGATTTTGCCTAGTGATTTTATAATATTATCTTTTGACCTTTTCAACTGGAGTTACACAGTATATTGGAAATGCGTTCTATCTTATACGACCCAATATTAATTACTTATTCTCACAACACACTACCTGGTAACTACATGCTAAAAGCATTCCCACTTCATCCTGAACATATCTGTGAGGAACATGGGAGTAGGGAAGCTGGTGGCATGTCTGTTTCCAAAGCACATGAGGCGAAGATTATGAACATACTACTCATCCTGCCTTCCTTCTTGTGTCAGTGCCGGCGTTGGAAGAACTGGAGTCTTCATAACACTGAGTATTGTACTGGAAAGAATGAGATATGAAGGGGTTGTAGATATCTTCCAGACAGTCAAAATGTTAAGAACACAACGACCAGCCATGGTACAAACAGAGGTAAGAAAAAAATTGGGACTCACCTTCCAAAAGCCTAAGCCCTCTGTGGGCCCAAAGTCAATTTATAAAATACAGAAGAGCGTTATGGGGAAAGCCAATTGCTTATGTAGCATTTTAAAACCACTCTTTACATGTGGAGACAATACCACAATCTTCAAGTTGTTGTGGAGATTATATGAGATTCTATATTAGGTTGAAATACATTAAATT